>NC_138864.1:70675521-73075521 GCF_965194805.1 Balaenoptera borealis
GTTCCCACCTGAGCTCAACCAGCCTGAGCTGTGAGGAGACATCTGACCTTTATAAAGGGAGTGCTTGCTAACCAGCTGCCACGGGCCCCCACTCCCCCCTCATCTCTATCACTGGCCTATAGGCAACCGCACGTGGGAATCCTGCTGAAGGCACCTGGATTAAGAAAGTTTCCATGACTCCATGCATATTAATGAGCCTTCTGCTTTCTCTCGTTACATCTTTACATTTTGGATGTCCCCTCAGTGGTCAAATTAGAGAATGTCTATATCCGCTTTGAGAAGCTAATTACATAATCTTGGAATATACCTAGTGTAATAAAAATTTGGCAATTGACAAAAACAGAGCAGTCAATCCTGATGATTATAATAATTAGTAATAATAATAAAAACACTTTGGGGACCCAGTTCTCAAATTAATCAACTCTATTAAGCAAATAAACAAGACTTTTGAAAAATTAAATTTAGGGTTAGAACATCTCAGCGTTCTAGTCGCAAAGATTCTCATGGAAACCAAAACCAAAGTTGAATAAGAAGAAGTTGGATATATATTCCATTTGTCTTTGGTCCTTCCCTGCTTTCTTTTAGGCCTAAGCTAATGGATATGTTTGTGTTTGTCAAACAAGATACATGGTGCTAAATTAGCCCATTCATGGAAGGATAATATATGTTTATCATTTCTAGGGTTCAAATTCAACGCTATGCCACCAAAAATAGCAAGCCACCATAAATGTAAACATAAAATGACTGATACGTTGAAGATGCATGCACATTTAACAGCGTACAACAGAATGATGTGGTTTTCAGGCCTTTTTTTTGGTGGTGGGGGGGGGCTTGTATTATTGACACCCCACCATGGCCTTTGTAAAGGGAAAATTCTTACCTTGTCAATGGTCCCAGGTCGCCTGAGTCTTGGCTTCCAGCTTCACTGGGAGTGCTCACTGATTTCGAGGAGGGAGACATAGGGGTTGGGACTAAATAATGAAAATAACAGGTATCCCATGTTAAAAAATGCAGCGACTGCACTGGGGAAGAGCAGCGTCAGACAAATCAAAACAAATGGGCCCAAATTAAAGTGGTCGTATGGCCAGGAGAGATTGAGATGGGATAAGGAAAAAAAAACAAAAAAGGAAAGAAAAGAAAAGGAAGAAAGTCAAGTGAATTTTTCATATTTTGGAAATTAAAATTTGAAATGAATTTAGACAGAATTAACTTAGGGATTCTAAGGCCATGTCCACCTTAACAAAGTAAAATGGAGAATCAAAACAGTTATCCAGATAATTCAAGTCAAATCTCTCTCTAGCATGAACTATCCAGATAAGTCTAATTCTCCACTTTATTTTGTTAGTATAGATGTGACCTATTAAAAAATAAAATGAGGTGTCTATAAAACTTTAAAAGATTATAAAATAAGCGATTCTGAATAATTTTAAATGGTCACGGGGAGTCAGAAAAGGCTGTTGTATGTCTGCATTTGGAGGGAAATCTATTGTCCATGGCGTATAAACTGCATTTGCTGTGAGAGACTAAGTGACAGATAGAGAAAGGGTAAATGTTGAACCTGGTAATTTAAAAATCTCTTTCAAAATAAAGCAAAATGCCAGGCTGCTTTATTTGTACACTTAATTAATAGTTTCATCCCATTGTAATGTTTACTGTGTTTGTGAATTGTGTTCCTTTGCTTCTGGCAGCTCTAGAAAGCACTGCCATGTGCACATAAGTAAACTGCCATTCTGCAGACAGGAGAAGCAAGTTCAAAGATCAAGGTCAGGGCAGGCTGAAAGTCTGAGAGCAGGGATAATAAAAGAAAAAAACTAAAGGAAGTGCAAATGTATTTTTTTTCTCTATCCTTCAGGTACAAGCCAAATGTCCTTCAGATAGAAGCTGCACCAAATAGCCAAGGTGGCTCCAGGCCAGATGAGAACGGGTTCTCAATATCACACATGCCAAAGAAGCCATATGGGCAGAAAGAAACTTCAATACATAGTGTAGATTCCCATTTGGTTTCAATCATGTGCAATTTCCTTTTATTTATTTAATAAGGTAAAGGGTTTAACTATTTTGTCCAAATCCTATAACACAATGGCAGATCTGTCAAGTAACTAGGAATTTTCATGTGGTTCTACAATTAATTCACTGATTACCCTCTGCAATAAGTCAGAGGGTCAGTCGGAGAGATGGATGAAAATTGAAAATGGAGTCCACCCTTGCCAGGGCCCTTTGGCAGGGATGCAGGGATAGTTCAGAATTTGGTCATGGTTTAGGGATGTTTAAACTGTTTTGCTCTTAAGGTTTAATTGCTGGCTTTATGCAGGTTAGGGGAGAATAGATATTCTACTATTGTGTTTAACCACTGTTCACATTGCAGCAGAACTTCAAAGTCTATTTTGAGGCAAAAATATAATTGCGAAGTGTCTAATATATATCACTTGTCAACTAAGTAATAAAAAAATTTGTCAGCTCCTCAAAGAAGGTCCATCACTCAAATATCCCATAGTTTACCTCTTTCATACCACAAAGAAGCTAACAAAATAATCAACGTCTTATTTGGGTTTATTATACCATTGTTAGACATATGTTTTTACCTACTACAAACTGAGGTTGAGTATAAAATGCCTTTTCATGGTGTTTTAGTTTTGTGTGTATGTATTAAATTATATTCAGCAATACTTAATAATTTGTATGCTTATGATATATTGCTCTTTTTCTTATTTATAGTGATATAAACACTTGCCATTTTGTTGTACATGGGATAATTTTTATTGTTAATTTAAGTAATTATGGAAATACATGAAAATTTATTTTAATATAAAAGCCAATGATGGAAATAAAAGAAGACAAACCATTGATAAAAGGAGACCTGATACTGTATTTATTTATATGTATTACTTTTAAAGTTTTTGTTTTACTATACTGGATATCACGTAGTTTTACAGACACCCTAGGATTACTCTAAAACATATGGAAAGCACATGGATAAAGAAAAATAAAATAACTTATCACATGAGTGATATATAGTTAAGTGACAGAGTAAACACATTATGTACAAGTTACCTTCAACACAAATAAAACAAATAGTTCAATATCCAAACCCTGGATAAAATGAGGTCATGGATAATTAACTAGGAGTGAATGAGTTGGAGGAAGGGTGCTGCAGTAAAAATGCCGATGAGCAGTGAAACCAAGATATACAACAGAGTCAAAGAAATTTAAACTTGTTAATTAGCTGCTAATCTGTCACCCTTCTAAGTTTTCCTTCAAATTTCCCACTGAGCATTCTATTTTAATCATGGAATAACTATGTCTGTGGTGGTTGTGAAATTCATAACCAGATTCACAGTATTTAGGTTGGCAGAGGGAGGCAGGGATTCAGCAATGAAAATGAAGAACTATTTTTTTTTCTTAATTTTGAGATTTCTTGTATTTACCATGTGGCAACTCATTTAACAAATAACACAGTGGAGAAGGTTGACCGTAGAATCAGCCAATAAGCAGCAAACTGCTAACAACTCTACAACCTGTCCTCCTATTTCCTTCCAGCCCCCTCAATTCCAAAAATAAATACATCTGACCCATAAGCCAAAGCATTTCTTACAAAATAAAAACAAAAACAGACGTAAAAGAATAGTAAATGCTGGACATGGTATATCCCACACAAGTCAAATCTGAGGAAATAGTAACACAAAGCACTTTTAAGTACCTAGAGGGGGCTCCGGCGATATCCCGATGCTTTGCAGCAAAGCCTCTGTCTCTCGGCGTTTGCGATCCAGGTCAGAGTCATCCTGAACTGGTTCTTTCTTCTGCTGCATATCAGCCTACAAAAAGTAGATGCCAGTAAGAAAAGTGAATAAACAGAGCTAAAGGCATGCTTTTCCTGACTGAAACTGAAAATGGTAAATGCATGGCAGCAAACACCAGGCAAAAGCCCTAAATAGATATAATCATGTGTATAAAGGATGAAAAAACATTGTAACTGCTCCATTTAATAATTACTAACCCAGCACTTTCTCCTTCGGTTGAAGGCTTTTTCCTGTCTCTATCACAGGGTATGAGAGTTTTTCTCACTCAGTTTCGGAAGAAACCATCACGGCAAAATATTTCTAACTGGGATGTGATTTAAAAAAAAATTCTGTCTGGTTTTTTAAACCCTCTTGCCCCTTCTGGGAAGACATATTATCAGTTCTTGATGAGTGTGTGTTTGTAATATTCATGGCTCACGTTTGGAATTATGCAAACAAGGAATTATTGGGATCTGGCTAAAAAGTAAAATTAGTTATGAAAATCTGTAACTGTACAATACACTATTGTATCAGTAATCTAAGTTTACCATGGTTTAAATAAACCAGGCTAAAATGTTTATTAAAGCATGTGAACAATACTGATGTAAGTATTGTTGCTTAATTCTGATTTTCATAGGCTTCCATTATACATATTAACTCAAAGGAGAAAATTATCGTGTAGAAAAATACAAAACAAAAAATCATTTAGGAGAGAGACGTTCTTTCCCCAAGTTCTATCTCAAAAACACATCTTGTCTGAGCCTCTTATAGTCAGATCCTATGCCCAGTTTGTCTTTTTATAGGACAGCGACAAGTCAAAATACAGGTTAAAGAAGGTTAGTGTTGGAATTCTGGGGGGAATTCTCAGGTCTCTTTTCTTTTTCATAACACAATTACTACTTAAGACAAGGCATCTGCCCCACATCTGAAACACGATGACATCCTATTTGATGTGCAGCTACCTCACGACAAGGCTTTTCGAGTTTACAGGCGTGAAGTTGTCTTAGAGCTTGTCAAAAGCCAATTATCCAGTTATCAGACACACCTTTCTCCCCAGGGGCAAGCTGGGCTCCCTAACAGACACATTACCTCTTTCAGGAGTGCAAAGTACATTTCAAAGCAGTGAAGCATAATTTCTGTTGTGGCATCTAAAGCAGAAAGAGTTCATGCAAACTTGACTTACTCCCAGATGGTAACCTACACCCCAATTATAAGTAAAATGCATCTTTGCACATAGTGCTAGGCTCAAGGCTTCTGTTATTATTCGCCTCAGGCTTAAAATGCAGTCATATGTTTGAAGTCTACCTGTCATCAGAGGGAAAACTGCCATTATGGGGATCGATAAGGGCTAATGAGGATATTAGAAGATTCAGGCACTCTCACGTAACCCAAAATTCTGAAGCGGCAGTTTAATCTTGGAAGATATCAAAGTTCACGTTCTTTCCCAATTTTAACATTTAAACTAGCAAGTTCCAAAGTTTATGCATACAACAGAGGCAAAGACAGAACTAAGATAAGAAAAAGGACCTTGCAGAGTGACAATCTATTTCAGTATTCACATACCATAAAGTTAAAAAAAGGACTGAAGGGAAAGGGGGGAAATGAAAGAAAAGGAAATTACCACTGCCACTGCTAAAATACAAATGAAAAAACGAAGATAAGCACAATTCATCTCAGGAAGCCAATACAGAATAGCATGGTTTTACAGTGAGAGCTAAGCCATAACTGGACTGTCAGCTTCACTGAGAGCAGATAACGTGTTTATTTTGTTCACCACTATATCCACACATCCAGATCAAGGCTTGACAGTTGATGCATAATTATCAATAAAAAATGTGTTGAATGAATGAATATTCTGCCTTTGGTAATTGCTATTCTATAGCTATAGAATCTAAGAATTACACACCATTCAGAGCAGTTTCCACCAGCTATATACCATTCACTAAGCCCCTTTACAACACCACTGTGAGAAGGAGTCATCTAAGTTTCCAGTGACCCAGTGCTCATAACAAAGCCACTTTTCCTCATCCTTTCAACAAAAACTTATTTAAGGACAACGGAGTGCCGGTGGTAATGACGTGAGAGGTTCTAATGGAGCTTATATAGAGTGAACAGAAAAAGATCCGTCAAATCTTTTCCTTTTGCATAAACTTAGGGCATAATATCTATAACCTTCTGTCATGTATGTCCTATGCAGAAAGGTACAGAATCTGGGTTTTTTTAAATTTATTCTAACTTTAATCATTTTTTTAAATAAATTTATCTATTTTTTTATATTTATTTTTGGCTGCATTGGGTCTTCGTTGCTGCGCGCAGGCTTTCTCTAGTTGCGGCGAGAGGTGGCTACTCTTCGTTGTGGTGCGTCGGCTTCTCATTGCGGTGGCTTCTCTTGCTGCGGAGCAGGGCTCTAGGCGTGTGGGCTTCAGTAGTTGTGGCTTACGGGCTCTAGAGCGCAGGCTCAGTAGTTGTGGCGCACGGGCTTAGCTGCTCCGCGGCATGTGGGATCTTCTCAGACCAGGGATCGAACCTGTGTCCCCTGCACTGGCAGGCAGATTCTTAACCACTGCACCACCAGGGAAGTCCTAACTTTAATCATTAAGCATTCAAAAAACATATTAGGACATAAACCGCGTGTCAACATGCATGGTCAGACACTGTGCAAAAATAGCACACCCGAACTCCACCTCCAATGTGTCACTCCCACGATACAAGGTGTCTCTACAACTCATTCTCTGCCTTCTGCCTTTTTTAATTCTTAAGGAAACAGACAATATAATGACAAATATTAGTAAGGATAAATGTCCATCTAGACGTAACAGAAGCTTAGGAAAGCTATCAACACTCAAAGTTGACCAGGAAAAATGCAAAGTTAGGTAACTGGGGCTTATTGGAGATAAAGGCAGTTCCTAACTGTTACCAACTAGCACCTTAAACTAAACAATGCGTTACTTCATCCAAGACAGTTACACCAAGCCCTAATCATGAAACCTCTGGTTTTTTCCAAGTAAATACTACAGAGCCCTAATACATTTTAATGACGCAACAAGGAGTTTTTGCGTACTAGTAATTTAAAATATGCTCGGTGTCTCTCCCAGCAAATGGTATTTCTGTTTGTGAAGAGTCATCACAGCTGAGACCCAGAGAGGGTATGTGAAGAAAGAAAATTTGTCAGCCGAGAATTGTCAGTCATTTTTCCAAAGACAGCTGCATAGCTGTTAGACGAACAAGTGAGGAAAGGTCAGAAAGCCTCTGTCCATCTTACCTTGCAGCAATTTGGCAGAAGGCCAAGGACACGACAAAATTTCAGGGTGGCCTCATTAAGCACACCTCATTGCTTTAAAGCCAATTTTTCATGACATTGGCTCTGTGTCTTAAATGGTGACCACTATATTTATTTTAAAATCAGATTTCATCCATAATACCACAACCAAGAAAGCAGTTGACATCCAAAGACGCAGAGAGTGTAACTTTATACATGTACACAGTTTTCTGGATTCTGTAGAGACAACCAACCTGGGTGGTCCCAATTCACACTAGTTTTCAGTCACGGCAAAAAACTGTCACTCAGATTAGCATTAAAGAGCATTTCGCTTCCTTTTTATTCTAAACTTGTTTTATTTAAAATATAAGCCTAAATAAAGTTTGAAAATATCAAACTTATAAGCTTAAGGCTATTTCTAACTCTCTACAAACAACACAAAAACTAGAAAATCTTAAACTTAGGAGTCAATGACCGTGGCCAGTTAACTAGAGCATTCCACAGACTCAGGATCTGAAGCTTCCAAGGAAATTTGCAGAAAAATATTCCGGTCCTTGGAAAGAATGTCTGTGACCAGCATCTCAGACCTGCCCTAACTAGTTAAGGTGCTCATTCATTCATTCACTCGTTAATTCTATAACCCTTAATTGAAGTCCTACTATGTGGCAGGATCTGTGCTGGACATTGACTCAGTGATGAAAAAAATACAACCCTGTCCCCAAAAGCTTGTGCTCTATTAGGAGAAAAAGACAAATGAACAAGCAAATGGTGCTAAATAATTTGATAAGGTCAAGGATAGGGTACAGGACTAACTCAGTCATGTGTTAGAGAAAGGTATTAGAGAAGGCTTTCCAGAGGAAGAGACATCTGAGATGAGAACTGAAAGACATGTGGTTAACAGAACAGCAAAAGCCAAGGGAAGAGAATATTCATAAACTTCCTGTCAACAGAGAGCATGGCCCATAAGGTGAAATGTAAGAATCTGAGTCTGGCTGTAATGTGGATTTAGGGAAAAAGGAGATGGAATGGAAAGGGGAGAGCTATTGTGCCTGTCTAGGACCCATGATCAGTGTTAGCTGGAGAAGGGGTGGTGAAAGAATGACCCCAGGTTTCCGATTTGGACAACTGGCTTGGCTGGAAGAGGGGGTCCTTCCTGAGACTGGAGATAAAGGGGGACCACTTCTGAGGCTTAGCCCCCAGGGGCATAAGAGCATTTGAAAAAGAAGGATCAGAAGAGATTATTTCCAGGTTTCTTTCAGCTACAAAATGCCATCATGCCAGGAAACTAGGGGCCTTGAATTATAAGACCCTTCTAATAATGGGGCATTTTTGAATAATGGCCTCCCTAGCATTGATCCTGACGAATGTATGCAGCCGTTCTACGAGCCCCATTTAGGGCCCATCTCAGGAGCAGAGTAACAGCTGTTTCTTACCAACCAGATCCTCTGCGTCTTTCACTGATCTACATCATCTCCTTGGATCCTCCCAGAGCTCCATGAGGAAGGACCCAGTCTTCTCTCCATTTTACAGAAGGGAAACCAGGTTCAGAGAGGTCCCAGACTCACTCAAGGTCATTCTGCGAAGGGCAGAGCCAGGTTTCCCAGCCACATTCAACTTGAAAGCCTCTGTATAACCACTGAGTTCTACTGCCTCTGTCTTACAACACTGGCTTCTCAGAACAAACCAAGTCATCATAGTCTGACCCAAGAAAAGATCTTTTGTCGGGGAGATGGGCTGTAGAGGGACAGGACTGAAAGCCAGGACACACCTTCAGGATGATGCAGTTCAGTGGATCCCAAAATCTGGTCCTATTTAGATATTTCAAATCAGAGACTCTGGGGAGGGGAGGCTGGGATTCTATATTGCCATGGGACTCCAAGGAGCAGAGTCAGGCTTCAACCACCCTGTCAATTTAGAAATGAGGAAACTAAGACTATGTAAAACTTTAATTCCAGAACTAGGTAGAGGCCCAGGAAGGCCCAGAGTCCAGGTGTTTCACACTCTCCACCACCTGCCGTCCCCAGTCTGCCAGGGCTCTGTCTGTTGCATAACACGCTAAATCCCCATCAAAGCTGCGTGGTATAGGAACAAAAAGGGCGGCCTGTTTCTACCAGTCTTGTTTGCCTGTAATTTCCCCCCAAAATGTGTAAAATGACAAGGATGAAGCAGACAGCATAATTTGGAACCAGATTTCCCATATCACTTCGCATTTTGTGGTAATTCTATGGAATTCAAGTTGGATATTAGAACGTCAGTTTAAAAGGAAACCGGTTATTAGTAAAGGATAACAGGTGCTTTAAAACTACAGTAAGTGTTGACATTTGAAGGAAAGGGAGCAAAATAACTTAATGCTTTTTTTGGCTTTGCATGGAAATGAATAGCCATTCCTTGTCAATTCTCACCTCTACTTCACTCAAGACTGCATATGTAACAGCAAAGATCTGTGAAGGAAAAACATTACGCTCACTGTCAAGGACAAATAAACTATGACATCCATCAAAGTGTAATGGTACCAAGAGAAGCAAGATACCAGAAGGCTAGAGAACAACTGCAGTTATGTTTTACTTTGTTCGAAAATAACTGTTAGAAACCTTTTTCCTTGTTATCCCCGCCTTACAGTGTGAAATAGCACTTAGCTTGTAAGGCATCAAAACACATTCTTCTTTTCGCTTAAAGAAAAACTCTGAGCAGGGAAGCAGCTCTGGTTTGTATACACACAAGCATATCACTCTGTATGTAGTTTCCTTCTTAGAAAACTACTCAAAAATATCTGTGGCATCTGGTTTTTGTACAAGATGTGGGCTATTTCTACACCACCACAACAAACTGGAGAATTAAAAATAAACTACTTGTTGGATTCTGATAGTAGAAAAAAACATGACATGGCAGCAAGGCATTGAATTGGGAATCAACGGTCCTGGATTCGGGTCTAGCAGGCAGAAAAGCTACATTTCACCTCTGGGTTTCTGCTGCTTTGTTGGCATAAAGAAGGGCCTTAATGGAAGGGCTCTAAAATCTCTTCTAGATTTAACATCTCATATAGCAGGGTCTACTATACTATCCACCCCCTTACCAAGGGAGAAAAATGCAGCTTTCCCTTTACCAGACCTAGGATTCTTATTTACCCTGAAAAAAATATACACTTAAGAAATCATGGTAGTGGGATGAATTGGGAGATTGGGATTGACATATATACACTAATATATATAAAATAGATAACTAATAACCTGCTGTATAGCACAGGGAACTCCACTTGGCTGTACAACAGAAACTAACACAACATTGTAAAACAACTATAGTCCAATAAAAAAAATTTTTTTATTAAAAATAAATAAATAAATTGATGGAAAATACTTTTAACTTTAAAAAAAAAAAAAAAGAAATCATGGTAATCCACTGGCGTCATTGTCTATTTTTCTCCTAAAATGTTCTGGCCAGTAGTTTTTTTAAAACCTTCCCTTGACATTAACACTTATTAAGTAGTAACTATATCCTAGGTATTGCTAAGTGCTTTATAAGATTAACTTTTTTAATCCTCATGATCAGACAAAATAAACACACTGCTATTCCCATGTTAAGCATGGAGAACTGAGACACAGAAAGGTTAAGGAATTTCTAACAATAGCGATATCACAGACCACTTTCAGGGTTCTATTCAAGTCTGGGGTAAACCAGGGGTTTGGGACCTCTGGACCAAATGCTATCTACCATTTATGTGGTGCCTGGCCACTACATGGCAGATGTCAATGACTTTACTACTCTGAGTATGTAGACATCACTCATGTTATTCAGGTATTGTAAAAGCATTCTTTTACAGGGTCCTCTTTATCCGTTTGACCAGCCTCTCGGAATCAAGTGATTCTCCTTTCCCCCTACCCCCCAACACCCCAGCACCCAGTACTTACCTCTTTCTTTTTCCTCTCCTCTTCCTTCCGTTTCTTCTCTTCTCTTATCTGTGCTAAGCGCTGTTTTTTGCGCTCTAGCTCAGCTTTTAAGTCACTTTTGTCAGACATGTTGGTTTCCTTGGAGCAAAAGAGGAAAAAAAGTGAATAGACACAAATAACTTCTCTCCATTATCGTCGCAAAAATCATTCAAAAGGAAATCAAGCTTGAAAATAGAACTTTCTGGCAATACAGATTGTATACCTTAGCCTCTGTTGATGAATCAAATAAGTTAGATCTGGTCTCCCTCTATATAAAATCTTTCCTTTTCATGTACACATAAATATTTGAAAAAATACAATGTTATAGTCTATTCTGGTCTGAAGAATAATAGCAACTTAATTCAGAATAAGTAACACATTTTCTGTACAAGTTTCTTAACAAGTAAACAAAAAGTAAATAATAAGAGAATCAAAAAAGAACCATCACCATGACTTCCAATTTAGACGACAATGGACCAATTCATCCCCACACTGAGAAAAGAAAATAGGCTGTCATAAACTCTTAGACACATGGCCTGCTCAAATTTCTATGGGCTCAACAAACATTCCTCCACTGAGACTGGGCACATGGAGATTTCATTTTGCCTAATATTATATGCATCAGGGAAGACAGCCACTGAAGACCTAACATGTTAATCTTCTTTTCCTGTAAAACTCCTCCTGAACTGTCACAATTAATTTCATCTCCAGTACAAACCTATTTCTATAAAACTTTCATTTGCATACTGAATGCAATATTGCTTATCCTGGCACTTTCCCTTTTCAAAGCAAAAGATATTTGTGAACACATGAATGAGGAGACAACACCATGGCAAATTCTTGGGACAATTTATCTGAACAAGATTTTTAATGTTAATGGTGATGATGATCCTAGTGGTGATGGTGCCAGAAATTTCAAATAAAATGAGTTTGGAGAAGATTCTCACCAATCACCAATGATTATATTTGTCTCTTTTCTGCTCCCAACTGGAAACTAAGAAAATGGAGACACTGAGACATGAAGAACTCCTCTCTGACCCAAATTCCTAAAATAAAGTAAAAAAAAAAAAAAAAAAACTAACCATAAATGTCACGAGTATTCATTTGCATATTACTTGTATGCAACTATGATGAATATATAATGTGTCCCTGAGAAGATGACAAAACGAGGGAAGGCAAAAAAAAGCATACAAAGCAATGAAAAATCCTCAAACTTCCTGTCACTGTCTTTACAAGGTAATCAAGAACCTGCAGTCACCCTAAGACACTTCCAGGTGAATACACACAGTTGGGAAGTGTACTGTGTTCCTACTGTCCTACCATACACATTCTTGCTCATAGAGTGATGGCAAAGATTTGTGAAATAACAGCAATAATCATCATGATAATCAATCTCTGCTATTCATGATCACACTCTTCATTTTTCAACAAATATGTGTTGACTATTTAATCTGTGCTAGGCACTCTCTAAGGTATCGAGTACAAAGATGAGCAGAGCCAGATTCTTTCCTTCAAGGAGTGCATAACTCAACTTTGCGAGCATGTGGTGTGGCTGGAAATGCTCCTTGAGAGATCAGCTTACTGATTACTGAGTGCCAGATACTTTACATTTATTATCACATTTAATTACAACAATCCAAGGAGACCACTATTATTATGAATGCCTTTTTTCACAATTCAGATAAAGGAGACTCAGCAAGACCTAAGACTGCATAGTCCATACATGGAAGGACTTCAATTCAAGCATGTCCATGCTCTGCACTACTACACTCCACTGATCGCCAACGTACAAGTTCAGAGGGGATGCAGAACAAGAGAATAATCACGATCTGGTGGAGTGGGCGAGGGTGAGCTTTAAGGAAGAAGTGGAATTTGAACTGGATATGGAAGGAGCTCAGGAACTAGCACAGGAAAGGGAGACAGAGACACACAAAGGCCTGCAGAAGAGAGAACCAGCAGGCTGTGTACAAGAGACGCAGATGAATCCAAGTCAAGAAATACAAACTTTAGTTGGTAAGAATGGACCTGTGGAGGCAAGTGGCAAAGACTTGAAAAATACAGAAAAGTGAGTTCCATTGGGTGTAAAGAGGGTTGGGAAATCAGCAGCTCTTTGAAAGAGAAAGTGACAAAACAAACACAGAATTTGCTTAAGTCTATTCTTGTCCCTGCCTGGGAAACAGATAGGAGCAGAAACGAGAAATACGCAAGCTGCGGGGAGGCTGGTGCCAACATCTATCTGGGTCGATTGCACCTGCACTGGGATGGTAGGTGAGTGTGGAGACAGAATGTGCTGGGAATGTGGACTGAAGAGAGCCCGGCTAAGAAGGAAGACGTGACTCTTGGTAGCCTTTAGATGTGGAAGCAAAAGAGAAAGTTTCAGTAACAAGTCAACTTTGAGACTGTCAAGAGGATGTCAGTGAAACTGGGAAGAGAAGGCAAATAAGGAAGTGATGAAAAAACTTTCAGTATGTCATAATGTAAGTGTCAACAGGACTTCTGAGCAGAAAGAACGCAGAGATACAACACTGCAGGTGGGATGAGAAGCTGGATGGGGACTGGGGCTGTGGGATGCAGCGTGAAGGCTCCTGCCAAGGCCTATTTAAACCTGAGTCACAAATTCATTGTCCTACAGGTGCCAGGTAGATAACTGAGGAAACAAAGCAGTGACTGAGGCCAGCCAGAGAGGAAACATTCTGCCTGCAGGAAGCAGCTCTATCCTGTTCCAATTTGATGGTTGACATGTAAGAATATGGACCCAAGCAGTTAGATCTGATTTTTTTCCCCAAGAGAAGCCATAGAACTGATAAAAGTAACGTTTACCACTAAAACACTGTTAGCCAGTAATTTTCAACACCAAAAATCCTGACAGGAGAAAACTAGAACCTAATTCCAGGAGGCATCTGAGAAGTTACATATATTCTTCCCCAATGGGGGCCAATCTGATCGATGTTTTCGATATTTTTTCTGCTGTCAAAAATGAAATGTCTGATCAGAAAAATTACTGTTAAAGCAATAGTTGTGTCATCCTATGTTGAAAGCAGCCAGTGGAAACTTCTTAGAAAAACTTTAGAATTCTCTAAGTTTCCTTCTCCTCCACATTCCCTAACTTTTATCTCCCTTTCCCAGTCCATCAGAAGTATCTGGCATGACTTCAGTTACATATTATGGTTGTAAAAGAGCAAACCATGTAATAGAACATCCTGTATTTGTTGTGATTTTCTTACGAAGGACTTCATTCAACAGTGGGAAGTAAGGTGTATTCTCAGTACATTTCTGCAAAGGGCAAAGGTCTTCTTAAAACTGATAAATTTGTCTGACAACGTTGGTCATTTAAGTTGGTGTTACCAGCCATAGAGCCAATATTTTTAAAATAAACAACAATAACACCAAGGGAGCTTTAAAAAAATTATGTTACATAGTGATGTTTCAAATAACACTTCACTTTTTAAAGGCAGTAGAAGCACAACGTTAAAAAACAGCTATAGAGAGTACCTTCCACTTTTTGATTTTTGGATCTATTCCAAACTAGACACTTTGCATCAACACCTGGGAGAATAAGAAATCTCAAGAGAACACCCTGTAAAGGGTTTGGAAAGTACACATTAGAGTAAATGAATGGGCCTTTACACACAGTGAAATGGCTTAAATAGTGGCACTAAACGCAGCGTCAGCACTGAACTCCATAGGCTTTCCCGGGGGGGCTTGCCAGTCTGACCCACTAAATCTCCCTGCACATTAAACAAAGCAAATCGAGGAGCAAAGAATGGGGGACATGAGTTATAGAGCTTCCTGGGGCTAATGTAGGTCATTGCAAAGGCAATTTTGGGGCTCCCAGTTTAAGAAAATAAGAGTCAAAGCTACCTGCTGCTAATTATTGCTCACTTGCTGCACACACATAAAAAGCTGGTCTCTTTCATTTACAAATGGCAAGTAGATAAATCAAACCCACCTCTAGGTGTGTATCGCCTCCCTGTCTGATCATCCGCCTACTCTCCCACCCACCAGCCAACTACAGCCCAACTCTACCGTGGCTTAGGAACACTTATAGCTGTCTCGCCCCAGCTCCATCCATGCCGGGGCCAGTTGATGCACTGTTTATGATGCCTGCCCAGCTCTCCTCCTAGCAGAGTCCCATGTTCTGAATTTGCTTTCCAGCGGTGACACTCCTTTTGCCCACATTCTCTCACAACCTACCTGCACTTGCCCGATTCATGCTCCTATTCCCTCCCATGTCTGCATCTCAGCTCTTGCTCTCCTGCAAGTTCTCCAGCTATCACTGAGTACAATCCCATGTCACCTCTTTTTTTTTCTTTTCTCATCCTCCAAATTACCCCTACCTGACAACAGAAATCTCAACAGCTACTCCATTTACTCTGGACTCCATACCCTACTTCCCAACTGTAACTTTTTTCAAATCTAAACTCCCTACTTCTGATTTCCCTCTTTTCCCCTGGTTCACCTTATATCCCCTTGTTTCACTATGACTCATCTCCATCCATCCTCCCAACTGTTTCAGTTCTCACATCTTTTGTTTAAGCCCATCTTTGAGCTCAGTAAACTGCCATCGTTATCATCCAAGTAAATGAATCAATATAAGTCAAGAGCTTAGTACTGTGCCTGGCAAATATTAAACACCTAAGAAAAGTTGTTTGTCCTCTTCCTCCTTCTCTTTCTGCCCCTCTTCCCCTTCCTCCTCCTCCTCTTTTTCTACTAGTATTATTAGTACTATTATTTTTTACCTGGCGAACTCTTTCCCCCAACTCCACGCTAATTCAATATCCAAAACCATCACTTGAAATTCACTGCAAAGGATCTAAACCTAAAAAAAACTTTAACAAAAAACAAACAAAACAAATCAAGCTCATAGACACAGAGAACATATTGATGGTTCTCAGAGCTGGGGGTGAGGGGATGAGTGAAATGGGCGAAGGTACAAACTTCCAGTGAGAAAACAAATAAATCATGGGGATGTAACGTACAGCATTGTGACTATAGTTAATAACACTGTACTGCATATTTGAAAGTTGTTAAGTGAGTATATCTTAAAAGTTCTCAACCCAAGGAAAAAAATTATATAACTATGTATGGTGACAGATGTTAAACTAGACTTATTGTGATCGTTTCACAATATGTACAAATATCAAATCATTACGTTGTACACCTGAAACTAATATAATGTTTTATGTCAATCGTACCATAATAAAAATAAATTAAATATTAAAAAGTTACAGTGAGAAATACATTAAAGGTATAGCATGCTTCTCAATCTAAATGGGTTATAAAATGGAATGCATGTGGTTAAAGAGATGTGACTCAAAGAAAAAAATATTTTTAAACAATTAAATGTAGTCATTTAATAGTAGTAAAATTCTTCTCCATTTTTCTGTTGAACATAGGGGTTATATATCAAGCTGTCCCAGGCAGGCATCCTCCCCTATCTTACCCACTTCCCCCAGAGGATGGAGAGGCACATGGAGAAATGGTTTCTTCTCTAGTTAAGAAGTTAGTTACAGGGAGGGTCACTCCTGCTGTTCCATCATAAAAATGTCTCACGGTCCTAAGTCTCAAAGAGGAAAGAACCGAGAGAGGAAGGAAGGAGGAAAACATGAGAGAACAACATGGACACTGAGGAAGGTAAAAACAAAGTCATCTCACACCTGCTCTTTTCTTTCCAGTTCACCCTGCATCTCCTTCACATTTCTTACTCCACACGCATCCGTAAAGAAAGGAAAATGCTCGACTTTTCTTGAACCCAACAATGAGACCCATCACCTTCACTTCCATTTCTGCACATATGGTCATGGGATGGTTTGATCCTGTTTAGAACCAAGTGTCTAACACAGGAGAAGCCAAGGGTTTAGCTCTGTTTACACAGCTGCCAAGCAACAGAACCTCCTGAGGCTTAGCTTTTCAACCGTCTAGATCTCTATTTCCTTTCAGTTGTCTAAGTTGGCAGCAGTTTGAGATTCCATTTCTAATGCTGGCACATGCAAATGTATTTCTAAGCCTAAAGTCAGAATCCTAGGAGGTTTAAGTCATTGCCCAGCTGTTTCCAGACGCATTGAAAAAACTACCTAGAAACAAGTTATCTTTTCCTGCCTAAAAACAATTGTTCCTGTCAGCTCTTCACTATCAGCTATTGAACTTCTCATCTGCCACTAGGTACATGTAAGAAATTTGATCTTTCACAACCTCCTTCCACCTGCCTGGCTTCTTATACAATATAGCTGCCTCCTTCCACTTGGATGGGAGGCCAAAGGATGAATGGGACCACAACCATTTTTACAGCTATATCACACTGTCAATAAAAAGAGGATAAGAGAAATCTCAGAGGGAGTTGGCTGGTGAAAGATGTGGGAGGGTTACATGCTAAATTTGTACAGCTGTCAGTATACTGGGAAAACAAACATTTTGATAAAATCCATCTCATGGGGGGTGCCCAGGCCTCGTCTACTCATATTGTAGATGAGTTCTCAAACGTTTGGTCTCCGCATCCCTTGAGACTCTTAAAAATTATTAGTGACCTCAAAGAGCTTTTGTTTATGTGGGTTACATCTACTAACATTAACCATGTTAAAAATTAAAACTGATAAAACTTTAAATATCTAATAATTAATTCTATAATAACAACACTAACCTTTTACTTAACATAAAACTTTTATGAAAAAATAGGCACACTTTCCAAGACAAAAAAAAAAATCATAAGAAGACGGTATTTCTTTTATATTTTCACTTCTCTTTTTAATATCTAGCTTAAAAGAAGGCAACTGGATTCTTACAGGTGTTTGTGCATTCAATCTGTTGTGATGTGTTATTTTAGTTGTAAAGAAAATCTGGTCTCACATGAATGTGTATTCTGAAAAACAATGAGTATTTGAATAGCCTCTCGAAGTAATTGTGGATATTCTTTGATATTACACCAAAAATCAACAAATGGCAGTTTCCGAAAGTTAAGTTGCAATCTGAACATGAAACCACACCAATGAACTTTTTGTACTTTGTTACATTAAAATCCATTGGTCTGTTTTAAACTTTGAATGAATCTTTTATTCATGCATGATTTTATAACATTATGCATTGGTTATTTAGAAAATTATGCATACTTCTCAAATACTGACACATTCCATTGTACAACATCCAAAAATCACACGTGGTACTATCATTACCAAACTCTTCAGAAGGGTCTTTAGGTATGGTAAAGCTGTACAACTCATGGTGGCAGATATGTTTCCCAAAACTCTAATTTTTGCTTGAAGCTCAAATTTTATCATTAGCAACAAATATTGTCAATTGTGTTCTTGAAGTGGCAAGCTCACATCATTGATTTTTGAGAAAATTTCTGCCAAATAGCCAAGCCTAAATAACCATGGTTTGTCTATGAATTGTAGTTTCAAGTAAAAAACAGTGTTTCTTGAAAAAAGGCAGCTAATTTAGCTCACAACTCAAACACTGCACAAATGCTTTTCTCTAGACAACCACTGGACTTTGGTAAGCAGCAGAAGTGCCTTATATGCCCCCATTTGTCACACAGAAAAGACGTGCGCTCAAGGTTAGAGATTTAATGTAACTAGTATTTTTTTCTGCTTCATGAAGGATACTCTTTTTTTTTTTTTTTTTTTTTTAATTTATTTATTTATTTATTTATTTTTGGCTGTGTTGGGTCTTTATTTCTGTGCGAGGGCTTTCTCCAGTTGTGGCGAGCGGGGGCCACTCTTCATCGCAGTGCGCAGGCCTCTCACTGTCGCGGCCTCTCCCGTTGCGGAGCACAGGCTCCAGACGCGCAGGCTCAGTAGTTGTGGCTCACGGGCTTAGTTGCTCCGTGGCATGTGGGATCTTCCCAGACCAGGGCTCAAACCCGTGTCCTCTGCATTGGCAGGCAGACTCCCAACCACTGCGCCACCAGGGAAGCCCCATGAAGGATACTCTTAAGCGAAACTATTTGTCTTTTTAGCTGCAAGTGTGTGGCAGTGAGGTGCAACACCACTGCTAGGAGTTTGGTGCCCTGTCTCAATTCATGCTAAGGTACTAGCAGTTTGACCTACCATCACTTTCACACAATCCTTGCAAATGCCAATACAGTGAAAAAGACAAAAAACATTTTAGCATTATTATGAAAAGAGCTTTGACCTTACAGACCCCTGAACACATCTTGGGATTCACAGGGATCCTCAAACCACACTTTGTCTTAATCTACTTCTGATAAGATGGAGTTGATTCTAAAGTCTATAGAGACATTTACTTAACAAAATTTTGCTAAGAGTTTATATTGGCAACCTAAACAGAGGGCGTTAGAGCTCTTTCTTTTGCAGAAAAGAAAAAGTAAAAGATAACAGGCATAAAATCACTGAGCATAGAAAATTCAGATTAGAGTCAAGAAACTACAATGATTTAGAAATATATTTATAATGATTTAAAAATACCAGGAAGATCTAAGACATCTGGATACATCGTTAGAAAGACTGGATTTAGGGAGATGAGGCCTTGAAGAAAAGGTTCCATAGAACTTTGTGTGAAGGATTTCTTATTCCTCTCTCGCCTACACCAGGTAATAGGTAAGGAAGACAAACTAAGAAGCCTTCTCTCACTCCCCATTCTCCTCCCCCCATAACACACACACACACAGACACACACACACACAGACACACACACACACAAAAATTAGTGGGTCTTCTTCGCCTTGTGAAGTGAGTGAACTAAGATGGTTGTTAATAAAGTGAAGGCTTCTCTGTTATATGAAAAGTTTTTATTCTTTTAATTCTGCTGCTTTCACAATTACAATTACACATGTTTGTTTCAAGATAAGAAACTTTAAAGATTACATAATCCAGTACCAGTATTTTACCCATAAACAGGGAAACTGAGCTGCATTTATCTAAGTGTACAACTATTAAGTGGACGAGTCAGAACTGGAAACACCAAATCTCTTTATTTCTTGAATATTTTTTATTAAACAATGCTTCCCTTTCAGGGTTTACTTATTCAAGATTTCACTCCCTTTAGTCACAAGAAAGCTCTTCTTAAACAAAAGGCACTCGCGGTGGATCCTGATCAGTCTACTTGCAATCACTCTCTATCACCACCTGGTGGCAGCAAATGTAAATTGCATGGGAGAGCTGACAGGAGAAAAGACTTTGCCTCTGAAATTCCCAGCCACACCTCCAAGCCAATACTGGGTAGTCCCAAGCACCCCAAGAGTTTCATCTACATAGGAAGGATCTATTTATGTTAATAGAGAACAAATTTGGAGGGAAAAAAATCTTAGTATATACATAAAGTTAAATATTTATGTTGAGTTTTCAAGGCTCCTCTTAATTTTATTCATATTGGGTTGGTTCTTGACTAGGAAATCAGGCAATATTTCCACAGTAAGCTGTTACTATCTTTCTTCTTGGGTTTGTGAGCTATATTTAAGATTGTCTCTGCATAGTGTCTCTAGCCCTACTTTCATCACTTCAAGATTCTGAGCTACCCAAATTGTACTGCCTCAGCTGTAATTTGAGCACTGGCAATTGCAGCGCATTAAACAGGAGAGCCTCTCCAGCACTCAGCACAGAGGCCCATTATGCTAGAGAGAAAAATCAATCCATACGGTATCTGCCCTCTCATCTAGTTAACAGAATAGAGATGAGAGCTCTTAAATTTTAAAGGACTCAAAACCCATCGTCAGCTTTGCCAAAAGTTCTGGAAAATTTTGAGTTATTTCTGACCCCTACAGTGCATTCCATCCATTTAAAGACTCAACGTGCTTCTCTTTGGAAAAGGAATTGTTCCTCAATTAAGAGATTCATTCATTCATTTCTTAGAGCATCTTCCCTTGGGAAACACTCAGATGATATCAAGAGTCCTTAGGAAATGAGCATTTCAAGGACCATCCTTGAAAGAATATAAAACTAAAGATGGAACAGTTAGGACACTTGAAGAGCAATATTTTGGCATTGGGTCCCAAAGAATCAGGGTAGAAAAGGGACTGGAAAATAGAATCAGAAGAAAGGAGATGGGAGCCTTCTGGACAATATCACAAGGAAAACTAGAGAGAAGAAAGAAGTGAGGCCTTACACAAAGGATCCTGTAAAACACCTAACCTCAGGTTGAAATAGATGGGAAAGATGTTATCACCTGCCTAGGCCAGGTACCAGTAAAGAAGCCAAACAAAGAAGGCTACCACCACTACTACACTTTATATGAGGTTATGTATCTGTGCTCCTAGGGGTTCGAAAGCACTTCAAAGCAAATAAAAACGAGCACTCTCAGGGAGCACATGCAAAGTGGCAACTTCTCCACAGACCTGATGTGAGCTTCCTTGGGCACTTGCACAGTGGCTCCTCAGCCTCCAACTGAGCTCACAGTAGGCTTTCAATAAACACTTGCTGCTATATAAATGGGTTAAAGATGGCCCCTGTGTACTGGCCCCTATGTTGTTTACTTCTTATCAGGCTAGGACCACTAGATTTGAGCACCCACCAGCATCAAACACAAATTCTTACACATCCAATCACTTTCAATATAGCTCAAACAAGCACCTTTTTAGCCACTTAGAGATCTTCTGCTTTGCATACCCTGCAAAATTGCACCCACTCTCTGCCAGTCATAGATAGGACAACGCTGTGGCTACGAGAGACCTTCAGCTGCCCTCGGGCGCTCTCTGATCCGCAGGCCCCCCACCTTGCGCCGAGCAGCAGCGCCTGATTCCCTCTTCCCTTTGTGGGTGGTGGCCCCGTGCTGCTGTCCCTGGAGGGTCTCCTTCTATCAGGGACAAGCCCCTCTCATGCAGTCCTATCCAAGTGCTGCCCATGTTGTGCCACACTGCCACCTCGTGATCCTGTTTTTCCCTGGATCAGCCCTGAAATCCTTGAACTCACCACACACCACCCCCAGCCAATTTTCACCAGTCCTCCCAATTTTACACCTAGTATTTCCAAGCCTGCCCTCACCTATCCATGCCAATCCACACTGCCCCATGCCGGGCTTCACATCACTCGTCTGACAACTGCAACCCTGTCTCCGTGCAAACCTTGCTCCCCATGACCCTCCCCATCCTCCACAGGGAGTCAGAATGAGCTCTCTGTCATTCAAATCTGATGAGTACACTCCCTTGCCTAAAACACGTCGATGACTCCCTTTTAGCTGCAAAATGTGTCCCAGCTCCCGATCACGGGCCCATAAGATGCTCTTATTGCCCACCTCTCGATCCACAGAGGCCTCCTCTCCCTATTTCACATTTTACTGGCAGGTACCAAGCTGTTTCCTTCCTTTGTACCTTTGCAAATTCCAGAAATGCTCTTCTCACCATTCATTACCTGATGATGCCTATTCATCTTTCTCTCTCGGCTCAATCACATCCCCTCCAGAAAGGCCTCCTGCGGTCTCAAGACTGGGCCGAGCACTCTCCTTGGTGGCCCTAGAGCACCTGCGGCTGGCCTGCTGAGACGTGAACCACAGCCTCCACCTATGCGTGCCTCTGTTCTGTTCATACGATGCTCTCCTCCTGTTGCACCAACAGCTCCTTTAAAGGAGGGGCCACATCTAATTTATCTGTGTACTTCTAGCGCCCAGAAGCAAGTGCTCAAGAATATCCCTTGAACTGCTAAATTACCATTAGACAGAAGTGTGAAATTTTCCACAATTTCACTATTGGGATTTTTCTAATCATCAGTACATTGGGTGAGTGCACTAAGGTTTTCAATGATCCAACTCAGAAAAGTTCTTCCTTATTCTGCAACAAATCTTTATTTCCATGGGCGTGGGGGTGGGAATTGATTTTTTTCATCCATTAGGGCACATGTGCATCAAATCCAGAATCCTAGCATTGCCTCATCCATTGTACTATCTTTTCCTACATCACTACATCATATACCCGTTGATATAATGTTCTCCTGCCTGGCTTACATTTTTAATCTCTGTTTTTTGACTCTAAAAGGATTATTCAGCAAAATCCATTCAATTTATAATTGACACCCTCCATTGTTTATCTCAGCCAAAAACTCAGCAATCTAGAAGCCCAAAATGCCTTGAGGATAAATCATCATGCTGATAGTTGGGCTTTCTCCTTAAAAGTGATGTAAAAATATCAGTGCTTTAGAACAGAGCCATCCATTGCACTTGAAGCTGTTTTCTCTGAGTTGCCAAGATGATAAATGAACGTGTCTAAAAATAAACGACTCTCGGGTAATCTGTGGGGCTGATCTTTAAAATAACTGATAACAAGCAAATCTTCAGACATGACTAACTTTAGCTTTGACTCCGAGTCCTTGCCTCCCATTCCTATAAAGGGGCCAGATGTTCTGCACAGCAAAGTTAAACCAAAACAGCCCTGGCCGCAGAAGACCTAAATAGATATTTCTCCAAAGAAGATATACAGATTGCCAACAAACACATGAAAGAATGCTCAACATCACTAATCATTAGAGAAATGCAAATCAAAACTACAATGAGGTATCACCTCATACCAGTTAGAATGGGCATCATCAAAAAATCTACAAATGCTGGAGAAGGTGTGGAGAAAAGGGAACCCTCTTTGGTTGGGTTCGCACTGTTGGTGGAAATGTAAATTGATACAGCCACTATGGAGAACAGTATGGAGGTTCCTTAAAAAACTAAAAATAGAACTACCATATGACCCAGCAATCCCACTACTGGGCATATACCCTGAGAAAAACATAATTCAAAAAGAGTCATGTACCACAATGTTCACTGCAGCTCTATTTACAATAGTCAGGACATGGAAGCCACCTAAGTGTCCATCGACAGATGAATGGATAAAGAAGATGTGGCACGTATATACAATGGAATATTACTCAGCCATAAAAAGAAACAAAATTGAGTTATTTGTAGTGAGGTGGATGGACCTAGAATCTGTCATACAGAGTGAAGTAAGTCAGAAAGAGAAAAACAAATACCGTATGCTAACACATATATATGGAATCTAAAAAAAAAAAAAATGGTTCTGACGAACCTGGGGACAGGACAGGAATAAAGACGCAGACGTAGAGAATGGACTTCAGGACACAGGGAGAGGGGGAAGGGTAAGCTGGGACGAAGTGAGAGAGTGGCATGGACATATATACACTACCAAATGTAAAATAGAGAGCTAGTGGGAAGCAGCCACATAGCACAGGGAGATCAGCTCGGTGCTTTGTGACCACCTAGAGGGGTGGGATAGGGAGGGTGGGAGGGAGACGCAAGAGGGAGGAGATATGGAGATATATGTGTATGTATAGCTGATTCACTTTGTTATAAAGCAGAAACTAACACACCATTGTAAAGCAATTATACTCCAATAAAGATGTTAAAAAAATATTATATAAATAGAAAAAAAAACATTAGTCTACATGTAAAGGTTACTACTTTAGGTGAGTATCACTTGTCCTACATACTAAAAGGTCACTGTGAATTTCATCACCACGCATGTTGGTGTCTCTAAAGATTGTGCAGACATATCTTTACCTGTTAAAATGAAATGACATCTATTTGTTTCAGATACATATATTATCATTTTTCAAATATTCATGGATGTAGTAAATTCATAAAATTCATATTTGTTTAAAAAAAAAAAAAAAAGACAGCCCTGGCCAATAGGGCTGCCTATTGAGGGCACTCTATCCTGATAGAGGATACAGGCAAATTCAAGCTGCCCAGAGGTTCTTGCAACTCACAAATGAGAACGAATTTAAACTATAATACTAAAGGAAATAAAATACACATTAATAAAAATAAGGGAAGGAAAATTTTAATGCTTAAATAATAAAGCCAAAATAGATTTTTCTCAATATAAATGTTTACAAAGTCAATTTGTTTTTAATCTTCTAAAAATATGTTATTAAGATATCTCTACATCTTCAAACCACTTCATTCAATACCCTCCCAAATTAACTACAAAATTCAAATTTGTAATTAAGCCTACCTAATTTTAAGGACGACTGATCTTGGTTGAAGTTGATGAGTGGAGAAACTCACATAGAAAAGGACCTGCTAAGTAACACTCTATCCTCCCACCAAAGCAAACAACTTGACATGTGAAAAGCCGAAATTCAAACCAAAGTCTCCAGTGGCTCTTAACTACTGCCTATGCCCACGTCTTTATGTTCTTCTCATCTTCCCTCACCCCACGCTATTGGCTTTAACATCTGTACTGGTTTATTCTATTTCCCTTGTATTCTTTCTCTGCCGTTGTCACCCACTTTATGTCAGCAGTTTTCCTTCTCATGTTTGTTCTACAGGTGATAAAGAATAAGACAGCTGAGAAAAACACAGGACTACTAAGGATCTTGTAAGTCAACACAGTCTGTAGCACTACTGTGCTCACGAGAAGTCAATAAGAAGGCTCCACAGAGTTGGTGACCTAACAAACCATCCCAGAGGAAAACCAGACCTGCGGACAGCAGAAGGTGAGGGGTGCATCCCAGGCAGAGGGAAGCACGGACAAAAGCGGGGAGATAGGAAAGAGAATGGCCAGCCTGTGCGACAAGTAACTGGATATAAATGGAACACTCAGCACAAAAGAAGATGGAGGAAGATGAGGATGGATGTGGATCTCCTCTCTCAGAGATGAGATCCCAAAGGCTGAGTGACCAACCGTCCCAGTTTGCACAGAGATAAGGGAGTTCCCTGGATGCAGGACTTTCAGGGCTTCAACCAGGAAAGCCCCAGGCAAACCTGGACAAGCTGGTGACCCTACAGCCAAAGATCTGCTACGCCATACTTTAAAGAGGTCTGAACTTCTCTGTAAGCAGCAAGGAATTACCAAATGATACAACCAAGTACAAGATCAGATCATTTATCCCTAGCATGTAATACACACAGCCTTTTTAAACATGGGTTGCAACCCACTGGTATGTTACAAAATCAAATTCATTAGTAGTCATAGGGAGCAATGTTTGTGATTGACATATTAGAACTACTAGAATGCACACTGCACATAGTAAGGACAACTATTGTTTCATGGAACTTGGTTTTGGACACACACACATTCACTGTGACATATACATAGTATTTTTTTATTGTCAATTGGGGTTAAAAGAGATTGAAATATATTGGGCTACATCAATTGTAAAATCAATAAACTTTCAATTATAAACTTGTCTCTACCTTTGTCTTTTCTCAGCCAACATTTTGCAATGGCATGACACCCACAAATCATGGTGATATTTGCACAGTACGCTGAGGTGAACAGAGAAAGCTGCTCACTACCACAGGAGCCTGACCCGGGCTCTGACTATCATGAGGGCCAAGAGATTAATATCTGGGTGCATATGCAACCTGCAATCCATTTGCAGGGCACTGGTGAGGAAGCACTTCCACAGAATGACCAAAGCAAGCTCAGCAATATTTAAGTCTACCAGAGAAAGAAAGTGAAAAAGATACAAAATAAATTCCCGGGTGCTTCAAGGCACAAATGCATCAAGGTGGATGTACTTACAAAGATTAACCCGCTTTTCCAGCTACCCTAGTATGCCCATAAGAGTGCAGAAAATCAGTACTGTCTGGAATGCAGGACCTTGGCATATCTCCTGCAGGCCATGTCAGCACAAATGCTGACTGACCCTAGGATTTGGATGTTTGCCATTTGTCTCATCAGCACAACCTTTATATTCCTTTTAGAAAGCAAATACCCATCTGAAAAGCTTGGCTGCAGAGTCCCCAGCCTGGCCTGCACATAGCATTCTGCACATGAATGGATAACTCAGTGGAATGAGGCGGTATTCAGAACAGATTTCTCAACTAGTCCTTAAAGGCTTAAACCCTTCTGATACTCATGTGCATTTTTTAAATTCAAGACTTCTTTTTTTTAATTTAGCTAGAGTCAGTTTCAACCATCTGTCTCTTTGAGTGAAAATAGGAGACAGGCTTGTACATATGAGCTTTTGAAGAAAACCAATTTTGGCAAAAAAATTTAAAGTGGAAGAAGAATTATATCTCCATTTTCGAGACCATGCTAAGGAGTAACAAAATATCCAAAGTAAGGAGGAACTTACATGAACACATCTATCTCCTTTTCTACCTGTTAGGCTGCCCCCATTCCTGACCGTTCCTTGACTGAACTTCACTGCAAGTAGACCTCTGCCCCCCAGTCATCGCCTTGAGAAGTAGCAGAGTGGAGACATAAAACTGATTTCCTGGATTTGAGTGACAACATTTAGGGGTGTGGGAGACGATAATGGTAGGTAGTCCCCAAGAATTTGGAAATAATGGGACTAGAGCATGATCACTTTCTGAAAGTTAAACTACACCTTATCTTTTTTTTTTTAACTTTTTATTTTATATTGGAGTATAGTTGATTAACAATGTTGTGATAGTTTCAGGCGTACAGCAAAGTGATTCAGTTATACATTTTCCCATTTAGGTTGTTACATAATATTGAGCAGAGTTCCCAGTGCTACACAGGAGGTCCTTGTTGGTTATTCATTTTAAATATAGCAGTGTGTACATGTCAATAAACTAGTCCTTATCTTAAAAGACAGGACATCTCCCAAGTAAAAACGTCACACAGTGCCAGAACATCAAAGCTAGGACTGACCAAAGGTAATGCAAAACCACCACGTAAATTAGCAGTGAACAATTGTAAATCTGTTACAATTAAAGGAGAATGAAGTCTTAAATGACAGGAAAAGGGGGGGTGAATTTATCAGGTTTTCTCTAGTGCATCCAGGGAAACAGATGCTCTGACCAGTTGACGTCATCGTTCCCGTGCACCTGTTAGGAGAGTCACCACGATGGCGCCAGGCCGCTACACTGCAGCACCAGCTGTGACAACTGCTCCCCGGGCTCTGGCTCCGTGTATATCCAACCTTCGGTCTTCCACACTCCAGTTAAAGGCAACTCCAGCCTTCCAATTAACTCAGACCAAAAATCTTGGAGACATCCCTGTTTTCCCTTTCTGTCAAATCCCACATCCGATTCAGTAGCGAATTATTTGGGCTCTCCTTTCCAAGCATTTCCAGAATCTGTCTACTTTTCGCCACCTCCTCTGCCATCACCCTCTCCCAGCCACCATCATCTCCCATCATATTATTGCAAAAGCCTCCTAAACGGTCTCCTTGCTTCTACCCTGGGCCCACCCCCCTGCTTTACAGTCTATTCTCAGCTGCAATGGTAATTCATTAAAACACAAGTCGAATTATGTCACTTCTCTGCATAAAGCTCTCCAACGGCTCCCATCTCAGAGTAGAAGCCCAAGTCCTGCCATGGCCTCCGTGGCCCTACCCAATCCAGCCCCATCAGTCTTCTGATCTCATATCCAGGCACGCTTCCCTGCTGTTCTTCAAACATATCAAGTACACTCCTGCTTCAAGGACTTTGCATCTACTATTCCTTCTGCCTGATGCACTTTTTTTCTCTAAAAATCCAAAAGATTTGCTTCTTCAAAACTTAGTTCAAATTTCATCTCATCGAGGTCTTACTTCGTCACTCTATTTAAAAGGGCAAACCCCTCCTCCCCCCCACTGCACACGCATCCCCAAGTCTTTCCCATTGCCTTATTTTTTTTCATTACATGTATTACCACCTAACATACCCTATAACATATTTAAATATTTTTCATTGTTTTCCCCTTCTCCTAGCTCCAATGAAGGCAGAGATTTTGTCTGTTTTGCTCACCAATGTGTTGCCAATACTAGAATAGTGACCGGTACAGAGTAGATAACAAATATCTGTTGGATGAATGAACAAACTTGGCTTCAAAAATTGCCTGAGTGAGTGCCTTCCTCGCCTCCCAGCCTTGTTCTCCGTAAAAAGGGTCAAGGGTCCACTGGCTTTGAGGTTCTCCTATGACTGCTCCCTGACCCGCCCTCTCAACCCTTTTGCTGTGATCTGGTGTCCTCAATAGCTGTATCATTGCCACACCTAGATTCTACCTCCCTTCCTGGTCCTTTTGAATGTATTACATAACTATACCATCTGCTTGATTTTTCAATGCCCATATTACCTCTGGACTTAGCCTTCAGGATAACCCTTAATGCCCACAGGCTAGTACTGTCCCAACCATACCCAGCTCGGACCTCTGAGTCCAAGGGCCTAAGAACCCAAGTTCTCAGGAGATTGCAGAATACTAACCTATAAGCAAGGGCACGGTGATCCCATGGGAAGAAGTTAGGTTTCTTCTGGCAAGTCAGTAAGTTGGCATTTATGTTTGTAGCCTAACATGTAACCTATACTTGCATTGGGTTGTGTGAATTCGTCACTAAGTTGCTGGAGAATTTTGGCTACATAAGAACAATCTAATATCTATACCCTCAAAACTAAGATTCAGACCTTCATCCTGCCTGTCTGTCTGTCTAGCTGATTGCTGGCTGGCCCTGTTCACACCTGTCCCCACAGCTGCAACGTGACAGGTGACTACAGATAAGAATGTTGATGCCCACGAGTGTTGCCTGCTCATGTTCTCAGCATGTGAGCATGCACCCACACATATGCACATATAGTCATCTGACCCCAAGTTCCTTCAGCAGATCAGAGCGTGCTTCTCCCCACCGCTGCAGTCCATGTTGCATAGTGACCATTTGCAGGAAAGAAGTAGGGGGCGGAGGGGAAGGAAGGGGGATGATTCACCTGATCGAAGGGGATGTGAGAATACCTTGGGTATCTGAGCAAGATCCCCATACACTTGTAAAGGAGGGAGAAGCACACTAATCAACCAAATTTTCTAATTTGCTAAGAGCCAGGAAACCCAAGTAGTTGGCTCCACGAAATGTATCTTTATGTTAATGCAACTTAATGGGTACTTACTGAGCCCCTATAAAGTGCAAAGTGCTGTTCTGAGTGCTGTGGGACTTACACAAATGATTAAGAGGAAAGTGACCAAAAGGTAAAGACTCACAGTTATAAGATAAATAAGTACTAGACTACAGTTAACACTGCTATATAGGAAAGTTGTTAAGAGAGTAGATCCTAAGAGCTCCCATCACAAGGAGAAATTTTTTTTTCTTTTCTTTTTATTGCACCTGTGAGATGACGGATGTTAACTAAACCTATTGTAATCATTTTACAATGTATGTAAATCGAACCATCATGCTGTACACCTTAAACTTATACAGTGATGTATGTCAATTATTTCTCAATAAAACTGGGGGGAAAAAAATCCCAGAGGAGAACACTGGGTTAAGTTGTCAGGCTAAGACACCCTCCCTGCTGGGAGTGTTTGGAAAGGTAATACCAACATTTACCACGTACCTCTCCCTTCTTTACACTTTCAGGGCTAACAAAGTGCACATCTGATTTTTTAGCTATATTAACCTATGCAAAAAGTTATAATACAGCCTTTTGCCCTGGAAAACTACCCTTTGCTTTTGAGACAACAGGTTAACAGTAAAAACAGTCTTATTTCCAGGTTCTCAGAGGATTTATTAACGTAGTGCCCTTGTCAGGTAATAATAAAAGTAACTTATTCCTAATTGAGCTCTTACTATACGCCGGGCACTGCTGTAAGTCTTTTCCATGTGTTAACTCATTTAATCTTTTTATTAGTATTCTTCCAACTGAAGAAGCAGGACTCAAACCCAGGAAGTTTGGGTTTTAGACTTCCTTAACCACCAGTAGTCAACTTTCCTTAACTGCCATTATACTAACATATAAAAGAAGAAAACAACAACAAAAAGAAAGAGCCTATGAATTTAATTTTTTCTATAATAAATATGTCTCATTTCTATAAGCAAGGAAAATCTGCTTTTAAAGGTTAACTTTTTGACTGCTTGTTTATGACCTGTCCCTGTTTACTCCAAATCAAAGTCCCTTGAGAGCCGAAACTTTGGCTGTCTTGGTCACAGCTGTATCTCTGGTGTCTGGAACAGACTTAGGAAGCACTCATTAAACACATTAGCCATCCTTCTGTTTCTTCCTATTTTCCATTTTATTTCTTTTCAGAAAAAAAGGGCAGGGTCATGATTTTTACAATGAATTATATGATCAACCTATCCATAAATATTTGTTGAATGAATAAATTATCTGAAAAAAAAAAAAAAGAGTCTGTCTCAAAAAGCTTATAATATGGTAGGGTGTGAAAACACTAGCTCCACCGCAAGGGAGAATGGAGCGAGTATAGGATAAAGGTTTAAAGCACAAAGGACAGCTTGCAGGAACCAAAGCACACAGTGGCCTTCAAGAAGGAGGGGCCTCGAGAGCTGGATATGGAAATGTGGGTCAGCCGGGAACCGGGAAAGCATTTCCTGTGGAAGGAGAGCGAGCGTGAGTGAAATGACAGGGGCAAGAAGCAGCAGCCGTGTTTGGGGAACGGCAAACCGTTCAGGTGGACCGTGGTGTGTGGTCAAATGGGCCCGAGGCAGCAGGGGTGCTACGGGAAACAAGCTGGAAAGGTGTGTGTTTGGTGCAAAACTCCCAGGTCTTAACTGACCCAGGTCAACTGTTTCTGCCCTTTGGTCCTTCCTCACTTTAGAAAAAAATTATTTACTTTTAAAATATGTAAGGGTCTTGAAAAAATCAAACATTTCCATGTTAAACCAATCCAATCTATTCAAATGTGTTAAGTAATGCAAACAACGAGAATTAACACTTTCCTTGCGCATCACACCTTTGCTGTATATAATGAAAAAGTGAGAAATTAAGCGCTCAAAATAGGTACCTTAGCATTTGTGATACATTCTTTGCATAAGATAAGCATTCAGGGTGGAAATTCTATTCCCCAAGTAAACTGGTAGTTTTCTGTTCTGCACACTACAAAAGGAATATGGTAGTTGGGTATTCTGGCAAATGCCTTTGAATGGACGTATTTATCTAGCCTCTGCTGGCAGGATGGCTCAGACTTGGAACATCATCGGGGTACATTAAGACATTACTGAAAGAACAAATAAATGAACAGATGAAAGACTGAGCCCTCAAATGCATGATGATGTGGCCAGTTTGGAAAGATTGAGCCCTCAAATGCATGATGATGTGGCCAGTTTGGAAAGATTGAGCCCTCAAATGCATGATGATGTGGCCAGTTTGTGCAAGCATTTTTTGTTTGTTCGTTCGTTTGTTTTTAATGGTTGTCACAAGCTGTTAAATTTTCTTCAACCTGGCCTGACACTGCTATAGCATTCCCAATGTCTGGCAGGAGTTTAAGGAATATTTGTTAAATGAAGGAATGAATGAACGAATGTTACAATTTGAACAGTTATGTGGGAAAGGAAGTAGACAGAGACTGTCATATTTATTTTTCCAGTCTGGCACCTGCCCTCTTATTTATGCAGGCCCCAAGGGAATGGCAGAACCTGGCCAGAGATGAGAGTGATGCAAGGCTCTATCTAGTATACAAAATCAGAGCTTCTTAAATTTGGAGAAAAAATAATGTAGAGCTTACCAGAGGAATCTCTGGTCCGACCTCTCATTGGTGCAATTATCCCTTCACAGAAAATCTGCACTGGAGGTGGCACGCTTGAATTCTCCTGGGCACTGGGAACTCACTACCTTATAGGCAGCCCAGTTCTTTTTTGAACAGCTTGAATCAATCAAAGGTTCTCTCCATTATGTTGATATGAACTCTCCTTTGGGGCTGCAACAGATAGGTGTCCTCATACCTACTTACCAAAGACAGGGTCCCCACGCCCATCCCTTCACCTGCTTACAGCCTAGAAGCTCTCAGCAGCACCACCTCAAATTCATCCACTTTGTATTCAAGGAGCAGTGGGGGAAGAGGAGAGCCAGAACAGAGGAGAGAGAGGGTGTGCACTGGCCAAAATGAGCCACACGGTCTCCTGCCCATCACACCCAGCCTCTAGCTCATCAAGCTTTTACCTGTAGTGCTGGCCCCAAGCACACGGACCTTTTAACTTTCTGGACCCAAACAAGCAGAAGGCCTCCAGGATTTAGCCACAGTGGATCTGTATCACATTCGCATTTAATTTAACATGACTTTGGAGTGGTGGAGGTAATCATGGGGCGGGGGGAGTTTGGAAATGTGTCCTCGGCAGACCTGAATTCCAAGATCAGAATAGAGGTCAACTTCTCTCAAGCTGCTTCCAGTGGGTAGAACAGGAGAGCATCTTTCCTCCGTGAATATATGTCATCTGGTGAAGAGAAATGGGTGTGTTTCTTGTACTTGAATAAGACCTGTTGTCTTTGTTGGTGAACTCATAGGTGCAGGAGTCACGTCTCTGTTTATGAGGAAACAACCACTCTCTGCTCTGCAATTCAGAGAAAACACTGTCATAACCCATGTGCAAGTAGGTGCTCGACAGCAGCTCTTAGAGAAGAGGCTGAGTTAGAGGACCTCAGGGCTGAAAGGACCGTCAAGGTCAGCTGGTACCTCTTCCTCTCTCATCATGCTGTGACCCATGGAGAGTGACTTTCGTTAAAGTTCATTTGAATAGACAATTAAAATAGGCACATGAGACTAATGAATTAAAAAATCACATGAACATAGTAGCCCCAAACAGAAAACAATGCAAATATCCATCAATAGGAGAATGGATAAACAAAATGTGGTATGTTCATACAATGAAATACTATCCAGAAATAAAAAGAACAAATTACTGATTTAAAAAAAAAAAGAAGAAGAGAGGCCAACTTGATACTCTACAGGTCTCTGGACTAAGGTTGCCTCACAGGCCAGGAAAATGCTAACTGACCATCTGGCCCTTACAACGTACTCACCCTGATCTATCGAGCACAGAAAGAAATGCTCAACGTGATCCGGACTCAGGAAGCTAAGACTTCCAGAATCCTAGGAATTATCAAGCACACATTCATTCTGGGCCCAGACACTCAACAAGTGACACATTTCAGGAAGTCAGTGTTTGTACTAAACACACCAAAATGATCCAGGGGGAAATATTTAAACCCTATAAGAAATGGAAAATTAAGTAGGATTTATTCTTTCAAATCTCACCACAACACTAGGAAGTGGGCACTATTATTATCAGTCCTGCTGCACAGATGAAGAAAATGAGGAACAGGGAGGCAAAGTAACATGTCAAGGTCACGCAGCTAGTAAGTAGTGACACCGGGATTTGAACCTTGGCCCCAGAGGTCACGCTCTCATACCACCTCTTAATCACTGTTACAATTAGTTTGGGATCAAATCAGGCCCAAGAACAAAAGAGGAAGAATGAAGATAACACATTAATACTAATGGTTTTTCCCGGTTAACACTGATGTCTGGTCAGCCTACACATTCAAAGAAGTGATTATTCACTTAATTATTAACAACTTCCCTTGTTTGAACCTCCATTACACTTTGTTATACTTCTATTAGGTATTTATCACATTTTACCTTATACAATAACCATGCGATATATGTGATAACATAAAACCCTACGTTACGGACATTAAACTTTCCTATTTTTCTCTGATTAGACATCAGCCCCTTAGGTCTATACCTTGCTCATCTTCATGTGCCTACAAAGCACCAAGTCTGGCTCATGGTTGCCACTCCCTAAGTACTAAAGAATATTCCAGACTAGAATTGAGAAACTACTGAAGGAAGATAAATTTCACCCCTACACATATTTATTTTATTCGTTATCATAAAACCTAGACTTGTAAGCCCACTGATTCCAGGACCCTGTTATCACTCATGATGCTGAAACCATTCAAATGCACTTTATATTCTAAATGGGCATTCTTTCAGGTGCTACTGAAGTTGGGTGTTGAAACCACTACACATGTGGTTGTATCTCAGTGAGCTTCCTAGGGATGTGGTCCGCAGCATGAGTAGGCAGAACTCAGGCAAGCCCCTCCCTTCCAGTCATTTGGATTAATTACAAACATTCCTATTCCCCTCCTCCAGGACCATGCTTAACGACCCCTTTGCAGTCAAGGACAGCCATCTGATCTGCTTTGGCTAATGAAATGTGAGGGACTAGGGCACACTTATCAAGATGAAACCTCTCTCAGCATAAGTCTCTGAGTGAACATGGTCACCAGGGCCCCTTACCGACCCACACTAGACATGTAACACGAGCGAGAAAAATCTTTCATCGTGCTCCTCCGCTCAGGTTTGGGAGTTGTTTTTTATGGAATCATGATGCAGCCTAACCCTATCAGTACACTCCCATGGCCCCAACACACTCCAATGATCCAGCATTCTGGTTACTTTTCACCTTTCTTGATTTGGTGTTGGCAGCTTGCAGTACCCTCCTTTACCACCCCCCACCCAAGCCTGCTGTGGACTGCCCTCTGAAAAGGGTGTCACAAAGACTCTCTCCTTGACCAAACCCTAGACAGGTTCCTCCGAGTGGTTTTCAACTAGGCCCAGTCTGTGGGCAGGTTCTCAAGAGCCCAATTTTAGCAAGAGTCCTGAGAAGTCAGTTTAGCCAGAATCCCCCACCCGCGATATCTGAACACCAGCACCTGATTGATATCTTACTGGATTCCTCACACCCCACCACCTCCCAAGTGATAGCTGATCACCTTGGCCCGCCTTTATCAAGAATCCTATTAGGTTCGTTTAGCCTGAATCCCTGCCCTTATCCCTGATGTTTCCTCTTAATAATTTTCCATCCACTGATCCCCACCCGGCTACTTGGCTATAAATTCCCACCTGTCCTTGTATTCAGAGTTGAGCACAATCTTTCTCCCCGTTGCAAAACCCCATTGCAGTGGTCCTGATATCTATCACGATAGATAGTCCCCCTGAATAAAGCCTGCCTTACCATTTCTTTAACAAGTGTTATGAATAAATTTTTCTTTAATAGGTGTAAAGCACTAAGTGTCATTATTAAACATATGGTTGTCAGAACACGTGTCCTGGTTAAAGTAACTTTCATTCTGAATTTTCCCCAAAGAGTTACAAAATATTCTTTTCCACGTGCTGCCCAGATCTACCTTCCCAGTGTTTAGGAAGGCAATGGTGGGGTTGACATTGTCAAGGGGTGTTAAAAAAAAAAAGAGACAACAAGCCCAAAATTGAGTCACCTGTGCTAAGTCTATGTCACCAAACCAAAACTTGATACCTAACTTAAAGTTTCAATCCCTCCCAGGAGCAGAATCTTAAACTAGTCCATCTGGAATCACCTGATCGGCACTAGTGAGGTAAATGGGATGCAGCCTGATGCATGAATCGTTGAATAAAGCCGATAAGATCTTTAAAATTTACTCAGTTGAATTTTGTTTTTTAACAGACTTGGCGGCGGCAGTGGGATTCAAAAGAAACTTTTCACAGCTTCAGGGATGATGAGAAACACAGGCATGGTACCCACAAATCCTTTGAGTTCTCTTGTTTCTCATCATCTCTGAGGGCTGTGGGTAAGCTCCTCTCAGTTCTCAGCTCTGCTGTCTTTGTGCAGAGGTCCCAATCTAACTGACTTTCCAGTCCAGGGCTTAGCGGGTCATCTTGAGCTGGCAGACAGTTCCATCTGGAACCCAAGTCCCTACCCTTGCTTCAATCCACATTTCCCTACTTGACTAAAATCCCTAGTTCCATGTTGGAAACTGCTGGTGATTCAGTCTGCAATTCCTCATTTGTTCGGAATCCTAGTCCGCAGTCACCATCTGTTGGGGTCTGCTGATTCAGTCCTTTCCCCAGTCCCCAGTATCACACTGAGAATTGCTGGTGGTACGCACAAGGTCAGTCCACAGGAACATGTCTTTGATGCTGCTGGTGTGCTAGTGTGCACATGTTTGTTTGTCTCATTTATACAGATAGAGGCTATTGCTAATGGAATCTCAGAAGCCAAAAGCTGTAAAACTGGTGGGCCTGGACTGAGAACTTAAAAACTGTTAGAGTGCTACCTAACTCTAAAAGACTCCTGTGCTAGATAAGTTGGTCACAGAATGGCTAGACTGACACTAGGTCACCCACTAAACCCAAGAAAATTTTCATCCAACAGGATACATTGTAAAACACCACACAATCCCCGGTCTACCAGCACATCCCTCTTAGGTATTAATTTGGCTGGGAGAGACCCAAGACCTAGCTAGCTTAAAAAAAAAAAAAATGGGATCTTTAAGTTCCAGAGTTGAGCATGCCACCTTCTGGCACACCTGCTCATTTTCTCTAAGAACTTTAGTCCTGGAAACTGTATATATCTACAAAAATTGCAAAATCTTACTAAAAACAACCTAGAATTACAATGGCCATGACAGGGAATGTTCCAATTAGATTGATTGTTCATTTAAGAAGTACATTTGAAAGCAAAAGTTCCCAAATCAACAAACAGAATGGGATACCTATTTCAATTGGTATGCAGAAGCTTCCAAAAAGCTTCAAGATTCCAAAACAGCATCATTAAAAAATTCATTGCAAAAGGCTAATTAAAAATTAACAAAGATGCAAGAGGTACCTAAAATAAAAGACAGTAAGACACGTAACTCCTCCTGCTCCCCTCTATCCACCTTTACCTGACTACTCATGCTCTCTAATTCTCTGTCTAAACTGCCTTTCCACCCTGGACAGTCACCTTTTAAAATAAACCACCCACCCAAGGCTGCAGGAGATCCTCCCCAGGTATCTTTCACTCCTCGGACAAAGACCAAGCCAAGGACCATAATTAAAGAATTTCCTAAACCCACGGAGGATCCCCAAAAGTTTTCTGAAGTATTTAGAGTCCTCATTGGAGACTATGATCTGGGGCTGCCAGATCTTTATCAGCTCGTGCACATGCTGGTAGGACCTGGTGAAGCCCAAAATTGTATGCAAGAAGCAGGATGGCGTAACCCTACTGATGATATTCGAGATCCTCGATCTTCATCACGGTCCCCTTATGGAGCAGAAAAAGCTTGCACAATGCAGCTGATCTTCTAATAGCCATTCCTAGAGTCTTCCTTGCCCGCGATGATTGGTCTGTTATTCAAACATGCAAACAAAAAATGAATCTGTGGCCGACTTTAAAACCCAACTGGAAGCTCTCTTCCTAAGGCATCCTGGGTTCCATACCATAAATGATGTCACCCAACCTGCTCTAGTTGCCCAACTTGTAAATGGATTATCTCCTGAGATTAGCAGATTGATAAAAAGGCAGAAAATAGGACGGGAGGCCACTGGTTTGACTGAACCCATGACCCCTGCTGAGCACTTTGAAAGGACTTTGGAATAAGACCGTAAACAAAAGTCTGCCAAACTATTAGCCTTTACAACTACAACAGTTCCAAGGCCAGAGACCTAAAATAATACCAGGGCCTCCCACACTGCACCCTCCAAGAGGGTCCATCATCAAAACATTGGCTTAGGGATCCATGTCTCAATTGTAATCAACTGGGGTACTGGAAAAAAGATTGCTCCCATTGATCCTGTAAAAATTCTTCAACATCAACTTAAATTCTCTCATATCTTCCCCCAAAGGGGGGCCCTCATATGGGCCCCTCCAAGAGTTGACAGGACTCCGACAGATTCTCTGGTAAACTGCCACTAGTAATTCCTTTACATAGCCAAGGGGAAATTAAAATTTAATGGGAAACCTTGCCAAATTGTGATAGATACCAGAGCTACACTCTCTACTTTAAATCCCAGAGGACAACAAATGCCTTGGAGTGAAAAAGAAGTTTCCACAGTGGGTATCTAATAAAATTCTATCTCAATCAGTACAAATGACTCTGGGACCTTTCACTGAAAAACATTCCTTTTTGCTCTGTGATACAGCTGTAGTCAATCTATTAGGTAGCGATCTCCTTTCTAAATTAAAAGAGCTAATAAATCTTGCTTCTAATGGAGACCTCACCTTAGAATGTCCTGACCAACCGGAACCTGATCTTTTATGTTCTTTACAATCTGTCCTTGATACAGAAGAGGAAGAATTCCAGCAAAAGACCTCTAACTTAATCGAGGTGCCTGAAAATCTGTGGGCTACCTCTAACACTGACACTGGGAGAATAAGAAGTGCAGAGCCTATAAAAATTCGGAGAGACATAACTAAACCTCTTCCTAAACTGCCTCAATATCCATTAAAACCTAAGACCACACAAGGCTTCATACCAATAATAGAAGACCAATTCACGCAGGGGCTAACCATTCCCTGTACCAGCCCCTGTAACACCTGGTCTTGTCAGTCCCAAAACCTAATGGGTGGGGATGGCGATTTGTCCAGGACTTGAGAGCTATTAACAAGATTCCCCATTTTCCAGTTGTTCCATTCCCCAAAATCCTTTGTCACAAGTTCCATCAGACTCAAGATGGTTCACCCTTGTGGAGCTTTGTCTTCTTCGGCATCCCTGGGGACTCCAACAGCCACTATCTATGCATCTTTACTTGGAACAATCAACAATATACCTGGACAGGCATGCCTCAAGGGTTCATTGAGGCCCCTTCTGATTTCTCCCAAGTGTTCCACCAAGATTTATGTACACTCCAGGTTCCTAGGAAATCAACCCTTCTACAGTAAGAATACAGATGACCTTTTGCTATATTCAGTTACCAAAGAGGCATCCATAAAGAATTCCACTTATTTGCTACAACAGTTAGCTAAAAAAGGACATAAAGTCTCCAAGGAAAAATTACAATTATCTCTAGACACTACCCATTACCTAGGTCATAATCTAAGCGCTGAAGGAATCCAGCTGTCTCCAAAAAGAATTAAGCTAATCCAAGAATTCCCTAGGCCAACACCTAAGCGACAACTTTGTGGATTCCTAGGCCTGGCTGGTTATTGCAGACTATGGGTTCCTAATTTTTCTCTCATGGCTTTCCTGCTCTATGAACTCACTAAAAACTCAGTCCCTGAACCAGTTCCTGGGGAAGATAAACATGAGCAGGCCTTTATCAAACTAAAACAAGTGCTGCAAGAACCGCCTGCCCCAGGGCCGCCCAACGTCAAAACCATTCCCCTTATTTGTACATGGAAGAGATAACCAAGCCCTGGGGAATGCTCACACAAGAACATGGTAAGCATAGGCCTAGTGCTTATTACAGCACACAATTTGATGCAGTTGCTCGTACCTATCCCAACTGCCTTAAGGCTGTAGCTGCAAAGTTAGCAGAAGCCTCAGCAGATTTAACCCTAGGAAATGACATTTACTTACAAACTCCACATATTGTCCAAGGTCTTCTTAATTCTGAATTGACTCAACATTTCTCTGCAAACAGACTAACCTCCTATGAGATCCTTCTGCTTTCACCACCTAAATTGCATCGAAACATTATAAGGTCCTTAATCCTGCTACGTCACTACCCCTGCCTGAAGAACGTGAGCCCCAAGACCTCGAGGTAATAACATCCCATTTCGTGACACCACGTCCTGTCAACGAGAAGCCGTCACAATGAGAAGCCCGCACGCTGCAACAAAGAGTAGCCCCAGTTCACCACAACTAGAGAAAGCCTGCACGCAGCAACGAAGACGCAATGCAGCCGAAATTAATTAATTAATTAATTAAAAAAAAAAAAATGAGCCCTTGTTCCAGACTTCTGCCACCCCGATGTCCTTGCAACAGGCAACAGCCTGCTTCTGAGTCAGAGAAATCATGATGGGCAAACAATGGCTGTAAATTCAATGACCGGTCAGGGCTACAGGAAACCCAGGATGGTGCCTGGCTCTTCCTGACTCCCTGGCAAACCACATTTTTCGGTTTTTGCATTCCTTCACCCACCATGGTGCAATTAAGATGACTGAAATCATGAATAAACACTGGTGGAGGGCCTTCTATAAAATTATAAAAACAGTTTACCACCAATGTCTGACCTGTCAGGTCCATAATCCTGAAAAAACTATGTCTGTTCCCAGAGGCCACAAACCTCCTCCCTCTGGACCCTTTGAACACCTGCAGCTGGACTTCATTCAACTGCCACTTAGCATGAGTTATCAATATGTTCTTCTTATCGTATGTATGTTTTCTGCATGGGTTGAAGCCTTCCCCTGCTGCAAGGCTGATGCCTTCACAGTGGCAAAGAAACTGTTAGAAACCGTGTTTCCCATTTGAGGTGTACCTTCCACAATCTTCAGCAACTGAGGTAACCACTTCACTGCGCAAATCATATAAGCTTTAACAAAACCTTGTAAACTTCTTGAAATCGTCACTGTCCCTATAACGCTCAATCATCAGGCAAGGGTGAGAGAAGTAATGGATCCTCAAATTCAAAATCTCCAAACTTGCTCAAATTGTTAGACTCCCTTGGCCTAAGGTATTGACTCTGGTTTTGCTGACTGTTCGCAGTAGCCCTTTTGGGAAACATAAACTTACTGCACATGAGATAGTCACCAGCAGACCAATGTCTACTGTGCACAAATTTTCTGTTGATCCCTTGTTATTTCACATTAACATGACCAGCTATTGTAAGTCTTTAATGTCTTATGTTGAAGCTTATCGCCAACAGATTTAAAAAAGCTCTCCCAGATCCCAATTCAAAGGATCCTGTTGGCCACAGTATGGAGCCTGGTGACTGGGTATTCTGGAAACATCATCAGAGGAAGACAGCTCTTGAACTCAGTTGGAAGGGACCTTACCAAGTGCTCCTGACTGCTGACACCATTGCAAAACTAAAAGGCACTGAACCCTGGGTACATATCTCAAAGCTTAAGAAGGCTCCACCTGATATCTGGTCCTGTACAAACACTGGAGACCTGCAAATCAAACTGACTAGGAAGAGAAGTAGCCAACATCAAGATAGACTGCTTCTACCAAACACCAGATCAAGACTTCATACTTCAAGTAAACATAAACCCCTTTCTTCTTCCCTGTCTTTCCTTCACTCTGGCATTGGCCTGGAAAGATAATGCCATCATCTGTTATCTTCCAGGCCATTGTGAAGGGGGATAATCTTTCAGACTGTTGCCATTTGTCATCAAAATCTCTGATCTGTCCATGATGCTGGAGACCCCCTAGTCCTCCCTGTGACCAATTATTCTTCTATTCCCAACGTCACCACAAACTATAATTGACTCCCCTTAGAAGGCACTTGCAGAGTCCAACTTTTATAGCCAGTGCTTGTTTTAACTTTCTCCACTGATAACTCTACTTGACCAATTAGACACAAACACCTACACAAACTGTAGTACATTTGCACACTCACATTCTTATGATTATCTAAGTCAGATCTTCCCCCAATCATGAAAAGGTCTCACCAGCAGCACCCATTTCTGCAAGGAATTTAGATCAACTTTTTATTTCAGGTTAGGAGATTTACCTCCCAAATGCACTGGAAACCTAACTGACCCTTGCCTTGAATGGGTAAGTGCAACAATCCCTTCGAATGAATTCATCAAGAGTGCCACATTAGCGGGAGCGGTTTGTGCCCCCTCAGGATTTACCTTTGTCTGTAGTGGTTCTTGGGCCTACGAGTGCCTGGATGGCTGGCATATAACTGGGCAATGCCTCTTAGGTAACCTAACTGTGCCCCTAACTGTTCACAGACTGACACAGCTCATTGGTCACCTTCCCTGAATTTACAACATTGAGTTAGAAAAGACCTACCAGAAGGTGCTCATGATTCCGGATTTGCTTCTGTTGGCAGGTCCCTACTTTCCTGGTTCAGAGTGAGTACAAATGAAGCTATGATCAAGAATCTCTCCTTAACTCTTGAAAACATTGCAGAATCCACTTCTAAAGCAAGAGCTGCCCAAGAAAAATCCTTAGACTCTCTGGCCAAGGTTGTTCCTGATAATAGGATAGCCCTTGATTGTCTTTTAGCTGAACTAGGTGTCTGTGCCATGGTCAACACCACCTGTTGTACCCGTATTAACACTTCTGGGGAAGTTGAAACTCAGCTATACAAGATCACTGAGCAAGTCAGTTGGCTTAAGAAAGTGACTATTTCAATGGGGTCTTTCTTTGACTTAATAGATTTTGATCAGTTGGGTCTTGAGGACCATGGCTCTGAAGTGCACTCCAGACATTGGGAACTGTCCTGTTTATAACAATCATAGTAATCTCCCTGGCACGATGTATTCTCACAGAAGCTTTAAATGCATGTTCACAGCAGCCAACCACCAAGCAAATGATCTCTCTAAGACTGGAATTTCAGAAAAGAAGCAAAGAAAATGACCGATGTAAAAAATGTGAACTTGAAGTTGTGACCCGTGAATACCACAGAGAGGATGATTGAAAAAAAAAAAAACATGAGAACTTCAGAGCGGTAGCTGGGAGTGGTGCTAATGCCTTAAATTTTGATCACATCTCTCAGTAAAGCTAACAGTCTGATCAAAAGGCAGGAATTGTTATTTAAAAAAAGAGAGAGAGAAAGACAACAGGCCCCAAACAGAGTCACTTGTGCTAACCCACATCACCAAACTGAGTCTTAATACCTAACTTAATTACAGTTTCAACCTCTCCTGGGAGTAGAAACTTAAACTGGTGTATCCGGAATTACTGATCAGCACTAGGCAGGTAATCTGCCTCGTAGACCCTGCCATCCCCTAAAGGAAGGTGACCTTGCCACAAACAATCCACTCTTTCCCTAGTAACTTCCTTGTCTTGCCCCCTTCTGCCTACAAAAGTCTTCCATTTTGTAAAGCTCTTCAGAGCTCCTTTCTATCTGCTAGATGGGACGCTACCCAATTCATATTTTGCTGAAAAAAAACCCAATAAGATTTTTAAAATTTACTCAGTTGAATTTTGTTTTTTAACTGAGGTGATGTTTCCAATACCCTCGCCCATCCCCCAAAGCAAAGTTCTACCCAGTTTACTGAGGTAAATGGCTCTGTCTAGGCACAATGTACTTGGGAAAGGGAACATTTGAAGAGAGTATCCTTCTCCTCTCCTATAACTGTTTTGTAACCCAACTTTTCTATCTACTTTAAACTGAAATCTACAACTTGGCCTTCAAATTTTAGTAATTCATATTTCTTTATTTTGAAAAACAAAGGGCTCTCAAAGGAAATGAGTACAATTCCCCCCTTTAAAGTTCATGGCAAAAGATATGAGATTTCATCCTTACGTGATATGCCAATTACTTTTCAGCAGCATTCGAAAATTATTAAAAAGCTTAAAAGAGGAAGCAGGAAAATCTGTATTCAAAACCACAAACCTGGCCTTTACAAAGTCCCTGGGTGGTCTATATTTGCATTGGGAGATTTAGTTTGGCATTTTAACTTAGGTAAATAGACTCTCACTTTCCTCTGAGCCTGAAAACATTCAAAGAGAGAGGATCCTCTTTCGGAGCCAGTGGTAACCTATACCTTCTGAAAGTGAACAAAGTCACACTTTTCAAGGAAACAAGCAGAGAAGTTTTCTGTTATTCTTTCTCCCACAAAATACACACCAATTCCCACAAGCCCTTGCTATTCTGATACTAATGGGGGAGATGGTGAAACAAGAGCCACGCTTCATTTTAAAAGGGGACACTGTCAAAACACACATTCCCCACAGGGCCTTCTACCCTTTCAGCCACCCAAACCCAGCAACTACTAAAATCCCACAAGCTGAATCTGAGACAGAATCCCATGATCATCCTCTCCACATGGGCCCACTATAACATTCAACAACTTGATCAACTTTTAAAGGCTTACATATGTGCACAACAGGATCTAAACTACTTTCAAAAGGAGAGGACTTCATTCCATTTCAATTACTAAAACCTCCAGCTTGTCAAACAAAGAAATGGGTACTATTTCAAGTTAGAGCGGGAAAATCCGTATCCTACAAGGGAAACTGTAGGCAAAGGATATAAAATATTGTCATCATTTATTCATTAGAGCTATTTAAAATACATGTGTTACTCTTGGTTTCACTCTAGATATTAGCATAAAATAGAAATCTGACAAATGAATCAAAATTTGCCCTCCCCCTCCCAGAAAGGAACCCAAGTACTGCCCTGCTCAGAGAGTGTCAGATCAAAGCCAGATCAAAAGAATTAGACCAAGGGACTCATAAAGGAAAACACAAGACTCAAACCATCCTACCTGTCACTTCTAGAATGAAAGATTATCTTCCTCAAGACTGCCCTTCCCCCAGCAGAAATGTTCAATGTGATCCTGATTCAGGAAGGCAAAGCTTCCAGAATTCTAGGCATTACCAAGCCCACGTTCATATTGGGCCCATACGTGCAATAGCAGTTACATTTAAGGAAGTGAATGTTTTACTAAACACATTAAAATAATCCAAGGGGGAAAGAATTAAATCTTATAATAAAAGGAAAATTAAGTAGGATTTATTCTGGCTAATATTTCAGGTCAACAAAGCTCGTTGAGATCTACCACCCGTAAGACCCTCTGCTGAAGATACAAAGGATGCCTCGGGGAGCCTAGTGTCTTGAAGTGGAAGGAGGCAGGTACATAGCATAATTCACTTTTTAAAAGTATACCTTTGGGGCTTCCCTGGTGGTGCAGTGGTTGGGAATCTGCCTGCCAATGCAGGGGACAAGGGTTCGAGCCCTGGTCCAGGAAGATCCCACATGCCGCGGAGCAACTAAGCCCGTGCGCCACAACTACTGAGCCTGCGCTCTAGAACCCGCGAGCCACAACTACTGAGCCCATGTGCCGCAACTGCTGAAGCCCGCGTGCCTAGAGCCTGTGCTCCGCAACAAGAGAAGCCACCACAATGAGAGGCCCGCGCGCCACAGCGATGAGTAGCCCCCGCTCGCCGCAGCTAGAGAAAGCCGGCGCCCAGCAACGAAGACCCAACACAGCCAAAAATAAATAAATTAAATAAATAAATTAAAAAAAAAAAAAAAAAGTATACCTTCGGTTCAAAGCAGGGCAAGATCACACAAGTCCCTGAGAAGATAAGGCTAGAGAGTGGTATCATGGCTGTTGAATAATAAAAAGTATCTTCCACGCATTGAGCATGTACCACATACTGGACCCAGTACTCTCATTATCTGCAATCCTTACAATAATTTTGCAAGCCAAGTATTGTTAGCCCCATTTCACAGATGAAGAAACTGAGGCTCACACAGGCAGTCAGTGGAATATCAGGCTTTTTCTTTCCTTTCCCTTATGCTGCCTTTTAAATGTTATGCTCTTCTTATCTTGTAGAAGACCAAAGAAATGGACTTAAATTACAGCAGAGAAGATTTCAATAGAAAACCAGAACATCTAAAGCAGGGCTTCTTAACCTTGGCTGTTCTGCGCATTGTAAGCTGTCCAGCGGCACCCTGATCCTCCCCACTACAGATGCCTACAGCCACCCTCTCTCCCCAAATGTGATAACCAAAAATGTCTCCAGACATTGCCAAATGTCCCCTGGGAAGGACAATCACTCCTGGCTGAGAACCAGTGATCTAAAAACACTGGAATGGGCAGATCTCTTCCTGTAAATCACTAAATAGCAGAAAGACAACTATCCATACAGTCACCTGCCTGAGGGCAAGAGATGGGACCAGTGGCTCTGCTGTTCTTTCTGGCCCTGCCACCTTGAGTTTGAGCCACACAGACGAAGGCCATGGACCTGACTCCCGGCACTGGCCCCGCAGTGACCTGTGACACACAGCACCTGTGCTAGATAAATATGTGCTCTTCAAACTGGCATTGTGTGCCGCTGGCATCCATGAGGCTTTCTAAAGAGCATGCAGGAATGTTATTATGAGCTAATAACATCATAATTTCGAGATCCGGAACTTCTGTCTGTAGGCTTTCCAAAAACTGACCAACCAGAGAACACACCTGTGGTTGTACAATCATTCAGGGCCTCCTTTCCCACCTCCATTACCAGGGGAAAAAAAGGAAACACAAATCTTACTGTGATGCTTGACCACAAGGTATAAAAATACCCTTTTGATGAAGAGCTTCTTCAGGTACTTTTTAAATAGAGGTGGGTATAGCACTTAAATTTTAATTTGGATTCAAAGAATGATGTCATCGTTTTATTTTTAAATGTCAAAGTTTACAATATTCTGGAAATTACATTCATTGTGATTCTTTAAACTTACAATAAAAATGTTAGATGCCAACCTAAAGTGTGTGGGGGTGAGGGAGCAGTAAACTTTTTAAAAACCTTTAAAGGTTATAGGAGAGAAAAAAGGTTGAAGCATAATGAAGCACACTGGTGTCTGTTCCCAGGCCAACCTGCTGATCAAAGGCAGTCATCCTCTACAGTGCCTGAGACTCATTTTTATTACAAAGAATGCTCTTGACTCTAACATAAATTTCTGCTTTATGTGTTTGCCACACTGATGGCATTAGCGGGTCTGTACCCAAAAATGAAACAATGGGGAAGGATCGCCAGATTGACACGAACTGAAAACTAAAGGGCATGTAGGTCATCTGGTAAACAGAGGTCCCCCCAGGATTAAGTACCAAGTTAGTGTTCCAGAAGCCACGATATCAAGTAAGCCCCAGAACACCGCACAACTCAGCTTTGAAGTAAGTTCATTTTTGCAACGAATAGTCTTGCAGCTACCCCGGCAAAATCAACCAATCAACTCTCTGGGCTTGGCTGTAGACTGCTATGCATTTGCTGCTCAGCAAGATACCTGGGCACACCTGAGACTCAAATGTGTGGGGCATGAGCACACACCTCAAGGGAAAGCAGGGCTTGCTTATCCTCTGCCACGCTGAGAAATGTCTAATTTTCTTGTTCCCCTTTGATAACACATTTAGGCTTTTCCTATCAGCATGTGAGAGTGTTCCTGAGGAACTCTCCGTCCTGCCACAATAAAAAGCTACACTAAACAGCACTTTTTGGTGTCCCACATAGAGAAACAACGAAATATGTTGGGAAGAGAATAAACAGGCTTTGGACTCTGGCCAACCTACATTTGAAATCCAGCCCTTCTACTAACTGGCCTCATGTGGCCTTGACCGAGTGGCTTAATGTTTCCAATCATCTGATTCCTTGTTTGTCAAATGCAGATAAAAATGTCAGCCTTACAGGGATGTTGGGAAGAGTCGATGAACCCTAAGTGTGAAAAGGGTAAGTGCCTAGTGAATGGCGACCAGTGCTAGGGCTGCCTGAGGTCCTGGAGACCTCACTTGGTTGCAGCATGCATTAGTATATGTTGTACTTGGACCTGGGCACTCTAGCATGCCTCTGTAGTGAAATGCCAGCAATGTCCTGATAGCCAGGAACCTTTTTTCTTGGCTGGTTCTAACAGGAGAGTTTGCCTTGTTTCCAACACATTTCAGCAGAATGGCCGCTGCTCCTCCCCGTTCCTCAACAGTGCACTTGAACCACTGGTTCTCAATCTCTTTTTAGTCACAAATACCCAGTCTTTCCCTAGAAAACTGCATTTAGCACACATGCATAAAATTTTGCATCAATTATATTGGGTTCAATGACCACCTGAAAACTCTCATATGCCTGTCCTCCATGGTGCCTATGACTCCTGCTTAAGAAGACTCCTCTAAACAAAGACTCAGGAGATGCTTTATAAACATGTGGCTCCTCAGCTGGCACCTGGGTAGTGGTGTCTATGTTACAATGTAAGCTTCACGCTGACAGTCTGGTGCCAGGCTTCCTGCAGAGAAGCAAAGGAAACAAGTCCTGGGTACCAACGAAGAGCTCCCAGTCAAGAGGACTCATTTTTTACATGGACCTGGGCAATGGTTTATAAATTTCAGAGTAATGAGAGTGGAGTTAACTGTAGTTAATTCTCAAAAGAAGTGAACCCTAGAAGTTCACGGTCCCAGCAAAGTCCCCAAAAGAACATACTTTCTCACATTTTCTAGGGAATGTAGAAGATGCAACAGTTTCTAGTAAAAGGGATCCTTAATCAATGGAGCAACTATTTACATGGTATTTGAGATCCACAAAGTATTATGGAGAATTACTAGTTTCATTAAGGAGACAGAACGAAGGCAATATCTGACTTCAAAAGAGCTATGGTCCTACGTTGGTTTTGCCATATCATCCACACCTACCAATCAACTGGCAAAAAAGTATGGCTACACTTAAGGCTTAAAAGAAATAGCAATGGCTCACAAGGAAAATGGGCAACAAACCCAAAAGAAACAGACAAGCTCAGCTTTTTTGCTTCTCACAGGGGACGCTAGCTAAAATGGATGAGTACTGGTTTTAGAGTCAGGCCTGATTTGAATCCTACTTCTGCTATGTATTAAGTATATCACTTAACTCAGTTTTTCATCATCTGTAAAATATGGATAATAATGTCTACTTCATAAGATTAATATAGGGATTGAAATGAGATAACATAAGAGCCTGGTATTCAATATATGAAAATTAACCAGTATAAACTGTCCTATAGAAGAGTACAGTCAGATTGCCCAGGTTCAAATCCTGGCTCTACAACTTATTAGCCGAGCAATTTTCAGAAAGGTACTTGACATCCTTGGGTCTTAGTTTCCTTGCCTGTCAAATAGGATTACAAATAATATCTACCTCATCAGATTTTTGTGAGGATTACATAAGTTAATACATGAGAAGTAGTTTAAAGTGCATTTTAGTAAATGTATTGGTAATGTAATACATTCAGCAAAGGCAGTGCAATACATTTAGGAAATGTACTGAGCACTGCTAAAGTGCTCGGAATATTATTATCAACCTTTGTTTTATTTGATGGGGCAAAGTATAGGGAGAACAAGGTGATGAAAGAATATACTTAAGTTTGCAATGCATGTGTGTGACCTCTACATTTGATGCTATTAGGTGACAGAAGGAAACAAGGTGACCAGGGAGGATGAGTGGCCCACTGATATAACTGTTGATGAAGCCTGTACACATCTGTCTGTGCTAAGAGACGTGGCTGGCATGTATTTTACAAGACTCGTCTGCATCGTTGTTTTGAATATGAACAGAGGAGCACCCAGGCTTTATCTCCAAGAATTACTTGACTCAGCACTGGAGTCAAGGAAAAGGCTCACTTATTAAAGGCAGACTCTGGAAGGAATATTTGGGGAAGTAGGAGGGGTGGGAACAAAGTTCATAGAGCCCCCTCTTAGGCATGAAACATGATGAGAAATGTCTGATGACTTCTTACCATCTCAGTTCACTAGAAACTAGGGACCAGGGAGCACCACTTGTGAGAACTCTGCTCCACTCTTCTGTGGGTTGAGTTTATCTTCTCTGCCCATATCCCTAGTGGTGATTATACATAATGATATAGACCTGTAACACCAAAAATGCTTCAGGACTTATTTCTAGCAGGAGAGGAGGAAAGGCTGGGTGTGGGGAGGGGCTGAACCATCCCTCTCCTCCGGGGCACTGTGCAGAAGCTCAGCAACCCTGAGGTCCAAGAGAGAGGAAGCAGGTGCATCAGTGCCTGAGACAGGGAAGAAAAAGAGAGATGTGGAAGATGTTATGGGCCAAGAATGGGGCCCAGAGCTGAGCAGGCTGAAAAAAGCCTGCATTGGGCCCCCAACTATATTAATTAAACATACCAATGATGATGCTAGAAGATTTTTAAAAGAAATGGCTCTTGGAGCACTGGATCTTCAAACCTTAAGAAAGATTGGGGAGTTGGTTCCTATGAAGAGAACATTTGATGACTTAGTGGTAACAATGTATGATTTTATTTTACTAAGAAACATAGAAGAGCAGAGTTTGGGTCCTTTTTTTCCATGCCGAAACTTGCACTGAGTGCAAATTTCAAATTTACTAATACTGATCAACGTCTTTCTCTATAATTTCCACAGTGAAAATGTATACAGAGGCAGTCACCCATATCTGTGCTAATATTACCCATATGATGTCTTCTGCAGCTACCATGCCTTACTGTTGGTTATGTTTTCTGCTAATCTGGCATATTTGCAAGCAATTTTGCACAACCCTGAACTACAATAAGTCTACAATGCCCACTTGAAAGGCATTCCCGGCAAGAAAATGGCTGGCTACTTGTTCTGACCCTTACCTAGATGTGGGAGAGTCCAGGATAACGAATATATTCCATTTGCTGCATTTTGCTGAGCCTCTAATTTCCTAAGTAATTTCCTGTCCTGATCCTGGGTTTCTGTTCATCCTTATTACAAGTCATGAGACTCCCGGACACTCAGTTCCCATCAGTGTCGCCAGGGTCACCGACCTTATGATGACGACGCACGGATTTATAAGGCCAGAGCGATGCGGTAGTGGGAGTGGGGGAAGGAGAGGCACGCGGCCGCGAAGGTGTTTACTAAAACACATCCCCCAGCCACACTTTTTTTTGCAGCAGTGAGAGAAACGGGCACCTTCTTGTGTGAGTGTTTAATTAATGCCTTGCTGGAAGTACCTTCGCTTCCTTCGACTTGGCGGGTAGCAACAGCATTTAAGAGCTTTGCAGACAGCTGAAAATGTACTCAAACAGCACCCATTCCCCTCCCTCTGCAGCTCCCCCCCCCTCGGGGGCCGTCAGCTGGTTGCCCTGAGGGGTGCGGATTTCACTGCCGCTAACCTTCTGCTCCCCAGGAGAAAACCGAGGCGGGGCGCACTGGGACGCCCCTCCCAGCCCACAAGGTGATGACACCACTACTCACTCTTTCTCATCTGCTCTCGCCTCCTGGCTCAGCCGGGAGGGCCGCAGCAAGGGGCTGCAGCTGGCGGGGGGTGGGGGGGCTTTGGCCGCTTTCAGGCGCCGCGGAGCACGCAGGAGCCCGGGGAGGGGGCCGAGGCCAAGGTCCGGCTGCGGCTGCCGCGACCGCACTACTGCCCGGCGGCTCCAAAAGCCGACAACCCGGGGGCCGCGGGGTTGAGGAGGGGCGCGGAGGCGGCGGCCCAGGGAGCGCGACCCCCCCCTCCCGTTTACCTGGACGCGGTCGGCGGCGGCTGCGCAACTGGGCTCGAGAGCGCGGCCACGGCTCCCCGGCGGCGGCGGCGGCGGCGGCGCTCGTGCGCTTCCCGAGGGCGGCGGGCCCGGCGCGCGCAGGATGTGCTGTCTCACGCTGCGCCGGCCGCTCGGCTCACGCGCCTCCGGGACCCACAGCACTTCCTCCCTCGCCGGAGCCTGACACTGACAGCTCCCTGCGAGCACCCAGTCTGCGGCTCGCCCCGCCCCCGGCCCACGCCCTCCACGCCCAGCGCTCCTCCCGCGGGAGGGCCCTCCGCACCCGGGATCGCGACGAGCGGGTGGCTCCGGCCCAGAGGCTGGTGGCAGCAGCGTACCTGGGGAGGTCTATCCGTCTACCCCTGTGCCACCGGTAGGACTCGCCTAAGTGGCTGCAAACGGAAGAGCTTCAGTGTTGTGAGAGCTCCTGCCGACATGCCAACATGGAACAACTTTCACTCCCTGACAACTACTTGAGGTTATTTAAACAGAAATAGAGAAAGCTCAGATCCATCTGTCACGCACAAAGACTTATAGATTTAGCCTTAATTTTTCCCAGAGGAAAAAATATATATTCAGCTTGTCTCCACAACATTGCTTCTTAAAGTCCTAGCTTTTAAAAATCTGGGTAACAAAATATCCTCCATATGCTAAGTGAAATAAGTCAGACAGAGAAAGACAAAGACTGTGTGATATCACTTGTATATGGAATCTAAAACATACAAGGAACTAGTAAATATAACAAAGGAGCAGACGCACAGATATAGAGAAGAAATTAGTGATCAGTGGGGAGAGGGAAGGGGGAGGGGCGTTTTCGGGGTAGGGGATTAAGAGGTACAAACTATCATGTATAAAATAAGCTGCAAGGATATATTGTACAACACAGGGAATATAGCCAATATTTTATAACTGTAAATGGAGTATACCTTTAAAAATTGTTCACTATATTGAACACTATATTGAATCAATATACCTTTTAAAGTATACCTTTAAAAATTGAATCACTATATTGCACACCTGTAACATATAATGTTGTGTAACCAAGCAGAAACGAATGGGGCCTTCCCAGGGACAGACCCCTCCCCCATATCCTCTGTTTTAGCTCCTCTGTGAAGTGCCTAGGTAACAGTATCTGATGCACATTTCCTGAGTTGTTTTACAGACACTAAAACCCCCCAGGTGGAAGACATTAACTAGTTAACTACTCAATGACCAAGAGCACGCAGCCCCCTGGCCTATTGGCGCCTAAGGACAACCTCTAAACCTAAAGTTAACCCCTGTGACACCGCCCTGTTACCTCACCATTAACCAATCAGAGAATTTTGCAAGAGCTGATCAGGTACCGTGGGGCTCCCCTCCCTCACCTTGCCTTTAAAAATACTTTGCTGAAACACATTGGGGATTTCAGGCTTTCCCGGACTCCTCGTATTGTGCCTTATAATAAACGCTGCACTTTCTTTCCTTCATCACAACCCGCTGTCAGTAGGCTGGCTACTCTGCGCGGGCAAGCACACCCAAGTTTGGTTCAGTAACGACTGTATATCAACTATAGTTCAATTTTTTAAAAAAAAACAGCACATATGAAAAAGAAAAAAAATTTTAATAAAAATCTGGGTAACCATTCTTGGACTCCCCCAAAGCTGCCATTACAGCTGAGTTTTAAGGCCCAGAAATGGATTGGGGGATTCTAATCGATGCAGGTTTGGCACCATTTTTAGGTAAGCTTTTCATCATGTTTCTTAGATATCTGTGGGGTCATTGTACACATTAGAATGAAAGTAGAGAGCAAGGACTATATCTCATTCACTGCAGTATCCCCAATATCTACAACAGTGTTTGATGCATAAACGGGTGCTCAATAAATATTCATGGATTTATTTAATTGACAAGTACTACAGTATTTTCAAAATAAATATAGATCTGATTGTGAATACAATATCATACCTATCTATAAAATGGCCTTCCTTGTTCCAGTTTTGCCTTGCTGACAAATTATTGCGAGCATAAGTATGGCTAAAAAATGAGAGCGTTAAAATGTCTTTAGTTAAAAGGAATTCAAACTATTCCAGAAGAAAAATTCTATGAAACAAATACTTGCCACTGCCATGTATTAGATACTTAATATATGTCAAACTCTACATATATTTTCCTTTTAAATTTTTCAGTAACACTATGTAACAGATACAATGCCATGCCCATAGAAAATGAATCTGTGTCTCAAAGAAGTTAACTACCTTGCCCGAATTCCACAGCTACTGAGTGATTCACCTGACATCAGAATCCGTGTCCACCTGACTTCACAGCTTATACATTCCCACTTGGTATTACTGTCTCTCCAATATGAGGGTTGATGAATGTCCACTACCTGCAAAGCATTGTGTTATGTTAGGAGTTTCAGATGGTCCAAAATGGAGGAGAATATAATCCCTTTTCACAAGTAAGGTTAAAATCCAGTTGAAGGTGGAAAAAAAGAGATAAAGGCAACATATAATTAAAGACAAACCATAAGGAAATGGTCAAAGCCGTACAATGGGTTAAGAGAACTCAAGTAAGAGCCCATCTGGTATGAGTGGAGGAGATTGTAGGAGGAAATTAGAATCATGAATATGGATAATATTTGAAATGGGTAGGTAAGGTTTTTAACAGTAGAAATGAAGAAGGGAGAACATTTTCAGGCATAAACAAAGCTCCAAAGAAGAGAAAGCACTATGTATACTTAGTAAATGTTGAGTGAGCCAGCTTTTTGGAGCGTAACAGACTCATAGGGGAGCAGATTTGGGCCTTAAGGGATGCTGAAGAGCAGACAATGGAGTACCACCATGACAGATGTTTGAGCAGGAAATGACACTTGAGGAGTGTCATCTGAGGGTATCTAAGCATAGGGGACTGGAACAAGCAAAGGCTGAAGAGACCAATTCGAAGTTCATTGTAAGAATCCAGGCCAGGATTAAGAAGGTCTAAATTTGTCAATCGTATTCATCACGAATAGCTTGAAATACATGCCTGGCACAAATTAAACCCTCAATAAAAAGCAGTTGTAATTATTTTTATTATGTACTCAGGCATAGTACAGATATTGGGTGTGGGACTGGAAATGAATAAGAAATAAATGGTGTCTATATTCCAGAGACTCAAAATCTAAAGAAAAGACACCACTGGCTTTAATACCAAGCAGACTAAGAAAAGCAGAACAATTAAAAACATTTGCCATGAGAGATCGAGAAGGAGAAAATGCATTCCAATTGGGAATTTTTGTGATCTGGAAGGTCTTGTTGAAGAGGTTCTGGGTGTTTGTGTTTAGTTAGATGCAAATTTTGACACATGGTGATATGCGCTTGAGAATGAGGTTAGAAAACAGGCACAAAAAGAGGTATAGACCTTGCTTATTGATAGATCTTAATTTTTTAGAGCATTCTAGGTTTACAAAAAAATTGTGCAGAAAGTACAGAGAGTTCCCACATACCCCCGACAAATTATAAACTGGTCATTGCAACTAACCTGTTTCACCTCTTAATGTAGCTATTGCTTCAAAGTCTGAAAGAAGGTCTTCAAGAACAGATTAAATGGCTACCAAAGAACATAATGGGCAAATTCCTAACTTGCTATAGCCATTAGGAGGTTGCTTTAGTGCCTACAGAGAGACAGTGGTGTGGCTAAGCTCCCCAGTTCTGGAATTAGACTGTCTGGGTGTGAACTTGTCTACCACTTACTGCTTTTGTATATTGGTACACGTTACTAGACTCCTCGAAGACCCAAGTCTCCTAGAAGGCAAAAAGGGGCAGTAATACTACATGTCGTCTATGATATTTCAATGAGTTAATCCATGTGAAGCACTTGACACAGTCCCTAGCATGTAATTAAAAATGCTCAATAAATCTTAGCTATAGTTTGCTATAATTAATCCAGCCTGCATGAAAAGTACAAAAAGTAGAGCTTTGTACCCTCTAAATTCAGTGTCCAATCTTGACATAACCAGACTTGAGGTCAGACCTTAGAGTCACTACTAGCCTTCAAGACAGAGATTCCTTTGCCTTTGTGCACCTGTCATTCATTAGTGCTGAATACAGGCAGGGTCCCTCAGCTGGCTCCTTTGTCTGACTTACTTACCTAGGGCCCCACTTCACACAGGTTCCAACAGAACTTTTGTACACCAGATGCCCTCACATCTGCCAGAGAATCTCCTCTGGAAGTTATTCCTCAGTTAATTATATCTTGGTTGCAAGAGATAAACTGAAAATCCACCTCAGTGGTCCAAAGGCTCTAAAAACACAGAAAAGAAATGTGAGCCATCAGAATCAGCTATTAAAAATGAAGGGGGCCCAAAGAAGAAAAAATGCTTGAAAATGTTCTCTAGTTAGGATGACATGTGCTCTACATCATGTTCAAAATAAAAACCTGTGAGGAAACTAATTTAAAGCACTGCCCAATGTCACACACAGTTTTGTATGGGATATATACCAGGTAGGATATATTTTATGTATTTTTCTATTATATGACTGAAGTTGGTCTGTTTGTGCCAAATCAAAACAATAATAGATGTCCCGAAACAGGTGCATTATTAGTGTTTGAAGATTTATTAGAAATTAAAGAGTGACTTATGGGGAAGTCAATGATTCCAATGTCTAAAGCAACTCCTGCTTTTTGTCTTCTGGACACTTTTCATCAAGGGACATTGCTTATGTTTTTATATAGTAGGTGCAAAAACCCTGCAATAAATAAAGACACACACACAAAATTTGCCTTCAGTTTTGGAAGAATGAATTCAGAGGTGTCTGCTGGATAGCTTTAGATTTCTCTACATGCTTTTTGAATAACTTCCAAGTACAACACCAATTCTACTATAATTACCTATATTTGTAATATAATTGTATTATAATCACCCACACTTCCACCTCCTTCACTTTTGCCACCATGTGTCTTTGCCCCTCCCCTTCCTCCTTACATTTCCTTCCATCAGCTTTTCTTTTGAGGATGATGCTAAGCCAAAATGCATGTTTTTAACAATCAATCATTAAATATAACGATGAAAATATCTATACAGAAAAAATAGAAGTCTTTGGATCTTAAAAAAATCGTTTTAAGCACTTATATGTATGGAGGAAAATCCAATGATTATAAAACATAAATTATTTATGTCATTTTAAATTCACATTCCATCAGTGTCTAAATATAAATCTTTATTTTTTCCAGCTGTGAAATCAGTATCTACATTCTTCATTGTGTTCTACCTCGTTACATGTTATTTCAAATTTCTATTTCTAGGAATCAAATAACCTACCTTGCCAAAAGAAATTAAACCACAATTTTGGTAAATTACATCTCTAGATTATTTCCTAGAAACATATTTTCATAGTTCTTGTAATTGCTCCTTGGAAAGATTGATCCTAATAGCTCTCCCAACGCTTTAAAAAAGTCATCTGTGTTTTTTAAAATAATTACATATGTATAATAATTACAATGTATCAATATACATTGATACTATGTGCCTTTAACCAGAAAGTCTGAGCATTTTTTATGGTGCTTCATTATTTGTTATTTCTCATGTGCTAACTCTGAATATCATGACCATTTGAGAAGTGGAAATCTAAATATTTTATGTATTTTAGAATACAAATTTTGTATATTATGTTTCTCACTCCTCTTCCTTCGTATGCTTACTTCATTACAGAGTTATACTTTAAGAGGGATTATAAAACACACCTTATAAAATACAATTTTCTAGTATTTTTAAAGGCATGTATAAATCAGAAATATTACATTGAAGTCAAGAACACAGGCTCTGGAGTCAGGCATACCTGGGTTAAAACTAGTGCCTATGATTCACTAGCTGTGTGATTCTGTGCAAGTTGCTTAAACCCTTTAAGCCTCAACATCTTCACCTGTAAAATGGGCATAATAGTGCCCATCTCTTATGATTTTAATAAGAACTGAATGAGATGATGCTTATAAAGAACTTGGTATAGTGATCAGCACCAAGTAAACACTAAATTAATGTTAGACATTGTTATTATTATGTGGATGCGCATAGAAAAAAGACTGAATGGTTACACAAAAAAATGTTAACAGTGGCTATTTTAGATGATAAGATTATGGACTTTTTTCCTTTGGAATTTATCCTTACTTTCTAAATACTCTATGATGAATATGCATTATGTGTTCCGACAAGCCTGTTAGATACCAGGGATAGGCCAGTAACAGCATTAAGTCACTTAAAAGAATAGAGGTTTATATTATAACCTTCTTCCTTCTGAAATTCCCTAAAGGTACTTGAAATCTTATCATCTGGCAGTGAGTATGATATACAATTCAGACATTAGAAACAATAAGCTGTGGATACATGAAGTGCTAAAAAAGGAGTCAGGATAAGGATGGAGCGAGGATGGATAGAGATGATTGTGCCCTCTTACTTCCCGGATAAATACCTACTATCACACGCTTCTCTTCCTGCACACCACTTCTGGCACATACCACTTAGGTGGTTATTGTGACGCTCTGGTTCCATTGAGAGGCAATGAGCCATGAAGGAATCCTTCCCAAGGGATCTTATAATGATATGCTACAGTCTTCTCTGGAACTGAAGATGTACACTGTCCTTGTCTATCCTCCAGGGAGGTGTCCCACGTGGTAGGGATGACAGGATAGAGCCATGTGGCCAGTGGTGCCCTTGTGACCTCCAGGTCCTTGCTTTCCTACATTTGCTAAGTATTCAGATTAAATTCTTTGTAGAGGGTATGTTGGAGGAGGTCACTGAGAGGACATGACTGCCTGTTGACACAAGAGCCGAAGCCGGGGAATCGGGCAATGGTAGGTTCCTCACCCCGTCCCTTGTCCTTGGAATGCATATTCTTCTCACTGTTCCCACAGTGGGAGCCATTTCAAGGACACAGCCTTGAGAGAGCAATGTATTGTTGAGGCTATCTGGAGCGAATATGTGACTGAATACAGTTAAGGGCTCTATATCAGCTTTTAAGATTCTGCCTGGTAGATGTGGAGATCAACTCGTCTTGTGGCCGCCAAGACAAATGCCATATGTAAGTTCCCTTGCTTATTAAAACTGCCACCTGCCAATCTGGAGTGGCCTCGGTCTTTAGTCTCTCCTTGCGCTCTGTGTTTGAGGACCAGTTTGGAAACAAAAGGATAATACAATTCACATTATTGGCCAGACTATTTCTAAAAATATGGCCTAACTGTAAAATATAAGTTTAGTTTATGGGAAGATAGTGAAAGAGATCATCTTCCACTTAAAAAGTTTTTAGCATGAAAACCAATTAACACATTAGAAAGCCTGTAATGTTTTAATATTCTCCTATAAGAACAAGATCCTAAGGTTCACTTGGAGCATTTCTTTGCCTCTTGGTTGTATCTACCATATTTTGAAAGATTTTCAAATTGATATTTTGAAGCGAACTCGTTATTGTTGCAAATACACATGTATGTGTATTCAAATATTGAATAACAGTCTGAGGTTGATAAAGGATGATTCATAAATATTTTTAAAAGTTAGCTGTATGTCCATTTGTCATTGAGCCTTGGGGTCATCTTTTTGCTTTGCTTTTCTTACTTTGCATGAAACTATTTAACAACAGTAATGAATAAATTTTTTCAGAGTATTTTAAAAATTAGACTTCAACTTTTAATCTTTTGTTAGTGAAATTATATTTAACGGTCTCTTTTAAAATATCTTTTCTTGTTAAGGTTTTCTTACCATATTGACTAAAAGTGATAGAAGATAAAATATCATAAGCTGCCTAAAGCTATAATATGTCTTTCATTACTTTGACATTCTTAATATTATATCATCATTTTTAAGTCAAACTTTCCCCCTCACCAAAGGCTCAGGTTGATGGAGATAAATTGCTGAACTGTTCAAATAGTTTTGTAACATTCTAACTTGTCAAATAGGAATAAGGTCATGCAAGAGCATGCTAAATGGGATGATTAGCCACCATTAATAAGAGTCTGAAAATCTTTCTATTTTTCTTTACAGTCAAAGAACTACAAATACAGATAAATATGTGTATTTTGAGAAAACTCTTTTGAAACATTTCAGGTCAACAAATTAATAGGCATCCAAGTAATGTTCAACAAAGCCAACAAGTAAAATATTTCATGTTTCATTTCTATAGTGGAGTGGAGAAAAAGAGAGACAGAAAATTTCCCAGAAAAGTTGGAAATTTGACAGAAGTTCCAAAGAATCATAAAGAAAACAAAAGAAAAAAAATAGAGACAGGGAGTCAGTAAACTTTGAGATTAGCTCTTGTGTAAGATAAAGTACACAGTCACTTATTATTTCAAACACTTTTGTACGTTGGATAGATGTTAATTGGCTTACTAATAGTTTTTAAATGTTCCCATCTCCTTTGGGAAGCTTATGGTTTGCTTTTATTTTCAAACATCAAGATTCATCATTAAACATTTTCCAATGGAATTCCAGGAATTTTACCCATGTGTGAAGAAATAACTTGGAGTTGACACATTCACGAAAATAAGTGTCCTATTCATGAATTTACTAGATACATAGCCTCAGTGGCCCTTTGAATTTCACAGTTCTTTAGGTTTCCTTATTTTTTTTTTTTCCTGTGTGAAATCCTACATAGACATCTCATACCACAATGCCTAAGGTCAGAATCAGAACCAACACTTTGAGCCATTTTCTCCAAATCAGATATAGATTTTTGTTCTACAAATATTCTATCAGGCATCATTTATGGATGAACATTATTTAAGGCAAGAAAAAAATTGGGGAAATCAGTATCTTAACCACTATTCATAAATTGCCACCTATTCTTTAAACATTTGTATATCCTGTAAATGAGCATGCTACTTGTGGCAGAAGAAGGGAGAAAGGGAGACAATTTTTATTGGTTGAAACATAATCATCAAAACAATATCAGTGTATTTTATGCTTTATGGATATGATACATTCATAAACCTCAAGTGTTAGAGAAATGAGGCGGTTTTGAAAGACTAAAAAGGCAGTCAGGCTTGGCTTTAATAAATCACAATTTTGCTCCTCTTGTCACTATGTGCTGTTCTATTATGACAACTGACATTCAACAAATATTTTCCAAGCACCTACTATGCACTAGGCTCTTTCCCATGTGTTAGATTTCATCATCATCATTCCCAGACTCAGTGAAGTTAAGTAACTTGTTCAAGCTCTCACAGCATGTAAAGAGTAAAGGCAGGACCCTAAATCAGGATGTTTGATATAAGAACCCAAGTGCTTCACTTGCAATATAGCCTCCGTGTATCTTACTTTGGGGTTTTATCAGAACTGCTATGACTGAATTTTGCACGCAGACTCCTTAAAATTAGAATTTGGGCCAGGGTGTCTAATCATATAAATATTCACTTGACCTCGGACAAGTTACTTACGTTCTCTGTGCCTCAGTTTCTTCATTGGTCAAATGAGGATATTAACAGTACCTACTTCACTGGGCAGCCCTGAGAATTAAGTGAGTTAGCATTAGAAAAATGTCGCATACATAGTGAGCTTTATTATTAAATCTTGTGAACTATTTATGATTACGAATTATGTTCTTAGAATTGTGTTCTTATAGAGTTTCATGTCTACATGGATATTTGGTTTTTGTCTTGTCTTGCTTGGTTTTAATTCTCTATTTCTGATGTTGGGAGATGGTGAATAAGACAAAACGGTAGCAGCTGTTGAGCTGTTAAAGGAAGAAAGCTGCACAAAAAGGCAATGGGAAAACATAATTACTTCAAGAGATACCAAAAGGAAGGGGAAAAAAAAGAATAATATCCCATGTCAGAAGGAGAGTTCCTAAAAACTACCCTAGAGTAACACACACACATGCATGCACGTCCTGATAATTGTCTCTATAGAAATCAAAACTTGGGGAGCTGGTGGCACAAATCAGCACACTAAATCCAAGACAATAAATACGAGGGGTCGGGTAAAATGAGCAGAATATGATAATACACTCGCATCCTCAGAGGCCGCCCCTGCACTCACTCCCAGCCATTTCCTCCCTGCCACCTGCTCCTGTCCCTGAGGCAGCCTGTTAGGGGCGGTGGTTAGCTGGGTCTCTGACCTCCCACTACCACATCTATATGCCTCCTGCAGTCACCCTCCCTCGCCCGTCTAAATCCACCCCTTGCTGCACGCTGGCCCTTTGAAGGTTTTAATCAGGCGCCGATGCTGAAGTTTGTTATTCTTACCAATGGTGGTGATCAAAATCATGGGATGTACTCTGAATCCTAAACATGGTCAGCTTTGCAAACAATGTTTATGGACTCTTTTGTAGCACTGAGTGTTAAGGAAGAAAAACATACCAATCCTATCTTTCAAATTGCAGGAGACTGGTTATGAATGATTAACCATTGCAGAGACAATGGAGAACGTGCTCAGACTCTCTAGAGGCAGTGGAAATTAACCATTAAAAATGTCCTCTTGGACTTCCCTGGTGGCACAGTGGTTAAGAATCCACCTGCCAATGCAGGGGACATGGGTTCGAGCCCTGGTCCGGGAAGATGCCACATGCTGTGGAGCAAGCTCGTGCACCACAACTACTGAGCTCGCGTGTCACAACTACTGAAGCCCGCAAGCCTAGAGCCCGTGCTCTGCAAGAGAAGCCACCGCAATGAGAAGCTCGTACACTGCAACGAAGAGTAGCCCCTGCGCGCTGCAACTAGAGAAAGCCCGCAGGCAGCAACGAAGACCCAATGCAGCCAAAAATAAAATAAATAAATAAAAATTAAAAAAAAAAAAAAAATGTCCTCTTAGCAGAGGGCTACTTTTAACTTCACTCTACGTTTATTTTTTCAGTTTTTAGTTTTTCATTTGTGAGATGCGCTTTGACCTTTTTATGGAAAATTTTGATCATTCTCTTTAAATTCCTAACTATGGGGGCCTTTCCTTTCCACATGAGAGTGTGTGTTTGTGTGCACCTCCCCAACATGTACATGCACTTGGTAAGGGCAGGTAGAAAGGTAATGACACTCTGATACATATTTCTGAGCAAATTTTTGAGATCTTGGTTAGGTCACTTCCTCACTGAAGGCACTATATTTCTTTTATCACTTTCAGAGACAGTTTATATAATTTTTAAAAATATGAAGTATAGTTGATTTACAATGTTGTGTTAGTTTCTGGTGCATAGCACAGTGATTCAGATATATATATATATATATATATATATATATATATATATATATATATATATATATATATATATATTCTTTTTCAGATTCTTTTCCACCACAGGTTATTACAAGATATTGAATACAGTCCCCTGTACTATACAGTAGGACCTTGTTGTTTCTCTATTTTATATATAGTAATGTGTATCTGTTAATCCTAAACGCCTAATTTAATCCTGCCCAGGTTATATAATTTGATGGTTCTATGATCTGATAAGAGCTGTTCTCAAGATTCATAGAGGTGCTAAGCACCTCTTCTCAGTTTCTGACTATAAAAAAATTGCAATGTCTTTGTTAAACTGAAAAAAAAATACAGTCAATCATTTAGGTTACTAATTTACAAAACAAAAAATCAGAGGAAAGTAAAATTCCCACCTGCCACGTCACTCTACTTTTTACTAAAATCTGTGTCATAAGCTTGGTCAAAGGCTGAGGCAGTAGAACCAAATGGTTCCAAAATACTCTGGTTTAAAGACAATGGAGGTGTATTAATCTCACATTATATCTGTTCAGTGAGCACTCCAGGCTGGGGGCTCTAGGTAGCTCTGGTCAAGGTGCTTACTCAGAGACTCGAGTTCCTTGCACCCTGTTGCTTTGTCAGAGCAGGTCTTCATCAGCAGAGTGGAAGCTGAGTCACAGGTGAGGGACCTATAGCTTGCAGGAAGTGAAAAAGTGACGTGCAAGCCCACTGTCTTAGGCTCAGATGTTGAAACAGCACAGGTCACATCTATACACACTTCACTGGCAAGAATTCAGTCACCTGACCTCACCTAGCTAAAAGAGCAGCCAGAAAAAGTTGTCTCTAGTACGGCCCACAGGAGCCCAGCCACAACTCTATTGTATAGAAAAGAGAGATTGGAGTTTGGGGGACAATCAGCTGTCTATGTCACATCCCCTTAGTTTCTAAAGCTAGACTTTGGTAAATTTCTAGATATTATGAACCATATTTTTAAATATTCAAAAATAGAATCAAATAACTGTTTTGGAAAAAATAATAATACCAAGTGTAAGATGTAGGATGACAGGAGTTGTATAAACAATCTCATATACTCTGAAGGGTATGCATGTTTTGTATCTTCTGTTGGATATCTGGCAATTATTCCAATACAACTTCCTTAATAGTGGAAGTAGAAGTGATACAGTCAATTATTAAACAGCTTTGCTGCTTGGTTGTCAAACACACACATAGAAATATTCTGTATTTCAGATTAAAGCTGTATCTTCCAACACCATATGAATCCAGAGGAGTACAGGAATTTGGAAGTGGCTCCTTTACTCTCTTCTATTTGTCCTCACAGCTACTTAGTATATTTATGATCTTTTATCTAGGCTGACAGGGCTATCCCATATGCCCAAGCCTTAATAATTCTTGGGGAAAATATCTCTCTTTCTATCCTCCTTCAGTCAGTAATTTGTAATTTTTACCTTTTTGACCCCTTTTCTCAGAATCTGGTTCCTTTAGCAAAGCAGACTGTCAATCACTTGGGTTCATCCAGATCCACTCTGGATGAGGTGAGGCTGAGTGAAGTACTGCAAATGGAGTACATATGAAAAATCAATCAGTTTATACTGCCATATTGACCTCATCTTAGCGTAACTCTTTTTTTTAAAATTTAATTTATTTTATTTTATTTTAGCATAACTCTTGTTCATGGTTTTGCTTTTAAAAAAGTTTCCTTCTCTTCCTCTGCGTTAGGTCCGACTCAAGGTTTAGGAATAGGTTAGGGAAGAGGGTGCAGAGTGACCTCCAGAGGCATACCCAGCTTATCCTAGGTCAGATTAGGTCTCGCTAGATTTCTTTCTACCCCTTACAGGGAGCTGTCCTTTGTCCTCTGCTTCAGAATCTGAACCACCAACCCATCTCCAACAGTCCCCCACCTTTTTCTTTGTGCTTTTCTGCATCACACTGATTAGGTCCAACAAGTCTAAATTTTAGCAGCTTGAAATTTAGATCCATGGAAGAGGCCCGGCCTCCTCTTCTTGCTGGGGTGATAGTTATACCATCCTTACCCAAGGTTGAGCGTTCATGGTCCCCACATCACTCTCATCTTGCTCCTTGATACCATTCCTCTTCTAACTTCTCCTCACAGAGGTGAGAGGGGCTCCTCTTTGGCCTCACCGAGAGTGTATTAATTCTGTTATGGATGTTGGTGTCAGTGTCCTGAAGCCAGGTATTTTCCCTCTCTAGCAGCTCCCGCAGGGGTAAGAAGCTTCTACATAACAAACTGCACTTCAACCTTTACTTGTTAACATGGATTCTAATTAGTTTACTATTAGGGCTCTCTCCTAGCAGTCAGGTATGCCTACCTGAAATCTTGGCACTTTTCCTGGATGACCAGGTATTTGATTTTCAGTGTTATATAGTCCTATAGCAAAAGGCAACCTCTTAACCTCTTGGAGTTTTCTCTTAATTTAGTTATATACGAGAGTGAAATTATTATTTTGTTCCCTTGTCATAAACAGAGTTTAAAGGAAAGCTGGTGCAACTTTAAGAAATTGAAAAGGAAACTAGAGAAATAGCTTCTTACTAGCATTGTTTTCATGAACTAGGAAATATATTTATGAGTTTGTCTTTTTTTTTTCTGGATGAAGAGTTACTGTAGTGTTTTGGACTTTGAGACTCTTTGGATGATGAAGGCTAAGCTGAGATTTTTTGATAATCCATAAAATGGAAGATAGTCTAAAATATTTCAATCCTTTAAAATGTACTGAGATTTGTTTTATGGCCCAGCAGATGTACTTTCTTTGTAAATTCTACCTGCACTTGAAAATATTGCATCTTTTGCTATTGTTGGTTGGTGGGTAGTATAAATTGCCCATTAGGATAAGTTGGTTGCTAGTATGGTCCATGCCTTCTAAATATTTTTTCTTGATGTAAGGGCAAGAGTGATGACTTCCAAGCTCTTGACACGTCACAGCTAAAACCAGAAGTCTCCAGAAGTGAAGATTAAAAACCTGTAAAATAAACCCAAAGAAGCACAAGGAAAGAAATAATAAAAATAAGGTAGAAAATAATGAAGTAGGCAACAAGCCTCTGATATCAAAAATCACCAAAAGTTTGTTGAAAATTGATAAACACATAACAGTACTAATCAAGAAGAGAGAATGCATAAATATAAGAATATCGGGACTGAAAAGGATGAATCTCACTAGAGATCTTTAAGGCATTAACAGTAAATAAGAAGATGTCAAGATATTATAAACAATTCTATGCAAATAAATATGAGAATATAGATGCTATAGATTTCTAGAAAATACCACTTATCAAAACTTACAGAATAAATAGATACCTAAATTGATCTATAATAGTCAAATATTCACAATTTCTATGATATAGACTGATGATAAAGAAACTAAATTATTAATAAAAATCCTTCCCAAAAAGAAAACTCCAGGCTCTGACAGATAGGAAAAGAAGTTCTATTTTTTGAAAAGTAAGTAGTAAATAACTCCAATACTTCACAAACTTTTCCAGTGAAGTGCAATTATGAGAGGAAGAATGCATGTGGGATATTGGGCAGTCAGTGGTGTGGTGGGAATAGGTATTTGCCAGTGGTCTTTGCGCAGCAAATAAATCCCATTCATATCGTTTAAAACAAAAAGAACTCACAGCACATGAGTGTTTGTAAGAGACAGAAACTTTATCCCACCATGAAAACTAAAAAATACCAGATGTTTCCTTCCTTACCTGGCATTTTGAATGTGGAAGAAGAAACAGGAAGACATAGAAAGTTAGAGATAATCCACGGTGGTGGAGTCAGTATGGGCTCAGTCACTGCAGTGCGACCCTGGGGTACAAGCTTGGATATGTTGTCTGCTTCCCAGTCTTGCTGGAATCCTGCTCATGATCTGAGCCAAGGTCTTTAACTTTCCTGTCAAATCTGTGAGCTACATAACAGAATTGTAATGTATATATTCCTTTTTTCTTCAGTTTAGCCAGAGTTCAGAGGTACAATCACCATGCATTTCCTAAGTACCCTGAGGTGATACTACTGAGAAAGTACCAGTGCTTTCCACAGCCCATTCACAAGGCATTCCAATACCTTCTAAAAATCCTCATTAGTGTTAATTTCTGCCATTCCCAGAAGTAAGGTTCTGGCCTTTAGAGAAGATTTACTGTTTCCCCACTTGAAGACTCCACTACCTTCTGTCACCTTGAATCTTTTTGCTGGGCTCTTGGCCAGACTTCCCCTCTCATTTGGGATGACTGTCAAAGTTTTAGGTTACTGAATTCATGGCTGCTGATAGATAGTACAGTCTTCAGGATACAAGTCTTTCCCATCCCAAACGGCAATAGAGAGAGTATCAGGGATTTGAGCCCAACAGTGGAATCGAGCATCTACATTTCTGTTTTTCAACTTTGACCAATCATAAGACCAAAAAGTTCAGTTTCTTGTGCTGCTATCCATTGCTGTCTATTCATGCCCAATTTAGCACTCATAAGGACATTCACAGTGGTTTGATATACATCTATACTACAAAAGGTATCGCAATTCATATAAATCTTAAAAGTTGACTACCGTATACTTCTTCACATCTAAGAATTTTAATTTATGAGGAGATAGCAGATATAATTGTCTGGCTGGATCAACCTAGCTAATTCTTTGGTTTTCTCTATTTGAGGGTACTGCTGTTATAAGACCACTTCAAGACTTCTAAATTGGCACTGATGTGAAATATTGTTAGGGTTGAGAAAATTCAATATGTAACACAAATGCTCAGAATGGCTGCTCTCAGACCTCTTCCCACCTCTCTTGCTGAAGGATCCAGAGGCTCTCAATATTCTGAACTCAGAAATCTTTCCTGGCTCTGGGCTCATCCCCAGTTGAGAAACAGTGGGTTCCTCATACGTCACAAAGTTGCAGCAGCAACTTTATCAAGATCAGTTCCAACCCTTATCAAGATCAGTTCCAACCCTTATCAAGATCAGTTCCAACCCTGCTCCTCCTAAGTCCTCCTGAGGACATCAGAAGTTTCACATAGTTTCTATCCCCTTCTTCTTTTTTTTTTTTTTTTTTTTTAAATTGTGAGTCACTTTGGGTGTTCACAAATTGCTCAGGGGTGACCTGTTGAGTGATGGACAACGAACCAAAGCGAGAGTAGGAACTCTTTTTTTTTCTTTTAATTAATTTATTTTACTTATTTATGGCTGTGTTGGGTCTTCGTTTCTGTGCGAGGGCTTTCTCTAGTTGCGGCAAGTGGGGGCCACTCTTCATCGCGGTGCACGGGCCTCTCACTATCGCGGCCTCTCTTGTTGTGGAGCACAGGCTCCAGACGCGCAGGCTCAGTAATTGTGGCTCACGGGCCCAGTTGCTCTGTGGCATGTGGGATCTTCCCAGACCAGGGCTCGAACCCGTGTCCCCTGCATTGGCAGGCAGATTCTCAACCACTGCGCCACCAGGGAAGCCCATATCCCCTTCTTCTGATGAAAGGTTGCTGGGCCTTGGAAATACCTGAGTCACTCTCAAGACTGGAAAATTCTACCAGACATGATTTCTCTCTTCTCATTATTCTCTGAATTCATGAGTATCTGACAATAAACTTGTATAAAACCAAAGATCCCAGCCAGCCAGTCTATTAAATAAAGTACAGTTTATTGGTTAAGCTTTTGTTCAGTTCACGATATCTACCAAATCCTAATTTCTCCAGAGTTCATCCAAACCACGATGATTAACTCTATCTAAAGATTTCAAGACATGATTTTTCTATCTTTAATTAAGAATTTAAAGATACGATCTCTTAAATCATTTATCTCAGGATGATTTTTCTAAAACGAATTTCCTATTGTGTTGCCCTGTTTTAAATTCCTATACTGTACATTTTCTCTTAGAGTGCAGGTTTAACTTTAATAATTTCCTGTATTCTTTGGGCCCCAAGGAATTACCAAGGACAAAAACATCTAAACTAATGTCTGAAGGTCCTTTACAGATTCCCCGCCTCTACGTACCTTCTATTTGACTATGGACACTAGTACACAGAACAGGTTCTGAGATTATGCTAACACCCAAATAGGCTAACACTGAACAACATGTGCCTCAGCCTGGCTTTACTAGAAAGCAGAGCCTGAGAAAAAGGCTTATGTGCCAATACCTTATTGGAGAGTATGCCCCAGGGGGCAGGAATGAGAGACAATGGTAATAAAGCAGGAAAAACCAGAAAAAGAGATGCATCATTGAGTTGGCTCTCGCCTATGTGTGACTGGTTGCTCAATCCCATGGGATCACCTAAAATATTAAATGTTAAATTTATTTTAATCTGATTCAATTTAAAAGTTAAATGTTAAATTACTAGAGAATTTATCCTCTAGCCACAATGATATTAAATTAAAAATCAAAACAAAAACTGGAAACAACTCAGATATCCTTCAGTGGGTGAATGGTAAACAAACTATAGTACACCCATGCATTGAACTACTACTTAGCAATGAAAAGAAACAAACCAGGGACTTCCTTGGTGGCGCAGTGGTTAAAGAATCCACCTGCCAATGCTGGGGACACAGGTTTGATCCCTGGTCCGGAAAGATCCCACATGCCGCGGAGCAACTAAGCCTGTGCACCACAACTACTGAGCCTGCGTGACACAACTACTGAAGCCCGTGCGCCTAGAGCCCATGCTCTGCAACAGGAGAAGCCACCACAATGAGAAGCCCACACACTGCAACGAAGAGTAGCCCCCACTCACAGCAACTAGAGAAAGCCTGCATGCAGCAAGGAAGGCCCAACGCAGCCAAAAACTGATTAATTAAATTAAAAAAAAAAAAAGAAGCAAACCATTGACACACAATGACTTGGTTAAATCACTAGATAATTATGCTAAGTGAAAAAACAATTCCAAATTTTATAGACTGTATGATTCCATTGATATAACATTCTTGAAATGACAAAATTGTAGAAATGGAGAACAGATTAGTGGTTGCCAGGGAATAAGGAGTCTGTGGGTGAGAGAGGGAAGTGGGTATGGCTGTAAGAGAGCAACATGAGGTACCCTTGTGGTAATGGAAATGTTCTGAGATTTGACTGTGACAATGTCAATATTTTGGCTCTTTTGTAAGATATTACTATTGAGGGATAAAGTGTACATTGGATTTCTCTGTGTTTCTTACAACTTCATATGAATATACATTGATCTCAAAATAAAACACTCAATTTAAAGACATGAAAAAAAAAAAGCCCTCTCCACAATTCATATGATTATCATGATTCCACTACCATTCAAGTGCTAAAACCAAAGTATAATCCCCCAAATCTTACTTTCCACCTGTAACTAACTCCATTAAATCACAGATAAGAACCTTAGTAATTAAATGCCACTGGCTGCCAGAGGTTATCACCATGCCACATGGTGGCATACTGGTTCCCCAATATACGGAGTCTGAGACAAAGCTTAAATGCCAATACTTATTAGGGAGTGAGATCCAGGAAGCAAAGGTAAGAGACAGCGAGAGCAAAGCAGGTAAAGATAGAGAGCTAACACAAAGATGGATTATCAAGTTGGCCACCACAATGTGTGACTGGTTACATGGCAGTCAGAATTCTAAAGATGTTCCTCTAAACACCCACCCTCTGATTATTCAGCCAAACACTAATCTAGGTACCACTGTGAAAGGACTTTGCAGGTGTAATTAAGACCAATCAGTTGGTTTTAAAATAGGGAGATTATTTTGGATTATCCAGGTGGGCCCAATCTAATCACACATGCCCTTAGGAGCAGAGAACTTTCCCTGGCTGGAGATGGACAGGAAGAGGTTAAAGAGGTGGTGAAAGGTCAAATCAGGGAGATTCCAAGTGTGAGAAGGGTTCAACATGCTGTTACTGTTTCTGAGATGTAGGGGCCCCTATGCAAAGACTGGAGAGAGGCCACAGGAGGTAAGAGAATCCTTCAGCGACAGACAGCAAGGAAATGGCAACCTCAGTCCTGCAACCACAAGGAACTGGATTCTTCCAGCAACTTGGATGAGTTTACATTCAGATTCTCTCCAGAGCATACAGAGAGGAGTCTAAACTAGCTGATACCTTGATTTTGGTCTCGTGGAGCCCAGAAAAGGAGAAACCCACCAAGCCAAACTGGACTTGTGACCTACAGAACTCTCAAGACAAAAAATCTGTGTTGTTTTAAGTCATTCAGTTTGTGGCAATTTGTTTCAACAGCAATAGAAAATGAATATAGTTTGCTGCCTAAAACGCAACTCAGGACTATCTGCCTAGGGAAAGAAAGAAACACTTATCCACTGACTCCCATCTCATAATAGTGAAGGTCACTTTTGAGTTATACATGCGTGAAGGTCCAGCAGTTTCCCACCACCTTCCTGCAGCACAGCATCAATAAAAAGCCCTTGAACAGGAAATGGTTAAGTGTGAGGGACAGGCCTGAGGCAAGGTGCTGCCGGGCTGCACATGTAAGAAGTGGCCAGTATCAAAGTTGTTCTCATGCTCACTCCATAAAAATGAAGACCAAAAGGGAGAAAGACGAACAGCTTTCTTTTTCTGGGTCCCAAGTTTATAATATATCCAGCTGTGATTCTAATTTACCCAAAAGCACTATATATGCTAGCAGCAGTCCCTCTTAGGTGGCATAAGGCAGGTTGGTGGGGTCAAGAAGGCAAAGGTTCAAGGTGCTTGAAGGGTCATTGTTACGGACTGAATGTTTGTGTCACTCCAAAATTCATATGTTGAAATCTTAACCCTCAACATGATGGTATTAGGAGGTGGGGCCTTTGGCAAGTGATTAGGTTATGAGGGTGGAGTCTTCATGAATGGAAGTAGTGCCCTTCAAAAGAGACCTCAGGAAGCTCTCTCACTCCTTCCACCACGAGAGGATATGGCAAGAAGAAGCCTGTCTGTGAACAAGGAAGCCAGCTCTCACCAGACACCGAATTTGTCAGCACCGTGTTTTTGACTTTTTAGCCTCTAGAACTGTGAGAAATAAATCTTTACTGTTTAAACCACCAGTCTATGGTATTTTTGTTTTAGTAGCCTGAACAGACTATGACAGTCATCAAAATAGATACCAGAGTAATTAAGGTAGACAGTGGGACATGGATGAAGAGAAACCTGAGGCAAATAGCGACACCATTTAGGCCCTAGGATGGAGTAGAAGACAGGGATGTTGTGAAGGTGGTGTCCTTATTGAGATTGGCTGCTGGTGCCTGGCATGCATTTTGCACCAGCATCCATATCCTTTTTGAAGCACTGTGAGGTCAGGCAGACTTCCCTGGGCCCTCTGACGCATTTTGTTTCTTGTTCTTCTACTTTGAATCCCAAAAGAAAGGTTCTTACTTGCGCCTCTTCTTTGACACAAGCGTGCACATCTATGTCCATACAATGGGCTAGGTCCTGAGACCTGGAAATCCCCAACCTACAGGAACATCATCTTTGGAAGGTAGATTGTCCTCTCCTGTGAGCTGGTGGGAGATACTTCATTGCTTCCCCTTTCCAGCCTTACCCTCATCTGTAGACTCAATGGGCTACAACTCCCAAGTATTATGAACCTCCTTTTTCTTCTGTTTACTATCCTAGATCCATCATTTACTGGCTGGGAAATCGTGGGCCAATCATCTGACCCTTCCTTGCTTCTGTTTCTTCATTTATAAAATGATGATAATAAAAACATAATTTATAGGGCTGTGGTTTGGTTTAAATGGGTTAATATAAGTAAAGTGTTGAGAACAGGGCCAGACCTAGAGTAAGTGTCTGCTATAATGACAACAAAAACAACAACAATAATAATAACAATATTGCTATTATTAGATGGCAAAAGAGCAACTCAACCTAAAATATAGAGAATTTATTAAATAAATTATAATAGAGCCATAAAATGGAATATCATGTAGTTTTTAAAAAATGAACAAGACTTATAAGATATATTAATCTGGAGAAGTTACAGAACAGCTTGTATAATACTGTGTAAAACAATATGGCAAAGTAATATATACTTACACTTGCTTGCATATGTGTAAAATTGCTTGGGGAAGATACACAAGAAGCTAATAATAGTAGTTTTTCTATTTGGGTCATAACACCTTGGCAGATGCGTGACAGTGGTAGAAGAGAGATTTTTCAGTATACATTTTTATACTGTTCAATTTAAGAACCATGTAAATGTATTATCTAGTCAAAAATGCAGGTAATGCCTTAAGAATGAAAATATAAAAGAGAGAACTCAACTAATTCACTGGAGCTGGGGAACTCTAACCTATGTGTGAGAGTCGTGACCCTGAAATCTAGGCTGCATAAAGGGCATGATCAGTCTTTTTTCTTCAAGAATTTCTGATCAGTTGCACTACTGAGAGATGAATTCTGAGAGCTCAAAAGACCTATCTGCTGGCAAAAGTGACACCTGCAGGACAGACTGAGAATTTGTCGAATTATTTGTCTTTGCTGAGCAGAACATTACACCTGGGGCATGGCTTAAGGCGGCTGATCATGGATTTCTCATCGGAATTGCTAGACAAAGAAGTTTGCATAAGTACCAATGGAAATACTGCAGACAAAAGCATTTTTATATAGGGAATCTAGGAAAGTCACTTCCCACTCAACTAGCTGTGTCTTTCAGCAAAGCCATTTAACAGCCTCAGAGACATGGTTCCTTCAGGTGTAAAATATGGAGAATGAGGCCCATTTTTAAGAGTTGTATGGATTTGAAATAGGTATGTAAAGTTCACTGTTCAGCTCCTGGCACATTCTAAGTGTTCAGTAACTAGTATCTACTGGTATTGTTAATAGCCACTGTCCACTGGACTGATTCCTTCAGCCAAATGCCCAGCTTGCTGCAAATCAGCCCCCTCACTACCTTCCAAATGAATCCAGTCCCACTAAATACAACAAGAGCTTTGAGGTTATACTGCAGAGCCACAAACCAGATCACCTGGGCAGTGATAAGGATCCCATCCAGGGCCTTTCTCCCTTGTAGCACTTGGCCTCTGGAACTCCTGTGTCCTTGCTCCAAGATTTCCCCTGACACAGCAACTCCCAGTCTTTGCATCCTTCTCTCCCTTCTTACCTGTGCAGATCAATGTATCTCTCCTACTTTACACTCCTGTCAAATAAAAAGCAAATTTGGACTTCAGGAAGCAGAAACTTTATTCAAAAAGACTAGTGCAACAGTGAGAGGGAGACTTTGCAATAGGGAGAACAGAGCTCCTGACCCTAAGATCTATAAGCATCTCAGTGGTCAGGGAGAAAGATGTGTTTGTTTTATGGGGAGGCATAAACAAGGCCAGAAAGGACAGGAACTAAGGGGGTAGATAGATGAGCAGGTGGCATGGTCAGACAGTTAAGCAGGTGATGTCGTTAAGGAGGAATTATTCCACATTCCAGTGTGTAACCCCGGGGGGCCAAATTTCAGGGCTCTGGGGAAGGACAGAAGCCTAACTAAAGTTTGGTTGAGGTAAGTTAGTGGGCATTTTGTTCAAATTGTTCAGTGGGGACAAACAGTTCAGCAAATCTTTTATGACAAAGAATGGGAATTTCGAGGGTTTGTGTCTGGCTTTGTCCTAAGTAAACAAGGTGGTGGTGGGGGGTCATATGGGGAAGGGTGTTCTTTGCAGTAAGCCTTTTCCCAGAACACGAGAGGATGAGAGGATTTCTTAATCTGCAGTTTTCCGGGAGCACAAGAATCAGGTAAAGTGCAATGTTATCATTTCCAAACTAGCAAGTCACATCTCACCTCCACTGCTGGCAATTTGGGGTCCTTTACTCACCATTCTCTGTCTCTGTTTCTTCACCCATCCGTATTTTCTAGGAAAAAAGTAAATTATTAAATATCTATATCTGTACCTCCCTCTCTCTCTCTCTGACAGCAAGAGAAATTTATCTATAAATCATAGAGAGTCGCATACATCATACACATTACCCTCAATACTTCAGGATGTCTTTCCTAAGAAGAACATTCTTCCATATAACCACAGTAACACTAGCCCACCTAAAAATTAACATCAATTTTATAATATCTTCTAGTACCCAGTCCACATTCTCATTTTCCTGATTGTCTTCCAAGTACTTTTATTACTCCCCCACCCAGACCTCTTGAAACAATATCCAACCTAGGTTCACACCATAACATTGGATTTAATGTCATTTTAGTTTCCTTGAACTTTGCTGCTCAAAGCGTGATCCATGAGTCAGTATTATCAACATCACCTGGAAAGGAGTTTGAAATGCAAACTATCAGGCCCTGCCCAGACCTAATCAGAAGCAGCTTTTGAACCAGATCCCCAGGTGATTCGAACGTGCCTTAAGAATTGAGAGGCATTGCTCTCCAACAGTGTTTCCACTTTCCCCCCATGATACTGAATGTTTGAAAAGTCTAGATCAGTTGTTTGTTTTTTTCACTACCACTTTTATAGTCACTTATCTGAATATAAATTCACTTACATCCATTCTAGAAGGTTTGGAAAATGGTGGTTTTGTTTTTTCTACTTCGCACTTTTCTGTGTCTGAGTGTGCTTTAGTATCTTAAAAGCATCTTTCTCCTTTTCTCTCCTTCTTTCTTTGGATCATGTAAGCAATAAATGAATGAATTTTATTGTAAAACTTTACACGATTTAGACATCTACAAAGAAAAGTCTACATCCTCCTTTATATTTCCTATCAGTTTTATTCCCCTCCTCAGATGTAGCTACTATCAACTGATTTATATTTATCTGTATCATTCAGGGTTCAGTCATGGGAGCAGAACCATGATGCACATTTTGGAAAGAAGACATTTATTGCAGGAATTAGACCTTACAAAAATGTTGGAAGTGAGGAAGTGAAAGTCTGGAAGGGGAGTCAGAGATCAGGTGCCTGGAGCAGGGATGGGGAAGCCAAGCCCTGGAGCTTGTAGGGAAAGCTCTGAAGCCAGCCAGCCATGTCCAACCAGCAGTGTGGGCTCAGGAGGGGACTATGGGAGGCTATTCCCTCTGTGTAACTCCTTCCCTGTGGATCCATAGCCAAGCATCTTCTGAACAGCTCAGAGTTGCTATTAGACATCAGGGCCAGAGATCAGAAAGACCAGATGAACAAGGAGCTTTGACACACGGTTCATCACCATATCTGACCACGGTGACCTTCTCACAGTAATGGCTGCTGTTTTGCTTTTGCCTTCCAAATCTTATATAAGCTCCCTTGTGGACAACTATAACCTGGGTTGGAAAAGAAGGCATAATCCAGACCAGCATTCTACCCAACCTCTTTAAATAAGTATATATGCATACTCATTCTTTGTAGAAATGGAATCACGTGGTACATATTGTTTGCCACTTTCACTTGTCACTTCGGTCTTTCGAGGTCTGTCAGTACATATTGCACAGTACACCAAACCACTTCTTTTTAGTTTTTGCATCCCCTTGAGGCAGTTTTTTTTTTTTTTTTATAAACATTGCTTAATCTACCTCATCAGGAAGGTGGATTTTTTTTTTTAAATTTATTTATTTTCAGCTGTTTAGGGTCTTCGTTTCTGTGCGAGGGCTTTCCCTAGTTGCGGCGAGCGGGGGCCACTCTTCATCGCGGTGCACGGGCCTCTCACTGTCGCGTCCTCTCTTGTTGCGGAGCACAGGCTCCAGACGCGCAGGCTCAGTAGTTGTGGCTCACGGGCTTAGTTGCTCCGCGGCATGTGGGATCTTCCCAGACCAGGGCTCGAACCCGTGTCCCCTGCATTGGCAGGCAGATTCTCAACCACTGCGCCACCACGGAAGCCCGAGGCAGCTTTTTTTTAAACCACTGGTGGCATCCCTTAGTGGTTCATGGAATTAACTAGTGTGTCAGAGCACCGTTAAAAAGTATGCGATAGAATAGAAAATATAAAAGTGCATCTCCCTCTGTAAAGATAACTACTGCTTTGTGAAACATTCGTTTCAGTTAAATACATGTGTATGCTGTGGGCACAGCCTGAAATATATAGCCTTCTGTGGGTAACAGTGGTTAAAAAAAACATTGCCTTGAGATTTTGCTTTTCTTTCTTTTTTTCCTCTTCCACCACCTCTCCATTTTTTTGTTTGATTATTTATTTTGACTAATAACCTTAGTTTGGAAAAAATAGGGTGATATCTGGGGCTAAGGGTTTTTGAAATAGAGGGAGTGAGACAGAATTAAATTCACCTTAAAAAAAAAATCATGCTATGGTTATAAATAGCATCTTATCTATTACCAGTACAAAGTTGCTAGCGAGCATTAGAAGAAGATTCCTCTTCAGTAACATGAATGAGAAAAGACTGATATGATCAGAAAATCAAATGATGTTGCCTCAAAAGTGTAAAAAAACCTTCAGTTTGTGAACTTCCACAACCAACAGTAAAACATATGCTCATTTGTTTGGTAACAGAGACCTCTAGAGAGCTCATATTAGAACTGCAGCAAAACCTTTTTTAAAAATTATTTATTTTTTATTTTAAGAGCTGACTTTGGTTGATATCATAGATTTTTTGGAACACAAAAAGAATTTAGAGATCATTTAATTCCATATACTTGGATACTCCTAAGACTTATTACTTATCTTTTATATGCCAAGCACTTTTATAAAACATCTAATTCGGTTTTCACAATTCTGTGAGGTAAATATTACCACTTTCAATTTGGTTTTTTAAATTTATTTTTAAGTTTATTTTTAATTTAATTTTTATTTTATTCTTATTGAGGTATGATTGACAAATAAAAATTGTGTATATTTAGATTGTACATTGTGATTTTTTTTTTTACAGTGTATTGAAGTATAGTTGCCAAAGTTGTGGCACTTTCATTTCATAAATGAAGAAACAAAAGACTCAGGAAGTAAAGTGACATGTCTAAAAGCAGAAAGCTAAAAAGTGGCAGAGCCAAATCTAAAATTCAGGATTCTGGATTTTCAGGCCAGCGGTTTTTCTAATATACTACAATATCAAAATAGTATATACTTCTTAAGTGAAGAGGACTTAGCATTTAGTTCATTTTCTTCATTTCTAAATGGAATAAAAGAGACACAGAAAGAAGAGCAAATTGTCTGGGGTTACATAGCTAGTATAGAGCAGAGCCAAGGTTAGTATAAGTGAAACAGCTGGAGACTGAAAACCTGCAGACAGGCGTGCTAACCTGGTTTTCAATCTCCAGCTGTTTCAGTTATACTACATGGACAAAATACATCCTACTTAATAATGTGGAAAGACCCATTTCTAGCAAAATGGCAGAATGGTTTAAAAAAATCACTTCTTAGAAATTATTTAGAGAGGGTAAATATATCCATATGCACTCAAGTGAAATTAATTTTCTATAAATATGATTTTATTCATATGTAAAAGAAAATATATCTCAGAAACTGAAATGACAGAATAAAATAAGTGATTAAAGTGATGATATTGATGTGCATTGCTGATCAGTAATTTATTTGTTAAAATATACAAGTGCTTTTTACAATGTAAATTTGCCATTCAGCTTGAACACATACTATGGGCAAAAGTCAATGTACATGACTGGGAATGAAACTGAGAGAGGTGTGATTTTTGTCTCCCTGGACTTGCAGTCTTTGAGAGACATTTTTTAAAAAGCGCTCAAATAGCATTTAACTAATTGCAATTTCTGTAAATGCTATGAAATAAAAGTGTAGGATACTATGGTTCTATTTAAAAAAATCACTTCTTAGGAAAAAACTCTAAAAAATTTAGATAAAATATTTAAAAATAAATATTTAGTTCAGGAGAGTTAATTTCCTGAAGTTGAAAGCTGAAAAATTTTAAGTGAAGGCAGAAAAGTATCAGAAAATTTCAGAGGGCCAAAAGTAGTGGAGAGGGTAATTAATCAAAGAGGTGAGGAATTCAGAGGTTCTAGGCCACTTAAAGGGCATCTCAGAATTATGGTGACCTCCAGCTTTCTGGCTGGTGGTCTCACAGGACATCAGAGCAGGAAGCAAACCTTCAGGACTCCCGAAGATGGAAATTCAGACAGGACCCCCACTGCATTAAGCTGGGACCCCAGTGGGTAAATCCTCAGTTGGAAGGGTGAATTGAAAAATCAAAGTCACTCCACAGATGGAAATAGTGAAATAGTTTGCCTTTTTCAAACTTGGGGCTGGGTTGGGGGAAGGGAGGAATGCCTCTCAAGGGGATTTTGTGTGTGTACTTTTTTTAAAAGTCAGGTTTATGGAGGCTTAATTTCTGTGAAGTAAAGTTCACTAATTTTAGTATGTAGTTCTATAAACTTTGATAAATGCCTATACTCTTGTAACCACCACATTAATGAAGATGGAGAACACCTCCATCACCCCCCAAATTCCCTTGTGTCACTTTCTCGTCCAACCTCCTCCCCTACCTCCAGCCTCCACCACCACTGATTTTTCTGTCCCACAGTTTTGTCTTTTCATGAATGTCACATAAATGGAATCATGGAGTATTGTAGTTTCTGAGTTAGCTTCTTTCACTTAGCCTAACGCCTTAGAGGTACCTCCACATCATTCTGTCGGGAGTTTGTTCATTTTCATTGCTATACGGCATCCTGCTGCATGGATGTAACATGGTTTGACTGTGCAGTCACAACTGAAGGGTATTTGGGTTGCTTCCAGTTTTGGGTGATTATAAATAAATATTATAAACATTCATGATTAAGTTTTGTGTAACATAGGGGTAGGACTGTTGGGTTATGTGATAAGGATGTTAAACCTTATAAGAAACCATTAAAATGTTTTCCAGAGCGGTTATGGCATTTTGCATTCTCACCACCAATGATGAGAGTTCAAGTTGTTGTGCCTCCTCCTCAACACTTGACACGGTCATTTTTCAAATGTTAGCCATTCTGATATGCATGTAGTGATATCTCATTGTGCTTTTAATGTGTACTTCCCTCATGACTAATGATGTTGAACATCTTTTCATGTACCTTTTTCCCATCTGTGTATCTTTATGGATATGTATGTTCAAATCTTTTTACCATTTTTGATTGGGGAGTTGGTTCAATTATCATTGAGTTTTGAGAGTTGTAATTATATATTCCTTTGCAGTTAAACTTTTATTTTGAGCTAATTGTAGATTCACATGCAGCTGTAAAAAATTATAGAGCTCCTATGTGTCCTTTACTTAATTTCTCCCAATTAGAACATCTTGCAAAATGTTACTATATAATACAGTATAGTAACCAAGACATTGACACTGATACACTCAAAATACAGAACATTTCCATCAACAAAAGGACCCCTTATATTGCCCTTTTATACCCACACTAACTTCCTCCTGCCTGCACCCCCTCCTTAGACCCTTTTAACAGCTAATCTCTTCTTCTTTTTTAAAATTTTGTCATTTCAAGAATGTTATATAAATGGAATTACACATTATGTAAACTTTTGGGATTAGGTTTTTTTCACTTAGCATAATTCCCTGGAGATTTATCCAAATTGTTTTGTGTATTAGCAGTGTTACTTTTGTTTCATTTTCTCTATTGTAGAGTAATTATTAATATGTAATGACTTACTAATGTCATGTTATTAATTGCTTTCTGGCCATTTTGTAGTTTCAGTGTTCCTTTTTTCCTCTCTTGCTGTCTACCTTTGTGAATTGGTGATTTTCTGTGATGGTACACTCTAATTCTCTTCTCTTTATCTTTTGTGAATCTACTACAGGTTTTTGCTTTGTGGGTATCATGATGCTTACACAAAACACCTTATAGATTAACATTCCAGTAGATCCTGATAGCAACTTAACTTCAATTGTATATTAAAAACTACCCTTTTATTCCCTCCCCTTTTATATTTTTGATATCACAGCTTACCTCTTTTTATATTGTATATTTGTCACAAATTATAGTAGCTATAGTTGTTCTTAATACTCTTTTTCTTTAACCTTTATACTATAGTTAAGTGGTTAACACACCACCATATTACAGAATTAGAGTTTTCTAAGTATGGCTGTATATTTAAGAAAAAGAAGAGAAAATTAAATCTAAAATAAGTAGAAGAAAATAAGTTATTACAGTTAGAGCAAAAATCAATACAATTGAAAACATAAAATTAATAGAGAAAATAAATTATACCAGAATCTGTCTCTTTCAAATGTTCAATAAAACTGATAGGCCTCTGGCCAGGCTTACTAAGGAAAAAGGAGAAAGGAAAGAAATTACTAATATCAGAAATGAAAGAGGAGACATAACTACAGAGTGTATTGATATTAAAAGAATAATAAAGGAATACTATAAACTACTTTATGCCCACAAATTTGATAACCTAGATGAAATGGATAAATTCTTTGGAAGCTTCAATCTGCTAAAACTCACACAAGAATAGACAATACGAATAGGCCTATTTCTATTTAATCAACAAGTGATCACCTTCCAAAAAAGAAAGCACCAGGGACAGATGGGTTCACTGGTGAATTCTTTCAAACATTTAAGGAAGAAATTACACCAATACAATCTCTCGGAAGATAACAGCAGAGGGAATACTTCCTAACTAATTTTATGAGGACAATATTTCCTAATACCAAAACCAGACAAAGACATTACAAGAAAGGGAAACTACAGACCAATACCTCTCATGAACAGATGCAAAAATCTTCAGTAAACTTGAAGATAGATCAATAAGAATCACACAATCTGAAAAAGAGACAAAAAGGCAATTGAAAGAAATGAACAGAATCTTAGGGACTTATAGGACAATAACATAATGTATAACATTTATATCATCAGAGTCCTAGTAAAAGGGAGGAAAGCATGTGGGAATGAGAAATTTTTTAGCCAAAACAGTGAAAAACTTCCCAAATCTGGTGAAAGACATAAACTGCGGATTCAAGAAACTGAGTAAACCACAAACAAGATAAACCCAAAGAAGTTCATTTTAAGACACATCATGATCAAACTTCTGAAAACTAAAACAAGGAAGAAAAAAATCTTAAAAGATCCAGAGAAAAACTACATATTTCAAATGACAATTCAAGTAACAGAGAAATTCTCATTAGAAACCATAGGGGTCACTGCTAATCCCAAACTCCCATTATAGCAGAGGCAAACTGTTATATATAGGCTGGATAAACAACAAGGTCATACTGTATAGCTCAGGGAACGATATTCAATATTCTGTGACAAACCATAATGGAAAAGAATATATATATACAGTTATATGTATAACTGAGTCACTTTGCTGTACACAAGAAATTAACATAACATTATAAATCAATTATACTTCAATAAAGTTTAAAAATATGTAAGTCAACTATACTTCAATTAAAAAAATAAAACCCACAGGGGTCAGCAGGAAGTGGCAAAATATATTTAATTGCTAAAAGGAAACAACTATCAACCCCGAATTTTATATCTAGCAAAAATACCTTTCAAGAAAAAAAGGTGAAATAAAGACATTCTCAGACGAAAAAAATAAAAGAATTTGTTGTCAGCAGACCTGATCGAAAAGAATTGCTGAAAGAAGTTGTTACAACAGAAAGAAAATAGTAATAGAAAAAACCTGGAACATCAGTAATAAAGCAAGAACAATGAAATGGGTAAATATAACACAATATCATTCTTCTTATGAGTCTTTAAAATTATTATTAGACAGTTGAAAGAAAAATTATAATGTCTAATATGTAAATATCTACTTAACACAGTAAGAAATTGGATAAAAACTATAACTAACTAAGCTATATGCTATTAACAGGAAATTCATTTTAAATATAATGATATAGTTAGGTTAAAAGTAAAATGATAGAAAAAGTATACCATTCAAATACTAATAAAAAAATGGGAGTGGCTATATTAATATTAGATAAAGTAGACTTTTTAGATAAGGTAGACTTCTGAGCAAAGAAGAAAGAAGTGGTACATTACACAATAAGGAGGGTCAATCCACCAAAAAGACATCACAATTCTCAATGTGTTTTCACCAAACAACCAAGTTGCGAAATACATGAAGCAAAAACTGACAGAACTATAAAAGAGAAATAGATAAACTTACAAGTGGAGACTTCAACACTCCTCTCAGTAACTGATATAACTAGTAGAGTGAAAATCAGCAAGGATATAGCAGAACTGAAAAATGCCATCAATCAATGGGATCTAATTGATATTTATAGAATACTCCACCCAACAACAGCAGAATACAAATTCTTTTCAATTGCACATGGAATATTCACCAAGACCATACCCTTGGTCTTAAAACAAGACTCAACAAACTTAAAAGAACTGGAATCATACAAAATATGTTCTGTGGCTATAATGAAATCAAACTAGAAATCTATTAGAAGGAAAAGAGAAATATCTTCAAACCCTTGTAAATTTAACCACATGCTGCAAAATCATCCTTGGGTTAAAGAAGAACTCTAAAGGGAAATAAAAAATTACATTGAACTAAATAAAAATTAAAATATCCAAATGAATGTGTGGGATGCAGCTAAACAGTGCTGAGAAGGAAATTGTTAGCACTAAATGCTAATATTAAAAAAGAAAGCAAAGTCTCAAATCAATAATTTTAGCTTCCACTTCAGGAAGCTAGAACAGAAGAGCAAAATTAACTTAAAGCAAGTAGAAGAAAGAAAATAATTAAGACAATGGATATCAATGGATTGAAAATAGAAAAACAGTAGAGAAAAATCAATCAAATAAAAATCTGGTTGCTTAAAAATATCAATGGAATTGATAAAGCTCTAACAGGACTGACAGAGAAAAAAGAGAGAGAAGACACAAATTACCAATATCAGGCATGAAAAAGGGAATATCACTACAAACCTTGCAGATATTAAAAGGATATTAAGGAAACCCTACCTTTGGCTGTACATACATAAATTCAACCATTTAATGAAGAGAATCAATTCCTGGAAAACCACAACCTACAAAAACTCACCAAAGATGAAACAGACTATTTGAAGAGTCCTATAATTATCAAATAAATTAATTTGGTAATTAAAAAGCTCCAGAAAAAAAATCTGCAGGCCAAGATGTTGTCTGTGGACACTGCTCCCAAACATTTAAACAAGAATTAACACCAATTCTATACAGTCTTTTCTAGAAAATAAAAAAAGAGAAATCATCTCCCAACTCATTTTATGAAGCTAGTATTACCCTCATACCAAAATTAGACAGACAGTACAAAACATGAAAACTACAAACACAAAAACCCTAAAAAAACTAGCAAATTATATCTAGTAATATATAAGAATTTTGTATCTTATGTACATAAGATATGTATATAAGCTATTTATAGCTTACGTGTATAAGAATTGTGTATCACAACTAAGTAAGATTCATTCCAGAAAAAAAAAAGTTTAGTTCAATAGTTGAAAGTCAAAGTAATTCAATATATTAATAGGTAAAGAAGAAAACCCACACAATTATATAAACTGGCACAGAAAAGCATTGAAAAAATTTTCAACACCCATTCACAACAAAATTCTCAGAAAACTAGGAATAAAGAGGCATTTCCTCAACCTCATGAAGAACATCTACAAAACCCTACAGCTAACATCATAGTTAACAGTGAAAAACCAAATGCTTTCCCTCTAAAATTGAGAATGAGGAAAGAATGCTCACTCTTTCTGCTCTTATTCAACATATTGCTGGAAGTCCTAAGCAGTGTAACTAGGCAAGAAAAGGATATTAAAGGCATACAGGTAATAAAAGAGGAAATAAAATTGTCTCTATTTACATATTACATGATTGTCTATATCACGTCATAACCTTGTCAGCAACCTTTTTCTGAAAGGGACTAGATAGTAAATATTTTCAGCTGTAAATAGGCATAATGGTCTCTGTCACAACTTTTCAACTTTGCTATTGTAGCATGAAAGCAACCATAGGCAAAACATAAACAAATTAGCATGTTTTTATGAAAGTTTATTTACAAAAACAGACAATGGGCTGAATTTGTCACACAGGTATAGTCTTTAGAGACCTAGTCTACATTAAAAAAACACCCTATAGGGTTTCCCTGGTGGCGCAGTGGTTGAGAATCTGCCTGCCAATGCAGGGGACACGGGTTCGAGCCCTGGTCTGGGAAGATCCCACATGCCGCGGAGCAACTGGGTCCGTGAGGCACAACTACTGAGCCTGTAAATCTGGAGCCTGTGCTCCGCAACAAGAGAGGCCGCGATAGTGAGAGGCCCGCGCACCGCGATGAAGAGTGGCCCCCGCTCGCTGCAACTAGAGAAAGCCCTCGCACAGAAATGAAGACCCAACACAGCCAAAAATAAATAAATAATAAAATAAATTAAAAAAAAAAAAACTATTTGGGAGATTATTTTTTAAAAAATTCACCTAAAAAAAAAAAAACACCCTATAACTAATAAGTGAGTTTAGCAGGATCAATGGATATAAGGTCAACACCCAAAACTCAATCATATTTCTATATATTGGTAATGAATAAATTGGAGACCAAAATTAAAAAAACAAAACCAATCAAAATCTCTCAAAAAATGAAATACCAGGCACAGTCTAACAAAAGAGTTACAAGACTATATGCTACAAAGTACAAAACGTTGATAATATAAGAGAAGCACCAATAAAATGAAGAGAAACACTATGTTCATAAATTGGAAGCCTCAATGTAGTAAAAATGTTAGTTATTCCTAAATTTATCTATAGATTTGGTGCAATTCACATAAATATTCTTACAATCTTTTTGTAGACATAGTCCAATCTTAATAAAAAATTCATATGGAATGGCAAATAAACTGGAGTTGGCTAAAATATTTTTGAAAAAGAAGAATAAAGTTAGAGAAATCAGAATACCTTGATTTAAGACTTACTGTATGGCTGCAGTAATCAAGACAAGTTTATAGAAGTATATAAACACATAGATCGTAGACCAGAATAGAGAACATAGAAATATACCTACATGAGTATGGCCAACAGATTTTTGACGAAGGTGCAAAACCAATGCAATGAAGGAAGGACAGCATTTTTAACACATTGTGCTGGAACAATTGAACCCTCATAGAAAGAAAAATGAACTTTGATGCAAACCTGTCACCTTATGCAAAAATTAACTTAAAATGGAACATAAGTCTACGTGTAAAAAGTAAAACTATAATATTTTTAGAGGGAAACTTTCAGAAAAAAATCTTTGTGACCTAAGGCAAGCAAAGAGTTCTTCGATATAACATCAAAAGCACAATCCATAAAAGAAAAATTGATAAAGTGGACTTCACCAAAATTAAAAACTTTTGCTCTGTGAAAAACCCTGTTAAGAGGTTAGAAAGATAAGCCACAGATTGGGAAAACATATTTGCAAATCACATATCTGACAAAGGTCTTGGATCCAAAAGATATAAAGAACTCTGTGAGTTTACCAGTAAAAACACAAACAATGCAGCTAGAAAAACAAAACAAAAACCACCAAATCCAGTTTGAAACAGACACTTAACCAAATAGGGAATATGGGTGCACATAAGCATATGAAGAGATGTTCAATATCATTAACCATGCTGAGTGAAGAAAAGCCAATATCCAAGGGTTACATACCACACGATCCCATTTATACAATTTTGAAATGACAAAATTATAGAGATGGAGAACGGATCAGTGACTGTCAGAGGTTAGGGAGGGGGTATGATTATAAAAGTGTAGAACAATGGAGGGTCCTTGTATGATGGAACAGTTCCATATCTTGACTGTGATGGCAGCTACCTGAGTCTATACAAGTGATAAAATTTCATAGAACTGCTGTATAACATTGTAAAGAAATTATACTCCAAAAAAGATGTTAAAAAAAAAAAAGTCTGGTAAAGCAAAAAAAAAAAAAAACTTCATAGAACTATACCCACACAGAAAAAAATCAGTGCATGTAAAGAGTGATGCAATCCAAGTAAGTTCTGTATCTAGTCAGTAGTATTGTGCCAATATCAGTTTCCTAGTTTTCACATTGTACAGTGCTACTATTGGGGGAAGTTGGGTGATGGGTATACAGGACCTTTTTGTACTATTTTTGCAACTTTTTGTGAGTTTATAATTTTTTCAAAAACTTATCAAAAAGGAACCACTGAGATGCCATGACTACTGCCACCTCAACAACAAAATTTTATGCCAATGCATTTGAAAACCTAGATGAAATGGGCAAATTTCTAGAAAAATTTCCCACAATAAAAGCACTGAATAAATTCTACAAAACTTACAAGAATAAACTTTATTCAAGGGAATAAAAATGTGACATTTCACAACTCAATGTGAGTAATGTCATTGGTACCAATTTTGCCTCTCCAATAGAACTATATATACTGCTAAATTGATTTTGTTTTCTCCAATATCTTGTAATTTCTTAATTATGTCTGTTCCAGTGACTCATTCAGAGTTTGGTATTAAGGGATACTTCATGAATTCCAGTAAGGCAACTAGCTGGTGTTAGATCTCATTTTACCAAAACTCCTATTGATGTGGTTCTTCCAAACATTTTAAATTTTATCTTTCTTTTTCCTTTATGTATACTTGGTCATTTTTCCCGAAACTATTGATACCTGTGGTCACGTATCTAGTAATCTTAACGTTTTTAGTTCAATTACATTTTAATAGATTAAATAGAAAAACATTTTCTAATATGGGAAGATAAAACAATGCCAAGTCTCTAGTTTGGAGCTCTAGGTTTGCTCTTTATCCTTGTTCTAAGCTTTTTCTTGGTCTCTTTGATTGTGATAGTTCATTCCTTCTCTCTGGTTGTTGGAATGGCAGAGGCTCTTTGTTTTGGGGCTGCATGACAGCCATTTGTCCTTATGTGGTCTGTTATTCTGTCTCAGGGGTTGCCTGTCCGTAAGATAGATATAATGCTTTTCACATCCGTAATAAAGTCTGCGGTGGGTGTGTGGGAGGGTGTCTTTCTATTCTTTTCTTTTCTTGTTTTTTTCTTTTCTTTTCTTGTCTTGTCTTTTCTAATAGATTTCTTATATGCTTTTTTCCTTCTATTTCTCTAAGTCTACTCTGGTATGCAATAATCTCCACATCTTTCAGTAGTCTGTGTCCTAACTCTGCCTATCTCAACTGGGGTATCATTACACCCCACCTGTACTTTTAGTTGCTCCCATAATTGTAATTATTTCCTGGGGAGATCCTGCCTTATAAATGTTCTAATCTTCATTTCATCTCTGCTTGTCTGAACAACAATTTATTTTACATGTATTCTTTATGCCCAGGCTATCCTAGTTTCATCAGTATTGTTTTGCTTTTCTATAATCTTTCCACAGTTTAGCTCTTAAACTGTTGTTTGGGGTTGGTCATCTAATTTTCCATCCTGTAAATATCGATTCCAGTAATGACTGTCTCTGGCTAGTGACTTTTATGGTGCCTGAATGTCAACCCTCACTTTGTTTTAACTTCAGTAATATCAAGGAGCACAATATCCATATATCCATATATTGCCATGTGCTTTATGATTCTCTAACTTGATGCCTGAATTCTTTAGCAATTTGTATCATTAATATCAATATAATATATTACTACTATATTAGCTGTATTATGTTTTCATTTTTCTGTGGTTGAGCCTATTTTATGTCCACTACAGCACAGATTTTTCAGTAATCATGACTAGTCACTCTCTGTAATTCCTGTCATCTGGACTGTTGAAATGCCCCATTAGAGTATCATTTGACCAGCCCAGAACCCCCTGGGTCATTAGCTTCATCACAATATTTATGATATGCAGCACCATCTGTTTGGAAACATGATTTTTCTACCCTTGTTTTTTCTTAATTCTTTCTGGATCCTGCACTACTTCAATCATAATCATCACATCCTTTACTGTCTAGTTTTCTCTTCTCTAGTTGGTCTAAACATCATGGGAGCATGGAATCACCCTCCTTCTATTTTAGGCTTAAACATAACTCTATATTTATTTTCTTTAAATAATCATTCCTGCCTAGTTTGTTACCCTAGTAAATATTCTATTTACTGAATTACAAAACCTTTAAAATATATTCATAGTATAAAATTACTAATGAATTTCTCTCAGCTCTTGATCTCAAATTCTATTTTGCTTTAGCCTTACACACATACGAGAGCATATCACTCTAAAAATGTGGTGCTGTGCATATAGACATAAGGCCAACAGAGATTCAGAAGAACCTTTATGTCCTGAAGGTGAGGAAAGGTCAGGCTCCAGTTTAATTATGGTCCCGAAGGAGAAAATGTCATTTTATTATGTGGATAAATACATGTTAGTGTCAGTTAGGTTAAAAAATGTTAAAACATAATTCGTAGTATTTTTCCAGAAAAATGAAACAGACACACCAAGGGTTTAAAAAAATGACCCCAAATCATGAGTGCAGTGACAAGTGGGGAGATGAGGCTATGCAGGTTTGATACTAAGAGATTCAAGAAAGCTAAATTGTGCTTGGTGTGATGTGCTTGCTTATGGAAAGTTGAGAAAAGCTGAATATGCATCAAAGTGGGGAGTGGGTTGAAACAGGGTGAGTCTTATAGGGGCGTCAGCCTCGTGAGTGCAATGATAGTGAAGGATACATAAAGTACAAGAATACACTGGCTACTGGCTATGAAAACTATGTGCCGGGCCCCATATTCAGCACATTACATGTATTCTTTCTAATATTACTTTGTGTAAAAGGGCCAGGTTTGCATATATGAAGAAACTAAAGAAAGAGCCAGTTTCTTCACATATGAACAAACTAAATATGTGAAGAAACTAATGCTCAGAGAGGCTGCAGTTCATTTACCTAAGGTGACACAGAGAAAATATTAAGCCAAGTGTATGAGGCTCTGCAACCTGTATTTATCTCACTACTCTGCACTTCCTACCTGATGTGACCTGTGTAAATATGTCTTTGGGATAATTTCATCAGTCCTTATTAAAACTTTTCTGCTTAGCTCTTCCACTGGGGACTCAACATTCATTCCTTCCAAGCTTTCTCAGAGAAAACTGAAATCGACAAACCAAAATTCTCAGTTTGTCCTGTAGGTGCCACCATAACCACAGAATGTCTCTTTCTTGCTCGTCAGCTCTTATTTCTCAGGGCTGCGATAGACCAGAAATTCTAGAAGATAGAAGAAGCCAATTTACGTGGCTGATAGCTCATATTGGTAAGCCCACCCATGTGTTTAGAGTTCTGTAGCTCTAATATGCATTTTTCCTTGTTTTAAAAGTCTTTTCTAATTTTTTGAAGAGAGAATATTTTACATGATACCAAGATCAGAAAGTATAAAAAGGTACATAATAATCTCCCTCCCACTGCCGCCCCCATCTGTCCAGTTCTTATTCATGACCCCTCGAAGCAGGTAACCACAGTTATTAGCCTCCTGTATCATTCCAGAGAGTTTTAACACACACACACACACACACACACACACACACACACACACACACATATATAAATAAATATATAACCTTGCTTCTTTTTATTACACAAAGGGCAGCATATTATACAGACTATTATAGAGACTATTCTGTACTTTGTTTTTTTTCCCCACATAAACACATATATAGGAACTTTCTATAGCGGTGCATAAAGAGCTTCTTTACACTTTTTAAACAACTGCATAGTATTTCACTGCACAAATGTACAATTATTTATTGATGGGCATTTAGGTTGATTCCAGTTTTATTGTTTATTATCATTTATTAACAATAATAAAAATGGCAATCTGTATTTGTTTTTTGAGGCTGCCATAACAAGTTACCATAAACTTAGTGACTTAACTTCATTTATTATCCACAGTTCTGTAGCTCAGAAGTCCAGGTGAATTTGACGGGGTTCTCTGCTCAAGGACCAACAAGAACAAAGCTAAATTGTTGGCCCAGTGGGGCTTTTACCTGGAGGCTCCGCTTCCAGTCTTACCTGGGTTGTTGGCAGAATTCAGTTTCTAGGGGTTGTGGGACTGAGGTTCTGGTTTCTTTGCGGGCTGTCAGCCAGGAGCCACTCTCCGATCCCACATGTAGCACAATTCCTTTCACATGGCCCCTCATATTCCAACCAGCAGGGGCATGGCATCAAGTCCCTCTCACTCTCGGAATCTCTTTGACTTCCCTTTCTGCTATCAGCAGGAGAAATCTTTCTGCTTTTAAGGAGTCATATGATCGGATCAGATCCACTCAGATAATCTCTCTATCTTTTAGAATTTCTTCTTACCACACTATCACTCATCTTGCACTTACAACATTTTTCTATGTGCTTTATTTATATCAGCTCACGTAATCCTCACCACAATCCATTAAGTTCAGTTGTTATTTCCATTTTACAGATGAATAATCTGAGACAGAGTGGATAAGTACAAAACTGCACAGTTTTCGGTCACAAAACTGTGAGTGATGGAATCAGGAGCCAAATGCAGGCACTCTGTGCCCAAACCTGTCCTCTGAGCACTTCCCCCTACTGCCTGTTGCAAATGGAGCCATAATGAATAATTCTTTGTTAGTCCTTGCATCAACCAGAGTCCTGCAGGAAACAGAGGATATGTTCAGAATGAACTGCTGAGAGTGTAATGAAGCAATTATTTACATAGGGATGGGAAAGATTAAGGGAATCTATAAGGGATGGTGAAGATCAGATATAAGCTAAAATCCACAGGAGGTTGTTTTACCATCCCTAAGCTTGAAGTGAAAGAGAAGAAAACTGTATTACTTGAGGCTGGCAAGAGCTGGAGCTGGGGAAGATGGCTCCTTGCCAGGAGCTGTGACCATAGAGGAACACAGGCATTTCCAAAATCACAGCTAGGCAGGGAAGGAGTAGGGGAAGGCAAGGATAAGCCCCTGGCCTCCCTCTCCTCCTCACTTCCAGTGTCCTTGCATTGGTCAATTCCAAGTGGAAGCCAGAGGGCAAGGAAGCCTTGGTGATGCACTTAAAACTTAAGTGCTTGGGCTCAGAGTAGGGTATAGAAGAGTAGAGAATGGTTATGAGTCAGGGGATTGGATAACATAGCGTCTTGGTGTCCTTTGATCAGAAATTCAGTTTCAACCAGGGACCAGTAGCAAGCCAGGAGTGTTTTTTAAATGGATAATAGGTTGTGACCAAAGAGGCTTTCATTCAAAACCCTCCAGATCTGCCCTGTGATGTTAGGTCTTGCAGACCATTCATATAGCATCCCTATCTGTCACTGTCATGTACTAGTGGGTCTGCTGGATTGTAAGTCCCAAGAGCAAGGCAGTTACACCTTAGCCTTGATGTATGGTGTGCCGGATCTAGCTCATACTGGCTGGTGAGAACCAACTTGTAAATTTTCAGGAATTTTGTGAGTTAGTTGATGTCACTATAGTAGCTCAGAATTAGCTGTGATGGGAGTATTTACACCATAAAAGGTAGCAAATGCTACAAATCAGGCTTTTTTGTTTTTCTGGAGAGCTGGTTGTTAAACACTGACCAGTATGCCACTGGCCTTGACCATCTCTTGCTCTAGGCCCCAATAAAACTGATTGTCTATGGGTTACCCAAAAAAGGGGTCTGGAGCAATGCAGCCAAACATGGAATATCTTGGCACTAAATTTCAAAGAAGCTCACTATATATTGTCCCTATTCATTTGCAGTGATGTTGCCAAGTGTAACAACTTGTATCTCACACAGATGCCCAGACCAGTTATTCCTGGGAACTTCATCCATAGAGCAGGCTTCTGTGCTTTCACGGGGTTTATCTCCTACTATATGTTTTACTGTATGGCATCAGGTGTCTTCTAAGGCACCTATAGTGCTTGCTACTTCCTGTTTACCAGCTCCAATTAGCCATGATATCAATTTAATGGATCTATGAGTCAAAATATTCTGATTACCACCCAGACCCTGTGACTTATTAAAGTAATCACTCCCATTTAATCTCTGATGGTCAAGCAGAGCCACTTGGCATCTACCATCCCAGAATCTTCTTATTCCCATTGAAATCAGCCCCAATTCTATAGACGCATATTTCATCATTATAACATGCCTACTAAATCTAGCTTTTTAAATAGTGCTTTTTGCTTTTGCACAGCAGAGGAAACCAATGACAAAACAAAAAGACAACCTACTGAATGAAAGAAAATATTTGCAAATGATATGAACAATAAGAGGTTAACATCCAACATATATAAAAAGCTCATACAACTCAACTTCAAAAAAATAAACAACCTGATTAAAAAATGGGCAGAAGAACTAAATAGATATTTTTCCAAAGAGGAAATGTAGATGGCCAACAGGCACATGAAAAGATGCTCAACATTGTTAATCATCAGGGAAATGCAAATCAAAACCACAATGAGATATCACCTTTCACCTGTCAGAATGGTTATCATGAAAAAGAACACAAATAACAAATGTTGGTGAGGATGTGGAGAAAAGGGAACCCTTGTACACTGTTGGTGAGAATGTAAATTGGTGCAGCCACTGTGGAAAACAGTATGGATGTTTCTCAAAAAACTAAAAATAGAACTACCATGTGACCCAGCAATTTCCTTACTAGGTATATATCCAAAAAAAACACCAAAAATACTAATTCAAAAAAGATACATGCACCACAATGTTCATAGCAGAATTATTTGCAATTGTCAAGATATGGAAGCAACCTAAGTGTACATCAACAGGTGAAAGGATAAAGAAGATGTGGTATATGTACATATCACAAAGGAATACTACTCAGCATAAAAAGAATGAAAATTTGCCATTTGCAGCAGCATGGATGGACTTGGAGGGCATTATGCTAAGTGAAATAAGTCAGACAGAGAAAGACAAATATTGTATGACATCATGTGTGGAATATGAAAATACAACAGTGAATATATAGTGGATATAACAAAAGAAGCAGACTCACAGATATAGAGAACGAACTAGTAGTTACTAGTGGGGAGAGGGAAGGGGGAGGGGCAATACAGGGGATTAAGAGGGACAAACTATTCGCTATAAAATAAGCTACAAGGACATACTGTCCAACATGGAGAATAGAGCCAATATTTTATAATAACTATAAATGGAGTATACCTTTAAAAATTGTGAATCACTATATTGTACACCTGTAACATATAATATTATACAGCAACTATACTTCAATTAAAAACAATAAATCAGTATTGCTTTTGAAGATGCTGATGCTCCCTTCAACAAGGCATTCCTTAATGCTTCAGTAAATAAATGTCTTCTAGTTCTCTTGCTGCTTATGATTGAGGACGGGAGGTGGCTCTTCAACCTATATATAAATACAATAGATCCACTTCAACATTCTCATCAGCTTAAGCTTTGAAGTCTGCCCTGTACATCTTGCTCAAAAATTCCAGCATCACAGCCTCATGGTAGGCCCATTGCAAGGCTTCAGAGAACCACAGCCAGGTGCGTGAGCCAACACACTAAACCACAAGTCCTTTGTGAGGATTCATATCAAAACATGTGGCCTGAAACAACCTTATGGTTCATCTAACACACTCAGAAGCAATACCTGTGTTTGTTTCCTAGATTCCTGCTAATACAAATGGGCAAGTATACTTTATCTCCTCCTGCAGAAGACCTTACTCTTCTCTCTTTGGGCTGTGCCGGCATTTAACTCTCACTATGGATCTGGAAGTAAATAAGGGATGGTGAGGATGGGTGGGGGAAGAGCTGGCTCCCCTTGTGAGGTGACTGTCCTAAGTTAAGTCAACAAAGGAAATTTATGAAAGGAAAGCCAGGCTTCCTTGGGAAACAGCTGGGCTGCTTACTCAGACAAGGAAGATTCAAGGAGATTTCAGTGTTCTAAATTTTCAGCCTCATGTCCAGTTTTCCAAATATTCCTATTCTAGGTCTCAGAATCCCACCCACCCTCATTAACTACTGCCTTGGGATAACCTGAAGGGCTGAACATTTAAGTAGTGCTATTTCTGTGTTACACATACGGTTAGTTTTTGGACCTAATTTTTGGTCATGTGTGCCCTGTAGAAAATGATCTTTTTAAGGCCACCATTGAGGCTTTTTGATTTTCTTCTTGTTCTTTGACTTGAAGGTTCAAGTCTTTAGGCTTGGGACTTCCCTGTGGCACAGTGGTTAAGAATCCGCCTGCCAAAGCAGGGGACATGGGTTCGAGCCCTGGTCCGGGAAGATCCCACATGCTGCGGAGCAACTAAGCCCGTGTGCCACAACTACTGAGCCTGAGCTCTAGAGGCCACGAGCCACAACTACTGAGCCTGCATGCCACAACTACTGAAGCCCGCGTGCCTAGAGCCTGTGTTCCACAAGAGAAGTCATGGCAATGAGAAGCCCACGCACTGCAACAAAGAGTAGCCCCCTGCTCGCCACAACTAGGGAAAGCCCACGTGGAGCAACGAAGACCCAACTCAGTCAAATAAATAAATAAATTTATATATTAAAAAAAAAAGTCTTTAGGCTTAGATTTTTCCTCCTTTCGTAAGCTCTCCAAGGCAGTCAGGAGCAGCCAGGCCACAGATTATAATCACCATCATTGCCAGAGCAATTAAGAGCCTTAGTCATTTGATCTTGCCTTGCCATCCACTTGTACTGCATCCTACAACAGTGCTATCTTGAGTAATCATGATACTGTTACATATCAGGGATTACTATTATCCTACTTTCCCCTGGGAGAGGATATCTGTGAGCTTATCAAAGATATGGGCAATGGAATCTCAGAATCCCATTTTGAGGGTTTGTTTCCTTGAGCCATTTTTTAAAAATGCATTCTTTTTTTTATTGAACTATAGTTGATGTACAGTATTATATAAGTTACAGGTGTACAAAAGTGATTCACAATTTTTAAAGGTTATAACGTTTATAGTTATTATAAAATATTAGCTATATTCTCTATGTTGCACAATATATCCTTCTTGTTTTTTAAAATTCAAGCATTATTCATTGCAGCTCTATTTACAATAGCCAGGACATGGAAGCAACCTAAGTGTCCATCGACAGATGAATGGATAACGAAGATGTGGCACATATATACAGTGGAATATTACTCAGCCATAAAAAGAAACGAAATTGAGTTATTTGTAGTGAGGTGGATGGACCTAGAGTCTGTTATACAGAGGGAAGTAAGTAGGAAAGAGAAAAGCAAATACCATATGCTAACACATATATATGGAATCTAAAACAAACAAAAAAAAGCTTCTGAAGTACCTAGGGGGAGGACAGGAACAAAGACACAGATGTAGAGAATGGACTTGAGGACACCAGGAGGGGGAAGGGTAAGCTGGGACGAAGTGAGAGAGTGGCATGGACATATATACACTACCAAATGTAAAATAGATAGCTAGTGGGAAGCAGCCACATAGCACAGGGAGATCAGCTCAGTGCTTTGCGACCACCTAGAGGGGTGGGATAAGGAGGGTGGGAGGGAGACGCAAGAGGGAGGGTATATGGGGATAAAAGTATACGTATAGCTGATTCACTTTGTTATACAGCAGCAACTAACACAACAGTGTAAAGCAATTATACTCCAATAAGGATGTTAAAAAAAAGAAAAGAAAAAAAAATTCAAGCATTAAAAAATACAAACATGAATAGCTTAGAAATTTGAAAGTTCCCTCATAATCCAAACCTCTGCTGATAATCACTGACAGCCATTTAGTATTTTTCATGTTTGCTAGTCTAAAAGAGCTAAATAGTATCTCCAGTTTTCTTTAATTATCCTTGAACCATTTTTGATACCAATTACTGTATTAGTCAAGGCCCCCACAGGAAAGAAATAGCATACTTGAGGGGTTTAACTGAAGAGGATTTAATGATAGAAATATTTTAAGAGGGATGATGTATTAGTTAGGGTTCTCCAGAGAAAGAGAAATGTATATATATATATATAGAGAGAGAGAGAGGGAGAGAGGGAGAGAGAGAGAGAGAGAGAGAGAGAGAGAGAGAGAGAGAGAGAGGAGAGAGAGAGGGCAAATATATAACCCTAAGTAATACATCATCCCTCTTAAAATATGAGAGAGAGAGAGAGAGATTTATTACAAGGAATTGGCTCACATGATTATGAAGCCTGGCAAATCCAAAATCTGTAGACCCAATATCCCAGTCTGAGTCTGAAGGTCAGGAGCTGCTGTAAAATGAGGAAGAGATGATCTTCTAGTTCGAAGACCTTTGGCAGGAGAATTCTCTCTTACCTGGGGTACAGGGTCAGCCTTTTATTCCATTCAGGCCTTCAGCTGGTTGGATAAGGCTCACCCACATTATAGAGGGAATCTGCTTTACTCAGTCCACTGATTAAACAGTAATTTCATTCCAAAACACCTTCACAGAAACAGCCGGTGTAATGTTTAACCAAATATCTAGCCATTCTGTGGCCCAGTCAAGTTGAAACACAACATTAACCATCACAGATGAGTAGAGTTAAGGGAACTGAAAAGAGATGGTGAATACCCAGGGATTAGCTGCAGCAGAAATCTGTTATCAGCATTTGGCCTGCAGGGACAATGAGGAAGAATTGATGTCACCAGACTCTGGTGATGGCCAGAGCCATGGAAGAGGCCATTTGATATTAGCTGTGGTGACAGAGAAACAAAAGCTCTTCCAGAATCACTCCTGTCAAAACAGGAGTCAGTGGAATGCATATCTTGACCTCTCTCTTCTTTCCTTTCTAATCTCTTGCTGATGGTCCACCCATACATTAATCCAACCTAGAAAGAAGTCAGAGGGTAGAAGAACCTGTGTGAAGCATTCAATAGAGGTCAACCTCTATTGAAAAAAAAAGAGTGAAAATGGAAATGAGGTGCAGAAGCAAACAAAGAATAACCAGAACATTGGTCTTTCTCTGGTACAAGTGTATGTTTACAATAAATTCATAGAAGTGGACTTACTGGGTCTAAGGGCAGAGGCATTTGTAATTTTTATAGATTTTCTAATCTCCCCACCACTTAGGGATTGTAGCAATTTACATTCCCTCTAGTCCTACATGTGAATGACTTTTATCACACAGCTTGTCCAACCATGTGCTATGAAAAGTTTGGATTTTTGACAATACGGTAGGCGAAAAGTGTTGTCTCTGTGTAGTTGTATTATGTATTTCTTTTTTTAATGAATGAATATATCATCTTTTCATATAAGTTAATAAGAACTCATTCAATTTCAAGTGGTAGAAAACTCAGCTTAATCTGGTTTAAGCAACAGAGAAGAAATAAGATTCACATGAAAGTCAGTGAGTATATCTAGAGACATGCCTTTATGCAAGGACTCAAAGGATGTCATCAAACCTGACCTAGCCCTCTCGGTCTCTGTCCCTCTGTATCTTTCTCTCTCAGTCGCTTTGTCTCTTTGTCTCTGTCTCTGTCTCTCTCTCTCTCTGCATTTTCCCTTTGCTTGGCTCTATTCTCAGACAGTCTCTCCTCTTGTAGTGGCCCCAGGCAGCACCAGGCTTTCATCCTCAAGCTCCAAACTCAGCACAAAGACCTATGTCTGACTTTCAGTGAATTCAGTTGTATTATGTACCTGTCCTTGAGCTATCACTGTGGACAGAGGGATGTCCTGCTCCATTTGCCCAGGCCTGAGTCACAGGACCATACACCCTTCTATCCATGTATGTATCTTTAAAGACATCCATATCAAAATAATGCAGCTATACTAATCACAGTAAAAACTGTGCTCATCCTCATCCCAGAAGGAGATGAGATAAACAACCTCAAACTCATAAATAAACTAGTTATTGCTCTAATCCAGAATCTCTAGGTTATGAGTATTCTTCTTGGTCGGGTCCTAATGTGGCTTCTTGTAGTCCAGCAAACTGTGATTAAATGAAAACCAAAACTCACCATTATACACTTATAGGGAGAGATAATGACAATCGAAATAATACCTTCCATTTGAAAAAGGAGAGTGGGAAACTGCCCACAGTGGTCTCTGACCTGGAACACTTTCTAAGACCCCTGACCCTAGAGTGAAGTGAGCTCGTCAGTCATAACATGGCCACTCTGGAAGGTTCTCTCTTCTCCTTATTTTCCTTGGCCCCGTTTGAGGTGGTGACCTTAGGCAAGGATGCCCCTTCTATGGGTTGCATTTGTTTAGCATCTCATTTCCTGAAGGATTAGGTTCGGGGGCCTGGAATGACCTTGGAGACTGAACAATGGCAGGCTACTCTTTGTTGGGTTCAAGGTTTTTCTGGCTGTGAATCTCTCTTAAAACGTTAGGAGGCAATAACCCCATAAGGTAAGTATTATTATTCTCATTTCATAAGTGTAAATCCTATTGCTCAGAAATGTGAAGTGGCTTTGCCCAAAGCCATACAGCTGGGGAGTGACAAAGCCAATATTTGTAACCAGAAGAGTCTACCTTTATCCCTCTATTTCATACTGCTTCCCTGTGTACCTTATATTAAAATAGTTTTGTTTGCAATATCTCTGTCATTATTAGCCAAAGCTTCATATCTAGAAACTCTAGTGGGAAATTCATTCTCACTGCCCTTCCTCCATGCACTGCTAAATTTCTGTCAGTCAGAAGAAAATAATGAAAAGCAGAAGAAAAATGGAAAAATTCTCAGTTTGTCCTGTAGGTGCCACCCTCATCATAGAACATCTGTTTCCAGCTTTGCAGCACAACTCTCAGGGCTGCAATAGACTCAGACATTCTAGAAGGATTCAAGAAGTTGCATCCAATTTATGCAGTTCAGTGCCAGCATCCATAACCTGTTTTTACTGTTTTGTATGTAGCTCCTGGGTTCTAGTTAGGACTTTTTCAATTTTTAATTCATTTAATTTTTGAACAGGTAATATGTTTTAAATGGCTCAAAAACAAAAGTGTAAAAAGAATATAGTGGAAAAAACTTCCGTTTCATCAAGTCCACGCCAAAAGTTACCAGTTATTAGTTTATTTTGTACTTCCAGAGTATGCTTTATTCATAAACAAGAAAACATATTTTTAAAAAACTACCTTGTTTTATTTTGGATGATAGCACACTATAACATTTTCTCTCCATCTTGATTATTCCATTAACACTATATCTTGGAAATCTTTAATATCAACACATAAAAATTTCTCTCTCTCTCTCTCTTTTTTATAGCTTCAGAGTATTCTCACCGTATGGATACACCTAAATTTATCCACTCAGGTCTCTAGCGATGAGTATGTAAGTCAATTCTTTTGCCAGTAAAAATAATGCTAAAATAAGTAGGTTTGCATATAGTTCATTTTGCATGTGTGTGAATATATCTGAAAGTATTTGAGGATACATGCATTTGCAATGCTTATTGATATTTCCAAATTGCCCTCCACAGGGCTTGTACCAGCTTATGCACCTGCCAGCGATGTATGAAATTGTCTATTTCCACACAGCTTGGCCAACACAGTGTGTTTTGGATTTTTGCCAATCAATCTGAGAGTGAAAAAAATGGTATCTCAGTTTTACTTTTTGTTTCTTTTATTATAAGTGAGTTTGAGCCTCTTTTGGTTTAAGAGCAATTTAAATGAGTTAGAATCCTTTTGATTGCAAGTGATAGGAAGCCCAACTTCCATGGCCTCGGCAAGAAGATGTTTGTTTTCTCATGACTAAAAAGTCTGGAAGTAGATGTAGAATTTCCAGTGGGCCTTAATCCAAAGGCATAAATGTTACTGAGGCCTGTGATTTCTCTCTCTCACTCTCTCTTTTCTCTCTCTCTCACTCACTTGCTTCCTTTCCCTCTTCCTCTCCTGCTTCAGTTTCCTTCTGTCTTGACCCTCTCCTCAAACAGGCTCTGATTGCCCCATGCTCACAGATCTGCATTGGACAAGGGATGCAGTGCTCTGACTGGCCAGGCCTGAGTCATGTGATAGAGCCCAAATCCCCTCAAGCTAGATGGACTGAGTGAGAGGTAGGGATTCTGGCTGTCCAGTGAAAGGTCAAAGTGGTGTTATGTGGAGGAGAATGGATAGGCACTGGCTGGTGAACACTGCGGATCTGTGTTGTAATCCACTCCTTTGACAGCTCAACATCCACATACCCTTCTATTCACACACACACACACACACACACACACACACACCCCTTAAAAAACAGCCATGTTGTAACTGTGATGAAGCCGTAATTGCATGCTGTGAAACTGTACTCACCCCCTTCCCAGAGGGAAACCGCACAGCAACTCATGTGGTTATTGCTCCAAGTTCAAGATTTCTGGGTGATGTGCAGTCTTCTTGGTCAGGTCCTGATGTGGCTCCTCCTGGCCCAGCAACCTGTGGTTCCTGTATAACCAAAAGGCACACATGAAAGGACAGAGAAAGAACAGAGTAATAACGACAAAATGCCCATTTAGTAAGGAGGAGAACGGGAAACAGCATAAAGTGGTCTCTGGTCCAGGATGCACAGGACAGGAAGAGCAAGGTGTCCCTGGCCTGGAGGTAATGTGAGCTCCTTAGCCAACCTGACTGCTCTGGCCTGTTTTCTGGAATCATCACCTTTGTCCTGTATCTCCACAGCCCCTATGAGTTGGAGACTATGGAGGAGGAGGTCCCTTCTGTGGGGTACATCTCATAAGCATCTCTCTTCCTGTTGGAATGGGCTTGGGGTGTTTAGGTTTGCCTTAAAGATTAAATAATCACAGGCTGTTGTTTGCCAGATTTTGAGTTCCTCTAGCAAGATATGTCTCCTAAAACACTGTGAGGCTCCTGGGCACATATTGGGAAAAAACTATAATTTGAAAAGGTACATGCACTCCTATGTTCACAGCAGCACTATTTACAATAGCCAAGACATGGAAGCAACCTAAATGTCCATTGACAGATGAATGCATAAAGAAGATGTGGTATAGATACACAATGGAATACTACCAGCCATAAAAAAGAATGAAATAATGCCATTTGTAGAAACATGGATGGACCTAGAGATTATCCTACTAAGCGAAGTAAGTCAGAAAGAGAAAGACAAATGCCATATGATATCACTTATATGTGGAATCTAAAATAATGGTACAAATGAACTTATCTACAAAACAGAAATAGAGTCACAGATGTAGAGAACAGACTTGTGGTTGCCAAGGGGGAGGGGGGAAGGGAAGGATTGGGAGTTTGGGATTAGCAGATGCAAACTATTACATATAGAATGGATAAACAACAAGGTCCTACTGTATAGCACAGGGGATGATACACAATATTCTGTAATAAACCATAATGGAAAAGAATATGAAAAAGAATATATATATGTATAATGGAATCACTTTGCTGTATAGAAAAAATTAACACAATATTGTAAATCAACTGTACTTCAATAAAATAAATTTTAAAAACACCATGAGGCATTAACCTGTGATATATATAGCATATTTCTTGTTTTACAAGACTAGACACTATGGCTCAGAGATGTTAAGTGCTTTTACCAACAGCCATACAGCTGGGGAGGATCAAAGAGTGAGTGACAAACCCACTATCTGTAACCAGCTCTTAAGTCTAAGCTTTCAATATGCTTATATGAAAAATTATGCTCACAATAACTAGCAACTCTGATGGGAAAAATCACCATTCCTGCCCTGTGCCCTGCTAAACTATTCTGATGCCCCCTCCCACCCATCCCCTCCTCCTCCCAGAAAGCACAAAGAAACAAACTGAAATATTCTGTTTTTCCTGTAGGTGCCGCTACTAACCACAGGGTATTTCTTTCCAGCCCTGCAGCCTGATCTCTTAAGGCTGGAAAGAATCAGAAATTCTAGAAGATGGAGTCCAGTCTACATACAATTCAGTCCAAGGACCCCCACTCACGGGTTTAGAGTTCTATAGCTCCAACATATAAGTTAGGGTTCTCTTCTCCTGAAATTATATTTAGTTCATTTTTGAATAGCTTATACATTTATAGGTTTCAAAAATTTAAATGTACATAAAAATCTTATTTGAAAAAAATCTCCCTCTATCCCTTGTCTCTTATCCACCAATTTCCTCTACATAGCATTTATGATAGTATTCTTTTTTTTGTCTATTCTTCTAGAGATGTTAATATGTATGCAACTATGAACATAGATTTCTTTCCCCTCCCTTTTTAATGCCAGTTATTCACATTCTTCTGTTCCTTTTTTTTTTTTTTTCTTTTCTTCTACATAGCTATATATTATGGAGAGATTTCCATTATCAATTCCTAAAGAAATTTATTCCTTTTAAGAGAGAGTCCTCCACTGTGAGGATGAAACTGATTCTCCCCTGAGAAACATTTAGTTTGATTCTTATTGTTTGAATTTCCAAACAATGCTGCACTGAATACCCTTGTCCATGCCTCATTTTGCAGGCGAGGATATATATCTGTGGGACAGAGTACACAATAGTGTAATTACTGGGTCAAAGATACATGTATTTGCAGTTTAACAAATAGATTTTTACCTTCTTTAGGGACGATTAAACACATTCTCACTAGGAAAATAAAATATTTCCTCACAGTTCAGCCAACATAGTATGTGATCAATTTTAATTTAATTTTTGTCAATATAATTGATGGAAAATGCTATCTCACTTTAAATTCATAGTTTTATTATGAGTTAGGTTGAGTAACTTTTAATATGCAGCATTAGAAATGATTAGGGGTCTTTCAATTACAGGCAAAACAAAAACAAAAACCCCTCAATCTGGCTTTAGAGAAAGGGATTTATTGTCTTTACAACTGAAAGATCAGGGATAAATTGAGAGTTTCCAGTACGCCTGGACACAAGGATTCAAACGGTGCCCTCACTTGCTTTCTCTCTCTTTCTCTCACTCTTTCCCTCTCTCAATCTCCCTCTCTCCAGTCTCCCTTTGCTGGCCAGGGAGGCTCGAGGACTGCATTCTCATAGCCTCTTCTGTGGGCTGTATTTATTTAGCATCTAACCTCCTGTTGATGCAGGTTCAGAGGCCTGGGGTTGCCTTAGGCATTGAGCAACCACAGGCCATTGGGAGGGCAGCACTGATATTCCTTAGGTGACACAATTCACTTAAAATATTAGTAAGCAACAATATAACAAGGTCACCATCATCCACATTTTACAAGTGAAGAAATTATGGCTTTTAAAAGATATAAGTGCCTTTGCCTAAAGCTATGTAGACAGTAAACGATAGGGACAGTATTTGTATCCATGTGTATCTGACAGTAAATATACAGTGATTAGCAAACTGCTTTTGTTCAGGAACTCCAAGGGAAAATCAATCACCACCTCCATTCATGCTCGACCACCAACTCTCAGAATAAAAAAAAAGAAAGAAAAAAACAAATGAAAGGTTCTGGATGTGTCCTGTAGGTGCCACCATTACCATGGGATATCTCTTTTCAGCTGTGTAGCACAGGTCTCTTTAAAGCTGAAATTCTAGAAGATGGAAGAAAACCTGCTCTTTCAATTTATGCGACTGACATTTCACGCTGGCACCTCACATATAATTTAGAATTCCGGAACTCTGCTATGTTGTTATTGTACCTTTCTTTCTAAAAAATATGCATTGAAAACATTTGTGAAGAGTTTATGTAGTTCCAAAATTTTTTAAATACAGTAAAATAAAAGGTATACAGTGATAAAATCTCCCTCCCAATCTTGTCTCCTAAATCCCATGTTCCACTGCCCCTTCCCCATGGATAACTACTCCTCTCAGTATTTTTTCTATCTTTCCTGAGACATCCATACACATACAAGCAAATATGAAAAGACATTTCCTTTCTCCCGCCTGTTTATATATATTACACAAATATCTGCACTTAAACATTTTCTCTTAACATATGTTGAAGATAAGTTTGTATTAGCCCAAAAAGAAATTCCTCATTCTTTTTTACAGCTTCATATATTCGCCTGTATGGCTGTACCATATTTTTTCATTTATCCAGACCCTATTGGTGGACATTTACATTGATGTTTTCCCATTACAAACCATGTTGTAGTGAATAAATGTTTCTTCATTGTATATGTACAAGTGTAGTTGTAGAATAAATCCTAGAAGTGAAACTGTTAAGCTAAAAGGTAAATGCATTTGTAATTTTGATAAACATTTCCAAATTACCTACCACATGGATTGTATCATCTTAATACTCCCACCAACAAAGTATGATAATTCCTGTTTCTCCATAAATTGGTCAATTACAGGGAATTATCAAGATATTGGACATTTGCAAATCTGATAGGTGAAAGCTTGTATGTCCGCGTGGTTGTATTTCCCACATTTTAAGTGAGATTAAGCATCTTTTCATTTACTGCAGACCCGGTGTATTTAGTCAGGAGTTTTTCACTTGCAAGGTTAGAAATCCCAGCTCATGGAAACTGAAGCAAAAGGAAGAAATTTGTTATTCACATAACTGGGCATGGATGTTCTAGGATTTCGAGATCTCTCTCTCTCTCTCCCTCTCCCCCAGCCCCACCCCGCCCTAGCTCCTCTCTGTCTTAGACAGGCTTCCTTTATGTGGTGACCCCTGGCAGTTTCATACTTATAACCTCACAGCTCCAAGTTTAACAAAAAGTTCTGGACCAGATCCTCTTATTATTAAGTTGAATTGGATTATATGTTCATATTCTTGGGTGTAAAGATTACAGTGCTCTGATGGTCCAGGTCTGAGTCAATTTTTCTTTTTGAGCCAGAGATAGTGTCAACTTTACTCACACTATGTGGATTGAAGTTTAGGGTTAAGGTTCAGAGATTAGGGTTATGCCTTTCTTGAGGAAGACTGGAGTTGTACGACAAAAAGGAAAATGAATGAGTACTGAAATGGGTATGCAGCGTGTCCTTACTTATCCTTCTTCCCATATATACATCTTAAGAAATGCTCATATCTACAGAAAAATCTAAAATCACTCATCCCCTTTCTAGAGGAAGGCAACCTAATATTCAAATCTAGGATATCTAGGTAATATGCATTCTTGGTTGGATCTAGGCTTGGCTCCTCCCAAGAATAGGCGTTATAGTAATTTATAGTAAATAATTATATTTACTGTACATAAAATATTATAGCAATTTATAGTAAATCATAACATCAATCACCCTCAAGAAATACCCAGACTATTCACTGACAGAGAAAGGACAATATAATTATGATTAAAAACTCCATTGTAAATGCAGAAAATGGGAAACACAATAGTGATAACTAGAATATTACCCAAATTATGTCTTAGAGTGCCTTAATGAGATAATCTGGCCATTCTGGTTCTTTATTCTAGAAAGTTTTTCTTTGTTTGACGTGGTCTTTGTTGAGCTCAGTTCCTGCTGGAGTGAGTTTGGGGGACCTGAGATTGTTTTAGGGGTTGGACATCACTGACCTGTAGTAGCTGCGAGCTTTAAAAAGCAACACATTTATAAAGATGGTAATATTATCTACAAGTGAGGAAACTAAGGCTTGAAGAGGTTAGGGACTTTTGGCATGAGTGACAAGGAGAGCATCAGAATCCAGGTATATTTTCTTCTTCAGCACACTGCCATCTCCATCTGCTCTCTGTAAAGTGGCTTTGTTTGCAATGCTTACATCAGTAATTATCAAAACTTTTATTTCTAGCAACAGCCAAGAGAAACCCCAAGCATATGTTCTAAACTCTTCTCCCTTTAAAGGGGGAACAAAGTAACAAAAAATTCTCTGTTTGTCCTGTAGGGGCCATCTTAATCAAGGAATATTTCTTTTGGGCACTGCAGCCCTGATCTTTCAGAACTGCAATAGACCAGAAATTCTAGAAAGTGGAAGAAGCCTGATAGGACAATATATGTCATCAGCAGTTCAGTGTCAGAATCTCTACACACATCCTTCTTCTGATGAATTAGTTAGGATGCTATTATTTTCTTTAAAAGGAAGTTACTGAAGTTTTGAATAAGTAATATATTTATATGGCTCCAAAATAAAAAGAATAAAGGGATATTCAGTAAAGAAAATTCTCCTTTCTAACCTTGTCCCCCATCTGCTAAATTCCCATGCCTGCTCCTCAAATATGTAATGACTCATTAGCTTCATGCATATCCTTCCAGAGATTTACATATATATGAATATATTTCTTCCTTTTTTATGGAAGTGATAGCATAAAATTAATTGATTGGCAAAACAACATATCTTAGAAATATAACATGTCAAAATAAAAATTCTAGAATTTTTAAAAACATCTTTATAGTGTTCCACCATATGGATGTACCATACTTTATTTAACCTCTTGATGGGCTTATTCATATTTCTCAAGAGGTTGATTCATATCTCTTATTGTTACAAACAATACTGTAATGAATATCTTCATCATATGATGTTTTTCAGATGTGAAAATATATTTGTAGAATAAATTTCTAGAAGTGGATTTGCTGGGGCAAAAGTTCACACATTTTTAATTTTAACAAGTAGTCCCACATTGCCCTTTGTAAACATTGCAAACACCTTATACTTCATCAGTAATGTATAAGGGTACCTACTTCCTCACAGCAGGTCCAACATAGCATGTTATTGAATGTTTGGATTTTTTAATCTTATAGGTGAAAAATGGCATGTCTTTCCATTTCAATTTGTTTCTCTTGTTTTGAGTAAGATTGAACAATCTTTTATAAGTTTTAGAGGCAACTGAAAAAGCCCTAGCTTTTTTGATTGAAAAGTATCAGAAAACCAAACCCATTTGGCTAAAAGAAAAAAAAGATTTTTTTAAATAAGTCCATGTAGATATTTCATTTTACCTTTCAGATTTCTGAGGCCTTGCCTCTAGGTAAAGGAGACCTCTGGGAAGCATCTAGGTTCGGTCTACCCCTCAGCCCCTGTGCTAAGGGACAATGATGCCTTCTTGATCTGGGGTTGTTGTTTTCCCAGATGTTGATGGTCACCACCAATGGTGTGACTCTGGGGCAAACAGCTTGCATGGAAGTTTGAGAATGAGCTTCATACATGACTCATTCCACTTAGGAGTGGATTTTTCTACCCTTTCCTTTGCTTCTCCTCAACCTGTAGAGGAAACTCCGTGCAGAGTGAATATACTCAGTCCCAGGCTCCAGTTCAAGATGGTTGCTGTAGTCACCTTGCCACCCCAAGATAAGGTTTTCTCTTTATCCTGAACTGAGCATAAGTAGAATCCACTGAAATTTTTCTATTTTATCTGTTCTCTTCCCCAGAATATGGTCTTTCTTTCTTTCTTTTTGGTCAACCATTTCTGCACTCATCTCTTCCCTCCAACCACATTGTCTTGCATTTCTTTTCAAAATCACCACAACATACATTTATCATCATGTATATGCTGTTGTATTTATTACACAGAAGCATCTCCACTTGTTTGCTTTACTTATCTAGTTCCTATAGCTGCCTGTCCTTGTGACCTATAGTTCATCTTTTGTGTAATTTGAGGAAGCAAAGCACAAGAAAAGCCACACTTTCAAATTCCAAGTCCAAATGGAAAGAGGAGAAAACATTCCTGGAGTGTAAGGCTATGCCCACATTGATGCCAAATTAACTATTTAAAAAGAAAACTGGTATCCCTCCAAGAAATTTATTTCTCTTTTACCAAATTGGTTTAATTGACCAACTGTTTTGCTTTTAGATGAACACAACCTCAGAATGCTGTTTTATAGGCAAGTTAGTGGTCACAGACTAATTAGAAAAAACAGGAAATCCATGACAAGCTAGAAAATACTTCAAAGTACTAGAGGGGTTTGCTTTAAATGGCATATTTATTATAGTCTCTTCACAAATCATCTTTGTTTAGAAGTTGTACATGTTAGTGAGGGAAGAGCATGAGATCTGGAGCCAGCAAACCTGGCTCAAACATAGCCTTGGTCACATTTTTTTTTTCTGTGATGCTTGGTAAATTATCAAACCTCTCCGAGCCCATATATAAAATAATAATCTATTTTCATCCCATAAATATTAATTGAGTCCACCACAATGTAAGCTCCATGACATTTGGAACATAGAAGGTAGGCAATAATATTTGTTGTAGAGTCAACTACACCCCAGACACTGTGTAAAGCCGACATAAACAAGTGACAATAAAGACACAGTTCCCTGCATCCAGGGAAGTTTAGGAACGATTTGGTCAATCAGCTAAGAAAGCAGGACGTTTTAGTACAACTGGGGGGTGGGTACAGAATTTAGGAAACTACCAACAATTCCCTATACCTATACGGTAGCATAAGGGTGGAAAGGAATAATGAGCCGTGAGTTCAGAGAGGTAAGGCAGGGGTATATCATGAAGGATCTGGAGGTCCGGGCAAAGACATTTGGCTTCCATCCCAAAGCAAAGGGATGGAACCCTTAGAACCCCTGAAGGGTTCTAAGCAAAGAAGTGTCATGATTGGGTGTGTGTTTTAAAATGTTCACTCCAGCTGCTTTGCAGAGAAGGATTGGAAGGGGGCAAGACTCTGTAGAGAAACCAGTATAGGCAAGAAATAATAGTAGCTTTAACCAGGAAATGGCAGTGGAGATGGAGAGAAGTGAATGAACATGAGAGACATTAAAATGTAGAAATTAAGTGTTAACAATTGATTATACAGAGTCACTGAGAGAATGAGGGGAAGAGGGGAGGAAGCTGAAATTTCTAACTCTTATAACTATTCACACAGATAGTAAACACAGGAAGAGGAACAAGAATATTTAGGGGAGGGTGAAGAAATAATTAAAAATTGCATACATGCTTGGTGTCAGTCTATTTATCTCTTGTAAAAATAAAATACAGTGTGTGTGAAAAAAAAATGTAAACAATGCTTGATAGGATAATGAGATTAGAGATGGTCTTTTAAATTTTTCATTGTTATGCTAATACAATAACTTTATAAAACCTAAAAATCTTGAAACAACACATTTTTTAAAAATTGTGGTAAAATACACAAAACAGAAAATTTATCATTTTAACCATTTTAAAGTGGACAGTTCAGTGATATTATGTCAACAAATTTTTAAAACTTTCAGATGGCACCTGAATAAAATATGTGTTGTCCATTGGTGATTTTAATATATCTGGTATATAACTAAAGTCACCACAAAACTTTTTCTGGGAAATTGGCAGATCATAAACATAAAAAATTTATTTTGCTTTATATTAAACCTTATTGTTTTACTGTTTCAAAATTCAAATTTACTCACAAGAAAGAGTCAGTTTCATATTAGATTTGGTTTAACAAATGCTGCTCCTGCTATTCATTCTTATCACCAAAAAAAAAAAAAAGACTATTTGTGACTTAACGATAATATGTTCCAGAAAATTAAAAGTTAAGGTCTCTTAGAAACAATACAAACATTATCAGTAGAAGTGAAGTATACCAATTTATATATTCAGGAGAATGTGAAACTTACACCATTGATTTTTTTTTTTTTCACACACACACACTGTATTTTATTTTTACAAGAGATAAATAGACTGACACCAAGCATTGTACATGGATGACCACAACAAAAGCAACAATGATTGCAATTACCAAACATGAAACACACTCATCCTATGTCATAATATTGACATTCAGTCCAGTAATCCTCCACTGTAACAGCTCCTTTACTTTGCAGTGAAAATTGATTTGTATATTCTTTGCCTCTGAGTCCTTGCGGGATTTTTTTTTTTTTTAATTCAGACAGAAAGTCACAAAAATTATACTCATCCTCATCAGTTCACTCAGTCCCATGTAATTAATTTTTTTTTTATCTTGATCTTTTGTTAGCACTTTTATGAGTTCATCAGTTTTTCATTAGAGTTCTGAAAATGCTTATTCATTCAGTTCAGCAGTACAGTCAGTTACCAGAAACCTGTACTTGTCAGAGTCTTTTCCATGAATTTCTTGAAGATGAAACCCTTTTATAGGAACATATTTGTAAAAGCATCAGAGTACACCCAGAACTGTCTGTAAATGACAAAAGACTTAAAAATGACCACAGTTAAAGATTTGATGAAAGTTCATAATAATGCAGTTGACAAGAAAATTAGTTATTTCTGAGATATACATTTTAAAGTAATAACTAGGATTATTACTTATAACATTATACCAGAACATATAAGATTTTTAGAAATTTCATGTAATGTCTGAAACATTTATATTAACATATTTCCATACATATTTCCATACAAATACAAACATAAGATTTTTAGAAATTTCATGTAATGTCTGAAACATTTATGTTAACATATTTCCATACAAATAACCCAATGAAAGTTTAGTATTAGTTGTTTTGTTTGTTTTTTTATACTGCAGGTTCTTATTAGGCATCAATTTTATACACATCAGTGTATACATGTCAATCCCAATCGCCCAATTCAGCACACCACCATCCCCACCCCACCGCAGTTTTCCCCCCTTGGTGTCCATATGTCCATTCTCTACATCTGTGTCTCAACTTCTGCCCTGCAAACTGGCTCATCTGTACCATTTTTCTAGGTTCCACATACATGCATTAATATACGATATTTGTTTTTCTCTTTCTGACTTACTTCACTCTGTATGACAGTCTCTAGATCCATCCACGTCTCAAAAAATGACTCAATTTCATTCCTTTTTATGGCTGAGTAATATTCCATTGTATATATGTACCACAACTTCTTTATCCATTCGTCTGTTGATGGGCATTTAGGTTGCTTCCATGACCTGGCTATTGTAAATAGTGCTGCAATGAACATTCGGGTGCATGTGTCTTTTTGAATTACGGTTTTCTCTGGGTATATGCCCAGTAGTGGGGTTGCTGGGTCATATGGTAATTCTATTTTTAGTTTTTTAAGGAACCTCCATATTGTTCTCCATAGTGGCTGTATCAATTTACATTCCCACCAACAGTGCAAGAGGGTTCCCTTTTCTCCACACCCTCTCCAGCATTTGTTGTTTGTAGATTTTCTGATGATGCCCATTCTAACAGGAGTGAGGTGATACCTCATTGTAGTTTTGATTTGCATTTCTCTAATAATTACTGATGTTGAGCATCTTTTCATGTGCTTCGTGGCCGTCTGTATGTCTTCTTTGGAGAAATGTCTATTTAGGTCTTCTGCCCATTTTTGGATTGGGGTGTTTATTTCTTTAATATTGAGCTGAATGAGCTGTTTATATATTTTGGAGATTAATCCTTTGTCCGTTGATTCATTTGCAAATATTTTCTCCCATTCTGAGGGTTGTCTTTTCGTCTTGTTTATGGTTTCCTTTGCTGTGCAAAAGCTTTGAAGTTTCATTAGGTCCCACTTGTTTATTTTTGTTTTTATTTCCATTATTCTAGGAGGTGGATCAAAAAAGATCTTGCTGTGATTGATGTCAAAGAGTGTTCTTCCTATGTTTTCCTCTAAGAGTTTTATAGTGTCCAGTCTTATATTTAGGTCTCTAATCCATTTTGAGTTTATTTTTGTGTATGGTGTTAGGGAGTATTCTAATTTCATTCTTTTACATGTAGCTGTCCAGTTTTCCCAGCACCACTTATTGAAGAGACTGTCTTTTCTCCATTGTATATCTTTGCCTCCTTTGTCATAGATTAGTTGACCATAGGTGCGTGGGTTAATATCTGGGCTTTCTATCTTGTTCCATTGATCTATGCGTCTGTTTTTGTGCCAGTACCATATTGTCTTGATTACTGTAGCTTTGTAGTATAGTCTGAAGTCAGGGAGTCTGATTCCTCCAGCTCCATTTTTTTCCCTCAAGACTGCTTTGGCTATTCGGGGTCTTTTGTGTCTCCATACAAATTTTAAGATGATTTGTTCTAGCTCCGTAAAAAATGCCATTGGTAATTTGATAGGGATTGCATTGAATCTGTAGATTGCTTTGGGTAGTATAGTCATTTTCACAATGTTGATTCTTCCAATCCAAGAACATGGTATATCTCTCCATCTGTTGGTATCATCTTTAATTTCTTTCATCAGTGTCTTATAGTTTTCTGCATACAGGTCTTTTGTCTCCCTAGGTAGGTTTATTCCTAGGTATTTTATTCTTTTTGTTGCAATGGTAAATGGGAGTGTTTCCATAATTTCTCTTTCAGATTTTTCATCATTAGTGTATAGGAATGCAAGAGATTTCTGTGCATTAATTTTGTATCCTGCAACTTTACCATATTCATTAATTAGCTCTAGCAGTTTTCTGGTGGCAGTTTTAGGATTCTCTATGTATAGTATCATGTCATCTGCAAACAGTGACAGCTTTACTTCTTCTTTTCCAATTTGGATTCCTTTTATTTCTTTTTCTTCTCTGATTGCCGTGGCTAGGACTTCCAGAACTATGTTGAATAATAGTGGTGAGAGTGGACATCCTTGTCTCGTTCCTGATCTTAGAGGAAATGCTTTCAGTTTTTCACCATTGAGAATGATGTTTGCTGTGGGTTTGTCATATATGGCCTTTATTATGTTGAGGTAGGTTCCCTCTATGCCCACTTTCTGGAGAGTTTTTATCAGAAATGGGTGTTGAATTTTGTCAAAAGCTTTTTCTGCATCTATTGAGATGATCATATGGTTTTTATTCTTCAATTTGTTAATATGGTGTATCACACTGATTGATTGGCGTATATTGAAGAATCCTTGCATCCCTGGGATAAATCCCACTTGATCGTGGTGTATGATCCTTTTAACGTGTTGTTGGATTCTGTTTGCTAGTATTTTGTTGAGGATTTTTGCATCTATATTCATCAGTGATATTGGTCTGTAATTTTCTTCTTTTGTAGTGTCTTTGTCTGGTTTTGGTATCAGGGTGATGGTGGCCTCATAGAATGAGTTTGGGAGTGTTCCTTCCTCTGCAATATTTTGGAAGAGTTTGAGAAGGATGGGTGTTAGCTCTTCTCTAAATGTTTGATAGAATTCACCTGTGAAGCCATCTGGTCCTGGACTTTTGTTTGTTGGAAGATTTTTAATCACAGTCTCAATTTCAGTGCTTGTGATTGGTCTGTTTATATTTTCTATTTCTTCCTGGTTCAGTCTCGGAAGGTTGTACTTTTCTAAGAATTTGTCCATTTCTTCCAGGTTGTCCATTTTATTGGCATAAAGTTGCTTGTAGTAGTCTCTTAGGATGCTTTGTATTTCTGCGGTGTCTGTTGTAACTTCTCCTTTTTCATTTCTGATTTTATTGATTTGAGTCCTCTCCCTCTTTTTCTTGATGAGTCTGGCTAATGGCTTATCAATTTTGTTTATCTTCTCAAAGAACCAACTTTTAGTTTTATTGATCTTTGCTATTGTTTTCTTTGTTTCTATTTCATTTATTTCTGCTCTGATTTTTATGATTTCTTTCCTTCTGCTAACTTTGGGTTTTGTTTGTTCTTCTTTCTCTAGTTTCTTTAGGTGTAAGGTTAGATTGTTTATTTGAGATTTTTCTTGTTTCTTTAGGTAGGCTTGTATAGCTATAAACTTCCCTCTTAGAACTGCTTTTGCTGCATCCCATAGGTTTTGGGTCGTCATGTTTTCATTGTCATTTGTCTCTAGGTATTTTTTTATTTCCTCTTTGATTTCTTCAGTGATCTCTTGGTTATTTAGTAATGTATTGTTTAGCCTCCATGTGTTTGTCTTTTTTACGTTTTTTTCCCTGTAATTCATTTCTAATCTCATAGCGTTGTGGTCAGAAAAGATGCTTGATATGATTTCAATTTTCTTAAATTTACTGAGGCTTGATTTGTGACCCAAGATGTGATCTATCCTGGAGAATGTTCCATGCGCACTTGAGAAGAACATGTAATCTGCTGTTTTTGGATGGAATGTCCTATATATATCAATTAAATCTATCTAGTCTATTGTGTCATTTAAAGCTTCTGTTTCCTTATTTATTTTCATTTTGGATGATCTGTCCATTGGTGTAAGTGAGGTGTTAAAGTCCCCCACTATTATTGTGTTACTGTCGATTTCCTCTTTTATAGCTGTTAGCAGTTGCCTTATGTATTGAGGTGCTCCTATGTTGGGTGCATATATATTTATAATTGTTATATCTTCTTCTTGGATTGATCCCTGGATCATTATGTAGTGTCCTTCCTTGTCTCTTGTAACATTCTTTATTTTAAAGTCTATTTTATCTGATATGAGTATAGCTACTCCAGCTTTCTTTTGATTTCCATGTGCATGGAATATCTTTTTCCATCCCCTCACTTTCAGTCTGTATGTGTCCCTAGGTCTAAAGTGGGTCTCTTGTAGACAGCATATATATGGGTCTTGTTTTTGTATCCATTCAGCCAGTCTATGTCTTTTGGTTGGGGCATTTAATCCATTCACGTTTAAGGTAATTATCGATACGTATGTTCCTATGACCATTTTCTTAATTGTTTTGGGTTTGTTTTTGTAGGTCCTTTTCTTCTCTTGTGTTTCCCACTTAGAGAAGTTCCTTTAGCATTTGTTGTAGAGCTGGTTTGGTGGTGCTGAATTCTCTTAGCTTTTGCTTGTCTGTAAAGCTTTTGATTTCTCCATCAAATCTAAATGAGATCCTTGCCGGGTAGAGTAATCTTGGTTGTAGGTTCTTCCCTTTCATCACTTTAAGTATATCATGCCACTCCCTTCTGGCTTGTAGAGTTTCTGCTGAGAAATCAGCTGTTAACCTTATGGGAGTTCCCTTGTATGTTATTTGTCGTTTTTCCCTTGCTGCTTTCAATAATTTTTCTTTGTCTTTAATTTTTGCCACTTTGATTACTATGTGTCTCGGCGTGTTTCTCCTTGGGTTTATTCTGTATGGGACTCTCTGCGCTTCCTGGACTTGGGTGGCTACATCCTTTCCCATGTTAGGGAAGTTTTCGACTATAATCTCTTCAAATATTTTCTCTGGTCCTTTCTCTCTCTCTTCTCCTTCTGGGACCCCTATAATGCGAATGTTGTTGCGTTTAATGTTGTCCCAGAGGTCTCTTAGGCTGTCTTCATTTCTTTTCATTCTTTTTTCTTTAGTCTGTTCCGCAGCAGTGAATTCCACCATTCTGTCTTCCAAGTCACTTATCCGTTCTTCTGCCTCAGTTATTCTGCTATTGATTCCTTCTAGTGTAGTTTTCATTTCAGTTATCGTATTGGTCATCTCTGTTTGTTTGTTCTTTAATTCTTCTAGGTCTTTGTTAATCATTTCTTGCATCTTCTCAATCTTTGCCTCCATTCTTATTCCGAGGTCCTGGATCATCTTCACTATCATTATTCTGAATTCTTTTTCTGGAAGGTTGCCTATCTCCACTTCATTTAGTTGTTTTTCTGGGGTTTTTTCTTGTTCCTTCATCTGGTACATAGCCCTCTGCCTTTTCATCTTCTCTATCTTTCTGTAACTGTGGTTTTTGGTCCACAGGCTGCAGGGTTGTAGTTTTTCTTGCTTCTGCTGTCTGCCCTCTGGTGGTTGCAGCTCTCTAAGAGGCTTGATGGGAGGCTCTGGTGGTGGGTAGAGCTGACTGTTGCTGTGGTGGTCAGAGCTCAGTAAAACCTTAATCCACTTGACTGTTGATGGGTGGGGCTGGGTTCCCTCCCTGTTGCTGTGGCGTCAGAGCTCAGTAAAACCTTAATCCACTTGACTGTTGATGGGTGGGGCTGGGTTCCCTCCCTGTTGGTTGTTTTGCCTGAGGCAACCCAACACTGGAGCCTACCCGTGCTCTTTGGTGGGGTTAATGGCAGACTCTGGGAGGGCTCACGCCAAGGAGAACTTCCCAGAACCTCTGCTGCCAGTGTCCTTATCCCCACGGTGAAACAGAGCCACCACCCGCCTCTGCAGGAGACCCCCCAACACCAGCAGGTAGGTCTGGTTCAGTCTCTCCCAGGGTTACTGCTCCTTCCCCTGGGTCCCGATGCACACGTTACTTTGTGTGTGCCCTCCAAGAGTGGGGTCTCTGTTTCCCCAAGTCCTGTCAAAGTCCTGCAATCAATTCGCACTAGGCTTCAAAGTCTGATTCTCTAGGAATTCCTCCTCCCGTTGCCGGACCCCCAGGTTGGGAAGCCTGACGTGGGGCTCAGAACCTTCACTCCGGTGGGTGGACTTCTGTGGTATGAGTGTTCGCCAGTCTGTGAGTCACCCACCCAGCAGTTATGGGATTTGATTTTACTCTGATTGCGCCCCTCCTACCATCTCACTGTGGCTTCTCCTCTGTCCTTGGACATGGGGTATCCTCCTTGGTGAAGTCCAGGGTCTTCCTGTCAATGATTGTCCAGCAGCCAGTTGTGATTCTGGTGCTCTCTCAAGAGGGAGTGAGAGCACGTCCTTCTACTCCGCCATCTTGGTTAATCCCCCTCTACACCATTGATTGTTAAAGGGTTTTAAAAGCTTTTTATTACATTTGGTAACAAAATTCTAGGCTTAGTTGTAAAATCCTGGGTTAACTATCATTTGGAAATTTAAATATACATTACAGTAAACATTTAGAAAATGTTTTTCTAAAATGTTCCATCTAGGTCAATAAACTTGTCTGTAGAAGTCTTTTATAAGGATCAAAAAAAAAAAATTGCATACAACAATCACGAGTTGTCAATGGCATATCTATTGGAGCTGTCCAATTGGCTGTAACATATATGGGTCTGAAGTTCAAGAGAGAGGTCTAGAAGATTTCAGTTTGAAAGTCATCAGTATGTAGATGCTTACTGAAACTAGGAGCAGATGAGATTGGTCTGGGTGAATGCGCAAAGCAGAAAATAAGAGTTTAGAGTCTACAATGGTCTTAGGCCCAGCAGTACTTAAGGCAGTGTCTGTGAACCATGGCTGCATGCTCGAGTCACTAGGAAGCTTATAAAGAATCGTGATGCCAGGACCCCACGCCACACCAATTAAATCAGAATCTCTGGCCTAGGCACCAACATTCTTTCAAAGCTTCCCAGGTGATTGCAATATACAGCCATGGTTGAGAGCTATGATTTATGGAATAAATAGAGGCAGAGGAGAGTTTGGATAAAAACCCAGGTGATATGGTGTCACGGAAGTCCAAAGGAGAGAGTATTTGAAAGAAGAGAAGTGGTCAACAGTGTTATATGCCTCGAGGAATAGCAAAAAATAATCACTTGAACACCATTAGGAAGGAAGGAGGATTTGCATTGCGGTAGAATATTAGTTAGGACTATGATGCTAAAACCCCCCAAGAGCATTGGCTTAAATAAGACAGAAGTATATTTTTCATTCAAGTCTAAGAAGTTGGGGATAGTTCAGTCCAGAATGGCTTCCATTGTTTCAATTCCCCAGAGCATTCTATCTTGTTCTCACGTCATGTATGTTTCCATTCCCAAATTTATCTCATGGTCCATGTCAGCTGCCAGTGTCTCAGCCATTTCATCCACATTCTACCAGCAGGAAGGAGGGGCAGGACAGGAATAAAGATGTAGACGTAGAGAATGGACTTGAGGACACGAGGAGGGGGAAGGGTAAGCTAGGACGAAATGAGAGAGTGGCATGGACATATATACACTACCAAATGTAAAATCGATAGCTAGTGGGAAGCAGCCACATAGCATAGGGAGATCAGCTCGGTGCTTTGTGACCACCTAGAGGGGTGGGATAGGGAGGGTGGGAGGGAGACGCAAGAGGGAGGAGATATGGGGATATATGTATATGTATAGCTGATTCACTTTGTTGTAAAGCAGAAACTAACACACCATTGTAAAGCAATTATACTTCAATAAAGATGTTAAAAAAAAATCTAAAAAAAATAAATAAATAAGAAAGGCATACTGTCTCCTTTTTAGAACATTTCTCCAAAGATACACATATCACTTCCATTAGCATCCATCATTCAGAACCTAAAGTCATGGACACACAGAACTGCAAGAGAAGCTGGGGAAAATAGTCTTTAGGCAGTCAAGTGCCAAGGTAAATTGTGTAGTATAGAGATAAGTGCTCCCTTACTCTATATAATGCTTTCCAACTTTGCCATGCCTATACATAATCCAAGGTGCTTGCTACAGACAGATTATACCTACTTTCAGAGACTCCAGGTCAATAGATTTAAAGGCAAGGTCCACATATTTTTTAAACTTTCTAGATGATTCTGATGCAGTTGGTCCATAGACAACACTGAGAAATAATGTTCTCCATCTAAGCCTCTTTGCAATTAACATCCCTGCTGCCTTTGCTATTCTACTTGATATACCTGGAATTCTTCTTTTCACCAATTGTTGACTTAAAATCCCAGTTTAATACTAATTTTTCTAAGAATTCTTAGCTATCAAGTTTACTCCATAATTAATGTACTTCTTCAGCATTTTGGTAGAGATGCCTACACAATTAAATGCACAGTGGTACCCTGTGCTTCCTCGTTATGTCATGTGAAATTACGTTCCCCAGTCTCCCATCACCACTTTAGACTGCAATCTCCCTAAGCGTAGGGACCCTGCCTCTGACCAGACCACTCTTTGATGCTGGAAGGTGCCCAGTAACTGTATGTTAAATGAATAAATAAATAGATGAACAAATATGAAAATGTACAGACTCAAAAAACAGAAAAATTGATGGGGATACCGAAAGCAAGCAGTGTAATGGAAAATAAAGATGTGAGAAACAGAATAAAGTAAAGAAAAAAACCAGGTTTAGCAGGAGGAGAATCATTAGAGCTTGGAAGCAATGTGGGTGATTTAATCATAAATAGTTTTAAGAAACCGGCGCCGTGAGATAGACTCTTAAATACCTGACAAACCTGAGAAAAATAGGTAGTGAGAAAATCAATGCATCGAAACCCAACAAAGCTTCAATGTACCATCCCTTTTCAATCACTTGGAAGGAAAATTATGTGTTTAGTACATCCTCTTTCTTCATGTTTGGACCTTTAAATAGAGTATTTGGATTCATAGACTGTACCCAGCTCAGATCATCTCTCCTTCCAGCACACTGCTGTACTTTTTAAATGACACCAGGCTTCCAAGCAAGATTGACTTGAAACCTGAAAAGGTTATATGTGATGTAATGAATACACATGCTACTCCCTCAAGTGCATCTCTGGAACGATACATAGCCAGGATACTGTACGTTCTCATAGTTTAGAAAAGATTGGGAAGAGATCTCGCAGGCAAGTGCCAAAAGAAAATTTCCTATTATGCTCACTTAATAAACTGCTCTATCTTGAATTCATTCACTCAATGAATACACAGTAATTAAAAACTGACTATTTTTGGCATTCCATAAATGTTTGTGGATGAATGGGTAGATGAATGGATATAATGTGCCAATCAAAGTTCAAGGTGCTATGAGAATAATAAAATAACACAAACATGGGACCTGCTCTTAATAGAGACTGCAATCTAGTAAGGGAATCAAGACATCAATAACACCTTTTGAGAAAATGTGATAAGTGCCATCCCAGAGGTATACATTTTACTATGAGAATACATAATACAAAGGAAGAAGAGATTGTTTCCAAGTGGAGTGCTAGAAAAGAACTTTTGCAAGAAGTTGTATTTAAGCTGAACCTTGAAAAATCTAGATGTGCAGATTTTGGGAAAAGATATTCGGGGCAAAGAAAGAATATGAGATAGATTGTGTTGATGTGTGGAGGATGGAGAAGAGTTTAGTCTGGACAAGATCTGAAGTTTATGAAGGACAATATTGGGCAACAATGTTGAAAAAGTACATTGAGAGTCTGCACGGAGGTCTTTTAAAGTTTTCGATGACTTAGCACAGGATAGTTAATTGCTAATATTTTTTGAATGCTTACTATAGGCCAGGCACATTGTAATTACATAAATTATCTTAATTAAGGTTCACAATAACCTCCTATGTAGGTTCATGAGGTCATTCTTATCAAAATATAATTGATGCTGGGAAAAACCAGTTAAAAGATCTCAGTTGAAGTGGAATTTATGATTTCATGGTAAATTACAGGGGGGAAATGATTAGAATATTATCTTTAAAAATGATTAACATTATGACAAACATTTAGTTTATCTTTCGTCAACAACACATATATATTATAACTGTAAGTTTGCACTAATTCTTAAAACTAAGAAAGAATAATTCAAATGGGTTTTTTGGGGGAAAGGCATATTTTTCCAAGAAAACTACATGATTGCATAATACAATATTCTTCACTTTATATTTTCAGCATGATTGTAAAGAGGGTTGATTTTGCAAAATTATTTTAGTTTTTCATGAATTTCCTCAGAACTTTGATATCAAAATTATTCTTCTTTGAAATATCTATCATATTATTGTTCTGGTTAAATTTTTTTTTCCCCCATGGAGTGTTAACATGTTTTTAACTCTGCCAATTATTTGTCTGTGGCTTTGTGTGTAATTCAAATATTTTCCCACTTTTATTGACATCATGACATCTTGCATCATTTGCACCATTTGCATTTTGATTTTACAGTCATTTGCATTATGATTCCTAATGGTCATTACCGTTATCTGAAAGTGCAGAAGTTTTGTACACTCAGTGAGAGTCTGACCTACATTGATGGGAAGGGCCAAAGTGCTTGAGTGGGAGGTCAGTTGAAGAGGTAACTCATTAGTCAATACTTTCATATTATGACACATTTTATTTTCCTATAAAATCTTGGATAATAAATACCAGGATGATGAGAGCTTCCCATGTTTTATGATTCCTATTTTACAAATGAGAAAACTGAGGCCAATGGAAGTCAATGTGCCCAAAGCCACATAGCTCATAAATGATAGAACCAGAATTTGAAGGCAGTCTAACTTGAGTGTTTAACCATTGAGTAGTGTAGGTATGGGTCAACTGCCTTTAGTTGTCAATTAGGGGTAAGTCACTACCACACATTTACAAAGTATGGAAAGCTCATCTTTCCTGTATTGCCTGCTGACTTGTGTTTTTTTCCCTACCTTCTAAAATTACACAGACGAATCTTAATTTTCAGTCTTTTCCCCCTAATATATGTAATTAATGAGTTAAAAGACTGTGTTAGCCCCAACCCACAAGTTTTGATATAACAGTCTCTTCACTGACTCATAAATTATTTAGAAGTACGTTTTAAAATTTCTAAACAGAGAAGGATGACTGTATTTTGGCTATTTGTTTTTCATTTTACTGCACTGAGATTTAAGAATAATATCTGCATGATGTAGAAATCTAGATCCACTGGTGTTTGTTAAGACTTGTTTTGAAACCATTATGTGGTCAATTTTTGTAAATGATGTATAAGTGTTTAAAAAGAATGTGTGTTCTTCTACTGGGCATATACCCAGAGAAAACCATAATTCAAAAAGACACATGCACCCCAATGTTCATTGCGGCACTACTTACAACAGCCAGGTCACGGAAGCAACCTAAATGCCCATTTACAGACGAATGGATAAAGAAGATGTGGTACATATATACAATGGAATATTACTCAGCCATAAAAAGGAACGAAATTGGGTCATTTGTAGAGACGTGGATGAATCTAGAGACTGTCATACAGAGTGAAGTAAGTCAGAAAGAGAAAAACAAATATCGTATATTAACACATATATGTGGAACCTAGAAAAATGGTACAGATGAACTGGTTTGCAGGGAAGAAATTGAGACACAGATGTAGAGAACAAACGTATGGACACCAAGGGGGGAAAACCGCGGTGGGGTGGGGATGGCGGTGTGCTGAATTGGGCGATTAGGATTGACATGTACACACTGATGTGTATAAAATGGATGACTAATAAGAACCTGCTGTATAAAAAAATAAATAAAATAAAATTCCAAAATTCTAAAAAAAAAGAATGTGTGTTTTTTAACTGTTGGATATAGAATTCTATATAAGTATATTAGATGGAACTTGTTAAATTTCTTGAAACACATTCTAAATCTTTACAATTTTTTATTTGCTTGATTTATGAATTACAGAAAAAATTGTATTAAAGTCTTACAATATGATTATGTATTTGTCCATTTTTTTTGTTGTAATTTTGTCAATTATTTTTAATATTTTAGGGTTATTTTTAAGTTTAGAATTTTTGTATCTTCTTGGTGTTTTTGTTCCTTATCACTATATAGTGTGCTTTTTCCCCTAATATGTACATTTTAAATTTTACTTAAAAACTATTTTGTCAGATACGTTACAGTGATACCAGCTTTCTTTTGGTTAGCATTCTCCTAGAATGATTTTTCCCTCCTCTTAATTTCAGCTTTTTTATGTCATATTTTAAGTGCATCTCTTATAAGCAGTGGAGCTGATTTTTAAAAAGCCCACTCTTTCTTTTAACTAGTGAATTTAATTTATTTACATTTATTATGATTATGGATATACATGGACTGATTTCTTCCACCATATGCATTCTATTTAGCGTATTTTTTTGTTTCTTCTTATCCTTTTCAGGAGTCTACTTAATTGATAGTTTTCTTTGTCACTGCCCCTGATTTAAAAATTATACATTCTATTTCTCTTCCTTTAGTGATATCTTTAAACTATTAACATGAATTCTTTACACAGCAATATCTAAACTCAGTCAATATTTACTCTCTTCTGAAAATTAAAAGGGTCTTAGAATGCTTTAACTTCAAACTTGGGTTTTTTTTTTTGCATTCTATAGTTTTCTAGTATTTCTGTTTTGCTTTGTTTTTATATCCTTAAATTTGTCACTATTGTCATTGCTGATGCTTAGATATATCCATATGTTTATGAATGTAATTTTCATTACTGTTTCTTTTATCCCACTCCTTCTGCATGAATTCAATTGATTTCTTTATAAAGTATATAATTTAGTAGTTCTTTTTAGCAAGGTCTTTAAGTGATAAAATTTTCTAGTTCTTTGCTTGAAATAGATTCTCAAATAACAATTTAGCTGAGTATACAAATATAGGTTGAGAGTTACTTTCCCTTAACACTTTGAATGTATTATTCCACTGTTTTCTGATCTGTATTTTTGCTATTGACACATTTTTGTTTTTGTGTAATTTTTGTGCCTTTGTTGGTTAAGTGTCTCTTGTTTGTTGTTGCTTTTAAGATTTTAGGTTCTACAGCTACACTGTGATGTATTTAGGTGTAGATTTCTTTTTTCTTTATGGTTTTTGGAAATCATGTGGTTCTTGATTCTATGGATTCATGTATTTCTTCATTTCTGGAAAATTCTCACAGCCTTTCAAGAGTGCTTCTTCCCCCTTTTTCCTATTCTATCCTTCTGGAACTCCTAATAGGTGTATGGGGACCTTCTATTTCTACCTTCCACGTTTCTTAAATCTGAATCTGTTTCCTTTTCTATCTCATAATTTCCCAGTGCTACATGCTATTTGAGATCCTAGTTAGAGCTGCCGGTTCACCAGTCTTCAAACATCTAATCTACTGTTCACTCATCAGTTTTAAATAAAATTATCTATGTTTTTCTTTCTTATTCTTTTATCTAATGTATCTACTATTTTTTCATATTTTCTTGTTCCTTAGAGTTTCAATTCTTTCATGTCTTAATTGTTTTAAACATAATTTATATTCTGCTTCAGATTATCATTCTATTATCTCAAGTTTTGGGGTGATAATTCTGCTGTTTTTGCTCACTCTCACTCATAGTGAATGTCTTCCTTGTGTGGCTTGTAATTTTTTTATCACGAGCTCTCTTCTTTAGCATGACTATTTTTTCCTATGAGAACTCCATATGACCTGTATTGTGGAAGTGTTTCTTTAGAGCGTTTGGTTTGGGCCAGGAACTTGGAGTACTTTTGGCCTAAGGCCAGTTTTATATTAATTCCTCAACCTGGGGTGAGAGTTTAACCTTCTTGCGTAGGCTAAGTTCAAACCCTAAATCTATTTGAGGCACAGGTTTGTGGTATTAAATTATCAGAGATAACGCTTCTGTTTTGATTTCTCTACCCAGAATCAAAGTGGTAACATATATGAATGTATCTATTGTCTCCCTTTGCTACGGAACAAATATATTTCTTAGTCCACCCTTTCACTTATGATGCAGTCTTTTCAGTATATCAGCTTTATGTGGGAAGTAGTTCCAACTTTCTTCCTTATTTGATCCCTGTATTAGTCTACTCAGGCTGCCATAGACTGGGGTGCTTAAACAGCAGAAATTAATTTTCTCAGAGTTAGGGAGATTGGAAGTACACGATCAGGGTGTCAGCATGATCAGGTTCTGGTGAGAGTTCCCTTCCTGGCTTACAGATGGCTACCTTCTTGTTGTGTCCTCATATGGCAGAGTAGAAAGAGAGAGAGAGAGAGAGAGAGAGAGAGAGGCAGTGAGCTAGCTCTCTGGTGTCTGTTCTCAAAAGGACACTAATCTGATCAAACTAAGGCCCTACCCTCCTGACCTCATCTAACCATAAATACCTCCAAATACCCCATCTCCAAATACCGCATCTCCAAATACCATCATATTGGGGGATAAGGCTTCAACATATGAATTTCAGGGGGACACAAACATTCAACCTGAAACAGGCCCAATCCTTTGTCTACTGTCCTCTTGTGTATATTAAAGCCAGACTTCTAGTTTACCAAGAGCAAGGTCCTCACTCATCCCACACCCTGCTGCAGCATCAGCTCACAGCAGCAGCTTAGTGCTCTAGTCTTCTGTTTCCACTACATTTCTGGAACCTAGGGACTTCATTTCTTTCTTTGAGTCAACTATCCAAGATGTCTAGGATTTTTCAGGTCTTCTAGTGTTGTCTTATTGCCAGAAGCAGAAGTCTCTCACACCCAGCTTTTTCCTTTCATTTATGTGATCTAAACAAGTCATCTGAATTTCCATTCCTTTCCTATTAAAAAAGGATGATGTACACAAGTATAATTTTCATTCATCTCATACAGTAATTCTGAGAAAGAGCAATTAGAGATAGCAATATGTTGCCAATTAAAAATGTTAAATATAGCAAAAGCAAATAGAGATTCTCTACTAATGCATTTTAATTATAATGCATTGATATTAAACTTTTTATTTGAGGATATTAAAGTATATTATAACTACATTATAATTCCTTGACGAGACCATGAATGTTTCCAACCCAGCAATCACAGAACAATAAAGGACCATTTGAGATTTGATTGTAAATTTAGTATCATTGACTCCCTTTTTAAAGATTATAGGTACAATTTCTAGAATGTTATCCTATTGCTGCAGAGAAGGGCATTTTTCTCAGGACATGAGTTGAACAATTATAGTGGTTTATTTCAAAGAGGACTCCTACAGGGTGAACAGTTCTGGGAAAAGTGAGGAGTTAAATATAAAAATGATCTTGGTGGGAGGCAGTATAAACATTGGGAATCGGGGGCCTTGGAGTCTATTGTCTTGCTATATCCCAATGGCTCTGGGACAGATCATATTCTCCTGTGCCTTCATTTTTTCCTCTAGAAATAAAGAAAAGCAAAATTCATTGAAAAAATTATTTGTTATTAACCATGAGGTCAAACCTACCATGGTTAGTACCTGGAGAGGAAGGAGAATGGGGAAACTGAGCTGGCCTTCTTCATGATTTACAAAGGCAGAGTTCGTCTGGGAGTTTAGATCCATGGTTAGGTTAATAAGAACAGGGCTAATATCATGGAATCAAACTGGCTTCTACGGTATCCTCCAGAACAGGAGTTAGTTCAAATGCAAGCCAGACCTTCCTTTGGAAACAAGTAAGGCTCAACATTAAGGACTGGTTCACAAAACTGTCTGGGAAAGGAGCTGATACTAAATCGTAGTGCCAGCTTATGAAATCCCTCAGGCATTCTCCCTGCTGGTTTTTAAGGGAGAATGCTCCATTCTAAATACCTAGGGATGATATTCAGTCAATTATAAGGCCATATCAGTTGCTAAAATATAGAGACTTCTACACTAGTTGGTAAAAAGCAACTGTCCTGAGTGTCCAGAGTTCCCTGGTCACTTAGGCCCATTTTAGTTTCCCCGCACCTTGCAACCCACGTCTCTCTCTGCAATAGATTTGCTCCTGGCACAGCAGCCCCAGAGTCCTACACAAGCACTAGAGCCAGAGTCTGCTCTGATAAGATGGTGCTGTATTGTTGATAAAAGGTTTTGCTTGTTGTCCTAGCCTAAGCCTGCAGGCCTGAATTGCACCAGAGCCTCCAGGTTCCAACCTTTAGTGCTTCCAATGTATGTATCTTAACAATCTGACTTTATGGGCATTCCAGATTTTTGGCTTAACAGGCCTATTTGACTTCCTATCTTCCTGACCATTACTGTTACGTGTTCTCAATACTAGTGGATCCTAGAGTTTTAGATTTGACAGGTTAAATAAACAAATATCAATGTTTAAATATTTTGCAAACTGATATAATCTTATCCACTCTTTATTTTGCCAAGTAAAGACCATTAATTTTTTTTTAAACATCTTTATTGGAGTATAATTGCTTTACAATGGTGTGTTAGTTTCTGCTTTATAACAAAGTGAATCAGTTATACATATACATATGTTCCCATATCTCTTCCCTCTTGCATCTCCCTCCCTCCCACCCTCCCTATCCCACCCCTCTAGGTGGTCACAAAGCACCGAGCTGATCTCCCTGTGCTATGCGGTTGCTTCCCACTAGCTATCTATTTTACATTTGGTAGTGTATATATGTCTATGCCACTCTCTCACCCTGTCACATCTTACCCCTCCCCCTCCCCATATCCTCAAGTCCATTCTCTAGTAAAGACCATTAATTTTTAAAAAATCATCTGCTACCATTATGTTATGTAAGAAAGAGCAGAAGGACACAAATTTAGAATAAACCCCCCTAAAGAATTTATCCTATGAAAAACTCACTATATTGTCTTTCTCCTTCTCATTTTATCAAAGACTAGTGATAAATTAACCATGGACGGGTAGTGACCAGTGATATTTGCAAACCTGCACTGTACTCCCTATACTAATGTTTCCAAGCTTAGCCCTAATGCAGCTCACCTGATTCACTTGTTTTACTTGCTCCAGTTTGGTCTGGTGTTCCAGACCCTGGACTGCACCCTGATTCTAAAAACTGAAGTATAAAATGAAGACAGTCTTAGCATTGGTTAAGTCCTATCACTTCTTCCCACACCGCTGGGGATGAACAGGAGCCCTACAATTCTAACATTTAATCTGGTTCTCTGTCCTGAGGCTGGACGGAGTCCAATATTTTATAGCTTGTCCTTTTCTCCTTTCCATACAACACACTGGCATTGTATATTTATTTACATGTGTATTATCCAGTAATAGTGGCGCTTTCCTGGTAACATGAATTACTTCATTAACACTATGCAAATTTGTAGTCAGGGCTTGATACCAGGCAAAATAGTCAATACCTATCCTATAGAAAATAGTTCTCTGGCTTTGAATAAAGAGTACCTGTAAGGACCTTTCATCGATATATTCAACAACATCAAAGAATGAGTGCTTCAAATGCATATTATAAAACTACAGAAAAAGAGCTTTATCTGACACTTGATAATTTTACTAAACTATGTGTGGAGGAAAGAAAAGGCTTCAGTAGCAAAACAGAAAGACATAATTGATTACACTCTTAGGAAGCTGTTACAACATGAAACAAACATCATAAGATCGTAAGAAGACTCAGCTAATAATGTATTTCTGACATCAATAAAATTAGTTGTTTTTCATCAGTGTTGTGAAATTTCTGATTTGTTTTAGCCTTGCATATTATTCTATTATGGCATGATGATTCTCATTATGTTTCCCTAAGCCCTATCAACAGATAGAGTCTAGACTCTATCTCTATATTTAGTCAAAATAGTCAGGCTTCATCTGTTTTCAGAACAGTTAATGTATTTGGCTCATTACTCTGAAAACACTGAGTACAATTTAGCTCCCTAAAAACGCATCCAGCATTAGCTTATGTAAGGAGCATTAAGGTCCACTGTGTGATGATTTTATTCTTTTCCTATGGCAGTGAGTCAGGAAATAATAGCTATTATTTTTGATCACTTATAATGTACCAGACACCGTGTTCACCTTTTATATGCATTATTCACTTAGTTCTCACAACAACAAATTATTATTCCCATTGTACACGTTTAGAAGCTCACCTAGACTCATGCATTTAGGAAGTGGCAGATGCAGGACAGTCTGATTTCAAAGCCTGAAGTCTTAACCACCACATTATAAAAAGTACTTGATTCCATAGACTCAAACTTTATGTCTGATGTTTGTATAGACCACATACAGTTATGTCCTCAAAGAGATGGAACCTAGTGTTTCCAACCCTGACATAAGGCTACTTTGGACATGAAGATGGCATTCATTTTTATTTATTTCTCCAGGAGGGTTATTCCCGTGATCAACATCCTTGAGTGAATTTTCACTGATCTTGGATTAAAATTCCAGCATCTATGAGTTCCTGGACACTTGGACTCTCCTCCATTCCAGGCTCCTTTACTTACTTGGTTCAACTACTCTGGCCTTCCATGGTCCCTCCAACATTCCACACCGTTTCCTTTCCCAGGGCTGTCTCCCATCTTCCCTCTGACTCAGACATTCTCTCTGCTCTACTCATACCGCCAGCCTCAGTTAAATGTCATTTCCAAAGAAGCCCTTCTGAACTTTCCAGATTACATCAGGTTCTCCTGTACTGTTTTCCCGTAAGACCCTTTGTAGTCATCATCACAGGTTATAAATGCATCCTTAATTTTGTGATTGTTACTTTTTCATTATTTTCTTTTATTTTTTCTAGTTTTATTGAGATATAATTGGCACATATCACTGTGTAAGTTTAAGGTGTACAACATAATGATTTGTCTTACATGCATCATGAAATGATGACCACAGTAGGTTTAATGAACATCCATCATCTCATACAGATACAACATTAAAGAAATAGAAAAAAATATTTTTTCCTGTGATGAGAACTCTTAGGATTTACTCTCTTAACAGCTTTCACACATAACGTACAACAGTCCTAATTATGTTTATCATGTCGTACATTATATCCCTAGTACTTACTTATCTTATAACTGGAAGTTTGTACCTTTTGACTACCTTCAACTAATTTCCCCCTCTCCCACTAAAATGTAAGATTCAGTAACATCAGGGGCTGTGTTGGTCTTGCTCACCGTTATCCAGACCCTGAATCCTGCCCCCATACTTGTTGCTAGGGATTATTGATTGAATAATCAATAATTATTGATTATTGATTGAATAAATGAATTAAGAAATGAGTGAAAGATTAATGATGGATTTATGTACCTCCATTGTCTTTTTAAGCAGATACAAGCTAAGGTTAGTCCGTATCCATGGAACTGAGCAAAGCTTTATGAGTGCATGTGCTTGAGTCTATGCTTTTTGCTCTGGCACTAGACTGAACATTTTAGTTCATTCCTGGGCCATTTCTCTGAAACTGCTATGCAAGAAAACAAAAATAAGCAGAGAACTAACTATTCTCAGGAAGTTTCTGTAGTGCTATGAACATTATGGAAGAGGAAAGAGAGGAGACTCTGCCTTATATTTTTAGAGATGGAAACCAGAAATGTCACATTTCTTCAATACTGACCACAATGGTTAAAGAAAACATATAAAAAGCTAATTGTTAAGATGGCGATGAAGAAGATATGTTTTTAAGTTCTGAGACTAATTTCTTCATCATTGCAAATAGCCAAAATAAAATATGTATATGTAGGATTAAATAACTATATATAGGATTATAGAATCAACAGCATTTTTAGAGAATCTGATAGGAACAAAAGGAAATTGGTGGCTTTGAGGTAATTCATTATTAATGCTGAAATCTATAAGCTTTGAATTTTTTCTATGGCTATTAAACATTAACTGTTTTTTTATAGGTATAATTGGGTTGAAAAGGGGCAGAATGAAGGGAGAAATACTCTGTTCAAATCTACTTCATAATGCACACTCCCATCAAAAATTAGCTTTTTTTGATTACAAAGATAATTCATCCTCATTATAGAAATTTTAGAAACACTGAAAAATATGAACAAATCATTCAAATCCCAACAATTTCAAGAAAATCTTAGGTAACATATGCTGTATTTCTGTTCAGTCTTTTTGCTGGGTATCTTTGTAATATAGTTGCAATCAATTTACATCATACAAGATTGATTATAGTTTTTAAAGTTTACCTTTTATGATTTATAACAGGAAATATGTTTGCAATTATCAAATATTTTGGGAAAATAAAGAAAAAAGTGAGTACTACAGCATATGGCACTACCCATAGATATCTACTAATAATATTTTGGCATATGTTCTTACAATCTTTTTCTAGGGTATTTTCTTAAGTTGTTATATCATATATATTGATTTATAACAGAGTTAACACAGATATTCACAGATCCTAGAATGTTGCAAAATAATTTCTAAGGGCTAATAATTTGCTGCCTATTTCATTTCACCTGAGTCTACTCACATGGCTCAATGAATAAAGCATTCTACGGCACCATGCATTTAATTTTAAAACTCTTTTTATTGATTTTTTATTGATTTTATTTATATGAGTGGGCTAATACACAAGATCACGTTGTCAAATCAGACTCACTTGAAGAATGCTTATGCAGTAACAAACTTTACTAATAACTGCAGGATATGGGCAATCAAGAGGCATGGACAAAGCAGACAGAAGGCTGGGACATCAAAGGTGGCTCCATGGGTCCTTTTACCCCACATCAGACATGTTCTCTCTGACCCAGAATAATAGATGAAGTTTCAGATAAGGTTTTGCAGGTTTACCTCACACAGTATGAGGAGTGCTTACGTTATGAAATATCTTCATTTTATACTCCAGAGAGTTGTATACGTTATGTGAGATTCTTCAGGGAACCAACCATGAATCGTAGATCTATAGATTCTAGTTTTATTTACTAAATAATCCTTAGCAAGGACATTGTGCTAAGGCTTTCTATGATAAGAACCTTTCCCTTTAGCAAATATTATTAGTCTATTTATCTGGAGGTCCAGTTGACAAAGAGATTAGACTGGATTAACCTGCCTTTTTCTTTCCCCTGGAGTTTCTCTCAACACCCTCAAAGAAAGTGAATGGATCTCTGACCAGCCTTTAAAACTCTTTCATTATCAGTAAGCAATAGGAAAAGAAAAAAACAGTCTCTACAATTTAGCTCCTCATTTTCCACCCCTAATTCCTGCACAGATATAATTTTTAGTGGGTGCATAGTCAATGGTTCTATTCCTCCAGTACCTTTTTTCCCCACCTTCGTTTTTGAAAAACTCTTAGCCATTCCCCCCCACACTCCCAAATTGTCTCTAATCTGTTCTCTCTTTCCTATCCCAATTAAACTCCAATAAAAAGGATGTTAGAAACTCCCAGAAGATAACAGAAGAGAGAACCTAGATGACCTTGGGTATGGTGATGTTCTTTTAGATACAACACCAAAGGTAGAATCCATGACAGAGAGAATTGATAAGTTGGACTTCATTAAAATGAATGAAAAAGACACTTTTCTGCAAAAGACAATGTCAAGAAAATGAAAAGGCAATCCATAGTCTGGGAGAAAATATTTGCAAAACACATATCTGACTTATCCAAAATATATAAAGAACACTTAAAATTCAACAATAAGAAAACAACCTGATTTTAAAATGGGCCAACAACCTGAACAGAAACTTCACCAAAGAAGATATTCAGATAGCAAATACATATATAAAAAGATGCTCCACAGCCTATGTCATGAGAGAATTGCAAATTAAAACCACAGTGAGATACTACTGCACACCTATTAGAATGGCCAAAATCCAAAACACACAAAAAAAACCCAAAATGCTGGCTAGGATGTGGAGCAATAGAAACCTCATTTATTGCTTGTGGGAATTGACAGACACTTGGAAGACAGTTTGTCAGTTTCTTACAAAACTAAACATACTCTTACTAAACGATCCAGCAATCATGTTTCTTAATATTTACCTAAATGAATTGAAAACTTACGTCCACACAAAATCCTGCACATGAATGTTTATAGCAGATCTATTTGTAATTGCCAAGACATGGAAGCAACTAAGATGTCCTTCACTAGGTGAATGGATCAACACATGCCGATACATTCAGACAATGGAATATTATTCAGCATCAAAAAGAAATGAGTTTTATGCTGTGAAAAGATATGGAAGAAACTTAAATGCATATATTACTAAGTGAAAGAAGCCAATCTGTAAAGGCTCTGTACTATATAATTCCAACTATATGACATTCTGGAAAAGAAAAAACTATAGAGACAGTGAAAGGATTAGAGGTTACCGGGGGTTAGCAGGGAGGGAGGAATGAATAGGTATAGCACAGAAGAATTTTAGGGCAATGAAACTACTCTGTATGATTCTATAATGGCGAATACATGTCGTTATACATTTGTCAAAATCCATAGTTTACATTGGGTTCACACCAAAAGTGACCCTAATGTAAACTATGAACTTTGAGTGATTATGTCCATAGTTCATGTTAGGACTCACCCTTCGTGTCTTGCAGTTCTATGAGTTTTGACAAGTGCATAATGTCACGTATCTTCCATTACAGTAGTATAGTAATAGTTTCACTGCCCCCAAATCCCCTATGCTCCACCTATTTATCCCTCCTCCTCACCCCCCACCCTTGAGCCCCTGGCAATCACTGATTTTTTTACTGCCTCTACAGCTTTGCCTTCTCCTAAATATCATATTTCAGACTTACTTACTTCACTTTGCAATAAGCATTTAAAATTCTTTCATGTCTTTTCACTACATAAAAGCTCATTTCTTTTTAACCTTGAATAATATTCCATTGTATGGAAGTACACATTTTATCTGTTCACCTACTGAAGGACATCTTGTTCACTTCCAAGTTTTGGCAATTATAGATAAAGCTGCTATAAACATTTGCATACAGGTTTTGCGTGGACATAAGTTTTCAGCCCATTTAGGGAAATACCTAGGAGTGCAGTTGCTGGACTGTATGGTAAGACTATGTTTAGCTTTGTAAGAAACTGTCAAACTGTCTTCAGAGTGGCTGTATTATGTTGCATTCCCACCAGCAATATATGAGAGTTCCTGTTGCTCCACATCCTAGCCAGCCAGCATTTAGTATTGTTAGATTGGGATTTTGTCCATTCTAATAGGTATATAGTAGTATCTCGTTGTTGTTTTAATTCGTAATTCCTTAATAACATATGGTGTTGAGCATCTTTTCATATGTTTATTTAGCACTTGTATATCTTCTTTGGTGAAGTTTCTATTCAGATCTTTTTGTGTTGTTTGTAGTTGAGTTTTAAGAGTTTGTCCATTTAGTTGTTAATAATTGTTATTGCAATTTCTATTTCTAAAAGTTATATTTGATTCTCTTAAAAATCTGCTATGCTAATTTTTTAGTTTCCTATTCCCTGCAGGTATTTGCCAACTTTTCCTTTATTTATTTAAACTTCCACAACCTAATTATTGTAAATGATTTGCTAATAATTCTCATTTGCTGTCTTAAGTCTCTGTTTCTGCTATTTTTTTCACTTTTTCTCATGGATAATAACTTGTTTTCTTATATGTTTTGTGATTTTAGACTGTGGGCTGCATATTATCTTTGAAACATTATTTGTGGAGAATCTTTGAGGCCTTGAATGAAGGTACCTTCTTTCAGAAAGCATTTTCATTTATACTTCTGTCAGGATCCTAGAGGCATTACTAGCCTAAGACCAATTTAGATTAAAATTAAACTAAATTCACAGCTTGATATCTTTTGAACTACTTAAATGATGTGAATGCAGACTGCAAATCGGCACAAAGACCACTTTGTAAACATAACTTCTAAGGGAAAGATTTTATTCCCCTCTGGCAGGTAGGTACCACCAATATAGACACGGGGTTATTTTGGGTGGTCATGGTATATGAGTTTACCTCTTGTCACCGTTTCTACAATGATCTGGCCCTTTGGAATCTCAGCTTAATGTGGGGAGGGATCCTATTTGACTCTCCCCATTGAGCAAGCCCTGGGACTTCATGTCAAAAATCAAAGTTCAGGTTTGCAGAAACTGGCAAAGGCCCTGAAGGCAATGGCACTGAATCTCTGGGCCCCCATTTTCCTCATAGGCCTCATAATTCTTTATTTTATTATCAGCTTTTAATGTCTTTAAGATTTTAAAAGATTATTATTGGATCCAGAATTTTCAGTTGTGGGAGTTCTTTATATTTGATATAGACCACTAGTTCAGTGAGGTATTAGTCCCAACAAACTGATCTGCCTTAGCCCCAGAAATGGAAGTCTCCCTCATGTCTTCTGTATCCTCTAGCTCTCCTTTCACCCTGCAAAGTTGTTATTATCCAGGTTTCCGTCTTTGGCATTCTCTTCTATTTGTATGTTTCCTCCCTTGGTTTGGTGACATCCATTGGTATGGGTTGAATTTTCTTCTCCCATGTTACATTCCTGACTTCCACTCTGAGTTAGCCCTTTCCATGTGGATATATCTGCCTGCACCTCTATCTTTTCTCTTCTGAAAAGAAGTCAGAATCTTTTCTCAGGAACCAGTTCCTCCTTCTGCCATAGTCATCTGTGAAACAGCACTATTTTCCCATGCATCATTCTCAATATGTAAAGTCACAGTTGATTTTTGTCCATCCTGTGTAATCAGTGCCTGACAGTTCTTTCACAGGATTGACCTCTCCCAACTTAGTCGACTCTCATCTGAGCCATTACTACCTTTCTCCTGGGCTCCCGCTCTGTGATCTTCCACCTCTGGTCCATTCTGGGCATTGCCTCCATTATTTAATGCCCTTTATAAGAATCCTTCCATGAGTTCACATTTCTCAATAGAAAAAGCCCAGCCCCCTTAACCAGTTGTTGTGTAAGCCCCACATGAACTTCCTCTAGGCTTTCTTTTCAGGCTTGTATCTCACTCTACTCAGGCATCAGGCCAACTCAACAACTTGCCAGTCTCTGACACATTGTATATTTTTCTACTTCTATACTCTTGTACATCCCATTTATGTTCTGGAACAGAGCCCTTACTGTACCTCTCTTGAAATCTAATAATGCCAAGCCAAATTCTAAATGTCACTACGTCCAAAAAAACTTCCCTCTCTTCACGCTAGCCTTTTTTCCCTAATACTCATGTAATCTCTTATATATCAGACTGAACCATATGAGATTGAAGTTTTTATAGGTCAAAGTGGTTGTACGTTGGCAATTTCATGTGAGTCAAACAAAAACCTAGTTCAGGGCTTTGCATAAAATTAGCATGTGTCTAATAAATATTCACTTAAATGAGTGAGTGAACATTTTGACAAAAATAAGCAATATAGTCAACAGTGAAAGAAGATAAGTCTAGCTGAGAGTAAGAAGAATTAAAAATTTTATGCTTTTAAACGTATGAAGAATTGTCAGTGTATATGCATACACACACACATACACACCGAATAAATGAAATTTCTCAAAGAAATCAGAAATTACTACAACTAGAATTCAGAGAAGAATAAGGATAATAAAAGTATCAGAGTTACCAATGTTTGCAGCTCATATTCATTTCATGAGGCAGGATGGAAACTGATAACCTACGTATAACCAAATCTACTTTGAACTAATTGAATGCAAGGGACTCCTTAAGAATAAACTGTTATTATTGCAACTATGCTATTGAAATCATCATGTGGTAACTGGAAAATAAAATCAGGAACTGCAATTTACCTTAAAAATTAAAGAAAATTCATTTAAGAGCTCTCTTGGCATTTCACTTCTTTTTGCTAAGAATCTACTTTTAAAAGCCAAATTGACCAGATTATCCATTAACATTGATCACATTAGCTAGATAATTGCCAAATCTCCATCTTACTTATGCTGTGTAAATGCAGCATAATGTGAAAGTAAGGACAATGTATCTTGATGCGTAGAATACCCTTTCCACATAAACTTCTTTTACAATTTTTAAAGCAACCCTCTCTGCCATGTCCCTAGCGTTAGCACTGCTTTATATTACATAAGCATGGGGCATAGCCATTAGCAAAGACTTCGCTGATGTCATAAAAGCAGTGTCTCTGCTTTGCCCTCTCACGTAAGGAAGGACAGAGTTCACAGATAAATATGAATGGGATTGCCTTAGTAGTACCTATAATAAAGACTCTAAACTGGAAGGCAAAATCCTCCTCCTTTTGCTGAATTGGCTACTTCAGCTGGCAGAACTGTCCTTAGGGCTGAGGCTTTTTTATCACTGGGGAAACGAAGAATGTACTTTGGGCTCAGTGTTAATCTTCTGCAACTCTCCCTCTTAAAATAAAATGAGTACATTTTGTACCACCTGCAGAACAGGAGTAATTAAACAATAACTGAAACAGATGATAACTTTGATACTTTACTCAATGAACTGATATATTTCCAACTAGAAAATCAGGAATTTTACCTTTTGACAGAATATTTTTTAAAATAATTATGGTGATGTTTTTATTTTTGTGTGATATTGTGTTTACTTTGCTTTTAATTTGCTCAGGATTGTACCACTGGTGGAGAAAGGCTATTTCAAATCAGAACTCTCTGATGTATAGTTAATGACCATCCAGAATGTTCACAGTGTTGTATAAACTTTTAGAGCATGTCGGCTGGGGAAATATAAAAACAGAAACACAGAATCAAAGGCCTGAGTTTGATTCACCATTACTACTAATGAGGTATATAATCTTGAGCAAGGTTTTTAACCTATTTTTTAAACATCTCCCTTTCTATAAGATTAAAATGAGACCATGCTCTTCCCACTTTATTAAGAGGTGTTAGGGATTAAAGTATATTTCATAAAAAACTCTTTATAGGGTGCAATATAGCTTGCATACATAAGGTATTACTGCTGTTAATTTCTCTCCTAGAAAGATAAAAATGTAATGAGAACAAAGAATAGTTTGGAAATTATCAGTGTTATGCATCACTTACTAACAGGTTAGTTTTATTTCCCAAATTACTTTCTTCTGTTGTTCTGCTACTACATTATTCAGACCATTAAGGGAAGATGGTACATACTGTGAACAGAATTATGTATGGCCTATTCTGTAATGCAAGTGGGAGCTCTGTTCTCTGATTGCAGCATTATAATCTCCCATTATAGCAGGTGCTATAAATCATCCTGCAGACAGAAGACAGGGCTGGATCCTCAGGTAATCTGTGAACAGTGACACTCTTTATAACAAGGTTACACCACTCTGTCCCAGGCATGACGGAGGTGGCTCCAGCATACATGGCACTACATTTCCACTAGACAGTTAGATATAACGATCAATAAAAGGAGATCTACTTCTACTCCATGGAGCAGCTGTTAAAAGGGGTACAATGACGAAGATACACATTGAACAAAATATCAGACTGAGCACAGACGATACCAATCAAACTAACAATAAAATAATATCCAACACTTGTATGGCACTTTTTGATAAAAAAAAGAGCCTTCTTGTGAATAATTTTATTTGATTTTCACAACAACCTCATGGGGTAGGTAAGCAAGTTAAACGTACTGTCATTTTTACAGATATTTAGAGGGGTTAAGTGACTTGCTCAAGCTCACAGAAATTGCCTGATTCCTACTATAGTTCTCTTTCTAATATTTCTGATTATGCAAAAGGCAGACAAAAAATATTCCACTGATTATGTTGCTTTATTAACATTTTGGGTCACCTTTTCAAATGGAGTTTGTGACTAGGTGAAGGTAATGAGAAGTGAAAGGACAGACAAAGAAGAAAATGCTAAAATAGTGTTCTTCAAACTGCATAACATTGTAATGCATTGTGCTCACACATTTGGTTTTGAAGAGTCATCTAAGATCAATGTGTGGTATGGACTGGATATTTTTCCTGTAATTAAAGTTAATTTAATTTTGATAATTTTATTGTAACCTTTGTGTAGGCACCTTAAGAGACATTGAAATAAAAATGATCAATTGCGGGTCTTCCCTGGTGGCGCAGTGGTTGAGAACCTGCCAGTGCAGGGGACATGGGTTCGAGCCCTGTCTGGGAAGATTCCACATGCCGCGGAGCAACTGGGCCCGTGAGCCACAACTACTGAGCCTGCGCGTCTGGAGCCTGTGCTCCGCAAGAAGAGAGGCCGCGATGGTGAGAGGCCCGCGCACCGCAATGAAGAGTGGCCCCCACTTGCCACAACTAGAGAAAGCCCTCGCACAGAAACGAAGACCCAACACAGCCAAAAATGAATATAAAAAATAAATTAATTAATTTTTAAAAAAAATGATCAATTGCTTGTTTTTAATGATTTCTCAATCTGGATACCTACTACCACTTTGCCATATATCCCTCCAGATGTCAGATACTCATGCTACTTTCCATGCCGCTCCCACCAAATAAATAAATGATAAATACTTGCATGCATGTGTTAAGAATTTACAATTGGTCAGATAATTTTCTAGGTTCTTTCACAAAAATTACCTCTTCCATGGCTTGAGGGAACCTTAGGTTTTTTGACAGAGAAGGATCTCTTCATTCAGGGCCTGAACATTTTGGGAAACAGTGGTTTGAAAGTGTTGAATGGAGGAAAAGTCGATGAATGAAGATAATAAAATCCATAACTCTGGGACTTCTACAACTAGACTAGAGGGGTAGGTGTATGACAGTTTTTTTTATGAGTCTCTGCTCTTTAGACACCTGGCATGGGATAGGTGCTTGGTAATATTTGCTGAAGTTTGCTTAGATGGATGGATAAAATAAAGATGATACGTTCCAGGTGTAAACTTCCTATAGAAACTGTATTTTAAATTTCTCTTGTACTTTTGAGCCCCAAAATGGGCCCTGCCGAACCTTCTTGGGCAAAATCATCAAAAATTAATATTGTTTTTCACTCACCGTTTATTTGCCTTCCTGTCCCTTTGACCCACACAAAGCACTAAAGAGCAAGTAGCATTTATTAATTTCAGTGCAGTTTTATATAATATCCTTATGACATATGAAGGGCAGACTTTATAATCAATACCTTTTCAAAGACTTGTAAACTAATGCTCAGAGAAAGTAGTGCAGCCAAGAATTTGGTCCAAGTCATCTGAATACACACCCTGTATCTTTCCTATCAGATACTTCTTTGCTATCTCAGGATCCTAGAATCTGTCAGTTATCTATCAATTAACCCTCTACTAGTTATATGATAACTAACAATAGGTGTTCAGACTTATGCTTCCCAGAGACACTTAAAAATCTGAAAAATGGTAATGTTTTTAAAAATACTTCAGGATCCAAAGGAATGAAATTATAAAGGTCAAAGGACAAACTGGAGAGGTTGATATGTTTAGCCATGAAATCCTACCCAATGCTCTTGTTAAGTCACATTCTCAAAAGTACTTTATTGATTAATTTTGTATTTATGCACATAGGGAGGAAGGGCAACAAAAGCAAAACAAAGCAAAATTTTATTTACCTCTTAATGTCACTTGCAGCTTCTAATCCTGACCCTACAGAGATATCCTTCAACATATTCTCAATAAAACACGTAATTCAGAGGGACCTCATACAACAAAATTATATTTCTTCAGTTAATCAGCTTGTTTGTAAGCATATTACAATTTGAACTAAGGTTTTGTCTGGAAAACATGATCTATTCCAAATTTCAGCATTTTCTGTGTCTTTTGAGTATTGCTCATAAAGGCCACTGGGAAAAGGTTTGAACTTATTTTTGTTTATTTTGTTTCTTGTCTACTAGCTCCTCCTCATCATTACATTTTTCTTTACCTCAGTCAAGGCCACCTTGACTTTAAACTTGAATTTGGACTATGAAATCCTCAGGCAGCACTAGGTGTTGCACTAGTTAATGAATAAATATTTATTTAGTGCAGAAGTTGTTTGCATTAAAAAAGGAAAGAGGTAAGAAATTGGCAGATTTGAAAAGTGTGTTTCAACCAGTAATATAAGATACGTTTAGAGATCATTTCCTGGGTTTGCAGTCATCTCTTTTAACTGCTGATGTTGAATTTTTAACTGGGTGACGTAACTAGTTAGTTGACAAAAATGGCATAACAAATTAGTTGAGAAAACCAAACATCTTAGTGGATATTAATATGTACTATGTCTTTCCCAGAATCTCAGTTTCAGAGAGATCAAGCAAAGCAGCCTGAGTATTTCCTATGGCTGTGCAAACCACTTTGTGAGTATGAACTAAATATCAAAGTTCAATCTAAAACACACACACACATACACAGAGCAATGTAGTGATGAGTTAAGATTTTCTTGAATCTTATTTGTAACAAAATAAATTTCTCTTCCTATTTCTCTTTCTTCTTCAAGGGTCTATGGATGTAATTCAGGGGTCCGTGAACTTGGATGGGAAAAAAGCTATATTATTCTTTTCATTAACTTCTAACTGAAATTTAACATTTTCATCAATTTTGAAGGTAGGTAACAAATCTATTTCTTTTTCACCAGTAGAAATCATAGTTATTTTCATATTATATTAACTTTTGGCAGGTATCTTAAAATACTGTTTGCATTCTTTTCTACCTCAAAACCACAGAAGTTATTAGAACTGTCACAAGATCTTGCTATTTAAAATATTTATTTTAAAAATACATACATTACTACACTACAAATGTGGTTTTTAATATTTTAATAGCAGTATTTTAATGTAGTTGGCTTTCTTTGTAATCCTAGGTATCTTACTCTATGTTTTTAAATATATGTTCCTGATTTAGGAGCCTGTCTCATACTGCCAAAGGGTCCATAGTACAAAGTAGGTTAATAACTCTTGTTCCACATGCTGCAATATTATAGGTCAGACAGAAGATAACAGCTCCATAACACACATTTACAGAAATTTAGTAATGTAGACACAAAAGGGCCTCTTTGTTGTGGTGGTGAAATAAATTAATTTAAAATAGAGGCAGAAGAGGATATTGGTTCAAGGTGGTGGAGTAGAAGGACGTGCGCTCACTCCCTCCTGTGAGAGCACCAGCACCACAACTAACTGCTGAACAACCATCGACATGAAGACACTGGAACTCACCAAAAACGATACCCCACATCCAAACACAAAGGAGAAGCCACAATGAGATGGTAGGAGGGGCGCAATCACAATAAAATCGAATCCCGTAACTGCTGGGTGGGTGACTCACAAACTGGAGAACACTTATACCACAGAAGTCCACCCACTGGAGTGAAGGTTCTGAGGCCCACGTCAGGCTTCCCAACCTGGGGGTCTGGCAACAGAAGGAGGAATTCCCAGAGAATCAGATTTTGAAGGCTAGTGGGATTTGATTGCAAGACTTCAACAGCACTGGGAGAAACAGAGACTCTACTCTTGGAGGGCACACACAAAGTAGTGTGTGCATCAGGACCCGGGGAAGGAGCAGTGACCCCATAAGAGACTGAACCAGACCTACCAGCTAGTGTTGGAGGGTCTCCTACAGAGGCAGGGGTGGCTGTGGCTCACCACAGGGACAAGGACACTGGCAGCAGAAGTTCTGGGAAGTACTCCTTGGCGTGAGCTCTCCCAGAGTCCACCATTAGCCCCACCAAAGAGCCTGTAGGCTGCAGTGTTGGGTTGCCTCAGGCCAAACAACCAACAGGGAGGGAACTCAGCCCCACACAACAGCAGACAAGCAGATTAAAGTTTTACTGAGCTCTGTCCGCCAGAGCAACACCCAGCTCTACCCACCACCAGTCCTTCCCATCAGCAAGCTTGCACAGGCCTCGTAGAGAGCCTCATCCACCAGAGGGCAGACAGTAGAAGCAAGAAGAACTACAGTCCTGCAGCCTGTGGAATGAAAACCACATTCACAGAAAGATACACAAGATGAAAAGGCAGAGGGCTATGTACCAGATGAAGGAACAAGATAAAACCCCAGAAGAACAACTAAATGAAGTGCAGATAGGCAACTTTCCAGAAAAAGAATTCAGAACAATGATAGCGAAGATGATCCAGGACCTCGGAAAAAGAATGGAGGCAAAGATCAAGAAGATGCAAGAAATGTTTAACAAAGACCTAGAAGACTTAAAGAACAAACACCTAGAAGAATTAAAGAACAAACAAACAGTGATGAACAATACAATAACTGAAATGAAAAATATACTAGAAGGAATCAATAGCAGAATAAATGAGGCAGAGGAACGGATAAGTGACATAGAAGACAGAATGGTGGAATTCACTGCCGCAGAACAGAATAAAGAAAAAAGAATGAAAAGAAATGAAGACAGCCTAAGAGACTTCTGGGACAACATTAAATACACCAACATTTGCATTATAGGGGTCCAAGAAGGAGAATAGAGAGAGAAAGGACCCGAGAAAATATTTGAAGAGATGCTAGTTAAAAACTTCCCTAACATGGGAAAGAAAATAGCCAACAAAGTCAAGGAAGTGTAGAGAGTCCCAGGCAGAATAAACCCAAGAAGAAACATGCTGAGCCATGTAGTAATCAAACTGACAAAAATTAAAGACAAAGAAAAATTATTAAAAGCAACAAGGGAAAAATGACAACATACAAGGGAACTCCAACATACAAGGTTAACAGCTGATTTCTCAGCAGAAACTCTACAAGCCAGAAGGGAATGGCACAATATATTTAAAGTGATAAAAGGGAAGAAACTACAACCAAGATTACTCTACCCAGCAAGGATCTCATTCAGATTTGATGGAGAAATCAAAAGCTTTACAGACAAGCAAAAGCTAAGAGAATTCAACACCACCTAACCAGCTCTACAACAAATGCTAAAGGAACTTCTCTAAGTGGGAAACACAAGAGAAGAAAAGGACCTACAAAAACAAACACAAAACAATTAAGAAAATGGTCATAGGAACATACATATCAATAATTACCTTAAATGTGAATGGATAAAATGTTCCAACCAAAAGACAGAAGCTCGCTGAATGGATAGAAACACAAGACCCATATATATGCTGTCTACAAGAGACCCTCTTCAGACCTAGGGACACATACAGACTAAAAGTGAGGGGATGGAAAAAGATATTCCATGCAAATGGAAATCAAAAGAAAGCTGGAGTAGCTATACTCATATCAGATAAAATAGACTTTAAAATAAAGAATGATACAAGAAACAAGGAAGGACACTACATAATGATCAAGGGATCAATCCAAGAAGAAGATATAACAATTATAAATATATATGCACCCAACATAGGAGCACCTCAATACATAAGGCAACTACTAACAGCTATAAAAGAGGAAATCGACAGTAACACAATAATAGTGGGGGACGTTAACACCTCACTTACACCAATGGACAGATCATCGAAAATGAAAATAAATAAGGAAACAGAAGCTTTAAATGACACAATAGACCAGATAGATTTAATTGACATTTACAGGACATTCCATCCAAAAACAGCAGATTACACTTTCTTCTCAAGTGCACATGGAACATTCTCCAGGATAGATCACATCTTGGGTCACAAATCAAGCCTCCATAAATTTAAGAAAATTGAAATCATATCAAGCATCTTTTCTGACCACAATGCTATGAGATTAGAAATGAATCACAGGGGAAAAAAACGTAAAAAACAAAACCACATGGAGGCTAAACAATACGTTACTAAATAACCAAGAGATCACTGAAGAAATCAAAGAGGAAATCAAAAAATACCTAGAGACAAATGACAATGAAAACACGATGATCCAAAACCTATGTGATGCAGCAAAGCAGTTCTAAGAGGGAAGTTTATAGCAATACAATCCTACCTCAAGAAACAAGAAAAATCTCAAATAAAAAATCTAACCTTGCACCCAAAGGAACTAGAGAAAGAAGAACAAATAAAACCTAAAGTTAGCAGAAGGAAAAAAATCTTAAAGATCAGAGCAGAAATAAATGAAATAGAAACAAAGAAAACAATATCAAAGATCAATAAAACTAAAAGCTGGTTCTTTGAGAAGATAAACAAAATGGATAAACCTTTAGCCAGACTCATCAAGAAAAAGAGGGAGAGAACTCAAATCAATAAAATTAGAAATGAAAAGGGAGAAGTTACAACAGACACAGCAGAAATACAAAGCATCGTAAGAGATTATTATAAGCAACTCTAAGCCAATAAAATGGACAAATTCTTAGAAAGGTATAACCTTCCAAGACTGAGCAAGGAAGAAATAGAAAACATGAACAGACCAATCACAATTAATGAAATTGAAACTGTGATTAAAAATCTTCCAACAGGGCTTCCCTGGTGGTGCAGTGGTTGAGAATCTGCCTGCTAATGCAGAGGACACGGGTTCGAGACCTGGTCTGGGAAGATCCCACATGCCGCGGAGCAACTAGGCCCGAGAGCCACAACTGCTGAGCCTGCGCGTCTGGAGCCTGTGCTCCGCAACAAGAGAGGCCACGATAGTGAGAGGCCCGCGCACCGCGATGAAGAGTGGCCCCCGCTTGCCACAACTAGAGAAAGCCCTCGCACAGACACGAAGACCCAACACAGCCAAAATAAATAAATAAATAAATAAATAAATCTGTCCAATCTTAGCCAGCTTTGACCACACAAAGTAAGATTCCTTTAAAAAAAAAAAAAAAAAACCTAACCCAAAGGCAGCACCTAAGAGTCATTATTAAAAAAAAAAAAAAAAAAATCTTCCAACAAACAAAAGTCTAGAACCAGAAGGCTTCACAGATGAATTCTATCAAACATTTAGAGAAGAGCTAATGCCCATCCTTCTCAAACTCTTCCAAAAAATTGCAGAGGAAGGAACACTCCCAAACTCATTCTATGAGGCCACCATCACCCTGATACCAAAGCCAAACAAAGATACTACAAAAAAAGAAAATTACAGACCAATATCACTGATGAATATAGATGCAAAAATCCTCAACAAAATACTAGCAAAGAGAATCCAACAACACATTAAAAGGATCATACACCACGATCAAGTGGGATTTATCCCAGGGATGCAAGGATTCTTCAATATATGCAAATCAATCCATGTGATACACCATATTAACAAATTGAAGAATAAAAACCATATGATCATCTCAATAGATGCAGAAAAAGCTTTCGAAAAAATTCAACACACATTTATGATAAAAACTCTCCAGAAAGTGGGCATATGAGGGAACCTACCTCAACAAGGCCATATACGACAAACCCACAGCAAACGTCATTCTAAATCGTGAAAAACTGAAAGCATTTCCCCTAAGATCGGGAACAAGACAAGGATGTCCACTCCCACCATTATTATTCAACATAGATTTGGAAGTCCTAGCCATGGCAATCAGAGAAGAAAAAGAAATAAAAGGAATACAAATTGGAAAAGAAGAAGTAAAACTGTCACTGTTTGCAGATGACATGATACTATACATAGAGAACCCTAAAAATGCCACCGGAAAACTACTAGAGCTAATCAATGAATTTGGTAAAGTTGCAGGATACAAAATTAATGCACAGAAATCTCTTGCATTTGTATACAGTAATGATCAAAAATCTGAAAGAGAAATTAAGTAAACACTCCCATTTACCATTGCAACAAAAAGAATAAAATACCTAGGAATAAACTTACCTAAGGAGACAAAAGACCTGTATGCAGAAAACTATAAGACACTGATGAAAGAAATTAAAGATGATACCAACAGATGGAGAGACATACCATGTTCTTGGATTGGAAGAGTCAATATTGTGAAAATGACTATACTACCCAAAGCAATCTACAGATTCAATGCAATCCCTATCAAATTACCAATGGCATTTTTTACAGAACTAGAACAAAAATTCTTAAAATTTGTATGGAGACACAAAAGACCCAGAATAGCCAAAGCAGTCTTGAGGGAAAAGAAACGGAGCTGGAGGAATCAGACTCCCTGACTTCAGACTATACTACAAAGCTACAGTAATCAAGACAATATGGTACTGGCACAAAAACAGAAATATAGATCAATGGAACAAGATAGAAAGCCCAGAGATAAACCCACGCACCTATGGTCAACTAATCTATAACAAAGGAGGCAAGGATATACAATGGAGAAAAAACAGTCTCTTCAATAAGTGGTGCTGGGAAAACTGGACAGCTACATGTAAAAGAATGAAATTAGAACATTTCCTAACACCAAACACAAAAACAAACTCAAAATGGATTAGATACCTAAATGTAAGACCAGACATTATAAAACTCTTAGAGGAAAACATAGGAAGAACACTCTTTGACATAAATCACAGCAAGATCTTTTTTGACCCGCCTCCTAGAGTAATGAAAATGGAAGCAAAAACAAACAAATGGGACCTAATGAAACTTAAAAGCTTTTGCACTGTAAAGGAAATTATAAACAAGATGAAAAGACAACCCTCAGAATGGGAGAAACTATTTGCAAACGAATCAATGGACAAAGGACTAATATCCAAAATATATAAACATCTCACGCAGCTCAATATTAAAAAAACAAACAACCCAATCAAAAAAATGGGCAGAAGACCTAAGTAGACATTTCTCCAAAGAAGACATACAGATGGCCAACAAACACATGAAAAGATGCTCAACGTCACTAATTATTAGAGAAATGCAAATCAAAACTACAGTGAGGTATCACCTCACACTGTTTAGAATGGTCATCATCAGAAAACCTACACACAACAAATGCTGGAGAGGGTGTGGAGAAGACGGGACACTCTTGTACTGTTGGTGGTGGGAATGTAAATTGATACAGCCACTATGGAGAACAGTATGGAGGTTCCTTATAGAACTACCATATGACCCAGCAGTCCCAGTACTGGGCATATACCCAGAGAAAACCATAATTCAAAAAGACGTATGCAGTCCAGTGTTCATTGCAGCACTATTTACAATAGCCAGGTCATGGAAGCAACCTAAATGCCCATCGACAGATGAATGGATAAAGAAGATGTGGTTCATATATACAATGAAATATTACTCAGCCATAACAAGGGACGAAATTGGGTCATTTGTAGAGAAGTGGATGGATCTAGAGCCTGTCATACAGAGTGAAGTAAGTCAGAAAGAGAAAAACAAATATCATCTATTAACGCATGTATGTGGAACCTAGAAAAATCGTACAGATGAACCAGTTTGCAGGGCAGAAGTTGAGACACAGATGCAGAGAACAAACGTATGGATACAAAGGGCAGAAAGCCGCAGGAGGGTGGGGATGGTGGTGTGATGAATTGGGCGATTGGGATTGACATGTATACACTGATGTGTATAAAATTGATTACTAATAAGAACCTACTGTATAAAAAAGTAAATAAAATACAATTAAAAATTAAAAAAAAAAGATGATCCAATATCTTGGAAACGGAATGGAGAAAATACAAGAAACGTTTAACAAGGAGTAGAAGAACTAAAGAGCAAACAAACAATGATGAACAACACAATAAATGAAATTAAAAATTCTCTAGAAGGAAATAATAGCAGAATAACTGAGGCAGAAAAATGGATAAGTGACAGGGAAGATAAAATAGTGGAAATAACTACTGCAGAGCAGAATAAAGAAAAAAGAATGAAAAGAATTGAGGACAGTCTCAGAGACCTCTGGGACAACATTAAATGCAGCAACATTCGAAATATAGGGGTCCCAGAAGAAGAGAAAAAGAAAGGGACTGAGAAACTATTTGAAGAGATTATAGTTGAAAACTTCCCTAATATAGGGAAAGCAAATAGTCCATCAAGTCCAGGAAGCACAGAGAGTCCCATACAGGATTAATCCAAGGAGAAAAACGCCAAGACACATAGTAATCAAATTGGCAAAAATTAAATACAAAGAAAAAATATTAAAAGCAGCAAGGGAAAAACAACAAATAACACACAAGGGAATCCCCATAAGGTTAACAGCTGATCTTTCAGCAGAAAACCTGGAAGCCAGAAGGGAGTGGCAGGACATATTTAAAGTGATGAAAGGGAAAAACCTACAACCAAGATTACTCTACCCAGCAAGGATCTCATTCAGATTCGTTGGAGAAATTAAAACCTTTACAGACAAGCAAAGCTAAGAGAATTCAGCACCACCAAACCAGCTTTACAACAAATCCTAAAGAAACTTCAATAGGCAGGAAACACATGAGAAAGAAAAGACATACAATAAGAAACCCAAAACAATTAAGAAAATGGTAATAGGAACATAGATATCGATAACCACCTTAAATGTAAATGGATTAAATGCTCCAACCAAAAGACACAGACTGGATGAATGGATACAAAAACAAGACCCATATATATGCTGTCTACAAGAGACCCTCTTCAGACCTAGGGACACATACAGACTGAAAGTGAGAGGATGGAAAAATATATTCCATGCAAATGGAAATCAAAAGAAAGCTGGAGTAGCAATTCTCATATCACACAAAATAGACTTTAAAATAAAGACTATTACAAGACGCAGAGAAGGACACTACATAATGATCAAGGGATCAATCCAAGAAGAAGATATAACAATTGTAAATATGTATGCACCCAACATAAGAGCACCTCAATAATAAGGCAAATGCTAACAGCCATAAAGGGGAAATCGACAGTAACACAATCATAGTAGGGGACTTTAACACCCCACTTTCACCAATGGACAGATCATCCAAAATGAAAAAACATAAGGAAACACAAGCTTTAAATGAGACATTAAACAATATGGACTTAATTGATATTTCTAGGACATTCCATCCAAAAACAACAGAATACACTTTCTTGTCAAGTGCTCATGGAATATTCTTCAGGATAGATCATATCTTGGGTCACAAATCAAGGCTTGGTAAATTTTAAAAAACTGAAATCATATCAAATATCTTTTCCGAACACAACTCTATGAGACTAGATATCAATTACAGGAAAAAAAGCTGTAAAAATACAAACACATGAAGGCTAAACAATACACTACTAAATAACCAAGAGATCACTGAAGAAATCGAAGAGGAAGTCAAAAAATACCTAGAGACAAATGACAATGAAAACACGGTGACCCAAAACCTATGGGTTGCAGCAAAAGCAGTTCTAAGAGGGAAGTTTACAGCAATACAATCCTACCTCAAGAAACACGAAAAATCTCAAATAAACAACCTAACCTTACATCTAAAGCAATTTGAGAGAGAACAAAAAAACCCCAAAGTTAGCAGAAGGAAAGAAATCATAAAGATCAGATCAGAAATAAATGAAAAAGAAATTAAGGAAACAATAGCAAAGATCAATAAAACTAAAAGCTGGTTCTTTGAGAAGATAAACAAAATTGAAAAACCATTAGCCAGACTCAAGAAAAAAAGGGAGAAGACTCAAATCTATAGAATTAGAAATGAAACAGGAGAAGTAACAACTGACACTGCAGAAATACAAAGGATCAGGAGAGATTACTACGAGCAACTTTATGCCAGTAAAATGGACAACCTGGAAGAAATAGACAAATTCTTAGAAAAGCACAACCTTCCAAGACTGAACCAGGAAGAAATAGAAAATATAAACAGACAAATCACAAGCACTGAAATTGAGACTGTGATTAAAAATCTTCCAGCAAACAAAAGCCCAGAACCAGATGGCTTCACAGGAGAACTCTATCAAACATTTAAAGAAGAGCTAACATCCACCCTTCCCAAACTTTTCCAAAATATAGCAGAGGGAGGAACACTCCCAAACTCATTCTACGAGGCCACCATCACCCTGATACCAAAACCAGACAAAGATGTCACAAAAAAAAGAAAGCTACAGGCCTATATCACTGATAAACATAGATGCAAAAATCCTCAACAAAATACTAGCAAACAGAATCCAACAGCACATTAAAAGGATCATACACCATGATCAAGTGAGGTTTATCCCAGGAATGCAACGATTCTTCATTATATGCAAATCAATCAATGTGATAAACCATATTAACTGAAGGATAAAAACCATATGATCATCTCAATAGATGCAGAGAAAGCTTTTGACAAAATTCAACACCCATTTGTGATCAAAACCCTCCAGAAAGTAGGCATAGAGGGAACTTACCTCAACATAATAAAAGCCATATATGACAAACCCACAGCCAACATCGTTTTCAATGGTGAAACACTGAACCCATTTCCTCTAAGATCAGGAACAAGACAAGGTTGTCCACTCTCACCACTATTATTCAACACAGTTTTGGAAGTTTTAGCCACAGCAATCAGAGAAGAAAAAGAAATAAAAGGAATTCAAATTGGAAAAGAAGAAGTAAAGCTGTCACTGTTTGCAGATGACATGACACTATAGATAGATAATCCTAAAGATGCTACCAGAAGACTACTAAAGCTAATCAATGAATTTGGTAAAGTAGCAGGATACAAAATTAATGCACAGAAATCTCTTGCATTCCTACACACTAATGATGAAAAATCTGAAAGAGAAATTAAGGAAAGACTCCCATTTACTATTGCAACAAAAAGAATAAAATACCTAGGAATAAACCTACCTAAGGAGACAAAAGACCTGTAGGCAGAAAATTATAAGACACTGATGAAAGAAATTAAAGATGATACAAACAGATGGAGAGATATACCATGTTCTTGGATTGGAAGAATCAACATTGTGAAAATGACTATCCTACCCAATGCAATCTACATATTCAATGCAATCCCTATCAAACTACCAATGGCATTTTTCACAGAACTAGAACAAAAAATTTCACAATTCACATGGAAACACAAAAGACCCCGAATAGCCAAAGCAATCTTGAGAATGAAAAACGGAGCTGGAGGAATCAGGCTCCCAGACTTCAGACTATACTACAATGCTACAGTAATCAAGACGGTATGGTACTGGCACAAAAACAGTAATATAGATCAATGGACCAGGTTAGAAAGCCCAAAGTTAAACCCACGCATATACGGACACCTTATTTTTGATAAAGGAGGCAAGAATATACAATGGAGAAAAGACAGCCTCTTCAATAAGTGGTGCTGGGAAAACTAGACAGCTACATGTAAAAGAATGAAATTAGATCCCTTTCTAACACCATTCACAAAAATAAACTCAAAATGGATTAAAGATCTAAATGTAAGGCCAGACACTATCAAACTCTTAGAGGAAAACATAGGCAGAACACTGTATGACATAAATCACAGCAAGATCCTTTTTGACCCACCTCCTAGAAAGATGGAAATAAAGACAAAAATAAACAAATGGGACCTAATGAAACTTAAAAGTTTTTGCACAGCAAGGTAAACCATAAACAAGACCAAAAGACAACCCTCAGAATGGGAGAAAATATTTGCAAATGAAGCAACTGACAAAGGATTAATCTCCAAGATTTACAAGCAGCTCATGCAGCTCAATACGAAAAAAACAAAGAACCCAATCCAAAAATGGGCAGGAGACCTAAATAGACATTTCTCCAAAGAAGATATACAGATTGCCAACAAACATATGAAAGAATGCTCAACATCATTAGTCATTAGAGAAATGCAAATCAAAACTACAATGAGATATCATCTTACACCAGTCAGAATGGCCATCATCAAAAAATCTAGAAACAATAAATGCTGGAGAGGGTGTGGAGAAAAGGGAACACTCTTGCACTGTTGGTGGGAATGTAAATTGATACAGCCACTATGGAGAACAGTATGGAGGTTCCTTAAAAAACTAAAAATAGAACTACCATATGACCCAGCAATCCCACTACTGGCCATATACCCTGAGAAAACCATAATTCAAAAAGAGTCATGTACCAAAATGTTCATTGCAGCTCTATTTACAATAGCCAGGACATGGAAGCAACCTAAGTGTCCATCAAAAGATGAATGGATAAAGAAGATGTGGCACATATATACAATGGAATATTACTCAGCCATAAAAAGAAATGAAATTGAGTTATTTGTAGTGAGGTGGATGGACCTAGAGTCTGTCATACAGAGTGAAGTAAGTCAGAAAGAGAAAAACAAATACCGTATGCTAACACATGTATATGGAATCTAAGAAAAAAGAAAAAAAAGGTCATGAAGAACCTAGGGGCAAGATGGGAATAAAGACACAGACCTACTAGAGAATGGACTTGAGGATATGGGAAGGGGGAAGGGTAAGCAGTGACAAAGTGAGAGAGTGGCATGGACATATATACACTACCAAATGTAAAATAGATAGCTAGTGGGAAGCAGCCGCATAGCACAGGGAGATCAGCTCGGTGCTTTGTGACCACCTAGAGGGGTGGGATAGGGAGGGTGGGAGGGAGGGAGACGCAAGAGGGACGAGATATGGGAACATATGTATAACTGATGCACTTTGTTATAAAGCAGAAACTAACACACCATTGTAAAGCGATTATACTCCAATAAAGATGTTAAAAAAAAAAAAAAAGAAAGAAAAAGAAGTGAGGCCAAGAACAGAAGCAAGTCCTCATCTTCCTTATCAGGAAGTCAGTATGTAAGTCTACAATTGAAAAATAGAAAGTAGCAGTATAGGAGTGCTTTTTATAAATAGGCTATTTTGTAAGTGAGTGGAGGAATAAAATTGAGTAGTCATTTATAGAAAGATTTTTCTTTCAACAAGAGGAATAAAGAATGGCTTCATGGAGGACATGTTTTTGTTAAATTTCTTTTGGTTGCAAGAAACAGAATCTTGCCTGACTTGACAAAGTAAAAAAAAAAGGGGGGGGTGGGGCTTTTAGTGTACAAGGATACAAGGGCAGTTCTTAGAACTTAAGTGTGGAAAGTACAGCTGAGCCTAATGAGAAACTGGAAGCAAGAATCTGGTGCCAAATAGAACAGAGGTTACTATAAGTAGCCTATCAGTCAATAAGGTCTACAATCTTTGCTTTTTTCTGTGCATCTATCTTCATTTCTATTTATGGAATGGCTTCTCTACTTCTGAGCATTGTTGCTACAGAAAGACATCCTCAACCATGAAGCCTACACCACCCAGGTCCAAGGAGGACCATTGGAGACTCACTAAAACTTCTGAATCCCAGTTCCAAACTCCAGAAGAGGGTATCTGAGTGTCTCAACTTTGGTCAGGTGTCAGTTCTGGTCGTATTAGCAATGGTAAGAGTAGAAGCATCGTGTACAACAAGCAAAGCGGCAGGAGCCACTGCTGTGGTCAGAGGATGAAAGGAACTCAAAGAAGGAGGGGCATAGGCTAGGCAGAAACCCTAACAGGCGAACATCATATATTTTTAGGATAGATATGTTTTGGGCGAAAGAGATATGAGAAAAGGTAGAGGAGAGGATTGAAGCAAAGCAAACAAGTGCAGGTCCTGTCTGGATACCAATACATGGCTCTGATTAGCCAGCAGGGAGAAAGTGAGGGAATGCAGTGTAAAATAAGTTTGGAAACATAGATTCTCTGACCTTCAGACCTAATCCCACTCCTCATCTTTGCCCCCTGTTTGAAGGAGCCAGGGTTCTGTTTGTCCTTTTCTGATGGTTGCTGTGTTTTGTACTGGTAGATTGCTTAGAGGATTTGAAAACCAACCTGTTCAGACCTGTCTGCAAAAGCTTATGGAGGTAAAGAAGTAAAAGGTTTGTATGAGCACCCAATTTGTCTCCTACTTAAGACTGTACAAGGGAACATTTAATATCCTAAATCCTCAATTAAACTGGTTTCATAATTACTTTTCCAAGTGGAGTTCTATCCAAATTTATTCTTAAGAAGCATTTAAAGTACTTGTGAGAGAAAAAGTGATTTTTCAAGTGTCCAGTATAATATCAAATCCTGAATGCCATTGCTTGACAGAGGAAATAATTTTATAAGAGACTAGAAAAATTGCCTGGAAAAATACAAGGGTAAAAAATATATCAATATTCTTTAACATAACAAATAAAATGGGCAAAGATATCTAAAGATAAATTTTTGAAAAGGTGAAAAGACACTAATAAACAATATTAGGAATAAAATAATCTATGATGCTTCAAAGATTAAAAAAAAAATTAAATAGGCTAAGAGCCTACTCTATGTGATGCATTTAAAAACTCAGATAAAATGGATAGACATCTAGAAAAAGTATGACTTACCAAAATTTACTTAGGAAGAAATAGGAAATGTAAACAGTCATATAACCACAAAGGAAATTGAATCAGAAGTTAAAAATCTTCCTACGTAAAAACCTTGTCTAGTCAATGGGGCCAGCAATTTCCAGTAAATAGTCAAAGAAGAAATAAGTCTGCAAACATTCAAGGAAAAAAATTTCAATCTCACACAAACTATCTCAGTGTATAGAAAATTGGGGATATTCCTAGCTCACTTTATTAGGTTAGTATAACTTTGATACAAAATCCAGTGAAGCATGAGAACAAAACTGCAGCTCATGAGCACAGATACAAAAATCAGAATATTAATAACACAATCCAGAAGTGTGTGTGTGTATGTGTGTATGTGTGTGGGTATTAAGATAATGCATGAGTTGGTTGATCCCAGGAGCGCAGTTTGATTTTACATAAGAAATAAATTAATGTATATCACCATATTAACTGATGAGAGGAGAAATAATATAATCATCTCAATAGAAATCGAAAAAGCAATGGATACAATTCCACATCCTTTTCCAAATTAAATGAAAATAAATTAGAAATAAAAGAGAACATCCTTAAACTGACAAATGGTAGCTACAGAAAACCTACAGCTAGCGTCGTATTTAATTATGAAATATTTAAAGCATTCCCTTTGAGCTTAAGAAAAAGACAAGGGTATCTGCTAGCATTATTTGTATGATATTGTACTGGAGTGCTTAGGCAGTAATCAGACAAGAAGAGTAATAAAAGGTATGAGAATTGGAAAGAAAGAAACGAAACTGTCATTTTTAATTTGTGGATATAATCTGTGTGTTAGAAATCCAAAAGAAACTACAGATAAATTACTAAAATTAATACGATAATTTAGCACAGTTACAAAATTTAAAACTCAATATGCAAAAATAAATTTCAACAAGCGTAAATGAAAATTTTAAAATATATCTACATCAAAATTATAAAATATCTAGTAATAAATATAACAAAATTGTTCAAGAACTTTATGAAGAAAATTATAAAACTCTACTGAAAGACAAAGAAAACCTAAGTAAACATAGATATATACATCATGTACATGTATGAAAAGCCTTGATGCCATAGAAACACTAATTATTCTCAAACTGGTTGGTGATTTTGATGATATTCCCATTAAAATCCCAACAGGCATTTTGTGGTACTTGACAAGTCGATTTTAAAATTTATAGGGAAGAGCAAAGGGCCAAGAAGAAGAAAAGGTACTTAGAATTATTATAAAGCCATGATAATTAAGACAGAGGGTCTTATTATGGAACAGTCAAATGAAACAGAATAGAAAGTTTAAAACAGGTCTACTAGTATATGGATCTTTAATATATGACGGAAGGTTTGTAGCAGGTCATTAGAGAAAGAATGTACTTTTCAATAAATTATCTTGGCACACTTGGGTATCCACACGTGGAAAAATAAAATTCTATCCCTCTCGCACACTGTATTCAAAAACCAGTTCCATTGAACTAGTCTTAGATGAGAAAGGCAAAGCTAACAACAGAGGAGAGTGTTTCTATGACCTCCAAATGGGGAAGGATTTCTTAAAACACACAAACCATAAAGGAAAACTTAAATTCTATTGTTTCATTCAAAAGATATAAAAATAATTAAAAGAAAATATGCAAACTGGGAAAAATGATTTTTTGACACACAAAACCTACAAAAGAGTAATCACCAAAATATGTTTTTTTAAAAAATGTAAACCAAAAAACCTCTCTTACAAATCAGTTAACAAGAAAGAGAACAATTCAAAAAAAAGGGCAACATTTTGAACAAGAACTCACAGATTAATAATCATAAATGGAAATAAACATGGGAAAAGATGCTCAACTTTATTAGAAATGACGAAGTGTAAATTCAAACTACAGTGAGATAAAATATCACACCCACAATGGAAATTAAAGTCTGGCAACATTACACACTTGTGAGGATGTGGGAAAAAGATGGATTTTATACAGCTGATAGAAGTGCCAATAGCTGCTACAACCACTTTTGAACACAATTTATATTCTAATAAAACTGAAAATGTGCATACCCCATGACCCAGGAATTCCACTCCTGGAAATCCATGCACATATGTGCCAAGAGAAATACCCTAAAATGTACCTGGTAGTACTATTTATGATTTCAACAAACTCTGAGCAACCCAAATGCCTATCAACAATAGAATAGATAAATAAGTTGTGTGTTATTGCAATGAATTACTATAGACTAGAAATTTAATGGATTTCTGCTATATAAAACAACATGAATTTTTTAAAAATTTGATAAAAAGTACATATTGCATGATTCCATTCATTTAAAGCCAATCTGTTGTTTAGAAATTCAAGGAAAAGGTAATGCTATTATGAAAAGAAATCAAATTATAAACATAAAATGCTGGGTCATCGTTATTTGAGAAAGGAAACGGGACACAGAAGAGAAAGGAACGCACAAGAAACTTCAACATTCTTGGTCATGTTCTGTTTCTTGCCTGGACAGTGGATAAGTGGATTTTCACCGTATTTGTTCTTTACACTTTACACAGATTCCATAAATATTTTTGTATTTACGGAACATCTCAGTTTTACAATTCTTAAATATTGTTTAAGAATTTAAAGAATTAAATTAAGATTAAGAATTTAAACAATAACAACTTTTCAACACTCTACAGTAGCACCGTCCAAGAGAGTCAGTGCCCTGGTCCAAGGATTCAACCAGCCCAGGCCAGTGACAGCAAAGTTCCAAATGCAGAAATGGATGCATTGAACCATTGTAGCCTGTCACACCCAGTCACCTCAGCTAATTTCTCTTGTTCCAATTCTTATTTTGCTAACCCATATCCCAATTACAAATTTAACATCCCACATAGATTTGCCCACAGGGAGAGAGGGTACTGATCAACAAACATGAGTCACCAGAGAGCTTGATAGCTCCATTCCTCACTGTAATTTAAAGCTGGCATTCTGGCTTATATTTCAAGTTCTGTAAGCATCCTCAGGGACAATCTATGCCTGTTGAAAAGATGGAAAAATGAATCATTCCACGGGCAAGTGGAGGGGGAAGTTGAGAAGGAGGCAGAGAAACAGAAGGGAAGAAGGTGGTCGTCTAAGCCATGTTTCAGATGCAATAACAAGAGACTTTATTATAGGGGCACTTAAACTGGTTGCAGGCTGAAATTTGAGTGTTTACAAAGCCAGTATATAACTCATAAGGTAGTAAGTGCCATTATGAAAGACAGCATCTTGTAGTGGAAAGAGCAAAGTTTTGAGAGTCAAATTTGACTCACATATTGGATTCCTCACTCATGGTGTGCCTAAGTCTCTATATATTCACCTGTAAACAGAGTTAATAATATTGGTGATGATTAAAGATAATATACTGCTCTTCTCAAAGGAAGGCAGCTTGGTAAAATGGAGGTGCTCTGGTTTTGATCCCAGACCCCAGCCTGATTCCAGCTTCACCACCTTCTGGTTGTATGCTCTCCAAGACTCATTTTTCTCATTGATAAAATAGGGTAATGAGACCTACCTTGGGGATATCGTGAGACTTAGAGATAATAAGCCCAGTATTGACACTTCAGAAGTGTTCAACATAGCTTACATAATATTATTGTTACTGGATGTGGATGTGCTATTTTAAAAAGCAAAATCAGAGATGGCTAGAACAGAGAGAGAGCCAGAGAGACTCTGGGCACAAGGAGGAGGTGTAGTTACTACAGTGACAGGCCATTGGCATGAGCTGAGATAGCTACATGGGGCTGGCTATGGTAGAGTAAGGAGGAGGTGGGCATTAGTGACTCAGACATGGAGACTTCTACCCGAGGACACATGTCGATTCACTGGAAAGAAGGGTGGGAAGAAGCAGTACTGCCAGTCAGTCCCAGAGAAAATTGAGTAGCAGATGGGTAATCAAAATAAAAACTCTGATCCAGATGTAGCTGAGAGTCATATAATATGGGGACTTAGACAGTAGCATAAGTCAAAAAACTGTGGCATAAGTCAAAGCATTAGTCACATATTCAAAGCAAGAGGCCACAAGATCAGTGTAAGGCTGACAGATGCAGAGCTGGCTTTGGCTTCTTAAATGTTCCATCCAGGCTAAAGTAATCATTTTCTCCTCTGCAAAAGGAATGCTCAGGAGCTCTGGGCTGACCTGGGGTACAATGTCTGGGGAATTCATGCTGGCAAGGGGATGGAGCATTGCTTAACCTGGGGCTACAGTACGTAGAGCAAAGGGAAAAGTTCTGTGTGGCAGCATACTGGACAAAACCTAGATGCTGGCCAGCCACACCATCCGGAATACCAGAACACCATCCAGGCAGAGTCTTAGGCATTAGGATGGAAAGCTGGTTTCAAAAACTGTGCTGGTAAAGGTTTCTACAAATGACATTTTATAGGATGTGGGGGCTTGAGAAATAACATGTGGATGGGAACAATCAAAGTCACAGAATTTGTTTGACACCACTGTGCAAATGTCTACAAGTCCTAGTTATAAAGATGAAGGGGTTTTATTTGCAAGGAGCCAAGCACACCCCATTTTCAGAATGGCAGGAATTGGCAATAAGGGCCCACAGTGGAGTTGAGGCCCATGGCATGCCCCAATCCCAAACCCACACTCTTTAGCTTGAGCCAGCTCTCTGCTAGTTATTGTTATTCACAAAGATGTCCGCCCCTGAGTTCCTGGCTATGCTGGATGCAAGTTTGGTCTTTAAAGAATAAAGATCAGTTTCCTGAAAGAACTCTGTACAAAAGAGTGTGTCATTTCAAGGTACTATGAAGAGTTCTATAAGTATTGTTGACTTGGAAAATCATTTTGAAGGGAATACAATTGTATCTCTTGAATGGGAAACTAATCCAATTTCAGAATAACTTTCAAGATCCTTTTTCTTCCCTAGTTTCCTCTCACTGAGGACTTAAGAAATGTTCTAATATGGTTAACGATTTGCTTGCAGCTGCTTAGGTTTACTCTAGAGCTTTAATTTCAACACATTCATTGTGGTTTGAGTAGCAGTTTACTTATTGGCTTAAACATGATTCCCTACTCAGGGCACCAAAGAGTGCTTTGATTTTACATTTGGTAGGACCGGTAGTTCTTTCCTCTACCATTTTTGTAATCGCTTTACTTAATCATCAGCATTGCCCACCACCCCCCAAAAAAAATCACCTGGATGCTTTTGAGCATTAATAACAAAGGTCTGCTTTTTCCAAATGCCTTCGAACTTGAAATAAATCCCCTCAAATTCTACCTCCCACACCAGGGGGTTTATTCCATCTCCAGTTAGAGCGGGGCGCAAACTCTTGGGGAAATAACTAGATTTTCTAATCCCAGTGTGAAAGGTTTAATGTCTTAGTGTACAACTCAAAACTTTTAATTAATAATACTGTTTTGTGGTTCTTCTATTCACCCTTTCTTTTACCTGACTAAATATTCAATTCATTCTAAAATGTCTATTTATTTCACCAAATATGACATCTCTAAGCCACAAGACTTTTTAAAAATTAATTAATTAATTAATCTATTTATTTATGGCTGCGTTGGGTCTTCATTGCTGTGCACAAGCTTTCTCTAGTTGCGGTGAGCAGTGGCTACTCTTGGTTGTGGTGCACAGGCTTCTCATTGTGGTGGCTTCTCTTGTTGTGGAGCACAGGCTCTAGGTGTGCAGGCTTCAGTAGTTGTGGCATGCGGGCTCAGTAGTTGTGGCTCACAGGCTCTAGAGTGCAGGCTCAGTAGTTGTGGCGCACGGGCTTAGCTGCTCCGCAGCATGTGGGATCTTCCCAGACCAGGGCTCGAACCCATGTCCCCTGCATTGGCAGGCGGATTCTTAACCACTGTGCCAGGGAAGCCCCTAAGCCATAAGATTTGTAAGTAAAGTTATCATAATTGTAAATTCTGGTGTTTGTTTCTCTCTAGTACTTTGGGGGGAAAATCCTTATGTCCTTCCTTTGGTCTGGCTTGGACATAAGTTTAAACATTCTTCCATTAAAAAAATCTACCTCCACCAGGCTCAGCCTCTGTGGCCATCCAAAGTCCTGACATTTCTCTGGAACACTCCTTGGGTTTCAAACTTAAACTAGCTCCAAGCCTATTTTAAAGAATTGGACTTTTGTTTATATATGAGGAAAATAAAATTGCTTTTTTTAAAAAAAGTAAACACACTGGAGCTGTGTTCTGAATGAGTAGCAGGATTTACCACTTTTATTTGGGAAGACTTGTTTCTGGGTCTTATTGTCATTCTATTAAAAAACTGCTTGTGGGCTAGTCTGGAAGAAAGAAACTGAGAAAAAGCAGGAGCTAAACTGTGTTGCATTATAACATTACAGGGACTCTTGACTTGCCCTTGGCAACTAGAGGGGAAGGAAGTATTAGGGACACCAGGAAACATGAGCAAGTGGGAAGATGAGAAATTGCAGACCCCAGCAACCTGAGGCACTTGCGGCTAAAGAGAAAATGGCCCTGATAGATTCCCCTGTGTAGGGATTGGCCGAGTTCTTTAGGAATAGTGAAGTCAGCCATTCAGTTAGCTTCTTCATCTGTGCTGGGATCCTTCTATTATCCCCAAATCTTTATTAAAATCCTGTGATAATAGCAGCTGTGTTGTAGAGCTGCCTTGAGGAATGAAGGAGAAGGTGGCTTATGCACATTTGGAGCAAAGATGAAGAAAGGAGAGATCAGGCAGCAAGAATGGTGACAAAACATGCATGGGTGGCTAAGGCAAGGCCAGAAGAAGGAATTCTGAGGGACAGATGACAACCAGCAACCAGAAGAAGAATATACACTTCTCCCACCACAGGAGCCTCATGAGTATTAAAGAAGGAGCTGAACTTCCCAAAGCTACATGGCAAGGGTATGTAGCTGAAATAAGACATGTACCCAGAATACTGGAAGACTCAGAGATCTATGAATTATGTATAACACACAAATCTCTTTTTTCTCTTTTAAAAAGTCAATATTGTTTCATTTTCCTATGTGGAAAACACTCATTGACATGCTTCTTATGGTTTACATTCTTTAATCAAAAGCAAACTAATCCAAAGGAATTGGTTATCCTCTGCCAATCCAACTCATGAAAGACTTGTTTTGTTGGACACTGACAAAAGAACCTTGTTCTGTTTTACACCTTGTGGTGATATCCCTATGAAGGGGAGAACTCAGAGCTGAATCGTGTCGGTTTCTGGCTGCTCCATTAGCCAAAGCGCTCCTTCCCTTCATTCCTTTCAAAGATGGAAGCAAGGAGACAGTTATGACTCTCCACATCCAGGTGACGTAACATGAGGATGAACTTAAGGAATGCCGTTAACTCCCACCTCACAGACATTGAGTTCTTTGCTGGTAAGTCCAGAATCAGTTTCCAGATTCTTCTCAATATCAGACTCCCGGCAGCCACTATGAGTGAATTAGAACTGGCATGTGAGATGTAATGGATTCCTCCTGTGCCCTGTTTCTTCCTCTCAGCTCACCTTTTACTACAGACATTGCTGCAGCCAGTGCCTTTGTGCACAGGTGTTTCCTGATAGCACCTCGTATTAGCTTCACCACTTACCTCTTACTTTCTCACCTATGGCTTTTCTGCCACCACCTTGAACGACCCTTTGGGAATCTGTCACACTCCCTCACATGTGCAGCCTGGAAGCACAGGGGGAGTTAATACTCATAGGGCGACTCTTGACCAGCGGGGAATGCAAGCCAGTGGATGAGTGCCAAGTGCCCCCCTTTTCCAACCTCTTGGTGGTCCACTCTGAGGCAGAGTCTACACTGCTTGTCAGTCTTACTTGCCCACAGCAGTGACCAACACAAGAACACACACTTATGCTAGCTCTCCCTCCTTTCCTCCTTTACTCTCCATTGCCCTCTGCTCCTATTTCTTGGGACCACTTTCCAAAATGAATTACCTACTTACGTGCCCTCATTTTTTGAGGAGAAAGCCAGGCTAAGCAAACTATACCTTAACTAGTGAAACAATAGTGAGCTTTATAAATAAAATAACTTGATATTTATTTTGTTATTCTTCTTTTATAGTTTCTCCCTCAAGAAATCCAGAAAGGATTTAAACATATGGTATGACAAATTGTCCTTTACACCTCTTCATTGCCTGACATAAAATATTGTCATGTAGATTAATTTATAATCACACACAAATTAATTTGTTTCATTTGCATTAAAAATAATTTATAGATGTTTGAAATATTTGCACTTGGTTTTGTCTCTGACAATTTAAAGTAACAGAACTTTCTACTTCTCTTTTAATTTTACTTTAGATCTGGCTTAACATTTATTCCTATATAGGATGTGGACATATTTTTATACTTGGCACTTGTTTTTATGGATTATATAAGATTGTTTTGATAGAACCTGATGTTAAGTTTACCAGAACTGTCCCTGCCCTCCTGGAAATTCTGGCTGTTAATCCATGTCCTGTCCTCATGCTTTAAATCAGAAAGGAAGATCTGAGATGCCTCAGGACAATCAAGACTTGGGATTTGTTCTCTGCTGTTGCTGCCTGGTATCTGGGAGTTCATGGAAATGGGAGTTGGAGGGTTAAAAGTAAGTAATTATGATATACCTCAGTAGTCAGTTGTGATGAGGGCAACGTAAATAGGTAACTAGTATTTGTAGCATTCCAAGTCTTAATATTAGAATATTGCCCCTTCTTTTCTGGCCAGTGAAGGCAAGTTTCTTTGTACCTGTTTTATCACTCCACCTTCGTTCATTCTCATGTTCGTCATTCAGCAGCTGTCTCCATTCCCATTCCACTGCTGCACTGAGAAGGATACATTTTTCAATGTGGTTCTGATACTACCTGCTTGGAGAGCTGGCCATCATAATCTTTCACCTACTTAGAGTGTCTGTAGTGGGGACAGGGAGTGAAGTGGTGGTTTGTTTCTCAGGGCCACAAAAAAAAATCACCCTTTATCATCTTTAATCATTTGTTTTATCTTTGCTTTTTTCTTAATTTTCCCCTTTTATTTTTATTGAGATATGATTGACATATAGCACTGTGTAAGTTTGTGTACAGCATAATGATTTGACTTTATAGCATGAAATGATGATCACAGTAAGTTTAGTGAACGTTCATCATCTCATATAGATACAAAATAAAAGAAAAACATTTTTTTCCTTGTGATGCTCACTCAGGATTTTCCCTCTTAACTTTCATATGTAACAAACAGCAGTGTTAATTATATCTATTACGTTATATATTACATCGGTAGTACATATTTATCTTGCAACTGGAAGTTTGTACCTTTTGACTACTTTTGTCCAGTTACCCCTCCCCCCATCCCCTGCCTCTGGTCACCACAAATGAAGACCTTCATCCTTTACTCATGCTATTAAAGACTCCTCTCCAATCACCTGGGCATTGCAGCCACTATGGAAAATAGTATGAAGGTTTCTTAAAAAATTAAAAATAGATCTACCATACAACCCAGTAATTCCGCTCCTGGATATTTATCCAAAGAAAATGAAGATAGCAATTTAAAAAGATACATGCACCTCTATGTTCATTGCAGCATTATTTACAATAACCAAGATATGGAAGCAACCTAAGTGTCCATCAACAGACGAATGGATAAAGAAGATGTAAGATATATATATGCAAAAGCCATAAAAAATGAAATATTGCCACTTGTAACAACATGGACTGAGCTAGGGGGTATTATGCTAAGTGAAATAAGTCAGACAAAGACACATACCATATGATTTCACTTAAGAGTTTTAACTCTTTATAACTTGTTTTCTTATTCTCTTGTAATGTAAAATGACTTTTACATTATTCCAAAGGCTAAGGGAGAAGCCCCTTTAAGAAATTAGTCTGTGATATCTTCTGATAATTTGACTCGACTTTGGATGAGTGAGGTAGGAAGAGCAAAGGAAACCAGTAGATGTTATGTGGTTCCATTTTGAGAAAGGCTACTCTGAGCCAACAAGAAGTGATGATTACAAGACTGAATCAGTGGAAAGCAGGCTAAGCTGACGTCTAAAATGAAGTAATGAGCAATTAATGGTCTTAAGAAACACAAATTTTTATAAGATTACTCCTTCTTTAGGTGTGAAAAAGAGTTAAGATGAATCCTGGACCATAGCTGTGGAAGTCTTGAAGCAGCTCAGAAATGAGGAAAACAAAAGTGTTTTCCTAGAAAGGAAAGCCTATATATATATATATATATATATATATATATATATATATATATATATATATATATATATATATATATATATACACACACACACACACACACACACACACACACGCACACATATATATGAAATTTATAGCATTTTCTCAGTAATAAGTAAAATAATAAGTGAAATAATTGATGTTTGGAGTGTTCATAGCCTTTAATCTAAATTCCACTTCTGGAATTTTTCTTCAATACCATCTAAAAAGCTATATAAATAAAAAGATACTTGCACCATTATTTATAATAGTGAAATGTTAGAAACATTACATGTTTATTGGTTAAATATATTATCATCTACCAGTTCAATGAAATATTTTGCAACCTTAAACGTTAAGATTATGAAGACCATGTAGCAACAACACGGAAAACATTTATGATATTTTGTTAGAAGGCAAGTTTTCTCAACCTCAGTGCTACTGGCATTTTGGGCCAGATCATTGTTGTTGCGGGTGGGGGCTACTTCGTGCCCTGTAGGATGTTCAGCAGCATCACTGGTCTCTACTCACTAGATGTCAGTAGCACCACCACCCCAGCTGCCAACCAAAAACGTCTCTAGACATTGCCTAAAGTCCCAGGCTGTGGGTAGGGTATGGAAAAAGTGCTCATGGTTGAGAACTATTGATAAAGGGGAAAATCAAACTACAAAATTGCTTCTATGCTATGATTAAATCTTTGTGAAATTAAGTACACATCTAGATCAAAACAAAGATTAAACACAAAAATTGGAGCACTGATTTATTAAGGTGGGGGATTCAGAATGATTTTCCTCTTATAAATTCTCAATAAATAAAAATTTGTAAGGAAAAATACCAGAATTGGAGTGACAGAATATTGCAATTGTATTATTTTGCAATAAAAATGAATGGCTTGAGTAAAAGAAAAGCATAAGAGAGTCAATTGTTTTCTTACCTCTAGTCCTAGTAAAGTCTACCCACTGGACCATAGTCACCTAGGACAAAATTCATGATTTACCTTCTAGCAGTTTCCTACTCTCAGGGCTATGATTACTGAAACATAGTGAGCTTTGTACCTCTTGTTTTTCTCAGTGATGGAAAGTCAGTGTATTAGTTTGCTGAGGCTGCCTTAACAAGCACCATAGACTAGGGGGCTTAAACAACAGAAATTTATTGTCTCACAGTTTGAGAGACTGGAGGTTCAAAATCAAGATATTGGCAGAGTTGGTTCCTTCTGAGGGCTGTGAATGAAGACTCAATTCCAGACATCACTCCTTGGCTTATAGGTGGCCATCTTCATGTTCACATGTTTTTCTCCCTATATCTTTACATTGCTTTCTATTTGTCTTCTAATTTTTCCTTTTTATAAGGATACCAGTCATATTGGATTAGGATTCACCCTAAAGACCCCCTTTAGCTTGATTACCTCTTTAAAGGCCGTATCTCCAAATAAGGTCACATTCTGAAGTAATGGGGATGTCAGGACTTCCACAGATGAATTTAGGAGGACACAATTCAACCCATAACAATCAGATTCTCAAGATGGGTAGAAGGAGCTCTTCCTAATTGTACACTGAGCCCTGAAAATTCTGATCTGCTCTTCACATATTTCTTAAAAATGGACACATTTCTTCCCCTGCCTGCCCCAATCCCTAAGGGAGTATCCTGGCTTGGGAAGTCACGGTTACCAGTGAAAATGTGTGATATCTTTCAGGGGGTATTTGGGCAAAGCAGGAACCACTCGTCTTGGGGAATGTTTTAATAACCTAGGCAATAAATATTTAATATGCTATTAAAGTAAGATTTTTTTCTGTATATCAACTACATGTAGATGAAAAGCTGAAAATAATCTTCCTTTTATGGCTTCAGAACAAAGTGGAAAATTTACATGCAATGGCCATGGGACGGATTTATTTCCATAAAATGGCATTCTCTGCAGTTTCAATTTCATGCAAAGAATTCTAAGGGTTTCGAAATGCTACTCAACAGAGCCCTGCTTATTTGATGTGCAGTGAAGGAAACAGTTGTGAATTCTGGCTTAGTTTCCAATCTAAAAGGATTTAAGGGAAAGTAGTGTTTTCAGCTCTAAGGCTTAAAACTTAACCATATTCTAGAATTAGATCAAACAGAAGACATAAATTAAGATTTTCTATAGATTATGTGGAGCCAGATTCAAAAGTTGATGTTAATTGAGACCATTTCACAGAGATTCTAGTGTACATTTTTAATGACGCGGACATGAGTAATTATCTTATTAAGTAGTACTGGGACCTTTCACAAACAGCTCGGATGTCAGAAGGGGGCCTAAATGCCTGTGTTCATCTATGCTCTTCCCCTATCAACCTAGTGGAAACCCAGATTTGGAATTCAGCCCCTTCCCAGGTTTCCACAGGAATACCAATGACTTCAAGTATATATTTGGATACTGTACACACACTGAAGGTCCAGGGATCACCAGGAGCTCTGAGCACAGCGTTCTGCCAGGCCCTTTCCTCCTACTCTCTTTTCTTGCTTTCTCCTTTTTATGTTTTCTCCACCCTCCCCACTGTCCCCAAGCCACACCATCCCTTCAGTAACAATGCCAATTCCTCCTCTCAGTTTATGCACAGCATGAATTACAGCATATCAAATTATTACCTCAAGTAAACACAGTGCTTTCCCTAAGAACAAACAGGAGAACAAACTTTTCTCTAGCCCATTACACATTGACCATGGGTAACTTACTTAACCTCTCTAAATCTAACGGAATACAGTGAAAATCGCCCCATAAGGTGAATTTGGCACATGCCCGGCACTGACTTCCATCCTCTGATCAGCCCTTTCTTAATCAGGAAAAGCTAAAGTTTATTTGGGTGGGAAGAAAAAAAAGAGTGACACCAGAAGAGGAAATAGTAAACAATCTCAAACCATTTGGGGAAAGCCGGGAAAGGAAAATAGATCTCTGAATCCCAAATATTCTCTTGGCCCAAACTGGCCAGTTAAATAGGAAACTTTAAAACCCCAAACTTCAGCAGGCCCTGGGTAGTGTGGATTGCACACTTGGACCCTGGAACTTCCTGCATTTCATTAATCATGCAATAAAATGACTTTATATTTTACACAACTGAATTTTTAGACCTCACTTATCATATTATGGTGGGGTTTTATATGAATATGGAATTTTTTTAGGCCTTATATATCTCATTAAACTCTCAAAATAACTACCGCATTTAACAGTAGAAAAGAAAAAAAAAAGACACTTCTGAAGAAAGTAAGGGACTTAACAAATTGGTAACAAGAGTTGGGACTCCCGGGCTTCCCTGGTGGCGCAGTGGTTGAGAGTCTGCCTGCCAATGCAGGAGACACGGGTTCGAGCCCTGGTCTGGGAAGATCCCACATGCCGCGGGAGACTAAGCCTGTGAGCCACAACTACTGAGCCTGCGCGTCTGGAGCCTGTGCTCCGCAACAAGAGAGACCGCAATAGTGAGAGGCCCGCGCACCGCTATGAAGAGTGGCCCCTGCTCGCCGCAACTAGAGAAAGCCCTCGCACAGAAACGAAGACCCAACACAGCCAAAAATAAATTAATTAATTAATTAATAAAAAATAATTTAAAAAAAAGAGTTGGGACTCCTACCAGTTCTTCTGATGGCAACTAGACTAATTCCTCCTGGACAGCATGCTTCCTTCCCCAGGAGACTTCATCAAGACTAGATAACAGAAAATTATTTTTCCTCCAAAACAGTCGTTTGGAACGATACTCAGTTAATTATCTCATGTTTCACCTGGCCTGTGTCCGTATGTTTTAGAAACTTTGTGGGTCCATGCCTTCCTATTGATGGCATCCAATTGCAAGCTGGGTCTAAAGCAATCTGGCAATATGGTGAAGTCAATCAAACAAGCAGTCATTTCAGTTAAATAAATAGGATGGGTGATTCTATGTCAGAACCACCCCCGCCCCCAGTGAAATTTTCATTCCCTACTGGTATAAAGAATTTTGCAATAACGTCAAGGTTGAAAGTGAGGAAAAACTGGTTCTGTAGTGACTTACAGGCTAAGATGTATAATAGTAATAATAATAGTGAGAAGAAGAATAGCAAGAGGTTCCATTTATTGAGTGCTTACTTTATTCCAGGTACTGTGCAAAACACATTTCAATTTAATCTTAATGAGAAACAATTTTATAAATCTCTTTTTGTCTTTTTCACTAGAAATTAAGAATTTTGCATTGATGATACAATAGCTAACATTTCCAAGAAAACTCTAGGCTTTGATGCCTACTCCCTGATCAAATAGGTAGATGTGAACAATTATGACTAAAACTTCCAGTATTGCTGTCATATAGAAGAACAAGACCACAAGAAATGACCATGATATCTGATTTAGTATTTGCTTCTTAAACAGATGTTGCAACATCTGTTTTCTCCATTCATCTACCCTGCATGTGTAAGTTAATGTTTCTTACGTATTGGCTATTTCTCACATGACAGAAAATACTCATATACTTTATGGAAAAACCTCATTCAAAGCCAGGAGCAAGTTTCACCATGATACTCTTGTGTAATTTGCCTATGTTTATGGCATTGCTTTCTCCCTGCTCTCACAACTTCAACCTGTCTTCTAGACAAGTAGAGATACTGGAGCAGTTTCAGTCTTAAAGTTCCTGTAGCATAATTATTTAATGAGGACTTCTATATTTAACCCCCAAACCATGTAGTCTCTGTTGGTACGATCAGAAGAAGGATTTGGAAATCAGAACAAAAATAGTGGCCATCAAGTGATAGACTATATGTTGGCATTTTGATGATAGGCAGACTGGGTTTGAATCTGCCTTCTGCTGTTTATTAACTGCGTGACCTGAGATGTTTTACCTGTCTTCTCTAAGCTTTAATTTTTTCATCTTTAAAATGAAGATAAGAACAGTGTCTGTCTTATAGGGTCAGTGTGAAGGTTCAGGGAGATAAGGCACATAGATGTGTTAACATAGTGCCTGGCACATAATAAGAGCCTAGTAAACACTACTTATTATAATCACTCCTCTCTCTGCCACTTTGTGCAAATTTGGCCAAGTCATTCAACCTCTCTAACCTCTGATGCTATAAGGAAATAGATTAAACTAGATGTCCTCTAAAATCTTTTTCCACTCTAATTTTCTATGAGTCAAAATCATTCTGCACATTCATAGGAAATATAGTTAGCACTCACCAAATACTCAATATGTTCCTCTACATTTCTCAGCATTGTACTTGAGTTGAGACCTCATAACCAGTTCTGGCCAATGGAAATATGAGCATAAATGATGTCCAAGGCTTCTCTGGATCCAAGGCAGTTATGAGCATGTGTGAATTCTTGCATTCCTGTTGTTGCAATATGGAAGCAGCTGGATCTCTGAGATACCACTAAAGAAAATTTCCTGGCCTGCACTTGACTGTGACAAGAGTAAGAAATAATTCTTTGTTGTGTTAAGTAAATGAGATTTTTAAAGTTTGACTGTTAAAGCAGCTAGCAGGTACTTGCCCTGACTTATATAGTACTCAAAGTTCTCCACACCCTATATCTTAAAATTGTTATGTAGGTAAAACTTTTTAAAAATAAGGCACAGTATTCCTGGGGAGGGGGTGGAGTGGGGGGGGAGAAGAAAGGAAATGTAATTAAAGATCAACATGTGGCCTGAGAGGCATGCATGAAAAACATGAAGAGGCCAAGAAGCTAAATAGGGCATTGTTTTAAGTGTAGCTCCAGGCTTTTTTGGCATTTACTAGATGCCACCCTTTTCCCCATTAGCTTGGTTTATTTCAATTAGGTTTATTTCACTGTACAGGTAGGATGGCTCTGACTCTTAAGTTAGAAATTCCTGAGTCTGTTTTTACAACACCTTAACATGTCTCCTGGTTTTCACTGGGCACTGCAAAATTCTTAAAGCATAATTAATTTTACTATAATTACACTAATTATAAGAAGAAAAACATTCCACACCAGAGGTAAAATGGAAAGGCACACGATATCTGGTGGCCCTACCTCACAAGATTGTTGTGAAGACTAAAGTAGATACCAGAGGTTGAAAATTATTAACTGTTACACAACAAAGTGAGGTGGGTGGTGTGATGATAGAATGAGAGGTATATTGCAAAGACACTAGAACTTATGAAGGAGGCTGGATATCTGATATGGGAAACCTGTATGTTTAAAGAGAAGTCAAAATACGAAGCATGGTTAGAGATCTACACAGGAACTTTAATAAGAAGAGCCTAACTTCATTCTACAGAGTATACCTCATTTCACTAACTATTCTCTTCCTTTAAAGAGAAAGCTACTAAACTTTATATTTGAAAAAATAATAACACCTTCTTCAGAATAATCAAAATTATAAGAGCAGTGAGAATGGCCTTTCTAAGCAGCTACATATTTACACATCTCTGGATAGTTTAGGGAAACTGGGATTCTTTGAGAGTTTGCATTCATATTTCCTTAACAAAGAAAATAGCGTTGGTAGGCACACATCAATGTCATTTTATAAATAAAGATTGACTTAAATGTGAATTTCAAAAGTGAATAAATACCAGTGATTCAGCTCTCCGTGTCATTTATCAAGATGGATTTATCCAAGCCATTTGTGATTTGGATGGAATGTTGGAACAGGGACCACTGTTCCATAACAAAGAAGATAGATGAAAATCTCAGAGGATGACTGTTGACCTAATACAAACAAAATATCTCCTAGTTGCACTGGTTGTTGCCAAGTCTCAGTGGAGTGCTAAGAATAAATACAGCACAAGTGCGGAAAGGGGTCTGCTTGACTTTCTGCTTGTGATTGTGCAAGTGGATGAGCGATAGAACTGTGAGCTGATCTCTGCCACTGCATGGAAGCCACTGGATCATTGACGTCAGTGCTCAGAATGCGGTGTGCTGTGAAAGCAGTAGTCCCTCACAACACAAAAGGGAAAAGTCAGCAATATGACCTGAATAAGAGAACGAAGCTTGAGGCAATACGTCAGGTCACTGAGGCAGGAATAATACTTCACAGTACCAACAGTTACCATCCAGTGAGGCCCTGCTTGGACTCTGATAGAGTGGGTTTTCACAAAAGGGAATTGGTGGATGGTCTGAAGAAGCACTTAGCAGCATCCCATTCATCTTAGAAGAGTAATGATCCATGTATTCTCCGAGACTTTGAGCTAGGTACATTGTGTAATTTACAGGAGACCTGCTTCTCCAAAGTCTGGCCAACAGTGGCCGGTTCATCTCATATTCAAGCTGTATATAAAGAGGCAAAAATTCAGGTTGAATAGTTGTCAGTGACTCTAGATTAGATGTAACTAATTGCCAAAATGGCCTCACCACATGGATATACTAAACAGCTTTTTTGCTCCTCACCCAGTGTCTAGCAATCAGTGAAGGGGTCACTGCCAATAGGGACAGAGAACAGGGAATGGGAGTGAGAAGACCTGGAGAAGGGAGAGAGTGGGTGAAGAACCATGGGGGCAGCTCTGATCCCTGCATTTCAATAATTTGGTCTTCTGCTGACCACAAATTCTCTGAGTGGAGACAGGGAAGACTTGTTAGCAAACTGGACATGCGTCTCCCTGACACACACACACACACACACACACACACACACACACACACACACACACCCCTGAGGAACATTTTAAATATATCTCAGTTCCATCTTAAAAAATTCAATCTTTTCAAGCCAGAAAAAAAGATTCTCAATGTAGTCTAAGACCCCAAATCTGTTGAATATCAAGTTTGATCATATTGCCTGATACCTTGATATGAAATATAAGATGGATGGATGGGGCTCAGTGACATTCTTATTTTATTCAGCATATGTACAGTTTTGTTGTTTACTATTGCTTCTTGACTCCACAGATTTCTTCCAGGTTTAATTTCCTTCTTGCTGAATTAGATCAATCAGTAGTTCAAAAACAAAGAGCTATGTGTAGTAAAAATTATTTTTTAGATGTCTGGGATGTTTCTATTTTAATTCTTCAATGGTAGGCTAAGTAGTTAGAGTTTTAGGAAAAGCTGATTTTTTTCTCAGCTTTTAAAGATGTTTCTTTGTTTTGTGGCATCCACTGATACTGAACAGAATTGTTTTGTCAGTCTAAATATCATTCCTTTATAAGCAATATGATTTTTCTCTTGATCAGCATTTAAGGTTTTCTTTTTGCCTATTCTGCAACAGCTCCTTCTCCATGAGCTCCTTCAGACTCTGGCTTTTGACCTATCTTAAATCATGGAAACTACTTAGCCATGATCAATTTTTTTAATATCTTCTTTTCCTTTATTCTTTATATTCTCTTTCTGGCACTCCACTAAGACATATGACAGAGATTCTCAAACAATGTATCTCTTTCATGTTCTCTGTTTCTTGATGTTTCTGTGTTGCATTCAGAGTGATTTTCTCAGGTCTGTCTTTCAATTCATTAATTTCTTCTTCAATGAGTGTAGTCTACAGTTAATACATTATTAACTTTTTTTGTAGCAGTTTTATCAAAATATAATTCACATACCACACAATTCACTCATTTAAAGTGTACAATTCAATGGTTTTTAGTATATTCTCAGAGCTGTGTGAACATCAGCACAATAAATTTTAGAATATTTTCATCACTCCAAAAGAAACCATGTTCTCTTTAGGTATCACTTCCCAAACACTCCCAGCCCTAGATAACCACTGATTTACTTCTGTCTGTATGGATTTGCCTATTCTGGACATTTCATATCAATCAAACAATATGTGGTCTTTTGTTTATGGCTTCTTTCGTTTAATATATTTTCAAGATTCATCTCTGTTGTAGCATGTGTCAGTACTTTATTCCTTTTTATTGCCAAATAATATTCCATTGTGTGGCTATACCACTTATTATTTATCCATTCATCAGTTGATGGGCATTTGGGCTATTTCTATTCTTTGGATATTATGAAGAATGCTGCTCTGATCTTTCATGGACAACATTTTTTGGTGGACATATGTTTTCTTGGGTGTAGGAATGGAGTTGATGGGTCATAGGGTGACTGTATGTTTACCTTTTGAGGAATTTCCAGGTTGTTTTCCAAAGCGTACAATTTTACATTCCTAACAGCAGTGTATGGGGGTTCTAATTTCTCCACATTCTCTCCAATACTTACTCTTCATGAATTTGTGTCATCCTTGCACAGGGGCAATGCTAATCTTCTCTGTATCATTCCAACTTTAGTATATGTGCCTCCCAAGCAAGAACTTACTCATATTTTTATTTTATATATATATATATATATATGAAGTGGTATCCCATTATGTATGGTTTTGATTTACCATTTGTATATCCTTTTTAGAGACATGTCTATTTAGACCCTTGTGATTGTTAAAATTAGATTATTTGTATTTTTATTTTTGAGTTGTAAGAGTCCTTTATGTATTCTAAATGCAAGTCCCTTATTAGATTTATGATTTGCAAATATTTTCTCCAATTCAGTGGGCTGTCTTTTCACTTTTTTGATTATGTTTCTTGCAACACAGAAGTTTTAGTTTTGATAAAGTCCAATTAGTCTATTTTTTTCTTTTGTTCCTTGTACTTTTGTTTTTATATTTCAAAAACCATTGCCAAATCCAAGGTTACAGATCTATGCCCACATTTTCTTCTAAGAGTGTTATATTTTTAGCTCTTATATTTAGGTCTATGATGCACTTTTACTTAATTTTTGTATATGATGTGAAGTATAGGTCCAACTTCATTTTTTTTTTTTTTTGCATGCAGATATTCAGTTGCCCCAGTATCATTTATTGAAAAGACTATTCTTTCCCCCATTTAATTTTTTTCGGTACCTTTGTCAAAAGTCAATTGACTATAAATGGAGGGTTTATTTCTGGACTCTTAATTCTACTCCATTGATCTATATGTCTGTCCTTATGCCACTGCCACACTGTCTTGATTATTGTAGCTTTACAGTAAGTTTTGAAATTGGGAAGTGTAAGTCCTTCAACTTACAACTTTGTTCTTCTTTTCCAAGATTATTTTGACTCTTCTAGTTTTCTCAAATCTCCACATGAATTTTATGATCAGCTTGTCAATTTTTGCAAAGAAACCAAGTGTAAGGTTGATAGGGATTACATCGAATCTGTAGATCAATTGGGGGAGTATTGCCATTTTACCAACATTGTCTTCTGACACATGCACATAAAATGTCTTTGCATTTATTTTCGTCTTCATTAATTATTTTTAACAATGCTTTACAGATAGCAGAGTATAAGTTTTACACTTCTTTTGTAAAATTTATTGTATTTTATTCTTTTTTAAGCTATTGTAAATAAATTTCTTAATTTCATTTTAAGATTATTCATTGCTAGTGTATAGAATTACAATTAATCCTTTTAAATGAGGTATAGTTGATTTATAATGTTATATTAGTTTCAGTGTACAACATGGTGATTTAAAATTTTCATAGATTATACTCCATTTAAAGTTATTATAAAATATTGGCTATATTCCCTCTGCTGTACAATATATCCTTATAGTTTATTTTATACATAGTAGTTTGTACCTATTAATCCCCTACCCCTATCTACAATTGACTTTTGTATATTAATATTATAACCTGTAATCTTTCTGAACTTATCACTTCTAATAGTTTTTGGTGGATTGCTTAGGATTTTCTAAATACAAGATCATGTCATCTGTGAACAGAAACAGTTTTACTTCTTCCTTTCCAATCTTGAAGCCTTTTATTTCATTATCTTGGTTAAATGCACTGGCTAGAATCCCCAGCACAATGTATACTAGAAGTGATGAGAGCAGACATCTTTGTCTTGTTCCTGACTTTAGGGGAAAAGTCTTCAGTCTTTCATCAATAAGTGTGATATTAGCTGTGGACTTTTCTCTGATGCCCTTTATTGGATTGAGAAAGTTCCCTTCTATTTCTAATTTTTAAAGTGCCTTTATCATGAAAGGGTATTGGATTATGTGAAATGGGTTTGCTGTATCTACTAAGATGATCATGTGGTACTTTGTTCTTTATTAATATTACATATTACATTAATTAATTTTCAGATGTAAAAACCAACTTTGCATTAATCCCACTTGGTCAAGGTACATAATCCTTTTAATATGTTGTCAGATTTGGTTTGCTGTATCTTGTTGAGGACTTGCATCTATATTCAAAAGAGATATTAGTCCATAGTTTTCTTTTCTTCTGATGTCTTTTTCTGGATTTGGTATCAGCATAAAAGTGGTCTCATAAAATGAGCTGAACTTGTTCACTCCTCTTCTATTTTTGGAAGAGTTTATAAAGAATTGGCATTAATTCTTTAAATGTTTGGTTAAATTCACCAGTAAAACTGTCCAGGCCTGGACTTTTCTTTGTGTATAGTTTTTTTGGTTACCAACTAAATTTATTTATTTATTTATTTTTTGTTACAGGTTTATTAAGATTTTGTATTTCTTACTGAGTCAGTTTTGGTAGTTTGTGCCTTTGTAGGAATTGGTCCATTTAATCTAACTTATCTAATTTACTGGCATATAATTGTCCATATTATTTCCTTTTAATCCTTTTTTGTTTCTGTAAAGTTGGTAGTGATGTCCCAACTTTCATTTCTGATTTTAATAAGTTGAGTCCTCTCTCCTTCCCTTGGTCAATCGAGGCTAATTTTTGCCAATTTTGTTCATTTATCAAAGAACCAATTTTTTATTTCATTGATTTTTCTCTATTGTTTTCCTATTCTCTATTTCATTAATTTCTGCTGTAATCTTTATCACCAAATGAGAAGGAAAGCATAAGCTTTCTTTCTTTTTTAACTTTTTATTTTATATTGGAGCATAGGTGATTAACAATGTTGTGTTAGTTTCAGGTATACAGCAAAATGATTCAGTTATACATATACATGTATCTATTCTTTTTCAAATTCTTTTCCCATTTAGGTTGTTACATAATATTGAACAGAGTTCCCTGTGCTATACAGTAGGTCCTTGTTGGTTATCCATTTTAGGGAGTTTGGGATTGACATGACAAGCTATCTTTTTTGTAATCCAGTCTTATTAATGAAAATAAGCAAAGCCCCGAACTTGCACTATAGGAAACTAATTATTGCTTCAAACCATCCCTAGACCTTCAAGCACCCACTGCAGAGGCTGGTTTATGTGTATAGGAGTCTGGAATCCAAAGGCTGGGAGGAAGAGAGAAAAAATGTCACCCTTTGACAGTGCTCCTCATCAAAATCATCACATAATACAATAAGGCAGTCTTCTGCAGAGGTAGGACCTCCACCCTTCCTCTCTCTCTAAAGTAAGTTTGTACATGCTTCACTAATCAGGCTAAATTCATTTCATCTGCTCCTACCCAGTGTCAGTGGAGTCTTTAAAAGATTTTGTCTACCAAATAAGCTTTATATACATTAAACAATAAACAGTTTGTTCTGCCCATATTATCACTATTTTTTGGTCAATGTTAATCCAGATTTCAAATGATTTATTAGCAGTAAAGCTTATGATAGTATTATAAAATCACAAAAATTACAAAATCACTGTGACCTGAGAAAGTTTTGCAACCTCTGGATTATCTATTTTCATTCCCCCCCCCCCACCCAGTCTTATTAAGGATAACTGCATGGGTTTTATTAAACTTTCTGAAATATTAAAAAGAGCTCCAAGAACCGTTCTAACCTCATGAGCCTCAAATTGGTAACTGATAGATGAAGGTGTCTCTAAAATCACACCAATAGAATAAAACTGTATTTTACTGGTAAATACATGCTCCATGGTGATACCATTATGGTGATATAATACCTCCTGCTCTTGATCACATTTCCCAAAGATATTTTTCTAGAGGTAGAGAAGGAGCAAAAGGTGCAATTAACTTGTTGTGTCACGTTTGGGGAACACTTCATTTATTCTACAAAAATTGATTGAGCATATACTGTGGCATATACTGTGTGCCAGACATGAGTGAACAAAACAAAGAAACCCTGACTAATATTCTAAAATCTAAATGCTTAATATAATATCAGATAATGGTAAGTGCCGAGAAGAAACATAAAAGAGGGGATTCACAGTGTCAGGGAGTGAGGTATACTATTTTGAAAAGGATAGTCAGGAAAGGCCTCGGATATGAGACATTTAAGTAGAGATCTGAATAAAGAGAGAGCCATATAAGTAATTGGAGAGAGTTCCAGGCAGAGGGTTCCAGCAGGTGTAAAGGCGAGAGCATGTATGGCATTCTAGATAGGAGTCTGCATCTTTTAAGTTTTAGTCTTTTGAATTTGACTCTCAGATAACAGTTAACTTATAATATTAACTTTGTGAGCTTACAAAGCCAAGACCCACGTTCAGGCATTTGTCAGTGACTTGACCCAGATGCAGACACCCCATTAGGCCTAAGAGAAAGAGCCTCCTATTATTTTAAAACAACATTTGTACTACAGTAAGTTGCAAGATTGGATCTGAAGGACAGAATCAGATACTCTATTTTGTTAAGGTACTTTGGGAAAAACTTGTGATGTCATATCTGTTAGGAAATTTATAAGACATCATTTTTTTCTGAGTGATGAGGCCAAAAGTGAATTGTACTTTCTTCTTTGCATATATTCTATATTATTTACATTTTTATTGAGCACTTTTTTAGTAATCAGGAAAAACATCAAAGCCTTTTTCATATTCATTTAAAAAATGAGTTATAAAACAATACTATATGTAGCAAAATCCCACTTTACATAAAAATATAGAACGTGTGTAACTGTGTGTTTCTACATTTATAAATGTTTTTTGTAGGTTTTTTTCTGGGGGGGTGGGAGAAGGTTGGTGTCTATGTAGGTTTACTTGTATATAAAAAGAAAAAAATTTAGAAGAGCAGAGACCAAAATGTTAATAGCAGTTATACCTGAGTGGTTGAATTTTGGGTGGTTTTTAAAAATCATCTTCAGTATCACATTTTAAACTTTTTATTGAAGCATAACATGCATAAAGAAAAGGTGTAAAACATAAATGTATAGGTCAACTAATTATCACATATAACTACCATTATAATCATCAACGAGGTAAAGTAATAAAACCTGCTAGCACCCCAAAAACCCCTTATGCCCCCTCATTCCATCTCTTATACCTTGACTTCCTGCATTAAAGTTTAATTTTAACTGGCTTTGATAGTAGATAAATGGAGTCATATAATATGTACAGCCTAGGGTTTAGCCTCTTTCCCAGTGCCTCTTTTTGTCAATTAGTCTTTTGGGGGTTGAAGCCAGCAGAATTGTCCCAATTCTTTTCCATAATATTGGCACAAATTACTTTCAAATAACTTTACTTTTTGTCAAGCATTCACACAGATACACATTTCAGTGAATCTAAACAAGTATTCCTGAAAAAAGTATTCCTGTCATCATTATCCTCATTTTTTGAGGTGAGAAAATAGAGATGAGGTAAGTTGCCTATAGTCTCACAGCAAATTGTGGGTGGAGATAGAATAGGATTCCAGGCTCCTACCTCTGAGTATAAACCCCTTACAACAGCTAGAGAAGAATACAGCCTGATTCTCTAAGGAATACTGTGACACCCAACAAATTCCCCTTTTAATTTAGAAAACATGATTTTCCGACATGGCTAAGGGGGAAAACATCTTGTGAAATCTTCCTTGATCTGTACTGAACAAAGAAGAGAAGAGTTTGGCTAACCTTAGCATCTGGGTGAGTATGTCCCTAGCCTCCTCCTGCCCAAGGAGTGCAGTACACAGAACATCTCACAATCTCCTACCCTTGCTAACTTCCTGTCCTTCCTTCCTTCCCTCCCTCTCTCCTTTCTTTCTTCTTTCTTCCACCAAATGCTTATTGAAAGTCTACTATACACCACCCATTATTCTTGGTACTTATGATCCAGCAGTAAATAAAACAGACATGGTCCCAGCTTGCTTGAAATTTACAGACTAGCAAACTAGGGTCATTTGTAAACAAAAAAAATCCCAAGTGTGATAAGTATTAAACACTTGTGCAGTGAACCTGGCCCAAATTAAGAGATAAATATTTGATCAATGAATCAATGTTCAAATGAATGAACAAATGAAGAGATGAATTGACTGACCTTTAAGATGTTATTACTCTGAGATTCTTACCATAACAGGATAATTAGAATTTTTTTCTGATTCCGATTTTCTATTCCTATATTACTACAAGTGAAAAATGTTGACAAAGAATTAAACTAAATCTGTCAGTCAAAAAACTTCATAAGAAAATCAATTAACTAGCTCAAAATCATTTCTGTACTTTCAGAAAAAAAGAAAGCAGCTGCCTGATGATATTTTTAATTGAATTCAAAAGCTATTACCTATGAGAACCTTTAATTTATTCTTACTCAGTCAATCGAAAACAATTTAAGCAAAGCAGAATCTGTTTTCTTCTAAGTTGCAACTGAGCTGAGAGCTGTCATGCCAAGTTTCACCCAGTGTGAATTTCAGGAGCTGAATGATAAACACCAGTAAAAGAAACCCTTCCCTACAATGCCAGCAGGACTGCTTTAACCCAGTTTATGCTACCAGGCAACAATCTAAGAAAACCAATATTCTGTTGTTAATTACCCACCTAAAAGGCTAGAGAGGAAATTACAGAAAGAAGCAATCTTCATAATAATTCCCCCATTACCCCATCCTGAATCATCTCTTACCCATGAAAGGGTGAATATAGTAAGTATTTTCAGAGAATCTCAATTCTCATTGAAGTGAGGATTAGAGAGATTGCCCTCCTAAAGAAATGGGCTTAGCAATTCTATGCAAAGGCCTTACCCCCACAGAGTATTTACAAATGTAATGGGTGAAAGTGACAGAGGGAAGGCTCTGGAGGCTGAAGTTGTGGGAGCCACAAAACTCAAATTGATGTCAATACTGTCAGCCACATTGCAGCCTAGTCTCTACTGGTTCATCCATTCATTCAACACATGTGAACAAGACAGAAAAGCTTAGAGTCTAATGTGGGAGTCAGATGAGAAATAGGTACACAAACAAACAAGATTGCCAAACATAATTGTGCCCTGAAGAATACTTCCAAGGTGATGTGATAGAGAGTAACTTGAGAAGACTTATTTAATAAGGTGGTTAAGAAAGGCCTTTCAGAGCATTCGTCTAAGAGTTTTACATATTACAAATGTTCTCTGGGTTCTTTTTAAATAGGGCCTAACCATGCTCCTGTCACATTAGCTGATGTAGACTCCCAACAACTGGAAGCTTACTGTCTCTTCCAGCCAACTCATCATGAGTCTGTGGAAGGAAGGGAACGGGGGGAATGTCTTAACACAATGGCTGGAATTAGCCAATACCAGAATACAAGGGGAAAACTCACTTCTTCCTTTACAACCATGGGGTAGGCAAGAAATTCCTTAGAATGGCTAAAAAAGCAAGAATATTAAAGAAAAAATTGAAAAGTTGGATTTTTTTCAAAATTTGAAGCTTTTGTTCTTAGAAAGACACCGTTTAAGAAATTAAAAAGCAGGCCACAAACTGGGAGAAAATATCCAATATATATCAAAAATATTATGTGTGTGTATATCCAATATATATGTGTATAAACACGTTATGCATGCATATATAAATGTAACATATAGAACATATGTGTGTATCATATGTCGTATATATCTGAAAAAGGACATATCGTATAGAGCATATAATGAACTCTTAAATATCAATAATAAGACGACAAACAACCCAAATTTTAAATGCACAAAAGATTTAAACGGGAACTTCGCAAAAGAGGATACACAAATGGCCAATAGCACTCGAAAAGATGTTCAACACCATTAGTCATCAGAGAAGTACAAATTAAAACCACAATGAAAGGGACTTCCCTGGTGGTGCAGTGGTTAAGAATCCGCCTGCCAATGCAGGGGACATGGGTTCGATCCCTGGTCCAGGAAGATCCCACATGCCGCGAAGCAACTAAGCCTGTGCACCACAACTACTGAGCCTGTGCTCTAGAGCCCGTGCTCCGCAACAAGAGAAGCCACCGAAATGAGAAGCCTGCCCACCGCTTGCCGCAACTAGAGAAAGCCCGCAGGCAGCAACAAAGACCCAATGCAGCCAAAAATAAATAAATAAAATAAAACCACAATGTGATACTCCTTGTCACCCACTGGAATAGCTAAGATGAAAAAGAGTAACCATATCAACTGTTGGTGAGGATGTGGAAAAGTGAAGTCATACACTGCTGGAGTACACACAAACTTGTATACAATGTTCATAAAAGCTTTATTTCAAATAGCTAATAACTAGGAACAGTCTTACTGCCCATCACAGATGAATGGATAAACGAGCTGTGTTGTATCCATACAGTGGAATACTACTCAGCAATAAAATGAACTACTAATACATACAATAACATGGATGACTCTGAAAAACATGCTGAGTAAGTCAGGCACAAAAGTACACGCTGTATGATACCATTTATATGAGATTCTAGAAAAAAGGAAATTTAATCTATAGCAATAAAGAGCAGATTAGTGGTTGCCTGGGGCCAGGGGTCAGAGCAGACTGACTGCAAAAGAGCATGAGGGAAATTTTGGGGGTGATGGAAATGTTCTATATCTTAATCGTGGTTGTGGTCAAAACTCTAAGAATGTACCCTTAAAAGGATCACATTTTATTGTATGTGAATAACAATAAAGTTGACTTTGACTCAATAAAGTTGATTTTTAAAATGGGTTCTTTCAAAAAGTGATCTTAGTGTTTGATCATAGCACTGGTGGAGGCATGTCATGCATTAGATCAATTCACAACGTTTGTGGTTGGAAATCTAGGCAGATATGGAGCCAACATAACAACCATAGCCCCAAAATATTCACTGACATGGTTTTACCAAATTTACCGTACCAGTCTTTCTTTAAAATAAATTTATTTATTTATTTATGGCTGTGTTGGATCTTCATTGCAATGCACGGGCTTCTCATTGTGGTGGCTTTTCTTGTTGCGGAGCATGGACTCTAGGCGCATGGGTTTCAGTAGCTGTGGCACACAGCCTCAGTAGTTGTGGCTCGTGGGCTCCAGAGAGCAGGCTCAGTAGTTGTGGCACACAGGCTTAGTTGCTCCGCGGCATGTGGGATCTTCCCCAACCAGGGATCGAACCCATGTCCCCCGCATTGGCAGATGGATTCTTAACCACTGTGCCACCAGGGAAGTCCTACCTTACCAGTCTTGAAAGATGCTCTGTGAAGAAGAAGTCTCTGTAGTCCAGTAAATTGTAGAAAGACTAATATTCTATAGATTCACATTATACCAATACCATAAATATGGTTCTGAAAGTCCTAGAGTAAATAAGTATTTATTTATGCCAGCCCTTCTTATTTTATCAAGGAATATCTACTGGAACACAATTTGGGAAATGCTAAATTCATTGATCAATATCAATCTGGAGGGAAGTTTCTTGGAGATTTTAATCATCAATATGTATTTTAAATCTCAAAAGAGTGTTTTAGAATGTAGCATTTTCCACATGTATTTGAGCGTGGTACTCTATTTTCAGCTGCATCTTGCAAAACTGGTATTCTATTTTCTTCCAAAAACAGTTTTCTAGGGTTCTTCCAAAGAGCTTGGTCCTTGCCTCTATCTTCCTTATAAGCAACTTAGCCAAATGGCAAATACAGGATTGTCAAATTTTCAGATGACACAAACCAGTTTTCTTTTTAAAGATAGTCAATACTACAGAATTTGAATTCACTGAGATCTGGATAGGCAAGATTGATGAAATTTAAAAAAAAAAACTGTCGAGTTTGAAAAATCAATTAAGTGTATACATGTTTTATGGGGGACAGAGGGAAGCAGACTTTGGAGTTTTAGTTGGCAATAAACTCAACCAAAAGTATAATGTTGTGTCATCAAATGCTAATTCAACCTTAGTCTACACAATTAAGAGAATGGTGTTAAGAATAAGAGAACCATTGTAGGTGAGTACCACTGTAGATCTATAAGATGGTGAAAGAACCAGGAATGTCAAAGGAAGAGTGTCCAAATTCTGGGGAAAAGAATACACAGGCAGAATGGTAATTGCCTCCAAATATGGGGAGAAATTTCATGGAAAGTCACTCAAGCATCTTGATTGGCAGCTTCTAGACCTACTTTTTTTTTTTTTTTTAATTTTTATTTATTATTTATTTATGGCTGTGTTGGGTCTTCGTTTCCGTGCGAGGGCTTTCTCTAGTTGTGGCAAGTGGGGGCCACTCTTCATCGCGGTGCGTGGGCCTCTCATTATCGCGGCCTCTCTTGTTGTGGAGCACAGGCTCCAGACGCGCAGGCTCAGTAATTGTGGCTCGCAGGCCCAGTTGCTCCACGGCATGTGGGATCTTCCCAGACCAGGGCTCGAACCCGTGTCCCCTGCATTGGCAGGCAGATTCTCAACCACTGCGCCACCAGGGAAGCCCTAGACCTATTTTTAAAAGCTCTGATTGTACCTAACCAGGACTATCTTAATCAGAATGGAAATTTGTCCACAAAATCCACAGGACATGGGAGGATCAGGTTCAGAAAAGATGGAGGGCGCTCTGGGATGGGGCAGCCAGAAGCCCCGCCAGGGTTACACCCAGAAGAAATCCGGTCCTCACACCTGTGCCCCTAGCAGTAATGATGGATAAGCAGCACCTGCCCCTGTGTTCTTGCAGCTGCAGCCTCACTCAAGATTCAAAACCCCATTACAGATTCAATGAGCCGGACCAGAATCCTGTGCCTAGCCCTGGCTGGATTTATTTTGAGATATTCCAGAGAACAGAACTAGCAGCTATGAGATGGTTGTTGGTCCCAGACAATGTCAGAATGCCTCTGCTTAGAAAAGGAGTTTATACTAACTGAACTCTTGCCAAAGATTCTTTCTCAATGTGGGAAAGGCAGCAATTACTCAGACTCATTCAGTAAGAATTTTAAAAGTGATAATGGGCAAACAAGAGTGCAATGAACATTAGAGGTCATCTACAACAACTCTTGACCTTTGCCAACATGGAAACTCATCTAGAGAGATCAAATGACTTTTCTGAGGGTCTCTCAGTGAGTATCAAAAGAAATGAACACAGGATCCCCATGACTTCAACCCACCCTTCTTTGTTATAAAATACTGCCTCCTTTTTCAACCAAACCATCTCAGTTAGTGATAGAATTGTAAAATTTACTGAGATCAGAATATCGTTGTGTTGAAATATCCACTCATTGTTGTTAACAGAATTAATGTGAACACAGGAAAGTGTAATCATGTGGGGAAGGGAGAGGAGGTTAAGGAGGGAGGTGGGGACCAGATGAAAAATTCATTCAAACCTAACTGAATTTATTTTTCTGATGCGACCTCTAATTTACCAACATGTTCTTGGCTTTGATGCTAACCTTTTCCATTAATTAAAGTTTGACTGTTTAAGGAAGAACAATGCCTTTGACTACAAACAAGACTTCAGGAAAATGTCACTGTGAAGGCAAATTACTTTTCATCTGCTTAATAAACTTTTTGACTGATGAAAAGTCAGTACTTCACCAGTTCTTCTTGCAGGTGTTGTTTGTCTGTTACGTCTCCTATGTCATCTGGAAACAACAGTTTAAACACTACTTTAATGAGAAAAATCGCCCATGGCTGGTCTGGTTCTGCCTTAAATGGATTTGTAGCTGATCAGTGACTGATAAGATGTTTGCTTTAAACATTTTTTGATGGACAAATCCATTATTTGTTGCCAATTTTTCCAAGGTCCATGGAGAAATTAGCTTTAATTATTCCTTTGGTTGCAGGAACATAGCAAATCTTTTCTTAAGAAAGAAGGGCAAACACTACTAGTCATTGGTTTTCAGCAATTCTTTCATAAATCAAAATATTGAAACTAGTGAATCAAACACTTAGACAGGTTTCTCTGAAGGACAGAGTATATTAATTCTTCCTCCTCAATACAGAAGCAGAAGAAAAGTAAGAGTTTCCTTAAATATCGCGTCAAAATATCAAGATAAAAAGTGGACACCTCAGACATTCAGAGATTTCATGTATACATCTAGTAACACTGTGGCCTCTCACTTCCTTTCAAATTGATGTAGGGTATAGATTCTCTAACTGCTACCATCCTGAAACATAGTGTCCACTAGCAGACAAGGAAGTAGCATAACCAGAAGCACTCATTTGAAAGAAACTCAAAAGAAAAATCAGAAAGAAGAAAAAAGGACATTAACAGGGAAAAAGAGGCCCCAAAACTGGAACGAACCCCTCATCACTATTCCTATTTTCTCCATACAATTTCTGGGTTTGCTCTCTAATAGCAACTTAACAGTCCTCTATTGCGTTACTCATCATCTCCAGTGGAGACACTCCTTCCTCTCAGAGTATGAATCCTACCATTTGGCAGATTCTAGACATGGTCAGTGACAGCCTGTGACCACCCCATAATACCACGGGTCAGAAGGACTATCATGGCTGTGTCTTAGCCAGATTAGTTTTCTTAGAGTGGAGCTCACACTGGCAAGGTTCCATCCAGACTTGTAAGCAACCAATTTCTTTCTCACTCGAATTTCTCATTAATTCACCTTGAGATCTTGGTCATGACCTCCCTTTACATTTGCAATGTTTCAAGAGGAAATGCTCACACTGAACTAACTCTGGGAACCATGTGGGAGGAACACTGCACAGCACTTTTCAAAATAATATCATGGCAGGCTGCCCAACTCACAGCCACAATATCCTGTGGAATCAACAAAACTATTTAAAAAGCCAACAACCTCTTCGAATCAGAACAATTCTGTGGAGGCTCAAGGCAGCAAAGCTTTTATTCCTAGACTCTAGAATACTGGTCTTCTTATATCACGACCCAGATAGATCTGAAGCAAAAGTTTCATCCCCCACCATTTCTCTTATCACAAGCATGCTTTTTTTCTTTATCCGATTTCATTTTAATGCTGGTTATGACCCACTAAACTGATTTCATGACCCACAGTCTAAAAAGCACTGTTCTAGAACGTGGAGAACTTCTCTCCTTATCTGGAGTCATTTCAAATGGCCATGTTTTTAAGATTCTAAAGCAATGCTGCACATTAGATATACTCTATAAAAATTAAGACGGCTGGGTACCCCAGCTAGAGATTCTGATTCAACTGGTACCAAGCATCAGTCATTTGTAAAAGCTCTCCGGGTGATTTTAATGTGTGGCCAGGCTCAGGACCCATTGCTCTGGTCTAGAGCAGCTAATAAGAAAACCTATAAGTTCCTTTATTGCAGTATACTTTTTAAAAGAATCTCTTCTTATGAAGTTATTTTACATAATATGAATTAGCCAGTCAATAGGTTGTGTATCAGTTTGCCACATTTGGTACAGGATGGTCTTTAAAGCACTTTACAATCTCTCTTTTTCCACTTGAGCAGCAGAATTCCTAAAGGCCAGGAGGCCTGACCACTTGGCCTCTTGCCTTGGACACAGCATCACAGCAGGAGTGGGTTATTATAGAGCCGCCTCGGTCTGTGTGACCTTTTCCCTACTGAGCTTTATTTCCCTGAACAGAAACTAGATGCCTGAGGATGACGCATGGAAAGTGACTGCAGCTCCACAGCGGTGACCCTTCACCTACTAAACTTCCTTTGTTGACTTCACTGCCAGGCTCGGGCAGCTCAGGCTGTGAGTGTGGGACCGACCTTTCACCCAGTTAGCCTGCCAGCAAGAGGCCCAGCATCGGCTTAGCTTCTATAGGATGGGCTAGGTGTTTTCCTCCAAACACGATGTTGATGAAAACTGTGCATGGCAGAGTAACTTTATTTTTAAACAAGAAATGAATTTATGAATTCATGCCCTAGCAAAGGAAAATGATCCCTTTGCTCCAATACACAGTACATTTTGAGGTGCCCATCTGTTGAAAGCAGAGGTGGGAGAACCCTACCGTGGAAGGGGTGAAAGAAAGAGCAAAGTGTCCTTTTTGGATTCAGCACTGACTACTGAAACACAGCGAGGCCCTTCACCAACCAAGAACATAACATAACTAGGTTGCTCAAACTCAGCATTGTCAAATCCTCAAGTTTATTTTCAAAAGGGAAGGACTGAAGGGGAAAGGAGTATGTGTCTGTGTGATTACTGTTAAAGCTAAACGTGGTCTAATTTCCGCTCTGGCAAAGTCTAACCTATACCCTACATATAAGAGGACACCAGAAAAACAAATCAGTGTCCTTGAAGAAACAAGCTGTTGAGCTTCCAGCATGTTTTGGGGTTTTTTTTCCCTCAAATTCAGTTTCACACAGTTGTCTGGTTTGGACCAAGAGGGCAAACAGGCATTCTTAGTTCTAAAAGGTCAGAAAGGCTCATGTGAAAAAAATCTTAAAATTGCCAAGCCCCAGAATAGCATGGCAAAGATTTCCGTTTAAACTGAGATTTAGAAAACTCATATTTCCTACTATCTATGTGATTTAGGTGACTTAATGTCCCCTCTGCCTCAGTGTTTCCTGTGCAAGTGAAAGTACTGGATTAAACGAATGCTTTTCATATTTGTCTTTGACAGTCTAACTAAAGGACAGTTCTTCCAAATGGAAAGGGAAGGGTAGAGGCAGGGAGGCTGAAACATGGAGGCCGTTTGGATCCCTAGCCCAGGAATAACAAGGGGTTGTATCTCTCAAACCTGATTCACTGCTTCTCTCATCTCCGGAGTGCTGTGTTGGAAAGAATCCTGAGGCCAAACCAGACCAAATAGGAAAGAATGTTATGATCTATAATTGGTGGTGTCAGCTACAGTTGGAGAGGGAGGGACTAACTACTTGCACAATACGTACTTGCTTAAGTTGGTATTTTCAAACAAACAGGAAATTTTAGTATAACATCTGGGTATGTCTTTTTACTGCTAAGCACATAGCATTGCAATGCTGTACTAATGCATTGCGTATACTAATAGGCCAGTACACATGAATTGATTGAATTAATCAGGTAGTAAGGAATTATTGTGTAAATGACAAAATTTTCCCATTTTTAAATGTATATCCAGCGGGGTGTTTATACAGTGTTGACCATCCTCTACACTGGGATAAGCAAAGAAATGACAAAAGGAAGTGACCTCTAAAATTTGTCTTCCAGATGACCTGATGCCTGATTGTGTCCTTTTATTATCTGGAACACCACTAAAAGGTTGTCTAAGGCAGCCAGTCAGTGCTACACAAACCGAGGCTGGACCTTGGCAAAACTTGGAGTTTTCCAAGTAAGAGATTTCTTTCTATTTGGACTCTGTTAGGGGGAGGGGGAGGGGAAAAGAAATATCCTGTTTGGTGATAATCTCAGGAAATTTAGGCAATGATCAGCAATCAGAGAAAAGAAACAAGTCACAGAACCAGAAGCAAAATTTCAGCTGACAGTAGCTCAATATCAGTCTACAGGTGACAAAGGGCAGGAAGGATAAGGGAGAGAAAGAGCTGAATTCGGGCTTCTCAGGTGTGGAGTCTCCAAGGCTCTTGGTATGCCCAAGGGGTTAGTAGAAGGCAGGAGAGCGATTAACCCAATTCCCTGTCCTGATCCTGCCTTCCAATTTCGTCAAAAGCCTATTTTAACAGATCTCTGCCAAATTCTTCTGCCTGTTCTTTTGCTACATATGTTTTTATTTCAACTTTTGAAATAACATTTATAATTAAGAAGTAACACATGTTTCATTGTTTAACATTTGGAAAAGCACAAAAAAAGTAAACATAAATACTGATAATTTTACCACCCAAAAATAACCATTATGGACCTTCTGGACTATTTTCTTTATACATATGTTTATGTATATGTTTGTGCATATAATATTCAAAATATTAACCATCTACATTTTCCACCTACGTTTCTTATTATCCCATGACCCCCTCCCTCATTTGGACAGCTCAACCATGACTCAAAGAAGAAGCCAAAAATACTTAATACAAGTTTGGGAGATCCGAGAAACTGAGATATATGTTTTCTTTTTTCCTAAAAACCTAGGTGTGGTTTCTATGATCCATCTACTAACTCCTTCTTAAGGTTCACTTGAGCTGTGGTCAAGTTTCCTTCAACTTTTATTTTCTTCGGTACTCCCCAAACCAGAGAATCTCTTCTAGTTTGAGAGGTAATAGTGGGAACCTTGATGTGATTTATTGCATATTCACTATGCTCTAGATCCCTTCAAGGCCTGGGCCTTTGAAACTCATTTTCTGCACCAAGACCCTAGGAACATAGCAGGAGTAGAAACGGCTGCATGGAATATTAGGCAGCCAGGCAAGAATCAGCCTTCTAGAGTTTCCTGTAGCCCCAAATTGTACAGTCACAGCAAAGGGGCACTGAGGTAGATGGGGTATGAGACTAGGGTCCAGTATGTTTCAGGAACAGCAGGATAAAATGTTGCCCATGTAGCCAAGAGCAAAGACAGGCCAGAGAGAGAGAGAGAGAGAGAAAGAGAGAGAGAGAGAAACAGACCCAAATAGGTCTTTTAGATGGGAATGAGGGATGATATTGTAGCAGTTTACATGAACCAACAATCTAGAACCAGATATAATGAGAAACATCTCACTGGAAGCTAGCATGGTTAGATGACACCAGGCACTAGATCTCCACCTGCCCTGAGACCTCGGCCTATATGAGCTCCTGAGAACATAGATGCAGCCCTGGGGGAAAGAATGGTAAAATCTCCCATTAACCAAACAGACTTACTGATACTATGTATAAAATAGACAACTGATGGGAACACACTGTATAGCACAGGGAACTCTACCTAATGCACTGTGGTAACCTAAATGGGAGGGAAGTCCAAAAGGGAGGGGATATCTGTATGTGTATGGCTGATTCATTTTGTTGTGCAGTTGAGGCTAACATAACATTGTAAAGCAACCATACTCCAATAAAAATTTAAAAAAAAAAAAACCCAGACGGCCTTGTAATTGACATTAAGCTGACTTAGAGAAAAGAAAATTTCAACACTTGCACGTTTGGCATTTGTGGACTGAAATTTGTACCCACTCTATATATTTAAAATGGCTTAACTAGGGTTGGTTCACCTAGTGAGACAGAGAGAGAGAGAGAGAAGAGCTTTCCCAAGTGTATAATTATGGTGTTGGACCATGGACTACATACTGGATAAGAGGAGGAGAGATGATGTAAGAGGAAGGAAGGAAGGCAAAACTGGAGTCTCAGTGAGTCTGAGGGAATGTACATGAGAAGATGGCTGAGTCAAATACTCTAGGAGTATGGGAAGTGGTATACAGGGAGTTTTTGATATTTTACATGTGGTAGTATGACTTGTGAGGATAAGTTCTAGGGTGTATTCATGGGAATGGGTAGCTGAGGTGGGATATAGATAAGATACTGATAAGGCGAAGAGACTGATGAATTCAGGGGTAAAAGGATAAATGGATCACTCACAGTAGTGTTGAAATCAACAAGAACGATAACAGGAATCACACTGGCAAGGAAGTAGCCATGTACTCCATAAAAGGCAGTGATAAAAAAGTAGTAGGTGGTATTATCCTATGCCTTGTCTTCAAAGGTCCTGTGATTTTAAAGGAGAGTAGAGGAGTAATGTTTTGAATGCAGAGAGGTAACAAACAAGGTGTGGAAAGAGGAGGACACTCATCTCACCTTCAATAGACTTTGAGTTAAGGAAAAAAGCCACCTACACTTAAGAGGTTGCACGAGACATGATGTCCTCAGGTTGTGGCAAGAAAATAAAAATATTTAGAGAAGAAATAGGTGACATAGGAAGTTTGTAGACAAATGTTGAGTTCTAGAAGGCAAAATGGAAGTATTTAGAAGAAGGGCAAAGAGCGTGACAGACTAGGTCATACGGGGAGGTACAAAAAAAAACAATCTGGAGAAGAAACTAGGCCAAGATGGATGAACTGAGGGGAAGAGATGTCAGGTGGTACCTGAGTTAAATCACGACTTGAGGCATGGCAGAACTGGTGCAGGTAGACTCTGAGGTCCAACAGTACAACACAGAGTCCAGGGACTCATTTAGCCTAACCACGTGGAACCAGATGGTCATGGTTCACTCCTGCACTGAGATGTGTTATGACAGCCTCAGGGAGTAGGATATAACCTGGAACACAAGACTTAGGGAAGGCCTGGGGGCTTACTAACTCCTACAGTGCTATGGTGTGGTAGACAGGGGGGAAAATCTCACAGATAAAATAAAGATGCCTTTTCTTCAGTTAAGAGATAGTAAGACAGAAGCAGCAGAAGAACAAGAAAGGGATAAAGGTGAGAATGAATCAAGTAATGATGCAGGGCATCTAGGGTGGATAGGGAAGAAATGGAAAACAGAAGATGAATGACATACTGTTAGCAAAAGGGAAGGTGAAAACCTGAAGATCTTCATGAATGCCATGACAGGATTAGAGAGAGCAAGGGAATAAGCCAAATGGAAAAAGAGGAGACAGTGGGTTGGGATCAGGGGCATTCCTGTTTTCAGAGGCAAGGTAGTCCTGACCAAAAATCAGATATGTGAAGTGGCCACGGGAATAAGTAACAGAAATAGAGTAGGTGTCAAGGTCACCGGGATTAAAGAATTCAAGGAACTATGAGGACAGAGAGTTAGATAATTCATCCACGTGACTTTTGAAGTTGCCTAGGATTATACTGCTTTCCAGAGCCCCAGTTCTACCTTTCAGTTCAGTTGTAGTAGACCAATATACTCAGGGCCGAGCATCACTACCCACTGCACAGCATTTATTTCTATAAATGCCCTCTCCACCTTACCCTCCCAACTTGTTGCACTCAGGCAAAACACAGTCACACAGGACCACTGGAATTGGCAGTAGCATAGTTAGAAATAGCAGTGGTCTAGTTCCTAGCTGCTCCAATCCACTTTTGCTTCATCCCCAAATCCCGTAGGAGAAGAAAAATGTAAGGGCTAACAAGTGACAGGGAACAATCTTTCCCAGAGTGGTGTCATTTTATACACTGTTCATCTGGCCAAGAACTATCACTTTAGTGTATAAAGCACAAAGCCATGCATCGTGGAGAACATAATATGGAGTATAAAGGAAGAAGTGAGAGTTTCTCCTTCCACACACCCCCAATACCATGACTGTTTGGTGTTATTCCTTCCCAGACCCTTTACATGCATATAAGAAGCCATATTCAAATATTCAGTTTTTATCATTTTTTCTTCCTTTCTTAAATAAAAATTGGACCATACTGTATACGTATTAGCCTGAGACATGCTTTTTACAATTAGCAAAATATAGAGGACAATTTTCCAATATATAGACAATGTCAGTATAGGTCCTCTGGGACAAGAGTGCAAGAGGTTTTGGGGTTTTTTGTCTGTTTGTTTTTGTAGAAACAAAAACATACACTCACCAAATCTGTGACTATATAACGTGTACCTGGGACCATATTAATCTGCTCTAGAAAAAGTACCACATCCAGCACAGCAGTTTCCATCAGGGATGCTACTCCATTGGTTTACAGTAGTCCATAACCATTCTCAAAGAACCATCCAGTTTCCACAGATGCATTCAGTGGAGATATGATGGAACCACCACCCTTAAGATATTTATAAGAATGGAAGTAATCTCTGTCACTCCCACCAGGATACCATGTTGTTTCATATTTGTTTCAGAAGCTTATACTTGGCTTTCCCCCACTTTCATAGTTCTAACCCCATAGGCCAAGGACTTACTGTGGAATTATTCCAGATGCCAACTGCCAAGTATGTAAATCCCAGTTATACACTCAAGGACCAGAGAAATTATTCTATCTCTAGGACTCTTCTAATGGGAAATGTTTGCTCCAGCACCCCCAGCTGGGCTGGCTGATGGGTAGCCTGTGAAAGGCTAAGGGGGAGGAAGCAGTACTGGGTAGGGAAAGTTTTTAGATTGTGGTGCATATATGACACTTGTGAAAGAAAAGGGGACATGGGAAGCAGAACTGAGCAGGGACAGACTCAGACCATGATGCAAGTCTGACAAAACCTCGGCCAACCCTGAGAGGTCCTCAGAGCAAAGGATTCCCATTAGCAAAGTCCCATATTGAGGAGAAATGGCCAGCCCTAGGTGCTTATCCATCACAGGGGCTTACAGGGGAAAAGTGTGGCATTGATTCCTATACTATGTGGATCCCAGAGGTGCTGCAGCTGAATGCTGTCAGCTAACTGCACACCTTGCAACTAACAGCAAGTATTTTAGTTCATGGGTGTTATTTATTTATCCATTCCCCCATGAGTAGACAAGTTGATTTGTTTTCAAATTTTTGTTCTTACAGGTAAACTGCAATGAACAATCTCATACATTAATCTTTATGCTTTCTGTTAGTAAAACTGTAGGATAAGTTTCTAGAAGTGGAATGGCTGAAACAGAGGTAACTCGCCTTAAAATTTTTATAGATTCTGCCAATTGCCTTCCAAAAAATATGCCAATTTTACACTTCCACAAATAGCACAGGAGAGCGTTCAGTTCCCCAGGACTTGCCAACATCAGATGTTATCAGCATTTTCTGTTATTTGCCAGCCTGATGGTAGAACAATGATGTCTCATCTTATTACTTTTTATTTTCCTACTCATTCATTAGTCTCAGAATGTTTCCACATGTTTGTTTTTCTCTTTAGTTAAATTTTTATTTCCTTTGCTCACCTTCTCTTATTTTTTTGTAAATGCAAACATTAAACACAACTGAGAAATTTCTGGGGGGAAATGAACTCTAAGCCTGTATTTGGAGCTGAGGCAAAATTCTTCTTGTTTTCCCGTGTAAAGTCAAGATGTGTTAGCTTCAGGATTCACTTGCTTTTTTTCTGATAACATTGGAGCTACAGATGAAAAAAAAAAAGAAGAAGAAGAATGCTTTTGCTTCGGTGTTGCTTTAGTGAAGGGAGGGATTTTGACCTTGATAAGTGTAGGGAGGCCAAGAATGAAACCAAGGACTGCTCCAGAAGGAAATATTGTGCACAGAAAAAAGTGAGACATGGCTGTAGGCTAATAGTAGAGGGGAGCCTTGTGTAAAGAAAGTGGGGAGAGGCTCTTACTCACCTACCTTCACTTCTCTGCAGTGGCTTAACAGCCTTTGAGTTCTTATCTTCCCTTCGCCAGTAATTACAGCCGCGGCTGTTTCCCCAGTGGTTTCTCATTAACTCAAAGTGTTCCCAAATTCATCATTTGTGTTCCCTTCTCCTCAGTCAACCTATCCTTTCCTCCTGACCCTTCTGACTTCTTGCTTCTATTGTTGAAATCATCCCCTCCCAGTAGCACAGGCTTAGAACATCAGAGAACGTTTTTTTCATTCTTCCTTCTCAGATTTGACAGAGCCTAGAGATTTTACCAACAAAATGGCCCTTCTCATTTCCTTTCTCCATTGCCCCAATATCTTTCCTCTTTACCTGTGAACTTCTATTTTACCTTTATAACTCAGATGTGTCACCTCTTCTAGGAAAATCTTTGCTGACTGCTTGCTCTTCCCCCAACTCCAACACATACTTTATATGCAACAGGCTATTTTTTCTTTAGATTCAGTGAGTCCCCTACATATGAACCTTCAAGTTGCAAACTTTCAAAGATGCAAATGTGCGTTCGCATGTCCAATCACGCCAGGCATGAGTGAAATCGCAGCTTGCCCTCCGTCTCCTATTGCTGACAATCCTTCAGCTCTACCATCTCCCACGTCCTCTCCCTCCTCCAGTCAGTAACTCTTCTTGCCTGTTCACGCGATGGCAGCCCCTGTGTGCCAGCTGCTGTACTGTACTACTGTACTTTTCAAGGTACTGTACTGTAAGATTGAAACTGTTTTATTTTTTGTTTGTTTGTTTATGTTATTTGTGTGAAAAGTATTATAAACCTATTACAGTACAATACTATATAGACGATTGTGTTAGTTGGGTACCTAGGCTAACTTTTTTGGACTTACCAACAAATTGGACTTAGGAACGTGCTCTTAGAACGGTACTTGTTCGTATGTAGGGGACTTACTGTATTTACATGTCTTTCTCTAATCCTTGAAGAAAGGAACTATGCCATTCTCATTTTTACGTCCCCAGCACCTATCATAGTGCCTGGTACATAATAGATGGTCAGTGAAGTTTACTTGCATTGAATTGTTTAGCTGCTGACAAATTTGTGCAGGGAGCGCATTGCTTGTTGCCTAAAAGACTTCAACAGTTCCATGTTGCCTACTCCAGGAATAGCAAAGTCCTCATACCAGCATTTAAGGCTTTCATGATATAACCCAATCTTGCATTTCCTCCCCACTTTGGTAAACTAGTCATTATTTCTCTACTATATCCCTAGCTTGTACATCTGTGCTTTTTCTCTGGCTTAGACATCCTTCCACACTGTCTACCAGTAATTTGCCAAAAACTTCCTCATCCTTCTAAGGTTGTCTCAAAAGCCAGCCCTGAGAGAAAGCATTCCCTGGCCTCCAACACAGCGCCTCCTCCAAACACGCCTGAGCGCTGCTAGCGTCCCCACCAACTTGACACACTGATCCAATCTCTTTTATGAACTGTTTTCTAGTGCATTGATTGTAATTTTTTTGCTCTGGGGATTAAATAAAAGTCCCATAAATTAAAAAAAAAAATTGACCATTGTTTTCTATCACCCACTATTTTTAGTCTGAGATACTTGAGAGAAAATGGTTTTGCGCCCCCCAATGCATCCAGTCCAACTCCTGATACCTAGCCTCCTCTAAAAGCACCAGTTATAAGAAACATCAGAGACCAAATACTGATTTAGGCCTTGCTTTCCTCAATCTCTTCACCAACATGCTTTCACCAGTAGTCCCTTCTCATGCCCCAATGGCAGGTGCTCCATCTCTTATAATTGTTACTTTCTCAGAGAGACCTTCCTTGCCCACAAACCTAAGGTAGTTACAGCCAATTATATTCTTCATATGAATTTTCTTCATAGCCCTCATTGTCCGTTTGCTTTTGTAATGCCTGTTTCCCCCACAAGTCTAAAATCTCCATGAGGGAACAGATCATGTCTATTTTGTTCTGTGTTGAAATAGCCATTTCTTAAAAAATCATTTGTCTGTTATATATTTTGAAAATATTTTCTCCAAGTATGCTGTTCATTTTTTTAACTTTAAATATTCTGTAGTCAAATCTGTTCATCTTTCCATCATGGTTTCTGAAGTTCCTGTTATGTATATTTTTAATTGCTTCCTTGGAATATGCTCCTAGAGGTGGAAAGGTTGAATGGGCTTCTCTTTAGGGTCTTGATGCATTTTGTTCCATTGGACATGCCCAGTCCTTTGGCAAAAGTGTGACTTGCACTCTTGAAGCTCTACCCTTTACTCAAGTGAATGTGCAGATTTGTCCATACCCATTGCTCCTAAATAATTCCCTTTCCTTTACTTTTATAGCAACTGGATCACCTCCAAGTTCTGAGGTCAGCCTGAGAATAGAAATGCAACTCTCTTTCCAGGTCACATTCTAATCACGGTAATACATAGCACCTTAGCCAGCTGGGTACAGAACCTGACCTGTCTATCCCAGTCCAGTTACCATAACTGTTGCCATTCAAAACAACAGTTCCTGTCATAGACAAATGACAGAGAAGAATGTAATGTACTGTGAGAATAACCTGGTAAATATTGCTGGATGTGATGACATGCACACAAAAGTTTGGTGACCTTGGTTCACATTTAGCCCTTAGCCATCTCTATGAACATCATATGACTTCACCTGATCTTTAATCACCCCACCACACATATGGGAGTACTGCAGGGGAAGTCAGGTCAAGTGATCAATGGGACTTTCCTAAATTAAACCTGCTTATAATGCATCATTTCCATTGCCTTTCCTCTGCAGATTAAAGAGTAGAATTCTTTGTAATCTATATTTTTGCCTATTCCAGATCCCACACACAGGGTAAGAAAAGCAAATGAATGCTTTTCTTTTACTTCTGTTCTTAGGATGTATTAAAGAAAAAGGAAGGGATTTTTTTTACCTTAAATTGCTTCATCAGAGAGAGTTTTATTTAGTTTTTTGACTTCTTGAACATTTTTGTTGTTGTTGTTGTTTCATGGAGCTATGCACATATGTAAAAAAGGATTCAGAATACAAAGATATAAATCATAGTGGTATCAAAACCTATCTCCAAGTGGAGGTGCAATTTGGAACTTTCCCCATGTTTCCACAACTGTCTAAGCTTGAGTAGCAACAAAGCAGAGTAGGAATCAGAAAGATGCATCAGACATGGTCCCAAACCTGATCTCTTTCAGGGGAGAGGGTTCAGAAAGGGACAAAACAAGAACATAAATAGCTACAATATAACGCCATAAGTGACAAAAGCCATATTTGGAAGAAAAAGCAGGGAGAGGCAATTAGGAAAGATATCTTGCAGCACATAGTTTGTGCTGGACATTTACTGGTATAAAATAATGTCTTAAGCAAAGATTTGGATAAAGGACATTTCATACAGGAGGACAGAGTGAGCAAATTCTCTGGAGAAAAAAAAAGAATCAAACTGACCAAATAGTCCCTTTTAAATCTTGTTTTTAATTAAAAGAGTTAAGCCTAATGGAGGGAATGTATTACTGGAAGGAAACAAATTGATGGCTTTTTATCGCCACAAGAAAAAGTAAACGTACTTTGGGCTGCTCCTCAAGTCCCAGCAAAAGGAACTTCCAGTTCCCGACTTGCGCTATTCACCGATGGAGAAAACGCTGTAAGAACTCTAGGCTGTTTATTCTTTTCGCTGTCCAATGGCAGAGAAGCCCATACTTTTGGACGCAGCTGATTAGCTACTGTAAAAGCCCCGCACCGAGCAAGGACCAATGACATCTCCGAGCCTAGATTCTTGGAAATAGCTTCTGGCTTGGAATGCGTGACATTGAGACAGCCTCTCACTTGTAAACAAGGTCGAGTCTGGGCTGGCCCCAGCCCACGCTACCCGGGGTCCTGTCCCAAGTGGCTGATCTTGAGCCCACGAACCTCCTGACGGCCGCTTTGGCTTCCCGCTGTCCCCTTACCCCTCACAGCTTCGGGCGCCAGGCCTCCGCGTCCTGGAGGCGGGGCCCGAAGTTCTTTATCTGAGCTGACGGGCGCGGCTCCAAGCTCAGGAAGCTCTCCCAGTTCCAGTGGCTCCTCCCGGTTGGAGCTTCGCGGGCGGGGGATGCGGGGGGCGGGGTGCAGGGAAACAAATAAAACCTCGGGAGGCGGTGGGTGGTGACTGGACACGAACTTGAGTCTCAAGTTACCTACTGCTCCATCGCGTCACTACCCGATTCCTCCACCGCGAAGCACCCCCGAACCTCAGCCCAGGCCGGGGAGCACGAGCCCGCCAGCCACCTGCTCTCCCCATCCGAACGCGCCCCGCCCCTTCTAAGGCCCCAGGTCCTGCTCCCCGCAGCCTTCACCCCACACACCAGCCCCAGCTCGTGCCAGGAACGGTGGGCATCAAGATGAAGGCGGCACGCTTCGTGATGCGCAGCGCCGGCTCCCTGGTACCACGCGAGGTCGAGCATTTCTCGCGCTACAGCCCGTTCCCGCTGTCCATGAAGCAACTGCTGGACTTCGGTGAGCGGGGACGTAGGGCCCGGGCGGGGACTGGGGGGCTGCCTTAACTTTCAGACCCGGTGTAGGGAGGGCTGGACTCATTACTTAAAACACCTGGGGTCCGCTTTCCTGCTGAACCCTGGAACCTCGAAGCCAGCACACCTTGCCTTTCTTAGATCTGCCTTCTTTCTGACAGTTTGTGCCTGCAGGTCAGCGCCACTTGCAGCCCCGCTGGTGCTGGATGGTTTGAGCTCATCTTTCCTCTTCTTTTCTGTCCAAAGTTTTCTGTCAAAATACTTCTTGCTTTCAGTCACCATTTAACAATGAAGTGGAAACTTCATCCCCTCCTTCACTGCATAGTACTTCTTGGAGAACATTCCTAATATTATAAAGTAGCTTTGAATTAACTGAGATTTTATCCTTTAGCCACCCTCCACCGCTCCACAGGGTTCATCTCTCTGTAGTCCTAACAAATTTCTTTGTCTCTTTAGCTTTATCGTTATCTATATATTTGCATTACTGCTGAAAATATTTACAAACTTTCTGCAGAAATCTTATAAAGAAAATTTCAAGGATTTAAATGTGGTATTATTTATCACTAGTCTGGAAACATCAGGACTCCCACCCCACCCCTTTTCCCCTCACTACAGTTTCATATCTAGAACTCTGTGAATGATGTTGTCTCCCTGATACTGTGATTTAACTAAATCCTGTATTTTATGAATACTAAGAGCCTTGGGATATTATGACTTCTTGGAAGTGAATCCTCATCAAAAGAGAAAACACTAATTCTCATATTTGGTCACTTTTTAAAAAAGAAAGAAAGACAAAAGACAATAAAGAAGAAGATGCTTACTCTTAAATTATCTACAAGCAGTTACCCAACTGAGAGTGAAATATAATTTTGTAATATATATATATATATGTGTGTGTTCAATATTGGATAGTTAATGCTACTCAAATATATAATTTAGATATACTTTTTTCCAAAAACTAAACAAATGCTGTTTATTACAGGTTCAGAAAACGCATGTGAAAGAACCTCTTTTGTGTTTTTGAGACAAGAGTTGCCTGTGAGGCTAGCCAATATCCTGAAGGAAATTTATATCCTCCCTGATGGATTAGTAAATACCTCTTCAGTGCAATTAGTTAAAAGCTGGTAAGTGGTGAAACATTCTGAAACAATCTCTAGTTTTAAGATAGTTATCTGAGTATGAATTCTTACAATATATTGACATCATAATTGGAAAACAGGTGGTCTGAAGCTTAACTATTTTGAAAGATGTAAAGAATTTTCTATTAATTTAGGGTAAGTTATCATAAGGGCAGTTATAAAGCTATAAACAGACATTTTTACCCTGAAAAAGTAGATACTTTCACAATATAATTATTTTAGAAGACAATATGAAAAATAATTGACAGTTACAATATTAGTTTGTATTTAAAATAATAAAAGACAGTTTGATATTACAAAAAGAATCCTGTCCTAGAAATAGATACAAATGACTACTATTTAGAGAGGGCCTAATCTTTGTTACTTACAAACCAATTAACAAAGCAGGCCCAGGATCAAATCATGCCTTCCTCTTTTCCTAGTTGTGGAATCCTTGCCTAGTGTCTTATCTCTAGGCCTCAATTCCCCCATCTATTATTGAGGAGAATAAAGTATATGTCTCAAAGGGATATTTGAGTGTAATTAAATGAGGTAATCCATTTTAAAAGCACTTAGAACAGTACCAGGCACACAGCCAGCACTCAGTGTAATTATCTCCTTTTGCAAATAAGGATACTGACTTAGAGAGGGTAGGTAAACCAAAGGAGCAGATTTTCAGAGAACAGAGCCAGGTTATGCACTGAGGCAGATATGCACCAGACCTTCACCCTAATCCACTGACTGTACAACTTTTTGTTTGTTGATTTAAGAAATATATGTATTATGCACCCATTAAACAATTGCAATCTGAAACATATTCAATCCATAGTATTTACTGCTGCTTTCAAGACTTCTATTCACCTGTGAATGAACACAGGAGGAAAAAAATATGAAACCTTTCTGTAAAAGTCATTTCTAAATGCTTTTGCTATAAAAATAAAGACATTTGACAAACAAAACAGAAAACTGAATAGTGATCTAGGTTAGTTAAACATAAATTTTTAGTTACAAAGTTGAGGGTTAAATTTGTAGCTTTCTTTTTTCTAAGACATATGTTTTCCAAATATCTTGGAGGAAAGTTTTAATTTTAAACATAATACGTTCTCTCTTCAAATCATTTGGTAAAAAGCAATCTGTTTTCAACCACTTGTAAGTGACTATTCAATTTTAAAACTTAAAGCACACCTGTCGCTTTACAGGTATATCCAGAGCCTGATGGAGTTGGTGGAATTCCACGAGAAAAGCCCAAAGGACCAGAAAACATTATCAGAGTAAGTTTTATGCATTAGAATAAGTGTCTAAAACTTTGACTATTTCTAAACATTAGATTTTTTAAGACCTCACTTAAAGGATAATTTATAATAGTATCCTGAATAATAAATAACTACTCCCTTACAAATGGCAAGTTTTGGCTTGTTGGTTTTTTAAAAGCAATAGAGAATTATGGCATTGGAAATGATGCTGAGGATGAAAAGTGTAGAGGACTTTTTAAAAAAAGGAAATCTATTTTTACTCTAAATTTAGTATGATGATTAGATTTATAGAAGGATTTACTGTTACATAATATCAATGCACGTTGGTGTCATTGTAGAGTACACATTTTTTTTCAGAGTAATTGACAGTTTCTAGCTATAAGAATGAGAAATAAGAATCTTTTCTAAATCTTACAAGGAATTTGAAGTTTTTTTCACAATGGCATTCTAGAGCCATCTTTAATATTACTTATTTTTTAAATTATTTTTTTAAAGAGAAGGCTTAGTGGGGCTTCCTTGGTGGTGCAGTGGTTGAGTCTGCCTGCCAATGCAGGGAACGCGGGTTTGAGCCCTGGTCTGGGAGGATCCCACATGCCGCGGAGCGGCTGGGCCCGTGAGCCACAACTACTGAGCCTGCACGTCTGGAGCCTGTGCTCCGCAACAAGAGAGGCCGCGGCGGTGAGAGGCCCGCGCACCGCAATGAGGAGTGGCCCCCGCTTGCCGCAGCTGGAGAGAGGAGAGCCCTTGCGCAGAGGCGAGGACCCAACACAGCCAAAAATAAAAAATATAAAAACAGTGAATAGATAAATAAATAAAAGATTACTATTAAAAAAAAAAAAAGAGAGAAAGCTTAGTGAACAACTGGAATGAACATACCAGTCACAGAGCTGATATTTTACATGTAAGCTAAAAGCAAAATAAATCTGTTTATGAAGCTATCTCCTCTACTGTAGTCAAAGAATCTGTGAGAGTCTTAATAAAGCTTCATCCAAACATTGTATGATTTGATTTGTTTGGATGGGTACTTGAGAAAGGCTTTACCTTCTTTGAAGTAATCTAAGAAATATAAATTAATGAAACTTACTTGAACTTCTACTAACCATAAGTGTGTCTTGGCTTAGTTTTGTAGATACTCTCATCAAAGTTCGAAATAGACACCATAATGTAGTTCCTACAATGGCACAAGGAATCCTAGAGTATAAAGATGCCTGTACAGTTGACCCAACCACCAATCAAAATCTTCAGTATTTCTTGGATCGATTTTACATGAACCGTATTTCTACCCGGATGCTGATGAACCAGCACAGTAAGTTAGTTCATCATGGTCATGACATATAGAGATGGGTGTGGAATATAAGCCATACTCTAAGTAGATATTTCACTACTTGGTGGATCACATTCTTTCTCAGAGGTAGTTCTAATCATTATTATCCTGATTTTTATAACAATATTCTTTGTTTTTATTTTTCAACAGTCCTTATATTTAGTGACTTACAGACAGGAAACCCAAGCCACATTGGAAGCATTGATCCAAACTGTGATGTGGCAGCAGTGGTCCAAGGTAATTTCTAGGTTCTTGCATTTCCTTTATTGAAAATGTACATTATCTGATTGACACAGTTGAGGTGACTCTGAATTACTATTCAGAGTGCTCCATTTATGTTTTTATAAATACTGTAATGAAGGTCCTTTGTTTTTGAGAGTCAAGTGTTTAAATATTCACTTATAATATTATAAAAAAGCCAAACATCAATAGCTAATGTGCCATATTCTCATATATTTGATATCTGAAGTGCACATATTCCTATAGCAACAGCTATAACTTAAACACTGTGTTCATTTTTTTCTTCAATAAAATATTAAAAATTTATTTTTCCATACACATAAACCTGTACTCTAATGAATATTTTGGATTAAGGGTAGTGTATACACTGAAGATCACTTGAAAATTTTACTTGGCATAAATTCACTTAATCATTATGGAAAAAAACCCTTCCATTCCAGATGCCTTTGAGTGTTCCAAGATGCTTTGTAATCAGTATTATTTAACATCTCCAGAATTAAAGCTCACACAAGTGAATGGTAAGTTATAAATTAAATATATTTTTATCTATGGAAAATTCAGTGTTCTCCCAGTATGATTACTTCTTGTAAATACAAAGCAATGTCTGTGTTCATTTTTTGCCTTCTGAACTTGCCTAGAATTTGTACACATTTTTTTTTGAAGCCAAGGTTCTCTTTATCTCAACTGGAAAGTTGCAATTGAGTATATTCAGTTGCTAATGAAAATTCATAAGAAGAATGGTTTGAACAAATAATTTAGGATTTAGAGTAGCAGCTAAGTTCCAATATCTTTGATCAAAGAAAGATTGCTTACTACAGAATACAGGAATAAGGAGGTCAGATTAGGAGGAACCACTTGGTAGTGGAGATATGCTCCTAAAGAGGTTACTTATCAGATCTGAAAACAAAAACACTTTAAACTGCACTATAAGAAAGAAGCCAGTCATAGAAGGACAAATACTATGTGATTGCACTTATATGAGGTATCAAAAATAGTCAAGCTCATAGAAGCGGAGAGTAGAATGGTGGTTGCCAGAGGCTGAAGGAAGCAGGGAGATGGGGAGTTGCTATTCAGTGGGTATAAAATTTCAGTTATGCAAGATGAATAAGTTCTAGAGATCTGCTGTACAACACCATTCCTACAGTTAACAATACTATATTGTACACTTAAATATTTAAGAAGGTAGATGTTAAATGTTCTTACCAATTTTTTTTTTTTAATTTTCGCTATAAGTATATATCACTGTTTTGGAAGCAGAGCATACTTCAATAGCTTCAACTCTAGGGTACCTAAAAGGATAAGGTCTTCCCACACTGAATGAAGTAATTACAGGATGAATGCAAGGCACTATTTTTATCTTATCCCATAGTTGCTTCTCAAAGCAAGACAGTACACTTAAATTGGAATAACCTCCTTTCAACTCAAAGTAAACATCTTTTTCAAGTAATAGTTATACAGGAACAATGTTTGTTGGCGGTGAGAATTGAAATCAAGTTGCTCAAATTAAGAGTAGCTTAACTCTTGGATTGGGGATAGGGAAATGTAATGGATTGCTAAACTAAAAGTAGGAGTACAAATAAAGATTGAAAAATATTTTTAAGCATTAACAGCATTGTTGCATAATACTTGTAGATAAACTGCTTGAACTGTTTGATGAAATAAGGAGGGAATTGTGCCAGGCCTTGTTTTCTGATTCAAACTTTGCCAAGGCCTGGAACATGAAAGAATAATACTTTTATTTTTCTTTTCAGAGTATTACGAGGTTTTTGTTTCTGTTTTCTTTAGCCTCTTGGTGAAATTTAAGCATCTTTAGCCTATGGGATTTTATGTTTAGTTGCTAAAAATCAAGAATAATCAGATGGGGCTTCCCTGGTGGCACAGTGGTTAAGAATCCACCTGCCAATGCAGGGGACATGGGTTCGAGCCCTGGTCCGGGAAGATCCCACATGCCGTGGAGCAACTAAGCCCGTGTGCCACAACTACTGAGCCTGCGCTCTAGAGCCCGTGAACCACAACTACTGAAGCCCGCGTGCCTAGAGCCCGTGCTCCACAACAAGAGAAGCCACCTCAATGAGAAGCCCGCGCACCACAACGAAGAGTAGCCCCCACTCTCCACAGCTAGAGAAAAGCCTGCGCACAGCAACAAAGACCCAATGCAGCCAAAAAATTAAATAAATTAATTTAAAAAAAAGAATAATCAGATGTGTTATTTTCCCATGCATTAAAATTATGAAAATTATAGCTAGCTAGCATCAATTTTGATGTTATACTGTAGACTTACATTTTTCTTCTTTTTTAAGATGCATATAATTTTAACTCTGCAATTGTCCAGTACAAAAGTTTTGAAGGTAGAAATAACTAATCCATGTCATCTAATTTAGAGCACCCTTGTTTTATATTTATCTGACTTTATGCATTTGTAGAGAACTGCAAAAATTAATCATAGAGCACAAGGTAGCAACTGTAATAGCATTTTGAACATAAGCCAGTTGTGTTTACTGTTTAAAGGGAGGCTTCTAAGGTAGGATTTTAGAGTGAGGAGGATGGGGAGTATTCCAATTCTGTTTAAATCTAAAATATTAATCAAATAGATAGGAAAGTTTATTTTAATGAAATATTTGTTTAGCGATTCTAAACTAGCTTAATTTTTTCTAGGAAAATTTCCAGGCCAACCAATTCATATTGTGTATGTTTCGTCTCACCTTCATCATATGCTCTTTGAACTATTCAAGGTAAGACACTTCACAATAATTGCAATTTTGTTTTTTTTTAAATGTTAACTGGTTACATTTTTATTTCCTTTATCTTCCCTACTAAACAGGAGCCTCACTATCTTCTCCCAGACATGCTTCTGTGTCCTAACAGAAAGAAGCTACAGTTAATGTTTGAAAGGGTACATGCAGTTCCTTGTAGCATCAACATGTATGTGAGAATGCACAATATGATTCACTATATCTCAATGCTCCCTGTTCCCATTATTTTTTCAGGTGTCCAACAAAGCACTAGTCATTCATGCGTTCATGAAGGAAGGTCGTGGGGTGAATGCTTCAGTGACTGAGGCCTTGTTATCTCCATCCCCATAGGCCGGTCCAACTCTAAATCCAGAGGTTCAGGTCCAGAATTACTGGAGGTGGCAGGGTCCCAACCTATGACTAGAATATACTCAAAGGACAGTCAGTTCCTTCAGTGATCTACTTTAATGTGCATATGAATCACCTGGGGGTTTTGTTAAAAGTCAGATTCTGCTTCGGTAGGTCTGGGATTGGGCCTGAGGTTACGAACGTCTAATAAGCTAACAGGTGATGCCGCTGATCCATGGTCCACGCTTTCATAGCAGAACAGTAGGGTAGGGCTTCTCAGACGTTCGTGTGCATTAGCATCGCCTAGAGAGCTTTTAAAACACAGATGCTTAAGCCTGTCCCAGAGATTCTGACACTCTTGACCTGAGAATCTGCATTTCTAACAAGCTATTAGAGGCTGTGGATGTTACTGGTCTGGGACAGCCAGGTACTAAGAATCAAATCCTGTCCCGGGTTCTAAGCCCAAACTGAAACTCTATACTTGCACCAAAAGATAGAAAAAACACTTGAAGCTTTGTGATGGTTCCTAAGAGTCCCCCGGACTGGAGAGGAGGAAGTCTTCAAAACAAAGTGAAATCCGCTTCTAATTCTGATGTAACTCTTCCCGGAACCTACTGTTTCCTAACTTATTCTAATGTTAATGCAATGAGGTATTGATTGTACTACAAACATCTGATCTATTTTATTTCTCTTCAGCTAATGCTTAGAGCTTAACATTATTATATAGAAACCAGAAAGCAGATAACCTATCAGAAGAAGGGTAGAGAGGAAAATGGGTAAAATAAACCAAAACTTTATCTGTATGAGATTCATCTACTTATCTGAAAACTTGTTTGAGCTTCTTCTCTGTTAAGGGACAAAAGATGCTTTTTTGTATGATTTGATTTACTTTTAAATTGAATGGTCCAACTCATACAGTTATTTTGCCATCATTGGTAAAAGTTAAGATGATAATCAAATGCAAATTGAAATTTAATTTAGAATTATTTACTATCCTTTTAAATAGTAACAACCTTTTCCCAGCAAATTTTATAAAAGCCAATAAATTGGTTCAATGATTCACTGTTTATTTGTTATGTAATAGTCTTTGGTGCTTAGATGTAAAATGTAATGGAAAGTCAGAAAAGAGAAAGCCAGGAAATGGACTCTAAAAACCAATTTCTACATTTAAATTAAGCTTACAAATAAGAACTTGACAGGTAGCAGAATTGTTTTTTCATTAGACATTACTCCCAGTAGCTATATTACATGGTAAATGAATATTTTTCATTATACCTCCTGCATGACACAATCATAAATGGCTATTTACAGAGCTATTTTACTACTAAAAAAATAAAATAAGAACTTTGAATTACCCTCTGTGCTGCTTTTATTTTAAACATAAACAGTTATTTATTGTCCCTCATCCTCCTGCCATTGAATTCCTTACGGTTTTGTTTTCTTTAGAATGCAATGAGGGCCACAGTTGAACACCAGGAAAATTGGCCTTCCCTGACACCAATTGAGGTGATTGTTGTCTTGGGAAAAGAAGATCTTACAATTAAGGTAACCATTCTCTGTTTTTCTTTTGAGTCTTTCTTAAGAGAATTTTTAAAAGAGTCAATAATAATAAAGCTCTCTGCTTTGAACAATAGATCAAAGTCATGTACACCAGGTGACTTTTAAATGAAGGAAAGACATTTTAATGTAAACAAATGCATATTGTTTTTAATGTGTAGCTCTGATGACTGGTTTGTTTGTTTAAGATTTCAGATAGAGGAGGTGGTGTTCCCCTGAGGATCATTGACCGGCTCTTTAGTTACACGTACTCTACTGCACCCACGCCTGTGATGGATAATTCCCGGAATGCTCCTTTGGTAAGACCAATTATATGGCTAAGTTCATCCCAGCCGCCTACTTCTAAATGTAGAGCAAGGATTACAAGGAAGTATTTAGGCAAGTTAATCAATTTAGTTAAATTGGGCATGGGGGTTATGAGAAAGCATTTTGTATTCCTATGATCATGTTCACCACTTTGTCAATAACTGATCTTTCCCTTCTAGGCTGGTTTTGGTTATGGCTTGCCAATTTCTCGTCTCTATGCCAAGTACTTTCAAGGAGATCTAAATCTCTACTCTTTGCCAGGATATGGAACAGATGCTGTCATCTACTTAAAGGTATCCTTTAAATCCAATAAAAAAAATCATATTTCTGAAAAGACTCTTCTTTTACAGCCCTGAGTTCTACGGTCCACAGTGAACACCCAAACTGAGTTAGTGCAAATAATGACCACAAGTCATTATATTTTCTATTTGGTATGTGTAGATATATTATTTAATATTTAATGTGGTAACGTATCAAAAAGGAAGTGGGCCAGGCTACTTGCCTCAATGAAGCAAAATTGTTTCCCAAGAAGTGCATTAGTTTCTGAGTGAGGAGATGCTCATTTGAATTTTTTAAGGCAAATCCTATCGGCATCTGTAAGAATAGCTATACTTTTGTTTTACTTAGACTTGTGGGAAATACATATATGCTAATAATATTTCAGCCTAGAAAACAACTGATATCAAGATACTCAAGACCTTAAGCTGACCTTGTTAGAAATCCAGGGAGAGGAAAGCTGACTGCTCAGAAGCTGTCAGTGGGGTGCCTGGCATTTCCTGTTTAAACTTTAAAATTTGGTACATGTTTTTTCCATTTCTGATAAAGCCTCAATTTATTTGTTAAGGTCACTGTCCTGATGCTGTTAATCATTTGCCAACTATTTCAAATGAAAATATATTCACAGTTATTAACAACTAAAACATTAAGCTTCTAGGCTCCCATTTTGTGCAAGGGAAAATGGGACCATTTGCCCCATGGTCTTAGAACACCTGAAATAGCTATTCATTTCTTAAATAGTAAAAATGTCTTCAAAGTATTGGAAAAGGTTAACATATTATAGATTTATAGTATCAGATTTTAATAGATCAATAGTATCAGGTTAGGACTCTCACTTTATCACACATACAAAGGTTTTGCCTGGAAAACCTATTTGCCTACTGCTATCCAACACTATGGCATCAGCAATATCCAAACAAGGGACATGTGTAACTATTGAACACAAATACTGTTACCTAATTTATAACTGTATATATATTATTTCAGCCCCTATGGGGTGCAGATAATATTTATTTTTCAGTTTTATTTTATACAGTGCCTAGCATACCATGACTCTGGTGTGCTCTTATTACTAAATCAATTAAAAGAATGTATTTGAATGTTTGAATACTTACCTCTGAATTTATTTTGAATAATCACTTCAGGTACAAATTATGCGATGAATAATTTCTTTGATTTTTTCTCCCCCTTCTTTGAGGCTTTATCTTCTGAGTCTGTAGAAACACTCCCAGTCTTTAACAAATCAGCCTTCAAACATTATCAGACGAGCAGCGAGGCTGGTGACTGGTGTATCCCAAGCAAGGAACCAAAGAACCTGGCAAAGGAAAAAGTGGCTGTGTGAGAAGGGACCCTCAGGACGCTTTAAGGGATCAAAGTGGGTCTATGCCAGTGCTGCTTCCTGAATGTTTGCGTGTGAACTCTTGTTTTCTCAAAAACAAACAACAGCAACAAAAACTCCTTGATCAGAACTCTGATGTGAAGAGGAAGAAAGCTCCTTTCTGTGACCCAGGTGAGCACAGTGCGGGACTACAGGAGTTCATGGCTGGCCAGCTCTTTATTCTCTGAACTTAGAATAACGTATGAGTTTATATCAAATCCTGAAGAAGAAATAAGCCTCAGTTTTACATCTCTTTATCAACAAGAATGGGAAAGAGTGAGAAGTGAAGATGTAGGCTAGCAGTTTCAACGACTGATTATTTTAGGCCACTGGTTGATGTTATAAGATATTGGTATTTACGGATTATCAAGTGTCAATGTACCAGTACTTTCCTGTCATTCAAAGGACTAGGGCTTATTTTATACTATATGATTAGAAATGTATGTAAACATACATTTCATATGTATCTATGCACTCTAGAGATGAAAAGCCAGTGACTGAAATAACATTTACTTTGAATGAGGAGGAATGAGCCAACACATTTTATTCAAAGTTGCAGCCAAGGCATGGGCCTATGTAAAAACTCAGAAGAAAGCCCCTTCTGATAAATACAGTGCCTTTATTATGCTGCTTTTCCTGTTCACACCTCAAATAAGAAGTGAACACTTATTGCCAGGTGTCTTGTCTTGGTTGAATTTTAAAATATGCACTGAATTCAGGATGTTGGCGGTTGGAGGGAGAGAAGAATTACCAAAGTGATAGCAAAATCTCACCTTGCTTTGTTTATAAATGAAACAGAAGTAGATTGGAAAAACCAGTGTTAGGGAAAGAAATCATGCATTCAGAACCTAACTCAGTAGGAAGGGCTGTTCTCTACACTGCAGTGGTGGTAATCCAAAGGCATCTATTTTCTAGGCTTAAAGAGATGTATTTTTTATATATTGTATTCTCTACACTTCACCATTAACATGTCTGGGAAAAAATTTGTAATTAACAAATAGCTCAAGAACATTAGAATTTAAATACTTCTTAGAGTATTTTTAACAAATAGCCTGCAAGTAAGAGGTTTTCATGCTATCGATGCTGATGCTTTCATTTGTGAATCATTGTGAATGAGAGCTAATGCATGAAAGCTGTAATGCATATGGAACTTTGGGGGAGTTCAAGTATAATATGCAGGTTGACAGGGCAGTCTAGCACATTCCTCTTAGAGAAGAAACGAAAAAACAAAGGAAAGTAGGGGAAGGAAGGAAGGGAGGGAAGAAAGATGGGAAGGAAGGAGGGAGGGAAGCTGAAGGCAAGCATCTTGCTTTATTCCCCACAAATTATTTCAAGAAATGACCCATATTATCATGGATAAATTATTTGCAAGAGAATGAACTGGTGTCTTTCAAAACGGTATGGCTTCTTTAAATGGTTCTCTCACTCTTGCAAGATAACAGGCTTTTATGAGATAATAAACTCTGCTGTGTCAAATTGCTGTTTTAAACCGGGATATCGAAAAAAAACTAGCATTTCCAGTTTTGTAAAATAATCAGCACTGTCTATATGTTGAATTTAACATTTGTGTTTAATTTTCTTATGGCCTAGTGTTGTGGTGCTTCTGGTAGTGGCCATAGAAGTCTCAAACTATTTGTTGTGGATTTCAGATTTTATCATCAGAAGTCCTGGAAGTGACTTTTCTTGATGGTGAGACTCTGGCTCATGCATTTATTGATTACACAGAACTATTTGCAATAGGTTATTTGACTTTTCAAAAATTTAAACATTTTTGCATGTAAATTCTTGTATTTACCAAAGATTTAAAGCAGTTGATTAATAGTTAACTCAAACACATGAACTATCTTTAAAACACAAGAGAAAAAGAAATGTTGGTATCTCAATAACATCAACTGTGTAAATGGAGTTCTATAAAATAGAAATAGTCCACATTGGTATTTGTGAAATCTATGGAAAAGCTTTAGGATTCTAGTGGATGGAAACTGAATGTTCAGGCCCACTTAAATTATTAATGTATAAACTGTGTTTTTGTGTCTAGGTTATGTACAGAGAAATGTGACAATTTTTATAATAAATATTTTTTATTATAATGGTAAATGTAATCTTTTAAAGTTCTTTTCTCAAATTAATGGAAAGTACTAAGAAGAATTTGAGGTAAAGTTTTTCCTCACTTTACACCAAGTCTAATTTAGCTACATATGGGGTATAGCCTTTAAAAAAAAAAAAAACCTTAAAATCTTAATTTTTAAACAAAAGATACTTTATAGCATTCCAGAAATTTCTGGTTCTCCTTTGCTTTCTTGGTTATGCTCCAATAACACATAGTACAATGTGTGTTTATCTACATGAATAAATTCAATAATTGTTTTTCCAATGCATGTACTCTCTACATTTTTTTTTTGTAAATTTACTTAAGAGTCTCACCTAGTGACTGTATTTACACAGCAAATACATTGGAGTATCAAAATAATTACCTAGATAATTTAGGTTCCCAAACAATTTCTAGATTAAATATCTGAATAATAGTAGGGTAGAAATAGGATAGGAAGTACTAAATTAAGTGGTGACATGTTTTATCTTTGCTATCACAACATTCTCTGCCTACCTCCGTAATGCCCTTATTGCAAAGTTTTGCAAAAAAACAAATAAAAAAGGAATGGAGGGAGGAAGGAAGAAAGGAAGGGAAGGAGGGAAGAAAGAAAAGCAATTAGAATAAAATAAAATTAGTGGAATAAGTTTGTCATAACTAAATTCCAAAATCTTGTCAGAATAATCATATGTAAATAAAAAAATGCCATCAATTACGGCATTAGACCCTAAAGAACCTATACTGAAGCCCTTCAGCAATGACATGTTTCTTCACTTTGACTACCTTCATTTCTTCTTCTGTCAAGGAAGTACTGCACTGTGTCTAAAGGAAGCCCAAGAGGACACACTCGTACATACCTACACACACGGGATTAGCTGTACAGTTCCCTTGAATTAAGCAACTTGGGAGGTAGGGGGTTAGCATGTGCCCTGGGCTCAGAACCTTCATCCCCATTTCCACAAAAACTGCAAGACTTCAAGTCCCACAATTCTCCATTTATGGACATGTACATCTTTTTGACTCAGTGTGTGTACCCCCAAAGGATACTAATTTTCAAGTTCAACAAAGTGGGCTGAATTTTCATTAAAACTATCTTTACACCATTTCTCGCAAATTTCAAATTTGGCTCGAAATGGTAAGAGCATTTGATCTTAACTACAATAACATGTGCAAAGAGAGATTTTTGTGACCTAGTAGCTTAAGCATTGGCCTTATAATTTCTTTATTCTCCTACTATACTTTCAGGTACCGTACTTACACTTAGATGTGTAACAACACTGCAAATATGCATGACATCTCCAGGTCACTTCGGTCTGTCTTGATGAAACTTCTGAGGAATTTTCATAATTTCACAGGAGCTTATGTAAGAGGTCCCCAACCCTCCACCATGAACACTTAGAGCAGTAGGCTTCTATCTGCATTAGCATTCTATCCATACATCTTTTAGGGGATTTTTTTTACTTTTTACCTTGTATCACAGTTACTTAGGCTCTCAATAAACATTTCCTGGATGGATACATGAATAAATACATAAATAAACCTCTGCCTTTAGAACAGCATCGCAGCGTTTAAAAGCAGATTGGAACTCTGTGTTAAACAAACATACATCGAATTTTATAAGATTTTATGCTTTAAATGGTATTCAGAAAGTTTTACAACATTGCAGAAACTCTGGAATATTTTTCCAAGCCAGAAAAGTCACAACTGATCTTGTTTAAAGTAGCTCTACATTGGTGGCCTTTGGCCATTAAAAATTATCACATATTTCAAAAGAAATTAAATAATGGATAAAAGTTATAACTAACAAAATTTCTTGAGCAAATGGGTTGGTATTTCAGATTTTATTAGTATTCTTCCTTCTTGTTCACCTTGGACTCAGATGAAAAAAAAATCACCATTCATATTTCATGGCATCTTAATGGAAATGAGCAACTGTCTTTTAATGAGATTTTTCAGTTCCTACTGAAGTGCAAATAAACATAAAAAGCCACTCAGAATCAACAGAAATGTCAGTAGCCTTGAAAACATGTTGAATCTATTAAATGATGTGAAAATGATGTGAACTGTCTTAGTGATAAATCCAGCAATGAAATAATAAAGTTTATCAGCAAATTATGACATCATTCTCATATTTACTGCTATTATTCAATGTAATGAAAATAACACAGAACTGGTTGTCAAATAATGCAATATAGCTAGGAATTATTTATGAGCATATTATTTTCCATAAATGTAAAAGGATGCTTTAACATATAAGACATATAGCCTATTAAATGGCAAAGTCTTGAGTTTATCAATTCCATTAAAACTCTGCCCTTTAATGTGTTTCTAGCCCCCAAAATACACTTCGGTATTTGGTAGGATTGCCCTTAACTCAGTCTTTTTCTTTTAAATTCACCTTTAAGAATAACAAAATATGTTTGAAATTATAGCTTTGTGACCTGAAAATGAAATAAAAATTTGAAAACAAAAATGAAAAACTTATACCATATTCTTAGGCAATTCTCTTTACCTATTTGAGTCCCAGTTTTCTCTTCTACCTATATGAAATAACTAAATGAATTCTAGTTGCTTAAGGAAGATACTTTTAACTCTAAATTCTTTGAATCTATTCTCATAACAAGCAAAAAGATTATTTCTTTAATCTTACATTTATATGAAATGAGGGATGTTTACTAAACTTATTGTGGTAATTATTTCATGATGTATATAGGTCAAATCATTATGTTGTACACCTTAAACTTATGCAGTACTGTATGTCAATTATATCTTAATAAAACTGTAAGGGAAAAAATGAACTCTCACATAACTGAATGAATGAATGAATGAATAAATAAAGTTTTTAAAATACATTAACAGTGATGAACATTATTTTTTAAATTTTAATTTTACATTGGAGTATAGTTGATTTGCAATGTTGTGTTAGTTTCAGGTGTACAGCAAAGTGATTCAGTTATACACACACATACATCTATTCTTTTTCAGGTTCTTTTCCCATATAGGTTATTACAGAGTATTAAGTAGAGTTCCCTGTGCTATACAGTAAGTCCTTGTTGATTATCTATTTTATATATAGTAGTATGTATATGTTAATCCCAACCTCCTAATTTATCCCTACCCCCTTCCCCTTTGGTAACAATAAGTTTGTTTTCTAAGTCTGTGAGTCTGTTTCTGTTTTGTAAATAAGTTCATTTGTATCATTTTTTAAATTCCACATATAAGTGATACCATATGATATTTGTCTTTGATTTACTTCACTTAGTATGATAATCTCTAGGTCCATCTATGAATGAATGAATGAATGAATAAAGTTTTTGAATCTATATTTTCTAATAATTCTTTACTGAATACCCTGCCTCCAATTTCTCTTCAGTCCAAACTAGGCTTTGCATATTATCACTGTCAAGCTCAGAATCTTTTGCTGCCTTCCCAGTGCCTAAGAATCTGATGTTTATAGTTTTCTACAATCCAACCTACACGATCAACCTTACAACCTATACCTTCTGTTACTGAACTGTTTAGTATATTGTCTTCTAAATATGCAACAAACATTTTCCTTTTTATCATTGTAAATATGCCTGCCTGAAATGCCCTTCTCTTCTCTGCCTTTTTCCTAAAAGCTGCTCAACCTTCTAAACCCAACTCAAATTCCCCCTCCATGGACTGACCATCCCAGTCCAAAGTGCCTTCTCTCCCAACTTCTTCCTCTAAGCTCTCACGTGGTCAGGACCATTTTAGTATTTAGCATGTAATTCCTAAGGTTGCTAGTTAAATGTTATAGAGAGGTATAAAATCCAGAAACCCAATTAGATTGTGTTTTCCCTGCAATCCAGGACCATGAATTACACATACCGATATGAAAACCATGATGTTAAGCCTGTCTCATGTATAGTAGATATCAAAAATATTTCTTGATTAATATATTTTTGATGAGTTGGGAAAACAGAGAAAAGCAATGAAATAATTCCTGATTGAGAAGATTATTCTACTGATCTAAAACCAAAGCCACCCATCATAACATCAAGGGCCCTCAGCATTTCTTCTCAGTCTGGGAAGGATCCATGTTTATTTCCAGATGGATCATGCCTATAATATATACATACAAACTAACTTAAACCTTTTATTTCAGGCTTAAAACTAGGTCTGTGTCCCCAAGGAGCTTAGAGTCCTGTTGAAGAGTTAAAGAGACACAAACGTGTGAGAAGTTAAATCATGACCAAAGATTTTACTAACAGTTCCAAGTCAACAGTAGAGGAGATGCCATAATTCCTAATATACATAGCCAGGCACATTCACTAACATTAACTGCTATAGAAATTTAAAGAAGGAAAGGTGATTTCAAGCTAAAGTGACTAGGTGGAAAGAGGACAATTTAGGGGAAGTGGGGAAAAGACCATGAAGAAACTATCCAGGGAGAAGGTGGGAAAGGTATATTGGAGCTCAACTGAATATAGTCTGAATGTCTAGATGTGGTATCTGGGGCATCAAAGAGCCATTTACTAGGATAGTAAAAGGATCAAAACAGTTCTGTGGACTAAAATCTTAAGATCATATGTCTCACTGTCAGTTTATTTACAAAGTACAGTGCAGCAATCAGCACCATCTTCTTAAATGAGAAATTAATTTAATATTTGAATAATTAAAGAGAGAATCTGTGGTATGTTGACTGATGAGTGAAAACAGCGGGTTTTCACACAAGTGTCGTACTGGTCAGACATGTAGAACTCTGGAGCCAGGATGCCTATATTTCCATGCCAGCTCTGCCACTTAATAGCCATGGGAAGTTACATAACTTTTCTCTGCTTAAGTTTTCTGATCTGTGAAGTGGGGATAATACTATAGCACCTTCCTTATAGGAATGTGAAAATTCAAATGAGTTAATATATGTAAAGCATTTATAACATTCTTTGGCACATAATAAAATGTATATAGATATTTGCTATTTTATCCATAATGTTATTTAAGTATCAGATACTGGATCCTTCCTTCTATTAAGTTCCGATACAAATAAGTGGATAGCAATAAAAATAAAGTACTGTTCTTCAGACATGAAGTCATACAGTGTGAGCATGCAATATCAATGATAGTAACAAATTTGCTCCAATATGCCCTATTGCCCGAGTATGACGCTGGGATTAGATTTTTAGGTCAAAGTATGGTCTGTTGACCTGAAACTGCTGAGTAAGGCTAAAACCTGTTCAGGAAAGGATCAAACGCAGACCTTGACCTCTTTGGTAATGCTGTCCAACCAAAAACTGGGTGGACGGTGACGCCATGTGTTAGCTAATGAGATCCATTAACTCTTTTAGGTCCCTTTGAGAGCACTGCATGAGGCTGCACCTCCAGAATACAGAGAAGAAGCTAGCTCACTGCACATTATAAACAAACACATAGCACTTTGCCCAAAGCACACTCTCAATAATTGTTTGTCAAATGGATGAAAAGAGACTTAAACTATAAAAATAACAATTAGGCTTCAGTTGTTCCCCAGGCAGCCTCTTTCCCCTTCTAAATATCATATTTCATCTTGTGAAAGCAGAGCTCCAAATGATAACAAAAGCAAGCACAAAACACGATTTTTAAAAAGCCTTTGCAAACAGTTCCCTGGCATACTGGAAAGTAGAATATGTTTTCTTATTTTTTTTTTTTCTTAGAATGTCTGACAATGGTTCTTTGTTTGTAACTGAAAATATATCCTGCATTCTGTTCAGAGTCATATGTGATTCTTACTTTTACCTAGTCCAGGTAGTTCCAGGCAGGATTTTACTTACCATGCACTAATTTGGGGGAAATTATTTTAGGGATAAAACTTGCCACTGAGCTTGAAGAAACAATTTTTTAACCACAGATAATCTATTGGTTATAATATTGACTTGATCTTTTTAAGCTATTATTTCCATTGGCAGAAAATATTTATTTCATGTATTAGAATAGAAATTGGTTTCACTATACTTTTCTTCTCTCTCTGACCCCTTTTAAATTGAACATTAAGTAGGCAAAAAAGAAAATTCTACAGAATTTATTATGTAACAGATATTTTTCTAAGGATTTTACATTAATTAATTCATTTTTCCCTCACAACAACCCTTATATTATTAACTCTTTTGCATAAATGGACTTCTTTTATCCTCACAGCATCTGTAGTGTTACTACCCTACCCATTTTACAGATAGAAAACTGAGCCACAAAGCAGTCCAGTAAGTTGCCCCTATCAAGGGACAGAGCTGGGATTTGATTCCAGGCACCCTATACTCCAGAGCCTTTGCTCTGAAGAAACAGTCCTTCTTTGAGAAATTCGGGGAGGACAGCAACAAGTCAGAGGGATGCCTGAGGTCATGCAAATGTGTAACGCATAGCTAGTCCACAAGGCAGAGGGCCACTGTCACTGACCTCATCACAAGAGCCTAACCAACCAGCTGCAGGCCCCTGTATTTCTTCAGACAATATTTTCAGAAGTCCCTACCTACTTGCAGAGCCATCAGAAGCTTGGGTTGTTAGACCAGCTCACGCTTGCAACTGAATGACACTTAACCATTCTTCAGGCATTGAGGCAATTCACTTACTTATTCAACAAGTAATCAAGGAAGATTTCTTAAGCACCACATGCTGCCACGCGCTAGGAATACCATAATGAATCACAACGATTCCTATGCTCAAGGACATTATAGTCTATTTGTGAACACAGAAATTAGGTTTCTAAATATTGATATGTTTTAATATCTTTATTTATTCATATTATCCTGAGAGTTAGATACAAGATTTCTGGGGCAGGGACAAACTATTTATACTTACTTACAGTAAAAACCGCATCAGCTCCCCTGGCCCCAATCTTTCCCCCTCCTAAGGTGATTCAGTGAGAGCCAGACGTCACATTACACTTACTGGGATCTGTACTATAGGTGAAGAACCCCCCCAAAACCTGAGAGTTTATCTGGAAGAGGAACAGCTGTCTCCCACTCCCCCCCTTTGTGAGACAGTGAGAAAAAACTTCGTTCCCTAATGTACACAAACTCTCCTTCAGGAAAGAAAAGGAAGGATCCTGTGCGCTTACCCTCTGGAATGTACATAAATATTTCCGGGGGCCATATGACAAGTTTCGTCCTGGCAAAGCCCACTAACAATTCCTGGGAAATAAAAATAGAATCTGGATAATAAAGTCTGACCTTTTTTTCTTTTCCTTTGTGCTTCATCCAGTTTCACTTGTTCACATGGGGCCGTGTGCAGAGGCCTTGCACCTGAGGTTGCACACGACACCGCAGTTCAAGACGGCAGCCGAGGGCTGTGTGCAAAGACACTGCACCCGGCACTGCAATGTGGAGCCACGCCCAACCTGCCAGAATTCCACCCCTCCCCCTGCTGTGAAGAACCCTATTAAGCAGCCCCTCCTACAACCTGTCCCGGAAAGTGTCTGCTCTAGAGTGGGAGCTTGCACCTCTCTTTTCTTTGATCAAACAATAAAGCTTTCCTCTGCTTACAAGCAGAATTCAGTCTTGTTCTATTGGTTCGAATGACACCAGGCAGCAGGACCGTCACTGGGGAAGTTTCTCTGGAATGAACTCCACGTAAGGGTCTTATTCCAAGACAACATTTGGAATGTCTCCAGGCCCAGCTTTGGTCAGGTGCCTTTTTCAGAATCAACCCATGTAAACATGGGGGTGAAATGTTCTAAGTGTCCAAGGCTTAATCATGTGCCTACCCACGGGGCTAGAGGAACAGGGGTGTGGTGATAATTGGTCCAATTTAAACCATATAGACTGAGAAGGATAACACAAAATGAGTAGAGATGTTTCCCCGAAGGAAAGGATGGTGGCAAACCAAAAGCATATGTCCACTACAGCAGGAAAGTATGAGTCAGAGCACAGGTGGGGAGATTTTTACTAGGTAGGGGGAAAAACGTGTCCTCCATTATAATAAGAGGAAATCATGTGAGTTAGATCACGTTGTGGTTGTTAAAGCTTATCTGTAGAGGAGGGAAAGATGAAGTGATCAGAGGTTTGAGGACAGAAAATAGCTTTAAAATAATTGCAGAGAGTAGGAGGATAAGCTATGAGAGACGTATAGTTAGGTACAGTGGGGAGAGGAGAGAGGTTGTTGACTAACCTGCTTAGTTGTATGATTTCTCCCGTAACCTACTCAAGAGTCTGGATTAGGGGTCAGCAAACTGTTTGTTTTTCCTGTCAAGGGTCAGATAGCAAATATTTTAGGCTTTGTGCACCACATATGGTCTCTTTCACATATTTTTCTTGGCCTTTTAACAAATCTTTAGAAATGAAAAAACTTTTCTTAACTCCTTGACTGGGCTGTAGCTTTCTGGTTTCCATGCAGACAGGGAAAACATGGAGGGTTACATACATCTATGGTTGTGAATTTGTCCAACAGGTAAAATGAAAATAAAGAGACAATAAAGTTTAGAGTATTTGTGAACAAGTGAATGAAACCGAGTCCACTAGACACTGAAGTCACCAATCACTCATTATTTATAGATAAATTCAATTAACATTGCTTAGGTGTTTGTCGTGTGCCAGACACAAAGCTATGTTCTGGGGATACAATGGTAATCAAAACAGGCATGATCTCTACCTTCATGGGGTTTAGAGCCTAGTGGGCAAAGACAGATTAATTTTAAAATAACAAATAAAAATGTATAATTATACCTGGATCAGTGTATAGCATATACAAATTTTGCAGCATAAAAAATTCAAGAAATATAACATTCTTCTATTCTTCCAAGTCAAATTTAACTTGCTTTGAGTCCCTATACTATGTCATACCCCCATCCCAAATCATTATGAGTTTCTCTCCCTTCAGGGTTGTACAATGATTCAGGAGTCTTTCACAGTCCAAAACAGTCAACTATGGCCCTTTGGCCTTTGGATTATGCAGATAACTGCTGTTTTATCTGCTTTCCAAACCTGACTGATTACTGTAAAGGGAAGAGAGGAGATGGAAGAGATCTGTGCCTGCAGTGCAAAGCTTGAACCTGGAGATCTTTACTAGCGATCTCCTGGCAATTTCCTGTGTACAAACCCCTAGGTCACTCAATTGCCACCTGTACTGTATCTGTCCAAGGAGTCAGCTATTTCTACCTCACAAAATTGAGTTTCTTGTTTCCAGACTCCCCAACTCTGGTACAGTGCCACATAAGTCCAATGAATAGTCAAATATTTCTTAAATAAAAAAAAAAAGAGGTGGGACAACACATGCCCACAAATTTTATTAACTTAGATGAAACTGACCAATTCCTTGAAAGACAGAAGTTACCAAAACTCAGACAAGGAGGAATAGATATCCATCCGTACATCCATTAAAGAAATTGAATTGCTAATTAATAACCTACCAAAAAAAGAATGCACCAAGTGTATATGATTTTACTAGTGCATTCCACCAAATGTTTAAGGAGGAAATAACATCAACTGTCAAACAACCTCTTCCAGCAGATAGAAGCAGAGGGAATACGATCTAATTCATTCTATGAGAGCAATATTGCCCTATAACCAAAACCAGATAAAGACATTGTAAGAAAAGAAAACAGATCAATATCTCTCATGAACATAAGTGCAAAACTTATCCATAAAATATTACCAAATGAATTCTATCACAAATAAAAAGAATTATATACCACAGCCAAGTGAGACGCACTCCAGGTATGCAAAGCTGGTATAACATTTGAAAAATCAATCAATATAATCTACCATACCAACAGGCTAAAGAAGAAAAATCATATCATCATATTAATTGATTAAAGAAGAACAAAGTTGAAGGACTTATATTACTGGATTTCAAGACTTTAAGGACTCTAAACCTACTATATAAACAATATAGTGTGGTACTGGCGAAAGCACAGACACATATATCAATGGATCAGACAAGAGAGCCCCCAAAATAGTCCCAAACAAATACAGTTAACTGATTTTTGCAAATGTGCAAAAGCAATTCCATGGAGAAAGGATAGTCTTTTCAACAATTAATGCTGGAACGATTAGAATTCATTCTAATGAAAAAAAAAAATCAAGACATATCTTACATCTTGTACAAAAATTAATTCAAAGTGGATCACAGAACTAAATGTAAAACACAAAACTGTAAACCTTCTAAAAGAAAACATAAAAGAAAATCTAGGTGGCCTTGGGTTTGGTAGAGTTTTAAAATATACCAAAGCATAATCCATGAAGGAAAAAAAAATCGAAAAATGGAACTCTTAAAATTAAAACCTCAGCTCTGTACAAGATATTGTTAAAAGAATAAAAAGACAAGCCACAGACTGGGAGAATATGTTTGCAAAACACATATTTGATAAAGGACTTTTATTCAAAATATACAAGAAACTCTTAAAACTCAATAATTAGAAAATAAACACATTTTAAAATGGGGAAAAAATCTGAATAGACACGTCACCAAAGACAAATGGCAACAAGCATATGAAAAGACACTCAACATTATTTGTCTTTAGGAGAATGCAATTTAAAACAAGATACCACCGTACACCTATTAGAATGGCTAAAATCCAGAATACTGACATTACTGTATGCTGGCAAAGATGTAGAGTAATAGGAACACTTATGGAATTTGGAAGACAGATGGCAATTTCTTACAATGATAAACATAGACTTACCACGTGTCCAGCAGTCGTGCTCCTAGGTAATAAACCAATTGATTTGAAAGCTATGTTTACACACAAACCTGCTTGCAAATGTTTATAGCAGCGTTACTGATGACTGCCAAAAACTGGAAGCAGACAAAATGTCCTTCAACAGGTGAATAGATAAACAAACTCTGGTGTATTCATAAGATGAAATACTATTCAGCAATAAAAAGGAATGAGCTCTTAAGACATGAATGAAAACACATGGATGACTCAAATGCATATCGCTAAGTGAAAGAAGTCAGTTTGAAAAGTCAGCGTACTATCTGATTCTATTTATATGACATCTGGAAAAGGCAAAACCTTAGAAACAGTAAACAGATCAGTGATTGCCAGGGATCTGGGGGTTGGGGCTGGGAGACTTGAAAAAGTAAAGCACAGGATTTTTTAGAGCAGTGAAACTTCTTTGTATGAAACTACTTTGTATGTAATGGTACATACATGACAGAATGCTTTTGTCAAAGACCACAGAACTTTACAGCACACAGGATGAATCTTAATGTATGCAAATTTTAAAAAAACATTTAGAAGGTCAGAGGAATCCCAGGATGGAGTGCAGAATATGATGTAGAAATCTAACTGTATTACTAATGTTAGTAATGAAACAACCTCACTGAAGAGGGTAGAGGCTAAGGTCTGCTCTAAGTGACTTTGGAAATAGAGTCTGTAAGACTAAAGGCAAAAGGAATAGTACATAAGAACTCCACTCTAGTTGATAAAGGTTTAAATTCTGAAACCACTGTACACGTATAAACATCTGAGTAAATGGATGACAGATGATGGGAGGCAGATTTCTCACTGTTGGAGTGAGAAGTTACAGATAAGCAAGGGAAGAAAATTAGGATTAGAGTTAGAGATATAAACATAAACTCATGATTAGTGTAATACAGATACAGAGGGATACATATTGGAAATATTCATATATATATGTAGATATACATGTGAGTATACACACATATGTTTCTTTTCTCTGTCTGCTATGAGAGCCTAGAAGTAATGACACCCCAAGAGCAATGAACACACCTAGTGCCCAGATCTTAGTTTCTAATTGGACTTCAGTTAATAATAATGTACCAATATAACAATAATGTATCAATATTGGTTCAGTGGTGACAAATGTGCCATAAAAATGTAGCATATTAATAACTGGGAAACTGAGTGTGGGGTATATGGAGACTATGTACTGCCTTCAAAACTCTTCTATAGACTTAAAACATTCTAAAATAAAATGGTTATTTAAAAAATAAAATATGGGAAATCTCTGTACTTTCCTCTTGATTTTGCTGTAAACATAAAACTGCTCTAAAAAAAATAAAGCCTATTTTTTTAACTTTTTTATATTGGAGTATAGTTGGTTAACAATGTTGTGTTAGTTTCGGGCATACAGCAAAGAGATTCAATTATATATATATACATGTATCTATTCTTTTTAAAATTCTTTTCCTATTTAGGTTGTTACATAATCCTGAGCAGAGTTCCCTGTGCTATGCAGTAGGTCCTTGCTGGTTATCCATTTTAAATATAGCAGTGTGTACATGTAATCCCAAACTCCCTAACTATCCCTTCCCGCCACCCTTTCCCCCCAGTAACCATAAATTCCTTCTCTAAGTCTGTGAGCCCATTTCTGTTTTGTAAATAAGTTCATTTGTATCATTTTTATATCATTCTTCTTTTATAGATTCTTCATACTGAGTGAAGTAAGTCAGAGAAAGTGAAATATCAGATGATATAGCTTATATGTGGAATCTAAAAACTTAAAAAAGTAAAAATAAAGCCTATTTTTAAAAATAAAATAAGACAAGAAGAAGCTTAAGTTCTCTAGCCTAGTAGCACTTCTTTTAATTCAGCAACATAAAAGTCCTTGAGCAAAAAAAATCCTAAAGCTTGACCATATGTTTGGTTGGGACAGGGTGAGAATTACCTATAGAAATAAGAGCACACAAAAATTACTATTTCAGTATTTTTTTCTGCAAAAAAGGCTATAAAACAAAAAATACACTTTAATCTTACATAAAAGAGTTCCTAATCTGGTCATTGTCAGCTAGGAAAGCCTTCCCTAAGAAAGGATGAATACAAGTTAACAAAGTAAAGTAGAGACTGCGGAAAGTGTTCCTGATTAAAGGAACAACATACACCTGAGGTAGAATTAAGACGAATCATGGTCAGTCAATGATGACCAGTGTGGCCAAAATGCAGAGTGGGACAAGATGGAAGCCTGAGAAATTTTAAGCATAGGCCCATCACATGTGGCCCTGTTGACCAAATTAACAGCAATGGTCTTCATCAGAGATGCAGCAGGACTCTACCGATGGGTTTTTAGGAGGGAGAAGGACATGATCAAATTTAAGCTTTGAAGATAGCTCTCTGGCTGCACCACAAAGAAGGAATCGGAGCTGGGCCAGAGTTGAGGCAGAATAAGCATTAAGAGGTTAGTTTATACTGTTCCTGATGATGGAATATAGTGACTCGAAATAGGGTAGTAGTCACAAATATGGAGGAAAATGAAAGATTTAATGGCTATTGAGGAGTTAAAATTAAAAGGACTTAGGTCAGGAGGAAGGCTAGGATTTCTACTCTTACAACTACTACTTAATATTGTGCTATAAGTTTCTAGCCAGTGCAACGAATCACAAAAAGATTAAAAGGACATACAAATTGGAAAGGAGGAAATCAAACTGCCTTTATTCACAGATGATACAATCATCAATATAGAAAACCCTATGGAATCTGCAAAAACAAAATTCTACTAGAACTAATAAGTGAATTTAACAATGTTGCAGGGTATAAAATCAACATATACAAATCAGTAGTATTTCTATATTCTAGAAATGAACAATCAGAAATTAAAATTTTTAAAAATACCATTTCAACAGCATCAAGAAAACACAAACTACTTCAGAATAAATTTGATAAAAGATGTACAGGATCTGCACACTGAAAAACTACAAAACATTGCTGAGATAAAATAAAGATGACCCAAATAAATGGAAATATATACCATGTTTATAGATCAAAAGATTCAGTATTTTAAAAAATTTAATTCTCCCCAAATTGATATATATATGTAGATTCAATGCAATCATAACCAAAATCCCAGTAGGCTTTTCAATGAAAATTGACAAGTATAATTCATACAGAAATGCAAGGGTCCTAGCATAGCCAAAACAAATTTGAAAAAGGAGAACACAGTTGAAGGACTAACCAGTATCTGACTTTAAGACTTATTATAAAGCTATAGTAATCAAGACCGTGCGGTTTTGGCATAAAAATAGACAATTCAGCTGATGAGACAGGGAGTTTAGAAATAAACCCACACATATCTAGACAACTGATTTTTGACAAAAGTGCAAAGGCAATTTAATGGAGGGAGGATAGTCTTTTAACAAATGAGCTGGTGCAACTGAATATCCATATGCAAAAAGTTAAATTTCAATCACAACATCCAAAGTTAACTCCAAATCGATACTGACTTAAATGTAAACCTAAAACTATAAAATATCTAGGAGAAAAATCCTTGTGTCTTTAGGTTAGAACAGATTTCTTAGAGATGCCACAGAAGCATGACCCATTTTAAAAATGAAAGATTGGACATGATCAAAGTGACAAACTTCTGCTCTTTGAAAGACACTATTAAAAGAATAAAGAGATAAGCCACAAACTGGAAGAAAATATTTGTATATTATATATCTGATGAAGGACTTATATTCAAAATGTATTAAAAGCTTTCAAAGCTCAATAATAACAAAATATATAATCCAGTAAAAAAAGGGGGCGATTTTGATCAGACACTTCATCAAACAACATTTGTGGTGGCAAATATTCTCAGGAAAAGATGCTCAACATCATTAGTCATTAGGAAGCGCAAATTACCAGCATAAGACACAGCTATATACATATCAGAATGACTAAAATTGCAGAGTCTAACTATACTACTTGTTGGCAAGAATGGAAAACAACTGGAACTCTGGTGGAAATGCATAAGCATTTAGGAAAATGTTAAACATACATCTACCACATGTTCCAGCCTTCCCACTCCTATCTATCCAAGAGAAAAAAAGCAATGAATTTATGTAAATATTGTATATGAATATTTACAGCAAGTTTTTCTCCCATCATCTCCCCAAACAGTAGTCCTATCCAAACAGAAATGCCAGTCAACTAGTGGATGGAACAAATTTTGGTACATCCATACAATGGAATGCTTACTCAACAACAAAGAGAAATGAAGAAATGATACACACGAGAATAAATCACAAAATAATTATTCTGAGTGAAGAAGATAGTTCACTTCTTCTGAGTGAAGAAGATAGTTCCCCCCCCCCAAAAAAGAGAAAGTATATATTTTATGATGCCATTAATATAAAACTCTAGAAAATGCAAACTAATCTTTAGTGAGAGAAAGCAGATCAGTGGTTGATGGGATGATGTGGAAGAAGGGGCAGAAGGGAGATGACAGAAGAGTATGAGGGATAGTTGAGGATGATGGTAATATTCAATATCTTGATTGTAGTGACAGTATATATGTATATTTTACAGATCAAATTGTACACTCTAAATATGTACAACTTATTATATCTCAATTTTTTAAAAGTATATGTTCTCCTCCAAAATTTTTTTAAGATGATAATATTAACGGAAAGGCCCGAACGAACTTTTTGGCCTGGCCAATAGATTGAATATGCTTGGAGAAGAGAAAGTATCAAGAATGATTCCCAGGCTTCTGGCTTATACACCCAACTGAATGATGGCGCTATTTCTGAGATAAGAAGGAACAGAATAGAACCACTGGAAGTTCTAGGAATGGGAATGAAGATTATGAGTCTTGTTTTGGATAGCATGATGTTAGATTTATGGTGGAGAGGAATATAAGGAGCATGTTCCAGTATGACAGGGACAGAGGGAGGTTTCCCAGAGACTGACGGAAGAGAGGAAAATAGGGGGACAGTGGTATATAAGCTGCAAAGTTTTAGGGCTTTTTCATGGAAGCTTGGGGGAGCTGTGCCAAGGGGACATAAGAAAGGCATGAACCATGTACTCCTGCATTCTATCCCCCTCGTATCTGTGTTAGGAGACCTTCAGGAGAAGTGATTTGGAAGAAGTCAAGTTTGTATGAACGTAACAAAGTAAAGAAATGTTCAGTTAGCCAGTGTGTAGGGCTGAGTTCCAGAAGACACAACAAAAGTCTGGAAAAGAAATGATATTGTCAAAGGAGGTGAATACTATAAAGGTCAGAACACAGAAGATGATAAATGGAGGGTCTTGCCTCAAAGGATGACAAAGAACAATAGGGATTTGAAGAACTGCTATTTTAGTTTTGATCACTGCATGAGAAAGAGTCTCACAGAATTCAGACTTGGAGATAGCGGAAGTAGATACAAAGCTGGGGAGGGCCATTTCTTCTCTTCTTGATCCACAGGGATGGTGATGGCTACAGTGGCTGCCAGTGGGCCGGACTGCCTTCGTCTACCCAGGAGAAGGGAGTTGGTGGGCATTTTGCCAGGTAAGATTCCTCATATATGGGTGATTTGCATTGAGTCATTGTTGCAGCTCTCTACAGAGAGATGGAAAGGGAGCTGTTGAAATTGATGTTTGTTTATTATGCTCCATCATGTGTCCAGGACTGTGAGAGATGCAAAGGAAGCTTAAAAAATTATAGCAGCCTGTTATGTTCATAACAAAAATTAGAAAGCACTATGAAGTGGTATTTAACCAAGCACTAGAGAGCATAAATTTAAATAAGCAGCAGGAATAAGAAAATGGATGGACAATGTAGGTAAAGTTCATCAGAGGAGCTTCCTAGAAGGAAATGGAGCTTTTCAAGAAGTTTAGGATCTAGCTAGGAGGAAAAGATATAAGCAGACAGCAGAAAAGAGGAAAAGTGTAAGTAAAAGTCCCAGGCCAGAATATATACGGAGTGTGTGTGTGTGTGTGTGTGTGTGTGTGTATTTTGTGCGTAAACCCATATGTGTTACAGTTGACAGAGGGAGAGAAAGGCAATAAAACAAGGGAAATAAATTTTATGATGGGGTAATGTGAAATAAAATTTGGGATAGATAAGTTGGGTACAGATTATCAAGGATCTTGAAAAGTGTACACATGATCTGAAAAACAGTAGGAAGCCATAATCAATTTGACCAAGGAGCTGTATGATCAAAGTAACACCTTATAAAAATTAGCACTGCATTTGTGTACAGGATAGTCTGGAGAGGAGACAGGCAGTTTTATAGTTCTGAAAAAGTGCCTTTGAAAGTCAAAACATTTTTAAGTCTTTGTAGAGCTAAATTGAAGAACTCCCCAAAACATAACATTTTCTTTCTTTCTTCTCAAAGGAATGCTGACATAGCAAGCTAAATAGTTTCACCGTGTCTTTGTACTTTCTTTCTAAAAGGAATATTAAAGAATTGCTATACTCTTTTAATCTGAGGAGCTCCATATACAGGGACTTTAACTTCTATCTAGAAATTTTACTGTGGGAAGCTTTCCTCTCAACATGCACACTACTTATTTTTACTTGATGCCTTAATAATTCATTTCCAGTTTGGTGATTTTTATGTTAACATGGAGAAATTGATGAGGGCTCCCTACCTAAAAATTCAAATGACTAAAGGTTGAAAGCTAAAACCTTTAGGGTTAGAGGAACTATGGTTATTTAGTGAAGACTAGGGAATAACTTAAAACTTTTCCCCCCAGTGGACATAGATTTATCTTATTACATAGTTTTTAATCTCTTACTAAAGATAATGCAAGAACAAACACATTTGTTTTGAAATATGTTTTCAAGGAGAGCCCAGAAAGAATTTTCTTACAGTAAGTTATACACTGGAGCAGATAGTAAGGAATGTTATAGATTTTCCTAGAAGAGTTTTGCTAAGGTTGTGGAGGTCCAATTTGATTTTAGGCAAGACTCAAACGTGTTAAAGGCAGAAGTGGCAGAGGTCTAGGCAAATTAGGGTTAAAGAAATATTAAAATAAATACCCTTTGACTTTTACCTTTAAAAGAGTCAAATTTCAGGGAATGACTGGTGGTCTAATGAGGTGGATATCATAAAAACATATTTTGCAGGGTGATATGGTAATAAACCAGTTAAGGAGTAAGGAAACTCAGTAAAAGAAAGATACAATTTTGAAATTTTGAGTATAGGATGTTTTCTGTCACTCATATTTGTTTTCTAGCTCAGTTCCCACCAAATATATTTTTAAAAGATAAATGTTAAAAAATACTACAATGCTTTGACTTTAACTTTTTTAAGCATTGGGTTCCACGCTGCACTGCTCTGGAACTCCTCTATCAGAATGGTGAAGGTCCTCCCCCACTGTATGAGTTTCCAGGGACGGCTATAAGAAAGTACAACAATCTGGGTGGCTTAAGCAATAAAAAGTGATTGTCTCACAGACCTGAAAGCTAGAAGTCAAAAATCAAGGTGTCAGAAAAGTTGGTTCCTTCTGAGGGATGCGAGGGGAAATCTGTTCCATGCCTCAATCCTAGCTTCTGGTAGCCTTGGGAGTTCCTTGGCTTGTAGATGGCATGATCTCTGTATCTTCACATTATCTTCCCTCTGTCTCTATGTTCACATTTCCCCTTTATATAAGGACACAATTATATTGGATCAAGACCCACCCTAATTACCTTATATTAAATTGATCATTGACAAAGACCTTATTTCCAAATAAGGGGGCGTTCACAGATCATGGGGGTTAGGACATCAATGTCTTTTGTGGAGACACAATTCAATCCATAACACCCACCATCATTGACCTCACCACTCACCCTAATGCAGCTTTGGCACCAAGAGAGTGCTAGTACTTCTGAGGGGGAGCAAATGCAAGTGTGGGAGAAGTGTAAGGTAGAACAGAAACAGAGGAATTGCTGGCAACAAATACAAATTTTTTAAAACATTAGGTGGATTAAAACCATTTGGTGGATATCTAGGGACTATCAAAGCCTATCAGTTTGAAAAGTCAGCAGCAAATTTTACCTAAAGTCTACCAGACATAAAATACGTGGAACGCTAATTCAATACTTTTCTTTTAATGTTCCTGTTTTCCTCGCAAGACCTAGTTGTGACTTTTTAAAATCCTTTATTTAAAATATGATATGAGGAAATTGGTCATGATTCACCATAAAATTTTGTTTACCTTGGAAAAGAAGGCTGTTACTTTAAAAGAAAATCTTTTTAAAGCTCTACTTTTCTCTTTCATCCCCCAAAGAGAAAGAAAATCACTATATTCATCAAAAATATGCTACTGGGAAGATCCTGTGATTAAGCCTAATTTATAGGAAACAACCAACAACAAGGAAAACATCTGACTCTCTGGAAAGTTTTATGAAAACTCATATACTTACATAAAGAAAAATCTACAGAACCCAACCCATTTTCTTTTTCTTTCCTTTTATTTTCTCTTTTTTTCTTTTTTGCCAGAAAAGGAAAGCGCTGGGAGTTGACACTGACCTTGTAAACAGCAGAGCCAAAGTTTCTGTAAGGCAAGGTTGCAGTTTCTCACAGCTAAGAGGTGTAGAGGCCAATATCAGAATCCAGCTCTTCTAATCCTCTGTGTTGCCTCACTACATAGTGCCATGAGCCATATATTCCAAAACCTTTTGCACTTACAGAGTAATTCCCTGACTCTAGTAAGCCCTCATTTGTACCAGTTAGGAATACTTTCAGTAGCAAATAGCAACACAGTAGACTAACAAAATCTTAAGTAGATAGGGTTTGGAGGCAGGAGTGGTTTTTGTTTTGCTTTTTGCTTTGTTTTGTTTCTCCATAACCCACACTCTGAAATAGAGTCCAGGACATGAGTGTTGATCCAATCTTGTCCTTAGGAATTGGGCTCTTTCTACTCTTCCTTTCTACCATCCTCAGCAAATTGACTGTTTGTCCTTATTTTTATCACTTCATGGTTTCAAATGACTCTCACAGCACCAGGCATCCTGTCTTTTAGGTTAAAAGAAGCAACACCAGGGACCAGTGAGCTACATTTTCATTTCTGTTGTTTTTTTAGGGAATAAAGACTTTCCCATAAACCTCCAACTCATCCCTTTTTGGTCAGATCTCAGTCACCCTTAGTTAAAATGAGGATGGGAAATTCAGTACATGGTAAAGGGACATAAGATCATCATGATTTGCTTAGACTAAGGCTAAAACATCATGACACTGAACCAAATCATGGTTCTGTAAGCAAGGAAGAACAGAGAAAATGCCTCTGGGTATGCCAAAACAACTTTGGGGGTATTTCAGAAGGCTTTTGAGAATCTTTAAATGATAACCCATCACTGGAGCCTGAAGGAACAACAAAAAAGATGATTAAAACAATTAGCTACAAGAACAAATAAGAAAAAATAGGGACTATTTCTCACTTTGGGAAGCTCAAGAAATACCATTGGATAAAAGCAGAGTTCCTTATGATAACAACAAAAATTGACTAACTTAATAATCCACATAACAACAGCATTGATAGGGACACAAGTAAGTATTTGCTGATCCTTAATGGACATCTGCCATAACATATTTAAATGCTAAATGGAATCATTTCAACAAGTGGCCTTATGAAAAATTTTACAATATCCAGAATAGGGCTTTGAAAACTCTAATATGCTTACAAATCACATGGGAATCTTGTTAAAATGCAGATTCTAATTCAGTAGGTCTGGGTAGGGCCAGAGACTGAATTTCTAACAATTTCCCAGATGGTGCTAATGGTTCTGGTCCATGGGCGATACTTTGATTAGCAAGGATCTAGAAAACAATTCGTATCTTTTAAATTGTTTCAGCATGATATGAAGTTTACCTTTGGTTGAGATTTTTGCAAAAAATCATTCTTGCTTTGGGTGAGAATGTTTTTGTGAGGAAAACATTCCCTGGAATGTTAATAAAAACCATTTTGAATAATTAGTTACTACAAACATCACTTTTGCTTCTTTCATATAGCTTCACTCTCAATCAAGTACTAGTCACAAGTGATTTTTCCTCTTAATATTATTGGGAAAAAAAAATTTTTATTTTGGTCACGCCACATGGCACGTGGGATCTTAATTCCCCGACCAGGGATCGAACCTGTGCCCCCTGCAGTAGACGCGCAGAGTTTTAACCACTGGACTGCCAGGGAAGTCCCCCAACCATTTTTATTATAAACCCAAATGCCTTCTAAGGCTAGAGAATCCTTAGAAATGGACTCAGAAACCCCCTTTGTTCTGTAAGCATTTTGATAGGTCTGGCTTTGAGGTTTTAGCCAGAAGCCCTTTAAATGTAGACCAATTATTTAATGCTTCTGGGCTTATTACCTTCAGCACACCTTCTAGATAAAGTATGAAATTAGGGGCAAGTTTTTTACTCATTTGTGTGCAGTTGCTTGAAAATGACCTTTCAGTCCCCGGCTAGGCAGGACCAGGGTTGGGGAGAGGAGGTCACAATAAGACACAGTAAGGGGGCTTCCCTGGTGGCGCAGTGGTTAAGAATCTGCCTGCCAATGCAGGGGACACGGGTTCGAGCCCTGGTCTGGGAAGATCCCACATGCCGCGGAGCAACTAAGCCCGTGAGCCACAACTACTGAGCCTGCAACTGGAGAAAGCCCTCGCACAGAAACGAAGACCCAACACAGCCAAAAATAAATAAATAAATTAAAAAAAAAAAAAAAAGACACAGTAAGGGATCGAGGTCTACTAGAAGGATATCAGAGGCTATGCAGACAGAGCACACAGGCTGAGGCAGTGACCTAACGTTTACCCCTCCCGAGTGTGTGGGGAAGACAGGAATTCCTCCTTGCATTACAACTCTACAGACACTGCATCTTTCCTTATCTTTGAACAATAAATTCCTTAACATGGTACACATTTTGTTAAGGTTCTCTTAATGTTTGATGATGCCCAAGAAATCAAATTCATTTAGGTACATTCAGGGTTCTGTGTTTCTTCATGGGCATTAGCTATAAGAATATGTGCCAAAAGTGACTATCAGATTTAATGACTGTGGACCCTGAACGGCATTGTATCTAAGAGCCAGAATTGATCTCCCTCGTTTTCTGTCTGTGTGTAATGGATGGAATATTTGTGTCCCTGCTCCCAAATACCTATGGTGAAGCTCTAACCATCAATGTGATGGTACTTGGAGATGGGGCCTTTGAGAGGTAATTAGAGTTAGATGAGGTCATGAGGGTAGAGTCTTCATGATGGGCCTTATAAAGAGAGGAAAGACTTCTCTGGCAAAGCTTTAAAAAAATATTATGAGTGTGGCAATGGTCGTTCCCTCAGAATAGTATCCCCTCTAGCTGGTTTAAGCAAAAGAGGTTTTTGTTTTGTTTTGTTTTAATAGAACAGTAAAAAGGCTTACAGATTAATTGAGAAACAGTCTTGAGGTTGAGAAATTTCCAAAGCCACACCACACAACTGGGCCACCTGGGAGCAGGTCCATGACAGGAAGTCCGATTATGGCTGCTGACTACATACCCAGCCCCTGCTACAACTGCGTCTTATGCCTCTCGCCCCATTTCCTTCAGTCCTGAATTCAAGTTTTTCACGAGTGCATCTTTTTGGCACAACCTGAATCATAGCCAGAACTCTAGCTGCTTTGGAGTCTGAAAAGTGTTACTTTTAGCTTTCCAGCCTCTGCAGTTTAGGAAGGAGGTTGAAAAGATTATTGAATAGTTAAAACCATAGTATCAGCCATAATAAGCAAAACAAAATGGGCAAAAGTTTCAAACTCACTTAAATCAACTTATGAAATTCCAGCTTTTGGCCCTTCAGGGAATGCCACCCTAATGACACACTAAATTACCCATTTGCCTAGGACCCATTCCCTCTAAACAGGCTTGGTTTTTCACCATCCGTTTTCATCCCTGTACCAGACCTACCTCCTAAGTCTCCTCACATCCTCGTGGCCTCAGCTGTTCCCTACCTGAGGGCTGCTTGCCCCGATTCCTGACTAAGAGCAGGCCAGCAATGGCTGACTGGCTCATCCCATTTCAGTGGTTATAAAACCTTGAAGACTCACCATTTAACACTGGTTATCTCAGCCTCCACTGCAAATTCTGGGGAGAAAAGGCCAGGCTCTGATATGGCCTCCATCACTTTTATCATGGCAGAAACCACAGCCGCTCCAGTAGCTGGTGGTCCAATCCCACCAGCTGTCCGGAGGGAAGATGGGAGTTAACACTGGCAAACCAGAGGTGAGAAACAGGATACAGAAAGAAGTCTGTAGATAGTCTGTTCACCCTTCTTTCCATGGAGGCCTGTTCTGAGATGCTGGGAACTCATGAGGTCTCTCTGGAGGTGTTCTGCATAACCGAGCAACCATTTCAATGTCCTATAACTAGATCTCCCTAACATGATTTTTAAAATTTATTTCTAGCCTCCCTTTTTGCCTCATTCTTGCTCCCCCAGGACTGCATTCCACAAGAAAGCATGTGCTCATGAGATTAACCTGACTCTTTTCTCAGGAACCCAGGCTAAGATAACACCTTTGCATATAGCAGTCTCTCAGTAGAGAAAGACATTTTCTTTTTGCTAACCACATCCGACTTCTTAAAATCTGGCTCAAAATATTCCCCTCTAGAGAAACCCATACTTCACTAATCATTTCATTACTTCTTATCCAACCTCATTTACTCTTAATTTTTTCCTGAATGTTTCCTATGATTACATTAATTTGTGCATTTCTTCACTTCTTTTGTGCATACTGTCATCGGCAAAGCCCACTGGGGTCCCAGGAAAAAAATAAGACGGAATCTCGGTGGTAAGGTCTAACCTCCTCTTTCGCGCTTCGTCTAGTTTCACGTACAGAGGCCTCAAACTCGGCGCTTCATACCTGAGTTTCTCACGAGAAATGGCCAGCGGACACCTCAGCTCCTGGGTCATGTGCGGAAGCGCTGTGCAGCGAACTGCAATTCAAGATGGCGGCGGCAGGCCCCGTGCAGAGAAGCTGCGCCCCGCACTTGTGATCTCGAGCAGCGAGCACAGCTGCGCCCACCTCTGAGAACTCCGCCCCCTCCCCCGCTGACAAGATCCCTGTAAAGCAGACCCACCCGCCGTGGCCTGTCCCGGGGGGCATACGTTCTAGAGGCAAGCTGGCACCTCTTCTTTCTTTGATCAAAGAGTAAAAAGCTTTTCTTTGCTCCTGATCCAAATCGGGTCTCGTTCTGTTGGCCCCAATGACACAGAGCAGGAGGACGCCTGTTGGAGGCGGACTTGGGAGGGTCAATAACAATATTAGGTCTGATTTTCTCCTTTCCTCAAGCTGTTAAGAGCATGGACTGTCACTTTTTTAAGATAGATTTTCTCAGTAATGCTTAATACAAGGGCTCTGCCACAAAGTGTGCCCAGTGTAAACGTGGTTTGAGGTTTGACGTTTAGAGAGGAGGTGTCCGTCCACCCTCTGGTGCTTCCCTGCCTGCATCAGCATTTCTTCTAAGCCCACTTTGTCTTCCTGAGGCAGCCCCAGTCTTTCCAGGGCCAATCTGCTGCACCTCCCCCCGGGTCCGACCCTCCAATAGGAATTATCTTCCTCCTGCCTGCAGTTCTCTGTCCACTGCTCAGCCTTGAAAAACAACAGACTTGGTCTGGGTCCCATTCTTGACTACTCGGCTGATAAACAATTTATGCCAAGTCATTAATGACTAAAGGGAGGACACCTGAGGTGAATTCATGTCTTTAAGGATATCCTGTAAACAGCTGCCTTAAATCGATGTGGACTTACTCTAAAAATGCAATTTAGACACTAAAGTAGCTTAATGAAGGAAAATTTTCTGAGCAAGATGATTTAAATTAGTGATTGCAGTGTTGAATTGCAATATTCTAGAACTCCAGTATATCATGCTATTGATTGTTAAGAACCACTCTTTTTGTTGGTGTGATACCATTATTTTAGTATTTAAAAAATCTGAAATCTGAATTATTTATGTCTTGAGAAGTACCTAAGAGAGTTAAACCCAGCATTGAAAGGGAGGCTTTACGATTTCTCAAGGTGTCTGGGCTAGTGAGTGAAAAAGATTGGAAGTCTTAACACAGATTTTCCCAGATCAAATTCTTTCTAGTTCTACTTCTTGAAAGAAGTATTTTTAAAAATTATTTTTAGCATTAACCTGAGTATATAATGAAGGAGAGTCTCCCTAAAAGAGAATTATAAAGAACAAAGACTCAGTCCTACCCTCAAAATATCTGCACTTCGAATGGGGTCAGGTTGATAGCAAAAACAATCAGTGTTCAGTGGTGGAAACTCCTTATCTGTTTGATTGATTTGTTTTGTTTGTTTGAACAAAGGCTGTTTCATAGCAGAAATTAAGAACCAGGCATCTTGCAAATCGACCGCTGGGCCTTAGTAACAAAAACTACAGCTCACTGTCAATAAAAATATTGACGTCTTTAATAAAAAATAAAAATTTCTAAAATATTATATTAGCACATGAAGATAAGATTACTTGTAGGTAAAAGATGAGAGAAAGAAATTTGGATTTAGTTTATATTTAATCTCTTAACTATTCCTCCAGCTAGTATAAAATATGAAAAATCATTCCTAGTGGCTAGAAAAATTTGCCCCCAAACTAGGCTCACCATCAAAGATGTCACCATTGATACACATGGTTCTTAAGATCAGACCTGTAAAAAAAATCAAATAATTTAATTCGTTTTAAGGATTTATTTTTTTCACTTTTTGTAATGTTAGTTTATTTGGTATAAGTATTTTTTATTGCATTTCCCCTGCTATTAATTCAAATTAGAATGGTAATGTATGTTTAATATTTATATTTTTGAAATTTAAGTTTCATTTAATGTTATATGTTTATACATTTTATAGGTGACATCTGCCAAATATTTCATTTTAATGATTTAAAAAAATTTTTCTGAATTCTGAACAGTTTTTAAATAAACAACAGGTATTAATACCAGGTTATCAATACATTATGAAAGAGACTTCCTTGGTGGTACAGTGGTTAAGACTTTGCCTGCTAATGCAGGGGCTGTGGGTTTGATCCCTGGTCAGGGAGCTAAGATCCCACATGCCTTGCAGCCAAAAAAAAAAAAAAAAAAAAAACACCAAAACATAAAACAGAAGCAATATTGTAACAAATTCAATAAAAACTTTAAAAATTGTCCACATCAAAAAAAATCTTTAAAAAAATACATTATGAAATAAATATGAAAATATCACTATGTCATTCTGCTCCAATAGTGTCATCATGATTTTCCGTGGCTCTTCTTAATAATGCCACTTAAATGCCAGTTCTAGTCGGCTGAATGTGCAAGTGAATGTTCAGTGTATTTCTTCTGATACTCCCCTCCTCAGTGCCTCTCTCTCCTCTGAACAACTCATTATTTCTTCTTCCCAGGGGTGTCTTCTGACCCTGCAAACTCAGAAAGGGGAAAACAGCTATTTCTTGAGCATCAACTCTGTGCCTAGCACTGTGTTCCATGCCTTCCATAATCATCTCATTTAATCATCACAATTATTCAGTGTGGTCCTTGTCAAAATCTCCATTTTATAGCTGAGGAAATGGACGCTGAGTGGTGTTGAATAGCACAAGAGCTGTCACATTTCTGAGACGTTGTCTGGCTCCTCTGGGCTGAGCCCAGTGTCCTCTTCCTTCTGCTTCACTGCATCAGGACTCTCGGTCTCCTCTTTGTGTACTAAGTCTGCAGAAATTGCTTTATTGCACACCTACACAAGATACTTTGTTTTTAAAAACTTGAAGTATTTTTTCAATAATTAAATAGTATTTTATCTTCAACTAAGTCGGAGGTGGGAATACATGACCTTTATGATCTTCTCATTCCCTGAGGGGGTCTACCAAATGACAAAGAAGGCAAATGCCTAAAATAGCAAAAGGAATGTGGTGAGACAACCCAGAAAACATCCTGAGAAGCCCTTCATGAGGAAAACAGAAACTTGAAGACATAATGAACATATTATGCTTTCTCCTAAAGCAAAAATACAAATTGAGCATCTTACTTGCTCTTCGATATTGAAACATGTAGAGATTTTCTGAATATTTATTCTCTTTAGGTGATTAGGATTAATGATGTCTTCCATTTGTGAAGCACTGACTGTTTGCTAAGCACTTCAAATTTGTCGGCAGTTTATTGAACATTGCGAACTCAGCAGGGTTCAAACTCCAAAGGGTTTTATTTTTTCTTCAATCACTGCTTTAAAACATGCTCCCTTGAATCTCCCCTTCCCAAGACTTTATGGCGTCTCCAGCAGATGCCAGTTTTCTGAACTTTTCAGGTTGTAAAAATATACTCCAGTGCCATCCACTTCCAAGGAGAGGGGGCATCTCCTGATGATTTCCCCCCTTCCCCACCCCACACATCTTCTGAGCTCTTTGCTGTGTTGAAGACAGGGAGACAGAATTCTCAAAGGGAGCGGAAATGTTTTTACTTACCGGTTGCCACCATGATCTCTGCCCTCTCCCAGGGCAACCATCCAAATCTGGACCTCTTGGGAGACACCTGATGATTCTCTGGAAGGCTCTTCTGCAGCCTCTTCACTGAGTTGCCACCTCTCATGGGAAATTAGCTCCAGTGGACCTTTTCCAATCTCCCCCAGCTCCCATCCCTATATAATCCATTCTACAAGCTTTTGCTGCTGGGGTCTCTTCTTAGTCACACGTTACGGTGGGGTTCCAATAATTCAAGATTTCCATGGTATCCACTTGACTTAGAGAAGTCTCATGCATCTTTTTCCTGCCAGATGTGCCCTATTCCCCTACTGCTCATTTTCTCTACCCTGAGTTTTTTCCCTAATTCTCTTTCCCATTGCTTACATAGGCACAAAGTGCAGTTTAGCAAATCCATTCATTGCTTAAGTAGGTATCCAACTGAAAAATGAGATTCCAGGCTCAACTTCTTGCCAGCACCCCTGTCCCCAATCTCTACAAATCATTCTCTTGGGGAACCCCATTGGTTTATTTTATAAGGAGCACCCTCCAAGGGTGGAAGGAAAAGACATGGAACTCTTTCTGAAGCTGAAGATTACAATTCAGTAGTTCCCTCAAGATTAGATTAGTGAGTAGAGAGTGATAACTGAGGCAGCAGAATGAATTTGCCTCTTAATAAATCTCAATCATCTCTTTGTCCTCTAATTATCATCTATTTTCCCCAAGTTTGGAGCCAAGTTGCCAGTTCTGAGACAATAAGAAAAGTCCCACCCAGTATCTTATCACAAATGCAATGTATATGAACTCCACACAATTCTGAATGATAGGTATTATTATGACTTAGAGTGAAGCTCAAAAAATAATCAGTGTTATGCTGTGAGAGGAAGAGAATTTCCATCATCTCATACCATGCTTGGTACTAGGGCTCAATAAATACTTATTGAATAAATAAATAATGTGACTGAATAGCCAAGGTCATGCTTAGGAAGTGGAGAAAATGACATTCAAACTCAGTTCTTTTTGACTATCAACATCTCCCTAAATAAAGTGTCATCCTCACACCAACACTGATTATAACCACAGCCCAGTGTTATAACATCTCCTGTCTGACTCAGATGTATCTTTCAGAGAAATTATCTCATTTCTCTCCCCATATTGGAATCTAGCCCCAGAAGGGTTCCATCTACATACACGTGAAACCAATTAGCAGGTCCTAAGAACAGAATGAGCTTATCTTGCCTGAGCTTGGCTTTCTATATTTTGCAGTTGCATATGGTTGGTGAAATCACTCCATGGCAGAATCTTTAACTTTCACACAGATCATTCTCCCCTGAGCTTTTCTGTTTTCAGTTGTTTAATAAGCAATAAGGATCTGTGTGACATTTATCATCTCTTAATTACTGTAGGTTCTCAACTTCAGTGTCTTTATAAGGCTGGTGAGTTACTTATAGGGACTTTAAACTCAAAGAAGTATTGGGTGGGTGAATGAGTGAACGGATGGATGGATGGATGAATTGGGTGAATGCCTACATTTCAGGTAGTTGACACCATGTAAATGTATCTTGATTAATCAGCATTCCGTAAACCAAAAAGCAGCTGAATCTTAGAAACTTAGAGAACTATGCAAACAGTGCTCCAACAAGAACCTATGCCCTATACAAATATAGGAAATATATGAAAAACTCACTTTAAAATACTTACTTAAAAATTGACACTTGCCAATTATAGTGGAAAAAATATTTTAAAATATTTGGTTATGGAGCTGAGCCAAATGGAGACACTGAGGATTCGGGAAGAGTACCTCTGAGAGAAGATAAAGGTTTTCTTATCACTTTACCAGCACTGGTTGAATTTCAAGTAACCTTTGTGTTCCTTGCCAAAGCTACAGCAGAGGGCTAGCTTGGGAGGGCAGCAACTCAAACCCTGCCTGCACCTGTATGAAATGGGACAGGTTGGTGGTTATTCTCCTCAGGTACTGCTTCTAAGGTCCAGGGCCCGAGGCTATGAGATGCAAAATGAATGAAAGTACAAGGAACGTATTTGCATTTGGCTTTGAATAGCATGATTACGGCGGCCCAAAGATATGTAGTGGTCTCTAACAATCATTTTAAAAACAGCAGAAACTAACACAACATTGTAAAGAAATTATACTCCAAAAAGGATGTTAAAAAAAATTTAAAAAACTAACCAAGGTGTTGAGAAGTGCAGGGAAACAGTTTGTAGGCTTGGTTTGGAAGGCTAGAGGATCAGGGCCGGGTGGTGGCCACCCAGCACCACACAGGGTCCCCTTCTGAGACAAGAGAGAAGCCTTGGTGTCTATTCTTGGCATTGATCTGACTCTCTCATAAGTTTCTGGCAACCTCCCAGAGAGAACAGCGTGTTCCCTGCTGAGTGTATACAGGGCTTCAAAAACATGTTTGTGTGTGCAGCCCAGTAGGCAGGGCCTGGCTTAGTCACTCCTTGCCAACTACTGCCTCTCTGGACTGTCAGGAGGAAGACTTGGGCTCAGACCTGCTGTGCAAGTCCTGGTGTTTCTGAGATGCCCAAATAATCGGCGCAGAGATCAATTTTTAGGGAACCTGAATGTTCCTGTAGACCATGGTCCAATAAATATTCTTTTGCAAGGAGTAAATATAGACTGAGTTTCAGCTGACCTCCTATTATGGTCACAAAGGCCTCCTTTGGATACTTGCACCTGTTTTCCAGGGTTAGATCTTCCAGCTCGGCATGATTACTCACCCTGTGGGAGCTAAGATAATGCAGATTAGCTCCAGCCCTGGGTACTGCCAGCCTGAAGGGACTGACTCACTCCCTGCTCCTCACACGGCCTTTTCAGGAGAGTGAAATCTGAGCAGAAGAAGGGATTAGTCAGCCTGACCTAAGGGACTCCTGAGGGGGTGTTTGGGGTTTCCAGTAAACAGAAAAGGGGTTATCAGAATGACTGTGGGCTCCTGGGCCCTGTGGGCAGGCAACACAGGTCCACTTGTCTTGGACTCGAACAGCAAACAGCAGCCAAAATATTGTGGAATATCTTAGGGACAAACTATTGCAGATCAAAAGACATCGTCATTATAGACCTATTCTCGTAGGCAAGGTAGGTCTATAAAAAAATGGGGGCCACCATAGAACTTTCTGAAATCAACTGTTGGAATTTCTTCATCTTTGAATATAGCCAGCACTTTTCTTTAACTACTCCTAACACATCTTTCCTAGTATGGTCTTGCACTGTAGTTTACTGAACGCCCAGTCTTACCACACTCCCCTCTCCCCCTTCCCCTGCCCCCCCACCTCCACCAGGTACTCTCTCCTAAGTGTCATGACTCTATTGGACTTCTCCATCCCGCTGTTTCATTAGCCTCTCAAATTCAACTTGTCCAAAATTATTCTTGTCATAAGAAACAGTATAGTATAGTGGTTAGGAAGCAAAACAAATCACATAGGTATTGGTATGGGACCAGCTGAGCTCAAATCCTGACTATGTGATCTTAGGTAATTGCATAACCTCTCTGTACTGCAGTTTAGTTGTCTAAAATAAACACAGCAGTACTTTCATCACAGGGTTGTAGTGAGAATTAAATGAGTTAAAACATGTAAAATGATTAGCACCACTATCTTTGCCATATTAGATTTGCCATAAGTAATAGTTAAAAGAATCAATGAAGTAACACATTCAATGGTGAATCCAATATTTAAATGCTCAAGCTATTAATAACAAAAAAAGTCAAAAAGTGAAATTACAGAATTTGAGAAGCCCAGAGTGGAGCAGCGATTTTGACAGTTAGTAACCAGGTAACCTTGGTTAAGTCACATAACTTTTCTGATCCCTAATTCCACACATATAAAATAGGGATGGTACTAGCAGCTGACAAATGCTGGCTGCTGACTATGTGTCAGGCATTACTGAAGCACTTTAGAAGCATTATAAATAACCAGACAAAGATTTAATAATCATTTCAGAATAATCACTGATGATAGAGAATGCAACATTCTTCTCTTCATTCATTCAATAGTTATGTTAACTCCTACTAAATGCTAGGAGTTGAGATGCAAAAGGAACAAATTGCAAAATATTTGAACAGGCAGTCCACCAAAGAAGATAAACAAACAGCCAGTAAGCACGTGAGAAGCTGTTTAACATGATTAGCTCTCAGAGAAATGCAAATTAAAACTGCAAATACATATCACTGCACACCCATTGAAATAGCTAAAATTAAAAAGGCTGACACCACTAAACGTTGATAAGAATGTGCAGCAACTAGAACTCTCATATATTGCTGATGGGAGTGAAAAAATGTCCATCACTTTGGAAAACTGTGTGGCACTTTTTTATAAAGTTAAATATATGCCCACTGACTGACCTTTCGATTCCACTCCTAGATATTTACCCAAGGGAAATGGAAACACGTCCACAAAAAGACTTGAGCAAGAATGTTTATAGTAAGTTTGTCCATTGCGTTAGTCAAGGTTCCCCAGAGACACAGAACCACTAGGCTGTGTGTATATATACAGAGAGAGAAAGATTTATTTTAAGGAATTGGCTCATGTGATTATAGGGACTCTCGAGTCTGAAATCTGCAGGGCAGGCTGGAGACCCAGAGAAGAGTTAATGTTTCAGTGCTGAATCTGAAGGCAGTCTGGAAGCAGGATCCCTTCTTCCTCTGAGGACCTCAGTCTTTTTCTTGTAGGCCGTCAACTGACTGGATGAGGCCCACACATGTTATGGAGGGTAATCTGCCTCCATAATATGGAGCGAAATGAGTTTGCGTACACTCAAAATCTGATTTAAATGTTAATCACTTCTAAAAAACACCTTCACAGCACCATCTAGATTGGTGTTTGACCAAATATCTGGGTACCATAGTCTAACCAAGTTGATGCATATAATTAACCATCATCCATCATTACCCCAAACTGGAAATAACCCAAATGTCTGTCAACAGGAGAATGGATAAACATATTGTGGTACGTTCATACAATGGAATTATTACTAAGCAGTAAAGTACTTTTGTACTAATAAAGAGGTACAAACTACTGATACATGGAAAAACATGGATGAATCTCCAAAATATTACGTTGAGAGAAAGAAGCCAGACAACAAAGAGCGTGTACTATATAATTCTATTTCTATGAAGTTCAAGAGCACGTAAATCTAACCTCTGGTGGTAGAAATAGCACAGTGTTGCTTTTGGGAGGTGAGGATTTACTGAAAAGAAGCAGAAAGGAACATTCTGGGGTAATACATGTGCTCTTTATCTTGATTAGAGTATTGATTACACAGGTAGATATGTTTATAAAAATTCATCCAATTATATATTTAAAGACTGTGCATTTTGCTATATGTAAATTTTACCTTAATCTTTTGAAAAACTGAAGAGATTACAGTTCTTTCCTTTAAGAAGGTTATAGCCTAGTTGGGGAGACAGTAGGCAGACTGATGATACAACATGGTATGATGAATGAGGCACTTAACCTAATTAGCTTACTAAGGTTTTCAAAAGAGTCCGTGGGGAGTGAGCACAAGTATTTCTTAACGTGCCCCATGAGGGCTTCCCTGGTGGTGCAGTGGTTGAGAATCCGCCTGCCGATGCAGGGGACACGGGTTTGAGCCCTGGTGCGGGAAGATCCCACATGCTGAGGAGCAACTAAGCCCGTGCGCCACAACTACTGAGCCTGCGCTCTAGAGCCCACGAGCCACAACTACTGAGCCTGCATGCTGCAACTACTGAAACTCACGCGCCTAGAACCCGTGCTCCGCAACAAGAGAAGCCACCGCAATGAGAAGCCTGCACACTGCAACGAAGAGTAGCCCCCACTCACTGCAACTAGAGAAAGCCTGCGCGCAGCAATGAACACAGCCAAAAATAAAAATAAATAAAATAAATAAATTTTTAAAAAAAGTTAACCATGTGCCTGGCATTGTACTAAACATGCTCATTTTATTTACTTTCCCATCAACTCTACAATGAGGTAATTACTGCCCCTAGTTGCAAAGAGAGAAATTGTCTCAGAGGGAGTGGGTGGCAGAGAGGAATTCTAATCCAGTGTGGATGACTTGGTTTGTTAGTCTGTGTGGCCAGCAATTCGGCGACATGATCTCCAGAAGCAACTCTTGTGCTTTTCCAAAAGAGAGTACCTTGAGACCTCACTGGTACAGTTGTCTGATAGCGCAGCAATACGTGGGATGCTAGGAACCCAGATTGGGTGATCAGGCCCCCTCTCTGGCATTGCCAGGGCAGACGGACCAGAATTGTGCAGGTCTCGTTTTAGAAATTTTCTCCTTACCTCTCTGGTAGTTTTTGCTTCTAGCTTGACCCTGATCTCTAACCTGTAATCTATTGTTAAAAAGAAAACAAATTCTTCCATAATTGTGGCTTTCAGACTGGGCACAAAAAATCAAAGAATTAGAGCATGAGAAAGAAGTACAAATTGTCCGTTTCTGGATGACTTATGTGTCACTTTCATGCATCCAAAGCAAAGTTACAGAAGACACTGGTCTCATCAGTGGTTGACAGTCCCTAGGAATACACCAGCATGGCCTCTGCGTGGCTCACACTGAGATCCTGGCCAAGCAGAGGCAAAAAATACACTCAAAAATGAGGAAGAGAGATAAGAAGGAAAGGGAGAAGAAGAGAGGAAGGGAGAAAGAGAGAAAGGGAAGTAGGACAGAAAGAAACGAAATCAAATGAATGGAATTACTAATGAAACTGTCCATTTCTTTGCTACACAGAGAGAAACTAACTGCAATTTTATTTTTCTTCCAGATTATGTAAACACAGGATAGAAACTGTGGTTCTAAGACCTCTTCCTGATTCCCAGATCTCTCTCCTATGAAGGGCAGAGCAGGTTTGTTTGAAACTGTAACCAGGAGATTAATGAAAGTTGCCACAGACCTTTTTGTCTTCCTTGAGCTTTCCGGTTTAGTTTTCTTCAGAGCTGCATTTTTTTTAATTTTACTTTTTTAAAATGAAGTATACAGTTGATTTATAATGTTGTGTTAGTTTCTGGTATAGAGGAAAGTGATTCAGTTATTCATATAAATATATTCTTTTTCAGATTCTTTTACATTATAGTTTATTGCAAGACATTGAATATAGTTCCCTGTGCTATACAGTAGGAACTTGTTGTTTATATATTTTATATATAGTAGAGTGTATCTGCTAATTTCAAACTCCTAATTTATCCCTCCTTACCTTTCCACTTTGGTAACCATAAGTTCGCTATGTCTGTGAGTCTATTTCTGTTTTGTAAATATGTTCATTTGTAGCATTTTTTAAGATTCCACATATAAGTGATATCATGTATTTGTCTTTTTCTGTTTGATTTACTTCACTTAGTATGGTAATCTCTAGGTCCATCCATGTTGCTGCAAATGGCATTATTTCATTCTTTTTCATGGCTGAGTAGTATTCCATTGTGTGTGTGTGTGTGTGTGTGTGTGTGTGTGTGTGTGTGTGTGTGTGTGTATGTGTGTGTATACCACATCTTCTTTATCCATTCGTCTGTCGACGGACACCTAGGTTGTTTCCATATCTTGGCTATTGTAAATAGTGCTGCTCTGAACATTGGTGTGCATGTATCTTTTCAAAATAGAGTTTTCTCTGGATATATGCCCAGGAGTGGGATTGCTGGATAGTATGGTAACTCTATTTTTAGTTTTTTAAGGAACCTCCACACTGTTCTCCATAGTGGCTGCACCAATTTACATTCCCACCAACAGTGTAGGAGGGTTCCCTTTTCTCCACACCCTCTCCAGCATTTATTATTTGTAGTCTTTTTGATGATGGCCATTCTGACTGGTGTGAAGTGATACCTCATCATAGTTTTGATTTGCATTTCTCTAATAATTAGTGACATTGAGCATCTTTTCATGTGTCTGCTGGCCATCTGTATGTCTTCTTTGGAGAAATGTCTCTTTAGGTCTTCTGTCCATTTTTTGATTGGGTTTTTTTTTTTTTTGATATCGAGCTGTCTGTATATTTTGGAAACTAATCCCTTGTTGGTTGCATCATTTATAAATATTTTCTCCCAGTCTGTAGGTTGTCTTTTTGTTTTGTTTATGGTTTCCTTTGCTGTACAAAAGTTTATAAGTTTGATTAGGTCCCATTTGTTTATTTTTGCTTTTATTTCTTTCGTTTTGTGAGACTGACCTAAGAACACATTGCTACAATTTACGACAGAGAATATTTTGCCTATGTTCTCTCCTAGGAGTTTTATGGTGTCATGTCTTGTATTTAAGTCTTCAAGTCATTTTGGATTTATTTTTAGAATTGAGAGCTGCTGGTAGTTCCACTGCTCTGATTCATGGCAGGGAGAAAATTCTCCTACACTGCCTCCTTCAGGCCAAACTGCCAAGAGCAGAGAACCATTAACGAAGTCAGCCTGGAACAGTTTGCCTCAGAGAGTTTGTACCACAGGAAAAAATCATTGCAGTTAAAATGCAATAAAAAGCCCGTGGTCCATGCCATGCACGTCTTAGAAACTCTGTATGTCCTCAGACGTATTCCACACAATGTCTCCCACCCAGCAGACGCATGTACCATCTGAGCATTTATTAAGGTTCAACTATACACAAGACACTTTTGATGCTTTACTTGCATCATTTCATTTAGTTCCCAAATCAGGTAGTTAATCACTACTATCCAAATAAAGAAACTGACACATGGGTTAAGAAACTGGCCCAAGTTCACACAGTTATTAAGTGGCACAATCAAGATTAAAACCCAACTACTGAATTCCAAAATTCAGATTTTTTCCCCCTGTGTCACACTGTATTGCTAATGCACGGGAGCAAAGCTTTGCAGTTTCTTTGTATGTATCTTTATCGTAGAACCAGCCAAAGTTACTTAGAAACAACGCTGTTGCCTAAGCTTTTCTCTGATGGATCATCCTAAGAAGAGGCCTTTCATTGTCCCTCTGACTTCAGCAATACTGGGAGTTCTGGGGCTCCTGAAGGACTGTCATTATGTCAATGCTTCTGTAAACAATTTATCACTTGAACACTGCTGTGGCGAGAATTATAAACAGCGCTCGAACTCCAAACGTTGCCTCTGTCCCTTCATCCTCTTTTGCCCTGGAAGAAAGGTTTCCTTTTTTTTCTTTCACGCAATTAAAAAAATTCTTTAGCTTTTTGATATTAAAAAATGCAAGGCTATCATTCCTTTTTGCTCAAGTAAATTATTCCATCTGATTGGAGTGTTTTACATGGGAAGAAAAGGGATTCTTAATCTTTTGTTTAGATTTTTTTCACATCTAAATCTTCAGAATTGTATATATATTTTTTTGGCATGGAAGGAGAGTTGAGGTTAATGGTAAAGGCAGTTATCTGCATTAAGCCTCATAAGATGCTCTGAAAATCATATCATATAAATGTTATGTAGTTGTATCATAATTATTATTACTATAAAAGTTATAGGGTTGCAAAAGAATAATTATGGTAATAATAATATTCCATTGGTTTCCCATGCTGCTTCCCCATGGTTCAAGATGTTTCATAATTTGATCCCACCCAGCCCTGCCAACATTATTCTCTACTCTCTACAATAAATGTTCATCTTCTACTTGTGTCAAACTTGTCTAATTGGTGATGGTGAATGCTCACTGTATGTTATAGCGTTAACCCTTCACTGAGGCTACGCACCTTAAACTCCACCCCTTCTGCTGTCCTACTTTTACTCAAATTATTACCCCACCCTTCTTCAGTTCACAGCTCAAGTCCACCTGCCTGATCACTGGTCCACAGCGACCCCTCTCTTCCCTCAACACTGACAGCACTTACTATGACCACCAACTGAGCTCTCACTGACTTATCAAAGTCTTAAGTGTGTTTGTGCATTTGTCAAGATCCCTATAGGAAATAAACTGCGTACTCAATAGGGGTGATTGAAGAGAATTTCATCAAGGAATATTTATAGAAATGTAGATAGCAAGGAATGATGAAGCACCTGGGATAGAGGCAACAAGAGGAAGCCTTGAATACCCTAGGTCTGAAGGAAAAAAGTGGAGAACAGTAGCTTAGGAGAAGGGCTCATAACGGGAGCTGTGGCCTTGAGGAAGGAATTCAGCCACCATTGGAGAAGAGCCACCAATTCTATTCTCACCAAGAGAAGGCTCAGCAGGGAAGGAGCCTGGAAGTGTCCCCATCTCTGTCTCCTCCTGCTCTTCAGTCTCCTGCTGGTCTTCCCACTGAACCCACCAAGAAGCCAGGGGAAAGGAGTTCGGCTGATGCAGCCCATGAAAGTCATCCTGCCAGGACCCTGAACAGGGGAGAGAGAGAGTTTGTGTTTTGAAAGGCAGCTATGTTTTTTTGTCTTTCTTCCTGAATTAAATTGATTATAATCTCCATTGGTTCCCACATCTTCTCAATTAAACAGGTTCAGGTTCCCTGAAATCTGATATGGGGCAGTGAATAAACGTCTTCCCTTGCTGACTCTGGGCAATGTCTGGGCTCCTGGACCTTAGGAAGACCCCTGGTGCCTAACTTCTACTTCAAAATCACCTTAAACGCCCCATGATGATAGTTCTGTTTTGTCAATTCTAATGTGCTTGATTAAGCACTAAGAATGAATCCACTGGTGTCTTTAATTTAAAAAGTACAAGGTGGCATCATTATTATATTTCCTTGGCTGGATTAGCATATATTTGCATAGTTGTTATACAATATCATTGAGGCATACCTCTATCTGAGAAAACCAATTACTAAAGAAGAAATTTCAGCACACCTAATCTACTTAGTGTCACTACAATTTAAAAAAAAGAAAGAAAAAGGAAAAAATAAGAAAAGAAAGAAAATAATCAACTGCCTCTTGAAGGATGTTTTTGCATATTTCATGCATTGATTCTCATCAGTGACAACTGCGACCAAACATAGGAAGAAGGCAATTTATCACTGAAATATAAAATTTGAAAATCATTTCTAATCAACCATTTTACGGCAGGCTGACAGAAAAATAGCTCAGTTAGATAGCATCTAATTTTAAAAACCCACTGTACACCTTTTATTTTTAAACATCTTTATTGAAGTATGATTGCTTTACAATGTTGTGTTAGTTTCTGCTGTATAACAAAACGAATCAGCTATACGTATACATATATCCCCATATCCCCTCCCTCTTGTGTCTCCCTCACACCCTCCCTATCCCACCCCTCTAGGTGGTCACAAGGCACCGAGCTGATCTCCCTCTGCTATGCGGCTGCTTCCCACTAGCTATCTATTTTACATTTCGTAGTGTATATATGTCAGTGCTACTCTCTCACTTCATCCCAGCTTACCCTTCCTCCTCCCTGTGTCCTCAAGTCCATTCTCTACATCTGCATCTTTATTCCTGTCTACCCCTAGGTTCATCAGAACCTTTTTTTTTTTTTTTTAGATTCCATATATATGTTAGCATACGGTATTTGTTTTTCTCTTTCTGACTTACTTCACTCTGTATGACAGACTCTAGGTCCATCCACCTCACTACAAATAACTCAATTTCGTTTCTTTTTATGGCTGAGTAATATTCCATTGTATATATGTGCCACATCTTCTTTATCCATTCATCTGTTGATGGACACTTAGGTTGCTTCCATGTCCTGGCTATTGTAAATATAGCTGCAATGAACATTGTGGAACATGACTCTTTTTGAATTATGGTTTTCTCAGGGTATATGCCCAGTATTGGGATTGCTGGGTCATATGGTAGTTCCATTTTTAGTTTTTTAAGGAACCTCCATACTGTTCTCCATGGTGGCTGTATCAATTTACATTCCCACCAACAGTGCAGGAGGGTTCCCTTCTCTCCACACCCTCTCCAGCATTTATTGTTTGTAGATTTTTTGATGATGCCCATTCTGACCAGTGTGAGGTGATACCTCATTGTAGTTCTGATTTGCATTTCTCTAATGATTAGTGATGTTGAACATCCTTTCATGTGTTTGTTGGCAGTATGTATATCTTCTTTGGAGAAATGTCTATTTAGCTCTTCTGCCCATTTTTGGGTTGGGTTGTTTGTGTTTTTGATATTGAGCTGCATGAGCTGCTTGTAAATTTTGGAGATTAATCCTTTGTCAGTTGCTTCATTTGCAAATATTTTCTCCCATTCTGAAGGTTGTCTTTTCGTCTTGTTTATGGTTTCCTTTGCTGTGCAAAAGCTTTTAAGCTTCATTAGGTCCCATTTGTTTATTTTTGTTTTTATTTCCATTTCTCTAGGAGGTGGGTCAAAAAGGATCTTGCTGTGATTTATGTCAAAGAGGCTTCTTCCTGTGTTTTCCACTGTATACCTTTTATTCTTACTACATAGTAAAAAACAAACAAACAAAAACTTTGAGCTACTGAAAGTGAATCTTGCAGTGAATTGGTACCAACACTCCCCTCTTCCTTCCACATTTTGCACAGAACCACACACATATTAGTACTGAATAAATTCTTGAAAGTGAAAGAATAATTAAGTGAAATCCTCCAATCCTCCCTGTTCATTCATTTTGATATGCAGTAACCCTCACTGCTGGGAATCTCATTGCCAATCCATACTCCTCCTGCTACAAAGTTAACCTTCACCTACTCTTCCCTCCAAGAAGATGGAAACAGCTGATCAACCCTCTTTATCCACAGGATACATTTTCAAGTGACTCCACAGCCTTCATTAAATAGTAAAAGGAGTGATTGCATCCTTGATAAACCCATTTACAAAAGGGCAAAGTTTCACAAATTAATCAGTTTGCCTCTTTGCTAATCCTCCACATCAATGTTATTTCCGTCTCCATCCTCCACCTCAAAAAAGCCCAGGAAGGTCAGGGACCTGGTTTGCCTTGTTCCCCCTTTGATTCCCAGCAGCCAGCAAAGTGCCTGGCACATAGAAAAAGCTCAAAAAGTATTTCCCAAAGGGAACAGAAATCTACCACACATCACCTTCAGCTATAGCTTCACTCTAAGAAAATATTACTCACTGATAGAAAGCTCTCCCTAAATAATAATGATTATGACAATAACAAAGGCAATAATAATATTAAAACGCTTACTGGGGGGGCTTCCCTGGTGGCGCAGTGGTTGAGAATCTGCCTGCCAATGCAGGGGACACGGGTTCGAGCCCTGGTCTGGGAAGATCCCACATGCCGCGGAGCAACTAGGCCCGTGAGCCACAACTACTGAGCCTGCGCGTCTGGAGCCTGTGCCCCGCAACAAGAGGGGCCGCGACAGTGAAAGGCTCACGCACCGCGATGAAGAGTGGCCCCCGCTTGCCACAACTAGAGAAAGCCCTCGCATAGAAACGAAGACCCAACACAGACAAAAAAAAAAAAAAAAACATGCTTACTGAATGTCATGCTCTGTTCTGTGTGCTTTAATGTACTAACAATTTAACCCTCTGATGGGGCTCCAGACACACTATTCCCATAGATAGCACCTTGGCATAGTGACTAATTTAAGCTGAAGGAGTTTAAGAAAACAGCAGAAGCAGGAAGATCACTCTGACCATCCCTGCCCCTTCTTCCCTGAAACAAATCATAAAACCCTCCTGTGGGAGGTGCCCTCCCTAAATCTGGAGGAAAGGAGCATTCTTATCTTCTAAGACAAAGGGACACCAAGAAGAATCCTAACGAATAGGTCCCAGTTTCCCCCAGTTTACTACACTGACCTCATACTCCTTAACCTATCATATTGCTACACAACTGTCCACTCATCATCAAACCTAGCATAAACATACTCAAGTCTGTTTCTTCAGGGTCTTCATTTCCTTATGACGGCTCCCATGTCATGTGAAACTTATATTAAGTAAATTTGTATGCTTTCCTCCTGTTAATGTCTTCGACCCAGCCAAGGACCCTAAAAGAGTCAAGTAAAACTTTTTCCTCCCCTGCACCTCAAAACAATCATATAAAAGTTTTATGAAGTAGGTACCATTATCATTCCCAAAATGAGGAAATTGAGGCATGGAGCAAGCATGTCATTTTCTCTAGATAATGGGTCAAATAAGGATGAGAGTCAGGATATAAACCCGGATAGACAGGCACCAGAGCCAAAATTCTTAACATCTAATGGTAAAGAATCTGTTTATACTCCAAAGGAAATGACAATGAATTCCTTCCATATATTAGCTATGGTGTCTGTGTTTCAAAGAAAATAAGTGAGTAATTGGATTTTTCAAAAAAGTTTTGAAAGTGTGCCGTTTAAAACTTCAAGAGTTCTTCATAAACAATCAGATGAGTAACAAAAATATAAGGCTCAGCTGTTTTTTCCAACATTGATAAGCCACTGCAAATGGTTTGTTACTTTTCTCATCCTTACAATCAGCTTTTTACTGCTGTGTTTTTTATTAGAAGCCGCTGGGTTCAGGATGGAAGGACAAAGTGACAATGTAACACTAGGTGATTAAAAAATAGAACTCAAGTGTGTCTAGCTCCTGAGAAAGGAGAAAAGTGGATGGGTGGTCTTTCCCTCATATCAAAGATTCTTCTTCCCATGGAACCTACAGTCATTAAGTGACTATTTACAAAAAGTAACAATGGTATCATGAGGATATAATTTCCTCTGTTTCTCCTGCCCATGGTTGCTTGAATGGTGAGAATGAAAAGAAATTAGAAACCCAGGAGGACAGAGATGGTGACAGATGGAAGAGTATGATTCAGTACAATTTATTATTATTAAAACTCTCTTGTTCCTATAGCAATAGCCTGTGTTTTATTTGTGTTTACCCTTTACTTTCTTTTGAAAGTATTATTTATTTACAGGCACATTTCCTCATTCTCTTTTTCTTTCCCAATGTTGAATAAAGCAATGAATCATGTAGAGTTCTTCAGTCTAACTGCTGAAAAGTCAGCTAGGAAAAAGTCTTATCGGCAAATAACTCACAAAGATGAAAGGAAAGAGAAGAGCTTTATTTAAGTTCTCTAAATGAAAGTTCAAAGATGAGGAGAAATAACTTTAAATCCACAAATAAACCGTTCAAAGCAAGTAGTCCTGTATCATATGCTAGATTAACACAGAATGTTTAAGCACAGCAGGCCCACTGAGATACGTTACTTCCCCATGCAAGGAACATCCTCTCCCTTTGTCCTCAGCATCAACTTTATTGCCTAAGTCACAGCATCACAAATATTTCTGCCAGAATATTCCTGAAGCTGGAGGGCAGCACCTCTGCCTGGCATTCTAGAATGTGTTCTAACACCACTTGCTGCAAGCAAACTGTTTTTTGAAGGATCATATTTTCTATGAATAGTTCATACAAATACAGTATTCTATTCCATAATACAGATCTTATTTTAGTACAAAATATTTCTCCCAAAATATCTGAGTAGAACTGATACTTCAGAAAGATTAGTGTATCCACTTATGATTTTTCCTACACGGCACCAGGAATATGCAAATCCCAGTATGCGAAGCAGAGTCTAGGTGTCAAGCTAGTGGAATATTTGACATCATCTCTACTCCAAACTCAAGCATCTAAGGTTAAACAAGATGGAGAACCACACACACACCACAAACAACAACAACAACAACAACAAAAAAACCCTGCTCATAACTGGCAAATAGATTTGTTTGTGCTTAATTACTTCTGCTGTAACCTCTAAAAGGCAATGCTAAGAGTCAATGAGCTTATCTAAAAGTGATTAGCAAGAACAAAAAGTGAAGCGAAGTTGGCCTCATAGACCATGAGGTCCAGAGGTTAATCATCTACGTTTCTCTTTCTGCAAACTGCTAACAAACCTGATTAACACACTAGTCTTTCCAAGTTTCTCAAACTTTTACCATTTTCAAAAAGTCTTTCCATGTGCTTTCCGCAGCTGGCCATCGCCAGCAAAGTGCTCCTTATCTTCTAGCTAAAATGCTCTGAAATGTCAGTCTGTTACATAAAAAGACCAAAGTAATCAACCTAAGTCTTTCCCTTCGCACGTTTCCTTGCACACATTTTCCTAAACTTGTCACACACACATGGGAGCCACTGAGTGTGCAATATTTTCCCCAGGGAGTTTGGGAAAGCACTATGCACGAAATCATTCTAAAATAAAAATAAGTACATGTGCCTGGAAACTTAAAGTGAATCCATTTACATTTACACTCATAGCAGCCAGAGATCTCTCCACTACACACAATCCCTTCACTCTTTATCATCATGCTTCAAAGAAAACCACACTTCATGTCAGAAACATGACTTTGAAAGGCAAGCACTAAGAATGAATCTGCACCTCTACTCTTGCCCCTGACATTTGACACTGCAGTTCCCTGCTTATATGTCCGGATCCTCTGCTAAATGGTGAGATCCTGGAGGGCAGGAGTCCTCCCTTCGGACTCATCTTTGCATCTCCAGTCTTTGGTTCAATGAGAGTGTGTTAAAATGTCCATTTTGACTTTCAAGTGGACTGATCTTTGTTTTTCATTTCTAATTTGACTCAAAGATTTCTTTGTTTTGACTATGCTCGTGCTTTCTTCACTAAAAGTAAGTTGAGGAGCTTAGTATATGGAAAGGAGTTTGCAGAACTAGCCATAGTAATTTCTGCTAAGTGGGAGTGGGTGGAGGACACCAAGATTAAGAGGCCCATCCTAAAGCCTGGCATTTTGCCAACTGAATGGTAACGTAAACTTATTACTGATAAGGGAGAGAATGAAATTGGTTGTAAGAAAACCTGGGTCCCATTTCAAATGAGATAACATATGAAAAATCTTACAAAATTATAGCAGGCACCAAGTAAGAGCACTATACATCCTAATTATTATTGTTATGTCAGGACCTTCTGGATACGCTCTTGTTTTTGAGACTACCTTAACTTTACCTCTTGTTTATTTCCCTTAACCGTGATACTCTAGGATTAATGACATAGTGTTTGTAAAGTGTTTTTAAATCCCTGAAGTGTTATAATCAACCCAAGTACCATTTTATTTATGCAAACTGTGTCTACTCAGCGAGTCCACTTAAACATCTAGGATTGGGATCTTCTGTCTCATAAGGCTTAATAAATGATTCCCTCTGGCTCTAAAAGCAAGTACTTTTTCAATGACAATGGGAGGGAAAGCAAAGGAATTACTCTGTGACATCTGCTGTGTAACGTTCTTCGAATGGCACATCTTGATAAATGCATGAGAGTCCTTGGAGAGTTACTGCACACAGTGAAGAGAGAGTGGTAAAAATCCCAGTATCTCTGAAAAGGAAGGCAAGACATGTTAAAGTCAGAAAAGCCTCAAAGTTTACATCAATAGAAATCAATAGTGATGTGTTTAATCCCTACTTTATACATGATGGCAGCTTTCCACGGTCTCTGATGGGGAGGCAAAATTAAACATGAATAATGAAGCTAAGGCAGGCTAAGTAACTTTTTAAAGCTAAGATAGCTAATAAGTAGCAGAATACGATTGCACCTAAGCCATTAGCCTCTAGGCCGTGAGCTCTGTACTCTGTGCCCAACATCTCTCCCGTGCTGGGGACAGCCTGTGACAGCTAAAACCAAGGATATGAGGCTAGGTGGAAGCGCTGGTTCACAAAGGCAGCAAAGCCCATAGGTAGCCTGACGACTCAGCTTTGCCAGTGGCTTTCTGCATGACTCATCACAAAGCTGTTAATGCTCTGTTACCTGCCTATTACAGACTTCAGGTTATTTAAAAGTGAATGAAATAATCTATATAATTAATTAATCTATATAATTATTAATATTAATTAATCTATAATAATAAGGCAATTTTTTAAAGTGAGTTACATAATCTACACAAAACAATTTAATCTTCTGATAAAAATGCTATAGGAGCAATCCCAAATATTCTTCTTCTTCTTATTATTAAATTCATCTAAATTGATGGGAAGAAAGTAAAACTGTCACCTTTATATAACTGTTCAACTTGCCCTTAGATGGAGAAACTCCCAAGATGTTCCTAAGCACTACTTACTTATTTATTTATTTATTTATTCTCACACCTGCATTTTATAACCCTTTGTCTTGTTGTATTTGAGTGGCATCCTCAAATTCTTAAAAGCATTCTCAAAACCCATTTTTTGAATTAGAATTTCCTGCACTTCCATTGCAGTATGGAAGTACTTTAGAGCAAAACCCACAGGAAGTGAATTGATGCTTTACCTCCAAGTCATCATCAGGGATAGCTCTTTTCCACTTTACGTTCCACCTGATATGTTCATAGGCATTGACGACAACTTCGATTGCTTTGGGATAAGAATGGCAAGCCTGTATCACCTGCAGAGAGACACCATAGAGTTTCATTTGTTCACTGCACATATATGATTCATCTTTTCCACTCACAGAGACGTCAAGACTTCATGGACCGATAAGCCTCTTTGGAGCCCTGAAATGCTTTTGAGAAGTCTCATGCCTTTGAGTATTCAAACACACTGTCAGCCCCCATGGTGGATGGGAGGATTAATAACATAAGACTAATTTCCTTCATCATCCAGGAGCAAGTGAAAAAGAGGTGCTAACAAAGAGGGTGGGGGCCTGATGAAATGCATCCCCTGCTCGTAAAAGCAATTTTGAGAGAGGCTGGTCTCAAAATACACTTCCAGCTGTCTGGGAAATTCTCCTAGTTCTACAGAAAATTTTATTAGCAAAAAGCTGAATGTTAGTAATCCAAGAACTCAAGCCTACTGGTGACTATGAGGTAAAACAAACTATAGAGTAACATGAAAGTTAACCAAAGCTGTCTTCCCAGTGCAGTGCCTGAAGAGGACTAATGTCACGTACCAAATCACCCTCACTGGCATTTTAACCTTCATCAGCAATAAAAGATCACATGAAGATTAGTTATTTCATTAGCACACTCTGTTCAACAGTTCATTGACCAGCCAAAAAAAACTGGAAAGCCGAGTCGAGGTGGCCAGCATTTCCATCAGGAGGCAGAAAGATTTAGCTTTAGGTTTTAGACTAAACTGGATATTTAGCCAACCTTTGATGTTACCATGAAATTTGGACGTATCTGATTAATCAATCATGCAGCCTTTATTAAGTGACAATGGAGGAATATATGAGACATACCCCAAAGTAAAACACACTGGTTTCTGGTGAGAGGCTTACTATAAGAATGAGAAGCAAAAACACGTAAATGAAACAAGAGAAGATCAATGGAGATGTACGGTTGATTCACATACGTAAGTGTTAGATTATAGGGTTTGAAAAAGAGGAATTATAGAAAATTGCAAGAGGGAGAGCTCTGTGAGTGGCGCTAACCAGGAATGATTTCTTGGAGGAGATGAGTTCAACTGTAGATCCTAAATGGTAGAAAGGTGCATGTGTGTGTGTGTGTGTGTGTGTGTGTGTGTGTGTGTTGTGTGCCTGCCTGCATCCACTTATAGGCCTGTCTACATGTGCAGCATCAGCAAATGTAACAGTTGTGTTGAAAGAGAGGTACTTCAAAGGGTAAAACAAAAACACAGCTTCATTATCGCTTTCTCCTGCTCACACAAACCCACTGCCTGGAACCCTTCTCCACTCCTGGCATGATACCTCAGGCAGGACTCACACCTGTTTCTACTTAATTTTTAATAATAAAAAGTACTCTGGTCACTCTAGATAGGAGAAAAATGTCATTTCAGTAATAAAAATGTCCATTTTAGTTGAATAATTGAAACTCCAAATTTTATTTAAAAGTTTCTCCTCTCCCATAGCCTAGGCTTGTTTCAAGCTGCAGTTGGAAAGGAGGTATTTGTGGGTGTGGTATAATAGGAAATACATGTTTGGTCTTTGCCTCTGGTTCTGGACAAAGAGCTCCTTTCCACCATTTCCATTATGCTAATGAAGTGAGTCTTAGTGGGGTTCCTAGAGAGCTTCAAGAGGTGGACTGGTTACTGGAAAGACCAATCCTTCATTAGAGGATTGGAACTTTTACACACCTTGCCTCCTACCTCCAGAGAAAGAGTTTGATTGAACTCAAACTCCAACATCCAGGGTTGGAGTTTGAGTTCAAACACCAATGGCCAATGATTTCATTAGTCATATCTACATAATGAAAGTCCCTAAAAGATGGGGTTTGGGCAGCTTCTAGGTGGGTGAGCTCATTAAAGTACTAGGAGGGTGACATGCTCTGAAAGGGCATGGAAGCTCTGTGCACCCCCCCATGCCTCGCCCTATGCATCTCTTTTAATTGTCTATTCCTGAGTTTTATCCGTTATAATAAACCAGTATGCCTACCACTAGAAAGGAGGCATGCCTCCACACTTACACAACTTTTTCCAAAGAAATTTTCTTCCTAATTTCCTGGTCCTTCTCAACCTCCAACCTCCACCTGTTGGTATTGGGCAAAAAGTCACAAAACTGGTTTTCCTCACCTCCTTTACAAGTCCTTCATAGGTGGTCTAGCATTGCATTTTTCAATGTGAGGTGGTAAGTACCCAATGTCTTGGGACTTCAGGAAAAACTGAGACAGAAGGATGAGTATTTTAATGCCCAGTTGTGTGTGTGTGTGTGTGTGTGTGTGTGTGTGTGTATACCAAGGTCACCTGAAAGAAGGGCCCATGTCAGGAAAGAACTAAAGTTAAGAGCAGGTAAGATGGAGTCAGCTGACAGTACACCTGGAAGGCCAGTCTGAAGAGCTTGGGATTGACTTAATAGGCAATAGAAAGCTATTATGTATTCTTAATAAAAAAGGGTTATATTCAATCAATTCATTCCATTGGGAAACCTTTATTGAGCACTGTGTTTAGCACTGTGACAGTAATTCTGAGTTTATGCCCTGCTTTTTTCTTCAAGGAATTTACAACCTAGTTGAAGAAAAAAGACAGAGGTATTTCAGAGTTCAAGAGCAATATAATTCAGTAAATAATAAGAGGCTGACTTAAAAGATCATCAGTGTCCCTTGAGCACCATGAGCAAAAGCACAAAGGGAAAAACAAGGATATCAAGGGCAGAGAGGCCTGAGGAGGCTGAATGGGAGTGCACCAAATGGCTTCTCAGCTAGCTTCACCATTAGTCACGAGAACTGAAGCTGCGAGAAAGAATAAGTAGGGTTTAATGACTAATCAGATATAGGGAGTGAAGACTGCAACTTTGAAGCCTAAGATCAAGTACAAATAGGGGTACCACCGATGGAAATGAGGAAATAGGAAGGGCATACTAATTTGAGGATGGTCAGATAATGAGCAGGAGGATATTTCCTATGTTATGTCCTAATGTCAGTTAAAAATGTGCATGATAGGTGCTCTAATGATAAGGTCAAGATGGAGAGGGAGATTTGTGCATCATCAAGGAATGTGCTGGTTAGGGTCAATCATACTCTAAATGGATATAAACGGAAAAGGTAGAGAACCATGGTCTGAAGCTTGATGCATCCTAATAGGCAGGAGAGAGGATGAAGGAAAAAAATTACAGCTACCATTTTTTGAGGACTTACCATGTGCCAGGGCCTATGTTAAATCTTTGCATGTTTAGCTTGCTAAGTCTTCAGACAACCTATGAGGTTAGTCCTATAATTATCTCCACTTTACAGATTTAAAATCAAAGGGTGAGAGAATTTAAACTCAAGGGTATTTAGCTAGTAAATGACAGAGATAGGATTCAAACTCAGGTCTGTGTGACTCCAAAAGTCAAAAATATGTTGAATAAAAATGGTGAAGGGCTTCCCTGGTGGCGCAGTGGTTAAGAAGCCACTTGCCAATGCAGGGGACACGGGTTCGAGCCCTGGTCTGGGAAGAGCCCACATGCCGCGGAGCAACTAAGCCCGTGCGCTACAACTACTGAGCCTGCGCTCTAGAGCCCACCAGCCACAACTACTGAAGCCTGTGTGCCTAGAGCCCATGCTCCGCAGCAAGAAAAGCCACCACAATGAGAAGCCCGTGCACCGCAACAAAGAGTAGCCCCCGCTCGCCACAGCTAGAGAAAGCCTGCTCACAGTAACGAAGACCCAACACAGCCAAAAATAAATAAATAAATAAATTTTTTTAAAACATGGTGAGAGTGGGCATCCTTCTCTTGTTCCTGATCTTACAGGAAATGCTTTCAGCTTTTCACTGTTGAGTATGATGTTAGCTGTGGGTTTGCCGTACATGGCCTTTATTATGTTGTGGTATGTTCCCACTATGCCCTATTTCTGGAGAGTTTTTACCATAAATGGATGTTGAATTTTATCAAAAGCTTTTCCTGCATCTATTGAGATGATCATATGGCCTGGCCTTAGGAGGCATGGCCTCACCTGAGGACTGTGTCAGCCCCAACAAATAGAGCAACCAGAAGGGGCTCTACTGAATAGAGGTTTGAGTCAATGGTGTACTAGAAAATGTTCAACAACAGGCATTTTGTAAAAAAAAAAAAAAAAAAAAAAGACTATGTATATATGTTTTTAAGTTTATTATAAGTTTTGCTAATATAAAGAATGTGAAGCCCACAATTTACAAATAATAAAATACCCAATATAATTTATTTCCTATTCTGTATAGCCAGTTGGTACTCTCAGAATGCTATCACTGATTTTTATATCAATTTTGTATAGATATGAGTTGTATTCATAGCCAACCTGTGTCTGCAATTGAAGAGTGCATGTAGTTCCTATGTTTACGTTGGTTGATATTTTTATTACATTAAGGAGTAATTGTTTCACAAATGTGAAACAATGAAGACATATATTGGAAATTCACTCACTCATCAATGACATAAGTGACTTTTATGTGGAAGTGCTTAATAGTTTTTTGAATATTGGAAGCATATTTCTCAATGTTTTGCACTATTCACAATGTAAGAGCTACAGACACCACACACTACAAATTTTTAAGTTTAATCTACGTTAGTAACATTCTCTCCATCAATTTCTGAAGTCTAGACATCAACAAAGCAATAAGTTAAGGTCTGATTGGTAGCATTTGCTGATTTCTGTGGTGTAAACACTTGCATCATGGCCTATTTGAGGTCCCTGAACGTATGGTGGGGAAGAGATGTATAGTAACATCATTATATAGTGTTTCCACCATATAGATCCAATATATGCAAATAATATCAGGAGCATAGATACGTAGAGTAAAATAATTGGGAGGTAGTGTGTTTTGAATATTTATTACCTTTGTTTTTAGTATACTTTATTAGTTGTAGGTTTATATGACTTAATTTTTAAACATCGTTGCATTTAACAATCAGCTCACAAAATTCCTGATAATTTAACAATCAGCTCTCGTGAGCTACTGTGAGCCAAATTCTAGCACACAACTCCTTTTAATTGTCCCCGAATTTAAAAAGTGCAATCATAAGCCATTGCAGACTAAATGTGTATATTGAAGCTCCAAACCAGTGAAGGCATCAGAACCATCCTGCCCAGTGGCTAGGTCCAAATGGGCACAACATAAATACTTGTTTAATGAGACGATCCATTCACATACATAGTCTGGGTACAGTGCACAAGGCTGACCTGCTGACAATGGCTTTTTCAGCCAGGTCTACTTAAATAAAGAGTAATCCCTAAGGGGATAAGCAGGTGGGCTGGAGTTAGACATCCATTGCTGTGGGACCTCTGAAGAGTCAGCACTTCTGAGTATATGGAAAGTATAACTAGAAGGATTTCCCCATGGGTACAAGATTGTCAAGGTGGGCAGGTAATTTTTCCAGGACCTTGGTCTTGGGAAATTGAGGCAAATGGGGCTGCTCTTTTCTCTGCAGTTGGGATGAGGATGGCAGATATGTAGCTCTATGCAAAAGAGACAGACAAAACCTGAGGCTGACTAATTGCTTTGAACGCTAGTTTATAAACTACCATAATAGCATCATAGACTGTTAGGGTTGCAAAGGACCCTAGGGATTATCTAATCCCCCTAACTTGGAGATGAGGAAATTGAAACCCAGAGAGGCACACAGTAAGAGAAAGCATTGTTTTAGGTCTTCATCTGAGTTTAGTGCTCTTTCAAATATATTCTGATGATCTTATTTTAATCCTTAAGTAAGGACCAGTGAAGTGAATGGTTTAAAGACACAGATCCTATTGTACAGATACTTAGAACAAGAAACACTCTTTACTATAATCGTTATAGTAATTATAGGCTGGATTTTGTTGAAAGTTCAAAATAATTCCCTTTTTAATGCAAAAATGTTGTTAATAATATGAAAATAGCATCCATCAGACCTCTATACACATCCTTCTCTAAAGACCTCCAGATACATTCTTTCTAGAAGGATGAGCCATGTTGAAAAGTATGCTGGTAATCAGATGAGTAATCCAAAATGAAAATTTAAATTTAAGAGTTACCAGGACAGAGATGACAGCTGAAATTAATCCAAGGCCTGAATCAAGAATATACTTGTACTGGAATTTTGAAAACAGAGAGCATGGGGAAGTCAGAAGCTTGTAATGAGGCTCTGCACATGGTTTAAGTGTCCACTCAGAAAACTGACCTCTGCTCTGCATTAATTCCCGGGCTACACTCACTCTTCATGCAAACCACACTGGTTATGTTTAAAGACACATTGCCCACCTACCCAATACAGGTAATCTGTCCCTAGGTATTCCTTACCTCCCCCTTCCTGCCAAAACCTTGTACACAGAGGAGATGTTGCTAAAAGTTACTCTCCTCCTGTAACACATTACTTACTCCTCAACTAGGGTTTCCAGGTTTAGCAAGTAATAATAATGTAGGTTACCAGGTAAATTCGAATTTCAGACAGACAACAAATAATTTTTAGTATAAGTATGGCCCCAATATTGCATGGAACATATTTATACTAAAAATTACTTATTAGTGATGAATTTCAAATTTAATAGAGCATCCTGTATTTTGTTTGGCAACCCTATTCCCAGCCCCTATTCAGAAACAGTTCAAACTAAGTTATGTATACAGGAATATAATTCATTCATAGTTCAGGAGCCCAACTTCACACATTTGGTGCTTCAATTTGCACCTGGCACACTCCCATATATCACCTGGAGATAACCTTTCATTAGGATAAAAAAAATTGAGTAGTTCTTAACCTTCAGTCTTTAGATGCACAAAGTCCAAAGCTCCCACTGCCACATTAGGTTTTGCTGACACTGACTAGCAAATTTTCTGCTGACAGAAGACGGTTCTCACAGCAGGAAAGGCTCCTTTTAGCCTGACACTCCCAGCTCTCTTAACTGACAAGCCTAGCTTCCAGAACGAAGACAGCTGATCACGCCTTCTTCAGGCCTCAGTAATTATTTCACCAGGCGACAACAAAAAGAGACCCTTAAGAGAGAGCAAACTCTAAATAATCACTCTATGATGACTCCCAGGAACTGTGACCATCAAATGAGGAAGGACTGGTGGACCCAGAAGGCAGAAGCTTCTGCTTCTTTGTAAACCTGGGAAACAGAAAATGCTCAATGACCTTCACCTTCTGTGAGTCTCTGGGGTCTCTATTCTCCCTTCTTAGAAGAACAATTGGACAAAAGGTAGTGGTGGCAACTGGAGAGACCTTAAGACCCTTCCCCTCATCATCTGACCCCTAAAAGCATAAATTAGAAAACAGATTCAAGATAAGTCTCCCTGCCACCCTTCCAGTACAAGCGCCACCTGTAAGCCACTTCACCAGAGAAAATCTAAAGCTACCTCTGCCCTTTTATATTGATATATTTGTGTGCAGAAAGGTACTTAATGATCAAAGAGACTGCTTATACCCTGGGCTTCATATACAGAACTGTTCAACGGCAGAAATCATCGTTACCTCCCCCAAACTTTCACATACCTTTCCCTCCCCTAGAAAAATGTCTTTCTTGCCCTACAAGAAAACCCAATCTTGGCTCCCTGGGGTGTCACTTCCTTCTGAATTATGCTGAGAGAAAAAAAATCAAATGTCCTTTTGTACCTTGGAAAGCAATTGCAGACCCTATAATTCTTTTTTTTCCCTTATGTAATTTATACATCAGCTTTCAGTGAAATACACCCTCTACAAATTTGCTTTGTATTTGGAAGACAGCATCTTCAGCTTTGACCTTGTTCCTTGTAAATAAGGGAACTGAATTTCCCATCCACAAGAGAACAAATCACTTTATCTTCTGGATAAATGAGTCAGTCATTTACTTGCGTAAAGATGACTTTCTCTTTGGAAAGTCGGGTTGTGAAGTAGTTGTTCTAAATCACTTTATAGCATCTGCATAGTAAATTGAATAGTTTTTCTTTAGTTTTCCTTTGGAAGGGGGCCAGTTCTGTTATATAGTTGGGTAGCAACAAAAATGTTTAAAGTACCAACCATCCACCAGTAGCCAACTGAATCCTAAATCTCTTTAGCATACAGCCAACCTAGAGGAACTCAGAAGAGCAAAACAGAACTGAATAAGAAGATGGTAACCGTGGAGAGAGAGTTCCCTGGAACACATAATTGTATACTATTCTACAGGCGAGTAGAGCCACCAAAGTAAGGCTGGTAGGAAAGACTCCTACAATGGACCAAGAGTACATTTTGGGAGGAGGAGGAAAGGAAATGATTTTGTTGAGCACCTGCTAGTCTCAATAATTTACATGTCTTACTCACGCCTCAGACAATCCTGAAAAGTTGATATTTTTCTCTTCGTTTCCTCTTGGATCTGAGAGATTAAGGGACTTCAAAATCACACAGCAAGTAAATGGCCAAGCTAGAATTCATATCCATGGTTACTAAGCCCCTGTTCCTACCCCTCCTCACTGTTATCTCTCAGAGAACTGCCTTTGTGAACAGGACCTGTGACCTTCCTCACATTTGCAAGACTTCTTGCAGGAGAACAGAAAATCCATTTAAAGGCCTATTGCCCCTAGTCTGGCACTTCTTTAAAAAGCACTAACTTCAGTTTCAATGCAGTTTTTCATCATAATTGTCCTACAAACCTCTAGAAGTTGCATCTCCAGGGGAGGGATGTTCTGCTGCCCAGAGCCACAGGGAGGCCAGAATAGCTACCAATCCTTTCTGCACAATAAGCTGCAGGGGTTCCAGAAGGCAATGTCTCTAGTTCAGTGCTTTTAGTGTAGTTACATTCCCCAGCTCCACAGATAACATTTTGATAGGATTTCTTTCTAAAAGTAAAGTTTTCAAATGCTTGTGCTCTCCAATCCCAGAAGGAAGTGCTTTCATTCTATTATACCACAGGTCTAGCCAAGTAAGTTTGGCAGTAAGTGAAAGAAATCTTTAGGAATCAGGCAGAGGGCATGTCTTTGAAGAAGCAATTGTTTGAGGTTGGGAACTTTAAAGATCCTTCCTGACTGGTGAAGACCACTTTGACTCTAAAATTGATGAGGAAGAAACGATGAACACCCTTGGGAACGTCTTCGGAAGGGGAGGCAGGTGTGCTCCTAGCTTGACCACTGCTGCTCTCCAGATCAGCAGCCCCATGCGGAGCCTTGTAGGAGCCACTTCCCTTCACCTGTGAGCCAGGAGGAAGCAATCCTCGGGGACCAGGCTCACCCTCCACAGTCCGGAGTCACCTGTGGCTCCACCCCGCCAGCACCACGCTCCTGGGGAGGGCAGCAGCAGCCCAAACCCTAAAGTGGCTCTTACAGGGGAATGGGGAGAGGGTCTTTTACTTACCTTGGCAGAGACCTGTTTCATCCACAGTCAACCACCAGGGGGTTTCAGAGTAAAACTCAACATTTAATCTCTGGGCATTCTCACACATTGTCTCTCCTGGTTGGAAAGGCCCCTGTGGGTAAACCAGGCCCAGGAGCATGGATTCTACTGCTCAACAGATATATAATGATAACAGTTACAGTCATCTTTTGTTTAAAGGTTGCCATGACCAGAAACGATAAACACTTCCTTTTTTTTTAAAGATTTTTTTTGATGTGGACCATTTTTAAAATCTTTATTGAATTTGTTACAATATTGCTTCTGTTTTATGTTTTGGTTTTTTGGCCGTGAGGCATGTGGGATCTTAGCTCCCCGACAAGGGACTGAATCCGCACCCCTGCATTGGAAAGTGAAGTCTTAACCACTGGACAGCCAGGGAAGTCATGGTAAACACTTCTTTTTTTTTTTTTTTTTTTATATTTATTTTATTTTTGGCTGCGTTGGGTCCTCGCCGCTGCGCTGCGCACGGGCCCTCTCCAGTTGTGGCGAGCGGGGGCTACTCTCCGTTGTGGTGCCTGGGTTTCTCATTGCGGTGGCCTCTCTCATTGCGGAGCACGGGCTCCAGGTGCACAGGCCTCAGTAGCTGTGGCTCGCGAGCTCCAGACGCGCAGGCTCAGCAGTTGTGGTGCACAGGCCTAGCCACTCCGCAGCATGTGGGATCTTCCCAGACCAGGGCTCGAACCCGTGTCCCCTGCATTGGCAGGCGGATTCTCAACCACTGTGCCACCAGGGAAGCCCCAACACTTCTTAAATATTATCTTGTTCCATTCTCAAAACAACCTTAGGGGCTTCCCTGGTGGCGCAGTGGTTGAGAGTCTGCCTGCCAATGCAGGGGACACGGGTTCGAGCCCTGGTCTGGGAAGATCCCACATGCCGCAGAGCAACTAGGCCCGTGAGCCACAACTACTGAGCCTGCGCGTCTGGAGCCTGTGCTCCGCAATGGGAGAGGCCGCGATGGTGAGAGGCCCGCGCATCGCGATGAAGAGTGGCCCCCGCTCGCCGCAACTAGGGAAAGCCCTCGCACAGAAACGAAGACCCAACACAGCCAAAAAAAAAAAAAAAAACCTTAGGAGAAGGATATTATTATCCATGCCCTCTGTCCCTCTCTATCCTCGTCCCTGGAAGGAAGGTAGCCTTACAGCATAAATATACACAAAATTATGCATTATGAAGTGAGCTGTATTAGAAAGAGATCGATTGTCTTCTAGAAGTCCCACTATGAAGAATGACCACTCTAGTGAGATGTGGGTAGAGAAAAACGGGGGAGGTAGTCCAAGGAAGAGATATTTATAGATGCAGGACGAAGGCTGGGGTGAGGAATTGGGGGAGAGACTTTGTGAGGACTGACAATGACTCCAGAAAGAGTAAGAAAATGTTTGGCACCATCCTCTGGGCTCTGAGTATATTTGTGGTGTGCTATGAGTAAGATTAATTTCTTTCTAGTGAAGGACTTGGTCTGCATATTACTGCCAAGGCATAAGAGTATATCCATTTCACAGGGAAGGAAATCTAGGCTCAAGAAGCAAGTAATTTAATCAAAATCACACTCTTAGGTGAGTGGCAGGACCCAAACTTGTTTGACACCCCCCCTCCAAATTCCATGCTTCTTTACTCTTGACATGCATAGCATGGCAAGTCTAGAATGAATGAGTTATGAGTGATAAAGCAGAGGTAAAATTTTTAAATAGGAACCATTTCATATGTAATTTAAAATGCTGGGTTGTATACTCACTCTAGAGATTGTTAATATCTATTGTTTTAGCCAAATCTAGATACCAGTGTGTATGATCCAGAAAATGGATGCAAACTAAGCAGTAGATACTCATAGCTAAAAGCTATGGATCACTGTACTTTAAATAAAAGTTGCTGGATTTTTCATAGAATATAACCATTTGATTTTATTTCTAAGGCTGAAATATGTATAACAGTTCAAGTAAGAAAATATTCCTTGGATCCAACCTTAGCATGAAAAAGTATTTTAAAATTCCAAAGCCTACTGATCAATGAGAAAATTGCAAGGAAGGTGAGAATTAACAACTGAGGTCAAACAACTACCTTCAACAGTAGATTTCATGAATATTTTTTCAGGCCATTTAGGTAGCAGTCTTTCCTCAAAATTTATAGAGAAAATATAAGGGTTAAGCGTTGTCCTAATTCTCGACCTTTTCAGACATACCTTGACCAAGATCCAGAGGCAAAAACAAGTAACAGCTAAAAACTTGGGAGAAATATAAAATTTGGTTTGGGAAAAAAGAGAAGCCTTAGGTACCAACTGATACAAAGATGTAAGGATTTAATAGGATGCACATGAGTTATTTCAGGTCAGGAATAAGAAGTAGAGGATTAGTTTTGAATATTTACCAAAAAGAAAAAGAAGTGGGAGGGACTCAGGAGGGACTCAGGGGTGGGAGGGGGCGGTGTTCCAAAATCAAAGAGACACCCAAGGAAGGGAGTGCTGTAGAATCTGCCTTCATAAGGATTTGCAAATACAACAAGAGCACTATTTCTGCCTAGAGCCTTGAGAATTAAACAAAATGACCTCTTTAGGTCTTTTCTTGTGTTGTGATCCTTTAGGTTTAAATACATTTCCTGGGCAATATCATAAAACACAGCAGAAACTGCTAAATCTAAGGGCTTAGGTTCAGGAGTCTGACAGACCACATTCTGAATCAAACATATGACTATTAACTTTTAATGGGCTTGAGCCACCCAGCAATCCTATTACATTTCCCAAGTCCATTTGCTCCCCAAGGTAAACATCTCACACCTTCACCTTTGCCCTTAAGTCTTCAAACCTCTTCTCCAACCACTTCTCATTCTTTACTGAGAAAATAGAAGCAATCGTAAGAGTACTTATATAAACTCTTATTAACATATCTACCAACATCCCTGCATCTGGGCACACAGGCGCTGCCTTCCCTCCTGCTATGATGGATGAACTGTCTGTGTTACTAAGACCAACACCTCCATTTGTGCACTAGATCCCATCTTCAAGATGGCGCTCCAATAATTCCCTGCAGCAAATTTTCTCCCCTTCCTAGAACACTCCCATCAGCCAACAAACATATCAGCCATCATTCCCTTCTAGCTACTTTTGCATTACAAGAAAATGTCTCAAACCCCTCACTGTTTTCACTTCCTTTTATCCCTTTTTCCTTTGAATCCACTTTAATTAACCTTTTCTCACCAGTGATCCACCAAAATAACTCTTGTTGAGGTCCCCAATAAAATCCATGTTGTCTAGTCCAATGGCAACTTCTTACCCCTCATCTTATTTGAAATGCCACCTATATTCAACCCAGCTGATTCCATATCTTCCTTTCTCATGTTCTATCTTGGATTCCAGGAAAACAGTCCATCTTGATTCTCCTCCTAGCTCAAGGACTTTCTACAGTTTCCTTCACTGATTCCTTTTCATCTACCCAAACTCTAGTTGGAGTGCCCCATAGCCCAGTCCTCTGGCCACTTCTCCTCTCTTTCTCTACCCCCATGCTCTGGTTGACCTCATCTGTCCTCATGGGTTTATACATCATATTCACGATGAAGACTCCTAAATTTGTATCTCTGGCCAGGACCTCTCCCTGAACACCAGGGTTATCTATCAAACTGCCTACTTGACATCTCCACCTGGATGACTCATAGGCATCTGAAGCACAGCAGAACCCCTGATCTTCTCTTCAAAAGCAGCTCCACCTGCACAGTTACTTTCTCAAGAAATGGCTCCTTTATTCCTTCTATTCCCTGGGCAGAAATCCTCGAAGTTATCCTTGATTCCTCTCTTCTTCTCACAGGTCACAAATAATCCATCAGGAAACCTATGGACTCCCTTTTCAGAGCTTGCCCCAAATCTCACCACTCCTCACTACTTTCCCCACTTCCACTGTGGGTCTAAGCCACCCTTATCTCTTATCTAGATAACTGTACTACCTTTGCCCCTCTCCCCCCTAGAGTTATTCTCCAAAAGGCGGTCAAAAGGTACTTCCTGGAACATAAATCAGACTTTTTTTCCCTCACTCAAAATCCTTCAGTGACTTACTCTCTCATTCACAATAAAAAACCAAGAATATCAGCACAGTCTACAGGGTCATTTATATGGTCTGCAAATCACCCTTTTATGCTTCTCTGACTTCTCCTCCTCCTTTCTCACCCCACTTCAGGCACTCTGGCTTCCTCAGACATGTTTAGTCCTCTCCTACCTCAGGATCTTTGTACCTGGTTTTTCTTATATCTAGAATGCTCCCCCCCCCACCCCTGCCCACCCCCAGCTATTCACATGACTTGCTCCTTCACATCCTCATTTTCTCTAATCAGCCTTCGTAAAACAGCATAGACATAAACACCAAAGAAAGCCCACATTCTATTATTATCTTTACTTTGCTTTACTTGTCTCCATAGCGCCTAACATATCAGAGTATATTTATTAGTTTGTTGTTTTGTTTTTTTTCCTGTCTCCCACTAGAAAGTATCTTCCATGAAGGCCTTTGTTTGCTTCATTGCTCTATCTCCAACTCCTAGAAGAGTTCCTGGCACAAAGTCGTGCTCAGTGAATACTTGTTAAATAAATGAATGAATGAACTTGACCACTTACTCTGTGTGACTTTAGGAAAATATCTGAATTCTATCACCTTTTAAATGAGGATAATGCCAGCACCTACCTCAGAGGTTATTATAAAATTAAATTAAATCATATGTATAAAGCCTATTTAGAGCTCAACAAAGGACATTATTGTAACATTATTATTTATTATCCTATTCCTAATCAACATAATCTTTTGAAATTTTCTATAAAATTAAAGTTCCAGGACATTATGAGTATTTCATAAAATTTTAAGGAAAAAAATTACTTAATCTTCCATTAAAACACTGACAACCAAGAGAAAATTCCTTACTGAGATCACATAAATCATTGAACTCATCATGTCTACATTGGAACTTTCTGTGGGTTGTCTATCTGGAATTTTCTGAGTGCATTCCCCTTAAATTCTTTAGTGGAACTTTTCTTTCAACTAAACTTCACACTGCAGGACTTCAGACAAGTCTCTGACATTTTACCAAGGTAGGAGGTAGAACTTGGCTGTGAATTTAGTAAAACTTCTATCAGCTAGTTTTCTGTGACCCTACATTAGTTAGCTGGTTTATACATAAAACTCCTCTACTGTGTGTTAATTAATTTTTTTAAATGAGTGAGATCCTAGGTAAATTATCATTTGATTTCTTTATTTAAGGTGAAATACATTTTGGTTCCAAATTAATGACTGTCATCAACCTAATGCAAAACTCTCTCTCTTCCATATGCCTACAGAAACCTTTATTCCTCTACCTTGTCATTTACCATGGAATATTAAAGTTATCTCTTTATGTGTTTGTCTCTCTCACTAGATCCTAAGCTAACTGAGGATAGTTACCATGTCTTAGTCATGCCAGTATTGGTAATATCTGGTCCCTGCTAGCCCATTAGAGATTATCATTCAATATTGTTTAAAATAAAGGCTGTGCAGTGTCATACTATAAAGCTAAACACTAGCACCAAATGAACCAAGGTTGAATACTGGCACTGCCTCTGTGTGAGATCAGACAAATTACTTAACTACTCTGTGCCTCAGTTTCCTCCTCTATAGAATAGGGATGATGATATTATTTACCTTATCAGATTGTTGCAGAATTAAATAAATTAAATTAAGAAGTGTAAAATGCTTATAACAGTGTGCTTAATAAATAGAATTCATTATAATAATAAATATGATTATTAGTTCTTAATAAACATTAGCTTTCATTAAACTAGAAAACTGAGTGGCCCTTTCACATCTACAAACTAATTCCAAAGCAGGCTCAATCATCTTTAGAGCAGACATTCTGCTTGAGAGACGGCAAGAGGGTGCCTGTGTCCACACCATTCACCTCTCCTGCAGAGGTAACGTGGCCTTCTGATCTTTTTCACTCAGTCCCCCAGGAAGCCACCACCAGTTCACTGGTGTTCACACAAGACATGGAAAATTATCTACTACTCTTGCTCTCCTTCTTTGCTCTCAGCCCCAGATTTCAAACAGACTTGGACTGGGACGAGATAGCTAGGGTTATACGTGTAAATGGAATGTCAGATTGAGGATATCAGAGGCAGCCCAAAGACTCAAGCCTCAAACAAGCTTGAGTTACTTGGAGATTTCAGACCAAGCCACCCTTCGAGTCCCCATCACCCCGCTGATGACCCAGTTCTCCACTTGGCTCCCTGGGACACAGCCTCACCTTATGGAATTGTGGAGGGTATATTCGAGCCGCCCCATGGTTCAGCAGCAGCTGGTAGCAGATCTCAGGCTGGGCGGCAGGTCGCACGGAGGTGACCTTCAGCACATACTGGATGGCGGCACAGCCACCGATATCCATGAGATTGGCTTCTGCGCCAGCTTCCAGCATCATGTGCATGAGCACGTGGTCACAGTTCCAGGCTGCCTTGTGGAGCGGAGTTTTAAAGTCGTCATCGCGGGCGTTGACCTCGGCCTCGTAGTCCAGCAGCATGCGGCAGATGAGGTGATGCTCCCTGCTGTACTCCTGCTCTTTAAAGCGGAGGGCCCAGTAGGTTGCGACGGCCAGGGGGGTCTCCATGTGGGCGTTCACACTGTCCACTAGGGCCCCGTGCTCCACGTAGAAGGCCACCAGCTCCGGGAGGCCGAAGTGGGCAGCCGTGTGCAAGGGCGTCTCCTCATCCTGGTTGTTGGTCTTCATGTTCACGTTCGCCCCTAGAAAGGGAGAATGAGGAAGACAATTATTTAAACATATTTTGTCATTTTTCCACAAGGTTCATTAAACAGGCCTTTTCTCGCTGCTTCCCTTTCAACCTCTCCCGCTGTATACCACCCATTTTTCCAAGTTCCATTTCTAGACCCCATGGAAGCCACTGCTTTGAAACAACAGTGCCACCTCCTGGACAACCAGCAAATGTACTGAGGTGATGGGAGAGTGGGCCTGAGAGCAAAGGATTTCGGCTGGGAGGCTGGAGCGCTGTCAGCTGAGTGATATAGTTCCTACCCCTAGGTGGATTTGGAAATACAAAGTGATTCCGATAACCAAATAGCTTTTATCAATAGAATAGCAAATATCCTTAAAAATGAAGGTTATATCACAATCTTTGAGGCTCATACATGTGGCTTTAAAAGTCTTCAGTTTCTTGATGAGATTTCTTCAAAATCATCTTTTTCTTTTCTTTCAAGGGAACCAAACCTAAACGTTTGGTCCAAGGGAACTTCAGTGGTATGGAAACTGCTCAGTCCTCTGACTGAACACTGACAATATTAAGCCGCCGAAGTCTGTGAGGTTCCCTTGGAATACAACTGGGGCAAAAACAAAAACCACAAAACACTTTGACCACCAAACTAGACTAAGGGTTATATTTTGAAAGGAAAGGGATAGAAGCTAGTAAAATAAAATACTCATGAAAAGAAAGACAATTAAAGACTGTATGTAACATGTCCGATTTATGGTTGACAAATGCTGTTTAGAAATAAAGATTATTAGTGCTTGGAAATCTCCTTAGAAATTATTTAATCCAACCCACTTATCTAACAGACCAGGAAACTGAGTGAATTTTATTTTTTGATAGGGAAGTTAAGTACTAGAATGGTCAACTTGAGAAGCTGAAATTTTCCTTCTCAGCCTAGTTTAATTGGGGTGAGCTAAGTGACCCCAGGGGGCCTATTCTGTAATCAATTTTACTGGAAATTTTTATAGTTACTTCAAGTATAAATCTGGAAATACTTTTATTATTATCATTATTATTATTATGCCAGCAACTAATATTTATTAAGCACTTGCCATGTACAACATTCTGAGCTAAATGCTTTTCACATATTGTCTCATGGAATCTTCCTAGCAACCCTTTGCAGGAGGTGCATTTTTATCCTAATTTTACAGATGAAGAAATTTGTTTTTAGACTAATAACTATACCAAGCTAAGAAGCAATAGAACAGAGGTTTGAAAGCAGACAGCCTGGCTTCAAAATCTCTCACCACTGTGCTATTCTACGTCATTATTTTTCTAAAAAATTTTTTTCTGTACTTCGCTCCCTTTGGTTATTTGAAAACTTGAAAGTAACAGAGAAATCATGTTGCATTTTGTTAATTTTAAAAATCTGTTCTCTGTGTGTTGCTCCTTTATGCCCTTTTTTATGGCATCCTCTGATCATATGGAACACATTTAAGAAAGGCAATACTCCTACAAGCTTACTTGGTGTCATAAAAAAGCCACCCCTCAGTGAGGTTTCTGAAAGCACATTGCTCTGTAAACTCAGAGACTATCTCTGCTCCTAACTTTCAGGAAGCAGAATTATAAGTAAAAATCGTCCCTCACAACAATCTGCCATCTGTGTTCATCAGTATTCCGCCCTGGAGAAGTTCTGGGTCAGATCTCCCTTCAGGTCAGCCCTTCTTTGCTCTGGAGTGAAATGGAATGAATAAGAATGTCTTCCCAGAAGCTAATGCAGGGTCACTTCAGATGCTGGAGAATTTCCAGTAAGAAAGGGAATCAAAGGGTCAGGATGAAAATTTTATAGGCCAACTTGGAAGTAAGCACGTCCTTTATTTTTTAATGTACTTGGACATTTACAATGGATCCCTGACCTCTTGCTACAACTAGATATACTGCGTAGTTTCCTTTTCTGAATAGGAGAGCCTTATTTTTATATTTGAATTGTGTCTTTGAGTGTAACTTTTCCAGGGACTATATAAAGTAGGATGATTTGACTACTTTTCTATTTTAGATTTTGTGATTCATTCAAGAAATTAGAGACCATAAACATAAGTTCTTGGGAACTTAAAAAAATTTTTTTTTAATGTGAAAATGCAATGTATTAGTTTCCTAGAGCTGCCGTAACAAAGTACTGCAAAGTAGTACCGCAAACAACAGAAATTTGTTCACAGTTCTAGAGATTGGAAGTGAAATTACAGTGTTGATGAGAGTGGCTACTTCTGAGGGTTTTAAAGGAGAATCTGTCTCATGCCTGCCTCCTAGCTTCTGGTGATGTCTATCAATCCTTGGTGTTCCTTGGCTTGTAGATGTATCACTCCAAGGACTGCCTCTATCTTCACATGGTTCTCTCTGTGTCTCTGTGTCTTCACATGGCTGCCTTCTTATGACACCAATCATACTGCATTAGGGGCCCATCCTGCTCTACTCATCTTAACTAATTACATCTGCAACAACCCTATATCCAAACAAGGTCACATGCTGAGTTGCAGGGGATTAGGACTTCAACATATCTTCTTTTGGGGGGAAGGGAGGGGATACAACTCAACCCATAATATATAACATGCATTACATAATATATAAAAATATATATGTGCAGTTTAAAAAATATTGTAAAGCCATCAGCGATGTAATCACATCCCAGGTCAAGAAATCAAACACTCCCTGACCCGGAAAAGCCCTCTACTGTCCTATGTATCCTTCCACCTCACAACTCCACCATCCTGCTGGAGGTAATATTATTCTGACTTTTATGATAATCATGTCCTTGAATTTCTTTATAGTTTTACCACCCTCGTATATACCTCTAAACAAGATAGTTTAGTTTCACTTATTTTCGAACTTTATATAAATGGAATAATCAACACATATTCTTTCATGACTTGCTTCTTTCACTCAACACTATGTATGTGAAAATGATCTATGTTGCAATGTTTAGCTCTTGTTTGTTCATTTTATTGTGTTCTATCTCACAGTACAAGTAATCCTACTAGTGAGAGACATTTACAGTTTCAGGCTATTCCAAACACTGCTGCCATGAGTATTCTTGTACATTCTTGTATCCTGGTGCTCATGGGCAGGGTTCATGGGGTTCTATACCTATGAGTGGAATTGCTGGGTCATCGGGTGTGCTTATCTTCAGCGTCATTAGATGGTATCAAATAGGTGTTGTACCAGTCTACACTCCCATAGGTCATGTGTGAGGGTTCTTATCAACATTTGGTATTTTCATTCTATTTAATTTTAGTCAGTCAGATGGGTGCATAGTGATATCTCATTGTTTGAATATTTATTTCCCTAATTAACAATTAGGTTAGACATATTTCAATATTTTTATTAAACAAATATTGCTTTTTACTTACTATTATAAAGCATTTCCATATTGTTATATTATCATTTTAAATATCATTTAAAAATAACAACATAATATTCCATAGAGTGAGTTTACCCTCCTGGTGGATGTGAAGATTTTTTCCCAAAGTTTTGATCTTATGACTAATGCTACAATTGATACATTTGTGTGTAAATCTTTGGATTATTTCCTTAGCATAAATTCCCCCAAAATAGAGTCATTAAGCTGAAATATCTGAGCTGTTTTAAGGGTCTTTATGAATAATTGAGGAAAGTTATATTTATCTATATCTCTCTATATTTATATACATCTCTCATTGATGCATGAGTGCTATTTTACTCACCAGTATGTAGTTACACAATTTAAAAAATATTTTTGCTATTTGGAAGTAAAAAATGGTCTTTTTCTTTTTATTTGAATTGATCTGTTTATTAGAATTTGAACACTTTGTCTGTAATTATTAACTAGTGGCATTTCTTCTTTAGTTATTGTCCAAATTTTTGTCCTTTTATACTTTGAAGCCTTTCTGCTTTGTTTACATTTATATGAGTCATTCATTAAAATAATATTTAAGCCTATGCTCTCATAATTGGTATACATTTTTTAACGAGTTTATTTTGATTTTTCTTTAATACAATAATGTTAACTTTATATGGTCAAATTCTCCTTTTGTTTTTTGTTTTTGCCTTTGTTTTTGGTATTAGAATGTCCTACTCCTCTCAGAGGTTTCATAACTATCCAGACTAATTATAATTGGATTTTTTAATAGATTTTAAAAAATGTTTAACATTTAATTCATGTGGAACTTATTGTGGTGTACTTACTGATTTAGGAAGAATTGATATTCCTATAGCATAGGGTCTTTTCATGTAGGAACATGGTCTGTTTCTCTAAAAAGTTTTCTTTACATTTCTGTAAACTATGCCCCCACAAAATTTGTAGCAATTTTCATTTTAGGGAAGACGGGTAAATTATTTCTGGGGTAAAGTAAATTTTAGTGAGAGAAGGCCCTTCATGAACCTTCTAATTTATGCAAGATGGACTCCAGAACTAGTCTGAAATGGTCGCAAATGAGATGGAGAAAAATTTTCATTTTCATTGCCTGATAAAGAACAAGAACTTTTCAGATTTAATCTGTGGGCAAAGGAGACAGAGATTCGGTTGCACTGAGAATATGATGAAAAGGGGACATAGGATAAGAATTGCACAGAAAGAGTGGATGCTGGCCACAGAAATGGTACTGTGATACTCCTGAAGCCAGGAATATAGGGACACAGTGCCACAGGAGGGACACAGTGCCAGTCAACATTAATTTTTTTCTGTTCTTCCATACTGTATGATAGTATCCATTCATTACCCTCTAACAGATAGAATCAATTTCATGAATCCTAGTTATGAGACCTCACATTTCCTTACTTTTTTTCCCAAATAAAATTAAACTGCTTCCAAGTGCCCATTTGTTGGCTTGGCTGATCATCCGAGATCAGGCATCATGTGGCTCCCTCTGCTGGGCTTTGCTACTCCCTACATTCTAAGAGTTGGCCCTCAGAGGCGTCCTCTCCAAAGTATCCACATTCCCTCACAGTTCTGTCACCTCAAAAGCTACGTGAGGGTGGGGGCAGGTCTCTGTAGAAACTGTCACCTCTCCATCTTCCCAGGCTCAAGGAATCCACATCTTTACTTCATCCCTAAGCCCGCCCTGCCTCCCTCCCTGTCCTATGAACTTGATTTCTCACAGAGCCTGTGTGTAAGTGGGGAGATCAGTGGGGAGATGGAGGACGAGGCCAGACCAGTGCTCTCAACCCTTCCAGGCATGCCTTTCCTATTCCGCGATGAAGTCGAGAAATAATATCATCTACCTTCATACATAATCTTTTAAAAATAAACCCAATGCCTAGCTAACACGTAAACGCAGAATGAAAGTAGTTTCCAATAATTTTAACTACATAGTTATGATTGCCACAAATAATATAAATAAATTGCAATGATATAGTGTAAATTTTAATGTGTTATTGACTATACTAGATGACACAATGAAATGCTTATTTGCTTGAACCCATATGTAGACTCCTAGCAGCTCCGTCACTGAACTGACACAGGTGTTTTGTACTGTAATTCAAATACCACAGATGTCATTGCCGTAATGAATGGTATTCCAAAATGAGGAAATAAATCTTGGTCTGGTATTGCCTTGATTTGTAGCATAGTTGCATTTCTGGAAATTTCCATATTTATTTACAATTCAAAAGTATTTTGCGTTTATATGTAAAATGCAGTTAGGTTAGAAATCTACTGTGTTACTACATCTAAATATCTGTTATTATATCAGCACTAAATCTAAGATTTTTTACAAATTATGAAAGAATTTAAAAATATAGAAAATCTCAGAAAATATAACAGACATCTATATATGAGTACCCATATTTGACAGATATTAATCTTTGACATATTCTCTTTGGTTTTCTTTTTTCCAAGATAAAATTTTACAGAAAAAAACCAGCCCATTTCTCTTTTCTTCCCTCCCTTTCTTTCTCCTCAGCGATAATTATTATTCTAAAGTTGACTTTGTCATTCCCTTTAAATTTTTGTTCTTTTATTATTCACATATGTATCCATAAGCAACGTATATATCATTATTTTGTGTTCTTAAAAACCATGTAAGTTGTACTCACTTTTGCAACCTGTTTTTACCAGCCACATTATGTTTTTGAGCAGAGAGCTGATTTTTTCATTTCAACTGCTAAACAGAATTACATTGCATAATTAAACTACAGTTTAGCCATTCCTCTCCTAAAGACAGTTAAGTTGTTTTAGCTTTTTCATAATAACAAATACCTTTCAAATAATGCAGGAGTTTCTTTAGAGAGAGAAACCGAATTAGTGGGTAGTAGTATACAAACATTTTCAATTATATTAAATTATACTCATCAGTGGTTGTGTTAATTCAAATGTCCATCGGTATAGTTTAAAGGTTCAGCATCATTTCCAACACTTTGTATTGTCGCACTGTTTAATGTTTGCCAATTAGATGGTATGAAATGGTATTCTGATTTAATCTGCATTCCCCTGGTTATCAGTAGTGTTTTCTCATATGTCTATAGGGGCAACAAGATTTCCACTTGTATGAATTGCCTATTCATAGCCTCTGCCCCTTTTTCATTGAATTGTTTGTGTTTTCCTTATTTATTTTTTAGGATATAAACAAGATCTTTGTGCAGAAAATGATAAAAACTTTACTGAAGGCGAAGGACTTAAATGGAAAGTTCTGCTATGTTTGTGGATAGAAAGATTCAATAGTATAAGGATGGCAATTCTTCCTGAATTAACCTATAAATTCAAACATTTTTTACATAATTTTCAAAGAGTAAAGAACAAATCAAGTTTGTAAAAAAAAAAGTAAAAGAATGAGAAGGAAAGAAGAATGATGAAGAAGGTGTACTTATCTTACCTGATATCCAAGGAAACTATAATTAACACCATTGGTGGGAATGTAAATTGGTTCAGACTTTATGGAAAACAGTATGGAGGTTCCTCAAAAAAGTAAAAATAGAACTACCATATGATCCAGTAATTCCACTCCTGGGTATATATCCAAAGAAAATGAAAACACTAATTTGAAAAGATACATGTGCTCCAATATTCATAGCAGCACTATTTACAATAGCCAGGACATGGAAACAACCTAAATGTCCAATGACAGATGAATGGATAAAGACGACGCGGTACATATATACAATGGAATTATTACTCAGCCAAAAAAAGGAACGAAATTGGGTCATTTGTAGAGATGTGGATAGACCTACATCTGTCATACAGAGTGAAGTAAGCCAGAAAGAGAAAAACAAATATCGTATATTAATGCGTATATGTGGAATCTAGAAAAATGGTACAGATGAACCTATTTGCAGGGCAGGAATAGAGACGTAGACGTAGAGAATGGACATATGGACACAGGGAGGGGGAAAGTGAGGGTGGGATGAGTCGGGAGATTAGGATTGACATATATACACTACCATGTGTAAAATAGATAGCTAGTGGGAACCTGCTATAAAGCACAGGAAGCTTAGGTTGGTGCTCTGTGATGACCTAGATGGGTGGGATGGGGCAGGGGAGGGAGGTCCAAGAGGGAGGGGATACAGGTATACAGGCAGTTGATTGACTTCACTGTACAGCAGAAACTAACACAACATTTTAAAGCAATTATACTCCAAAAAAAAAAAAAGTTTGAATTATTAGCCCTGAATGTTCAACTTTTGAATTGAGACTGACTTGTGAGACTTAAAGTGACTATGTAACTTTTTTGTACCTAAGGGTTACCAGAGAAGACACAGACCCGCCTGAGTTTTCCTCCCACAGTAGGGGAGAAACTAGACCCTCGGAATAATTTAAAAAGACACTGGAAAACAAAAATAACATTGTTTTATGAATACATCCCATGATCCAGTTAATAGTCATGTGTCTAGTAAATTTTTTAGACAGGGCACCTTTTAGCATATTTTCTAAGAACTCAAATATTGGATACTATTTTTAATTGTCATCACACATTAAAAATAATATTCTTGGGTAATTTTCTCCAAAATATTCCATAAGTTCATTCTACCCTTTTTCTAATACTGAACATCATGGAGAAATGGGAGCCCACCAAGTTTTTTGTTCCTTTATAAGCAATCTACTTTTTGTTTGTTTTGTTAGTGATAGTGTTAAGTTTCCTTCCTTCCTTCCTTCCTTTATTTATTGAGGTATAATTGACTTACTATATTATATTAGTTTCAGGTGTACAACAGTGATTCGATATTTCTATAGATTACACACCATACAAAGTTATTATAAAATATTGACTATATTCCCTTTGGTAAACATTACATCTCTGTGACTTATTTATTTTATAACTGCTAGCTTGCACCTCTTAATCCCCTTCACCTATTTCACCCCTTCTCCCCTCCCTCCCCTGTGGTAACCACAAGCTTGTTCTCTGTATCTGTGAGTCTGTTTCTATTTTGTTATATTTGTTTGTTTTGTTTTTTAGATTCCACATGTAAGTGAAAGCATACAGTATTTGTCTTTCTCTGTCTGACTTATTTCACTAAGCATCTCTCTCTCTCTCTCTCTTTCTCTCTCTCTCACACACACACACAGACACGCAATAGAATACTAGTCTGCCATAAAAAATAATGAAATCTTGCCATTTGTGAAAACATGAATGGACCTGGAGGGTATTATGCTTAGTAAAACAAGAAACCTACTTTTTATTTATTCACCTATTTGTATACTTTTACTATTTTTATTGTTGAAAGTTGATGTCTTATTAAAGATATATCTAGGCTTAGTTTTTTTTTAATTGATTTTACTAGGAACCAAACCTACCCATTTCATCTCCACATAATTATCTGTTTTTTATACAGGAAATTTTTTCTTTATCCTGTTTTTAAGTTTTGGTCATATTCAAAAAGGAAACATTTCTTTATATATTGAAAGCTATAAAATATTTTTTTGCTTAAAATTTTCATCACCCACTAACTATCAAGTTACAGTCATTGATAAGAAAGCCCCCCTCACAATTTTTTAAACCCCAATCCTCAAATGCATGAGTGAAAAAGTGGTAAATTACTCATGGCATTCTTTTTAACATTGCCTTTAAAAATTACACTTTTCTTAGAAAAAGTGCTAAAACAGGGTGAACAGTAGTTAGTCTCACTGATTATAGTGGCCTGCAATATGCATGAGAACAGAAGGAAACATGGAGAAAACATTATCATGGGTTATAATAGTAAGGATTTGAGAAGGAATTTTCTTCAGTTTATTAACTTTAGGTAGAAATTTAGAATCCTCAGTAGCTACTTGTTTTGTCTGAAATTCCGTCATCTCCATCAGCTTGAACTTCACCTGCCTCAGTTCAAAATCATGCTAAGGTTTGCACAGGCTTTTGTGCAGTAAAATCACAGTTGTTCAGTGTTCTTTTATGAAAATATGAATAATGCCTGCTATTTTTCAAGCACTCACTAGGAGTTTTACATATATTGTCTCACTTATGATTAACAGTAAGCATTCTTTAGAAACATCTGTTATTCAAAGATTAGACTTCTTTTTTCATATTCAGGACTTTTTTTTCCTGCAAGTTCTGCGATTGTTTCTCAAGTCTGCTTCTTTGTCAAGGATGCAATTTTGTGCAGTGTCAAGTTTGTTATTAACTGCCACCAAAGTAGCCTGCTTTGTTCTAGTTTCAATTTTGCCCTTTCAATCTACTGTCTTTGGCAAATATATTTTCCTGTATCTTTCATAGTCTTATCTTAAATGAAATCTTAAATGAAACACCATTTCCCCTAAGGCCCCATTCCTATATACCCACATTCTCCAAGGTCTGGAGTTGAGGACTACTTTCTTCTAGATCAACAGTGGTGCTTCTGAACCATTACTCTCTCAGTCTTGTGTACAACTCCTCATCGGTTAAGGTTTATGTCACCCAATGAAGTTACTCTTTATCCCTTTTCACCTGCAATCTCACAAATTCCCAGTCACTCTTCCATTTTCACCAAAGACATAGGTATCTGGCTCAGTCTTTATTTTATCTCTGTCCTGACATCACCCTGCAATACCTTTGCAGATGATGCATCCAACACATTTGCATTCACAATTCCTAAATCTTCTGGGGCAGATTGCATTACCGTTACCAAATATCTTGTTGGTCCTTCTTGCAGTGGCTTCCCTGTTGAAGGTTCATACACCTCTACCCTGTTGAACTCAGTTTGAAATACTGGTTCTTGTTGCCCAGTTGCATCTCTATCCTTCCCTTAGTGAAGTTTTTCAACTCTTTCTTGATTGCCAATATATTCTAAATTTTCCTTAGGCTAGGATTTAATCAGGATAGACTAAATTATGGTGTTGTAACAACACTCAAATCTCAGTGGCTGAATGCAATAAAAGTTTATTTCTCACTCTCACACTGTCTACCGTTGTTCCAGAACCAATGTCCTCTATTTGACCTCTCAGAATCCAAGCTACCTTGATCTTCTGGCTTCACCAGCTCTACCTGAGGTTTCCTCCAGTATCACAACATCATGGGGAGAAACAGATTTTAAATATCCTATGTGGGCTTTACATTGCCTAAACCTGGAAGTGGCTCATTTCTTCTGTTCACACTACATTAGGCAGAAAGGATATATGATCCTGCTGAACTGCAAGCGGACTAGACTAGAAAGTCTTCCATGAGCCCGGAGGGGAAGAAAACTAGATATTGATGAGCACTAGTTATTTCTACCGTTGCTGACTTGAGTTTCCGTGAGTAACAGTAAGACAAACAAACAACAGTTCTGACTGATTCAACAGCTACGTTTACCTTCTCCCTTTCACGTTAGGGAAGAGGGGTCTCTCCTCCAATTCAAGACAAATAACTCCATCTTTGCGACTGATCATCTTCCCAACAGTCAAATGTTGCTCCACAAATAGTATCTCTTTACTCTATATCAAACAGCTCCCTCTCCATCAACTTTTTGTCCTCCTCTTATAAGCATACTTAAGTTTCTCCCAATCCTTTTCTCCTTTTTAACTACCCTCCAATTTCTGTTCATCTCTTTTTAGCCAGACTTCTTGAAAGTGTGGTCTCTGCTTCCTGCACCCACTTCCTTACTACCTATGATCCCCTCGGTCCATCACCCCACCACTACACTGGAACTGCTCTGACAAAGGTCACCAGTGGCTTCCAACTGATCATTCCTATCTACAGTTTTCAATCTTCATCTTACTACACTCCTTTGCTGCATCCAATGGTGTTGACAACTCACTTCTTAAATTCTGTTTTTTCAACTTCCCTGGGATGCTTTCTCCTCCCTCTCTGGCTATTCTTTCATTATATTTCTATGATTTCTCTTCTTCTCAGTTCCTAAATTGTGTTGTTTCACCTGGGTATCATTCAGTTTCTGCACTTCTTACTGTATGTAACTTCCTTGAGCAGTCACAACTACTCTTTTCACTTTATTTATGAACAGATGACTCTCAAAATGATATGAACAATCATATATCAACAATCATATATATAATGGACTTACATCTCAATAATAAAAGAGAAATAACCCAATTTAAAAATGGGCAAAGTATATAAATAGTCATCTCTACAAAGAAGATATATAAATGGTCAATAACCACATGAAAAGATGCTCAGTGTCATTAGCCATCAGGGAAATGCAAATCAAAACCATAGTTTGATACCACCTTATGCCCACCAGGAAGGCTATGATCAAAAAAACAGATAGTATAAGGGGGAGGGGCAATATAAGAGTAGGGGAGTAAGAGGTACAAACTATTAGGTGTAAAATAAGCCACAAGGATATATTGTACAGTATAGGGAATATAGCCAATATTTTATAATAACTATAAAAGAAGTATAACTTTAATAAACTGTGACTCACTATATTATACATCTGTAACATATAATATTGTATATCAACTATACGTCAATGAAACAAGCAAAAAAGATAGTACCAAGTGTTCGTCAGGATGTGGAGAAATGGGAATTCTCATACACTGATGGTAGGAATGTAAAATGGTACAGCCACTTTGGAAAACAGTATGGCAGTTCCTCAAAAAGTTAAACACAGAGTTACATGACACTGCAATTGCATTCCTGGGTATTTACTCAAAGGAAATGAAAACATATGTCCACACAAACATTTGTATGTAACTGTTCATAGCAGCATTATTCATAATAACAAAAACATGGAAACAATCCACACGTCCAGCAACTGGTAAATGGATGAACAAAATGTGGTATATAAATACAATGTAATGTCATTCAGCAATAAAAAGAAACAAAGTACTAATACATTGTTTCATTTCATCACTTCAAAAATCATTGAAAACACTATGCTAAGTGAAAGAAGCCAGATATAGAAGACCACATATTGCATGATTCCATTTATATGAAAAGTCTAGAATAGGCAAGTTCATAGAAACAGAAAGTAAATTAGTGGTTGCCTAGGACTGAGGTGGTGGGGAATGGGAGTTAAAGGAAAATGGAGGGTGATTGCTAAGGTACAGTTTTCTTGTTGGGTGATGAAATGTTCTAAAATTGTGGTGGTGGTTGCATAATTCTGTGAAAATACTAAAAGCCACTGAATTGCACACTTTAAAATGGATAAATTTTACGTAAGCAAATTATACCACAATAAAGCTGCTAAAAAATATATGACCAGTCTTGGGCTGACCCCTGAGTTTCAGATCTATATCTACAACTGCATTCTGAACAAATTCAGTTGGAGGTCCATTGAGCGCTAAAACTTACCATGTCTTAAACTAAACTCTTTTCCTTCTTATTCCTGTTACTCATATAAAGCTATATTTCAATAAATAGCAATGCTATGGTTCCAGCAAATCAAACTGAAAGTCAGAAATTCACCTTCCATTCCTCCTCCTTTCTCATTCCCCTGCCCCTTTTCATCAGTCACCAAGTGTTGACACTATAAATTCCTATCCTATTACTACTGCCTAGTTTGTACATTTGCATTTCCCCCGTAGGCTACCACGTGCTCAGATTCATCTTCCATAATTCTGACAGTAATGTATTTAAAATGCATACCTGACCATATTGCTCTATCTCTTAAAATCCTGTAATGGCTTTCTATTTTCTATATGATACAGTCTAAGCTTTTCGCCATAAGAGATATAGCCATTCAAAATCCAGCTCCTACCTCTCCAGGCTTCTATCCTGCTGTCCTTTGTCTCACACTTTGCTTTAATTACTGAGCATCCTGTAGTTCTATGCAAACACCTACGTGCCTTTGCTTATGTTGTTTCCTTGACCTGAAATGACTTGAATTTCTTCTTTGACTAATTAACTTTACTCCTCCTTCAAGGTCCTGTGCCATGTCTTCTAGAAAACCTTCCCTTACCCCCGGGTTGTGCTACTCGTCCCTCCTCTGTAAAAAATTTTATCTAGAGTGCTAAGGAACAACAAGTTTGGGTGTCTTGTTCCTCGGTTTAAGATCCTTGAGAACTGATGCAATTTTTATTTGTCTTTGTGTTCCTAGAGCTTGGTACATTCATTCATTCAGCAAATATTTGTTGAGACACTACTATGTACCAGCTTCTGTTAGAGGCTCTGGGAAGACCATAGTAAATAAGACAGTGTCCCTAACTTCATGTACTTTACATGCTAGTGAAGAAGATAGACAAAAAAGTTAACTCATATATGTATGTATATATATATATGATAAAATTATAGGTAGTGATATGTTGTGAAGAAAAATAAAGCTGGGTAAAGTGATGGAGAATGATGAGGGAAGAAGGTGAAGCTTTTCACGTAAAGGCTCTGACTTTTGTGCAGCAAAGAAGTAAGCCACCTGAAGATCATGAAGAAAAGCTTTCCTAGCAAAGGGAAAAGGCTCTGAGGTAGGTAAGAACAACCTTGATTTGTTCAGAAAATGCAAAGACAAGCATCAAAAGAGGTAACAGAGGGAGCAGTAGGAACTAGCATTGGTGAGGCAAGCAGGCACAGAAGGTCACAGGAAAGACTTTAACTTACATTCTAAATGTGGGAGGAAGCACTGGGGAGTGAAATGATCTGATTCACCTTTTGTAAAGATTACTCAAGCAGGCTGTGCGGGGGGTAGACTATAAAGAAGGAAAATGTAAAAGCAGGAAAATTATAGGAAGTCTGCTATTGTAGCCAAGAAGAAATAATGTGGCTTGGGTTAAGGTGGTCCCATCTTGGGTGGTTTGAAGCGGAGATACCACTTCAGTGGTTAGACCAGAGATATATTTTGATGGCACCAACAGGTCTTCTGGGGTGTGAGGTGTGAGGGAAAGTGAGGCAACACAGATCCCTTCTAGGCTATTGGCTTGAGCAACTGATAGAACAGAGTTGCCATTTATTAAGACAGAGAGCATTAAGGTGCACTGGAAACACAGTTACAGTCTGGACATGGTCAGCTTGAGATGCTTATTCAATATCCAGCGGAGATGGATTATATATAGTCACATAGGTGAGCTGACGTTCAGAGGAGCGGGTCAGGCTGGGAGATACAAACCTGGGAGTGAGCACCATTTGATGATATTTGAAGTTGTGAGACTAGATAAGGTCACCAAGGTGAGTTTAGATGGGAAAAGTGTGTCTGACTGAGCCCTGGTGCCCCCCAGCTTTTTCAACATGGAAAGGAGAAACAAATCCAGGAAACAAGACTGAAGAAAGGGCAATGAAGGAGTAGAAAGACAGCCTGACTTTATAAATGGTCATTAAGCCAAGCTATTTATTATCACACAGTCTGTTCTCATAACCAGTTTCTTCTTCTTTAACAGCTACCTATATTTTTTTAAAAACATACTGAAAACAGGAAGCAAATATCACAAACTATTTCCTTCTGTCTCCTGAAGTGAATCTTTTTCATATCAAAGCTTATCAGCCACCTCCTCCGATTATTGCTTCTCATCCCTTGGGATGCAGACTTCTTTTCATAGAGCCCATGTTTATTTATTCTTCTGTTTATTTTTAATTTACTCAGCCTTAAGGAAAAGATACCTTTCTAGACGTGAACAATCCACATGCAGGCACTGAGCTCAGTCACCTTATTTTTATTTTGTTTTTTATCTTTTTGATTCCAAGAAAAACATTGATTAAAATTTAGCAAGGTAACCATAGATAGGACTGAATAACTCAGACTTTGGAAAACATACTATTATCATATTATTTTGCTCTAATCTTGTGGTGCTCATGAAATCAGACCATAGCTTATGATTGGGATAGTGTTTTCACCGAAGGAAATGAATGCTGCTATTGTCATTCAACTGACAAAGAGGTTAATCTTGGGGAAGACTGTTGAGGTTTTGCGGGTTTTTTTTTTTTTTTAAAGGAGAAAGTGAACAATGACTTCTTCCTCTGTCCAAGGACAAAATTCTGTTTGCTCTGGCCTCAGAACAAGGGGAGGCCTGGATCAGCCTCAGGGGTGGAGGTGGATGGCCCTGGCTACATGGAGGCAGGACTGGAATGAGAAAGGGAGATGGTGATGTATTGATGGGAGTGGTACCCCCACTCCCGAGGCAGAATAAGGTTGGGGGGCAGCAAGTGGTGGGTTTGGTTAGCAGAAACCAACTGCATGAGAAAGAATTAGTCAAGAGCAATGGGCCTTCCCTTTTCAGTGGCTGCAGGGCAACAAAGCAATGGTGATGAAGCCCTCTCTGGAGCAGCCAGCATACTGGACCACGAGTGAGGATTCCTTTAGTCCAGAGGGAACACCTTTCTACATCCAGTGGCTTACAGAAAGAAAACTGCTTGAACAGAGGTAAGTCACTGCTGGGGAGTCGTATCAGGAGAGGTTATTCAAGGGAGAGACTTCCCGCTAATACAGTCTGTAATGGATTAGAGTTGTTTTACCCTGGAGTACGTATGTGTGATATTGCCCGTATCCAAGCTGGTGAAACTGGAGGTATGACTACATAAAGGTTTGGAACAGCCCCTGGGGTTGATGGATGGGGGAAATTATTGCCCCCAGCTCCCTTTGCATTTCTGCCTTTATCTCTGCTTAGGTTTCTTAGAGGCCATGTCCCCTTCAGACTTTGGATGGAATTAAGCAGAGGGCTTCAATCTTTCTGTTTCTTGCAGGAAAGCAGTTGCAGAATTATCTTTTCCTGAGTTGTCAGGGTAACGTTCCTTCCCTGTGGGGCAGTGTATTTTTCGTAGACCCCCAGTTGGACTTCTTCTTACCATCTTCACACTTGAGAGCTCTGTAAGACAGGTAGTGACTAATCATCTGAGAATACAAGATCTTCTCTAATTCCTGACATGTTACATGCTGTGAGTTGTATTCTCAATGGATATAGACTGATGAAGAAGTTAAGGGGGGAGGAGTTTGTGAAGCCAGATACTGAACGTTAGAGTCAACTTCTTTCCCTAACTCTTGGGGGGCCACCTATCCTATTTTGTTTAAGAACGTATAGTATGTAGCACCTCCACAAAAATGTATATCCCAATCCAGTCCCTCTGATGATGTAATTAGTAGAAATTTCTTTCATTCTTTGGTTTATAGTTTGCTGATATATTTAATTTACATAGCTGTGGCTAAATGGTTTTTTGTTTGTTTGTTTGTTTTTCTGATAAAAATCACGATTTATTTTACAATCATAGCCCATGAAAGGAAGACAATAGATGTATTTTTCCTAACTCCAAGAGAATCTGGAGAGTCCTTTACACTTGTTGAATTAATTACAATAAGATCAGTTACAGTTTGATGAGTTAATTCAAATTGAACTTCCTGTAACAAACAATGAGGAAATAAAATTTCTCAAAGCAAACAAGTAAAGCAAGCAGCATTGTCTCAAAATTAAGGATAATATAACAATAAACTATTGTAGTTAAAAATCAAGATGTAACTGGTGGGGACTTCTCTGGTGGTCCAGTGGTTAAGACTTCACCTTCCAATGCAGGGGGTATGGTTAGATCCCTGGTCGGGGAGCTAAGATTCCCACATGCATCGTGGCCAAAAAATCAAGACATTAAAAAAAAAAAAGAAGAAGCAATATTGTAACAAATTCAGTAGAGACTTTAAAAATGGTCCACATCAAAAAGAAATCTTTAAAAAAAAAATGATGTAACTGGTGAACTTTTTTTTTTTAACATCTTTATTGGAGTATAATTGCTTTACAATGGTGTGTTAGTTTCTGCTTTATAACAAAGTGAATCAGCTATACATATACATATATCCCCATATCTCCTCCCTCTTGTGTCTCCCTCTCACCCTCCCTATCCCACATCTAGGTGGTCACAAAGCACCGAGCTGATCTCCCTGTGCTATGCGGCTGCTTCCCACTAGCTATCTATTTTACATTTGGTAGTGTATATATGTCCATGCCACTCTCTGTTTTTTTTTAAGTTTATATTTTTGTAGATAGTTACCAGTAAGCAGGGATTAGGTGTATTAGCTCAGGTCTGTGTTAGCTCAGAAGAACCCTGCTGTGTCAAAGAAGCAATAACGTTGGTGATACAGTAGTACCAGTCATCAATCAGGACGCCCAGGGTGAGGAGGGAAAAAAATGAAGTGAGGAGGGGTTGGGACATCTGGTTTGAGAGAGGTGCAAGGACCTGGAGTCACTATGTCACTGAAGATCTGGTAAGGTGTAACTGAGCGGGTGACGGCTGAAAAGATAGGAAGTGAAAATAATGGAGCAATGTCAAGAGCCAGGATGCAATAATGTGAGTGGATGGCTGAACCAGAATGAGATGAAGGTTGTTAGCGTTGAGGAGGTCCAGGAGCTGCGGCTGAGTTTGGATTGGTAATCTATGTCAGAATTGGAATCCATCCCTGATGATGGAACTAGGGAAATGCACCAAAACTGCGGGACAGATGACCAAGTCCTCAAAAGGAAATGACTAGCATTACAGTTGATGGCAATCCTTATAATGGGTAGAAGGTGAATGTATTAGTTCCTGATTGCTACAGTAACAAATTACCACAAATTTTAGTGGCCTAAAACAACACAAATTGATTATCTATGGCTCTGTAGGTCAGAAATCTAACATAGGTCTTTGTGGGTTTTCCGTGAAGGTGTTTTTTGGGTGAGATTAACATGTAAATCAGTAGACTTTGAGTAAAGCAGGTTACTCTCCACAATGTGGGTGGGCCTCATCCAATCAGCAGAAGGCTTAAGAGAAAGGACTGCAATCCCTAAAGAAGAAGGATTTCTGCTCCAGACTGCCTTTGTCTCAAACTGCAACTTTCCTGTACCTCTGCAATCTCATGAGCCAATTCCTTAAAACAAATCTCTCCTCTCCCTCTCTCTCTCTGTTGGTTCAGTTTTTTTGAAAACTAATACAAGTGTGCAAAGATCAGGAGTCATTGTGATTCTCTTTAGGAGAATCTGTTTTCTTGGGTTTTCCAGCTTCTAGAGCCCACCCACATTCCTTGGCTCATGCCTCTTCCTCCATCTTCAAAGCCAGCAATGGTGGGTGTAATCTTTTTCACATGAAATCTTTCTGACCTTCCTACCATAGTCACATTTCCTCGGACCACAGCCAAAAAAGATTCTCCAGTTTTAAGGAGATGGGCCGACTCAGACAGTCCAATACCATCTCCCCATCTCAAGGTTTTTAATTTAATCACATCTTCAAAATCCCTTTTGAAGGTAACAAAATTCCATATAAGGTAACATATTCATAGATTCCAGGGATTAGCATGTGGACCTCTTTGGAGGGTCATTATTCTGCCTACTGTAGTGAAATAGAATTTGCCCTCAGATGGGAAACTAGAGGGAAGCCTGAGGTACACAAGGTTAAGTGCAATGTCTGATGAACCAAATGCGAGTTCCCCTTCTAGCTATAAACCCCAATCTCATTCTTCTAAGCCATTATTTCCCAAAGCCTGTGCTGTGGCATATTAGTACTGTAATATTCATTTTAAAAAAAAGCTCTGTAGTTAAATAAATTTGTAAAATTTGTGTCCCTTGGTGTAGTCACAATTCACATTAGCATATGAAGGATCTGAAAAGTCCTATGGTGAGGAAATCTGTCTAATTTAACATGCATTTTCCCAAACTTATTTGACCTAGAATCAGCTTGGATTATTATCAATATCCCCATTTGGTAAATGAGGGCTGAGATTCAAAGAGGTTAAATCTTGCTCTCCCTCACGTAGGTAGTGAATGGGGAAGGGGGGTCAGAATTTGAACCCAGGCGATCTTACGCAAGAACCTACACTCTTAAGACTATACTTGAGTTCATATTTTCATATCAAGTCATATTTGAGCTCCTTGGCTTGAATACCACCTCTGGTCTAATGGGCTGTGGTGGGGAAGGATCCAGTGCTACAGAACTTAACAACTTAAGCCTTCCCTTCATCAGGGGCTGTGAACAAGGCAGTTCTAGAAGGAGCTGAGGAAGCAGCTGGTTTATTGACTGACATGTCCAGCCTACAGTGGAGACAGATTCACAGAACAGGGCAACTGGGCAGTCTCAAGATTAAGTTACATTATTGGCAGGATTCTGAGTAGCAAAGGAGAGGCAGCCCCACCTAGTGGAAAAAGCAGGTGCTCTGCATTGAGGTCAACCTGCGTTCAAAACCTGGTCTTACCATTAAGCAACTCGCCTAAAGCTCAGTGCTTTAACCTGCAAATGGAAATAATAGTATTGCTCTCATAGGGTAGTTGTGAGGATTAAATAAGAATATGATAAAATGCCAGGCATGCAACAGAAATGCCATATCCAGTTGTTGTTACTATTATTATTAAGCTTAAGTGGACCTTTCCCCAGGGCTCATATTCAGTCTTTTCCTCCTGCCCCAACCCAGGTTAATTCAACTCTGCTTGCAAGAAGTGGGTTTACTTCCTGCCTTTACCACTTGGTTCTTTGCTTGGCATGGCCCTCTTAACTGAAGAGAGTTTCAGAGGGCTGCTGGTACTTCTAAGGCACGAGGAACCAAGGCAAAGGATGCTCTAGGGGCCTCCCCACAAGTATTCAGCCCTCAGTGGCTCTCAGTGGGGGTTGGCTAATACCTCTTCTGACTGCCAGAGAGATGTTTTATCTCAGAAAAGAGGGGGTCCACTTTATTCTCTTCCCATTAGCTTTCTAATTAGTAGAAACTTTTTCAGGAAGCTGGTGTATGCTAGAATCTTAGCCTCCAGTTCTGATGCTTTTGCCACTTCCTCTATTTGGGTGTTTTCTTCGTTAATTTAATAGAAAACTGAGATGGAAGCCCCAGGCTCTTGTTTGATTTAACCGTTTTACCTCCAAATCGGCCCTGGGAATCTCCTATTAAAATTGTTTAGATTATCTTCCATAAATTATTACTTATGGAGATTACAAAGAAAACACTTACATTTCTGTTTACAAAGCTGATATCTTTTGCTAAATGGTGTTTAAACTGTTCAGAAGATAATAAGATCCAGCCTCCTCTAAGTAAGAACAAATTAGAGAAGTGATGATAGAAAAAAAATAAAGCAGTGCAAGCCCAAGGAAATTTCATCCTTCAATTTCTGGTTTCAGATGCTGCTAGTTATAAAACAAAGATAAAATATCCAGACTGAAAACTTACAACTCAGGTCACATATGGCCTTTGATAGGAGAATTTAAAGTAGAGAGAGCCAGTCGGAGAAGGAAACCTATAATACTAATGGGAGAGAGGGCTGGAATTAACACTTTCCTGCTGAAGAGACACTTGGGAATTGTCTGGGGCAGTAGTAAGCAACCCAAATTTAAGAAAATAGACTTAGGGTAGTCATATAGTTGAGACCAAAACAATTAGTATTTGAATTAAAAGAAATTGCTAACAGCTAAGTTTAGTGACAGGGATGTCTAACTTGTACCCAGTTGTTTCCATATATTTTAAACCTTGCTATATTAGAAGCAGGAATTAGAAATTGATCAAATTAGAAATTGATCAAATTGCTGTATTAGAAGCAGGAATTAGAAATTTATCTTTTTAATTAAAGAGTTTAATTTTAAGGAAAATGAATTAATGGATTTTTAATATATCTTTTTCTATCACTTATCTACACCTTTGTTGGAGCAAAGCCAGAAAACCCAAATAAAGGCATTATACTTAGAAAAAAATATCAGCTTCTGTGTTAAGGATCTGCTTTGCAACTCTAAACCTTCTTTTTTTAATTTATTTTTTAGCATATATGTAAACATGTATATGTACATGTACCTTGTATATACTGGCAAATAGCGAGTTTTCTTCTTCACATCTTTTAATTAAACACACGTTTAATATACCCAGCTATCTTCTCAGGTTTTTTTTCCAAGAAGAGCCTTTAAAATCATCTTATGATGGTGAAATTTTTTTAAGCTAATGGAATTCTAATACAGCATTTAAACTGCTCTTTTATATAGGTAGTATCACCTTAGCACAAATTTTTCTCCTAATTTTTCAATTAGCCAAAAGTCCCAGAAGAATAAGCAGTATGCAATTTTCAGCAAGGCATTGTAGGACCACCCTGGAGTCAAATCGGTTAGAACGGGGCCTGGTTAAATTCTACCAATTATGTTAGCTGGGGCCTTATTTAACTACTCTTGAGTTTCCAATTCCTCATCTATAAAATGAAGAGAATAATATGAATAATAAGAACAATCTCACATGGTGCCTGTGAGGATTAAATGAGACATTTTATTTTAAAGTACCTGACATTCCACATCACAGACACTTATATGCTTCTTTCCTTTCCATTTTCCCCTTCATATGCATATATACCAGCAACATCAATTTCCTTTATATGTAAAGCCAATGCTGTTAACTTTATTAGGCTAGATTTTCCATTAAGCATTTATCCTTATTCATTAGCTAGGAGGACTGATGCACAAAGATATTAAATTATTTACTCAAGTTTAATGAATGAAATTTAAAACCTTTTTCCCCTGCTTAACATGAATGTGCCCTTTTCAGTATGCAGAGCTTTGTTGCGTTTATTCAGAAGCTATTGCTAAGTGCTTAGTTTGGAACACAGGATTAATGAGCCCAGAGACATGGTGTTGGTCACCATGGCAACCAAACTAGCTTTGCCCTATTCCAAGCCGAAAGAAGTGATGCGGGATGCTTAACTCTGGCCTGCAGTATATAGCTGGGTGTTCTTTTTTATACCTCTGACTCCCCATTGATGCTTCCAATTTTTCCCTAATTCTCTTGAAAAAAAGAAAAAAGAAAAAGAATATCACTGCTTCTTTGGGGCTCTGCTTTTTCATCGATACCACCTACCTTCCTTCCTGAATACATTTATCTCCCCATCAGTTTCTGAAGACTTTGGCACCTGACTCACATGATCCCTCTCCGCACAAATTCTGGGTGGCTTTAATAATCACTCGGATGACCACTTAATGCCCTGTCTCTCAGTTTCTCGATCTCATTCTCTCCTGTGACTTTCTCCTCCTTTCTGATCTTGTGACTCCCACATATAGACATACCTGGACTGAGTCATTACCTTGAAACTGATCAGTCTCCAGAAATCACGAATTCCCAAATCCAATTCTCTGACCAAAACTGCCTATCTTTGTACCTTGGTTTCATTAGAACCCCTCTCCGTGACCTCTTTGTCCATTAGACGGTCCTTAAACTCCTCCCCTCCCCTTCCTATCCAGCTGGGTTCCATTCTCCATCATTTCAATCACTCTTTTGCCAAAACTTTAAACTACCTCCAACTCTTCATAGCTCCTGCCTAGTGCTATGAATGAACTTAATCCTGAGTGAATCCAATTATCTACTGTCTCAGCACCTGCACCCAAGCAGCTGAGAGCTATATGGCAAAAATCACACTACAGATGCAGTCCCACCTGTACAAGACCAGTACCACCATAAAGTCAAACATAAAAACTCCACTGGGTCCTTGAGACTGCTCAGCAAGCCAATGTTTCTCTACTCAACTTATTTCCCCACTCTCCATAATAATTACTTAAAACCTTTTTAACTTCCTCAATCTTTTAACCCTTTTCCCTCTCGTTTCACTCTCAGATCTCCTCACCTCTACTTTACATAGAAAATACCTTTCAGAGGGAAACTTCCTTAAAGTCTGACTACCCAGTGTCAACTCCCATCCTCTCTCTTTTTTTGCCTCCAGCTACAATAGAACAGGTGTTCTTCTCTCTAGAGTCAATCCCTCTGCCTCGTTCTACATCTCATTTCCCAAACTTCTCAGAATCCTCATACCATAAACTATCTCTCCTCTACACTCTGTCCTCAATGTCCGCCTCACTAGTGAATTCTGTCATCAGTTTCTTAAATGCTCAGGTTTCTGTTATCTAGAAGAAAAAATTTCTCAGCACCATTTCCCTCTTCGTCTGCCTTCTTGCCTGCTCTTCACAAACTCTTTAAAAGTCTTGTTCACACTCAGACTATCTCTTTTTCATTACCAATCCCCTCTGTTCTGATTTCTTCATCTTCACTCAGTTGATTGCTACAGTCTCCTTCCACGTCACCGAATCCAATGGAAAATTTTTAACTCTCAATGTACTAGATTTCTCAGTAGTATTTGACACTTCTGACTTCTCCCTCCATCCCAGCTTGCTCTCTTCATATGGGAAAAGAATAACCCAGAGTTATTTTGACAGTAACAGTCATGGAATTGCTCTGGTTCAAGCACACTTGTCCTCCCTAGTTCTAGTACTTGTTCTTTACTGAACATTCAATAAACATTCAACAATCAACAACCAATATGTATTATGCATGGGCTATGCTGAGCAAAACTGTTCTTATGAAACAGAGTTTAGTGAGGGGTGTAACACTAATAAAAGGATTAAGCAAATAAAATATAGGTGCCACAAAGGAAAATTACAATGTGCTATGAGAATACAGAATAACATAGGGACCTAGCTTAGTTTAAGGGAATTCAGGAAGAATGATCTTTGGAACTGATGTCTGAACTAATGCCTTAAGTAGGAGTAGAAGTTAGCTCAGCCAGGCAGAGCATTCTAGAATGCATGTATACCACATTTGCATTCCAAGTTCTCTTCCCCACCTGGGAGCCTAGAATACTGGCAATCAGGCCTTGGCCCTCCAGAAAGAAGCCAGGTAGAGATTTCTTTGGAGAATCTGACCAGCCTAAGAAAAAAGATCTAAAGATACTATGTCACAAGTCCTCAAATTACAGGTCCCATTAGATCCCCTAGAGTGAAGTCAACAGTGAACTAACCCCACTCATACATGTAGATTCCAAATCAGTGTTTAGTCACTCAATTTTAAATATCAGCAGACAGCCAAAGATTATAAAACATCTAAGGAAAGCCTTTAAGATGGTAGAGACAATAAGAAACTAAGAAAAATAATTGGGAGTAAATCTCCTAGAAAGTAGAGCATTAAGATAAAGCAATGTAAAACAGGAGAGACAATATAAGACAATTAGAAGAACAGTCCAGAAGGTACAATATCCAAATAATAGCAATTCAAGGAAGAGAGCATACAGGAGACAGAAGAAAAGAATTCAGGTAAGAAATAATTATGGAAGATTTCTCAAAACTGAGAGACATGCACATTTGGGGGTTGAAAGAACCCAGTACAACAAGTGAAAATCAACCCATCAAGGCACATCATCATGGAATTTCAGAACATCAAAAAACAAAAAGAAAATCCTAAACCTCTCAGAGAGGAAGATAATAAGTCACAAAGAAACCATGAGGAAATAAAATGGCCATGGAGAAATGCCTTCATCATTCTAAAGGAAAATGATTATCAATCTAGAATTCTGTGCCAAGTCAGGGTAAAATAAATGCATGAGCAGTTTCTTGCGCCCTTTCTCAGAAATCAACTAACGGAGGCCCAAACAGGCAACAAACCAAGATCTAGAAAGACCCAGAATCCAGGAACAGGAAATCTAACATAGGGAGAGGCAAAGGGACTCTCCAGGATGATGAGAGAATGGAGATTTCAGGATGACAGTGGTTGGAATAGATCTGAAGTCTCCAGAAGGGACTTTTTTCAAGAAAATAAAACTGATTAGATACCTGTTGAATTGAATTATTTTCAGAAAAGATTAAAACTATTGGCAAAAGTTTTGGGGTTAAAATAGTGGTGATTCATTAAAAAAATAAGTAAATGAATAAAATAAGACAATTAGCTCCAGGGAAAACAAAATGTTGTACAAAGAAGGAATGGTTATCCTAGTTTAGTACAAGCCTCATAGTTATAATGTCATTATATTGTGAGGATGGAGGATAGGAAAGATACTTGTATGGGGAGGGCAGGGAGGAAAAGGAGCCAGATCCTCATCTTCCATTATGATAAATCAATAGATTATCAGAAAACTGTTTATGTTGCTACTTATTCTTTTCAAGTTTATGCATAAATAAATGGTATTTATTTAGCAATATGGAGATAAATATCAAACTAATCAGCTAAAAGAAATGAAAGTGGTTGCCTCTGAGGAGCAAGTAATCAAGAAATACATTTTTTGTTGCGGCCTGTGGGACCTTTTTGTGGCAACTAAAAAGATCCCGCATCCCGCGACTAAGACCCAGCACAGCCAAATAAATAAATAAATATTAAAAAAAAAAAAAAAAAAAAAAAAAAAAAGAAATACATTTTTTGTAATAAACCTTGAATGTGGTATCCTATTAATGTCTTTTAATCAATTTTTATATTTCTTCCACCTTTTGTTGAATATATTTTCTAAGTCCCTTAAATTTCTTGTGGTTTTGTAAATACATCTTTTCTTTTTTTTTTAAACATCTTTATTGGAGTATAATTGCTTTACAATGGTGTGTTAGTTTCTGCTTTATAACAAAGAATACATCTTTTCTTATTATAATTTCTCACTACTTGTTTCTGGTATATAGAAATACAATTGATTTTTGTATATTGATCTCAAATGCAGTACCTCTTCTGAATTCAGTTATGAATTCTAACCATTTGACCTTAGATTTTCTTGTTTTTTTTTAATCTAGACAAACATACAGTGTGAAATAATGGATGTTTTGCTTCCTGCTTTCTAATCTTCTTACATCTTATTTATTTTTCTTTTCTCTTTGTGTCAGCTAGGACCTCCAGGACAAAGGTGTGAGATGTGAGAGCAGCAAACTTATTCCACTCCTGATTCTCAAGGGGAGGCTTCTAAAAGTCACTACTAAATAGACCATCAACTTTACAAAGCCCTGCTTAAGGCAATGCCTTCCCAAGTGTGCTATGATTTTACATGGGACATTCTTTACTGTGCTGGAGCACCTGCTGCTTGACTGGATGTGAGAGATGACCTGCAAACAAATTTCAAGTTCATTCATTCAGAGCAGAGGAATTGAAGATAATGCTTCTAGAAAAAATAGCAACCAAAAGACGAGGATTTTTAAAGTCATTCTCTGCCATTTGAGAAAAGAAGGTCTCTGGGTTGACAGAGGTCAAGAATTTGATTGCCCATTATTTACTGTTACTATTACCTTCTATGTACAGCAAGGGATTTTGGCATACTTTTTATAGTGACGAATCAATTTTTATAGTGATATAAAAGTTCCTTTAAAATTAAATTTAATAAGTAATGTCAATTTAAAGAAAATATTAAATTCTTATTGTACAGGTGTATGTCCCATACAGCATATGGGACAAAAATCCCCAAGGTTATTTGCAAGTGACTAGGAGGGTCAGATTTGTGCTATTACAATATATAACCTAAGAGATGGAACGACAGAAGGTGATGGACTGGTGAGAGAGGTGTCTGTCAAGGAGGCATAGCTACTTCTTGGCTAAAGTGAAGTCCAATGACATCTTGCCTTACTGTGTTCACATAATTGAATAGGGAATTTCCTAATGTGCAGGTAACTCATGCCACTGTCACACCAAGTAGCAGGGGACAGTCTTTTAAAAGGCACGGTCTCCTTTACATTGCCCTCATGCTACATTCTGCTAGGAAACATTTGAATTTTTATGGCTTTCCTGCAGTAACAAATTTTCCTCCAACTGTCAGGATTTGCTTCATGCAGAGAAAAGCAAGCAGCTTTCATTTTCTTCTTACGAAAGGGAATAGGTAGAAATAATATGCTGCTTTTCAGCCAGCTAAACCTGACATGACTCTCTTTATTTGTAGGGAAATGCAGGATTCACAGAAAGGACATTTTCACTGAGGTAAATAAGCCTTCTCAACTGATGAACACTATTATACTAATACCAAAGGAAACAAAGGCCAGAAGATGGGGGGCATTAAGTAGAAAGGCAAACAAAAAAATAGCAGACAAAATCCAGCCTGAGGACAAAGCAGGCTCTGCAACATTGAAAAAATAGGGGAAAATCCTTTAAGAGAAAATTGCATGCAATTTTTTGGCCTCAATTAGCCTTTTCCACAAAGAGCACTTTTCCACAAAGAGCCCATTAAATAGCAAATGAAATTACATCGGTTTTCAGTTGCCATGGCGTTGGTTTTCCTCTAATGGACTTCTCTGGTCCTGAGTTTAATGTTAGCCTTACTTATTTTCCTTGTCTGTGTGCTGTCTCAATTCCCTCTGTCCAGCTACAAAGTGATGTATGTGACTTCTCAAAGTGCCTACCACATAATCCTGGAGAGAGAAAATTCATCCTTCAGCTATCTCCCTAGAGACTGAGAGAGTAAAACTGACCAACAGCAGCATTTAATTAACTGTGAACGTAACAGTTTCCATTTACTAGATGGCAGTAGTCCCCTTCCATGCATTCAGTGCTCCTGGAGCCATTCCCAGATCAGTCAGAGACCATTTATTGAGTACTTCCTATGTGCCAAGCACTGTCCAAGAAACTGAAGACATAAAAATGCAAAAGAAAGGCTGCAAGATGCTGACAGTCTCCTAGAATTTCCAGACTAGAAGATTACCTCCAAGCACTTCTCTTCTCCTTTTCTCTTTTTCTCCATTCATAAAATGGGTGAAATTTTACCCAATTACCTGATTTACAGTTTTATTTTGTTTTGAAATATTTTCCAGGCACCACACTTAAAAAAAACACTTATTCTAAGAGTAAGGATCTGACATAACAAATTTTCTTTTTTGAAGTTACTTAGCTACAGCTAAATATTACTTATGCTATCAAGTTTGACTCATAATTCAGATATTATTTTCTGATATGCATAATCATATATAATTTTTAGAAAATTAAGTTTATGCAGTTAATACACTCCTATGAACTTATTTTTAAAAAATCTTTCTGTGTCAATAAACATTCTTTTACAATATCATTTTTAACGTCTGTATGGTACGGAGATAACAGCTTAAATTTTTCTATTATATATAAAAATATTTTTAAGTATTTCAGTAATATAAATGACTCTCTGAGGGCAAAAAGAAATCAGGCAACTTTTTTGAGACTCTAAGTACATTAAAAATTAAAAATGCCAATATATATCTTTTAAAATTGTGGTATATTTTAAATGTATTCCTTAACCAACCAAAGCTTTTATTGCAAAAATATAAAATAAAACACACTATAACTACACTATTTTGAAGATTCTCATAGAATTAGGAGAAGTCTCAATTTCTAGTGTACTACAGATCACGTGACCAAGCACAATTCTGTTACATGATAAATGTCTTTCTTTCTCATCAGTTATCTCTGACTCAGTGTATAACCTTGTTTAGAGATATATCCAAAGTCTGAATCTGAGGCCCTACATCAATGAGAACCCTGAGTCAAAAGGTGCTGAATTAGTCCCTAACCCTAGAGGCAGAATTTCTGAGTTTAAAAAGGTTTTAAGCTTTTGATATTCCCCTCAATCGTATGCATTTTCACTCCATTAAGCCTGTGTGAGAGCACTGCCCCACGTGTTTGTCAACATATGTATTATCATCTTTGATATCTTTTTTAATGTAATAAACACAACAAAACATCTATTTCTTATTTTTAATTGACATTTTACTGATTACAAGTGATCATTATGTTACCTTAATTTGTCGTTTATATGCTCGCCTGTTTTTTTCCTGAAATACCTATTCCTGTTCTTGGTCCCTTTGTGCTTTTTTTTTTTTTTCCTCTTAGTTGTTACCCTCTTAACTTTAATTTTTAAAGTTTCTTTACATAGTAAGGATGTGAGCCCTTTGTCATATAGTCTCAAATATTTTTCCCAGTTTTATGACTGCTTTTTAATTGTATAATCTGTTTGCCACACAGATGTTGAAACAAACATTTTTGTGTTCTCTAATTTATCTTTCTTGTTATGGCTTCAGCCTTTGATGACGTGGTGCTAAAGGGTCAGTTATTTTTAACCAACTTCCTTCTACTCTTCCTCTCGTCTCGGGTTATCAGTCCAATTCCTAGTGTCAGCCTACAGGGGGCGTTGCTCAGTCTCCTCCTACCTCTTTACTCCTCCCTCTCTAGGTAGGTCTCCCTCTGTCGACAGGGATAAAGCACATGGGGAATAATTGTGTCCTCTGGGAAAGCTGTGTGGTAACATCTCTGAGGAAAGACGAGGTCGGGAGCTCACTGTTAGTCCGTGGTTGATGAAAAGGCAGCGATATAAAAGATCAATAACTAAACAAATATATAATTTCTTAACTTTCCAAAAATTTTGAAGATAAACAGCTTAAAAGTTTAAATTAATTAGTTAAAATGTAGATTAAAAAAACTAAATCTAAAAATAAATGTATAAGTAAATGTGAAAGGTGGTGATGGCCCCATGCGGGAAGGTAAAGTGGATAAGCTCCAATGGATGCCTGTCCTTCTCCAAGCATCTCTGCACTAGGCCCTTCCTCCCAGGGCAGGCAAGAAGCAGAATAAACGGGGTTGATTTTTTTTTCCCTTTAGTTCTCACAGGTTGAGAAAACCATAGCATCTTCAAGCATGTCCTCCCATTCTTTCCCCATGACCTTTCCATATCTTCCCCTCTCTCATCCAATTTCCAGTCTTTCTGCTCTCATTTTGGCTGATGACTTTGTACCAGACAGGGACTCCCTCATCTTACCACAACCAAATCTACAAGTGCTTTGGCATTAAAACCATCTTTTACTTTGGCTCACCTGCTGAAAAGGAGGATGTGTCTCAAGGTCTCTGGATTTCATCCCATCTCAACTTCTCTAAGATTTGGACCTTTCAGTTATCCTGTCTCATGCACCTTCAACTGTTTGCTTTCTATAAATCATTTCCTTCAGCGTACAAACATTTCCTTTTATCTTCAACTGTAGATAATAGTCTCCTGTGACAAACGCCCCCCCCAACCCCCTTCAGCAATGCTACTCATATGCTCACATTTGCAGCCAAATTTCTTTTAACAGTTGTCAGCATATGCCATCTCTAGTTTCTAACCTCCCATTCACATCTTCTGATCTGGCTTCTGCACCTACCATTTCACCAAAACTATTTTTGTCAGTGATAACTCTGTCACTTAATCTAATGAACATCTGATTAAACCTCTCAGTAGCTATCAATACAGCTGACCACTCCCCCATTCTTGAACCTGCCTTTTTCTTAGTTTCTCTGATGTCAAAAATGCTCTTGGATTTTCTCCAACTTCATTTATCAATCCATTTCACTCGTCTTTTTTTTTTTAGTGTGGAATATATTTTAACACATTCTTAGAAATAAAGAATTATAGAGGAAAGTGGTTATCACAAGGAAATTAAAACCCTAGAATAATTTCACTCTCTTTTATTGCCTCCTCTCCATCCTGCTAACATCTAAACATAAGAATTTGTCAGAGAGAGGCCGCGACAGTGAGAGGCCCGTGCAACGCGATGAAGAGTGGCCCCCACTCGCCGCAAATAGAGAAAGCCCTCGCACAGAAACGAAGACCCAACACAGCTAAAAATAAATTTTTTAAAAAAAGTGTTACTCTTTAAAAAAAAAAAAAAAAAAGAATTTGTCAGAGCTTGGTCCTAAGTTCTCTTTTATCTCTCTACACTGTTTATCCAGGTGAGTTCATTGATTTCCTTGGCTTCAAATACAATCTATAGGCCAATGGCTCCTAAACTTACTGCTTTAGTTCAGAGCTCTTTTCTGAAATATATACTTTTATATCAAGTGTATCCTTGACTTATTCACTTTGATGTCTCAAAGAGGTCTGAAACCTCTCATGTTTAAAACTAACCTAGAAGGACTCACTCTATGTGCTTTTGAGACTTGATATAAAGCAACCAAGTCAGTGGAGGATTAGCAAAAAATAGATATATAGATCAACGGACCCATACATATTTGGCCAATTGACTTTTTTTTTAAGATTTTTATGTGGACCATTTTTAAAGTATTTATTGAATTTGTTACAATATTGCTTCTGTTTTATGTTTTGGTTATTTGGCTGTGAGGCATATGGGATCTTAGCTCCCCAACCAGGGATCGAACCTGCACCCCTGGAAGGCGAAGTCTCAACCATTGGACCACCAGGGAAGTCCCGGCCAATTGACTTCTGAGAAAAATATCAAAACAATTCAATGGTGAAAGAATAATCTTTTCAACAAATGATGTTGAAACAATTGGCCATCCATACACGAAAAAAGATGAACTTCAACCCATACCTCACACCATATGCAAAAAATAACTCAAAATGAATCAAAGACATAAAAGTAAAACCTGAAATTATAAAACTTCTAGAAGAAAAATAAAGGAGAAAACCTTTGTTACTTGGGTTAATCCAACATTTCTTAGCTAGAACACAAAGCACAAACCATAAGAGGTAAAAATTGATAAACTGATTTTATCAAAATTAAATACTTCTGCTCTTTTAAAAACACCATTAGAAAAATGAAAATCCAAAGAATGAATTAAAATATTTGCAAAACACATATTTGACAAAGGGCTAGTATCCAAAATATATTAAGAACTCTCACAGATCAATAACAAGAAAACAAACAGCCATTTAAAAAAAAAAAAAAAGAAGCAAAAGAAGTGAACAGATATTTCACCAAAGTGAACACACAGCTGGCAGATAAATACATGAAAACATACTCAATGTCTTTGGTCATTAGAGGAATTCAAATTAAAATCATAATGAGATGCTATTAATACTTATTAGGATGGCTAAAACAGTTTTTAAAAATCTAACATTACGAAGTTCTGACAAGGATGGAGGATAACAGGAGCTCTTATACACTGCTGGCGGAAATGCAAAAGGGTACAAGCACTTTGGAAGACAGTGTGGCAGTTTCTTATAAACTTACCATACAACCCATCTTCCCACTCCTAGGCACTTACCCAAGTGAAATGAAACATGTCCATACAAGAACATGTATGCAAATGTTTATAGCAGCTTTTTTCAAAATTGTCAAAAACTAGAAGCAATCTAAATGCCCCTCTACTAGGGAGTGAATAAACTGTGTTACATCTATACACGGAATACTATTCAGCAATAAAAAGGTATGATTTACTGGTGAGTGCAGTCACATTGATGAATCTCAAATGCATTATGCTAAACTGGAGAAACCAGCCTCAAAAGGTTATATATTGTATAATTTAATTAATATGACATTCTGAAAAGATGAAACTAAAGGGACAGAAAACAGATCAATAGTTGCCAGGGGTGGGGGGAGAGTGAGGAAATTAACTACCAAGGGCATCGGGGGATTTTTTGAGATAATTGTGGTGAATGGTTTCACGACTATCTATTACTCAAAAACAGTGAATTTACGGTATATAAATTATACCTCTGTAAACCCAACTTAAAAAAAATGGTATAACGATCTCCCCACATACATGCTTCTTCCCCAAGTTTTCCCATCTTAAAAAACGGCATCACTCTCCAGCCATTTTCTAAAGCCAGAAACCTGGCAATGATTCTTTTTTTTTTTTTTTTCCCACACACACACACCTGGCAATGATTCTTGAAACTTCCTTTTCTGTCACCCAGCTCCACCCCCACCTATATCAAATCCATCTCCAAGTCCCACCAATTCTGCTTCTAAAACATATTGCAAACCCATTTTCTAATTTTCCTATCCAAGCTTTCCCCTTAGTGCAAATCATCATCCCCCTCACCTACACTATTGCAAGAGTTTCCCTGCTGGTCTCCCTGCTTCCATTCTTGGCCTTCTCCAACCCAGCTTATGAATGACCCCATACTGATGATTTTAAGTGAAAGTTAAACCGTGTCATTGCCTTGCTTTAAACTTTTCAGTGGCTCCATTTCTAAACCCCATACTCGGCCCCCATCAGGCCATATATGATCTGACACATCCAATGTCATTTGGCGGCACTCCCCTCTACCCTCTTGTCCCTCCCACCTACCCCCCAGTGATACTCTGGCCATACTGGCCTTCTTCCATGTGTTGGATATTCCAAGTTTTTTGCTCCCCTAGCAACTTTGCACATGCTATTCCCTAGCCCTAGACTTTTCTTCTTTGCTCTTGTTTTTAATGGCCAGCTCCTTCTCATTATAAAGTTTCAGCTTAAATATCGTATCTTTAGAGAAGTTTTATACATTTTATAATAGTTTACTCCTGACATTCTCTTTCATAGCACCTTATTTTGCTCCTTTCCCAATTTATAGTTATGTATTTATAATTTATTTCATCAATATTCATCTCCCTTACTAGAATATAAGCTCCTAGAGGGCAGAAACTATTTTCTCTTTTTACTTTCTTAGTACATTACCTGACATCATAGAAGCTAATAACTATTTGTTAAATAAATGTGTAAATTAACGAGACTCCTACAATTAAAACAGTAATAAGAATTCAATGTGATCATCACTGAATGACCGGGGCCAACATAACTATCTCTCTACATATTTTTAGGGCCCCCTGAATTAGGCTTAATGAATAGAGACACGTACTACATTGCCGGAGGTAAGTAAGGGTCACCAATTTTCAAAACCATGACTGGGCAAGTAGATGACAATGTCAGCCACCCAGAAAGGCTTACCTCTCCAAACCAATTGCTTGGCACACAGGATGGAGCTTGGAGTTGTACAGAAGTGTAAAGCCGTGTGTCCACTTAAGGAGTAGCAATTGAGCTTTGCTCCACGGTCACAGAGAATCTTAACACAATCCAAGTTGGCCATTTCACAAGCCACATGAAGAGGGGTTTTCCCATTAGGTCTACAGTTGATTGTAGCATTGTGGTCCAGTAGCACCAGAAGACATTCCACGTGACCAAACAAGACAGAAAGATGCAGGCCCGTGGCCCAGGAAGACTTTAATTTGTAACTAGGCAACCAATAACCTGAAAAAAGAAAGGGAGAGAAAGTTTAACTTCTTGGCCTAGGATTTCTCCCTGTGAGAATTAGTGAGGATTTTTACAAAGTGTTTTACTTTCGTCACATTTATAAAATTGGGGGGATGATTTGGAAGTTGTAAACTAGTGGCTGATGGATCTGCAAATGTTTAGCTTAGTAGTGTATTTGGATTACTTAAATGGGACAGGGGCTCTCTACTATTCCCTATTATCTTGGTCCTTCATTTACTTTACCTTCCTGGCTGTCCAAGGCATTTGTGTTTGAGACCTTCATTTATGTGATTGCATTTTATTTTACGTGATGATTTACATGACATTCTTATTAAAGAATTTTTTTTAACTCCCAGTCATTGCCTTGAATGATTCCAAAGCTGTTACTTACAAGCTTATAATTTTCATTCCATCACAGTTCTTTTTCCCTCTAGTTGTAGCTATTGTCAAGCTAAGGTGTGAATGTATTTGATTTCTTTAGAAAATTTGTCACACCAAGATTTTATTTGCCTGTCTATCAGTTTATACAACACCTCTTTCCAAAGAAGAATTAAGAAGAATTTATAGCAGCTTACAAATTTTACACAAGATTTTTTTAATGATCTAGAAAATAAGGGCAAAGGAAAAAATAAGGAAGGAAAATAAAAAGAGGTCCAGGGTCAGATAGGTACCCAAAATATAAACTGTGTTCTATATATGCTAGAACCACACTGTAAATTTGCCTTTGCCCAGCAGCCAAAATAAACAGGAAAACATGATGTGTTGCACAATTAACTATGCCCACAAGCTATACACAAATTATTTGGTCAGGAGAAGCAGAGTTGTTCCTAGAACTGAGATCTTAAATAAAATTTTCCCATTAGTTGTTGGAAATCTCTCTCTCTCTCTCTCTCTCTCTCCCCTACCCTCCCTCCCTCTCACCCTCTCTCTTTCTCTTTCCTTTTTCCCTCCTACTTCTGACTTCTAAACACTGAACTAGTCCTTTTTTCCCAAGTGTCCAATGATTGCCATTTTGACAAGCTATAACAAAGATAACTTTATAAATCTTTTTTTCAATGTCAATACCCAGAGCCACGGCATTAAGCTATGAGTGGAGAATGGAAAATAGGTACAGAAAGATGAAATATTTAATGGCAAGATGAAGATGTAGACATAGCTCAACAGCTTAGAAGAGACTCTAGGGTGGAAACAACAAAATAAATTTTAACATGGATAAATCAGAAGTTTGTTTTTACAATAGGTTGTAAAACTTCCACTATGTGAGTACAAGGTAAGCAGATTATGAGTTTTTTTTTGGAAAGATCGTCTTTATTTATTTATTTATTTAATATTTTGGCCGCACCACGTGGGATATGGGATCTTCGTTCCCCAGCCAGGGATTGAACACACGTCCCCTGCATTGGAAGTGCGGAGTCTTAAACACTGAACCACCGGGGAAGTCCCAGCAGATTATGATTTAATGGTAATTTATTTGAGGAAAAACCTAAGTATCTGAGTTGACAATAATCTAGAAATGAGCCAACAGTAAGATGAAGCTGCCTAAATGCTGATACAATCTTTAGCTACATTAATAGGGTATAGCGCCCAGAACAAGAGAAGTAAAAGTTGTATTCTTCACTGATTAGATGAGGTCAGAAAAATCTAAAATATTGTGAATACTTCTGGCAACAAAAATGAGCATCTGGAGGGCACTCAGAGGATGATGACCACGTTAAAGGTGGGCCTGGTGATCAGGTATTAAAAGTCTCTCATTTAAGTGAAAAGAACTACCTATGCACCACTCCCGGGTATTTATCCTACAAGTACATTCACTCATGTGTGAAATGCCATATAAGGGCCACTGTATTACACAACTCCCAGGAACACTACTTGCATTGAACTCTTTATGAAGAGTATGAAGTTCCCGGGAGTTATAAATCCTGGTAACCTGGCCCAGGACAACAACATGCACTGCACTACAGCATTGTTCTTAATGGTTAGTGATTGGAAACAACCTCAATCTTCATCAATAGGAGACTGTTTAAATAAAGTATGTACATCCGTACAGTGGAACACTATACAGCCATTACAAAGAAGGGGGCGGTTCTGTGTATACTGGTATGGAAAAAATCTCAAGATATATTATTGAGTGAGAGAAGCAGGGAGCCGAAGAGTGTGCATAAAGGCTAACATGTAAGAAAATATTTATAAACACCTAACACAAGAAACTGGTTGCACTGGTGGGGACTGGGGGACAAGAACATAGATTTACTTATCCTTCAATGCTCCCCTTGAGCTTTTAAATTTAGTACGTTGTGCATGTATTACTATTTATAAAAATAAATAAAATTAAAATAAACTGTTGTGCTCCTGTCCAGGGGGAAAAATAATTTAGTTTAAAGAGGTCATTTAGGGCTTCCCTGGTGGTGCAGTGGTTGAGACTCTGTCTGCCAGAGCAGGGGACACGGGTTCGAGCCCTGGTCTGGGAAGATGCCACATGCTGCGGAGCAACTAAGCCCGTGCGTCACAACTACTGAGCCTGCACTCTAGAGTCCACAAGCCACGACTACTGAAGCCCGCGCGTCTGGAGCTGTGCTCCGCAACAAGAGAAGCCACTGCAATGAGAAACCCGTGCACTGCCAACGAAAAGTAGCCCCCACTCGCCACAATTAGAGAAAGCCCATGCACAGCAACGAAGACCCAACGCAGCCAAAAATAAATAAATTTATATTTTTTAAAAAAGAGGTTATTTATAGGGTTATGCACAATGCTGATTAATCCTGAGGGAATGAATGCTCCCAACCAGAAGTTTGTTTTTCTATGGCCCACCCTCCAACCTAGACAGACAGAAAGACAGACAGACAGACACACACACACACACACACACACACACTCACACACACTTTAATCTCTTTTCATCTCACTCAGAATTCTAGGGCCATTTTGCTTTCTCGTCCTCCCAACTCTCCCCTTATCCAAAGTTGTTCTTTAAAAAGAAATCCAAAGTTAATTTACACTAAGGTCTAATAGACTGAGGATTGTTTAAAGTGTGACCCTCTTAGGATTATCTGAATTTATGTAGAAATCTGTATTCATACAATAGAATTAAGTTCTAAGATACTAATTCCAGATTTCAGACACTGAAAAGGGAAGGTATTTGGTGATATGGATTTTCCCTGGTAGAGACAAATAGTTTCACAGACAGTCTGGACTGGGGAGGATCAACCCTGTGCCTGTGTGTGTGTGCGTGTGTGTGTGTGTGTGAGTGTGTGTGTGTGTAAATAGATATGCACACACATTTGTATATATCCATATATACATTTCCATTTAGCTGTGCACATTGAATCTGTGTTCCAAGCATAGTTTTTAAGCTATATGGTATGCAACCTGCTTTTGATAAGGAATGAATCACTTAATACCAATACTTAGTCATCTTAATACTCAGATTTCCTCTACAAGCAATTTGCAAAGACAGCCTCTTCTAACTCTCTTGCAAAGAAGCTGGTTCCAGATCTGAAAACTGGAGTGTGTTTTGCTTGCCAATTAACAGCAAAGATTAGGCAGCTCTATGCAGCAACTGATTGGAAACTCAAGTCTGCTTCTGCAGTAGTAAGAAAAATGATCTCAGAAAGGAAGCAGCAGAGAGCTGATTAAGAAAACACCATTTTGATGTAAAATCAAAGAAACACAGAATGTTAGCGCTGGAGGGAAGATTATCCAGTCCAAGCCTTTCATTTTCCAGATGAGAAAACTGCCACTTTTTCAGCCTGCTAGAGCCATAAGTCGTCTGCCTCAGTCCAAGCTAATGGACTCAGAATATCTGCAATGCAGGGTTTCCATCTGTCTTTGTCTTTGTGGAAGTAGAATAGGTTTAGCACCAAGCCTGCTTCACAAATCACAAGGAAAGAAAGAAGATCCCGAATTCATCTATATGTCACATCTCTGATATGGAGATACATTTGCTGGTTGATTTTATTTTCTTCCTCCTAAATTCCCAGTAGCACCTAGAGAATCTATCTTGCCTGTTTATTACATGAATCAGTCATCCTTGACCTCTCAATCAGTTTCATCTGCGTGTCCTATAATCATAATCATTAACCAGTAAATTGGGCTCAGAGAGGGCCAGGTGTTGGAATTCAGCCAACCTCATAAATGGAACTGTGCCTACAACTCACCTCTCCTAGAAAGGAATGTGGGTGGTAGGAATGTAGATGGGTGGGTGGCAACAAGACCCCTTAGCTGGTGCCCCTAGGGAGCTGAGTGGAGAGACAGGAAGAGAATAGATAGTCGGATACAGATCAGGGTCTGTCGCAATGTATCTTGAAGCTGCATTGCAGAACTTTGGTGGGGGGTAGTGGGGAGGAGTTTCTGGATAATTCAAGCCCTTGCAAAGCAGGAAAGCCCACTGCAGAGACAGAAGCAGTCCACAGCAAACAGGCCACACACATACAATCACCACCTTTAAATGACGATACGGCCACAGGTCACTGTGTACCAAGTGTGGAAACAAGCAGGAGTGTCCTTTCCACCACACCTACCCTCACTGATGACCAAACCTGAGGTAATGCCATCGCCAGAAACCACAGTGATGCAGCACCCATTAACACACTTGTGTCGATGCTAGTATGTCAAGAGATCAAAATGTGTCCTGCAAAATGTAACCCCCAATGGTCACAGCATGACAGAAATACAGTTAACTAATCAGGCAGATTCATTTTGTACACTCTCCCTTCTTTCCACAGCAATATTGTCCCAGGGCTTCAGAACTCAAAATGTGATTTATTCTTAGCATTTGTCTTTCAAAGGGCCCCCCTCTGCTCACTTCTGCAGAGTCCAGGATGCCCTTTGACTGTGTGCTCAGATTGCACAAAGGACTGTGGGGAGGGAGTAAAACCCAGGAACAAAGCCCTTGATGGGGCCAGAGGTGAGGAAGGCACTGCTTCCCCTAATGTAAACTACTTGGTTCTCACCCCAGGTCTGCAGTCTGTGGGCAGTGATGCCTTCTGCTTGAGCTCTGCTTGAGCAATGAGCTTAACTGAGAAGAAAATACAGATTCTTTCTCCTAGGAAAAAATCCCAGAGAGAACTCTCAAATATAGGCCACACCCATGTGGATTTATAGCATCTACCATTACTTTTTACCTTCCCCAGACCATGACACTTAATCTGTTTATATAATTTCCCCTTCAAAACACTGAAGATTATCAGCATGCAGGAGATCTAGAGGGGGTCTTGACAAAGCCTCCACTTTACAAATGAGGATAAATATCCTGTAGAGATTAAGTAGCAGGAAGTGCCCATGTTTGTATACCTAGTCTCCCCCAAATCTCTAAATAGCCATCAATGATCTGAAAGCTACATGCAGTCCACCTCCAAACCAATATCAATTCTCAGCAAAGTTCTAAAGGAATTTAGGAGTTATGCCCCTACACAAATACACAGACCACTCCTTTGTGCGTGTGTGTGTGTGTGTGTGTGTGTGTGTGTGTGTGTTTAATTTAAATCTGAATCCAGAGATATGCCTGAGTCACTGAGTAGAAAACCCCCGGCTCAGGAAATATAGTAAGGAGCGAAGTGTTTGGGCCATCTTTTGGAAGAAGGGTTGATTCTGCTCCAGTGTTTGGGGGGATATACACATCTCTGGTAAACCTTCAGCTAAGCTAGGCTCTGCCACAGTTATCAGCTGTAATGTTATCTGAGTCCAAAGAACCCCACACACAAGAAGCCTCTGTTATTACAGACAAAGGTTACACACACTGCTCATGGCTGGATAAGCAGACATTTGCTCTGCTGTGTCCACGTATTTACACAGTCCTGAAGGATTACAGGCTGGAGCACAATTCTTGCCTATTTTTTAATAGTTAATATTTTCAGGATAAATCTCAGAGTTTCCCCAGGAGAGAAAAAGAAATAAGCTTGAAATGTAAAATTTAAAAGAAAAAAATTTGAACACCTAGGAAAGGAAAAGAATCTTGGGATGGCAATAGGAAAGTAGGAGAGTGAATTTCTGGCAAAGAGGAAAATTAGGTGATAAGAAGATGACTCATTAAGAGAGTGAAAATAAGAGCTTTCAACATATTTGGAAGGCAGTTGCTACTTAGTAAAGTAGATAGAGTACCTGCCAGAAAGTTTTCCAGTGAAATCATTCATTGGTTATTTTAATTAAAAATATGACTATCAACCAAAGAACCTGCGACTGTGGGCCATAAACGAAGTACTTACAGTGCATTACGCTGATTAATAAAAGGACTCTGATTAACCTTGCTGACTAGGGAATTCCATACCAAAGAGATAAGTATGATATTCTGCCTGTAACATTAATGAGCCAAGGCTCATGCATCTGAAGGAGAATCAAATGTGTGGTTGAAAAACCTTTGGAAACAGCTTTATGGATATTCACGTTTCCCGTATGGAGATCGCCTAGTGAGAACCAATATGAATAGCTTTGCATTTTCTTAGAGACCCACTTTCACTATAAATACTGTGCGCTTGGCTCATAACAAACTTTATATCATTGACATCCCTTGACTATTCAACTGCTAATTGCATTTGGCAGTTAAAAGTTGTTCGTGTATTTAACTTTTCTTCACTTCATTCCCATTTTAAAGTGGTCAGCTGGTAGATGTAATTTTGCTTACTTGTTTTTACTTTTCAGACCCATGTATCTGCCATTCTCTAGGAGATAATGCAAATGCCAACCGGAATGTTTCTTTTTTTTAAAGAATGGCTTTCTTTTTTTTTTAATTTAATTTTATTATTATTTGGCTGCGTCAGGTCTTAGTTGCAGCACGTGGGCTTCTCTCTAGTTGTGGCGCGAGGGCTCTATAGTGCGCGGGTTTCATTCCCCACGGCATGTAGGATCTTAGTTCCCCCACCAGGGATCAAACCTGCGTCCCCTGCATTGGAAGGTGGATTCTTAACCACTGGACCACCAGGGAAGTCCCAACCAGAATGTTTTTAATGTTTGCTTTACAAAGTGTGAGAGGAATATTTTTAATTGATAAAACATAATTTTATCTGAAGATTTGATTATGAAGTTTAAAATAACTTGAAAAACTAGAATGAGATGTCTCAAACTTTAAGAATCATTATTAGGTGCTGGGGCTAGGCAGGGCCTGCCATCTGAACCTGGATGCTGGCTTCTAAATCTGTTCTTTTTCTCACAGGTGAGAGAAGTTACTCAATGAGATGGGGAAGCAGAAGTGAATTTCCAGACACTTTGTTCTACCTTCCTCACAAAGTCCATATTTTATATTTGCTTTGGAGGTCAACTTTTGATTATTAGTGTACCATTTAGATTGTGGATTGGGGGTTGCAATGTTTAGATTCCAAGTTGATTTCTTCACCAACAGACTTCTGAGTTGCCTTTACAAAAAGTATAAACTTGCATTCATACTGGCTTAAACATACCATAATTAGGGGAGAAAATGTGGTCACTTTTAAAAATCCTATGTAAAATCCTATGTCCTAAAAGAAACAAAAATTATTTGGGATTAAATGTACCACTGTTGATCTTCCACAGGACAATCAAATGTTGAATACAGATTACATTACTAATTACACACGCAAATTTAAAGGTAGCATAGTATGTTCTAGATTTTGCACAATGTCTTGCTTAGTAAGCCAAAAATTACTAAAACCTGAAGATTCCCACACTTTAAAAGTAAATAGGTAATGTTCTATTTCTTCTTCTGGATGCTGGTTGCATATGTTTGTTTATTTTGTGAAAATTAATCAAGCTTCACACTTATGATTTGTGCACTTTTCTGTTGTAGAGCTTTTTAAAAGTGCTTAAAAAAATCAAAAACTAATGCATAGCAATTCAACAGCATTCAACATCCAAAAAGTCTGCTGTGATTTAATAAAGTCTCACGAAGTTTAATCTAGTCACATACCCTTCAAGGCCACAAAGAGTCTCATTCCTTAGAATTATTCAGAAAGGAACTAACTAATTCTGACTAACTAACGAACAAATGACCAGTGTAGCCTGCTCAGCTCTACACTAGTCCCCGGGAATTCCTCTGTGACTTAGAAATTGATATAACCACTTAGGTCTACTTTGCTTGGCTAGCAACTAGGACTCTATGCATCACTTCCATTCCTGACTAAAATAAAAAGTTTGATAATTAGGCTGGAAGCCATGTGAAAATATCTGAAGAAACTGAAGAAAATGAGGCTTCAATCTGGGATTAAGATTAAAGAGACAGATTCTTATACCCATATTCATATTAAACAGAGAGTAAGTGTATTTCTTTCTATATGTACACGTGTACGTGCACACACACACACGCACACACACACACACACACACACACACACACACGATTTCCTGCATAAACCCTGAAGATACGGCCACAAATCCTATCATTTCTTGCATTCATCCACCTGGCATGCATAAGAATGTTACCGTTCTCTTTTTTTTTTCCCCCCAAATCCAGAGAGTGTAATTTGCTTTCTCCCTAATTGAAAGCCCCATCCACAGTCCTATGAAAACACTCATTTGCATGAATGAAAATTTAGCTCTATGAAGACCATAGGGAGTCAGCTCATATTGACAGAAAGATTTTAAAATGCGTTTTTTTCTCGTTCAGGGATGATAACAACATTGGAAGCAAAAGAAACGGCACCCTTCTTCTCCAGAAACTGCCACTAAAACTTCCTTTCTCACAACCTCCGAACCTTTGCATGATCTATGCAGTTTGGCATGCTCAGATGAGAAAAGGCAGTCTTCACAACTCAGGGTCAAATAAATTACCTGCTGACTTGGACATAAGTTATTTTAAGCTAGGCACGAATATAAGTTTTAAAAAATACCTTAAAAATGTATTTAGCATTCAGGCAGTCTTTCACTGAACAAATCCATAAGATGAAAGTAATCTGATCATATAGTATACATTCTTTCTTAACAGAATCTCCATCAACCACTTTTTAAAAAACAGACCTCTTCTTTGTTTTCCAATCAAGATAGCAATGCCAATTTATAATAAAACCCTCAAGTAAAAATCATAAACACAGTAACTGGCCTCAACTATTCCATCCTTCCTTCAGAACTGATAGTAAATTAATGTAGAAATATATAACATTAGTATTCATTTCTGAAAATTGATGGTGCTGATGATTTATATACAAATGGAAAGTATTTTAAACATAAAAAAAAATGATCTCTCTTTCTCAGTGCTGTACACAAGACCTTATCATCTATTTTGTTTAAACAGAAGTGATGTTGAACATGGTGTTTGTTTGCAGTCCGCTTACCAGATGGCCTCGCTACTCAAATTTCCCATTAACTAGCTGATTTGGGAAATCAGAATCTGCGCACTTCTAATTTATTTCTGACTTATTAAGCATGGGTTCCAGAAAATCCCATGATAAAAAAAAAAATTCAGTTCTAATTTTTGCTATCCTTAGTTCTTCATAAGGCAGATACTTCGTGTTAGGTAGATCTACAATTTTGATCTATCACTGTAGTCACGGAAAAAAGTTAACTTTTTGTCTTTTCTGGTTTCAGCTTTTCTGCCTGAACTGAAAACTCATTAAAATGACAAGGATCATAAAGGTGTATCACGGTACAGCCTTACCCATTTATTAACCCTTCAAATAGGGGCAAAAATCCTCTTTTTCCTCCAGGTGGATGTAGAGATGATATATCTTTAAGTAGCCCTGTTAACAGAGGGCTGGCAGTCTGTTCCCAAGCCAGTCATACTGTCTGGATTAGATCTCAGCAACCTGTTTAGCCATAATCTAGAGATGGTTTCTTTATTCTATGTACTTATAAGAAGAAATAAAGTTAGAAATAGAAGAAAATTGCATTACTAAATATGATTATCCAGGATTTCAAATTCTAGGCACAGGGATACAGAAAGAAAAGAGAAGGAAAGTAAAGAGAAGAAAAAATATATTTATATATACATATACCAGCTCATTTTGTCTAGTTTAAAAAGAAGGAAAAGATTACATTAGAAATATTTTTTAGGTATATATTTAAAGAAATAATAAGAGCTACCAGTTTAGATTGGGTGACTAATGCTGTGCATTAAAAAAACAAATCCATTTTCTATCGATTTTACAATTACACCTATAATTTTTACCTTGTTTATAAGATGCCAAAACCAAATTCTCATCTTCAACTTCAAAAACTGTGTCCACATCTATTTCCCTCTGGATTAAAATGGCCTTCAATTTTCCGAAGTCATTTGACTTGAGAGCCTCAAGGAAATTTCTCTTAACTAACTTGGCAGCTGCAGATTTAGTGATAGGGGCAGCTGTGCCGTCCATCCTTCCTCTCCCTCTGGAAGCTTTGTTGTGATTTATCAGGAGAGCGGCACCAAGCTAACAGGCACATGCTAGAGAGCCCACAAACTGTCAGCTAATTTTATCCCAAAGTTATGCTGATCCGTTCTATTTATATAGGGATCATTTCAAACTTCAAAACATCCTTCTTGGCTGTCACTGCACTCTCAGGTCTTTTAAACTGGTTCTATACTAACTAATTCATTGAATAACAGAGTGTATCAATGTGAAGGAAAACCCTCACAATACATTTCAGAGAATGAAATGTCACTATTATTTCTTATACAATCAAAGTAATAATGTAAGATTTAAAAGCTCTTAACTTTTTTTTTTTTTTTTTCCTCAGTAAAAACATCTGGTGATCTGGTGCCCAACTGGAGATCCAATGTCTTGCTCTGATTAACCAATAGCCACAAATGAAAATTTGCTACAGTTGCTAATACATGTGCTTCTGAAAACCTATAAAATAATTCTGTAATAAGAGCCTGCAAAATCAAGCATGGTCATACACATTTGAAAACAAACAGAAGGTTATCAAGTGACTTAGACTTGAAAAACGTCAACATCATGAAAGAAAGCAGGGTAGGGTGATGGTGGTAGGGGACTATTTTAGGTAAAAAGAGACTAAAGAGACAAAACAGCTAAATGCAATGACTGAGTAAACTTTATTTAATCTTGTATTTTAAAAAATCAGTTAGAAAAGACTATATTGGTACAGTTGTGGAAATATGAATATGGACTAGATATTACTTGATAATATAGAGTTATTGTTAATTTTTTAAGGTGTGGTAAAAGTATTGTGGTTATGTAGAATAATATTCTTATTCTTAAGGGGTAAATTGTCATGATGCCTAAAGCTTCTTTTCAAATAATTCAGAAATACAAAAATAAATGTGTATATATATGTATATATATATACGTGTATAGATATGTGAGTGAGTGTGTGTGTGTGTGTGTGTGTAAACAGAGACAGAGAGAGAAAGCAAATGAGGCAAAAAATTAAAAGTTGGCAAATCTAATGAGGGATTTACAGATGACCATGATATTATTTTTTCAGCTTTTCTGTAAGTTTGTAATTTTCCAAGAGAGGAAAATACTCAATTTTTAAATGTACAAATCATTACAAATTAGAAAAATTGTGATAGTAAATGTTAATTTGAACATAAAGAAATTACACTTTATATATTGTCTGTGGGAGTCAGAACTGGTGCAAACTTTCTGCAGAATAATTAGCAACATGAATTTTAAAAAACTAAAAATGATAATAGTATTCAATTCTTAGAATTTACATAAGCATATAGACATGGATGCAAATCGTAACATAGTATTTTAACTTATTTCATTGATGTGTAACACAAATACAAGAAAGTAGAAAGTGACAAGTCATAAGTATACGGCTTGTCCAATTTTTACAAAGTGAACACACCCCTGTAACCAACCCCCAGGTCGAACCACAGAGTAGTTCAGGTACACTTGAAACCCCCTTTATGTCACTTTCCAATCCAAACACTCATCTGACCCCCAATGACAACGATTATCTTGACTTCTAATACTGTAGATTAACTTTGTTTTTTAATGTTTAAGATTTTTGTTAATATTCTTAATTTTAAATCTTCAAGAAGATAAAATTTCAAGCTTAACATAGTGTAACGTATTTGTCCTGAAATAACAGATGGATAAATGAATACAAATGTACATATGGATGATTATATTGTTAACAATAGTAAAAAACATGGAAGCAATCTAAGTGACTGACAGTAAAAAATTTGATAAACAAATGATGTCATATCCATCTAATGAAACACCCTTCAGTCACTATGACTAGGTAGATATATACTGATTGTAAAATATCTATGAGATAAGTAATTTATAAAATAGTATATGTAGTATAAATATTCTTTAAAAATATCTATACTTATATAATGTACAAATATATATGTATATATTTACATAATTTGTATCTATCTATATAATGTATAAATATGTGTACTAAATGCACACGTAGGAAGAAAATTCTGTACGCATGCATCAATTCCCAAATATCATCAGCTTTTATCTCCGAGTGCTAAGATTACATCTGATTTCTTCTTTATCTCTTTCTTATTTTCTGAAGTCATCTACAATGAGCACAACTTACATTTGTGATAAAAATGTATTTCTGCACTGAACGTATTAATAACGATAACTTGGTAACGCAGCATAAGCACAGAATTGTAGATTCCATAAAGTAAGGAACTAAATCATTCTCCTGCCCTCAGTGCCCAGTATGAACGAATAAATGAATAATGAATGAATAAAGAATTATTCATTGATTATTTACGTCCTTAGCACTATGCTTGGTTGAGAATAAGATACTGTTCCTTTTATGTCCACATGTGTGACTCAAATATAGCAATTATTGATTAATACGTTTTGTCCATTTTTGACAAACCTAAGACAAAGAAAAGCATTCCCGGTAGAGGAAACAGAGACAAAGAGGAGTTTTACTTCACTGGAGGATAATTAGTCCTGGAAAAGATAACCAAAATTCACACTACCTAAAATTAAGACTGAATTTCACAGTTGGGGGGTGGGGGTGGGCTTCTCTTAATTCATCTTGAAAGAGAAAAGCAAAAATTATAGGGAACATATTTTCATCTAATATTTAACTTGTAGGTTGACAGTTACTTGTATAATTCATAGAACCACAAAATACAATGTTTACTATTTTCGGAGAAAGATATTTAATTCTTCTGATTCAATTTCATAATAACATGAAGCAATGTACTTTACCTTTTGAATGGTTTCTGTCAAACTAATATATAAAAAGAATCATATTTACAAACGTACTCAAGAGCTTCAACAGACTTGCCAAGGGCCTTTCTTCATCCTTTGATATTCCAATAACATACAAACTCAATGGCTGGAGTTCCCTCTAAAACACCAATCAAATCCTCATGCTCTCAAACTTTTCTTATTCAATTATTATCAGAAATAACACTGACAAATTGCCATTAGTAAATGGTTTTGTATGTGATTTGGGCAGTTCTCCAACGTTTTCATCAATCTCATGAAATCTTAGCTGATTTACAAAATTTGCAATTTCACTTTGTGATGGACATCAGAAAACCCAAGTGAGATATAGACCCAACAGTCAAGGGTATGTTCTCATATTTGAGTTTGCCACCTTGTGACCTGAGGGACTAAGATAATGGGTGATCAGTTAATAGGCTCCATAATTCTTAACAGTAATAAAGTTTTTAATCTAACCTTACCATTCCAAATTTTACATTTTCTGCTTTCAAGGATAAACAATAAGTTGAGAGGGAGGGAGGCAAATACCAATGAATATTGAAAAGAAAATATCAGATAATACATAATTAAATCTCACATTGTGGTTCACAAAGCAATTCATTCCATTATTGGAAAGTTAAAGTCAGAGCTTCTTTGTTATATTGAGTCAAAATCTGCCTATTCATAATTTCTTCCCGTTAAGTCTAATTATGAACATGCAATTATACATTTACAATTATACTCTTTCTAACATTTGAAAATAGCATTCTCTCTCATTAATCACTTTTTTTCCTCAGGTAGTGTCAACTGTTCCTCATTTGGGGTGATTTTCAGAATTCTCTTGTCCTGCCTGTTCTCTTCCGGATCCTCTTTAGTTGATTGATAAATGCCCCTCTTAAATTTTGGTGCCTAACATGGAACATAATATTCCTAGAGGGAGCTGAAAACAAAGGATTCTGATGGATGACACCAGGGACACTCTATTTTTGTTGAAATTGTATTGGGATTCTTAGAGGGCACTTTGCAAGCTTGCCTCGTGTTACAGTTGTAATTCCTTCAACAAATACCTACTCAGAACCTTCAATATGCCAGACACTTATTCAGAGCACTGCAGTGGACAACAACAAAAATCCCTGCCCATGTGGAATTAAGCTAATGGATTTAAGTAGTAATGAAGTCCCCAGATCTTTCCAATCTCCTGTACACTAGAAACTGTCACAAAGTTGTAATTCACTGAATTTCATACAGAAATAATATAGTTTGTTTATATGCAATTAATTGATCTGGTCCCCCTTATGGGTTTTCTACATAACTTAGTGGCAAAGGGAAGGACAACTTAATTTTAGTCCAACCGGATATGCTTAGTCTGATCCAAATATTTAGCAGTCTCTTTAGGTAAATCCTCAGTCTCTTTGGATAAAAGTCTCTATCTTTGAGAATTTTGAATTTCCCTCTAATATGGTCATTTCTAATATGGATTTCCCTCTGAAAATATGGGATATGTATAGGGGCAATACTAATTCAAAATACTAGTTCAATATACTAATACTTAGCATCCAGAATCAATTAGAAGAGAATTTAGCCATAAATAACCAGTATGGCTAGACCAGTGTACACCAGGTGAAGATCAGTCAGGGGTAGGAATGCAGCTTATATGACCTCATGAGAGGAGAGGCAGTCCTAAGATGAACTCATTGTCCTCTAGACCCTCCCTGATCTTCATAGCAGAGTGGCTCCTCTAAATTGGTCTTGTCTGGGTGTATTCAGGTTTCTGGCGTCCACCACTGGAGAACGTGATCCTGGTCATTTGCCTCCAATCTTGATGTCCTCAAATACCACAGCCTCTGGCTATGTTAGTCCAATGTATGCTCTGAAACTCTGTGTCCTCTCTCCAGGCACACTGCCACTCTCTCACACTTCATACAGAGACCATGAAGAACCAGCAGCTTTCTATAGCCACCTTCTTGCCATCTTTCTGGGGCCAGAATGGACATGGACCTAAGCTGAGGGCTGGGGTTCTCCAGGGGGTCTACATTCTCCCTGATGCTGAGCCACTGATCTCAGCATCTTCAGACCTCCTCAGGCATATCTTGTTACCAAGTCCCCTCCCCTCTCCATGGCTCCACCAACGTTCAACTCTGAAACAAGTGTGTGACTAGGGATGAGAATGTGGCATCTAACCCCTCAATCAACCTATATCTCTTCTCATAATCCCTCAAGACTTCCAGCCTTCCTGACTAACAGGGTCCAGTTTTAGACTTCTTACTTCCCTTTAACTTTTTCTTTGTCTCCCTAGGTCGGCAAGCTTGTTGACCTCCCTCCATAGGTGGAAGAGCTGTTATCTTTACATTGTGGAAGAAACTTTGGATCCTGAATCCTTTGAGCATGGTTCTTGATATATTAAAGAAGGAGATACAATAATTTAGAAAAAAATCCTCATTTTCTTAAAGCCTGATTTTCACAACTATTGCATTTCTAAAAGTCAGCACTGAGATTTAAACCTTATCAAAGGCCAATATATCCTAGGGTGTTCTCATACTTTCTTTCCTTGGGTTGATAAACATCAAGACTTGGCCCTGAAGGCTGAAGGCTACAAAGTACACGATTTAAGAATGAAAATTAAAAGCACTGATTTAATGTTTGGAAACAAATTTCTAATTTTGACCTAAAGAAAGGACTTTAAGTTTTCCCACAGAAGCTATTTCGGTCCCATCTCATAACTTTAAAAATAAATAAATGTAAATTCTGCAGAATATTTTGAGAAAACAAAGCAAATTTCCATGAAGAAATGTAGAAAATTGAGAAAGTCATCTGGATTATTGTGCTAAAAAATCAATTATTGACCAATTTATCTGAGCGGCAGAGGATAAAACTAAGAGATTATTATTTGCACTTACAAAACAAATAGCAGCTTAATTAAAATGCCCCTCAAGGTCATTCTAATATATAGGAAGTAACGTGACCAATGCTAATAAAACACATTTGAGAGCTTTCCGCACTATCCAGACCACTGCTTCGAGCCACCATCTCTCTAGGCCTCAGGAGGCAGAATTACACAGAGACTATATTTCACTCTGTCTATTCAGGCCCGTCAGAAATTCCTGTCTCCTCTGATCTTAAAAATAAAAACTCCCCATCCCGTAAGAAGAGTTTTTTTTATTAGTGTTTCACAACATGCTCAGGACAGTGTCCTCTCCGCTCGGAGCAAAGTGAAGAACCTGCTAACAAGGTGATGATATTGTGCAAGGGGCCTGGAAGACCCTCCTGTACTCTCTGAGGACCTACAGGGGAGACAGCAGGCACAGACGCCCGGCTGCTTGTGCTCTTGATGTCTGTGTACAACATAATCTGACCACTTGGAGTAGCTTCTCTGAAACACAAATAGCTCCTTGGTCCCTGAAGGCATTTAAACATGAATTTGATGCTACTAAGCCAGCAACTACCTATCAAAAGGCAACCACAGAGAAGAAATCAGAAGCCAAGGCTTCTAAGATATACCTACAGAAACCAAAACTTCTGTGAAAACAGAACCCCTTGGGCCTCCCCGACTTTCGTAGGCAGATGAATTAGGATGTCCTTGCCATCAGCCCACAGAAATCGTTGCTAAGGTGGTCTGAAATCTTTTTCTTCTTAGCTGCTATACTTAAGTCTACCATGTAGCATCTTACTGATTACATGTCATCTTGTTTTATTTGTTATTGTGTCATATATGTTAGTGTTAATGTTTTATATAAAGATTGCTTTTGGTTATAGGTAACACCAACAACTGAAACTGACAAATAATAAAAAAGATTTATCAGTTTACAGAATGGACAATTCCAATTAAAGCATGGGTTTCAGGAGAGCTCTGATCCAGGGATTTATAAAGTCATCAGGGCACTTTCAGGTTGCTGGTACTGTTAGTGGTATAATTACAATTGTCATCATTATTTCTAGTTTACAGATTAGGAAAACTAAGAACGCAAAGACTGTAAGTGAATTATACAAGGTTAAATGACAAATAAGTGACAGATACAAGATTCAAGCCTACTCCTTGAGACTCCAAGCCAATGTTGCTATTGGAGCAAAGGCTTTTTATAGAGTTTTGTGAGGCACTGTATTATGATCACTGAGTAACCTAGGAAAAAATCTGCTTAATTTACCTCTTCATTCAATAAACATTGATTAGGAACTTACTATGGGCCAAGCACTATATTAGTCATCTTTTGCTACATAACAAGTAACCCCAAAATGCATGACCTTAAAGCAATAATAATCACTTATTATCTCTCACGGTTTCTGTGGGTCAGGAATTCAGACAGGACACTATGGGAAAGGGAAAGGCTTGTCTCTGCTACATGATATTTGAGTCCTCTGCTGAAAGACTCAAAGGCTAGGTGTTAAAAGACCCCCTTTCAAAACAGTTTGGTCACTTAGCTAACAAGTTGGTGCAGGCAGTTTGGTTCCCGTCCATGTACTCCACGGGGCTGCTTGAACGTCCTCATGACATGGCAGCTGGCTTCCCCCAGAATGAAGAACCCGTGAGAGGAAGTTGGAAGCTGCAATGCCTTTTATTACCTGACTTAGGAAGTCATACACCACCACTTCCACCATATTCTTTTGGCCACACTGAGCTGCCCTGATTTGATGTGAGATGAAGATAAAAGAAAGGCATGGGGGACTTCCCTGGTGGCCTAGTGGTTAGGATTCGGGCTTTCACTTCAGGGGCCCGGGGTTATATCCCTGGTCAGGGAAGATCCCACAAGCCACACAGTGTGGCCAAAAAAAAGGAAAAGAAAAAGAAAAAGAAAGGCATGAATACCAGGAAATGAGAGTCATTGGGGGTTCATCTTAGCCACTGCTGGGGCTCTTCTTAAGTACCGTAAACACATGAAGAAAATCCCTACATTTATGGAGCTTGTGTACTAGTGAAGGGATCATAGGGGAATCAGACAATTAAAAAAACAGTAAAAAACATAGTTTGTCAGGTGGTAATACATGCCATAGAGAAAAATAAACTAGGGAAAGTCTAGGATCCCAGCCAGCCCATAAGTCACCCATGTACAGATCAGAAAAATGTATGTTCCTTTGGGCCAATAAGTGAAAAAAAGCATCCTCTACTTCCAGGCTAGTCCTGGGAAGGTGTTATGGCCTTGGAAAGCACGGCAATTTCAAATATATGATCAGAGAAGTCCTCACTTTCCCTGAGCAAAAACTTGAAAGAAGTGTGAGAGCAAGGCATGCTGATATCTAGGGGAAGAGCTTTCTAGGTCACGGGAGCAGGAGATGCTAGTGCCCTGAGATAAGGAAAAGGAGGTGACCCTAAAAGGCCATCCTCATTCAGATACCTCTACCTCTTTTCAGGTATTTTTGAAGCTCAATAAAGCTTAACAGTGGAACTGATGTATGTCATTTATTTCATTTCTTATACTTCTTGAACCCAAGTCCAATTCTCTAAGTTAAGCCTAGAACAGCATTTTTGTATTTGCTGTGTGTCTGGCCTGGTAGTAAATTCTCAAAAATGGCTTATCATTGATGATGGTTTTATATTTTCCATAAATAAACAGAAAAATACACACTTCATTTTATTTGTGGATATTCAGTATTGAAGTGGAGCAAACCCAAAAAATTTTCAAACTATATTAGGGTTTCAATTCTCTGTTCTCCAAGGTCCCTATATCACCCTTCATGTTGGGGCATGGCAGACGATTTATAACAGAGACCTCGCAAACTAGTACCATTACAGCTATACTTCTGTAACAATGCAGATCAAGTCTGTGTGCTAAGCATACTATTTCAGAAGAACAATTTCCATGGTTGAAAGAATCAAACCAAACAATGTATAAAAATGTGATTTGTACATTGTAAAGCATTCCAGAAGCATTACAGGATTACTGTTGCTGCCGTTCATGTCAGTGAGAGCTAACAGAACATCACAACTCTCCTGAGAAAGAAAACCCTCCTGAGTAGCTCCTGGGGTTACTGTAAAAGAGCACTGGACTGGGAAACCCAGTTGTGCTCCCAGATCTGGTGATAATTAGCTGTGTGTTTCAAATAATTCAAAATACCTCTCAACGACTCAGTTTCCTCTAAATCAAAATGAGACCTACTAGACCCACTCCTCAGCCTTTCGTTTTTTTTTCTCTCATTGAATTCGGGGTCTCCTGGATATTGGCAAAGCTTGACAGTGTTTTACAAGGGCAGAAGTCCGTGCCCCATTCTCTGAATGGACTGCCCATTGCCCTTGCCCGCAGAGAGGGTCAGTTTCTGTCTTCAACCAGTTGGGGGGCGCTGGAAGAACTCTTAAAACCGTCTCAATTCTAAAGTTCTTGGTGGAATTACAAACTGGAAGCGTGTGTTTAGCATAAAATCTGTTTTTAAAAATCCGACAAATCACTGAAATGATTGCTTTGTAAGCAATAGGGCTCAAAATCCTTCTCAAGCACATCTTCGCTTAGAACTCTATTTGTGGCCTCATATCCTTCTCTTTGGAATGCTGAAGCCATTCTTTAGCCACTACTACACACTTGGAATTAATATCAGCGAACAAACCAGCTGTCTTCCATGGGAGAGTATTTAGACTGAATTTGTAGTGCATCACTCTGAGCTTTTCTAGAGCTTCCTGGTCGCTGGCACCATGTTACATTGTTCTCTTTCATTTGCTCCCTTAATGAGTGGTGGGTGACAGAATGGCTGGATTGACACAGGCAATAACCAAGCTCTGGTCCACCTGAATTTTGACAGACTACTTTTAATGTCATCGTTGACTGTGAAAGACAAGGTTTCTTGAGATAAAACATCCCTGCGCACACAGGGGGGCACTGACTCTGTGCTCCAGGTCTCCCAGCAACTGGCCTGCATTTACATGCCCTTCCAGCATGGTTCAAACGCCCAGCGCAGCTTGTATTTCCATCCCTCACCCTGTTACACACTTCACAAAATCAGCTCGAGGGAATCATTTACCACAATTTTGTCTCATCAGAACATATGCAGCCATTTGCATCCTCTTTTTAATTTTGACAAATTTACAAAGGAAGAGGGAAGAAAACTGCCCTTCCCTTTCAGGTGATAAAGACATCAGACTGTTCTGACTTGTCTTTTCTAACATTCTGGAACGTCCGTGAAGACCTACAGCTCTCAGAAGCCAGGAAGCTGTTTACCAATTGCAAAGATTCCTCAACTTTGTTTCATGTTTGTGGAGATACTAAGCTGTGAATGCCCACAAAATGCATGAAAGCTGTTGGTGCTGGAGCGCTGCTGAACATAACACATAATCTCCGGGTTCTTACAGAGAGAACTTCGCATGATGAGTCACGCAGACAAAGCTTCAGTTACAGGAAAACCATAGGAACATAATCTACCTAAAGAAAAACAGCATTCTTGCTTTTTTCAAGAACTTATTTACTTGTCAAGTAGAATCACAGAACTTTAAACTAGAAAACAGTTTTGACTTAAGTGTATCAAACCTACTTACTTAAGGAAAAAAAGTACTGAGACCAGATAGCTTGTGTGACTTACTCAAGATTCCACAGTTAATCAGTGGCAAGGTGGAGACTCAGACTCAGGGTCAAGCTTCATACTTTAGCTTTTGATGCTGCCTCCCTACAAGCTCTCGTTGTATACCTCCTCTCCCCGAATGGACTTCGCAGTGTGAAGAAAAACTAGGCAGCCACTTTAGTGCACACGAGAAAGTTATCCCACTCTCTTTAAAGTGGATAAATTTATGAAAACTTTACAAATTTGTAAAACAAGCAGTGTTCAATTATTATTCTATATAGGTGATATTCTGTTGTGGTCGCTATGTATTCAGGGGATTCAAAAGCTGACACACAGTTCATCCTTTGGCAGATATTTAAGAATGCTCTCTTAGAAAGAAATCCACAAATATAGCTTCTAACAACAAAGCACGTTTAAAAGCTGCAAACATTTTTCTGGAGAGAGAATTAAAGGCATGCTGTGAGTTGTCATTTATGTACTGTCTTTAACACACCAGGCCACATGATGGCAGTGTTACTCGGTAAATGAACCTGGAAAAACAACTGCAGTATCCCCTGGGGAAAAAAAATATATACGCCAATGCAGATAAAACTTGATCCAGATTAAATCACAAATATGGGTTAAAAATTTGGGGGGTTTATCCACTTAAACCATATCTTTTATGATCATATTTTCCTACAATGAATTTCTCTGTTCAGAATTTGCCATGGGTCTATGATGTTACAGAATGAATTTCAAGATGTGAGTGGCTAGCAAATACATAAATATAAGTTAAACGTTGTTTGGAGGGGGAGGGCGGTTGTCGGTCTACTGTTTGTTTTCACTGCGATGGTATTAAGAAGAGCACTTAAAATAATAAACTAAATATGTTTTGTACCGTGTGTCTTTAGATTCTTTCCAGACGGTTATTGTCTTATGAGTCTCTGTCTTTGGGTGTGGGAAAGCAAGGCAAGCTTGCTTCTCATGCTCAGAATTTTCCTCTTAGGCTGAAAATATTCCCTCTAAGAGGAGAAGGAGATTTCCTGAGTCTCTTCTAAAAAGGCGTGAAGCCACAGATGGAGGTGAAAGCAGCAGCTACTGTCAGTCAAGGCCCCAGGCAAGACTGTGAAATCAAAGATTTGTTCCCGTTTCCCAGCCCCGGTCCTTTCTAGTGTCTCTTAGGCTGCCCCTTGATAGCGCCAGGGGGTAAAAGAGCTAGGCTTGTCCTCCAGATCTTTCTTCTATTTCTTGATCCTTCCTAGGTGGACTTTGTATTTGAAACACGGGTTGTGAACTTTCTATAAATCTTACAAGAATGAACGTCAGTTACCTGCAAGGGAATATCTGGGGACAGGCATGCAATATACACCTAACTCATACAGCTAACAGACTTGGCCAGAAGCTGTCAGATGACTCTCTGGCCTTGACTGGCAGTCCTGCCACCGCATACCATTCAACAACTATTGACAGAGTTATTATTTATGTGTCTGACACTCTGGTAGGAGTGGCAGCAGGATGAGTAGGAGGATGCAGCCCCCCATCTCAAGAACTTACAGTAGAATCAAAGAAATGAGAAATACAGACTACACAACAGGGCAGAAGAGAATATACTGTGAGAGTATTATGGAAGGAAGAGCTCACACCTTCTGATTGAAGGCTCAAGAAAGATTTCATAGAGGAAGAAGTGATATTTGACATAGGATTTTGATAGAAACCGAAAAACATCAGGTGTTTGGTTACACTGTGGCACCACCTAGGAATGCGCTCTCCCCTAAAATCTCCACTCACTGAAGGCCCTTCCCAGTCTTAACCTATGTCAACTATCCCTCATGGCAGGGAGTGAGGGCATAGGGAGAGAATGGTAATCCAATTTTACTAAAATAAAAAGAATCTCAACCGGAGAAATAGAAGATAACACTGGACAGCTGATTTGGGTCTATAACTATAGGAGGCCTTGAATGCAAATAGAGCAGTTCATGTTAAACCCCACCAATAATGGGAATCACTGAGGAATGCCAATACTCTGGGTTGTAATTTTACGTCCAAATTCTGTATCCAGCTGGGCATAGGGAGAACTATGTAAGAAAAGATAGTCATTAAATATAACTGATGACTTATTCTATTCTATCGGCAGCCTGAATTATGATAAGGGTCCTCAAACTTTAAGGTACTTCAGAATCATCTGGAAAGCCTGTTACATTGCAGACTGCTGGGCCCCAACTCTCAAAGTTCTGATTAAGTTTGGGTGAGACCTGAGAATTTGTTCAGTGCCAATGCTGCTGGTCTGGGGACCACACTTAAAGAACAATTAGTTTATGGGCTCTAAAGAATATTTGCCAGGTTAGAGAAAGCTACCTCGTCCTAAGGATCATACCACAAAAATACCTCCTAAGCCCTTCCCTGATTATGGTTTCTATATTTCAGTGATTGGGAACATCAGATAATTTTTATCTTAACCACATGCCTGTTCTGAATTAAAAAAAAAAATTGCTGTTGAAAACATGGTATGCATATAATATAAAAATGAGTTTTTAGAATTTGTTTTATTTCCATCACAGACCTCATTGACTTGAAACTGTATGTTAAGTGATCACAACCAGCTATTGGGGGCTACAGTAACTTAGAATGTTGAAAGAAATATACAAAAACAAAGACCCAAGAAAAGAAATTTAAATGATAATGAGTGAGATGACTGACTATCCCATTTGATAAATTTTATTTCTTTAAAATATCAAAACATTACCTCTTAAACGATTATTATTGTTTCCAGTTTTTTTCTAGTTTTTCACTAGCATAAATAATGCTATAATAAACATTTTGTAAAAAAAAATATCAAAACATATAAGATATTATTAAGTGCTATAGTCTATGTATATCCTATTTTTATATTTTGGCCAAAAAAACAGAGAAAAATACAAATGGCCGTTTATATATATAAACGGCTGGGGTAATCATTCAATTGAATAGCCAAGAAAAGCTAATGGGCTATACAGTTCAGGACACGTATGCTCTTGGGGGCTAACGTGAGGTCAGGAAATGGTATCAACCTGATCATGTGATGTACAGTCTGGGCCCTATCTGTTATAGGTGTGCCTCTGCTTTTAGCAAATACCACACATAAAAAGCCAGCTTTACAGAAAAGGTCAGGATTCATTGAAAAATCCTGGAAGGAGTCTTTGAGATAATTTATGGCTTTATTTTACAGTTGCTGAAGGTGAAGTATAAAGCGGAAATGTGTCCAAAGCCACCCAGTTTCTTCTTTCTATCCCGCATCCCATCTAACCTGATAGTCAGTGAGTAAACACCTTCCCTTCTCTGATTTCCCGCACCCTTCGCTTCCACCAGCCCTTGAGTCTCTCACTATTGTTCCCCATCTGTTGGCTCTGTCTCTCCAACAATGATTGCAAATGCCTCAAAAACAGGAGCCGCTTCTTCATCCCTCTCCTGAATTCCCTATGGATACATTAAGGGGCTGATTATTCCATTTATTAAAAAAGAAGAAACCTCCAAATTACAAAAGCATTCACAATAGGATCTGTATTCTATAGGCTCTTTCAGGTTGCAAGAGCAATGGAGACCAATCGTGCTTCCCTCATTAATGGGGGTTTATTGTGAGGACAAACAGGACGCAGACTCAGCAGCTGCACACACAGCCGGCCCCACCAGGAACTCCTCACTGCCTGTTATTGTCCTGCATGAACCTGTAGCTCCTACGGCCGAGGCCGCGCAGCTGCTCTCCTGACTTAACTGCTTACCCTCTCTGTGCCTCGGGTCCTTCACCTTTAAAATGGAGATCATCATAATACCTACCTCGTTGGCTTGTTGGGAGGATGAACTAGGTTGACATATGTAAAGCTCTTACAAGGGTATCTGGGGCATAGTAAATGCTAGAAGATGTTGGCCATCACTATTAATTCAGCCCCTCCCCAATATCTCCTTGAATATGAGGGTTCTGGCTCCTTTGAAAGATACAGGCACAAAATTCCCTTTTTGTCTTCTCTGAGAAGTTGGCTTTTCCCCCCCACATAGTTTCTGCTCACTGGTATCATTACTGCCCTGCTGCAGAGAATCAGCTCACTGCCCTTCACTTCAGAAAAGGCCTCAGGAGCGACTGATTCCATGGAAACTCGCCACTGGTGAGCAATCATTTATTCTAGTGCCAGACTGCGGGAGGATTGAGAGAGGAAATGGAGGATTTATCAGATTAGCTTCCCTGTACTGAGGCAGTTTGAATTTTCTCTACAAGTTTTGGCAAATCTTGACTTAACTATAGCATGGCTAAATTCTACAAACACTGTGAGGTGGGAAATAGAGATTCCCAGAAGGACCTGAGCTGAAATTGTAGAGTTGGACCTGTGTGAGGCTGCAGGAGCACTGCTTGGGGCCGGCTGCAAATCTCGCTGAGGTGCTAACGTTTTATCATTCTGCAAAGAGGCTCTCTTGTAGTTAGCCCCGCTATTGAATCTGGAGTCTGTCCTGAGCCTTATTTGCTCAAGGCTATGCACATGGACCTAGGCAGAACATCCTTAAAGCCCCTATTAGTGAGAGCTGACTGCTTTCCCCTGTGAAGACAAGCACTACATGGCAGTAAAATGCAAATCCACTAACAGGCAACTGCAGATTTATAGCACTGCAGTTCCAGAGGAATCACAGGAAATAGAAACTTGTCTCTCCTGGAAAATCGGAGCTACAAACTTCTCCAGATTGCTCAGGACTCCACACAGGAATGGCTACATAATTTGCAAGGCCCAGTGCAAAGTGAAAATATGGGATCTCCTGTTTAGAAATTACTACGACTTTCAAGATGGTGACAGTAGAGGATTAACACAAGTGCTGGATCTTTCAGAGCACAGGGCCCTGGGCAACTGCCCAAGTCACATGCCTATGAAGCTAGATCTGATTCCAGGTGTCACTGAAAAATGGCACTTACGGTTTAAACACATCATATGGCCTATGGGGAGAGAATATGAGTGCAGGGGTCAACCTTGTTTCCCCACCTCCTGCAGCCCTGGGGACAACCACCCCATCAGATGGGGGTAAAATCAAAACGGACCGCATTGCTGAGCCCCGCCTAGTTTTACTAGTGATATTGTGTCATGCTCCCACCACCACACACCACACACCACCCTTTGCTGTGAGTCTGAGGACACTCACACTCCCCCTCTGGTCCTTGTGGTTTCTGCTTTGCATTCAGTAAGAGATCGAGTAGCACAGTGCTTGAAAGTACAGACTCCGTACCATTGCTAGTTGTGAAACCTTGGGCAAGTTATTTAATCTTTCTGTGCCTCAGTTTCTTCATGTATAAAAATGTGGATAACAGTAGTAGCTGTCTAAGAAAGCAAAATATGTTAGCACACATAAAATACTTAGAATTGTCCTGGGTACACAGTAAATGTTCTACGGTATTAGCTGTTACTAACCTGCCACCCTTGTCCCAACTGAAATCTTCTGTTGCTACCATCACTGCCCTCTGGACTCCTGAAGTTCATGTTGGGGGTTGGGGCATTCCTCCACTGAGGCAAGAGGGTACTGGGCCAGGACTTCAAATTCATTACAGGCCAAAAATTCAGACATTTGTTTATATTTCCAAATGAGGTTAGATACATATGTTCACAGAGATACACTAACAACATTGGAGGGCCTCTGTTCCTCCTACAAAAGTAATTGCTAAGTGTAAATATTTTAAGTTCAGTACAACCCTACTTTGGCATGTCCTCATTTTTAAGTATACCGGAGGCTGTGGAAATAGAGGGGGCCTCCTCAGCGTATCAAGGGTCCTTGACACGGCCACTCCTGACCTTCCTCCTCTTTCCAGTAGTTAGAAAGGCAGGAACTGGAATCCACATTGTTTTGCAAATGAGGAAGCCCACAGGAAAGAGAAGGGAAAATAACATGGTCCCTGAAGCAGGAGCTCTGGGGATCAAAACTGACTCAAGGGTTTCCCTGGTGGCGCAGTGGTTGAGAATCTGCCTGCCAGTGCAGGGGACACGGGTTTGAGCCCTGGTCTGGGAGGATCCCACATGCCGCGGAGCAACTAGGCCCGTGAGCCACAATTACTGAGCCTGTGCGTCTGGAGCCTGTGCTCCGCAACGGGAGAGGCCACGACAGTGAGAGGCCCGTGCACCGCGATGAAGAGTGGCCCCCGCTCGCCGCAACTGGAGAAAGCCCTCGCACAGAAACGAAGACCCAACACAGCCAAAAATAAATAAATAAATAAATAAATATTAAAAAAAAAAGACTCAAACTCCAGCCCTGTTTTCTGTGAGGCCAGCCATGTTCGTTAAAGGGATCATCTGTTTTTCTGTAGAATGGATTAAATGTACCTTCTTCCCTAAGTCACAGGGCTGCTGGCATTCGGGCAGGATAGATACTTCAGAAAACACAGTAAGAATGGAGCCAAAGGGGAAAGGAAAAAAGGAGACATTTCAAAGAGGTCATCAAGAACCAAGTCACTCTGGTATCAATGATGGCTGAAAATGGAAATATGGCATAAAATAGGAGTTGACTTTAAAGCTCTAGAAGAAAACAAACAAAAGGTTGAGCTTACTTTGTAAACAGGCTCATATACTATGAGTTATGTGTGAATTTCTTTCTCTTGTTTGGTGATAGATTAGAAAGGAATTTTAAATAAAACATAAATATCTTTCCTAATTGGGGGGGTGGAGAGGGAAGAAAACCCTACCTTTAGTTTCAAGTGAATTAATGGATGGGGAAGTGCGAAAATTATCATCAGCCTTTCTTCTTACCGTCAGTCACCACAGCTGCAATGCCTGTCCACACAGCAAACAAGAAATGAGAAAGCAGCTGCCGATGCAGCCTCTGCAAGGCTTTACTGTCCTCCTGGCGGCGCAGGGGTAGACAGGGAATCTTGAGCAAATCTGTGTACTCTCTGCTTGATAGATAAAAAGAGAATTTTATTGCACAAGGTTTATAAATGTGGCCCTTGCTACATGTGTTTGTTCATTTTTTAAAAATTTTAATGGAAAAACAGTATTTTATTTGCTTAGATCTATGCATTTTAAGAGTCTTAAAAATAAGCATAAAAGAGCTTTTACTGCAACATAAAGATCAAAGAGAGTCGATTTCCTCCCATAGCTATTTCTCCAGGTGTTTTTTATTCTGAAATGTTATCTTCTTCTTTTCAAAATGGTGCCCAGAATGAAAAAGCGATCTGTATTTAAATATTTGCATTATATTTCTTTCGCTTTTCAAGAAACTGTGTGCCCAGACATTTAATGGTCAGATTACACTTATAACGAAACTAGAACAAAAATTCAGAAATTGTATACCTGTAATTTGGGGGAATGTGTTTAAAATTAAAAACAAAAACCAAAAACTTTTTCCAAGAAGAAGCTCTGTGCACTGTATTAGGATGGGCTACTCTGATTCAGAATCTGTTGCCATGGTGACCAACCTGGGTGCCTTGTGGGCTCTGTAAGACAGGCTAGTGTGGTAATTATATAAGCTGAAGTGCTGCTGAATAACCCCAGGAAGGCAGGGCTGCCTCAGTGCAATTTCTAGGAAACAACTATTTTAAAATTCATACATCATAATGCCTTCTTCTTTTATATAGAAATCTACCATTTTGTATTTTTTGTATATAAATCTGATAAGACTGATAGAGTAGAAAATAAAATTTACTAACTTCTGAACATCAGAAATATGCCAAATTAACTGTATTTTATACTAATGAATTTATTTCCAACAATTCTATTTTTTTATGACTGGACAATGAACCAGCAATTAAATGGCCTACTGTTTGTCATAATATGCCACGTGTGACTTAGTTTTTTAAAAAAATATGGAATATATAATAATTATAAAAGTATAAGTAGGTAATTGATTAGAACAATAAATCAAATGCCATTTTTAACCTAAATAGACAAGTTAAATTAGTTAAGTGTGAAGTGCAATTTAATACATAGATTTCAACAATTTCAATGAAAAATATATTTAAGAAGAAGATACATACAAATCTTATCAATCTTTTTCATATTTTACATTTCACATTGTCACACGTGGTCATAGGCCATGCTTCTAAGAGATAGATCATTACTTGACACACAGGAAATTGGTTTCTGATGATGATGTAATGTTATTCCTTCATTCAGCAAACAGTTACTTAATGAGAAAGCTAGATATTTCACCTTAAACAAGTCTTTTCACCTCCTCGGGTCTTCAGTTTCCTCATCTGTAAAATAAAAGTTCATATTCAGGGCCTTTCCAGATCAAAAATTCCACAGTTCTAGAACTCACAAGATAAAATAGTCTTCATTATCAGTTGTCTAGTACTTTTACTTTGAAGTAAGAAAACTATTTATTCAATACTGACCATATCTTGACACTGTGTTTGACATTTTACTTATATTACCTGTGGTACTATAAGGTAGGTACTGTAATCCCACTTAACAAAGAAACAGGGTATATAATTTGAATCTAACTCAAATTTCATGTACTTTGTATTACACCATGCACATTAGTGAAGAATCTTCAGCTATCTGTATGGATGAATGATTTCTTTGTGATGATAAAAAAGTGTAAAGTACGATTGTATGACATGTCAGAACTCTGAAAGCACTGATTTTTTTAATTATTAAAGAATTCTGAAATCAATGTGACAAAAGACTAAACTGAACTGTCATGAAATAGGGACTTGCAGATTCTTCCAAAGGCAATGGGATGTAAGAAGTGGACACTACTTAGTGCAAGAACAATGCTAAAAATGGGACTTAGACATTCTCTTACTGTTTATTAGTACCCATTTTTGTCTAGTCATACTTAGGTGATTAATCATGGGTCTAGGTCTGATGAATTGAATTTTATAAAAATTAAATGCTAGTAAAAATAACCATTGTAATGAGCACTTAAAATGACAGATATGACTTTTAGTATAGGCTTTCTTCATTAACCTGAGTGTTTCTTCTACTACTCCTCAGAAAGCACTTTCTCTCCCCCTGTATTTGAAGATGAGGCTGATAATGAAGCGGCTATTCAGGTGTCCACATTTATTTGCAAAATCATTGTGTATTCCACAAGCTCCCTCCATCACGTACCAGGTCTTCTGTTCAGTAGTTTTACATACTTTTTACTGAATCAATACTGGCCCTTTCCTGTTCTGTCCAAAGAAGAGGCCTCCCCAAATGCTTTATAACTCAATGAATGCAGTTCTGGCTCTTTATCTTGGAGACTTTTTTGCCTCAAGTCCCAATGTTATACCCCATCTTGTTTTCTGTTGTGTGAAAGAGTGGTCTGATGACAGATTTCATTTCCCAGAATTTATTACCTATTGTGTATATTGCGGTTCAGTCACAATGACCCCATCTGCATTTAGGTTGAATGGGGGGCCCCCACCCTGACCCAATTTAATAAAAAAATAATGAGGCCACTCAAAGCTCATAGATGTGTCAGCACTATGAAAAGGGTCTATAATCAATGCAAATGTGCTGTTTTCCTGCTTTGTGGAGCACAGAGGTTTGACACCCATCTCTTTTACTGGACCAAATCAGGCTCCCTCTTTGCTTTGAGAATCTAATGAAAGGTATGGACTTTCTTCTTCCCTCAAAAAAAAAAAAAAAAAAAAGCATGTGGCTGGATAATTTATTGAAATGTTAATTGGTGGGTTGTTTCATGCTCTGTTTTTTCCTCCCTCCTGTTTCAGGAATGTGGTCAAGCCTCTTGAGATGTGAATTGTCCCCCTGAGGTTGTACAGAGCACAACCTGCCAATCCATTCATGGGAGGCCTCCCAGAAAGTTCGGGAAGCTTTGTATTGCCCAAGGATGGGGCTGGGAGAGTATCAGTAATGACCAAGCTTGGATTTCCTGCCATCCAAGGCAGAATGGGGGCCTGAGGTCAAGTTTAACTTGATTTAAAGTTTATTGCATAATGTGATGTTTTTGCACACTTGTGTGTAGATATAGGTTCCCATCCTCTCTATAATTCTATGTACCCACACATAATTTTACACAGTATTTCTGAGGGTTTGTGACCTCCATCCCCCAATTCATCCTACCCCACTCTCTGAGGTCAATAATAAGAATTTTAATGTTTATTAAGTGGTTACTATTGAGTTTTAACACAGAATAATTCATGTATTTTTAATGAAGAGGAGTAAGGGTTAAGAGGTTAAATAAATTTCTTAAGGTCACACAAGCCATACTGATGGAGGCAGGATTTGAATCCAGACACACAAGGGGTATCAGTAAGCTATACTGTTGCACAAAAGCCATTGCTCTATGATGCTATCCTCAGGACTGAATTTTATTTCTTTATTCTTCCTTAGTTTCCTAAAGACACCCTTTAGTAATCCACGCCCCTGAACCTGGTCATAATGTAACAAATCCCCATACAGAGATCAGTCACCATTCACACTCTGACATATTAAATGAGGCCCCTGCTATGTGCCATTACCTGTTGGACCCAGGTCCCCACCATGCCATCCCCACATCTTAGAAGAACTCTGTGGCCTTGACTGGCTATTTCACCTCTCCAAACTCCAGATTCCTTATCAATGAAATGGGGATGATAAAAATACCTATGACATGAGATTGTTGTGTGAATTATATCAAAAGCAGGGCATATTAATTACTTGGCATAGGATAGTGCCTAGTACATAAGAGTTCAATAAACGGCAGCTCATTGTTATAATTAAACTGCATTATTCTAATCATGAAGAATTGCCCTCAGTTGATACTTCTTTGAAGGCAGACAAGGCCGGGGATCTGGAAGGTCTTCTGTGACTCCTTCAGGCTTATAAATTCTTCCTTTGCACTACCACAGTATTTTGAACATACTTCATTGTTGCTTTTTGGATTCCATAAAAATTATGTTTTCACATATGTTTTCCATAACTGCACTGATAGCATCATATTGATTGTTGACATCTCAGTATCTAGCACAGGATCAAGCACTTAGGCCAGGGACTCCAGGAGTCCACCCCAGTTGTGCCTGGCTGTGACCTGGGTATGGCCAGAATAAAATATGTCTATAATAATAATGATTTTGTATGTAGGAATACTAGGTATGAAATAATATTTGAAATGGAACAGAAAAGAATGAAGTACTATAGTTTCACATATTTTACCATTAGCATTTTTCCCCAGCTTTATTGATATATAATTGACACATACATATTACTATTTTTCTTATTCTTCTCAGGAACTGTTTAATTTTTTTACTGTAACAGAAAACATAGAATATAGTAATATTTCAAAGGTAACACACATCCAGCCTTCAAGTGAACTAAAGATTTTGTTAGATGTTCTTTATAGGATTTAAGTTAGAATTTAATATTGGAAAAAATAACTTATCATTGACAATAAATATACGACTTCTTACCTTTCCCTAGTTTGTGTAAATTGAGATGATTTTAAGTCAAGATTGGTAGCATAAAATGTCTTCAAAGCTGGTGCACAGAACTCCTGTACCAGTCATTTAAATGAGTTCTCAAAGAGTTGAAAAGAATCCTGATTTCATTCAATTTACTACTGATGTGTCTCATGGAGAGAAAGGTTGACTATTAACAAAATAGTCAGACTTGAGGAAAGGTTTTGAAGAAAGAAAATGAAAAGCATTTAAAATTTAAAATGTAAATCAAGTTTTTAGCTTTAGAATAGAATATAATTCAGGCCAGACTAATTTCAAATTTATGATAATTTCATTAGCTGCATTGAAGCTTTCCTTGATCCAATCTGTAAAAGAGTAGTTTGCTAATTAATAATTACAAAATATGGGAGATATTTAAGGCATTGTTTTCAAGCACTATTTGCATTTGTTGTTTTCAAGCACCATTTGCTTACAAGCTACTAATTATAATTTTAATTCATTTATTAACTTAAATCCAACAGAATCTTTGGTAATGTTTTACTATTCATTACAAATGTTATTGTAATTATTTAAAAGTTATATACATGCATTTATGTTCCAATAATATAATTCAGAATTTTTAAAGTAATTAAACTTCATTTTCTGGTATAGGTTACGTGTTAGCTTTTAATTTACTAAAAAAGATTTAATAGACAACCTCTAAATTAATACTCTCAACTATATAGTGAAGGACTGAACTGCTATGGACGAGTAAATAAATAAAACATTCTTACAAGTATGTTGAAACCTGTCAATGTTTTTTTTTTTTAACTTAGCTACAAAATTTTTATCCATCTGTCTTAAACTCACACTAATCAGATAAAATAATTTGTATAAGCTCTTTAATGCAATAGGGCATCTTTCCACTTTAATTAATATCCTTACATGCCCACAACGGTCATAGTTTACCTTTGTTTCTCAAATAGTCCATGTTAATTTCTGTAGTAAAACTGTAAGTAATAGTAATTATTATAATGGATGATTAAGTTGAAGACAAATATCAATCCATGGTTCTTTTCAAAATGGTACTATTTTTTTTTTTCTATCTCAGTAGTTATATAGAGCTCACCGATCCTCCAGTCTTCCTCTTAAACCTCTGACAAATCTTTTTAGAAGTCCCCCTGAGACCCTTCTTCTTTCCTTTTCTCTGGGTTTTACTTGGGATTCTCATCTAAGTTCTTTCTCTTGCCCCTTCGTATTCACCTTTCATCTCAACTGTTGCCATGGAGTCAACCATAGCAACGATTCCCCAATCAATAGCTGTCTGATTTCTCAAAAGCAGCTCAATCCAATAGCTCACTTTGTCTCTGTGGTATTTCTTTATATATATAAAGCTAGAAAAAAATCCCAGTTTTAATCATTCAAATGCTTTATTAATTGATGCATATATTTTTGCTGAAATTAGTATTTCGTTGCATGTAATTTTGTTATTCTCAATAAGCAGGATTTGTTAAGAGAGTTTTAAATAATTTAAATTTTATATTTTATAAGCCCTTTACATAAAATAAATTCACAGAAACAAATGTTCTTTATACTCTGGTTCTAGAGGACAAACTGATCCCATGTGGAAGCTCTCCCTTCCATAGTGATTAACTAGAAGTAACAGAAAAGATGTGTGATTTTAAAATCCATTACCACAGAGGAAAACATAAATGGGTAACTTTGGGGGAATCCTAGAAAAATTTTAAAAATGGAATTAAATATGAGGAAAAAAACCAAAGGGTGCTGCTCTGGAGACTGCTGGTTCCAGACAAAATGGTGTAAACACATTCCATTTTATTTCTCCCACTAATCACAGCAACAACAACAACAAAAATCTTGGACACAAAAATGTAAGACACTTATAGAAGACTCTAAAGGGAGGAGAAAATAAAGTGGAATGGTTAGGGACCTTGGAACTTGAGGAACAACCTGGCAGTAAATTCCCTGAGTTTTTTCTTGCCTCATAAATACCTCAGCCTGAATGCTAGAGAACCTAGAAACATCAACAGTCACAAACAGAAAACAGCCCCAAGAACAGTCTGCTTTCTCTAGCCAGAGGACCAGGAAAAGGTGATCCAACAAGACACAAACTCCTTAACCATACCTGCCTGTTCTGGGGGGGGTGAACATTAGGAAAAGCACCACTCCTCTCCCCTACCACACTGGGCACTGCAGTGGCAGACCAAGGGGGCAGAGCTCTGTTTTCCACTCTTCCCACTGTAGTAACAAGGAGATGACCCTCACCACATGAGTCAGAGGGTGAAACCTTGTCTTCCAAACTTTCCATGAAACAAAGAGGTGGTACCCTTCCATATACCAAGACAGTGCTGAGAGATTGTGGGATGCAGTACAGTCATCTGGGTAACCAAAGCAGAGCAGATCAGAATAGCATGGCAGCGTCTTGATAAACTAAACTGATATTTGAACTATAGTACACCAAAAGAGTAACAGGATATGCATTCTGAACCTAAACAGGTTGCTAAAGAAGATGACTTAATAGGAACCAAAGTCTCATAACACAATACTCAAAATGTCCAGGGTACAGTACACAATTGTCATACCAAGAACCAGGAAAGTCTAAACCAAATGAGAAAAGACAATCAATAGATGACAACATCTACATAACACAGATGTTGGAATTGTCTGAGCAGGATTTGCAAAAAGCTGTCTAAAGTGCTTTAACAAGCAATTGTGAACAATTTTGAAACAAATTTTAAAAAATAGAAAATATTGCAAAGAAATAGAAGATGTAAAGAAAAATTAAATGGAAATTCTAGAACTGAAAAATACAATAATCTAAATAAAAACCTCACTGGACAGGCTCAATAACAGAATGGAGATACAAGGTAAGAATCAGTGAACTTTAAGATAGTTTAACAGAAATTAATTAATCAAAAATACATAGAGAAAATGTTTTTTGAATAAACTGAGCCCTAGGGACCTATAGGATAATAACAAGAGATCTTAGATTCATGTTATCAAAGTCCCAGAAAGAAAGAAAGAAAAAAAAAATGCAGTATTGAAAACAATTCAAAGAAATAATGGCTAAAAACTTCACAAATTTGATGAAAGATATAAACCTACAGATTCAGGAAGCTGAGCAAACCACAAACAGAATAAATTCTCCAAAATCTATACCTACATACATCACAGTCACAGACAAGAGAAAAACTTTTGAAAGCAGTTAGGTAAAAATCAACACATTACCTACAGAGGAACAATGATTCAAATAACAGCTGGTTACTCATTAAAAATCATGAAGGTCAGAAGAAGTAATACAAAATTTTTCAAGTGCTGAAAGAAAAGAATTGTCAACCCAGAATTATTTATCCAGTAAAAAAATGCTTCAGGAATAAGAAGAATTTGAGGATAAAAAAAAAATTAAGAGAAATTATCCCCAGCAGAATGACAGAATAGCTAAAGGAAATTCTTCATGCTGAAAGAAAATGATAACAGAAGGAAACAAAGAACATCAAAAATGAAGAAAGAACAAATTAAAGGATAAAACATATGGGCAAATCCAATAGATTATTTTTCCTTGCAATTTAAAAAAATCATGTTTAACAGTTATAACAGTGTCTGATATGGTTCTCAGTGTATGTAGAAGTAATATTTTAAGACAACTATATTATAAAGAGGGAGAATAAAGTGACCTAAATGATGGTGATGCATCCACATTACGCTTGAAGTGGTAAAATACTGATAATAATAGACTACAGTAAGCTGCATATACTTATTGTAATACCTAGAACAACAACTTAAAAAAACTGAATGAAGAGACAGACTCAAGAGATAATACTGTAGATAAATCAAAATGGAATATGAAAAAAAAAATGCCCAAGCAACACAGAGAAAGACAAGAAAGGAAAAATCAGAAGAATGAAAAATAAAGAGAATAAACAAAGCACATAATAAATGGCAGACATGAATTCTGAAATATCACTAATTACCTTAAGTATAAATGGCCGAAAACACAGGAAAAAGGGAGCTGCAAAGTACATGAAGCAAAAACTTACAGAAATGAAAGGAGAAATAGAGAAATCCATAATCACAGTTGGGGACTTCAATACCCCTTTGTTAAAAGTTAGTAGAAATAGCAGAAAAAAATGTTAGGAAGGATTTAAGAGAATTAAACAATACCCAGCCAAAGAAATCTAATTGATAATTATAAGAACATTCTACCCAACAGCAGCAGAATACACATTCTTTCTAAGTGTGCTTGGGACATTCACAAAAGACTATTTCTTAGATCATAAAATGAACCTTAAGAAATTAAAAGAATTGAGATCATATAAAGTATGTTCTCTGATCATAATGGAGTCAAACTAGAATTCAATAACAGAAAGAAAAGAAAAGAATCACTAAACACTTAGAAATCAAACAATCTACTTCTAAATAATCCATGTGTCAAATAAATAGTCCCAAGGAAAAACTTTTTAAATCAACTGAATTAAAATGAAAATACAGCACATCAGAACTGTAGAAAACCACAATGAGATATCTATCACTACATATTTACCAGAATGGCTAAAATAAAAAAAAATAATAATAATGACAACACCATATTCTGGTGAGGATCTGGAGAAACTGGATTTTTTCATACATTTCTGGTAGGGATGTAAAATAGTACAGTTACTTCAAGAAGCAGTTTGGCAGTTTCTCAAAAAACTAAACATGCAACTATCACATTACCCAGCAATTGCATTCCTGGGCATTTATCTTAGAGAAATGAAAACTTATGCTCACACAAAGACCTATAGATGAGTGTTCATGGAAGCTTTTTTGTTATAATCAAAAACTGGAATCAATCCAGTTGTTCTTCAACAGGAGAATGGTTTAACAAACTTTTACACTGTTACAGTTACACTGACCATGGAAAACTACTCAGCAATTAATTTAAAATGAACTATTGATATATACAACAATTTGGATGAATCTCCAGGGAATTATGCTAAAAAGCCAATCCCCCAAAATTGCATACTGTATGATTCCACTCATGTGACATTTTTGAAATTGCAAAATTTTAGAAAATGAAGACAGACTAGTGGTTGTGAGGAGGTGGGGAAAGGAAGGATGAGAAGGAGAGAGGTATGCCTGTAAAAGGGCAACATAAGGGACCCTTGTGGTGGTGGTAATGGAACTGCTCAGTGGTAGAGGATACATGAACCTACAAAGGTGATAAAATTGTATAGTACTTAATACACACACACATACAAATGAGTACAAGTAAAACTGGGGAAACCTGAATAAAATCAATGGGTTTCATCAATGTCAATATCCTGGTTGTGATATTATACTATAATTTTTCAAAATATTACCATTGAGGGAAACTGGGCAAAATGTATGAGGGATCTCTCTGTATTATCTCTTACCACTGCATGTGAGTCTACAATTATCTCAATAAAAATTTCAATTAAAAGTATCTGTGATATGTAGCTCAAGCAGTGATACAGGGAAATTTATGGGAATAAAATGCTTAAACTTTAGCCTGTGTTGCTAGTAATTTTTGCTCAGAAAGTCCTGATAATGCAGAAAGATGAAAATATTAGCTGCTTCTGGACAAATATATCACAGATTTAAATGTAAAATGTAATACTATAAAACTTTTAGAAGAAAACATGAAGAAAATCTTTGTGACCTAGAGTTGGGTAAAGAGTTCTTAGATATGACTCCAAAGGCATGATTCATAAAAGAAATAATTGGAGCTCATCAAAATTTGAAATGCTTGCTCTGCAAAATACCCTATTAAGAAGATAAAAACACAAAACAAAAACTGGGAGAAAATATTTGCAAATCATGTATTCAATGAAACATTCATATCCAGAACATGTAAAGAGTATTTTAACCTCAACAGTAAAGCAAACAATCTAATTAGAAATGGGTAAAAGATTTGAACATACACTTTACCAAAGGGAATAGAAAATATGTACACTTAAAAATTTTCAATACCATTAATGCAGTAGGCAGAATGATGGCCTCCAAATGGTGTCCACCTTCTAATTTCTGGAACCTGTGAATATATGATCTTACTTGGTGGAAGGGACTTTGCAGATGTGATTAAAGTTAAGGACCTTGGGACTGCCCTGGCAGTCCAGTGGTTAAGACTTTGCCCTCCAGTGAACGGGGTTCGGGTCCAATCCCTGGTCAGGGAGGTAAGATCCCACATGCCTCGGGGCCAAAAAAACCAAAGCATAAAACAGAAGCAACATTGTAACAAACTCAATAAAGACTTTAAAAATGGTCCATGTCAAAAAAAAAAAGAATCTAAAAAAAAAAAAGTTAAGGACCTTGAGATAGGGAGATTATCCTGGCTTATCCAGGTAGGCCCAGTTTTATCATATGAGTCCTTAAAAGGTGAAAATCTTTTCTGGCTATGGTCAGAGATACACAACAACAGAAGGGTCAAAGATATGTGATATTGCTGGCTTTGAAGATGGAAGGAGGGCCAGGAGCCTCTGGCGGCCTCTAGAAGCTAGAAAAGTCAAGGAAATAAATCTTCCGAAAAGGAATGAAGCCCTGCCTACACCACGATTTTAGCCTCATGGGACCTGTGTCAGGCTTCTGACCTACAGAACTATAAAACAATAAACTTGTGCTGTTTTAAGCTGCTAAAGTGGTGGTAAGTTGTTAGGGCAGCAATAGAAAACTAATACAATCAGTCATTACAGAAATGCAAATTAAAACCATGATGAGATACCAATACATGCCCATTAAAACAGCTAAAATAAAAATTACTGACAGTAGCAAACACGAGAGAGGATGTGGAGAAACTGAATCCTCATAAATTGTTAGTGGGAATGTAAAATGATACAGCTACTCTGGGAAGCAGTTTGGAATTTTCCTTAAAACCTAAACATGCAACTATCACATGAGCCAGAAACTGTACTCCTGGACATTTATCCTAGAGAAATGAAAACTAATGTTTACACAAAAACCTATAAAATAATGTTCATAGAAGCTTTATTTGTAATAGCCCAAAACAGGAAACAATCCAAACGTCCTTCAATGGATGAATCAATAAACAAACAGTGATATACCCATACTATGAAATAATTCTCAGCAATAAATAGAAACAAACTACAGACACATGCAACAACTTGGATGGATCTCGAGAGCATTATCTGAGTGGAAAAAAAAAAAGGCCGGTCTCAAGGAGTTGAATACTGTATGATTCCATTTGCATAACATTCTCAAAGTAACAAACTACAGTGATGGAGAACAGGTCAGTGGTAGCCAGGGGTTAGGGATGGGGAAAGTGTGTGACTATTAAGAGATAAAATGAAGGACTTTATCTGCAATGATGGAACATTGCTGTATCCTGGTTGTGATGATAGTTGTCTGAATCTATGCCATACAATTTTATAGAACTACCCCCCCCAAAAAAACACAGTATACAACAGCATCATTCATAATAGCCAAGAAGTGGAAACAACCCAAATGTCCAACAACTGATGAATGGATGCACAAAATGTGGTACATCAATATAATGAAATGGTTTTTGGCAATAAAAAAGAATAAAGTACTGATACATGCTACAAAATGGATGAAAACATTAGGCAAATATACAGAGACAGAAGGTAAATTAGTGATTGCCTAGGACTGGAGGATAGAGAATCAAGAGTGACTGCTAATGGGTATGGGTTTTCTTTTTGGATGTAATGAAAATGTTCTAAAATAGATTATGTTGATGGTTGTACAACTCTGAATTTACGACAAATCAGTGAATTGTACACTTTAAATGGGTGAATTTGTGGTATATGAATCGTATGGCATATGGTACATGAATCATAATTTCAGTAAAGTTGTTTTTTTAAAAAAAGGAGTGCATGTCAAAACTGATGAAATCTGAATGAGGCCTGCACCTGAGCTAATGGTATTGTGCCAAAATGAGTTTCTTGGCTTTGACAACGTATTACATACATTGTACTAAGTGAAGGGTACATGGGAATCCTCTGTACTATTTGGCAACTTCTTGTGAGTCATAAATTATTTCAAAATTAAAAAATTATTTTTAAGGAAAGTGTGCTGCTTCATGCACTTGGTTGAAAGACCTTTGAAGAAGGAGGGAGCCCTGGGGCAATGGACAGAAAGATGACAGGGTTACTACAGCGGGAGCAGTCAAGTATGTCAACCACCCCATGGTTCTCCCTGTGTAAAGAAACAAGCAAGAGTGGTGCCCACCTTCAGGCAGCAACAACACATGTAGAGGCCTCCACTGGAAAGGAAGGACTAGGATCTTGGAATAATGGTCACAAACAGGAGGAATGAAGAGTGTCCATCCCTCCTGTAGCTATAGGTACACCCCAATCAATAGTCTCTTCTGCCTCTCCCACAAGTGACTGCAAGTGGTCTGCCAGTCCGCTCCCAGCATCATTTCATGAATCTCCCCCATATGCAGGCTGGAGTAAATTGATGGAGCTTTCCCAGGATGGCCAAACAGGGCAACACAAATACAAAGATACACACACGACCACTTAACAGTTGAGATTAGCCAGCATCATGAGAAAGAGGTACCATGCATGAAAGAATGCACACGTGAAGAAATAGTTAATAGAGCTGGCAGCACTGGACTTTAGACACCATCACTACTTTATTTAACACATATTTCCTGAGCTTGCCTGTTATGTAAGAGGTACTTTAACTTCAGGAGATACCACAGTAAACACAACAGGCAAGGTTGCTACCATCATGGACATTTCAATTTTTACTGGTTGAGACAGACAACAAAAATATAAGCAAAGGAAAATATCAGAGCACAAAACGTGTTTTGGACAAAAATAAAGCAGAGTGGACCTTCCCTGGTGGCGCAGTTGTTAAGAATCTGCCTGCCAATGCAGGGGACACGGGTTCAAGCCCTGGTCCGGGAAGATCCCGCATGCCGCAGAGCAACTAAGCCCATGCACCACAACTACTGAGCCTGCGCTCTAGAGCCCGCGTACCACAACTACTGAGCCCGCGTACCACAACTACTGAGCCCGCGTGCCACAACTACTGAAGCCCGCGCGCCTAGAGCCCGTGCTCTGCAACAAGAGAAGCCACCGCAATGAGAAGCCTGTGCACCACACGAAGAGTAGCCCCCACTCACTGCAAATAGAGAAAGCCTGCACGCATCAACGAAGACCCAATGCAGCCAAAAATAAATAAATTAATTAATTAAAAAAAAATAAAGCAGAGTAAGAAAGGAGTAGGGGGGAGAGAGAGAATATGTCTTTGAGGGTATTAAGTACTGCTTTGGATAAGGTAGTCAGGGATTATCTCTCTGATGGAGAGGTAACCTTTGAGTGGAGATCTGAATAGTGGTGGGAGCAAGTCTTATAACGTCCGGGGGGGTGGAAATAGGGCAAGCAGGGGAGGGGAACAGGTATCTGTGTGTGGAGGATTTGAAATTTTGACAATAGCAGGGAAAGCAAAGTGTTTGGAGCAGAATGCGCAAAAGGGGGGAAGTTCAGAGAATCCACAGGAGCCTGATCATCTAGGACAATCTAGGCCATTTTAAGGACTTGTTATTTTATTCTAAGCTTAATTGATACAGTATATTCCAAGAGTATTTTAACCAGCAATTCTTTAAAAAGAATCAGCCAGCAATCGTGTAAATTAAAGGCTTCATCTTTGAAATGAATCATTCAATAGATGAGTAGAAGAGCAGATGGGACACACAAAAAGAGCAAATTAGTGAGCTGGAGGAAAAACCCAAATATTCTTTTTCCAGAATACAGGACACACACACAATAAAAAGATGTAAAGTAAGAAGAGGAAGACAGAATCTCAAACAATCCATTCAGAAGATCCAAATTTTATCTAATAGAAGTTTTGGAAGATACTATTAGAAAAGTCCTTTTAGGAAAAATGGAGAAGAGACAATATTCAGAGCAATACAAATATAAATATATTTGTATATATTTTGCTCTGAACATAAATATAAATATATGCTTAAATAATACCATTAAGAAGTTTCAATTTATATGAAACAGAGCAAATTCTGCACCTAATAAAGACATAAATATTTATCAAAAATCCATGGATCATTACAAAATATGACCATATACTACACAACAAAAGAAGAAGATAGACAGTTATTTTATAAGACTATTACAATCTCTAAATGTAAACAATGCAAATCCTGCCCAAGAATAAAATTAGAGGTCAATTTCACTTAAGAACATAGAGTCCTAAATAAATATTAGCAAATCAAATCTGGCAGTGTATTTTAAAAAAATGATGAAGTAGAGTTCACTGTTTTTTAAAAAACTCTATATGTAATTTATTATGTTAACACATTAAAAGTTAAAGCAATATGATTATGTCAAATGACATAAGTAAAACTTTAGGTAGATTTCAACATTCATTTAAACTTTAATTTTTATTTTTTCAGCTACAAGAGATTTATTAAAGAAAGGCTTCCTAGAGACATTAAGCGAATGGGAGAAGGACAGGGAAAGGGAAGAAGCCAAAAAAGGAAGCGATTTCATGTGAAGTCCCAGCCTGATTCCAAGGGGAGCTCCGGAGCATAAATTACTCCTTAGACCATGTCCTTCCTTGAAGCAGGGGAAGAGGGCTTGGTATTCTCTGCACTTCCTGCAACTGTGGTTTGGTGTCTGACATTAATCTGGGGTAAATCTTCAGTCATTATTGCTTCAAATATTGCTTTTGTTCCTTTCTCTCTTTCTTCTCCTTCTGGTATTCCCATTATGCATGTTAGATCTCTTGTAGATGTCTCACAGTTTCTGGTTATTCTGTTCTGTTTTCTTCAGTCTTTTTTTTTTTTTGCTTTGCTTCTCAGTTTTGGAAGTTTCCATTAAGATATCAAGTTCAGAGAGTCTTCCCTCAGCTGTGTCTAGTCTACTAATGAGCCCATCAAAGCCATTCTTCATTTCTGTTATGGTGATTTTGATCACTAGCAATTCTTTTTGATTCTTTCTTAGGATTGCCATCCCTCTGCTTACATTATCTGTCTGTTCTTGCATGTTGTCTAGTTGTTCCATTAGATTCTTTAATATATTAGTCATAGTTGTTTTAAATTTCTGGTCTGATAATTCCAATATTCCTGCCATATCTGACTCTGGTTCTGATGCTTGTTCAGTCTCTTCAAACTGTGTTTTTGCCTTTTAGTATGCCTTGCAGCCTCTCTGGGAACCAGTGCCATGGTAGGAAAACTTGAACTGTAATCATTAAAGGCTTGCTAGAGGATTAGTATGGACAAGTACGAAAGTTAAAAACTCCAAGGGGACCCAGTCATGGGGGGCAGTCCCACACTTGTGAATTTTATCACTAGGAGCTCCAACAGGTCCTCACAGTGAATATCAGAGAAAAATCCCCTTGTACTTCTAGCAGGGAGAGGGGAAAAGTAACCTTTTTGAAATGTGTCATTGCATTCTATTCTTCTTAACAAAGGCTGCCCTCGCGATAAACTATTTTACCAGAGATTAACCTGGTGGAATTTTATCAGAGCCCAACCTACCTGAGGGAAGGGAAACACTCAACTCCAGACTCCTGTAGCCGTCCTCTCCCAGCTAAGAGCGGGGGGAAAAACTTGCAAGCACTGGTGAGGTTCACAGTGCAGGGGCAGAGGCTCACCAAAAGACTGAGACCTAATCATAGGACTATAGAACACCTCCTTTCTTCCCACACCTCACCACCACACCACTAAAGGCCTACTTACAACTGTTCCTTTTACTCAGTATACCTAAATTAGTGGATAAATACCAAGTTCACAGATGGTAAGATTTGCCATTTTAAAGATGTCAATTCTCCAAAAATGAATCTATAAATTCAGTATATCCCATATCTAAGGTCAATAGGATTTTTCATAAACTTTTACATGCTAATTATAAAATTTATATGGAGGTGTAAGATTTTAAGAACAATCAAGATATTTTTGCTTTAAAAAGGTAACTGGGCTGGGGTAATAGAATTTGTTCAATCTAATATGCAATTGTATTATAAATCTATAGTGATTTATTAAATTTTTTTTAAATTAATTAATTTATTTTTGGCTGCGTTGGGTCTTTGTTGCTGCACGCGGGCTTTCTCTAGTTGTGGTGAGCAGGGGCTACTCTTTGTTGTGGTTCGTGGGCTTCTCATTGTGGTGGCTTCTCCTGTTGCAGAGCACAGTCTCTAGGCACGCAGGCTTCAGTAGTTGTGGCACATGGGCTCAGTAGTTGTGGCTTGTGGGCTCTAGAGCGCAGGCTCAGTACTTGTGGTTCACGGGCTTAGTTGCTCCGCAGCATGTGGGATCTTCCCGGACCAGGGCTCGAACCTGTGCCCCCTGCATTGGCAGGCAGATTCTTAACCACTGCGCCACCAGGGAAGCCCCTATAGTGATTTAAATAGCATTATTGGCACAATAAGAAAAAGAGATCAATTTTTTAAAGAATAAAAATTCTAGAAACAGACCCATGAATACATAAGAAAGTCAAATTGCAGAATTACAAAGATAAATGAATATCCAAAAAGATACTTGGTCTCACAAAGATTCAGAAGCATACAAATAAAAAGGAAAATGAAATACCTTTTTTTATGCAACAGTCAGGCAAAAAATAAAATGTCCAATAACATCAATTGATTGGTAAGGATTAGAGGGAAAGGTATTTTCATATTGCTGTTGTGTTAACTTAGTATAGCCACTCTGGAGGACAATTAGGCAGTGTAGTAATTGATTAAAACTGAATATATGCATACTCTAAGACTCAGCAAATCTATTTCTAGGCATTTACCCTATATAAACATTTATACTTATGCACAAGAAATCACATGCAAGATTATTTATTGCATAATTATTTGTGATAGCAAAAAATCTGAATATCAATTAGAATCAGTTAAATAAACTAAAGCACATTCGTGCAGAGGAATATTATGCATCAAAGAATAAAGTACTCCTGTGAGAACTAGTAACATGGAAAATATACCTAGGTGACCTCAAGTTCAGAGATATAATTTAAATATTTATAAGAGTTTTATGGGGCTTAATGATAAGCAATATTGATAGACAGCATATGAAAAGAATTCAGGTAGGATTCATGGAAGCTCAAAGATCTCTAGAGTTGAATGGAACTGCGTTTACTTATTTTAGCCTTAGGAACGCAAGCTTTAATCAAGTGATGTTGCCCCCTGTGTAGGATTTCACAGTCTAATCTGATTTAAATGATGAGTAATTAAAAGGTTAATTTTGTGTCAATTTGGCTGGCCCACAGTGCCCAGATATTTGGTCAAACATTATTCTGGATGTTTCTGTGAAGGTGCTTTTGTGGGTTTTTTTCTTTTTTTTAGTTAATTTTTATTGGAGTATAGTTGATTTACAATGTGTTAGTTTCTGCTGTACAGCAAAGTGAATCAGTTAAACATATACATATATCCACTCTTTTTTAGATTCTGTTCCCATATAGGTCATTATGGAGTACTGAGTAGAGTTCCCTGTGCTATACAGTAGGTTCTTATTAGTTATCTATTTTATATATAGTAGTATGTATATGTCAATCCCAATTTCTCAATTTATCCCTCTCCACCTTTCTCCCTTGGTAACCGTAAGTTTGTTTTCTACATCTGTGACTCTATTTCTGTTTTGTAAATAGGTTCATTTGTACTAATTTTTTAGATTCCACATATAAGCGATATCATACGATATTTGTCTTTCTCTGTCTGACTTACTTCACTCAGTATGACAATCTCTAGGTCCAACCATGTCACTGCAAATGGCATTATTTCTGTGAAGGTGTTTTTGAAATGAAACTAACTTGGTGGACTTTGAGTAAAGAAGATTACTCTCCATAATGTAGGTGGGTCTCATCCTATTAGTTTGAGGCCTTAATAAAACAAAGACTGACATCCCCTGAGCAAGAAGGAATTCTGTCTGCAGACTGCCTTTGGACTCAAACTGCCCCCCTTTCCTGGGTCTCCAGCCTGCTGGCCCACTCTGCAGATTTTTGGACTTACCAAGCCTCCACAATCACATGGGCCATTTCCTTAAAATAAATCTCTCTCTATGTAACTATGCATAGCCTATTGGCTCTGTTTCTCTGGAGAACCCTGACTAATCCAGTAATGACAGGACTCAAATCCAGGCATGTAAGCTATGTCTGTGGCCAGCTTACTCTTGAAGTTTTGGAGTCACTGGCTTTGCAATTTTTCATATAAGTAAGGACCAGTGCATATCATCATTGCCACAGTGATCCAATTATGCAAGTCTATAACCTCTGTTTGTTGCAAAACTCTATCAAGCAAAGAAAACAACCCCAAAATTATATAATAAAGTAACCCCCAAAATCATGTGAAATAACATAATTTTTCTTTAGTAGGTAAGCATCTTTCAACCCTAAGAAAATTTGAAGGTAAATATATAAATGTCAAGATAAACAAATCTGTGTTTTCAATAATTTAGTGTTCAGAATTTTGCATAATTTTATATTCCATATACCTGTAATATTCAAAATTTAGTCTGATAGAATAATAGCTTATTAGAACAGCAATCTTGTGATTCTAATTTAAAATGTACTATATAATTTATTTAGGCTTGTGATTTTAATTTAATGTCTGTGCTTCATAAATATTGATGGAACATTAAGAGAATTTAAGAATCATCTATTTATAAGTATAATTTATTTCATATATGAGCTATTTAACTACTCGGGAAAATTTTGTTTGTTAAATCAGACAATGTAGAACTTTAAAAGGAAACAGAATATTAGTTTCATGACTGCAGTTTGGATAAAGAAGTTTAAATACCTAACTCTATAAATTGGTCTTAATATTAATCAAAGACCTCTTAAAGGGATTGTTGAAATTTGCTATGAATAGAATAATAAGATTTGTAATCTCTTCTTCAAGCATAAGATATAGGTTTCATAATCTATAATTAATAAATTATCAATTTTTAAAAACAAAGATCACCTCTGAAGAGTGTTTTCTGTGCTAAAAAAGTCATCCTCAAGGCACCAGAAAAACTAGTTGACAATATTGCTTCATGAACACACACACAATAATACCATATGTTTCTATAGGTACATATATAAGAAAATAATAGACAAAGAAAAGAATACATATGAAACTAAGAAAAGTATTTTCCCATGGACAAAGGGTAGGGAGATTTTAATTTTATCAGTAACATTTGAATATTTTGCAGTGTGAAAGCATACATGTGCTGCTTGTGTAAGAAAAAATAAATTAAAGAAAATCCTTTCTTAGGTCATGTGTACCCATTCCGGGTTCAATAATCAGGGGTCGATATACTTCTGACTCTCTATGTTGTCTCAAAACAAGTCTGTGTCAGGAGTTAACCTTGCTCCTTTCATACTAACACAAAGCTATTCTCCGAACACTACCATGTCCAACCACCTTCCTATTTGAGGGGCTTTATATAACGGGTAAAACTAAAAAATACAAATAAGACTCCAAATGTAATTTTGGTACTAATGTTGAGAGTTTTGTTGGATTTGTCAGTATCACCATGGCAAGAGGTGAAACATAATAGTTTAGGGAATATCAACAAAAGTAGGAGGGCATGCTTGTAAAAAGGCTCTGGGGTGGGGACCTCCTGACATACAAGACCATATTTTCCAAGTGTAGCCTGGAGAAGAAACTTGTTATTTTCAAAGAACTAAAGGTAGAATTCCTCTTGAGGTGCTAAGACTCTTGTTTGTTTGCTAGAAAAGAACCTGCAGCCAGGCTGGATGTGAAATGACAGGCTTTGAGACATGGTCTGGAAGAGAAGGCAGAACAGAGGGAAAGTGAAAATCCTTGGCATAAAGATTTCATTCTAGAGCAAAACGGGGAGGGCCCTAATATTGAAGTAGAGGGTCCTTGGGTCAGTGTCCTTTTAAAATTACCATGTATGATCCTGTCTTGAAGAACAAATAGGCAAAATAAAGTGGCATTACTGGAGGTTGTATACAAAGGTTTTTGAAAGATGAGATATTTAATTAAAATTGCTGCTATCCATTAAAAACTTGTGCTTAGAAAAGTTTATTAGGTTACAAAATTATAGGGTTTTAAATTTTATTTATTATTATTTTTCTTAAGAAATAGGTCAGTAATGTATATTGTCTTTCCTGGCTAAAGCTCTAGTAATATCTGCCATGACCATAAAACTCCTTGCTGAAATTATGTGTAAAAATTTGCTCAGCACAGGAGATAGTTCCACCCTGACCTAGAAACCAGAGCCAGGAGCTGAATGATCTGATCCAACCTTCCTTTGCTCCTACATGTTAAGCCTCAGAAGAGGGAAAGTCCCCAGCTATCCAGGTGAGCTGCACAACTCCTGGGCAGAACTGAACTCTGAACTCTGCAGGACCCCCAGGTAAGCAGTGGCTCTCCCTTGCCACCCTGCTGGAGGACAGTGTCTAGGAATGGTGGCAATAAAGATCATTTCTGTTCCCACATAGTCAGGATGTTAATTATCAAAAGACTAGTTGGGATTATTACAAAGAAACATCCTTCGGTGCTCTCCTGGAACAATAAGAACACAAGGAGAATTTTGGTTTTACCCTTGGAAAGCTGAGAGGGAGAGAGATGCTGGAGAAATGGACTGATGGCCCAGCAAAATGGTGAGACAACTGGGTGGAAGGAAGAATAAGGACAAGAAAGAAATGTCCAGTGATGAAGGTGACTGGGAGTTAGAACAAGGAGAGGTAGAATAAGGCTACTTAATAATTACTTTTATACTGTTTATTTGGCTGTACTGTGAAGTGACTCTCCTCCACCCCCAGCTACCTGAATCTTCAGTGCCAAATGTATTAATTGTCTTAACGGTTCTTTGTAGATCATTAAAGGAAAGGGAAGGTAGTTGCATACTGCAGGGTGGAGGGAAGAGAAGAGACACAGGAAATAAGACACACAGCAAAGGTGGAGAATTTCAAGTAAGCAAGAAAGAAGGGTGATCCAAGCCCCTGAACTTCATGCCAAGGAATCCTTAGGGAGACTTAGAGCAACAGATTACATGAGATGGGGTTTGAGCAAGTTAAAAAACTTATTAAAGAGAAAGATAACTCCAAAGTTTGGAGGTGTGAGGACCACCCAGGAGGCTATCACATGTATTACACATCACTGACACCAGACAGGGAGAAATGAAGAGGTCAAAGACTGGTTCTATGTATTCCAGTGGACTCTGAGATTCATTATCTACTTCTTTGTCTGTGCATCTATCCACCCATCTATCTGTCACTGATTTTATCTATCCAGTTGTTCACACCCAGTTTTCCTCAATATCACTCTCTATTTCCTTTAAGCTTTGAATGGTTTCTTCAGTATTGAAGGGAATTCCTTTTCTAGTTAATAACAGGGGTAGAATTAGCAAGCGCTAATGCAGTCTGTGGCCACAACCTAAAACCAACAAAACACAAAGAAAAACACAAAGAAAAAAGTGCTTTTTCTTGCTATTTCCCTCTTTGGTGGCAAGAGGTTGCTTACTAAAGCTTTAGGAGATGGCCTAAGTGAGTTTCTCTGTAGCCCCCTGGGGGTGGGGGTGATGGGGTCAACTTCCGGTCCCAGGTCAGCTCCACAGCCGCCCTTGGACTAGGAGGAGTTCAGCTGTCAGCACTCATGGATGATCACCAGTCTGGAGTCCAGCAGAGGCTGCTGACCCACAAGCCCACTGTCCTCTTTCATCCCTTCTTCCTGTGTGCTCTTCACTGTTCAATTCTGTCCAATTTCCTCCACCAGGAATTTTCCATTATTCCTGTGATTTCTCATGACTTATGGGCCTCTATGCAGTGCCTCATGTTGCTAGAATTGGCTTCATTTTCCACTTTTAAGATATTCAAGTAACTTCAATTTCTTCTCACTTAGAATAGTCACACGACTTACTTTCTAAATTTTGGAATGTAGGAGAGGTTACTTGAAATGAAATATAAGGTTACAAAGAATACTGAGGACTTAATTTAGCATCCCCCCTCCATCTCTGCAATTTAACCATATTTCATGTAAACAGTCATTATGTTTTCAAGTCATAAAATATTAAGTAAACATGGATGATAACCACGATCTGTGTCTGAAATAAGAAAGAGCCCCGCCCCTAATTCCCACACCAAAAGTGAGCTCATCTTCCCCCAAGGCAGCCAGGCAAATTCAAGCTCCAGAGCTTCTGTGAAATATAAAATAATGAAAAGAAAATGCACAGGCTTAAAAAAAATAATGATAATAATAATAAAACACTGCTTGCAGGAAAAATAAATGAAAGGCAGAAAATGAAATAAGTGTCCAAAAGTAATTCCTTAAGACTCTTATGTCAATTCTCCTAAAATAAAACATATCAAATAAAATCTAAATTCCTCCTGCTTGCCTGTGCTGTACACGCACAGTCCATTAGCAAAGGGGATGGGGTCCCTGGAAACGGAAGCATCAACCGAGTGAGCAGTGCCTTGGTCTTTATAACGTTGCCTCTAGGGAGAAAGTTCTTGACCTCCCCCACCACCCATCACTGTCCCTTCTCTGACCCTAGAAATGGGTGCTTTCAACTTCCACTTGTTAAAATGCTGGCCTGTCTTCCCAAGCTGCGGTTAGGTTCATGATGTCCCCTACAATGTCAAGGGCTGGCCCCAGAATCTGATTATCTGCTAATCTTTACTTCTGTTCCTCAGATGTCTCCTTGAATGGGCTTTGAGTCTCTCGCCTAAAACTGTGATACTCTTCCTGTTTCCTGTGGCAGGCCCAGTTCTATCACTTGCACCCCTTTTTGTCAGCCTGCATGGCAAAGCTGTTCACCAGAACAAAGAATAAATGGCAGGAAAAGGTACTCAAAGGAAGAAATCATGCATTTTTCAGAAAACTTACCAACTTGACGAAATTATCAAAATTGTTTTTCAGTAGTTCTTACTAGATACAAGTATATGGTAGCCCTCAGAACTTAGGAAAAACATATATACTTACAGTCTACTACACTGGATTTATATATAGCTATTTCAGTGGAAAAGCACACTATAAAGGATCAGCACTATGCAAAGTGGAGTGTTTGGGGTGAAAGGCAACCATTTAAAAAAATAGTCAGATATCAAACAAGGTCAAAGAATTTTTCAAAAAGTGGAGTACCAGAAGGAATGAGCTAAAAGATAAAAGATGGTAGCTGGAAAATGAGATCTTAAAAGTAAGATTTTAGAATTGTTGTGATTAGTGGTAATAGCAAAATCTTAAAGTACAACCATAGAAGTAGGCAGCGAAGTAGGGTAGAGACAAGGTCACTGGAGGAAAGGCAATTGTGGAACTGAAAATGTAAGTCTGGAAAGGTTACACAAAAGGATGTTAAAATCACCGAGCATTTTGGCAGGATAGTATAAAAGGGAGTGATTGTGGGTGGGAGCAGAACCATCTAGGACAGATGGGGAAGTATCCTAGGGTTGGGGGGTCAGTAGATAACACAGAAAGTTGAAAAGAGTATTTAGAGACGATGTTTCAGAACATAGGGGACTTTGTTAATGACTATGGGTTTCAGAGGACACAACAAAAGTGTTTTGGAAGTTGGGGGTGGGGGAGGATAGGGAGATGGGAGAAAGTACCCTGCCATATGGGAAGAGTCTGCAGGATGAAGGCTGACTAGGAAGCCTGGGCTTCTGCACGTGACCACATAACATAGGGATAAAGGGCCTAATGAGATGAAACAGATATTGGAGGTGAGGAGGTGAGTTGTTCCAGGGCTCTCTTGTCACTCTTGTCCATGGAGGTACAGAGGCCAGGAGAGGGGCCGTATTAGGCCAAGCACAGATAACTCTGGAGATTTCTTTCCAATCCTCTATCACCTCCACCGTCCACATTGTTCCCAGTCCGTATAAAGGGATAGATAGCAAATAGGTTGCATCCTCTATGGTCAAGGAATCACTGCCAGGAGCACTGCGGTATAAAGAACTTCAAGGCCACATTCAGATTCAGGAGAAAAGGAAAATGATCACCTCTATGCCAGTATCTGCTTTCCCTAGTTTAAGGTGATCCCTAAAGCTCAGTTCAATGTCTAAGTCTCCATCCTACTTCCTACTTTTCAACCTGCCTCCTAGCCACTTAGGACTTTAACATATGTCACTTTACTTCAGGCTACAACCTCAACCCTTCCTGAAGATCCTCTACACAACTTGCTGTGCTCTCTGCTACCGAACCCAACGTTTCCATGTCCAGACAAGACCTCATTCCTAAGCACTAAAAACTTGTCTGCAATCTTCTCCCGGGCTTGGAGCACATCAAAGGTGCTCAACAATCTTCCCCTGTCCATGCCACCCCAATCTGTTCCTCTCCCATCCCAGTTAGTGTATCTCCATTTACACATTTGAACAACCCAAGTCATCTTCAATTCCTCCTTCTCCCCCACGTCTTATGTCACCTATTTCCATCCATTCAACCTCTGAAATTCCTTATATCTGCTCCTTGTCCTCCCTCCCCACTGCCTCAGCCTTGTTCACATCTTTTCTCAAGGAGATTTAGGAAGTAGACTCTACCCAACTCACCCTCCAACAGCCATCAGAGTGACCTTTGTGAAACACTGTTTCTCCCTTCCTTAAAAGGCTTTTGTAGTGTGCTCCAAAGACAAAGAAGAAGATAAACTCAAAGGGCCAATATTGCCAGAACAAAGAGTTACAGGACTCCTATCACTCTGTCACAGTGTGACCACTGCTGTGTCCCAGAGCCCTCGGAAGCAGCATGCCTGGTCCCTTTCCCATCCCATATAAGGAAAGACATTTGCCCCGTTTTTCTCCCTCTCAGCACACTGAATGTATACATACTCTGCCCAGTCAGCAGATGACTTGCACATTCCCTGGCTATAAAAACAGACAAGCAACCCATGCTCATTGTCGACTTCCCCTGGCTACCAGGAAGTCGGCCCGCTGTTCTTGCAGCGACCCTTCTCTTTAATAAACTCTATCTTCCTTACATTCTGCCTTGTGTCTGGAAATTCTTTTCCAACCTGCGCTCCAACCACAACAGCTTTAGTGGCTTTGCAGCACATACAGGATAAAAATCAAAGTTCTTAGCCCTTGACAGATAACATTGAACATGTCTGTTCAGGTGCCTCCTCTCCCACCAGATTATGATCTCCACCAAGGCAGGAAGGTATGCCTCCTTTATTTTGAGTTCCCAGTAACTGCTTGGAGATGCAGAACATATTCAGTAAATGTGAAGTGAAGTAGTGCAAGCAGGCAGAGGAAAAGTATAAAAAGTAACCCAATTTTAAAGATGCTCTTTCATGAGAGTTGACACGAGCTCATTTTCTATAACTCTTGCTGTAGCTAATTCATCTCTGCTCTTACCATAAATAGCAAAGGAATAAAAATCTTTTAATTTGACAATTAACAAAAAATATATCAGGGTGGAAATGAGGGGGGATTTTTTGTTTTGTGTTTTAGAAATGAGGTGTTTTTTGTTCATTTGTTTTTGTTTGTTTAACTTTTTATTTTATATTGGAATATAGCCAATTAACAATGTTGTGACAGTTTCAGATGCACAGCAAAGCGACTCAGCCATACATATACACGTATCCATTTTCCCGCAGACTCCCCTCCCATCTAGCTGCCGCATAACATTGAGCAAAGTTCCCTGTGCTATACAGCAGGTCCTTGTTGGTTATACTTTTTATTTTTATTATTGTTTTAATTTTTTTTAAACATCTTTATTGGAGTATAATTGCTTTACATTGTTGTGTTAGTTGCTGCTGTATAAAAAAGTGAATCAGTTATACATATACATATATCCCCATACCCCCTCCCTCTTGCATCTCCCTCCCACCCTCCCTATCCCACCCCTCTAGGTGGTCACAAAGCACCGAGCTGATCTCCCTGTGCTATGCGGTTGCTTCCCACTAGCTATCTGTTTGACATTTGGTAGTGTTTATATGTCAATGCCACTCTCTCACTTCGTCTCAGCTTATCATTCCACCCCCGGGTCCTCAAGTCCATTCTCTACGTCTATGTCTTTATTCCTGTCCTGCCCCTAGGTTCTTCAGACCTTTTTTTTTTTAGATTCCATATATATGTGTTAGCATATGGTATTTGTTTTTCTCTTTCTGACTTACTTCATTCTGTATGACAGACTCTAGGTCCATCCACCTCACTACAAATAACTCAATTTCGCTTCTTTTTATGGTTGAGTAATATTCCATTGTACATATGTGCCACATCTTCTTTATCCATTCATCTGTCGATGGACGTGTAGGTTGTTTCTGTGTCCTGGCTATTGTAAATAGAGCTGCAATGAACATTGTGGTACATGACTCTTTTTGAATTACGGTTTTCTCAGGGTATATGCCCAGTAGTGGGATTGCTGGGTCATATGGTAGTTCTATTTTTAGTTTTTTAAGGAACCGCCATACTGTTCTCCATAGTGTATCAATTTACATTCCCACCAACAGTGCAAGAGGGTTCCCTTTTCTCCACACCCTCTGCAGCATTTATTGTTTGTAGATTTTTTGATGATGGCTATTCTGACTGGTATAAGGTGATATCTCATTGTAGTTTTGATTTGCATTTCTCTAATAATTAGTGATGTTGAACATCCTTTCATGTGTTTGTTGGCAATCTGTATATCTTCTTTGGAGAAATGTCTATTTAGGTCTTCTGCCCATTTTTGGATTGGGTTGTTTGTGTTTTTGATATTGAGCTGCATGAGCTGCTTGTATATTTTGGAGATTAATCCTTTGTCAGTAGCTTCATTTGCAAATATTTTCTCCCATTCTGAGGGTTGTTTTTTCATCTTGTTTATGGTTTCCTTTGCTGTGCAAAGGCTTTTAAGTTTCATTAGGTCCCATTTGTTTACTTTTGTTTTTATTTCCATTTTTCTAGGAGGTGGGTGAAAAAGGATCTTGCTGTGATTTATGTCATAGAGTGTCTGCCTATGTTTCCCTCTAAGAGCTTTATAGTGTCTGGCCTTAGATTAAGGTCTTTAATCCATTTGGAGTTTATTTTATTTATTTATTTATTTTTAATAAATTTATTTATTTATTTATTTATTTTTCGCTGTGTTGAGTCTTCGTTTCTGTGCGAGGGCTTTCTCCAGTTGCGGTGAGCGGGGGCCACTCTTCATTGCAGTGCACGGGCCTCTCACTGTCGTGGCCTCTCTCGTTGCAGAGCACAGGCTCCAGACGCGCAGGCTCAGTAGTTGTGGCTCACGGGCCTAGCCGCTCCGCGGTATGTGGGATCTTCCTGGACCGGGGCACGAACCCATGTCCCCTGCATTGGCAGGTGGATTCCTAACCACTGCACCACCAGGGAAGCCCCTGGAGTTTATTTTTGTGTATGGTGTTAGGGAGTGTTCTAATTTCATTCATTTGCATGTAGCTTCCAGTTTTCCTAGCACCACTTATTGAAGAGGCTGTCTTTTCTCCATTGTATATTCTTGCCTCCTTTATCAAAGATAAGGCGACCATATGTGCGTGGGTTTATCTCTGGGCTTTCTCTCATGTTCCATTTATCTATATTTCTGTTTTTGTGCCAGTACTATACTGTCTTGATTATTGTAGCTTTGTAGTATAGTCTGAAGTCAGGGAGCCTGATTCCTCCAGCTCCATTTTTGCCTCTCAAGATTCCTTTGGCTATTCGGGGTCTTTCGTGTTTCCATACAAATTGTGAAATTTTTTGTTCTAGTTCCATGAAAAATGCCATTGGTAATTTGATAGGGAATGCATTGAATCTGTAGATTGCTTTAGGGAGTACAGTCATTTTCACAATGTTGATTCTTCCAATCCAAGAATATGGTATATCTGTCCATCTGTTTGTATCATCTTTAATTTCTTCCTCAGGGTCTTATAGTTTTCTGCATACAGATCTTTTGTCTCCTTAGGTAAGTTTATCCCTAGGTATTTTATTCTTTTTTGCAATGGTAAATGGGAGTGTTTCCTTAATTCCTCTTTCAGATTTTCCATCATTAGCGTATAGGAATGCAAGAGATTTTTGTGCATTAACTTTGTATCCTGCTACTTTACCAAATTCATTTATTAGCTCCAGTAGTTTTCTGGTAGCATCTTTAGGATTCTCTATGTATAGTATCATGTCATCTTCAAACAGTGACAATGACAGTTTTACTCCTTCTTTTCCGATTTGGATTCCTTTTATTTCTTTTTCTTCTCTGGCTGCTGTGGCTGAAACTTCCAAAACTATGTTGAATAACAGTGGTAAGAGTGGGCAACCTTGTCTTGTTCCTGATCTTAGAGGAAATGGTTTCAGTTTTTCACCATTGAGAATGATGTTGACTGTGGCTTTGTCATATACGGCCTTTATTATGTTGAGGTAGGTTCCCTCTATGCCCACTTTCTGGAGAGTTTTTATCATAAATGGGTGCTGAATTTTGTCAAAAGCATTTTCTGCATCTATTGAGATTATCATGTGGTTTTTATCCTTCAGTTTGTTAATATGGTGTATCACATTGATTGATTTGCATATGTTGAAGAATCGTTGCATTCCTGGGATAAACCCCACTTGATCATGGTGTATGACCCTTTTAATGTGCTGCTGGATTCTGTTTGCTAGTATTTTGCTGAGGATTTTTGCATCTATGTTCATCAGTGATATTGGTCTGTAGTTTTCATTTTTTGTGACATCTTTGTCTGGTTTTGGTATCAGGGTGATGGTGGCCTTGTAGAATGAGTTTGGGAGTGTTCCTCCCTCTGCTATATTTTGGAAGAGTTTGAGAAGGATAGGTGTTAGATCTTCTCTAAATGTTTGATAGAATTTGCCTGAGAATCCATCTGGTCCTGGGCTTTTGTTTGTTGGAAGATTTTTAATCACAGTTTCAGTTTCAGTGCTGTGATTGGTCTGTTTATATTTTCTATTTCTTCCTGGTTCAGTCTCGGAAGGTTGTGCTTTTCTAAGAATTTGTCCATTTCTTCCAGGTTGTCCATTTTATTGATATATAGTTGCTTGTAGTAATCTCTCATGATCCTTTGTATTTCTGCAGTGTCAGTTGTGATTTCTCCTTTTTCATTTCTAATTCTATAGATTTGAGTCTTCTCCCTTTTTTTCTTAATGAGTCTGGCTACTGGTTTATCAATTTTGTTTATCTTCTCAAAGAACCAGCTTTTAGTTTTATTGATCTTTGCTACTGTTTCCTTCATTTCTTTTTCATTTATTTCTGATCTGATCTTTATGATTTCTTTCCTTCTGCTAACTTTGGGGGTTTTTTGTTCTTCTTTTTCTATTTGCTTTAGGTGTAAGGTTAGGTTGTTTATTTGAGATTTTTCTTGTTTCTCGAGGTAGGATTGTATTGCTATAAACTTCCCTCTTAGAACTGCTTTTGCTGCATCCCATAGGTTTTGGGCCATTGTGTTTTCATTGTCATTTGTCTCTAGGTATTTTTTGATTTCCTCTTTGATTTCTGCAGTGATCTCTTGGTTATTAAGTAGTGTATTGTTTAGCCTCCATGTGTTCGTATTTTTTACAGATTTTTTCCTGTAATTGATATCTAGTCTCATAGCGTTGTGGTTGGAAAAGATACTTGATACTATTTCAATTTTCTTAAATTTACCAGGGCTTGATTTGTGACCCAAGATATGATCTATCCTGGAGAATGTTCCATGAGCACTTGAGAAGAAAATGTATTCTGTTGTTTTTGGATGGAATGTCCTATAAATATCAATTAAGTCCATCTTGTTTAATGTATCATTTAAAGCTTGTGTTTCTTTATTTATTTTCATTTTGGATGATCTGTCCATTGGTGAAAGTGGGGTGTTAAAGTCCCCTACTATGATTGTGTTACTGTCAATTTCCCCTTTTATGGCTGTTAGCATTTGCCTTATGTACTGAGGTGCTGCTATGTTGGGTGCATAAATATTTACAATTGTTGTATCTTCTTCTTGGATTGATCCCTCGATCATTATGTAGTGTCCTTCTTCATCTCTTGTAATAGTCTTTATTTTAAAGTCTATTTTTTCTGATATGAGAATTGCTACTCCAGCTGTCTTTTGATTTCCATTTGCATGGAATATCTTTTTCTATCCCCTCACTTTCAGTCTGTATGTGTCCCTAGGTCTGAAGTCGGTCTCTTGTAGACAGGATATATATGGGTCTTGTTTTTGTATCCATTCAGCCAGTCTATGTCTTTTGGTTGGAGCACTTAATCCATTTACATTTAAGGTAATTATCGATATGTATGTTCCTATTACCATTTTCTTAATTGTTTTGGGTTTGTTATTGTAGGTCTTTTCCTTCTCTTGTGTTTCCTGCCTAGAGAAGTTCCTTTAGAATTTGTTGTAAAGCTGGTTTGGTGGTGCTGAATTCTCTTAGCTTTTGCTTGTCTGTAAATGTTTTAATTTCTCCATCGAATCTGAATGAGATCCTTGCTTGGTTGTAGGTTTTTCCCTTTCATCACTTTAAATATGTCCTGCCACTCCCTTCTGGCTTGCAGAGTTTCTGCTGAAAGATCTGCTGTTAACCTTATGGGGATTCCCTTGTATGTTATTTGTTGCTTTTCCTTTGCTGCTTTTAATATTTTTTCTTTGTATTTAATTTTTGATAGTTTGATTAATATGTGTCTTGGCGTGTTTCTCCGTGGATTTATCCTGTATGAGACTCTGCACTCCCTGGACTTGATTGACTATTTCCTTTCCCATATTAGGGAAGTTTTCAACTATAATCTCTTCAAATAGTTTTTCAGTCCCTTTCTTTTTCTCTTCTTCTTCTGGGACCCCTATAGTTAGCATGTTGGTGCATTTAATGTTGTCCCAGAGGTCTCTGAGACTGTCCTCAATTCTTTTCATTCTTTTTTCTTTATTCTGCTCTGCAGTAGTTATTTCCACTATTTTATCTTCCAGGTCACTTATCTGTTCTGCTTCAGTTATTCTGCTATTGATTCCTTCTAGAGAATTTTTAATTTCATTTATTGTGTTGTTCATCATTGTTTGCTTGCTCTTTAGTTCTTCTGGGTCCTTGTTAAACGTTTCTTGTATTTTCTCCATTCTATTTCCACGATTTGGGATCATCTTTACTATCATTACTGTGAATTGTTTTTCAGGTAGACTGCCTATTTCCTCTTCATCTGTTTGGTCTGGTGGGTTTTTACCTTGTTCCTTCATCTGCTGTGTATTTGTCTTCTCATTTTGCTTAAGTTATTGTGTTTGGGGTCTCCTTTTTGCAGGCTGCAGGTTCATAGTTCCTGTTGTTTTTGGTATCTGCCTCCAGTGGGTAAGGTTGTTTCTGTAGGTTGTGTAGGCTTCCTGGTGGAGGGGACTGGTGCCTGTGTTCTGGTGGATGCGGCTGGATCTTGTCTTTCTGGTGGGCAGGACCGCATCCGGTGGTGTGTTTTAGGGTGTCTGTGAACTTAGTATGATTTTAGGCAGCCTCTCTGCTAATGGGTGGGGTTGTGTTCCTGTCTTGCTAGTTGTTTGACATAGGATGTCCAGCCCTGGAGCTTGCTGGTCGTTGAGTGGAGCTGGGTCTTAGCATTGAGATGGAGATCTCCGGCAGAGCTCTCGCCAATTGATATTATGTGGGGCTGGGAAGTCTCTGGTGGACCAATGTCCTGAACTTGGCTCGCCCACCTACGAGGCTCAGGCCTGACACCCGGCTGGAGCACCAAGACCATTTCAGTCCCATGGCAGTGAATGTGGCAGTCTCCATTATGAAGTCAGATTATGAGGGTCTACAATAGCTGTTCAGCTAGAACAGGCTGACTTGGGAGCAATTTGTCTATGAGGCTGTTTCCAGCAGCTGGTGTCTGAAAGAGTAGGTCTCCGCATGTGCTGCCAGAATTTTAAACGTTTATATAGAGGTCTTAACGGGTTCAGTCATGGATTCAGTATAGATGGTCTCTGAAGAAGACCTTACTCTCTCAAGGTTGTGTGCTTGAAACAGCTCCTAAGCCTGAGGGTCTACAAGCTGCAGGAAGACGAGTCCGCCCGGGGCGGCCTGCAAGCCGTGATTCTTGCCACGAGCCCCGCTGCTGCTGTCGTGGAGTCCGGCTTCCCCCGCCACCCACCCTGTAGTGAGTTTTCAGTGAAGCTTTCTCTCTGTGCTGATGAGATTCATGCTACCTGAGTTGCGCAAAGCCACAGAGCGTGTAAATGTTGGGGTGGGGGTACAAACCCAGCAAATCTGGCTCCAAGGTCTGTGTTACATCACCCAACGAGAGTGGGGAGGCCACGCACCTAAACGCCTCACCCCCGCGAGCCACCTCCTCAAACCCGCAACGCCACAGGTGGTTATCCTTTTTAAATATAGCAGCGTGTACATGTCAATACCAAGCTCCCTAAGTATCCCTTCCCTCCACCCTTCCCCCCCGGTAACCATAAGTTCATTTTCTAAGTCTGTGAGTCCGTTTCTGTTTTGTAAGTATGTTCATTTGTATCATTTCTTTTTAGATTCCACATATAAGCAATATCAAACAATATTTCTCTTTCTCTGACTTACTTCACTCAGTATGACAATCTCTAGGTCCATCCATGTCACTGCAAATGGCATTATTTCTGTGAAGAAGATTACTCTCCATAATGTGGGTGGGCCTCATCCTATTAGTTGGAAGCCCTTAATAAAACAAAGACTGATGTCCCCTGAGAAAGAAGGAATTTTTAATATGTATTTTCTTATATTGGATTCTGGTTCCACCATTTTCTAGGTGTGTAACCCTGGGCAAGATACTTAACCCCTGGCCTCAGTTTCATAACTCACAAATTGGAGATAATAACAGTAACTAATCCAAATGGTTGTTATAGGAATTAAATGAGGTCCTGTATGAAAAGCCTGTTGGAATGGGAAATGTTCAATAAGTAACAGCTGTGGTAGTTACTCTGAACGAGGTTGCACATATGGTTTATTTATAGATAACTAGAAACATTATTGCTATTAGACAATGGGAACCATGCATGTATTTCCTAGAATGAACAGAACATATCTTAACTTTTTCCATAGAGTTCAGGCCATACTGAGTCAGCCTCTGAAGGAGATTGGGAGTTTTTGTTTCTGGTCTCCCCAACTTTTCTCTCTCCCAACATTTTCTACCCTCTGACCTCTCCATCTGGGGTCCAACTGCTCCTGGAAGAGAGGCAGCAAATCTGACAGCCCTCTGTAGAAAGAGGCTTGGGTCTAGTGGACCATCTGGTTAACTTTCAACTTTAACTCAAAATTGTTTATTCATCTGTTCTAGAGATACATTGACACAACTGAAAAAACTCATTCTTTTTTTTTTTTGCTTTTGAACTTACACATTGCTCTTTTCCTTTTAGCATCTTACCTTAAGAAAGTTTAAAGTTATCCAGTATCTCTGCTCTCTTCCCACACATACAAGAACATTAGGATGATTTAACACAGGTTCCACTTCCTCTTTCTTGTTCTTATCCAGAATTTTAAAAACTCATTCATTTTACCGGGCCACTCCTCCTGTAATAAACCAGGAATATTTTTTACAAAATGCATAATTATTTTGTGACTAGCACATAAAATTTTATTTTACGTTTGTGTGTTTTTGAGCTCTACAAACAGCAAGTTCATATTGTTCAACCTAGTATTTGAAGAATGTTAATTTGTTGACTATAAATATTTTAAAATATATACAACAATTTTCTGTTTCTGTTATGGCATTTCTTCACTTTTTAGTATATTGGAATTCCCAGAAGATGACTTGGTGGTGGGGAAGTCTCCTTTACCCTCCAAGAAGCCCTAGTGTGAAGCCTCTACAAAGTAAATCTTTCTTTTACTGATAATAATTATCTTTTATAACACCTTTTCCATGTATTTTTGTGTTAAAAGATCTAAAGATCTGACTCCTTTAAAAAAAAAAAAAGAGGTAAGGAGAGGAAGGAAATAAAAAGGATGTGGAGGGACCAACGCCCCATCATATATTATATAAAATGACAATAATCACAAGAAACCTATTTCACAAATTACTGGGAATATTACACGTGATAATATACTGCAGAGAACTTTAAAGAGTTAAAAGTACAATCATGAAAGACAGTCCACCGATGCGTTCGAAGGACCATTTTTGGTCTGTGAATGCTTTGTTTCTGGTCCACGGTGACATAAGTATGAAAATTTGAGAGTAAGCATTTAGAAACTGTTATACAAATTTGACAAAGTAATTTTACATCTGTTGAATCAAATAATAAAAGATTTGGGCTTGTATTTTGTATGTCTGAATTTTTACTTCATTTTCTAGTAATTCACTTTCATTTTACTTTACAAAGGCAAAGAAACCCTGTCCTTCACCACACATAGTTTAAGAAGCATCGATAAAAGCTATTATTATTTCTGAAATTTTGCTTAACAACCATTAATTTCTAATTACAAACTAGTTATATGTCATTATTTGAGAAATACTCTTTCAAACCAAGTGTAAGGAGTTGCCAGCATACAAACAAGTTCCAAAACAAGTTTGTTTTGTATTGGGTAACATGGTTATTTGGGAGTCAGACACCATTTTTCCCATGAAATAACATTAGCCGAGGGTTAGGTTCTTGGTGTAGCCTATAAATCCCAGTTATCTCAAAAGATGGGTAAGCTATACAATAAAATGTAATCACCCGTATAGACTATAAAATTTAATGACCAGGCTTCTCCATCCTCTTACAATGAAGAAATTAGGCTGCTGATTTCCAAATCAGAAAACATCTCTCTTCCCCACCCATCCATGAGAAAAGGTGATTCTTAGCTCTGGCAGGGTGGTAGGGATAGGGATAAGGATGGTGTTGCTTTTGCAGAAGTTGCTTCAAGAGCAACTCAGAAAGAGGAAGAGTAATGGAGCTATAGTACTCTTCACACAGAGAATGGGGGAATTAGGAGATCAAGTTTGAGGGAACTCACTGGTTGAGTTAATAAAATTAAACTGAGGATTCTCCAAGATTCTCTGAGACTGAGGTTTGGTAGGTTTTGCTGGACTTGAAAGCCTGGTTCCTTACCACAAATGCCTCCATCCTAAACCCCAGGGCATTGTGGTGGCCCAAGATGGTGAGTAGCCTTCATCCTGAATTGAAATCTGTTAGCGGCTACCTCAGAGATTTTTATTTTTTTATTTTTCTTCTGTTGTTGTTTGAAAAGATGTGAGGACAAGTCTAGGCTTAGTGAGAAACATTGGTAGAATCAATTAGTGATGTCTGCCACGGGCAAGAAGGGGAAGTAAGCACAAAAGCTGTATTTCGCTACCCTGAGTATATCCTGAAAGAAACAGACCTTTGGCCCTTTAATTTCAGCTGAAACCAGGATGAATTATTAAGCACGTGACTTTTTTAAATGCCTGGGAATAGCAAAAGGGGAACAGCACACAACAAGGTGATCTTATTTACAGTTTATGGTTTCCTCATTTTGTGATACATTTGAAAGACATAGAAGCCTAGCTCTTGACCTAGAGTCCAAGAGGAATAGTTTTATATACTAGTCACTATCCAGAAACCTTGGAACAAGACTCTCAGAACTAATACAGAAGCCCTGGCCACAGTCCCAGGCCTTCTTCTTTAGGTCCTCATTCTAAATTCTGATTTCATATATGAGATTCTTCTCTGTCCCCAAAGACTGACATTAAAAACGTCCCTAGAGGGCTTCCCTGGTGGCGCAGTGGTTGAGAATTTGCCTGCCAATGCAGGGGACACAGGTTCGAGCCCTGGTCTGGGAAGATCCCACATGCCACAGAGCAACTGGGCCCGTGAGCCACAATTACTGAGCCTGCGCGTCTGGAGCCTGTGCTCCACAACAAGAGAGGCCGCGATAATGAGAGGCCTGTGCACCGCGATGAAGTGTGGCCCCCACTTGCCACAACTAGAGAAAGCCCTCGCACAGAAACGAAGACCCAACACAACCATAAATAAATAAATAAATAAAAGTGCCCTACTCAAAGTTTAAAAAAAAAAGTCCCTAGAGAAGAGATCCCACCCACACCTATCCAGTCATAGGGTAACTATGGTGAAATTCTTAACCAAAATGGCCCATGGATAGAATCTGGGGGGTTCATGACCTTGAATGAAGAGAAAAAAATCTTGATTTCTAAAGGAATTTAACATTTCCTTCAATTATGAAAGTAGAAAACAAATCAAATCTCAGAAGCATTAGCAATACTTGTGACTTTGTTACTAATGTAAATAAGACTTATGTTCATTATTTCATTATAGTGCTGCAGACATCTTGAAATAACATTTATGCTCATCGCTATTTGAAAGAATGTTGCTAGATCTTGTTATTTAATGTGTTAATAATGTAGCACACATTACACTATTATATTACTATAGCACAAACTTTTAAAAGACTACTTTGATAATTGCATTTGAATGTAATTGGTCTCCTTTGCAATCTGCACCTTTTTTTAATAATTTTTAAAATTATTTATTTTTGGCTGCATTGGGTCTTCGTTGCTGCGTGTGGGCTTTCTCTAGTTGCGGCAAGCGGGGGCTACTCTTTGTTGTGGTGCGTGGGCTTCTCATTGCGGTGGCTTCTCTTGTTGCAGAGCGCGGGCTCTAGGGCGCGTGGGCTTTAGTAGCTGCGGCTCGCGGGCTCTAGAGTGCAGGCTCAGTAATTGTGGCACAGGGGCTTAGTTGCTCCGCGGCATGTGGGATCTTCCTGGACTAAGGCTCAAACCCATGTCCCCTGCACTGGCAGGCGGATTCTTAACCACTGCGCCACTAGGGAAGCCCCACGCCTTTTATTGTATGCATTTACGTTATTCTGCGAAGGTATCTATAATTTCACTACTGCCAGAGGGGACAGTAGTGACATAAAAAAAGGTAAGCCTCCCGGACTTTCAAAGGACAACTATGTTGCTATCTACCATGCAATATAACCTAATATCCCTTAGGACCGAATCAGAGACATACAGAAACTGAAGGGTCTCTTTTTTTCTGGGTGCAGAACAGGTGAGAAACTGGCATCTGCTTTTATTTACTGGTTGTTAATAAAACCGGTGTTTGTTGAAAATTGGCAATTGTGACCATTTCTGCCTACATACTACAGGGTGGCAATTAAGTACTGGCAACCATCAGAAGCTTGTTTCAGCCATACTCACTTATTGTAACTGTCTCAATCTTAACGGGGAAGGTTCTCTTTTATACTTTTTTCTTTCTTTATTCACGTTATGATTGTTAAATTTTAAAATGGGGGTTTTTTGGGTTTTTTTTTTTTTTTTTTTTTTTTGTCTTATTCCCATAAACTGAGTTTAGAGCAAAGATAGTGTCCAGGTGAACTTCCCTGATGCTCCCAATGCAGGAGGCATGGGTTCAATCCCCGGTCGGGATTCCGCGTGCCGCAGGGCACTGACAAAAAAAAATAATAAAATATAATAAATAAAATAGTGTCCAGGTTTTGAGGTCTCTAGTCTAGACGAAGCATTACTTAGAAATAGAATGTTTCCTTCCTCCCATCTACATCCTGTTATAAAAAGTAGTGATTCCAACATGACGTATTTACAAGACATGGCCCAGTATCTTTTCCTGTAATTAAAAAAAAAAAAAAAATCTTTAAAACTGTCCTCCAGAAGTTTCTTACCGGACTAGGACGGAAGGAATGTCTTTGAAGATTAATCGAGAACTGAGAAAGGCCTGCAGCCTGCTTGAGATTCCCGTGGGGTTGTCTGTTAGTGAAAGGAGGTGAAGGAATTGAAAGTGTCCCGCCCTTGGCCTAACCAGGGGCGGGAGAGGACGGTTCCCACTGCCGGGAAGGTGTCTCAAGTGGCAGGTTTGCGGTGACAAAGGCCAAGGGCCGCGCCGAGGGCGGAGCCGCCGCGGCCTGTGAGCAGGAACCCGGCTAGCCGGCCTCGGGGCGGAGCGCGGCCCGCGCGCAGGAGCCGGACCGCGGGCGCCGCCCACAGTGCTCCCGGGCCCGGCCGAGCGAGGCGGCGCGGCTTCCGCGCCATGGGACGGCTGCTGGCTCTGAGCTTGCTGGGTATAGCGCTGGCGCTCCTGGGCGAGAGGCTCCTGGCGCTCAGGTAGGTGGGGGCCTCTCGGGTCCCCAGGCTTGGGGTGGCCGGGGATGCGGGCGAGCGAGGACCCTAGAGCCGGCAACCGCGGAGGAACTCTGCATCACTCTGCTCCTCGGCCGGCGGAGCTCCTCCACCCCAACCCCCAGCCGCCAGCAAAACCCGGCACAGTTTGGGCCGAATCGCGAGACTTCATAGCGAGTTTGTAAGCCTTTGCTGCGCACCCAGTTCTCTCTTACCTAAATTGACAACCGAGTGCTTTGCGGTTTACCCAGGGGCGAACTTTAACTTGAAAACAAAACTATTACTCATGCACTGAAACTTTAATTATAAAGATTTATTTCAGGTCATTGGTGCTGCTTCTCTTTGTTGCCCAAACCAGCCTCCGTCTTTAATAAAGTTGTTCTCCATCTCTCCCCTGCAGAGTTTGAGAAACTCTTCCTCTGCTCTCTAATCTTGGCACGGTTGATCAAAGATACTTGAGATATTCAGCTACTGTTCTTACATCACTTCCTTATTTATCTCTTCGTCTGGGAACACTGAAGCCAGAATGCCAAACAGGACACGCCTAGTCCATCTCATGTTTTAGTTAGAAGGAAAAAACGTGGGTGATCAGACGTCGTCATAGTCTCTAAATTATCAACTCAAATTATGTAAGCCTCACGCCAAAGAATTCCAGAAATGCTGAGCACCTTCTCTGTACGCTGTGCACTCTTAGCCTCCTGTAATAGAGTAAGGCACCATCCTTACCTTTAAAAAGTTTACCCTATTAAAGGGAAGGAGAGAAATAAAACAAATAGATAAATTAGGATGTTCAGGACAGGTACAAACCACTCCCTGTTGGCTTAAGGAGGAGAAGTTACAACTCCTGAAGGTGGAGTTCGGGAGGAAGAGACATCTGACACTAGCCTTGAGGGATGGGTGAAACACAAGTGGGGATGAAGGAGGCAGTCCCAGATGGAGAGTGCAGCGTGAAGAAAGGGAATGGCGGGGGAAGTTTAGATTTGAGCGGAGCATAAAGTTAAGGGATGAGAACAGTAGGAGTAGGGTTTTGAGATGGTTAAACCTACGTTGAAAAATTGGGGCCTGCATAGGTAGGCAAAGGGGAACTATCAATGTTTGTTGTATGTGTTTTATTTTTTTAAACAGGAACCTGTTTAAACCATCTAAAGCATAACCAGTGGGCTGTGAAGAGATGACCTGGGAGGGTGGATTGGAGTAGAGCAGTGGTTCTCAGTCCTGGCTGAGCCTTAGGATCTCCTGGAGGCCTGCTGTCTGGTCTGCACCCCCAGCAGTTCCAATTCTGTTGCTCTGGGTGGGGCCCAGGCATGAGTATTTTTTATTTTAAAAAATTCTCCTGATAATGCTAACATGCAGTTAGACTTGACAAGTACCAGAATAGAGAGCAAATAGACCTGGGGAAACTAGTTAAAGTCTTGCAGTAGTTTGGCCCAAACTCTGGAACCCCAGGGATGAGGGGTAAGGCCAAGGTAATACTAGAGTTTCCAGCTCTGCTGTCTTAGCTGCAGCTTCATCTGCTCATAAAGGGATGCCAGGAGGAGGAACAGTGTTTATGTAACAGGAAGCATCAGAGTTGGAGGAAGAACATTCACTGGTAAGAAATGGACATGTTGAGCTTAATTTTCGTGTTATATAAGTGACCATCCTGCTCTGCAGAACGTTATTGAGTTGGGTGATTTTGTATGATCTGTCCAGCTCTTGGTTTCAAAGGCAGGACCACTAAAGTTCTCAAGCTCATTAAATTATCCCTAAAGTTCAAACCACCAGTGTTTCCATAAGTTGAAGTTTTCTCAATTAGCAGTCAATTTTTTCTTCTTACTAATCTTAAGGTTTTAAATTTAAGTCCCTTTAAATGATAAATGTAGATGCAAACCTAAGAAAAAGTAAATAAACCTTATTTACATAGAACGCACCTGATAGATCATTTAAATTTGAATGCATCTTTTCTTTATAAAGACTTGACTATATAATAAACTTTATTGAGCAGTGACTTCATAGAGTTGTAACCTCATTGGACAGTTGAAGCCTTATACTGGCTGATGTGAGAATGTTGGGGTGAATGATGGGTAGCTAGATCTAGCAAATAAAAATGTAGGATACCCAGATAAATTTGTATGTCAGATAAACAACAAATCATTTTTTAGTATATGCATATCCCATGCAATATTTGGGACGTAATTAGACTAAAATAGTATTCATTATTTATCTGAAATCCAAATTTAACTGGGCATCTTGCATTTTATCTGGCAACCCTATGAGTGCAGAATATCAAGTGCCTGCTATTTACAAAGTTTGGTGGAGTGCTTAAACATAATATTTCTCCTTTCAGACCCTTAGAGTATTTTGAAAAGCAGCATGTTCCCACCTCCACATAAAGAAAGGCTCTTCAAAAACAGGGTTTTGGTTTGTTTTTTTCTCTCATCTGCTGCCTTCTATTTCATTATTCTATTTTTAGAGATGGCACTTTGGCACTCAGGTTATTTCTCTCCCCCCAGGGTGCCCACTTAAATTTCAACTTGGATTTCAGATAAGCAGTGAATGATTTTTTAGTATAAGTATGTCCTGCATGGATAAATGGCATCAAGGTTGTCTCTTTTCTTCTGAACTATAACTGGCTAAGGTTCCCAGGGGAGGATGGCATGTCATACCCAACTTTCCCACTCCTCCCTCGTGGAGCAATAAAGGAAAAAGTAGAAATACACACATATCCCCAGGCCAGTGCTCCCTGTTGCAAAGCACACACCCTTGAATGAATCATGAGACTTGAATACATCAGAGACCTGTGCCTGAGCAGGAACTCCAAATACAAGCATCTGAACTTTTTGCTTGTTGCTTGACACCTTTTATGACAGCTCCACCAAGTAGCTATCCAGTCAGCTTTTGAACACTTCTGAAGGGGCAGACTTTTTTTCAACCACCATCCTCCTTATTTACTGTGTGACTACTGTGTGCTGGTCTTTGTGTTGAAAGTGTCAGCAGTTCATTATATTAAACTAAAACATACATTTACTGACATTTGGAAAGAAAGCCCTTTTACCTTCCTGCCTTCTTCCAGTCTTCATATACGTCTTCCTTCCTATATTATACATAATATTAACTGAGGCTTGGAGAGGCTGACTAGTTAGTTCAGAAGTTAGTGCCAAACCTGTGCTCTAAGCCAGGTCTTCTGATTCCAAATGCAGTTTGTCCCAGCTCCACCACGGCCTCCTCTCTTCTCTGCCATTGGAGCAAACTTTCCCCAGCTTTACAAGTCTAAGCACAAATTCTTAATTAAGTAAGAGCATTACAGGGGACCAAGGGGTGAATTCCAAGGGGTTTTACAAGTCTGTTTGTGAAAGATAAAGCCCCTGTTTGTCTGAATTTAAGTCTGTACATAAAAGATAAAGCCCCATCAGTGGTTTGTAAATTCAAAGGCAGTGAGATAATGGAACAAACCTGGTAGTAACACTGTGTTCCCAGTTTGCTCAAAGCACATTGGCACACCAAACTGGTGCATCCTTACTGTTACCACGCGATGAGGCAAGATAATCAGTAACCGCCCGTGACCCATTCCACTTTGGATGGGTAATGCCTTTTCCTGAGTGAAGGAAATAGAGATTCATTTCATGGTAATGACTGTTGGTTAAGGGTTCATGCTTTGTAGCCCGGTCGCCTGAATTCTCCACTATTTACATGAGACCTTGGCTTTTATTTCACCTTTCTGTGCCTCAGTGTCCTAATCTGTAGGATGGGGATAATAGTACTATATGCTCCATATAGGGGCTGTAAAAAATAAATGAGTTCATTCTTGTAAAGTGCTAGAACAATGTCAGACATGTAGTAAGTGCTCGATAAAGTTACCTATGATGACAATGACATTGGAGCAGGGGTTCTTAGATTTTTTTGTGCCATAGATCCCTTTGGTAGTCTGGTGAAGCCTTGACTCCTTCTCAGCATCATGTTTCTAAATGCATAAAATAAAATACATAGGATTACAAACCAAACTGAAATACTATCTAAGTTAATACTAATTTAAATATTAAATTCTATTGCCAAACTATTTAAAAGATCTAATGTAGGATATAATAACATGGCCTTCTTTATTAAAGCCTTAAGTAGATCTAGAAGTAGTTGAATACCTAACAGTAGATACTGTGAAGCAGAGATGAATATAAATGGTATTTTGAGATCTCTACAACAACTAAAATGTGATGAAACAATGTCTGTAATTTCTGTTAGTGACAGAGTCACAGGTACTGCTAGTAGAAAGCTCAGTGGTTTGTTGCCTACACTCATCATCAAAAGAAATTCTCAGTTTCAGTCAGAGGTTTAACGAAAGATGTGTTTTTTCCCCCCATTAGAATTCAGAAACCCCTGAATTTTACCCATGGACTCTGTGAGGGTCACTGGACCCCAGATTAATCATGATGTACATGTTTCTGATGGGGGTCATTGGAGGAATGATTTCTGGCTCAGATGAAGGAAGGCAGTATGCATTCTTTCCTGTATTATACCTATCATATACTCGTAACTAAAAAGAAAATAACCAAATTCTAATGAAAAGGAAAAGGAAAGTGAGAAAAACAAAAGGAACCTAGAACAAAGAAAGCAAATAGCTTTCATCTAGAGTGTCCATTTTAATAGACTAGTAGTGGTGGCCTGGAACATTGTGTCTAAGCTGGCTCTGAGTTAAAGAGAAAGAGTGCTGTAATTGATTAGCAATGTCTGCTTGACAACAGAGTGGCAACTGCCACACCATCTCTGATCTAGTACGTTCATAAGCATGCTGTGGACATAAAGTGTTAGGGAGCAAATAGGCTGCTGCAAAAATATGACTTATTTGTGTTTGTACCACTTATTTATTTATCTGTTTTTGGCATTAATATGTGTAGGCTTATTGATCTGCTAGTCCAAAGAGTTTGTCTAGCTTTCTCTTGTATATTCTCCAAACTTCTTAAATCTGTTATCATTTAGGAGTGCTTTCAGCTGCAAGTAGCATACATCAAATTAATGGTAGCTTATACATATCGAAGCTTGCTTTTCTCACATGATACAAACTCTGTGAGTCATTCATCCTAGAGCTTGTCCATTGAGTCAGTGATCACATCAAGGAACTAGGTTCTGATATTTTTCTTCTTTGATCCGCCACTGTTGGCTCTGTGTCCTCATACTTGTGTTAAGGATGCTGAATGATTGCTGTAGTCCCAAGTACCACATATATGGTCAAATCATGAAGAAGGGAGGAGTGTTGCCAGTTAGCTCTCTTCTTGTGTCTGCCTTTTCTACCAGTAATAAATTTATCTTTCCCAAAAGCCTGGGTCATATGATTACCTCTAAGTACAAAGGAGGCTGGAAGCAAATATTTGGCTTGCCCGCTTCTGCAGTGGAAAAGAGCAAGGAAGAAAGGGGTGTGAATGGCTTTAGGTTTGTTAGCTGATAGGGTCTGCCACTCTGGAGTACAGAAGTCCACTAATGAGTAGGGAACTGATAGTTCTGCCAGGCAAAAAGCCTAGCAGTTTTCTACTGAAAGTCTTTGAAAGTCTTGATGGGCCACAAAGGATGGAAGCAAAATCCTCTCTCTTTAATCATAAAGGAAACACAAGAAAAATTGACTTGATTAACTAGTAACAGTCCTTGTGTTACTCTTCAGTTTTAATAGCGGGCAGTCTGCATATCTAGAGATGATATTGTACAACTAAACTAGCTGATGAAGATCGCCCTGTAAACAAAGTGTAATCATCAGTCATTGATGCAAACCTAAGTTGACTCTGAAAAATACCCCACACCAAAGTGTCCAAACACATATGAATTTTATTTTATCCATAGAATTTTTTGAGAAAGGTAGATGGTAATCAACATTACCCCTATCTTTGTTTAGTCAAATGGGCATAAAAGTAAGTTGTATAAAATTGACACCCAAACCAACACATGATACAGAAACTTGATGAAACTTCAGCTGTGACCTACTGACTTAAATTTACATCTGTTTCTGGAATCACACAATGTCAATAAACCTTGGAGGTCGTTTAGTCTCATCCTTATTTTTATACGTAAAGAAGACTAAGGCCTGCAGAGATGAATTGACCTGCCGAAGGTCATGCAGTCTTGCTGCTATGACAGAAACGTGGTCTCTTCACCCCTTTCTGAGAAAAATACAACAGCAGATTAGAGCCTCTGGGTGGAACTTCCTGGCTGGGTGCTGAACTTCAAGGAAGTCATTTTCCTCATCTCTAAAATAGGGATAATGGTACCTACTTCTTCGGGTTGTTTTAAGAATTAAATGAATTCATTCAGGGAAATCACATAGAACAGTGGTAGGCTCAATACATGTTGGCCCTTATTTTTTTTTTAATTAATTAATTAATTAATTTATTTATTTTGGGGTGTGTTGGGTCTTCGTTTCTATGCGAGGGCTTTCTCCAGTTGTGGCGAGCGGGGGCCACTCTTCATCATGGTGCGCGGGCCTCTCACTATCATGGCCTCTCTTGTTGCGGAGCACAGGCTCCAGACGCGTAGGCTCAGTAGTTGTGGCTCACGGGCCTAGTTGCTCCGTGGCATGTGGGATCTTCCCAGACCAGGGCTCGAACCCATGTCCCCTGCATTAGCAGGCAGATTCTCAACCACTGCGCCACCAGGGAAGCCCCATGTTGGCCTTTCTTATTATTGATTTCCTTTTACCACCCATGATTATCAGCAGCATCCTCCTCCTCACTAGTATTACTGCTACTACTTATGTTAGGCTAAATGTACTTGTTTTCCCCTTTAAATCACTGCTGGGACTCGTAGACTTGAGATTTTTTTGTATTTTTTTTTTTACTGCTTTATTTAAATTCTTTATATGTTATTTTCTTTATTTTTTCTATTACATTAATATATTTTATATCTTTATTTTATTCATTTATTTTTATTTTATTGCTTTATTGCTATGTTGTTTCAAGAAGTTTAACAGTATTTGAGTTATATGATTCTGAATACATACTGATTAACAGTTTAATTGGAAACTTTCATATATATATATGGATATATATATATATGAATTGACAAAATATATAGTTGCCACCACCCGTTGGTAATTCTGGGTTGTCCAGGCCTCGGCTTCTTCCATCTCGCCAAGAAACCAGCAGCCTTCCCCATATTCGGTGTCTAGAAGTCCAAAGGTGGCAAGGATATGAATAGGAGAGAGACAACTGGCAAATTGTCATGTTGTCTCTTAAACGTGTGGTACGTGTGAACCACTTTGAAACATGTAATAAACTACTCTGCAGGCACGCTTGTCATTCTTTGTGGATGTGGAGAACAGAAAGAGAAGGTGAGACAGTGAGAGGAGGGAAAGCCTTCAAACAATAGAGCCCAGATGTGTTTGCCCACCCTGCTTGGTGGACCTGTACTCCAGGGTGGGAAGGAGGAGGGAAGATGCTTTATTAGAATTCAACATTTTCTCATTATTTCTTCACTTCCGTTTTTATGAAATTACAACAGCAAGTAGTTTGGCTAGAGTAGTTGGTGCTCTCCAACCTTCTCACTCCAATAAACTGTCATGGGGATGGGACTTTCTCCACTTGTTTCTTAATAACTATTTATGAGGTGTCTTCTGTGAGCCAGGCTCTGAACAATGCCATTTTCTCTTGGCCTGCTTTCAGTCACTGTGTCATTTTGCAGAGGGCCTGGGCATTTTATAGCCCCTCTGGGTCCTCAGAAGGAAGACAGGGCTTCTGGTTCTACATCTGAAGCTCTTCCCACAACACAAGAGCTGTGAGAAATGGGACCTGGTGCCGTGTTTACATTTGCATAGGAACTTGCAGTCCAAGTTGCATTTGTTGAATTATTGGCTTCCTTTTACGACCCATGTTCACATATAGAACTTTGTGATATGCATTTTTATTTTAACTTCATTTCTGGTGCTATTTTATGTTCCTACCCTTGTTTTCTATCTTCTCTTTTATCTGCTTTAGATTTATGCTGTGTTTTATGTATTGCTGTAAGCCTCTTTAAACCCTTTCTGCTACAAAGCAGGGAATATGTAAACAGATAGATTTTTTTTTTAACAGGAATCGACTTAAAGCCTCCCGAGAAGTAGAATCCGTAGACCTTCCAAACTGCCACCTGATTAAAGGAATCGGTAAGTCTGAGAAAATGCTTGTTACACAGCTTACATTCCTTGGCCCACAACACTAGAAAACTCATTAACAGTATTTTGGCACATAATTACTGTTTATCAGAGGAAAAGTCACATTAGATCAGCAAAAACCTTTTTAGTCAATCTCTTTTGATCTAATGCACCCTGTATTTCTTCTTCTCTCTTACTCTCACTGTGATTTATTAATTATTTGTACAATCCTATGTTTGTTTTAGACTTCTTGCTTGTTTAGTGACTTTGCTGAACTCATTTTGTCAAGTCTGTAGTTTTGTCAAGTCTGGATTATGTGTGGCCACTGAATTCTGTGTACCATTAGCCCAGGAGTCAGCTGGTGAAGGTAAGTCAGAAGGAAGAGAAGTTATAAAGTAGAAAATAAAAATCTCCCAACAAAATCTCCACCCCCCACAGATATTACTGAGCCATGAAAAAGAATGAAATAATGCCATTTACAGCAACATGGATGGACCTAGAGATTATCATACTAAGTGAAGTAAGCCAGACAGAGAAAGACAAATATAATATGATATCACTTATATGTGGAATCTAAAAAAGTTATACAAGTGAACTTATGTACAAAACAAATAGACCCACAGATATAGAAAACAAACTTATGGTTACCAAAGGGGAAAGGTGGGGAGGGATAAATTAGGAGTTGGGGATTAACATATACACACTACTATATATAAAATAGATAGGGACTTCCCTGGTGGCGCAGTGGTTAAGAATACACCTGCCAATGCAGGGGACACAGGTTACAGCCCTGGTCCAGGAAGATCCCACATGCCACGGAACAACTAAGCCCATGCGTCACAACAATTGAGCCTGCGCTCTAGAGCCTGCGAGCCACAACTACTGAAGCCTGCACATCTAGAGCCCATGCTCCGCAATAAGAGAAGCCACGACAATGAGAAGCCTGCACACTGCAATGAAGAGTAGCCCCTGCTCGCCACAACTAGAGAAAGCCCGTGCGCAGCAATGAAGACCCAATACAGCCAAAAATAAATAAATTAATTAAATTAAATTTTTAAAAAATAAACAACAAGGTCCTACTGTATAGCACAGGGAACTATAGTCAATATTTTGTAATAACGTATAATGGAAAAGAATCTGGAAAAGAACATATATATAACTGAATCACTATGCTGTACACCTGAAACTAACACAACATTGTAAATCAACTATACTTCAATAAAATATAAATAAATAAATAAATAAAAATCTCCACCTCCCACAAAAATAACCTCAGAGATAGAGTTTCTGTTTTATCCTTTCTGGTATTTCCAGTGCAAATGCAAACAAATATATGCATATACATTTATACCTATTGTTTTCACAAATGGCATCTTAGTATAAGATTATATTCTGTAACTTGCTTTATTCTGAACACAGTGTGAACAGATTTCCACATCAGCATATGTAGATCTACCTCATTCTTTTTAATATTTGCATGTACCATGATTATTTACCCAGTTCCTTAATGCACATTTGAGTGGTTATAGTTTTTTGCAACTACAAGCAAGTCAGTGAACTTCATTGTACATATAGCTCTTGCATTTGTTTATCTGAAGGATAAATGTTTAATAGCTGGATTATTGTTCAGTTAGCACATATGTTTAAAGTTTTGATAGTCTTTGCTAAATTGCTCTCAAGTTGGCAACACTAATAAACACAGTACCCCATGTTTATAACCACATTCACTCCAGACAGGATTCATAATGCTCTTTTATCAAAAACAAAGTAGTGAGCCTTTTCTGGATCACACAAAGAAGGCTTCCATTTCATGGAAACTATTTGTTTTCAGAGACGCCTTTTCTACTTCAGAGCTTCTTTCTGCTCCCTGCTCCTCCTGTACACATCTGTTTCCTCTGTGCTCTTGTCCCCTTTTCCCATTGCTACTTTTGTACTTTTTCCCGGTCCTATCTCCCTTCACAGGACTCCTTGACTTCTTTCTCCTGGGGTTTCCCCTCTTTGTTTATTGCCCAAACACTTAGCAGGAGGATACAAACTCAGTGTCGAATACCAGATTGTCCAGATTGAAAAGGTCTGTGCTGGATAATGCAGACTGTCCTAGAATTAAGGTTGTCTGGAGTCCCAAAAAACCCAGCAACTGCATCCTGCCTTCTGGCCGCAATCACGAAGAGCCCCCTTGGAACTGGTCACTAAGCAAAAGCCAGATGGCGTCTGGGAGGGACGTTGTACAGGTTGGGAGGTTGAGTCAGTGATCTCGGAGGTTACTTTTGCTACGGAGTTAATAAATGTCAAATTATTAAACAGCCCTTGGCCCTGTGAAGCCCACCTTCTGCAAATTCAAGTCTCAGAGTAGACAACAGGGCACAGCCAGATACATTACTGGACAAACTGCCAAGTGTATTGCTGCTACAACTCACTGGAATGGAGGGCTCCTCAGAGAAAAACAAGTCCAACAACATTTGTATTCTAAACAGGCATCTGTCTGTGTTTGTGACCTTTATGTTGTGATGTGTGTGAGCTGCTGTCTGGAATTGGGAAGAATGAGGAAATATGTCACCTATGGCCCCTCTTGTGAAGTGTTTAATGCCTCTGAGGCACTTCAAAAGGCAACAGAGCGAAGACGATGAGTGATTAGAAGCACGTTTGGGATACATTTTTAGATCTAATTAGAACTGTGCTTTTTCTCCCCCTCCTTCTTTGCTTCTGCTCTGTGGTTAGCATACACTATATGAACATTTGTTGAATGCTATGTCAGTGATGCATAATGGTTAATAATAGCTTGTGGTTATACGTTTTTAACAACAGTTGCTTATTCAGTGGTCTTTGACTACAAAGGAATAACAGGGCATACTTTCCCACAGGCAAAAGCAATGTCTCTTGGTAGGCAGCAGGAGTAGAGGGGTTCTCTTTTTTAGTTTCCACTTTGGAAACAGTAGCAGCCATGCATTTGAGGCCAACTAATCCCTCCAAGAGGTAAGACTACATCCCCTGTCCCCCCAGTCCCCATCAAGACAAACACACACACACACACACACACACACACACATAAAATAAGGCTACATTCACCATGACTAGAAATGAACTCTTTGCAATTCTTAGGTGCTTTATACATATCATATCATCTCATGTCTTTCTGTTTTAATAAGTAATAATCACTACCACATATCATACAGGATGTGTGCCTTCAGGGGGTCAGAAAGTAAGCTCACTATTTATTCTATTTTTTTGTATTCCTTTCCAGTGTATCTAACAGACAGAAGCTAACATTTGGTATAATATCGACATCTAAATAATAAAAATTATAATTGAAGAGCTATTTAACTCTATTTGAGGCTTAAAAGTTTAAAACATTTTAAAATGTCTTTGAAAATGCTGGCATTCAGAGTCCTGGACTAAAACAAAATTTTGAATGGATTATTTCTCTTGAGTTAATAGATGATTTTCTACACTTGGCAGTCAAGATCTTTATAATAACTGCTGCTTGAGAGTTTTTTTTAAAAAAGCATTAAAGTTTGTAGCCCTTGTCGTCAAGTACTTTACAATCTACCTATGAAAAGGAAAACAGAAAAACCCACTATGTGAGATATAGACATATTTTTTCTTTTTATAGCAGATAAGGACCTAAGGCTCAGAGAGGTTAAGTAACTTTTGCAATTTTTTTTCCCAATATAGTATTTTCTCCCAGAGTGATTAATACACACATCTGATTAATGAACCAAAAAAGTGGAAAATAATAGGCTACATTACATTTTGGATAATCTGTTGGGTATGGCAACGGCTGATTTGCTGTTATAAAGTTACAGCAAGTAACTTAGAGAAAAGAGAAATTGATTCTCTTTTATGTGACAGTCCAAAGATAAGCAAATGACCTAGGGTGATTAGATGACTCCACTCCATGTGGTCATTCTGGGACAAAGGCTGATGAAGCAACACAGCTATCTTCAACATATCACTTCCATCTTGGCACAAGACTAGAACTCCAGTTGTTGCCATCTCCCAGCAGGAAGAGGTAGAAAGAAAATTTACATGGATCTTTTTACTTTATTTTACCCAGTAGTTGCAAGTAGTTTACCTTGTACTCTCATGTCCCATTAACCTGAACTCAGATAAATGGCCACGTCTATCAGCAAGAAGGGGTAGAAGATGTCTGTAGCCATGTTGCCGTGTACCTGTAGCTGAAAAGAAAGAAGGGGAGTATGGAGACTGGGGAGCAGTTGGCCATCTCTGACACAGACAGATAATTGCTAAAGGAATAAGAAGGGATCAAAATCAGATATGCTAAGTTAGAAGACTTTCCAGAGAAAGAGTGTTTGAAAGAAAAGTACAGGATATGAATTGATGAAGATCCTGGTGAAAGGCATGGAAGCAAACATTTTGGGAGAAAAGCCAACATATGTAATTGAGCACAGTTGGATTTACAAAGTAAAGTGTCTTCAGAGAGGAACCAGGGGATGGTTCTGACAGAGAAATTTCATTAAATGCTAGGAGGTTGTATTTTTTCTATGCACTTTTAAGTTAGAACAAAAGACTTGAATCCCAGCTTCCCAGTTTGTGACCTTGAACAATTTACTTAACCTTTCAACGGCTCCATATTCTCTACTCTAAAATAGGAGATAATAATATTGCTTCTTAGAGTTACAAAAATTAAATGAATTAACATATGTAAAGTACTTATAAGGAGCCTGGTACTTGGTAAACACTTAATATGTGTTAGTAGTTATTACTGTTACTACTCACACTACTACTATTTCTATTATTGAATTAGAGGAGAAAAAATTAGGTGTTATGAGATGATAAAAGCCTACTGTCATAACGGCTATAGAAATAAAGATCGGGGAGTAGATCTGGAAAATATTCTAAAGAAAGCTACAGATATGACTTTTTTTCCTTGGAATTAGGCAACGGGATTAAACAGAAAGAAGCAGCAATGTGGTTGACGTGAATATATCTTTTAAAAAACATTGTTCTTTTCTTGTTTATTAAAAGAATATGATTATTTGTAGAAATTTTTAAAACAAAGAAAAGTATAAAGAAGAAAATGAAAATCACTCATAATCCCACCACCCAAAAAAACATTTAGTTTTTTTCTACATATCTTTTCTTTGTCTATGTGTGTAAGCATGCGCACGTTGAAATTAAATTGTCTTAAATAATTTTTCAGGAACAACAAATTTTAATTAACTGAGCTCCTACTCATGGATCTAGAAAGCAGAACTTGGACTAGAATTCTGTGTGCAGGTGTGTGTGTGTGTTTGTGTGTTTGTGTATGTATACATGGTGAAGTGTTCCTTGGTCCTTGCTCTTTATCAGTTGAGAAACACCATGGGACTAGAATCTAGAGGTTTTTAACTTTTGGGAGGTATCACAGACCCTTTTTTTGAATCTTCTGAAAGCCAAGAACCTTTTTCACAGAAAATGTCTTATCTGTACATACACAAGACATTCTGCATTGCATAGAATTTCAGAGGGTTCATAAACTCTTTGAAACCCATATGTGGTTACTTAGGGGTCCACAGACCGCAGGTTAAGAACTCAACTATACAGTGCTTAAACTTATATCTCTCTTCTTTCTGAGAAGCAGGCATATGGGTCATCTTTATGAAGTGAAGTTTTTGGCTTTTTTTTTTTTTTTTTTGCTTTTCTCCACTATGGTGGAGCCAGCAACACTGGAGGCGGCCAGCCAAATGCAAACTCAGGAATCAAAATCCATATAGCTGGATAGATGCTGTTTGTTTTTGACAACCTAGAAATAATCGTGGAGGAATCCTTTGGAGAGGGCTTAAAGTGGAAGGTTGGATTTTGTGGACTCAAAGAATGTGTCATGATTTGACTTAATCTAAGCCATTTTTATTCCTCTTTTCTTGTGTTTGGGTCTATTATCTGTCTGTGGAATTTACACAGTGAGACCACTGGCAAGGTCTTATGTCTAATTATTTTCTGTGCTGTGTGAAGTGTACTGCAGACAATCGATAAACAATCAATAGTCATTGTAGCCTGTTTCAGAGACACTGTTAGAAGTTTCACCTGGCTTAGGTGCATGGTATTTTTCATTAATCTTCTTTTGCTAGTTTTTTTTCTGTAATTTAAAGCCTAAATTTAAAGATTAAACAGAAAGCTTTCTTTGCTTATGAGAACAAGCAGGCATTGTTTTTTAAAGAGGGACTATATAATCCCAGGTGTTTTATCTCTGTTAATGAGAGAAATGTCTGTGTTTGCTTCCGATTGAGTGAGCCGAGAAAGGGACAAGAATATTTGCATGGTTAAATGAAGATGAGCCCTTCATTCTGAAAGTAATATTCCCCTGATGTCAATTACTTTTGTACAGACATCTGGATGTTTATCATAAGAGTGTACAGATGTCAACTTTTTCGGTATTATAGCTGGAAATGTGGTGATTACTTGACTTTGATTTGAGTAGACATAAAATCTCTAACATTTAAAGTCAGAAGTTCACTGCAGGAAAGGATTTAGACTGACGTTTATTAAAGAGAGTGGTTCCTTGGAAGAAAAAATCGGAACCATTCCGAAAGATACAGATACTGATAAAGTAAACAAAGCTCTACCTAACAAGTCACAGAATTCGAACATGACATTTATCTATTTCTTGAACTTAACAGAAGCCGGCTCTGAAGATATTGACATACTTCCCAATGGTCTGGCTTTCTTTAGTGTGGTGAGTATCTTCCTTCCCCAGTCTCAGTGGAGGAGGTACAAGGGAGTTTGATGAGGCCTTCAGAGCAGTAACTTGTTTTTAAAGTTCCTCACTTTCAAAAAAAAAAAGACAGGTCAAACAGGATCTTGGAGATTTTCTGAAAAAAAAGACAGGTCAAACAGGCTCTTGGAAATTTTCCTCCAGCTTCTCTGAGTGTAGGGATGAAAAAGTCTTTGCCAATTGATTTATTACTCTTTATGTTCCCACTGCCTTGCACTAAAATATTCCAATGCAATCTGTGTTCTAAAAGTTTGTTATTACAAAGGATATTTGGGGCATTATTGTGGATGTTTGATACTACATTATGCTATTTTAAATACAGCGTCTACCTTTCCATTAGATATTCAATTTGAAACTAGTATTCTTGCTGTTATTATTTATTTTCAAACAATATACCAACTTTCCTAGACAAAGGCCAGTGCTTTTGCTTTCTTTCTTTTTCCCCAAATAGCCTAACGTAAGTGGAATGTCATTGACTGAGCTTATTTATACCCTTCACTTTTGCCTTAATTTTTATAAGCTGAAAAATAACAACCTTTTCAGGCATACATTACAAAGACTTTAAAATTGATTGGCCTGAGTGGTGCTAGGCTACACCAGTATGCATTCTAATTAGAAAATTGTATATGTGGGCCAAGGAGGAAGTCCTGACCACCTCTCTCTCCTCCGTGGCATGGGCCAAGGTGAGGGACCTTGGCATCTTCATGGATTCAGTTTTTCTTGAGAAAGAAGTATCCAACTTTGAAGGCAGCCTGTAGTTATTCTGTTCCCTCTCAGCAGCCATTATTTTCAGGCACTGAGACTCAGGAAAGATGTGAAAAACTTGGAGATGCTTCAGAAGAGAGTCACAACACTAATAAAATAGTTGTCAGACTTATGAGAAAGGTGAGAGAACTCAGCTGAGATGAGAATGAGGGTTAGAACACTCTTCAGGTTCCTGATGGTTTTTATATGAAAGGCTGTGAGTGGCTGGTTGTTTACCACAGAGGGAGAAAAGAAATACTGTAGACTTTGGCAGAAACATTGATATTTATATGGGTTGGCCAAAAAGTTTGTTTGGGTTTTTCATAGCATCTTACGGAAAACCCGAACGAACTTTTTGGCCAGCCCAATATTAAATTTTAAAACTATGGCTTTAAAAGTTTTAGTTAATTACCTACACACAATGAGTACAATGATATTTCTAGGAGGACTCTGGGTTTGTGTAGAAGCACATGCTTGCACGTATATCTTATTTTCTTAGGAAAAAACAGAGACTCCTAGTCAACATTATTCATAACTAAAATGCAAATATCCAGAGTAGAGTAGAAGGCAGTTGCTTTTTTTTTTTGGCAAAGAAGCTGTTTTCAGAGATTTGCATAATCCAGAAGTCACCTATTTCAAGATTTTCTCCCAACAGGAATAAATCTGAATTAGGAGGGGTGAGGTCTCCAAGCACAATAAATCTACAGCCATTTTAGCTGAGAGGCTTAACATAGTCACAATGATCTTGTAGCCAAATCAACAGAATTTCTTCTGCTTGTTTTTCTCTTATCCTTCCTTGGTTATATGACTTTTCTTTTCTTTTCTTTTTTTCAAATTTAGAAACAATCTCATTTTACTGATGTTTTTTAATTTACCCAGCATTGTCTCTAATATTTCCCAGAATGCACTCCTTTCTAAATGAATAACTCCTGCATCATGGCATTTGTTTATTCTTCCAAGCATTGTAGCCAATTAGCCCATCCTATTCCACAGTTACAGGCTTGAGGGGCATCTCAAAACTAACATCACACTTAATGAGGAATTAGATGACATAGAATAGAAAAAAGATTTAAATGACAGTGTGAATGTACTTAACACTACTGAACTGTACACTTAAAAATAGTGAAAATGGTAAATTCTCTGTTATGTATATTTTACCACAGGTGGAAATAAAATAAAATTTGAAAAAGAGAAAAAACAGGTTAAAATGATAGGGAGTATTAAAAGATAGGGAGTATTAAAGTAACTATGGAGAGTTATTATATCCCTGGTAGAGCTTCCTGAGCATTGAAACCCTATCATTTATGGGACATTAATAAAGAATAGAGATTATTAACCACTGAATTGGCACTGCCATGTAGCAATAGCATAATTGCAGTTTATTCTACTTGTTGGGCCTTGAAGTTGCGGAATTTTGATAGATTTTTTTTAATTGGAGAAAATTTCTATTAAATACAATTTGTGCATAAAGTGAGTTTTTTTGGCACTCTTTCAAATTTGCATAAAGTATGACTTGAAAGATTTAAAAGAGAAAAGACCTCGATTATTTTAGTGAGTGCTGAAAAAGCATTACATAAAATTCAACTCTCAGTCCTGATTAAAAGCTCCAAAAAAACTAGAAGTAGAAGGAAACCTTCCAGAAACCTACAGCAAATACCATTCTTAGTGGTGCAACCTTAACTGCCTTCTCATTAATGTTTAGAAAAGGAAGAAAATGCCCTAAAATACTGTAACCATCAGTAATCTACTAGAGTTCTTAATAACCCAAGAAAACAAAAAAAAGAAATATGAGGTAGAAAAAAAGACAAAACTGACATTATTTTCAGATAGTGTGATTACCTGTTTTTTAAACAGTCCAAGAGATTCAGCTAACAGACTCTTAGACCTAGTAGGAGAGTTGAGTGATATGGTTGTATTCAAAATGAACATATAAAACTCAATGGCTTTCCCATGCACTAGGAAAAAACAAATAGAAAATGTACTACTACTACTACTACCAGTAATAATAAGGTTCCATTTGACCAGCAACTTAATTTCTGAAATTTAAACAGAAAAATAAATGAGCAGAAATATTTAAGACTATTTTGGAAAGGTAAAGCAATGTGGTGTGGGATGTGAGGACTTGCCATATATATATACATATTGTATCTTATAAATAAAGCTATAGTAGTTAAAAAGTGGCATATTAGCACAGGATTTAGGCATGAGTCCAAACAGACCAAAGGTAAACAGGGATCTAGTACATGATAAAAGCAACATTTGAAATCAGTAGGAAAAGGACAGACTGACTACATGCCAAGCACTGATCCAGGCCTTGGGGTCTAGCAGTGAACAAATGAGACAAAGTCCCACCTCATGTTACAATGGGGAGAGAATGAACGTGCGTCAGATAGTGGCTTATCCCCGCCCTCAAATCTGTGTTATCTCCCAGTCCCCCAACCTTCTGGTTACCCTCTGAAGAGACTAAACCCTTAGTCTTCTGCCTCAACTCAGAAATATCAGTTATTGTTCAGCTTTCAGCCTCCCAGCTTCCAATTATTATTTTTTTTATATTGTTTCCTCTCTGCTCTCTTTGTGTTTGCAGGTTTATGCCACCACCTTTAGCCAAAGTCTCAATCATTTATTTATAGTTGCCACTTTAGTCCATAAAAATACTTAAGCCTTTATATTTAACTTTTTCCTCTGTTTTAAAAAGGGTCTAAAATGTCCAGGCCTCCACAGTTTTGCACCAGATAAGCCTGGAGGAATACTAATGATGGATCTAAAAGAAGAAAACCCAAGGGCACTGGAATTAAGAATCAGCCGTGGATTTAATTTGGCTTCATTTAATCCACATGGTATCAGCACTTTCATAGACAGTGGTAAGAGCTGATGAGCTACCAACATTAAAAAAACTTACAATGGTTTGCAAATGACTGTGGAAAATAGATTTGGATCATATCTGTAGTAAGAGAACAATTAACTCGTGAATTACTTCTGTATTCTTCATACAAATAAGTCCATCATTTGCCTCTTCAGCTGGCAGTAAGTTATACTACATTTAGAAATTTCTAACGGTTAACACCTGAAGGAATGTTTAGATTTCATAACCTTTTCAAATATCTATTATCATTACATTGAAAAAGAGCTATATTTGTGAATTAAACTATTAACAGATTATTCATGAATTCTGTATATGGAGTGGGAAACACTCTTTCTTAAAGGTCAGGGGACCAATGATCAGAAATAACACCAGACAGACAGTGATGGGAAAGACGGGGAAGAAGAATGATCTGTTAGGTCGGCTAACAGTTTATACATTCAACCTTTCCTTGCTCGTGGTATTTAAATGTCAGTGTCTGCCCAGAGGTCCTATGGTTATGTCTTGTAAATTAACTCTGTTCTTTCAATTCTTTAGATAACACAGTTTATCTCTTTGTTGTAAACCACCCAGAATTCAAGAATACAGTAGAAATTTTTAAATTTGAAGAGGAAGAAAATTCTCTTTTGCATCTAAAAACAATCAAACATGAGCTTCTTCCAAGGTAATTAGTCCTTTTGTTCATTCTCTGATTTATCTGTAGCATTTTCAGATATTCCCTATGATGGGCCTTTCACCTTTTGTAAGAGCTGAAATACACATATATATACACATAAACAAATACATGTACTTATATGTGTATGTGTGTATATATAGTTTCTTTGCAGAGCAGGGAAAATCGATATCAGTGTTCTTTCTATGTGGGCTCCCTCGAGAAATAAGGAAATGCTGGACTACCGGGGATTTGCTCTTCAGGGACATCTTGAGAGCAGAAGACAAACCTCACCATTTTTCCTTCTGTCACCTCCCATTTCAGATGACTCATCATCCAAATAGTAATAATACCTGTCCTGCCAAGGAAGAGTAGTCTGCTTTATATGGAGTTTGTATGCCTAGTATGGGACTAACAAGAAGTGTTTTCACAAGGTAGCTGTGGGCTAATGGCCCTGCAGAATTGGAAGTGGGTCACTGCTATTTCAAGAACATAGAGCTGGTTGATAATGTGACTAAAAAAGAATTATGTGCCCCTCCCCGGCTCAGCTGCATCTTTTAAGTTTGAGCTTGATGAATATTTTTAATTTCTATTACTTCCCTATCTCGGACTTAAGTGTGTAACTGCCAACCATTCTTCCAAAAATTCACTTCATAATAAACAGGAGCATAAGTACCATCCAGGCAGCCTTTGCATTAGGGCGTTGTTTCAGAGAGGGGTCCCACCTTCCCTGTAGCTCTGTTTTTCCTTTAACAAAGGAGAAAGCCGCTCTTTCAGAAATTTTTGCATAGGGTAATTGGAATTTAAATTTAATAACACCCTTACGTAACTGGTTTTAAAAATGTAATTGTTTTTAGCATATAAATCTCTCACCTGAAGCATTTCACTATGGCAATTTCATCATTCATCTCTCCGCAAGTGTTTATTGAGTGCCTGTTCATTCTCGGCAGGTCGGCTTTGTGAGTCAGGTAGAAATTGAACAGTCAACCTTAGTTTGACTAATAACTAAGCAAAGGATCTCAGGAAAATCCAGCAACTGAGAAAATGGAAGCTAGGTAAATGTTATTGACAGCCCAACCAGCTCACCAGCCAATGAGGCTCCATCGAGCTCTCTACCCTGGACAGCTGTGTCTTTTCGTATTGTTGTTAAACCCTATGTTTCTTGCTGTCAAAAAACACACTCTGTTGGCACCAAGTTCTTTTTTCTTTTATAATAACCTGCCATAATTGCTAAATGACCTGTCTTCAAATTACCCGGTACCATAAAAAATTGTTCTCCAGCGAATGATATTATAGTAGATTGCATGTGACTATAGCCATGTGATTTTAGCTGAGCTTTTCCTGGGAACCCTCTCACCAAAAATTTAAAGCACATATTACGTAAACCTTCTGGATACTTAATCTTTAATATTGAGACCAACTGGCTTTTTATTTTCTCTCACATGTTATTTTTCTCTTCCAGTGTGAATGATATCATAGCTGTTGGACCAGCACATTTCTATGCTACCAATGACCACTATTTCTCTGATCCTTTCTTAAAGTATTTGGAAACATATTTGAACTTACACTGGACAAATGTCGTTTACTACAGTCCAAGTGAAGTTAAAGTGGTAGCGGAAGGATTTGATTCAGCAAATGGGATCAATATTTCACCTGATAAAAAGTATGGTCTCTTATAGAATTATTTTCATTTCTTCTCAGTCATGGTGCTGGGCCAAATTCTTTACTTTGCTTTTTTTTTAATGTAGAAATAGCTTACTTGATATTTTTGGTCTATGATAAATATACTATATATAATATTTACAAATATTACTATAATACTATAATATAGAATACATGTATTATATGTAATATATTATTAAATAGATGTTTTATATAAAATATATACATATATGTACCATATATTTACATGTAATATATAAATATATATTTATATACAGTATATAAATTTGGTATATATCACTGTAGAATTTAATTTTATAAATGTAAATTTTTATAAAATGGATTCATATTTATATATACATATTAAAGTATTAGGTAGGTGTTTTCCTTTTAAATAATCATTGTTTTATTGGGTGCATATTATTCCATTTTCAGGATGATTGTAAACTAATTTAACCAATTCTCTATAAATGGATATGTAGGGGGTTTTTTTTCTGTATAAAAACCATTTTTTATTTCTCATTTACCACTGAAACTTATCCAAATATTTTTAAGGAAAAACCCCCCAAGGGAGAATTACATACAGCATAATGGTTAAATCTTCAGATTTTGGAGTCATACAGACATAGGTTCAGATGCCCACTGGGTACTGGCTAAATGTGGGGCTATGAGCGCCTCCTCTTTGCACATTTGTGCAAGTGTTTCTGTAGAACAAACCCCTCAAAACAGAACTACTCACTTAAAGGGTGCTCCTTTTAAATGTTAACTTTAATAGATAGTGCCAAATTGCCCCCCCCAAATTATCTCACTATTTTTGTATGTCCAACTGTAACCTATAGGAAAGATATTAAAGTCTTTATTAACTTTCCCTTTTACTACCTTAGCACACTGAACAATTTAAACTACTACAAATATAACATGAAATAAATCTGGCATTCTGTGACAACTAAATGTCTTTATTTTCATGACAAGTTCTTCTTTCTTGTTGATTACAGAAAATGAATGTAGACTCATTTAATTTAAATTGTCTATAACTGACCCAATCCAACCTCTCCCACCAAATCTGTTTTTCTCCTCCACTCTCATCTTTCAGTTATGAGAGTCAAACTTTCCAGTCACCCAAGCTAAAAATAATAACAATAGGGCATCCAACTTTAACTCCATCTCTCTCACCATTCCTATTCAGCCATTGAGCAAGTCACACTGGTTCTATCTGTGCTTCTGTCCCTGACCCTCACCCCCTCTTCCTTCCCATTGACACCTGCTTGGTTCAGGTTCTCACCCTCTCTGGCTGGAGTATTACACTTTCTTCCCACTTGTTTTCAGTCCACTTCCATTATTCGCACTGTTGCCAACTTTGTCTTTTATATTCCACTGCCCTTTCAAGATCTCCAAAAGAGGGACCTCAGTCTGCTTCATCTTTGAATCCTCATACTGAGCACAGCCAGTCACAAAGCACATGCTTAGTAATTGTTGAACAGAACTGACCATTTGTTATCATGCCACTCTGTTATTCCAGAAATTCAGTGGACCCCAGTTGCTTATCAAATCAAGGCAGGCTAATGGGTTGGACTTTCTTTAATAAGCTAGTTCCAACCTCCCTCTTCTACTGTTTCCACACTTACTATGCTTTAGACGAGAACTCATTATTTTGCAAAACTGCCTCTCTCATTCTTGCCCCTGTGCCTTTGTTCACATGTTTTCTTTTGCCTAAAAGATGCTTTGTCCTCATATCCTCAAATCCAGTCTCTCTTTCCATGTCCACTGCAGATGCCCCTTCCTTTGTAAGCCCTTCTGTTTTTTTAGGAGTTAGAGATTTCTTCAGTCTCTAGACCTGAAATATGTCTTATGGTACCAATCATGCTGTATTATTTGTTTAATGTGTGTAAGCCATCTGATCACCCCAACACACTACAAACTTTTCAGGAGAAAAGGCTGTGTCTTCTTCATGTTTATATCTGTCACAATACTGAGTTCATGGCTTTACACACTATAATTGCTCAATAGAACAGTTGCCATGGAACAGGCAATTCAATGAGAAAAATTGCCATGAAGTAGTCCATTAATTCACCCTCCGTAGATATAGACAGATTGTTCTGAATAGATACTTATTTCTAACTCTTACATTTCTCGATATGTTAATAAATATTTATTAAATATTAATAAGTATTAATATTCTAATAAAATGTGTTCTGTTTTATACCATATGTTTCTACATGTAAATGATCCCTTGAAATATCAAATTATAATGTAGAATGTAAAAGCTTTTTGTTTGAAACCAAATATTTGTTTTACTGTCCTTTCAGTGGCAAAATATCACAGACTTTATATTTTAAATGATGTCCTATATTATTTTTCCTTACAAACTTTTTGAAAAATAATTTAACAATTCCATGATTGTTGTAGTAACACTGAATTGATTTTGAAAGCTTACTTTTTAAATAAAAACTGACCTTTATCAAGCATTCCTTGAGGGCCCATCATTGATTAACTTCTTGGCAGGTTATTAAGACTTATTCGTCATACTGTGTTAATGAAGCTTTATATTAGCCTGGGGCTCTAACCAGTATGTCCTTCCTGCAAAGGTACATCTATGTTGCTGATATCTTGGCTCATGAAATTCATGTTTTGGAAAAACACCCTAATATGAATTTAACTCAATTGAAGGTAAAATATTTCTTTCTATATCTAAAGTAGACATTAATCTTGAAATTACATAGTTATACTATAACAATTCCTCACTTAGAACAGAATAGCCAGTGTTGCTATTCTGGGTTTTTCACTGCTTCCTCTCTGTAACTGGCCAAGTCTCTTGTTTCCCACAATCACAAGAACTGACTGATTACATGCAGCAGTGTGTTGGGAGGGATATTTGCATCAGATTTAGAGCCCATTCCATGAAGTACTGATGGCACCTGATGAATTCCAATAAGAATTTTCACAATTGAAAAGACTAATAGATGAATTCTGAAATGAAGATTTATGCAAGTTGTCAGTTCTTTCAATAATAAATGAAGGTAGAAATTGGGTTCCACACCATTATTATTTTCTTCCTGCTTGACAACACATATTTTAGATTGATTAAGAATTTCCTATTTTGCTTTGAATGAATTCCTTGAGCTAACTGATCACTTTGCATCTTTTAAGGGGAAAGGAATTCATTTTTTAGAGAGATTGATTATTGCCCCAACTTTCTTAATTTTAGGAAAAACGAAAAGTGACTCTAAACCAGTATATTAAATTTATTTTAAGCAATATTGGTGTTAAAGGGTGGAAGCAGGAGATGGGTGAAATTTCCCCATATGCATAGGGGCAAGAAAGTTTAGCCCTAAATTATTTAATCAAGTTTCTCATGGCATTTAGATATTGACATTTTTTCATTTGGAAGGTACTCAAGTTGGATACACTGGTGGATAATTTATCTATTGATCCTTCCTCGGGGGACATCTTGGTAGGCTGTCATCCTAATGGCCAGAAGCTCTTCATTTATGACCCGAACAATCCTCCCTCATCAGAGGTTTTTATATTTTTTAGTTTTTCAACCTTAATTATTCAAGTCCTTTTAAACTAATAATACAATAAACTTATGTGGTGCTTGATTTTGTAATTGCTTTAAGCCAATAATTGGCAGAATTTCACATTGTTCAAATACTTTTAGAAAGGTAATCTTTTGATGTATTAAATTACGGTGGAAACTAGTCAAAAGACCTTTTTATAAAGACATGTGCCCTCCTTGTGCGGTATACTGGCAATTTTTTAAATACCTGGCTTATTGTCAGCTCTCCACATGTCACTACTTTTGTTCGTGCTGAAGTAGTGAGAAAGTAGGCACATTAGTGTGGAAGTATTTCTATTAATGCTCAATTACTATAATAACACTCAATCCTGTGTTGGCATGCAATAACTAGATGGCTTAAGAAAGTACTTTCTTTGAAGGTTTAACAAACTAATTTAAACATTAAAAAAATTGGTAACTGCTATTTTCAACAGCATGTCCTCTTAATCATTGTGTCTTTGTGGAAGATTATTGGTGACTGAGTGACATGGGTGGATGGTGGTTCTATATTAATCCTTTGTATCTCCTGAATAGGTTCTCCGCATCCAGAATATTCTATCTGAGAAGCCTACAGTGACTACAGTTTATGCCAACAACGGGTCTGTTCTCCAGGGAAGTTCTGTGGCCTCGGTATATGATAGGAAGCTGCTTATAGGCACTTTATACCACAGAGCCCTGTATTGTCAGCTCTAAATGGTCCTTTTGCTATGCAGGCATGCTAGCTTCTCTTAACAATTTTCTATGAATTGCTAATTCTGGGGGACTTTAACCAGCAACGTTGACCCAGAAATGTATGACATGTATAGTAAATTTATTTCAGTAATGAAAGCCCCCCTTCAGTTCACATAGCACTTTTAACGTAAAAGGAAAGTGAACAGTTTTTAAAATTGCCAAGTAAAGGTGAGAGAAGAAAGCTGCTTTCGGTAAAGTGAATACACTTTGCATAAAATAAGCCTGCTTTCCAACTGCCAGAGCATGAATTCCACTGAAACAGGGTAGATTATATTTCCTTAAAATGTAAGTGACCTCAGCTCCACCAGTGTGACCACTGTGACTCAGAACTACTGACAGGTAACACGTTTTGATGTTTTGTACTTACATCTTTGTTTACTATTAAAGAGTTGGAGTTATATTAAAGACTAACTAAAATCCAAGTTTTGTCTGTGCTTAATTCTCAAGGCATATCCTCAGCGGGGGAATGAGAAAGTGGCCACTTCTTTGTGGGGTTTCCTTGGGATGCGCAGGCATGGCAATACTAATTTTTCTCAGCTGAAAAAATAAACTATTTGAATAAAATGAAACAAAGAATTAACTAAATATGGCAACTGGAATTCTCAATTAATATGGATTATTCCATCAGCTCTATTTCTTAATAGGAGCCCAACTTGCATACAAAGAGGAGATAACAGGTTGGAGCTGGAAGGTCAATCATGCCACCTCCTTATTGAACACAGCCGTGAACTTCATCAGGTGAGATGAAGTCAGCTATCCAGGCCCACACGGTTAATCCCAGCAATGTCAGGATCAGGGTCTGCCTCATAGAGAAGCGTTCTTTCCACTTACTGTACCTCCTGTAAATTCATCTTAAACCCTGAAGAGAGACTTTCACGTGTCTCTTTCCATTGTAACTTATCAAAGCACTTCACTTCTCATACTCTCCCCCATCTTTAGCATCATTATCATCAAAATATTTGTCAGTTACTTATAAAGTGAAAGACAATGCATTAAAAATGGTACATTCATTATCTCATTTAATCCTAATTACAGCCCTGAGGGAGTACGTATTGCTGTTATATCACTTAACATTTCACAGATGTTCCAGGTCGCACCTGGGAAGGGGTGGCTCTCAATCTATTTCTGATGTCAGAGGCTGTACCACTGCATGATGCTTCTGCCGTGGAACTAATGACGATCTCGTTATTCACTCTTCTTCCTAATATATAATTTCTTCTGTTTTTATAGTTATCAACTTGAGCTCTGCTTTTAGATGGATCATTTACAGACTTAAATGTAAATTGCATAAGTATTCTTAATCTTGGCCTCTGTCCATTTGGCCTATATTCTTATTTACATTTTTGAATAGTCTGTTACTAATGTATATTGGATGTATTTCATGCTAAAATAATCATCATTTTCTCTGTTTGCATTATTCATGGAGAAAACATTAAGTCACAGGTGAATAAAGCAATATTAAATATTATTCATTAGGGATCCAAAACCAAGAAGCATATGTTTTAGATTTTAGACTATGAGCCATGCCTATCTAAAAAGCTACATGCACAAAAAGTACCAGAATACAGTAGGCATAAGATAGACTTTTTTCCCTTGTATTTATTAGAAACTTTATTTGGACAAAAGTAAATAAAAGTTAATAGGCACATGTATTATTTATCTTAGAATTAAAAAAAGTTTTTAAAAAATAAACTCTGGTTTTTGGCCTCTATGGGCCATGAGGGATTCATAAGTATATTGTGCGCCTATTTATGGTGATCTTACTGGGATCATACACTGAGTTTAACAATTTGTTTGGTTATTAAGAGGTCAAATCATTCAAAAGGCCTGAAACTGCAATTGGGATAGGCCACCACTAGGTGGATTTAGGTCTCAGGTGGGGGTGTGTGTGTGTATGTTTTAATTCTTTTAAATCTGAGATCCCGTTCAGTGACAGTACCTTTTTTTTCTTTTTTTTTTACAAAACCTCAGCTCTTTTACAACAGCTGAATGTGAACATGGATACCTAATACGGGGAGCAAGGAAAATTAAATATAAGCTATACTATTTCTTTTTCTCATTTTGTGTATGGATTAATTATTATTGACAACTAATCTAAGGCTGATCCTTTCTCTGGACCGGATTTGCTCAGTTTGAATCCTCTCAGAGACACAGCTTATCTAGGCTGACGAATATTTACTTGGCAAAACAATGAAGAATTAACAGCACCTACCATCACACCACCCACATCCGCCTTTCTCTGGCCACCCGTAGTTTTCCTTACTCCCTCGGCTTTCTACAAAGCATTTCTGGGCGTGAGAGGAGGGCTAGAAGAATCCCAGTAGCACTCTCTTAGCTTTCTGCTTCTGGTTTTCGAGATTTTTATTCCATAAAGCAGAAGGCAGAGAAGAAGGAAAAAGAGCCTACTCTAATTTTTATAATTGCAAAGAATAACTTTCAGTTCACTTTAAAAAGTTTTTAATATACTGAATGACTTTTCTGTAACCAGCCCCAAGCTGGGTATTAATATACAACAATGAACCAGATACAATGCCTATATTCTAGTAGGAGATTCAACAAATGAGAAAATAGATGATAGACGATAGATAGATGGACAGATAGATAGGGTGATTAGAAGGAACTAAACATAGAAATATGATTAGAGAATAATTTAGAGAAACCTAATTTCCCCACCCGCACCATTTTTGACATGTTTAAACCTAGAGAAAAATTGATAGGGTAGTTCAGTGACTGCCTATATACCCTTCACTTGCATTCACCTATCACCAGTTACCATTTTGCCACTTCTGCTTTACCTTTCCAAGCAAAGATGCTTTTATTTTTCTGCACCATTTGAAAGTAAGTTGGAGATATCATAAAACTTCACCTCTGCATACTTCAGCTTGCATCTTCTAAATATGAGAGCATTCTTCTACATAACCACAATGTTATTATAACACCCACCAGCATCAGTGGTGCCATCTAATACCTGATCCAGATTCAAATGTTCTCAGTGGTCTCCAAATGCCTTTAATAGTTGCTAACCCTCCCATCTCCCACCCCACCCCAATCCAAGATCCAATCAAGAATCATAATTCACATTTACTCATGTCTTATAAAAAGATCCTTTTTAATGTAAAACAGCCTTTCTGTCCTTGTTTTTTGTTTTTCATGACACTTTTTTTCAGTGCAAGCAAGATATCTTCTGGAATAACCTACATTCTGAATTTATTTCTTCCTGGAGTCCTTAATTCAGTAGAGCACTCATATTTCCTGTAAATTAGAAGTTACTTGAGGCTTGATTAGATTCAGGTTAAACAATTGTGACAAGAATACTAGTAAGTGACATGTACTTCACATTGCATTGCATCAGAATATAAACACAGGTTGTTCTACTCTGTGATGCTAAATCTGAGTAACTGATTAAGCTGGTGACCATCAGATCAACAGCGTTAATTTTTCCTTTCTTTTTATAGATCCAAGTGAATATTCCGCTCCCTAAAACTTTTCATCTGTTTGGTTTTAGCACCCATTAATGATTCTTGCCCAATTATTATCATATTGGAGTTGCAAATGGTGATTTTACTTCTACTATTTCTAGCATTAATATCAATAGGCAGTATTCTATTTCTTAAAAAATTCTCTGTTATTGAACTCCCCTTCTCCCTCTTCTACATTCTCTCTCTTTTTTTTCTGGAAATTATTTTCTATCAGTTTATAGAGAGCCATTCCTTACCTTTTTACAGATTTCTACCTTATCTCCAAAATCAGGATAATATTTATTTTGTAGGAAATTAGTACAATGATCTAATAAAACAGAAAGTCTCTATCCCATTTTCTTTCCCAGTGATTTAAAACTCTACATAGATAAATCCTCCAACTCATACCTTCTTAGTGCCGTGATTCTTCACTCCCAATACCCTTTTCTTCCACTACCTCAGCCATCCACTCCCATGGCCATGTTCTGTATCAGAAACTTTCTCACTATAAAACCTTTATTTCAAGTCTCAGACTCTCCAACAACCACCTCCTGCATTTCCAAGTCATTTGCTCGGGTAGTGCTACTGTTCTAAAATTTTTGAAATTGTTCCAACCTGAAATCCATTGACAACGCCTGCCTCAGAACTTTCTCCTCTTCCAACTGTCCCCACTCTACGTAAAATCTCTCCTTGTCCAATCTAGCTCCCATCCTTTAATCACTTCCTTGAATATACTTTCAACCCCTTTGTACTTCTCTCCTAATGTCTTGTGGGGCAAAACTCAAACCATTTCTTTACTTCACACATGCACCTGAGCAGCTATATGTTATTTGGGAAAATCACAAAACAGCTGAATGCTTTCTCTTGAATGAATGTCAAAGCTCATATTCGGGGCTTCCCTGGTGGCGCAGTGGTTGAGAATCTGCCTGCCAATGCAGGGGACACGGGTTCGAGCCCTGGTCTGGGAAGATCCCACATGCCACGGAGCAACTAAGCCCGTGCACCACAACTACTGAGCCTGTGCTCTAGAGCCCGTGAGTCACAACTACTGAGCCTGCGTGCCGCAACTACTGAAGCCCATGTGCCTAGAGCCCATGCTCCGCAACAAGAGAAGCCACTGCAATGAGAAACCCACGCACTGCAACGAAGAGTAGCCCCCGCTCACCGCAACTAGAGAAAGCCCACGCGCAGCAACGAAGACCCAACACAGCCAAAAATAAATAAATAAATTTATTTTTTAAAAAAAACGCTCATATTCGGTACTCAAAATGTCAAGCAATCCTCAATTTCTTTAGCAGATTAGCTTTTCTACTTCTTAAGTTAATAATTTTATACCTCCTCCTTTTCCTCAAACTTCCCACCATCCCTCATCTACTCACACTTGCGCTTGAAGGCCTTGCCTTATAATTCACTGAGAAAACGGAAGCAACCAGATATGAGGCCCCTCACATTTCCCCACCAAATCTACACCTCTCACTATAGCTACATCCATCTCCTCCTATCTCTACTGTTAAAGTGGAGAAGGTGTCCTCCAGCTGTCCTTAGGATTTCACTTTTTCTATTACCCCTTCTCTCTTCTGCTTCATCAAACTCTTTCCCTACTGATTCATCTTCATCTTTCCCTACTGATTTCATCAGCACAAAGACATACTAACTGCATCTCCCACTTTAAGAACAACACTCCCTTGACCCTACATTTCTAACCACCACATCATTTCTCTGAACTCCACTGTGGTGGCTGAAAATATGTCCACAAATTTGACATTCCTCCCCAAAAGGGGAGCCTATGCACTGCTCCTTAGGAGTAGGTTGGATTTAGTGGCCGACTTCTAATAAACAGAATAAGGCAGAAGTGACAACATGTGACTCGGTCATAAAAGTCAGAGGCTTCCTCCTTGCTCCCTCACTCAGGTCACTCACTCACTGGGGAAAGCCAGCTGCCTTACTCGAGGACATTTCTCAGGCAGCCCTGTGGCAAGGTCCACGTGGCAAGGAACTAAATCCTCCTGCCAACAGCCATGCAAGTGAGTCATGTTGGAAATGCCTTCAGATGATTGCAGCCTCATGAGTGACCATCAGCCAGAAGCACTTCACTAAGCTGCTTCCAATTTCTGACCTACAACAATGCTGAGATAATGTATTTTAAGCTACCTTGTTTGGGGATAGTTTAGTGCATCATAACACATAATTAATACACCCATGATAAGTAAATTATTCGAGATACACACTGTCTCCTCTTACTCATCACCCATTCACTTCTCAACCAACTACAGTCTGGCTTCTGTTCTTGCCACACAGAAACTGCTCTCATCAAGATCATCAGAGATCTTCGTGTTGCCAAATCCAATTACATCTCTCTCCACTCTCATCTCACTTGACTTCTTAGCAGCATTTGGCATGCTCTCCTCTTCCTTCTTTCTTGAAACACGCTTCTGCCTTGGCTTTTGCAATACTATTCTCCTCTTTCTTCCCTCATTATCCCTTTTTTGTCTCCTTTGCTGGTTCCTGTACCTCATCCAAATAGAAATGTAATGGTTCTTGAGGGCCAAAATTGGGTGCTCTTTCCTCTTTCCTCTCTCCCATTCATTCCAATGGGTTTACATACCGCCTGTATGTCAAGTAATTCGGATTACTCCAAAATGAACATTGCCAGCTCGAACCTTGCAGTCATCCTTAATTTCATCTTTGTCCTTAACCATCAGAAACTCTACCTGATTCTACCTCCAAGTGATATCTCAGATCTGGTCTCCTATCTCCACTGCCATCTCTGTGGTTGAGCCTTCTATTACCTTTTATCCGAAAGAGTTTTCCAGGTGGGCTTCTCTCTACCAGTATTTCCCCTCTCCAATCTATTTCCTACTCGGTAGCAAAGTACTCAGATCACATCATGTCCTGCCAAGACCTTTCTGTGTTACCAATCTCTCCATCAAGGCCTGCAAGGTGCTGTGTGATGTGATCTGGGCTCCGCGTCCCTCGCCAGCTTCATCTGGCGCCACTCCCCTCCCTGCAAGGGCTTGAGCCACACTGTTGTTGCAGGTCCTGGCAAACACCAAGATCTTTCCCTCAACTGAAATGCCCCTCCTCCCACTCTCTGCAGATTTAGTTTCTTCTCTTACTTCAGGCTTCAGGGTTTTGGTTTTTCTTTTAATTTCTTTTTTATTTTTATTTTTTTAATAAACTTGTTTATATATTTTATTTATTTTTGGCTGTGTTGGGTCTTTGTTGCGGAGCACGGGCTTTCTCTAGCTGCAGCGAGCGGGGGCTACTCTTTGTTGCGGAGCACGGGCTCTAGGGCATGTGGGCTTCAGTAGTTGTGGCACGCCAGCTCAGTAGTTGTGGCACGTGGGCTCAGTTGTTGTGGCTCACGGGCTCTAGAGCGCAGGTTAGTTGTGGCGCACAGGCTTAGTTGCTCTGTGGCATGTGGGATCTTCCCAGACCAGGGCTCAAACCCGTGTCCCCTGCATTGGCAGGAGGATTCTTAACCACTGTGCCACCAGGGAAGTCCCAGGTCTCAGCTTTAATGTCACCTCTTGAGAGAGGCTTTTCCAGTTCTGAGGACAGCAAAGGGCTCCACCGGGAGCATGTCTTTGATTCCCAAACTAACGGGTCCAGAGCCATATCCCCTCTATCTGGCCCTTACACCCCAAGAGAAAATATTCCTCTGCCATAATCATCCCAGGGCCAGGTGCCAGGGGACTAGTGACCACTTCTATAGCCCAAAACTTGCCAAAATTATTCAAACTAGCCAATCTAAATAGTTCACCCTGCCCTGCCTTGGCTTTACTGCAGAAACCCCAATAAAGGCAGCAGCCTAAACCCTCCCCTCCTGTCCTCTGCCTCCTGATCACCCAGGTGTCTTTCCCATGTGGCCCTGCACCATGTGCTGTGCCTCCTGTCTCTAGGTCTTGTGAGTATAATAAACTATTTTTTCCTGAGCCTGTCTCCTCTTATAGCTACACATGACTGATTATTTCATAGAAGAATATGAAACAATTTACTTTTTTACTTTGTCTCTTTTTTTTGCTTCTCCTTCCCTCCTGCTTCTTTCCTTCTTTTCTTTCCTCACTCCCTCCCTTCCTTCCTTTCTTGAAATATATTTCCCCTCTAGAGTGTAAGCTCCTTGAACGCAAGGGCATCTTGTTCACACGATGTCTTCAGTGTGGAGCAAGTAGTTGTAAGTGCTCACCAAATAGTGCTAAGTGTGAATGACAAGCAATGTTCCTTCCCTTCCTTCCCAATCTCCCATGGACTCACTCACATGCCATTCTAGAGAACAATTTAAACTCATTGGGCATGAACATATCTGGAGAGTCATCACCACACAGTGATCCGTGGGGTCTGTCATTTTTGAAACAAACGTGCAGTGTGTTGAGTAAATGAAGAAATGTGAAGCAATAGCAGCCACAGAACCTCCACATGGTGTGTGCGTGTGTGTGTGTGTGTGTGTGCGTGCGTGTGCGTATTTACGCATTTTCTTCTGAAATATGCGTCATTGTTTTCATAGGAGTTTCTTTTCACTTTTCAAAGGTCAAAATGATATAAAATGGTATGTTGAAAAGTCTCCTTGCCATCCCCTCTGCCCCATTTATGGGAAACCAATTTATTAGTTTCTTGTGTATCTTTCAAATATTTTTATATAAATACAGGCAGATACAAATACATATTCTTATTTTTCCCCTTTACTTCACAAAAGGTAGCAGACTATACACCGTTCTGCACATTTCTTTTTTTCAAATGTTCTAAAATCCATATTCTCTTTTTTTTGAAACAGCTTTATTGAGATATAACCACATTCTCTTTTGTGATTTGTTGCTCTCTCCCTCTATCACTCCTGGTCAAGATTCACTAATATGAATGATCTTTTTAAATTAAAAATTGTCTGATAATAAACACGATGAAAATACATGGTTTAAAATGTTCAGACATCATAGGCCATACAGAACAAAAGCAAAGTCTCCTTCCATGGTCACTGACCTCCCCAGTCTCCATGACCCCAATCTCATGTATTGACTCTTCAGTTTGTGTCATATACTGTTTCTATGTATATCATACACATGCAAAACATAGAATTCCTCTAATTTTTCCACCATAGGATGATACGTATGTACATTCTGCATCCCCCTGAATGGCACTTGCATTATCCATGGTGTTGGATTAACTAGATCTATGTACTGCAATTACTGTTTAGACATACATGCTTCCATTCGGTCCTATTAGCTCTTTGAGGAGCCCCACTCTATACATAAGAAAGGCCCAGAGGGAATAGGTGATTTCTAAAGACTAAAGAGTCATTTCCACACAGAACTGGGACTTGACCTCAGGACTTTTGAATTCATTTGTCCTGCTCTTTCAATGACAGTAAGTCCCTTTTTATGACACTGATGTACTCAGTGGTCTCTGCACCAAGCCAATTTGGCCTCTTGACAGGGTTTGAGTGACCATTACACTCAAAGATTAGCCTTCAAAGATTAGATATGGATGAGGGGCTATGGGTCCCTTTCCCCACAATCTCACTGTCAGGCAGTATGTTTCAATAAACACAAAGCTCAAAATCAAATCTGTCACACACAAATGTTTATTACCAAGGAGGCATGAAAATCATCCTGTGATCCGTTGTTCTGTAAAGTTAGTGAAGTCCCAGCTCTGTCCTGTGTATTTCAACAAGCACATGAGAAAAAGTTTCAGTCTGAGACAAAGTTCTGAAGGGAGGATTCAGCTCACTTCAGATCACAAAGCAGAATCTTCTTTGGTCAATAGTGTGGACACAGCATACAACAGTATTCTAGAGCTGGTGCTATGGTCTGAACATTTTGTCCCACCCCAGATTCATATGTTGAAATCCTAACCTCCAAGGTGATGGTATTAGGAGGTGGGACCTTCGGGAGGTGATTAGCTTATGAGGGTGGAGTGCTCATGAGTGGCACTAGTGCCCTTTTAAGAGACCCTACAGAGCTCCCTTGTTTCTTCCACTATGTTAAGACACAGCAAAAAGACAGCAGTCTAGGAAGCAGTTTCTCACTTGACACTGAATCTGCCGGCAACTTGATCTTGGACTGCCCAGCCTCCAGAATGTGAGAAATAAATGTTTGTTGTTTCTAAACCACTCAGTTTATAGGCTTTTTGTTATAGCAGCCTGAATGGACTAAGACAGCCAAGAACCCACTCCACTGGTTTGAGAATGCTGGCTTCTCTGTTCTTGTTCTTACTCTAGGCAGAGCTGGAGCTGCTTAGATTGAGGCAATGTCTTGCTAATCCACATATTTTGGACAAAACTAGCTTTACCTTGAATAATTATCTCTAATATCTCGAGCTAATGAGTGAACTCTCCAGGTGCAGATTTTGATGGTGACACGTGATATGGTCCAAAGTTTGGACTTCTTTAATGCTAACTAACCAGGCTAGGGGTTTGAATCACTGATTACGGTATTCAGATGATAACTATCCACCTCTAAAGTTTGAAGTCAATACACACACACACACACTCCTCTGCCTAATGTGAAGAAATTTAAAACAAATTATAGATGACATAGCACCTGCAAATCAATTGCCCAAGAATATATCTCTTTTCTTACCCTCTTCTTCATGTTATGCTGGGAGGAAGCAAACACAGCGAAATAGGAATAAGTACTCTAGGGTCAGTAGATCTCAATCCAAATGGAATTTCTGACACTTCTTAGTTATGTAACCTTGTGTAAGTTATCATGTAACCTCTCTAAGCCTCACTTTCCTTATCTGTAAAATGAGGATAATAAGAAGTGGGGCTTCCCTGGTGGCGCAGTGGTTGAGAATCTGCCTGCCAATGCAGGGGACACGGGTTCAAGCCCTGGTCTGGGAGGATCCCACATGCCGCGGAGCAACTGAGCCCGTGAGCCACAATTACTGAGCCTGCGCGTCTGGAGCCTGTGCTCTGCAACAAGAGAGGCCGCGACAGTGAGAGGCCCGCGCACCGCGATGAAGAGTGGCCCCTGCTTGCCGCAACTAGAGAAAGCCCTCGCACAGAAACGGAGACCCAACACAGCCAAAAATAAATAAACTAATTAATTTTTTTTAAAAATGAGGATAATAAGAAGTAATATGATAAAGCATGCAAAATGCTTAGTACATAGGAACAATTATTACTATTTCATCATCCTTTCTTTTTATTCTCCCAATATTTACTTCTCCCAAGTCCATCCCTTGCATCCACCCATCTAATCAATTTTTAGAGACTAACTATTAAGTGCAAAGTTCTGTGGCTGGCACTGGAAGACCCAGTGATCAATGGGATGGGGGTCTCTCCCTACAATTAACCTACACTCTCAGGTGGAGGAGGTTCAGATTTAAATGGTGGTTAATGCTTATTGGCTTCTTACAATGTACCCAGCACAGTGGTGAGCACTTTGCTCTCATCATAACATTTTATTTTAAGCCACGTATGAGGCAGACATTCTTTTACAAAACAGGAATCTGCTGGGTAGGAAAGTTGAGCACCTTATCCAAGCTGGATATAACCCAGGTAGCCTGAGCCTTAAACTCTGGACGCACGCCTGCACCATGCCTCCTGGCCCCTCAGCTTTGGGAGCACTACTCTCTTCTTCATATCTCTCCTCCTATGTCCTCATGAAAACAGCATTCAATTCCTCCTCTGCTTGAACTCTTTTAAAATTAATCTTAGAAATAATTATCTTATCAGTACAATTCCAGATGTTACAGTGTTCCTCTAGTAGCCCTTCTTCCACAGCTTTAATAAAAGCAGCACAGTTAAGGAAGGGCACAGGGTCTGGAGCCGGACTGCCTGACTCTGCCACTCTCCAGCTGTGTGACCTAGGGCAAGTTACACAGCTACCCTGTGCCTTGGTTTTCTCACCTATAAAATTGGGATGTTACCTACCTCAGAGAAGTACCGAGAATCAAAATTAGGCAAAGTTCTAAGCACAATCCAAGGTACATAGTAGGTGCTGCATAAGTGGAAGGCTTTATCATCCTACAGTAATTATGTATTCAGACTATATTCATGTATCCCACAGGTCAGAAACCTCCTTTTCTTTCCTTAATATCTCCAGTTCTGTATTCTCTCAAACATATTTACTCACTTAAACTCAGCAGAACTAGTACTATTTCTTTCTGTTGGTAAATAAAAACAGATCATGCTTGAAGATGCTACTTTGCTCTGCCCAAACTCAAGTCTTCCTCACCTTCCGCCCCTCTCCCTCCAACCTGGCCGTCATCATGAGCAGGGGAAGTGCATTCTTTGCCTGGCAGGATCTGAAGACCCAAAAGAAAGAAGGATCTAGGAGTCTTTTGAAAGTCTAACCTGCCAAACAAACTATGTTTCCCTTCCCCCCATTCTGCTCATCTTCTTGCTACCTATTCTATTTATTTCTTTTCCTTCACTTCCTCCCGACTTCTCTTTATCCCAAACGTTGGGGGACGGATGCTGATATTAACAAATCCACCCAGTCAACAAACTGAACTGGGTACCCACCACGTTCAGCATTCAGAGGCAGGCCATGAAGCCAGGAGATAAGGTCCTGTGCTCCAAATCTTGGAGAAGAGTGACGTAAAGCTCTTCGCTTCGATTATCTTCCGTTTATCACTGCTCCCTGGGTCGAGGGATCAATTCGCCGTCTCATATAACTCCTTGCCTTCCACAAACGCAAAGTTTCAGGCTCTGAACTCTAGCTCCCCGCGCTCCCCCGCCCCTCCAGTTTCCACTTCAGGCCACACGAGGAGATGAGGTAGAATTCCGCAGCTTTGGGCAGCAAACCGCCTCCCCTATCGTCCCAGCAACCGGTGGGATCTTGCCAAAGCTGCCAAGAGAACACCAGACCTTAACCCAGGGCTACAGCTCCCGTCTCTGTACTTTGAGCCTTGAAGAATAAAAGAATCTCGCGAGTAAAGGTTTCCTTGAACCTCGAGCATAAAGGTAGCTTTGATTCACGCGGATAAAGGTGGCCTTGAACCAGGAGCTGCGCGGCGGGACGGGGCGGGGCGGGACAACGTGACCTTGTCCCAGAGCCCGGGCAGCGCACCAGCCCGGGAGGAAGCGACGGGCGGGGCGGGCAACACCAGGGGCGGGGCGGGGCGGGCAACACTAGGGGCGGGGCAGGCGCCAGCCCGCAGCGCCTCCCCAGCGCCTGCGCTCGCGCGTCTCGCCCCAAGACCATGGGGAAGCTGGTGGCGCTTACCTTGCTGGGCGCCGGCCTGGCCCTAATCGGGGAGAGGTTAATGACGCTCAGGTGAGTTGGCATCTTGATGGGAGCGTCCTCGGCTCTTATTCTCTTCTTCCAAGTTAGGTTAAGGGCTGCCTGGTGCCGCCTTCCTATAGCGGGTAAGAATGAGCAGTTTGCGACCCCATTCCTCAATCCCACCTAGCAAACTGTCCCTTGAGAAGCGCACATAGGGAAAGTGAGCTGACTTCTTGCCTTTCCTAAGATGGTGGGGCAGAAATGCCCCCCCCCGGCCCGCCCCTTTCCCAGGTCGCCCTTAGCATTCGGCTCCTGAACAAACTAACTCTTTTGGAAGCGCTGAACTTGGGGTAGGGAGCCTGTTGGATTTTGGGAAAGCAGTAGGGGACAGGGATCAAAAGGCAAAACTATAGGGGGTTAAGGGAACCAAAGTGCAGATTTATAATAGACAATACTTTAGCACATTAAGTAATATTATTTTGTGCATTTAAATTAATAATATTTATTTACTATTAAATAAATAATATAGGCACATTACCCAGATAATATCCACATTATATAAATAAATAAAAGGAGATGTCTACTGCTGTGTGATATCATCCATAAATGATAAGAGAGTTAATGAATATGAAGGTGATTAAAGACCGTGTTTAGACATTGATTTTGGATGTTGTGCATTGACCTCCAGTGTTTTTATCTTCTACAGAGAAAGAATTAATGCATATCGAGAAGTGGAGCCAGTAGAACCCCAGAACTGCCACCTTATTGAGGGACTTGGTATGTATGTGACAGTACAATTTCTTGGTACCATCCGCCTGACAGAGGCTGCCAGCTAATTTAATTTGCTGCTACTCCTTAAACCCTCCTACTGAGGCTTCAGCCTCATCAGCTTTATCCAAGCTACCTCATCCCACATCTCCAAGAGGTCTCCTAAATGGCAAAATCTGTGGCTTTTTCTCAGTCCTCTTTCTTACTGACATCTCTCAATCATTTGAAAAATGTTATTGACTACTCTTTGGTTGGTCCCTCGCTGAACTCTGCTTCTGTCCCTTCTGTGACATTTCACTCCCTTCTCTGTCTTCTTCTGTTGCCTACCTTACTTCTTTTTTTTCTTCTCCCCTCTCCTTGATGATATTCCTAACTTCAGGTGTCACTTCCTTCAAAATTTATCTGCAAGTACTAACAGCAATATGACTTAGCCCTTATTCTCAAGAACCTCACAACCGACTGAAATTTTTTTTTTTAATTAATTGAAAATCCATAGCTGGATCCCTAATCACTCAAACTGCAGGCCTTCTTTTCCCGTCTGAAATCTACTTTACCTTGCTGTCATTTCCTCCCTCATACCCTCACCTATAACCAGCTCTTCTTCTAGACTTCTAAGCGTGGTACCCGCATCGTCAAAGAGACTCAGTTCAAAATTTAGGAACCATCTGTTGTCCCCTCATCCCTCACTGTTTCACGTGAGACATGTTGGCCTCTCCTGGGCCGCCACACAGAGCTGATCTCATTTACTCCTTACTGCCTCAACTGCTTATTCTGGCTCCAAGTCTTTCACTCTCCCTGGCAATACTACTAGAAAAACAAAATTCTAGCTAGATTCTGTTCACTGTTCTGGGAATGTGTTCTTTCATTTTCTCACCTTTGCCCATGAAATTACCCCCAATGATTTCTTCATCTCTGCTGGCTGAAATCAGCTGGAAACTCCTCTCCTACCTCTGAACTCTCACAGCACTCTGAAACTCTGATTCACTTGTGACACCTACTACATGCTTTATTTTAGAGCCAGCAGTGTTCTTTCTTTCTCTCACAATCAGACTGTAAACCTCCTAGGGTCAGGGACTGTGATTTATTTCAGTACGTGACAGGATGAAAGCATAGTTTGTTGTGACATAAGATATATATATATATATATTATATATATATTTATATTATATAGCTCTCCAAGATATGTTACTAATATATATGTATATATATTTTTTCTGATATACATATATATCAGAAAAAATAAGAGCCCTTTTGATTTTAGTTTTCTGTCTTTTTTCCCTCTCAACTTCTAAAAAAAGAAGAGAAGTAGCCTGGTCCTTGCGCTCTCTAGTCTTAGATGAGGTCTGTGCTGCCAGCTAGAAAGCAGAATGAACTGACGACAAACTACTTCCTGAGTTTGGTTTTTAAAAACCTGAGCTCCTTCAAGGGATTCTGATGGAGATGGGAGAAGAATATGTGGGTTTTTTGAATAACAGGGACCTTTGCCCCATTCTGGGGGAAGATCAAGACCTAGGAAGGAATGGTTAGAAAGTATCCTTAGGGAGGCTGGATCCTTTATACCGTGCGTCACAGCCCGAGCAAAGGTTGTATGCGCACACATGCAGGACGTGGAAGTGGCAAAATTGTCTAAGTTAAAGGGACCACATGGGCTTGGCAGTGAGTAATTCAGTGGTGACTAGCATAGAATAAAGGCCAGATGGACTTTCCCAAATATTCAGCTTCGTTTTAAAATTCACCACCTATGGTATTTGCACAACTCTGGCAGAGAGACTCAGGTTGAATTTCTCTCCAGTTTAGTGGAACGTGGGCTCAGGGTCAGATTTAATTTGATTTAAAAAATAAGGAAATATAACATTTAATCATTTGTTCACTGTCTTGTGGAGTAATATTCACATTGACTACACATATATCTCTCAAAAGATAAGAGCCTGCCAAGTAATTTAGAGGGGTAATTAGACTAGATCATTTCTAATATCTAGTCCAACTCTCAGATTGTATGATTCAAACAGACTTGAGAAGTTAAAACTAGAGCAGAGGAAAAAAATGCCATGTCACTTCTCATGTCTGTTGGCATGTGTACATTTTATATTTGCAGAACTAAACAAGTGAGAATGATCATGGGTCATTTGTCAGTAGGACAATATTGCTATATATCTAAAAATAATAATACTGCCTTATCAAAGGTCTAGTGTCTATGAGCTTTCTACTGAGTCCTTTGGAAACGTTTACATCATCCTCACAACCACCCTATAAGGTGGGTGCTGCCATCTGTCCTTGTAGATTAGGAAACTGACACCCAGAAGAATGAAGTTACTTGCCCAGTGGTCGAGAACTAGAGGGTGACAGGCCTAGATTATAAGCCAGGGCAGTTTTCTTCCATGCCTTTGTACTCTCTGTTGTGTAACACTGCCTTTCTTATCTACTGACAGCACATTTTTATTATGAAGCTTCAGGGAAGTACGATAGCAGCAGAAAACAGAAAATCTGAGATGCAAAAAGGTGAAATATTAATAAATAGAGCTGACCAAGACAAAGCAGGCTAGATATTGAAATAAAGCTCACTAATAAGATGATACTCGAAAGACCCAACTATTCCAGAGTGAAAAGCTTTATGAAACAATGGAAAACACTAAAGGATTGAAGGCAGGGTGTGGTAGGTAGGCAGTAATAGAGCTGGGGAAAAATTCTGATTTGTGTTTTCTTCAAGACCTAGAGTTTTGTGGTTAATTTTATTGGCGAACAAACACTTCCTCTTTTTGTTTTCCTTCCCCAGTATTCTTTCTGGGAAGAAAGGTTGAATGGTGAAATAATTCTAACCTCCAAAAACCATACCTCAAAGATCTTTTTGTGTTAAGTTCATCCTTTTTCCAAGGCTTTGAGGCTCAAGGATTGTCTTAACTAGGAAGTTGTTTGCTTAATCAAAGCTGCACTTGAAATATGAATAGCTCTATCAGCTTGCCCTTGGCAGGATTATCAAGTAGACAGACAGCCATTGTATGTGGTGTCTTCCTATCTTCCCCTCCATCCCTTTTGCCTCCTATAGCTTCCCGCTTCTCCAAGATATGTTTCTACTCCACGGTAGGTTCCATTTGTTTTCTTAGCTGGCTGTCAGAACCTTCTCTCCAAGATGTGAAATGAGGATAATATTAATTGATAGTAATTTGGTGTGACATTCTTTCAGGATGTCTGTAGAGAACTATTGGAGGCCAAAGAAATGAAGTTATGCCAACTAATAGGGTTGACAGATTAAAAGGCAGTAGATACCTATTTGTAAGCCTTGTTTTAGACTTGGCAGTGGGGTTTTAAGGTTAGTTGTGCACAGGTTAACGAGTGTGTGGAGGGGACTCAGGGGTGGGTTCCTGGGGATTCTTACTCCCACAGGTGCCACTGTTTCTGAGATGCACTGGGCCATCATGCAGGTGCAGCGTAGGTGGGGGAGGAGGGCAAAGGAGGGTCAGGAATAAAGTACAGTCAGCTACTAATTCTTTTCCACATCTGAGTGCAAAGCACTAGCTTCCCTATCCTCTGGGTAGAGCAAGTAAAGACAAGCATAGTCCTTTGGAAAATGCCCACTCCTCTTGCAGGTGAATTACTGAAGTAGGTTAATGCTATCATGGGAGATATGCGACATGGTGTTTGGAAGATAAAAAGACCAAACCAGAGAGTATACAACTCAGGACCTCTTCTACTCAGAAATTAACACACACATCAATAATTTAACCTCAAGACAAGACAAAGTTCAAGAAACTAAAGCAGTTTATCTTTTCTAGTCAACCCACCAGCTTTTACTGAAAGCTTTTATAGTGAAAAGGCAGGTATTATATTGGGTGCAAGTATACTGTACTGAATAAAACCTGGTCCTTGTTTCCAGGAAGCTTACTTTCTACTAGAACATTAACAAATGCAGGAGGTTGCAGCCCAAGTGTGGAAAATGTCATGGTGGATGCAGTAACAGGTGACCGTATCAGTACATAAAATGGATGCTGGAGCCAAGAGAGGTTGAAAAGGCCGAGAGGGTAGCATACAACTCATGTTTAAGAGCCCGTGACCCTCAGCCAAGTGGAGGTGAGGGTGGTGTGGGAAAGGTGTGGGTTGCCGAGAAGCACGAAGCAGCATGTGCTCAGGCATGTAGCTGAATGAGTCTGGCACATTTTAGGAACTGCCGACAGAAGTACTGCAGCACACCTGGAATGGAGAGTGAAGAGTGGGAGCCACAAGAATTGAGACTGGAGCCTCAATTCTGCGGAGAATTTGGGATTTATACTACCAGCCCTAGTGGACCATTGGAGGGTTTTAAGCAGGGGCATAACAAGGTCAACTTTGCAATTTAAAAAGATGACTATCAACAGTGCAGAGAATGGTTGTAGGGGAGCAAAGCTGACCCATTAGGAAGCTATTATAGAAATCCAGGAGGGAGCTCTAGAGCTTGAAAGACTTGTGATTAGTTAGATTTGGGGAGTAAGGAAAAGGAAAGCATCAAAGATAACTCCAAGGTTCCTACTTTGTGTACTTGGGGGATAGAAGTGTCATCCACGGAAACTGAAATATAGAAAATGGAGCAGATTCAAGAGGGAAATTTCCAGGTCAGTTTGAGACATGCTGAGTATGAGAAATGAAAAGGCCAGGTAGAAATGTCCAATATACAGGTGAATACAGAGGCCTGGAAATTGGGCTTGATTTAGAGATTGGAGAATCAAGAGCATGTGCGTGGAAGCTGAAGCCATGGGGCTAGAGTCAATGATGCAGGTAGGATGGGTACTCTGTCCCTAGAAATAGCCAAGGGCAGGTAGAGCCTGGGGAGTATCCACATCCAGGATGGAGGTGGGAAGGAGATCGGGCAAAAGGAAACCAAGAAGTGATTGTTTAGAGAAAAAAAATGAGAGAAAAAAGTTTGTTCAAAAACTAACCCACCCATATTCAACATGATTTCTAAAATTGCTTTATTCATTTTGCTGGATTCTCCCAAAGTCTATTTTACTCCATGTAGAAAAAGCACTAAATCTTTCAGGCCATCAAAATACCATATATAGGTAAATCTTGATTAACTGTACTGCTTAGAAAATGGAAAGCTCTGATTAATGTAATTATCAGGTTACTGGTTGGGGATTAGTTTCAACCTTCAGCATAATCAATATGATTAAATCTCTGTCCTCCAATTTTCAGTGCCTATTGTTTATTATTCTGTTGATTCAAATTTGCATTTTCTTTGGCTTTGTTCCACTTTTCTTTCCCCTGTTCTCCTCTATCCTCTCTCAATTGCCTTTTGACACACTAATAACCCATTATCTTAGGTAACCATTTTCCCATGTATTCCATTTACTATAGCTGTGCAACAAACTACCCCAAAACTTAGTGACTTAAAAGGACAATAGGACTTCCCTGGTGGCACAGTGGTTAAGAATCTGCTTGCCAATGCAGGGGACATGGGTTCAATCCCTGGTCCGGGAAGATCCCACATGCTGCAGAGCAACTAAGCCTGTGCGCCACAACTACTGAGCCTGCTCTCTAGAGCCAGCGTGCCACAACTACTGAGCCCGCATGCTGCAAGTACTGAAGCCCTCGCGCCTAGAGCCCGTGCTCTGCAACAAGAGAAGCCACCACAATGAGAAGTCCATGCACCACAACGAAGAGTAGCCCCCACTAGCTGCAACTAGAGAAAGCCCATGCACAGCAACAAGACCCAACGCAGCCAAAATAAATAAATAAATAAATACCCTGTTTTTTTAAAAAAATAAAAAGACAATAGTTATTTTGCTTATGAGTTTGCAGTTTGGGCAGGGCTTAGTGGAGACAGCTCATCTCTGTTCCTTTTGCATCAGCTAGGGTGACTGAAAGGCTGGGAACTAAAGTCATCTGAGACTCCTCCAGACCTCTCTCTGCACTGTGTGGTCTCTCCACAGTCTCTCTTCTGTAGCTTTAAAGTACCAGACTTCTTATTTTTAGGTTCAGGGGTCCCAAAGTACATGCCTTGAGAGAGAGAGAAAGCGGTGGCAGGTTTGGTTATGACTTTACCTTGTATGTCAGGTGGCATCACTTCCTCTTCATTCTATTTGTCAAAGCAGTTAGAAAGGTCCACCCAGGTTCAAGCAGAGAGGATACAGACGTAGCCTCTTAATGGAAGAGCACGAACATCACATTTTAAGAAGAGCATGTGGGGATTGGTTCAAGATGGCAGAGTAGAAGGACGTGCTCTCACTCCCTCCTGCGAGAGCACTGGAATCACATCTAACTGCTGAGCAATCATCCACAGGAAGACACTGGAACTCACCAAAAAAGATACCCCACATCCAAACACAAAGGAGAAGCCGCAATGAGATGGTTGGAGGGGCGCAATCACAATAAAATCAAACCCCATAACTGCTGCGTGGGTGATTCACAAACTGGAGAGCACTTGTACCACAGAAATCCACCCACTGGAGTGAAGGTTCTAAGCCCCATGTCAGGCTTCCCAACCTGGGGGTCCGGCAATGAGAGGAGGAATTCCCAGAGAATCAGACTTTGAAGGCTAGCAGGATTTGATTGCAGGACTTTGACAGGACTGGGGGGGAAACAGAGACTCCACTCTTGGAAGGCACACACAAAGTAGTGTGTGCGTCAGAACCGAGGGGGAAGGAACAGTTACCCCATAGGAGACTGAACCAGACCTACCTGCTAGTGTTGGAGGGTCTCCTACAGAGGTTGGGGTGGCTGTGGCTCACCACGGGGACAAGGACACTGGCAGCAGAAGTTCTGGGAAGTACTCCTTGGTGTGAGGCCTCCCAGAGTCCACCATTAGCCCCACCAAAGAGCCTGTAGGCTCCACTGCTGGGTCGCCTGAGGCCAAACAACCAACAGGGAGGGAACTCAGCCCCACCCATCAGCAGACAAGCGGATTAAAGTTTTACTGAGCTCTGCCCACCAGAGCAACACCCAGCTCTACCCACCACCAATCCCTCCCATCAGGAAACTTCCACAAGCCTCTTAGATAGCCTAATCCACCAGAGGGCAGACAGAAGAAGCAAGAACTACAATCCTGCAGCCTGTGGACCAAAAACCACATTCACAGAAAGATAGAAAAAATGAAAAGGAGAGGACTATGTACCAGATGAAGGAACAAGATAAAACCCCAGAAAAACAACTAAATGAAGTGGAGATAGGCAAACTTCCAGAAAAAGAATTCAGAATGATGATAGTGAACGTGATCCAGGACCTCAGGAAAGAATGGAGGCAAAGATCGAGAAGATGCAAGAAATGTTTAACAAACACCTAGAAGAATTAAAGAACAAACAAACAGAGATGAACAATACAATAACTGAAATGAAAAATACCCTAAAAGGAATCAATAGCAGAATAAATGAGGCAGAAGAACGGATAAGTGACCTGGAAGACAGAATGGTGGAAATCACTGCCACGAAACAAAATAAAGAAAAAAGAATGAAAAGAAATGAAGACAGCCTAAGAGACCTCTGGAACAGCATTAAACGCACGAACATTCACATTATAGGGGTCCCAAAGGAGAAGAGGGAGAGAAAGGACCCCAGAAAATATTTGAAGAGATTATAGTCCAAAACGTCCCTAACATGGGAAAGGAAATAGCCTCCCAAGTCCAGGAAGTGCAGAGAGTCCCAGGCAGGATAAACCCAAGAAGAAACACACCGAGACGCGTAGTAATCAAATTGACAAAAATTAAAGACAAAGAAAAATTATTAAAAGCAGCAAGGGAAAAATGACAAATAACATACAACGGAACTCCCATAACGTTAACAGCTGATTTCTCAGCAGAAACTCTACAAACCAGAAGGGAGTGGCATGATATATTTAAAGTGATGAAAAGGAAGAACCTGCAACCAAGATTACTCTACCTGGCAAGGATCTCATTCAGATTTGATGGAGAAATCAAAAGCTTTACAGACAAGCAAAAGCTAAGAGAATTCAGCACTACCAAACCAGCTCTACAGCAGATTCTAAAGGGACTTCTCTAAGTGGGAAACACAAGAGAAGAAAAGGACCTACAAAAACAAACCCAAAACAATAAAGAAAATGGTAATAGGAACATACATATCAATCATTACCTTAAATGTGAATGGATTAAATGCTCCAACCAAAAGGCACAGGCTCGCTGAATGGGTAATAAAACAAGACCCATATATATGCTGTCTACAAGAGACCCACTTCAGACCTAGGGACACATACAGACTGAAAGTGAGGGGATGGAAAAAGATATTCCATGCAAATGGAAATCAAAAGAAAGCTGGAGTAGCAATTCTCATATCAGAAAAAATAGACTTTAAAATAAAGACTGTTACAAGAGACAAAGAAGGACACTACATAATGATTAAGGGATCAATCCAAGAAGAAGATATAACAATTGTAAATATATAAGCACCCAACATAGGAGCACCACAATACATAAGGCAAATGCTAACAGCTATAAAAGAGGAAATCGACAGTAACATAATAATAGTGGGGGACTTTAACACCTCACTTACACTAATGGACAGATCATCCAGACACAAAATTAAGGAAACACAAGCTTTAAATGACACAATAGACCAGATATATTTAATTTATATTTATAGGACATTCCATCTGAAAACAGCAGATTACACTTTCTTCTCAAGTGCACATGGAACATTCTCCAGGATAGATCACATCTTGGGTCACAAATCAAGACTTGGCAAATTTAAATCATATCAAGCATCTTTTCCAACCACAATGCTTAAAAGATTAGAAATCAATTACAGGGAAAAAAATGTAAAAAACACAAACACATGGAGGCTAAACACTACATTACTAAATAACCAAGAGATCACTGAAGAAATCAAAGAGGAAATCAAAAAATACCTAGAGACAAATGACAATGAAAACACGACAATCCAAACCCTATGGGATGCAGCAAAAGCAGTTCTAAGAGGGAAGTTTACAGGAATACAATCCTACCTCAAGAAACAAGAAAAATCTCAAATAAATATTCTAACCCTACACCTAAAGGAACTAGAGAAAGAAGAACAAACAAAACCCAAAGTTAGTAGAAGGAAAGAAATCATAAAGATCAGAGCAGAAATAAATGAAGTAGAAACAAACAAAACAACAGCAAAGATCAATAAAACTAAAAGCTGGTTCTTTGAGAAGATAAACAAAATTGATAAACCTTTAGCCAGACTCATCAAGAAAAAGAGGGAGAGGACTCAAATCAATAAAATGAGAAATGAAAAAGGAGAAGTTACAATGGACACCGCAGAAATACAAAGCATCATAAGAGACTATACTACAAGCAACACTATGCCAATAAAATGGACAACCTGGAAGAAATGGACAAATTCTTAAAAAGGTATAACCTCACAAGACTGAACCAGGAAGAAATAGAAAATATGAACAGATCAGTCACAAGTAGTGAAATTGAAACTGTGATTAAAAATCTTCCAACAAACAAAAGTCCAGGACCAGATGGCTTCACAGGTGAATTCTGTCAAACATTTAGAGAATAGCTAACACCCATCCTTCTCAAACTCTTCCAGAAAATTGCAGAGGAAGAAACACTCCCAAACTCATTGTATGAGGCCACCATCACCCTGATACCAAAATCAGACAAAGATACTACAAAAAAAGAAAATTACAGACCAATATCACTGATGAATATAGATGCAAAAATCCTCAACAAAATACTAGCAAACAAAATCGAACAACACATTAAAATGATCATACACCATGATTAAGTGGGATTTATCCCAGGGATGCAAGGATTCTTCAATGTACTCAAATCAACCAGCGTGATACACCATATTAACAAATTAAAGAATAAAAACCATATGATCATCTCAATAGATGCAGAAAAAGCTTTTGAAAAACTTCAACACCGGTTTATGATAAACAACTCTCCAGAAAGTGCGCATAGAGGGAACCTACCTTAACATAATCAAGGCCATATATGACAAACCCACAGCAAACATCATTCTCAATGGTGAAAAACTGAAAGCATTTCCTCTAAGATCAGGAACAAGACAAGAATGTCCACTCTCACCACTATTATTCAACATAGTTTTGGAAGTCCTAGCCACAGCAAGCAGAGAAGAAAAAGAAATAAAAGAATATAAACTGGAAAAGATGACACAAACAGCTGGGGAGATATACCATGTTCTTGGATTAGAAGAATCAATATTATGAAAATGACTATACTACCCAAAGCAATCTACAGATTCAATGCAATCCCTATCAAATTACCAATGGCATTTTTTACAGAGCTAGAACAAAAAATCTTAAAATTTGTATGGACACACAAAAGACCCCTAATAGCCAAAGCAATCTTGAGGGAAAAAAACGGAGCTGGAGGAATCAGACTCCCTGACTTCAGACTATACTACAAAGCTAAAGTGATCTAGACAATATGGTACTGGCACAAATACAGAAATATAGATCAATGGAACAGGATAGAAGCCCAGAGATAAACCCACACACCTATGGTCAACTAATCTATGACAAAGGAGGCAAGGTTATACAATGGAGAAAAGACAGTCTCTTCAATAAGCAGTGCTGGGAAAACTGGACAGCTACATGTAAAAGAATGAAATTAGAACACTCCCTAACACCATACACAAAAATAAACTCAAAATGGATTAAAGACCTAAATATAAGACCAGATACTATAAAACTCTTAGAGGAAAACATAGGAAGAACACTCTTTGACATAAATCACAGCAAGATCTTTTTTGACCCACCTCCTAGAGTAATGGAAATAAAAACAAAAACAAACAAATGGGACCTAATGAAACATAAAAGCTTTTGCACAGCAAAGGAAACTATAAACAAGGCAAAAAACCAACCCTCAGAATGGGAGAAAATATTTGCAAACAAATCAATGGACAAAGGATTAATCTCCAAAATATATAAACAGCTCATACAACTCAATATTAAAAAAACAAAGAACCCAATCTAAAAATGCGCAGAAGACCTAAATAGACATTTCTGCAAAGAAGACATACAGATGGCCAAGAGGCACATGAAAAGCTGCTCAACATCACTAATTATTAGAGAAATGCAAATCAAAACTACAATGAGGTATCACCTCACACTGTTTAGAATGGGCATCATCAGAAAATCTACAAACAACAAATGCTGGAGAGGGTATGGAGAGAAGGGAACCCTCTAGCACTATTGGTGAGAATGTAAATTGATACAGCCACTATGGAGAACAGTATGGAGTTTCCTTAAAAAACTAAAAATAGAATTACCTTATGACCCAGCAATCCCACTATTGGGCATATACCCAGAGAAAACCATAATTCAAAAAGACACATGCACCCCAATGTTCATTGCAGCACTGTTTACAGTAGCCAGGTCATGGAAGCAACCTAAATGCCCATCGACAGATGAATGGATAAAGAAGATATGGTACATACGTACAAAGGAATATTACTCAGCCATAAAAAGGAATGAAATTGGGTCATTTGTAGAGACGTGGATGGACCTAGAGACTGTCATACAGAGTGAAGTAAGTCAGAAAGAGAAAAACAAATATTGTATATTAATGCATATATGTGGAATCTAGAAAAATGGTACAGATAAACAGGTTTGCAAGGCAGAAATAAGAGACACAGATGTAGAGAACAAAAGTTTGGACACCAAGGGGGGAAAGTGGGGTGGCGGGGGGGTGGTGGTGGGATGAACTGGGAGATTAGAATTGACATGTATACACTAATATGTATAAAATAGATAACTAACAAGAACCTGCTGTATAAAAATAAATAAAATTCAAATTTAAAAAAAAAGAAGAGCACGTGGCTTTGATACATCCTGTTTCTACCATATTTGTAAATTACAGTTTACCACACTCAATAACCATTGCCTTCATTTCACCCTCAATGCTGCCTGCTTGGGATCACATTATATGTGGGTCTATCTCTCTACTAGAAGCTACGCAAGCCCCTTTTTCATCCTGTTCTTAGTCATATCTTACTTATCATATGCCTCTTTCCATAGAAAAATGCTTATGACCAGCTCTCAGTGAGAAAAAGATCTGACTAAAATCTTTCAAATTCAATTATTTCCAGTAGTTCATCCTAAGATCTATTGGTTTTATAACAGAGAACAGTTACTCAGTAATTTCCCAATATGATAGGAGAAGGATAGGTTTTTCAGGCCTCAACAAGTTGGAGAGGAGAAATACTTGGCAGAAAGGCCTTTAAGAGAGCTTCCCAGTGAGGCCTTTCCAAATGTTATCACTTGGTCTGTAGATAAGTCTTCTGTGGGGAATAAAGCTGAATCTCTTAGGACATACCCTGAGAGTTTTTATTTAAAGAATAAATCTAGGATATGAATTTATTTTATAGTTATTTGCTTTTTTTCTCCTGAAAATGGACTTCTAAAAAAAAAAAGAATTTAGTATTTCAAGAGTCTGGCTCAGGTTTTAGTGGAGTGTATCATGCCTGTGGGAGTCCTGAAAGTTAATATAGTTTCCCAAGTAAATAGTTAAACAAGTTAAGGTAGTTTCCAAAAGAAGTTCAAAGTCTTGACTATGTGCGAGATTTACTTTTTAAGCCTTTGTACATGCATCTTTCTGATCCTCTGCTTCTTTTGCAGAAAATGGCTCTGAAGATATTGATATACTTCCTACTGGGCTGGCTTTTATCTCCAGTGTGAGTATTTTCCATGCCCCTCAGATGCTCATGTCAATAGCTGCATGGACAGTACATTAATGTTGCCGACTACAGCTGCCAGATGGATCCCTACACATTCATCCCGCCCATGGGTAAACTAGTCAACTAAAAAAGCCAAAATGGGATTCCAGAAGGCTAATTAAGATACCACGGAAATGCCAGTCTTGCCTAACCCTTGGTGGGCAGCTCCCTGTGGGCAGTTATATACCCAGTAGTGTCTCAATAAATGTATATTGAATTCCATTCGATTCCTAGACGAGGCTCCAGATTTGCTCAGCTGTTGTTCATCCTCATCATCACCCTATTGGCTGGGCCTCAGCTTCTGGAAATCATCTTCTCACTAATTAGTATTCCTCTCGTTATGCCTTCCTATGTTTGGAGCTCAGTAAATGTTTGTGGATTGAATGTTAACCATGTTACTCAATTCAAAACCCTGAGCATTTTCCACCTTGGGTACCTTGCCTTTCAAAGAGAAGCTCTTTCAAAGAGGAGTAGGGAAAAACCTGCATTTTATTCTCAATACCACCTTCACAGGTTTGGGATGATGAGGAAGCTATGTGAAGGACTGAATTTCAATAAATTAAAATGTATATGTTGTGAAGATGTTGAAAATTATCATGTACTTATTAAATCAGTTGCATTTGGAACGGGACCTAGGATTTTGAAAAAAGTAGATTGACTACCTTTCCAATGTGAATTCTGATTGCTGGAATTGCATGCTCTAATATTCCATTTTAGCCAATAAAATACTACCAAATAACATAAATTTTTAAAATCTATATCTTTTTGGCCAGAAACAGGGCACATAAAATATTCCTTAATGGCCCCAATTTCTAAATTCTTAAGTATAGTCAGGGTCTCATTTGGATTTTAAATTGCTGCTGCTGGTGGTACATGTGAGGGTGGGAGGGCGGGTGTGAGGGACTTTATTTCTTTAGTTTTCCTCCCAAACCAAAAATAAAACAAAGCTGTCTAGAAAAGCTTTTTCTTTGTTGACTTAAATTACCTATTGTCAATTTAGATTTTCAATGTTATGCCAAATAGACCTCTAAAAATAATTACTTTACAGCTAGGCGATTTCTTTGCTATTAGGAAATAATATTTGTAGTTCCTACTCTATGTTTCTTTTCTATTTTCACTAGAACTAAGTGTACTAAATTCTTGCTATTCAGAAAGTAGAGATTTTCATCACAAATAATTCCATGAGAAATGTTAGCTCTTTTTGCAAAATAACAAACAACTCATTCTTATAGGATAAGGATAATGTTCTTTGCTTATTTTTAATCTTTCTGTACTGCAATAAATTCGAGTCCTTGTTCTTGGTTACCTCCTACTGCCCTTTCTTGCCATCCTAGAACATGTTTGGAAGATGCTGATTTAGAGAGTAATTCTGTGCGATAGAAGAGAAGCAGGAATTCTAACTGGAAATTCTACTTTTGACTTTTTGATAAGAAATAAAGGTTCTACCATAGTGTTAAATGCCACAGAGATACAGATAAGCAAATGTAGAAGGGTTATCAAATAAGACATTTTGGAGACCATTGATATGACCTTTATAGAGGCGTTTCTACATACTGGTAGAAAACTGATTCCAGGGAACTAAGAGTTGGAGCAATTCAAATCAAGGCAACAAGGTCAAGTGATGTTTCCGAGAAATTTGACAGTGAAGGGAAGGTGAGAAAAATGCCTATTTGAAGTAATAAAGTTGGAAAAGATTTGTTTCAAGGAAGGAGAAATGAGCAATTTTTCAGGCAAAAGAAGGGGGCATTGGTGAAGAATGAGTGGTGAAACAAGAGAGAGAAGATGTGATTTCTAAAGACAGGCCCTAGGGAACAGGGAACGAAATAAACAGGTGTTGGAGTTAACTTAAGAACAGAAGAAAGATACTCTTTCCTTAAGAAAAGGGAGAAAGGACGAGAATTGGTAAAACTGAAGAATTACTGAGACAGAAAGGAGGGAATCAGAGGAAATTCATGTTGAATGGCAAGGATTTTTTTCAGAGAAATAGCAGGTAAAGTTATCCATTGAGAATAGGAGAAGATGGTGTGGACTCCTGAAGATAATGAAATAAATTTCGAATTGATACTTGGAATATGCAATAGATTACCTACTAGAATGAACACAAATATTGATAAATAGTATTCAATGTCTGGTTGAAGTTGGGATGTAATGTTTTTCAACCTGATTTTAGACTAGCCCTATACAGTATAAGAGCTAGAACAGGGCAAAGAGACTTGGCAAAGAATTTGATAAGGAAGCAGTAAGCAAAGAGTGAGGCTTCCTTGGAAGACGGGCTCTTGACTGATGATGGCAGATTCGAGCTCTGGAAGCAGAAGTTTGTGGCTAGGGACATGCCAATCTCTCCTCTAGGTGTGGTGACTTAAGGAGAAGGAATGATAGAGGGAATAGACCTTCCACTGATGGGCTTCAGTGGCCAGTATTGTCTGGGGAAAGCTAGATTTCCTATAAGATTTAAGCATAGAAGAACTGTTCTAAGAAAAGCTTGAAGATATAGGTGGGGTTGTTTGAAACTGAAGATTGACTACCCCAGGGGGTGGGAGGGGGGAGGGAGGGACAGTGGAAGGGCCAAGAATAGTATAATTGTAAGTAAGAGAGTGTGTGTGTGTGTGTGTGTGTGTGTGTGTGTTGTGTGTGTGTGTGTAAGAAAGGAAGGGGAGAGGGAGAGCAAGGGAGAAGGTAGAGTAGGAAGAAGGAAGAAGGAGGGAGAGAGAGAGAGAAGGAAAGAATTTAAACTGATTATAAGTGGAAGTGAGGGTACAAGAAAAGATACAATGTTGTTGATGTTGATATACATCAGAGTGATGGGGGAAGGATACAGGGAGGAAGTGGGCTGAGTTTTGTAATTGGTATAGAATAAACCAACCCCAAGTTTTGACACAATGACCTGGGATGCAGCAAAGGCCCAATACATTCAGGATGCCTATTATTGGTTGATAAACACCTGGTTCTTCCAGGAGAAAGAGCCACTGTCCAAGTTACTGGAATGAACTTTTTACAATATTTGGAGGAAAGGATTCACATCCAAATCTTTGGACATATCTGTAGGAACAAAATAGGTCAGAAATAGTAAACTGTATGAAACTGGTTCCCCTATGTTAATTCTTGGCTGATTATTCTCTTTGTCATTACATAATATAATGGATGTAGGATGAGAGCAGTGCAATAAACCCATACACCCCTTCTCTCTGCTTTGAGGAGCGTTCATTATATATAGAATAGGACTAGAAAGAACCTTCGCAATTAAACATTTTAATTTCCTCATATTATAAATGAGAAACCTGTAGTACAGGCAGGTCAAGGGACTCAAACAAAGTAATACAGCTTAGTCTCTTGCATTATGCTTTTTGGTCTAACTCCTTCTCTATATATTAAAAATTGAACATAGGTTCTTCCCATATTCCCATTTGCAATGGCTTAGATGACATTGGTAATCCCTCAGATCAGATAATGGCAATACCTGACAGTGTGAAAAATCCCAGAAATCTAAAAGAAATTTAGAGCTTTGAACATTTTTGTTAGGCCTTGAGATTTTAGCTTCCATGTGAAAACGTTGCTTTGATATGTGTATATGTGCATACTTATTCTCTATATTTTAAAGGGATTAAAATATCCAGGCATGCCAAACTTTGCACCAGATGAGCCAGGACAAATCTTCTTGATGGATTTAAATGAGCAAAACCCAAGGGTCCAGGCACTAAACATCAGTGATGGTTTTGACAAAGCATCATTTAATCCACATGGGATCAGTACTTTCATCGACAAAGGTAAAGCTTGAATGCTTAAGAATAAGGGGAAAATGAGGGAAATACAAACCACTCATCTTCAACTATTCAACATGTATGTGAAAGGAGGGAAGATGCTATTTTACCATGAAGATGTATATTTATAAGATAATAAATATGTATCAAAACATTTTTTAAAGTCATGTTGAAGAGGGGGAGACTAGACTGTGGTCACACCCTCTTTCTCCTACCCCCTTTTCTTCTCATCTGACCATCAAAACCAGTTGGGATATTGTTCTCAGAAATCTAACATATAAACTAAAGGCCCTTTGAAAATAATCTCGTCACATTTATAAAGCAACATAAAAGAAAACAATGGATGAATTAGACATTGTTAAAATTAAAAACTTCAAAAGACACCATCAAGGAAGTGAAAAAACAACCTAAAGCATAAGAGAAAAAGATTGCAAATCAGATATCTGATGAGGCTTATATCCAGAATATATAATTTTTATATCTCAACAACAAAAAGACAAATACCCAGTTAAAAAATGGACAAAGGATCTCAGTATATCTTTCCAAAGAGATACACAAATGGCCAATAAACACATGAAAAGATACTCAGTATCCTTAGTCATTAGGGAAATGCAAATCAAAACCATCATGAGATACCACTTCACACCCATAGGGTGGCTATAATTAAAAAAAGACAGACAGTAACAAACATTGGCAAGGATATAGGGAAACTGGCATCCTCACACTTTGCTGGTGGGATTGAGTGCAGTCACTTTTGAATGCAGTTTGACAGTTCCCCAAAATGTTAAAGGTAGATCTACCATATGATGCAGAAACTCTACTCCTTGGCACATACCTAAGAGAACTGAAAACATAGGTCTATACGAAAACTTACACACATATATTCATAGCAACATTACTCCTAATACTCAAAAGGTGAAAATAATCCAAATTCCTATGAAATGTTGAATGCATAACCAAAAGGTGGTATGTTTATACAATGGAATATTATTCGGCAATAAAAAGAAATGAAGTATTGATGAATGCTATAACATGGATGAACCTTGTAAACATTATCCTAAGTGAAAGAATTCAATCACTAAATGCCACATATTGTATGATTCCATTTATATTAAATGTGCAGAATAGGCAAATTTATAGAGACAAAAATTAGATTAGTGGTTGGCAGGGACTTGGGGGGGGCGGGGAATGGGGAGTGACAGCCAATGGATATGGGGTTTCTTTTTGGGGTGATGAAAATATTCTGGAACTAGATAGTGGTTTTGGTTGCACAACTCTGTGAATACACTAAAAACCACTAAACTATACATTTTGAAAGTGTGAGTTTAATGGCAAGTGAACTATATCTCAAAAAAGCTACTGGAGAAAACAAAGCATAGTTATGAATACATTGTATACACTTTAAAACAATAATTTCCAATATTATTTTTTACTTTAGTTTATAATTCCAGACTAACTTAATTTTTAAATATTTGTGGGTCCACAGATCATGTAGAAGATAAGAAGAATGAAACCTCACTAGTAGTAACTATTAACACGTGAAGGGAAGGCCAAATGGAAGTGTTGCAAATCAAAAATTTTAAATAAGTGGTGTTTTAATTCTTCCAAATACATACTGAAGTTACAATGCATTGTTAATTGTGAAGTTAAATTTGCTAGAGTGATTTAAATGAATAAAAAAATGACTAATAATTATCTCAATCCACTTATCCAACTGATCAATGTTTCATTCTTTCATCTGCACCAGCAGAGACTTGTTCATTTTTAAACGAATGGGTACCTTTTAAAATGCTTGAATACTATTTTACTGAGTAGGTTAAATATTCCCCTGAAATCTAATATATGATGTTTACTTGCCTAGCAAGCCCTTCTTTAAAAGATAATTGTACCTAACAATTTTATATTGCTTTACAGTTTATAAAGCACTTTATATATATTTTATTCCTCAAAATAAAACCCTGGGCCCAACCTTGACTCTTCCCCTCTCCCTGCTGCATTCAGTCAACTAGTTACAAAGTTCTGTCCAATTTAACCCTCACATATCTCTCCAAATGCTGACCTCTCCCCATCCTCACTGCACCATCCCAGTCCAAGTCCCCAACATGTCTATCCTAGATTCTGCAGTGGCCCCTGATTGCACTTTCCCTCTTATACCAACTCAAGCCGTTTTTATAAGCAAGCATTATTTTTTATACAAATCTGATCATGTCACTCCCTTCTGAAAATTCACCATATTGTTCCTGTCACTCTGAAGATAAACCCCAAATCTCCAGAATGGTTTCCTAGGCGCTACCCCTACATATTCTGGCATCTGGGTGCTCTCTCCAGCCTCAGTGGACACCACTGGCTCCCTGACTCTCTGGACTAGTCACACTGGATTTCCTTTAGTCCTGCAGAATGCTGCATGCCTCAGGGCCTTTGCATCTGTAATTCCCTCTGCCTGGAATGTCTTTCCACTTATTTCTGGCTTATTCTTCTTCATCATTCAGGCCTCAGCTTAAATGTCACCTTCTCAGGGAAGCCTTCCTATCATCTTATTTCAGGCTGTGAACCTTGCTATATTTCTTCTCAATGAACTTCTTCTTTTAGCACTCATCAAAATGGTAATTAATGCTTTTTATTAATGTTAAAAGATAACAACCTTCTTTCCCTCTCCCACTATTGCTCTATAGTGGGCTCCTTCTCATCTCTAGATCCAAGCTTAACTGTCACTTTTCAAGTGGGTGCAACTGTCTGAAGAAGGCATATCTCCCCACTCCCATATTCTTTTATTTACTAATTATTTCCTCCCTGTTTTCTTCTCTAGAATGTAACCATCATAAAAGCATATGTGACTTGTTCATTGCCGGATTCCCAGAGTCTAGAACAGTGTCTGCAGCATGTTAGGTGCTCTGTGAACCTGTGTTAAATGAATAAATGAATGAACCCTATGAGTCAGGCAGGGCAGATATTGATAGTTTTATAGATGGAGAAATGGGAGTTTAGAGACATGCAGTAAAGTGTGACTTCACTTCTGTCATTAGTAAATGGCAATTCCAGAAGTAGAACCCAGATGGTCTTACTTCTAATCCTATGTCCTTAATTCAGGTGAAATTTGGGCTCCTGGCTCTATTTAAATAATTTGAGAGTCATCACTTTTTTTGCCTGACACCCAGCTAGACATATGATGCTTCATTGGAGAAGGTGTAATGAGTCATCAGATTAACCTGGAGCTATTTTATTCCATGGAATAGTGTTAGAGGTGGGTTGTGTTTTTTTAAGGGAGGAAGGGGAGGTAAGGGTTGGTTTTGGTTTGTTTTTGCTTTTTTTTTTTTTTTTTTTTTTTTAAGATGGGACCAGTTTACAGATTAATCCTCAGGCATATAATCAGGCTTTCAGAAGTTAAGTATGTTATGATTGACAACTTATTTTATTTGTTAGTGACCTCCCTTAATTATGTATTTAATTCATAAGGCCAAAACATTACACATAAATTGGCATGAATGAGAAGACAGAAAACAAAAGTCTTCTCACCAAGCATCTCTTATATGAAAAGAGGCCTTAAGAAGGGGGTAAAGCCAGGACAGCAATGTATTTTTCATGCTGTGTCCAGCAAGAGTGTCTGGTCGAAGGGCCATGTGAGGGCTAAATGCTATTCAGGTTCTGCTTGCCAAGTCCCTGGAACAGAGTTGCCATGCCCTGGAACAGAGTTGGGTCAGACAAAAAGAAAGATTCATCTGTGAGGGAGCACTTTTCCTTAATTCAGGTAAAGGTGCCCATGTGGTTCAGGGGCCCTGAGTATAAGCCCCACATCTCAGGGCTCTGGCTTGCTCTGCTGCATGATTGGAAACCCCATCAAGAAAGGAACTGGGGAGATGAACGCAGATCAAATCCTGAATGGGAGCATGGGCCCAGGCTCTTTCAAACTCGAGAGTTCATCTGACTTAGAACTCCTGATAAGTCAGAAAACAGTACTCTGAGAAGCTAGAGTACTACCCCCAATCCTGTTCACAGCAGTTCACATTACGGTATGAGAACAGATAGGTGAACATTCCTGAGGTTGGTTATACCTAAAATTGGCTAATCTATTTTCTTCTACATTCGTATTTACATTCCACGTCTACTGGGTTCATGAATAACTAAATATCGTTACTGCAACCTCAGGTAGGTGACTTGTGTCAGGAGTTCATTCTCTCTCTGGGAAATGTTTATTTTAAAATATTTAGACAGGCCTGACTCTTCTTGAACGTGTGTTGCAATGTAGGCAGTTCTCACAGAAAAGAATTCTCGGCAAAGCTTTGCTTGCTTGTACCCACTTCTCTTGTTGATGGGCCACCTTGGGAAACCGCATCCGTGTTTATGCACCACTGTAATTCTGCATCTTCCTGTTAGAGAGGGTGTGCAGGTGAGGCTGAAGGGAGCACTGCAGAAACATCTGGGCTTGGCTTTGCCACTGGGTGGTGATGAAATTGCTGACAAGTCATTAACCTTCTGAGTGTCAGTTTCTTCAATAAAATGAAGATTCTGGCATTTGTTTGACTTACCTATCAGATGGGTTGCGAGGATCAAATGCAAGATGTATAAGAAAAATCCTTGGACATGACCAAGTTCTACACTAGGTGTAATAATAGTTGCAACAGAAGCAAACTTCTTGGAAATTATGTCTTTTTTCCACTTTAGACCAAATTGTTTATCTTTATGTTGTGAATCATCCCCACATGGAGTCCACTGTGGAGATATTTAAATTTGAGGAACAGCAACGTTCTTTGGTACACCTGAAAACTATAAAACACGAACTTCTCAAAAGGTACGGAATTAAAGTATTCAATTTGCGCCTCTGCTGTGTGCTTTGTTTTCTTTAGTTCACAGCCTTTGTTAAACTTTTGTTTTGAAGCTTTTTCTTCTAAAGCTTTCTAAAGGTTCTCATGGTGACATTGCCCAGCACCTCACTAGAAATTGCTGTATTCGGTATTGAGTATCTTTATATTCTCCAACTTTTTGAAAGCATTTTAATCCTATAAAGTTGCTCTAATTCCATCCTCCATAACACAACAGCACAGAACCTGCTATTGGGCTCTTTAAACACCCACACCCTTTAGTTGTCCTGGTAGGTTGTATTCTGAAAGCCATACCCATTGGGTGTTATAACCAGCCTCCAGAAGGACCATTCCTTTGTTCAATCAAAGTTTTAAAGTAACATTTGAAAAAAGGCCTGTAGGCATATATAAAAATTCACATTTATTAAGTATTGACTATGTGCCAGGCACTGTGCCAAAATCCCTAATTCCCTTTCACTCTCACAACTGCCTTTAGTAATAGGCATGAGTAAACAGAGACTTAGAGCAGTTTGGGGTAAGTTACTTACCCAAATTACATAATTTGTAAGTGGTAGAACTAGGGTGTAAACCTTGACCCATCTGAATTCAAAGCTGGGCTCTTAATCACTGTGGTGAACATCTTTGAGAAAAATTGTATGTTTTTTACTGGCTACGTTGCCTGTTTCAAGCCTGTAACGAACAATGAAGAATCTTTTATAAAATGGATTCAACGCTGAAAGACTGGTTCTAAAACCGTAGAGGTTAATCTTTCCATGAGGTAGAAGAGTAGGGAAAGAAAAGGAAGGAAGTTCATCTTCTCTCCTTTGCTCTCTTTCTCAACAACACATTTGGATTTCTCCCCATAGAATGTGGGGGCAACAAAAGGAGAGGCAGAAGAAGTAAGAGAACTTGAAGTTGTTGACTTTTCCCATGATGCACTGTGCTGGGTTCTGAGGCACAGTGGGGACCAGGACTGCCACTGCTGGGTGACTGAGAAACTGTGGACAAGTCACTTAACCTGTGCTTCAGTTTTCCTCAGCAAAATGGGGATTCCCTCATAGGCCTGACTTACCTACCAGGTGATTGTGAGGGTCAAATGCAATAACATCACCTTGTGGGAAGAGTGCCTCAGAAAGCATAGCCTGAGGGAAAACTCAAGACACAACTCTTTGGTTAGGGAGTACCAGCCCAGGATGCAGAAGTCAGACACCAGCCTGAGGCAGGGAAAGTGGAGTGTTATGGGTTGAATTGTGTCTCCTCAAAAAGATAAGTTGAAATTTTAACCCCTGATACCCCAGAACATGACCTTATGTGGAAATAGGATCCTTACAGATGTAATTAGTTAAGATGAGGCTGTATTAGAGCTGAGTGTGCCCTTAATCCAATATGATTGATGTCCTTATAAGAAGACAGATGGACACACAGGGAGAATGCATGTGAAGATGGAAAGTGAGATTGGAGTGATGCATCTACAAGCCAAGGAATGCCTGAGGCTACCAGAAGCTAGAAGAGGCAAAGAAGGATCCACCAGTAGAAGCTTCAGAGGGAGCATGGCTCTGTCAACAATTTGATTTCAGACTTCTGGCCTCCAGAACTATGAGACAGTAAATTTGTGTTGTCTTAAGCCACCCAGTTTGTGGTACTTTGTTACAGCAGCACCAGGAAACTCATATGGGAGAGAGTCTATAGCAAATGCATTGTTAAGCCAGCTACTGCTAAGTGCAACTGACTGCTTGAAATCATGGGATTGCCCTCCAGTAAGCAACATAAACCTCATTTCAAGACAATCTGGCCAAGATAAGAAAGGAAGAGGAGTTTATCCACTCCCCCACCATCTCTCAGTAGTCAGAGGTTTGCCTCAAGGGGTGTTAATTCCTGCACATACCTTTTTACCCATGTGCAAGGCAAGTCTGGTGATATCCTGTGCTTTGAATTTGACACGGAAGCCTGGAAATGGGAGTAAGAGGCCTATAACAGACATGAGGTAAGGCGCTATAAGGGTACACTGTGGAAAGTCTGTCAGATCCTATGCAGAGCTGGTTGAAATAGTGCCAGCTGGAATAGGGCAGGTGCGGCTTTGAGGATCTAAAGAAGACCTTGAGAGGTACCCTGATAAACGCATACCCAAGCATTTCAAAGGGTAGAACAAGGTGCTATGGAACAAATTATGAGGGAATTTAACTTAATCTATGGTGTTAATACTTTTTGGAAGAAGGACTGCGCAAGCTGAGACCTAAAAGACAAGTAGCCCAATAACATTGGGAAAGTCATTGTACAACAAAACCTCAAAGTATTTCCTGATACATCCAAATTTTTCTTTCCTAAATTTAATGTAAACTTGTATGGATATAACTGAATCACTTTGCTGTACACCTGTAACTAACACATCATTGTTAATCAACTATACTCCAATATAGAATAAAAAATTTTTTAAATCATAAATGCCACTAGAAAGGGTGGCACATTAACTTTATTGACAATATTGTGTATTTTACAAAACTGCTGAGTAAAGAAGCTTCACACACACACACACACACACACACACACAGGTTCAATCTTTTTTTTTTTTACATTTTTTTCTAGTCATCATCTCTTTTTTTCTTTTCCAAAATAGAAATGATTGTTTCAATTGTTGTAAGAGTGAGACTTGGTTCATTTAAAAATTTCAGTGGTATTGAAGAACATAAATAAGAAAGAATAACACTCATAATCCCACCTATGCAGAGAAAATATAAAGGTCAGGATGAACTGGATCTTGCTACAATAATAGAAAAGAAAAACCCTAGCATCTTTAATGGCTCAAACCCACAAAGTTGTGTTTTGTTTTCATAGTCATGCTACATATCCAATGTAGGTGATTCAGGGAGTCAGTTTTATGGTGTCCTCATTTAGAACCCTAAGAGAGGACCACACTCTCATTTATCAGAAAAGTTGCTGGTTACTGTGGAAGAGTGAGGGAAGCATGGTGGATCTTGTACTGCCTCTTAAAGTCTCCCATCTCGGAAGCTACATACATTACTTCAGTTTTTTTTTTTTTAACATCTTTATTGGGGTATAATTGCCTTACAGTTGTGTGTTAGTTTCTGCTTTATAACAAAGTGAATCAGCTATACATATACACATATCCCCATATCTCCTCCCTCTTGCGCCTCCCTCCCACCCCTCTAGGAGGACACAAAGCACCGAGCTGATCTCCCTGACCAGCTCTTTATCAGCAACCTGCTCATGAGGTGGACAGATCAGAGCTTAAAGATTTTTTTCAAAATTAGGGGAATATGGTGGAGCTGCATATTAACAACAGTGGGAAATTACCCAATTTTGGGTTCGTTGTGTTTGATGATTCTGAGCCTGTTCAGAAGGTGCTTAGCCACAGGCCCATCATGTTCAGAGGTGAGGTCCATCTGAATGTGGAAGAAAAGAAGACTCGAGCCGCCCAGGAAGGAGACTGCCGAGATAACCACCTGCAGGGACCTGGAGGCCCTCGAGGTGGGCTGGGTGGTGGGATGAGAGGCCCACCCTGCGGAGGCATGGTGCAGAAACCAGGATTTGCAGTGGGAAGGGGCAGTGCTCCAAGGCAGTGAATTGCTCTTCACCGATCTTCAGGCAGCAGTACAAACCCTAGCACAGAACGGTGAATTTCTTCAGCCAACCTTTGGTATCTTGGAATCTGATCCTAGTCTATCATAAACTGCTTAAGTTTGTACAATTTCACTTTTTGTGTTAATGGTGTGTGCTCCTTACCCGCCCCCTCCCCCCATTTTAGTCCTTCACTTCCAATATTGTGGAATGATATTTTAGGAAAAATGGATTTTTAAAGAAGAAAAAAAAAAAGACTGCATTTCCCTGCTTTACTTGCATATACAGACTGGATTTTTTTTTAACAGTTTCCCCAAAGGAATGTTTCTTGCTTATTACTGCCATTTGGTATGTTTCGTTCATTGGAATATTTCTTACTTATTTTCTACATGTTTCAAAATCCTGGGAGAATTACAGGATTTGATAAACATTTTGAAGGCAGGAAAAACCCAAATTGTCTCTTCTTTGAGAGTCAGGACTACCTTCTGGTGCGGAAAAATTGCCGTTGGAAAAATTGACAATTTAGATTCTCTCTGGTATGGTTAAAAACTGAATAAAAGGTGTTAGTGGAGTTTTTCTTTGGATACGCGATCACCAAACAGTTCCAAAACCTACTGTTTTTACCACTGAAATTTAAATTGTGAGATAGGTTTTAAATGTCTAGAATGCAACTGATAAGCTTTTCTGGAACTGTTAGATTTTTTTTTGAAGTAGAGTTTTTTCATGTTTAATTTGTATTTGTAAAAAAAGAAAAAAAAATTTTTTAAATCTGAGTAACACAAAACCAGAGCAAAACTGTTGTGCCTTCTATTTATCTTTGATTCCAGTCTTGGCAATTGTTTAAAGAAAAATAATAATAATTTTAAAAAACCTAGATTTGTTCTATCAGGTTCAGAGTATGTTGGGAATTATAGAATCCCTCTTTCACCTGTAAAAAAAAAAACAAAACAGTCGCAAGTCAACAGATTTAGATTTGAGGTTTATTTGTATACTTGTCTGTTTTTGCTGATTTCTGTGGAAGGGAGGAGTGAGAAAATAATAAATGGCTAAAAGAAAATCCATCAGGGCAATGAAAAGTCATGTACTTTCTGTGGAATCCTTTAATCCATACTAGTTCATGTATACTTTTTCAAACTGATGAATTTATTGGTCTTTGAGATTTAGTGATTTTAAATAGCCCATGGGGTTTTTTCTTTTCCTCTCTCGTCTCTTTCCTTTTTTTTTTCTTCTTCATTTTAGTGTGAATGACATTGTGGTTCTCGGAGCGGAACAGTTCTATGCCACGAGAGACCACTATTTTACCAACTTCTTCTTGGCACTATTAGAGATGGTCATGGATCTTCGCTGGACTTACATTCTTTTCTACAGTCCAAGAGAGGTTAAAGTGGTCGCCAAAGGATTTAGTTCTGCCAATGGGATCACCATGTCACCAGACAAGAAGTAAGCTCTTTTAAAAATTCCAACCCTTTACCCTTGACATTTTCATGGATTCCTTCCCTGAAGAAGTGCTTACTTCCTGAGGCTTAAGTAGTCAATACATGTGTGGAGGGATCCAGCGTGGCCAGGGTTCACAATAAATGTGTGATCTTAAGCCAACCATTGCTCTCTTGCACTTTAGGGTCCCCCAACAAAATGAGGGATTTTGACTCAAGGATATGAGGTACTTGTTCCAAATTCTTATGTGACTAAAAAAGAGTATAAATGCATGATTCCTCTGCCCCTTATGAGGCTAGAAGGTCTTTAATCACTTATACTAAGTTCAGTTACCCAAAAATTCTTATTGGAGAGGAAGACCCAACTTAGATTGGGCATTGGGATTGTATACGTTTCAGACTTACTGTTATACTACAACAGAATTTTCTATAAGAAGACATTATTTTATGCAGCATAAAATTTTATGAGAAACACTCTTTTAAAGTGTTTTTAAAATGGAAGGTTATTTAAGAAGAAGAGTACCATGAATATTAAATGTAAAGGTGAGATAATAAATAGAGATGATCCCTGTGGAAAACAGCGCTAAGTATTCTTCCTCTTTTTAAAAATAATTGTGATTGAGTTTCATGATCATCTGCTACTTCTTTTCAAGCACGAGTTTCTGGAAGTATAGGCTCTATTGGACTTATGAGAGGTCCACTTACCTCCATTCAATTTAAAGAATAAAGTGTGACTCCTAACTGATGAGACTGAGCCTATATGTCATCTAGAAACACCAATTCCATTACCTTATGGTCATATCTCATATTCAACGCTTACTTAAAGCACTTCAAGAGTATTAAAAATACCAGTCCATTATCTTTTACTGTGGTTTAGAAAGGCATTGTAGTGGCACTTTGAGCTATTGTGAATTTGTATACTTCTTCTCCAAAATAAAAGTTAGTATCATCTCTCATTACTACTTGCTTAAATGTAAATGTTACTTACTTCAAAGGTATATCTATGTAGCTGATGTATTGGATAAGAACATTCATGTAATGAAAAAACATGACAACTGGGATTTAACTCAACTCAAGGTAAAAGTGCCCTGTCTTCCCACACAACGTGTTCTATTACATTAGCTCCCAAGCTTGACCTCGGAATGTGCTCCCTGAATGAAGGAAATGAGACTATTTTAGAAGAACGTTGGTGAGATTATGCTTGCACTTCTAAAATTCAGTAGCAAAAATCTAATTTCAGGATCCAGAAGGAGCTGGTGGGAGGGAGGAGGTAGGGAAGAAAGTCAAAACAATGTCTTCACTACTTCCTCTTTGTTGGAAGGTAATCCAGTTGGGCACCTTAGTGGATAACTTAACTGTTGATCCTGACACGGGAGATATTTTGGCAGGATGCCATCCTAATGCCATCAAGCTGCTGATGTATAATACTGAGGATCCTCCAGGGTCAGAAGTAAGTTCTTATACTTCTCTAAGCTCACGGGAAAAGCGGCAAGAACAAACAATTTGTTGAGGTGACTTGGGAGAAGTTAGCAGGTCATATGTGATGTTCCAGAATTGAACAAATTCTGCATATGGAAAGAGTAAAGATTTGGGGCAGGATGGGGAGATACAGCCCATTAACCCCTTCAAGTCACCTGGTGACAGTTTAACATCAGTGCTAAACAGCATATCCTATCCTTGCAAAGGCTGTACTTGCTATTGAGAATCATGGGAAAATATGAGCTTGATTATTCATATTGACCCAGATTCCCATATCATAGTTCCAATCAGGATGTAGGCTCTGAGCAGGCCCTAAAGTTAGGCAAAGGGAAAGTCATATATGGAAACATCTTTCATACTGCCCAACAGGAAGCTCACATGAAAGGGTTTAAACGACTGTAGTCTCATAAAAAAATTAGATTTTGCCTGCAGGTTCTATTATATATGATAGTGTTGAAGAATGTCTCATTTTAAAGATGTTATTTTAAATATCTTCTAAAATAATATCATATGCCATTGAATTTTATATGGCATTAGAAACAATAGCATAAAGCATTGCAATTTCTATAGCATTGAGCTTAAGAATAAAAAAATCTCTAGTGAATTTAAATACAGGTATAAATTCTTGGCACACATACTATGAGAGATTTATTCACAAAAATTTATTGAGCACTTATAATGTACTAGACTTTGTTCTAATGCTTAGAAAATAATCAGAAAACAAAACATACAAAGATCCCTGCTGTTAGGGAGGGAGAAAGACAATGAACAATAAGCATAAGAAATAAGTAAATTAGTAAGTTTGAAAATGGTAAGTTCTATGGGAAGAAAAAGCATAACAGTAAAAGGGATCAGGATTACTAAACAGAGGAATGGCAGGTCTTATTAAGTATGGAGACTAGGCTATGCCTCATTGAGAAGGTAAGGTTTGAACAAAGAGAATGTTTGAATCTAGGTTTGGGGAGTTGGGAAATTGAGACTCAAATCCCACCCTGGTAATTGGCCCAGTGGGTAAAGTAGAACGTACAGTTATTCTGCTTCCAATATTGCTATTCTTTAGTTTAAAAAAAAAAAAAAAAAAAAGATTTGTTTCTTTTATTAACATATTAGTCACAACTTTCTTTGTTTTGTTTTTGGCTCTGCTGCATGGCTTGTGGGATCTTAGTTCCCTGACCAGGGATTGAACCCATGTCCTCGCCAGTGAAAGCACGGAGTCCTAACCACTGGACTGCCAGAGAATTCCCTAGTCAACAATTTCTTGACAAAAAACAACAACAACCAAAAACAAAACAAAACAAAACACCCCAAAACATCAAAAAAATATAAAAAGAAACAAAAGTCCAGCCTGAGATTAGAACCTGAAGAATTGTTACCCTAAGCTACCCTGGCCTCAGATATATGCCCCCCAAAGTGATACATATAGCTTTTCTACAAATGCCCAACAACAATGTCTGCTTTAAGAGAATGAAAATACGACCCATAGAATGATATGAAAATTGTTTAGACTCTTTTTCATATCTCCATTTTCAAGTTTAATCATTTGTTTATTTTAGATAAGACTTCTTTCTTCACAATCACTGACACCCTTTATTTTTGGTGGGGGCTAATGTTTTCTACATTCCAGCTTGAGTATTTCCATGTAACAAACCTGAGATAAAGTTGTAGGATCTTCCTCAAGATAAAACAAGAACAAAAACAAAAAAAACTAAATTCTATTTTAATAAGAGATGTTGATATAGACTCATGACTCATGAAATCCTAATCCTAAATTAAATCCTAATTTAATTCACATCATGTCCTATTTGAGTGAACTTCATCCAGGCTATTTGGAAACCTGAGCACTTACGTATTTACTGATGAGCAAACTAAACTGTGTAAATCCTGAGGATCAATAACAGTACTAGGCAGTGATGTGTCAGATCGAATTCCAAAGTATGCATTCTTTATGCTTCCTTGAGGGAGGGGTCCAGCTGTGAAAACTACCATCTACTGGTTCTGGGTTGTGTTGGCTGGCTAACTGGTTGTCCCTTCATTATCTTGTCCCATGTTTCCCTCCTCATCCTGTATGCCCAGTCAAAGGCAAGAACCTTTCCACAGAGGGAGCAACAAGATTAGATAAGAGCATTCACGGTTCTTACCTCTCTCTATAAAGTCCGAACTATCAAAATTGTGTGGACCATCTGTTGAGGAATTTGGCTAATGTGAGATCACTAGTCCACCTGACTGACTAGATATCGTTAGGACACTGATACTTTCATCAGAAGAAGAAAAAGAAAAGATTGAAGATGTACGGATTTTAGCTTACTGATTTCTGAGAAACATATTACTCCTGGAGTATTTGGGAAGGAAAACATCTCTGATGGCTGTTTGTTCATACTCTACTAATGAATGATCTTTCTTGACAGGTACTTCGCATCCAGAATGCTTTGTCTGAGAAGCCCAGGATAAGCACTGAGTATGCCAACAATGGCTCAATGCTTCAGGGCAGCTCTGTGGCTTCTGTGTACCAGGGGAAGCTTCTCATAGGCACCGTATTTCACAAAGCTCTGTACTGTGTGCTCTAGAGTCCAGATATTCCAAAAAGTCTACATGTTTGGTAAAAGTAAACCCTTAATTATATGATAACTCGAACTATAAGTAAATGACAATAAAAATAACTAAATAATAAATTTTTATTGGACACACCAATAAAAATGTGTCCGGCTTTTCTCATGGATAGAAGAAGCAGAGAGATTACGTAATATTCACCTAACTGCAAGTCAAGATAGTGACAGTCCAACAAGAGACTAAACCTCTTAATTCTTTTTATCTACCACCCCCAATATTCTTTCTACAGTAAAATGAGTGAGCTGTGGTAAGTGAGGTGTCCAGCTCACCTAGGGCTCCTTGGTAACTGTGTGGCAAAATTAACCTCCTGCAACTGTGATGTTCTGAGCCTCCTGCAGTCCAGACCAGGAGAAAAGCTAATGTTCAAATATTTACAATTCCCCCTCTCTTCCCTCAATTGCACAAGGCACAAGCTGCCAATCAAGTGCCCAGCCCATGGATAAAAGCAAGAGTTGGCATCATGTGACTGCCCAAATTCCTCCTTGAACTTGCATTCTCCCAATGTAGACACAGGAAATCAGATTCTGGAAAATCTGACAAAGACAGACCACACTGCCTACCTCAAGGCAGGGCAGAGCTAATCTGATCTTTGTAACAGGTCTTTATTTGTAGTGATATCTGTATCTGAAGCGTTGTAATCAGCTTGGCTCTGAACCAGGAGATGGGGCCTCAGGACTGTTATCCTCATCTGCTTTAAACATGCTCTTCTGGTTGATTCAATAAACACTTATTAAGCAACATTCCATAGACCTGGCCCTAAAGAATCTGAAATAAATAACAGTATTGTATTGAAATCTTATCTTAAGGACCAAGTCAACCTTAGTTTGATGAGAATGAATAAAAGTGTCCCTTTCTTGGTCAAAAACCAGGACAACCTTTAGGAAATCATTAACGGGACTTAGTATACACAAGCACTCCAACCCCTTCCTTTTTTGTGACTTTTGCTGGGGAGTGGTTGGTTGATTTTTTTTTTTTCTCTCTGGGGATGGGGTGTTGGGGTGACCTTTTTATTTCCTAAGTCATTTTGCTCAATTAGATGTAAGTTTTGTTGAAAAGTTTTGTAGCTGGGTAAAATTCTACTTTTTAGCCCATGTAACCCTTTCTGATTTAGACAGTAGGATTGCAGTTTCCATTGCTTTAGGGGATGAATGACACAGCAAAATGTTATAGTCAGTTCTCAGATTTTAATTTTGAGAAGACTAACCATTAGGGGGACACAGAGAAAAATAACTAAGAGCATGTATACAGCCGGTTTCGGAAAATATGTCTTATTTTCTGTCCTTAACCCTTACAACTACAAATTAGATAAAGTTTACCAGACTAGGGGGGACATGGAGATTCAGAGATGAGAAGAATAAGAGTATTTAGAGGCTGGTGTGTTCCTAAGAATTTGCCCTGGCTTCTTCCCAGGCCAATTTAGGAAAGGCTTCATGATAAAACTCCCAGAGAGATTTGGGGGATCTCATTGCCAGGGACCAATACGTCCTTTCACAGTGAGGGCCTGGAAAGTTACAAAGCTCTGGAGCTTCCCTTCTTGTAGGCACTTCCAATCTTTATGTGATTATCTTGAGCCTCTTCCCTCACTTGGCTTGGGAGGGAGAGGGATTGCCCCTCACAATAGATGCTGCATTTTGATGATTCCTTGTCTTTTCTTCCCCAGTCTTTCTGTTTAAATTGTCAGAGATGCAGGTAGGGATACTAGGGTGATGAAGAGGAGGTGGTTGAGTTCAGGAAAGAAAATAGTAAAGATAAGTGCAAAAACCAATGTGGTAGACAGCTCCAAGATGGCCCCCAATGATCCTTAATTTCTGGTATTCATTCTCTTGCACAGTTCCCTTCTACATCAAATATGGCTGATCTGTGTAATCAGTAGGATATTCTAGATGTGATGTGTGAGTGTCAAGGCTAGGTTATACAAAAACACTTCCATTTCTATTTTGCTTACAAAAAACTGCATCGTGATAAAAGTTTCTGATTGTTTTAAGATGCTAAGTTCTGGAGTAATTTGTAATGATAGTCAAAAATGAAACAGAAAACCACATATAATGCAGAGATTAAACAAAAGCCAAAAGTTCATTCTTTAAAAAGATTAATAAAAACTAATACACACCTGGTGAGACTTGCGAAGAAAAAAGAATGACTCAATTATCCAATGTCAGAAATGAAAATAAGACATGTAGATGCTATAGATAATAGAGAGATAAAAAGAGGGGTTAATGAACCACTTTGTGCCAACAAATGTGAAATTTTTATGAAAAGAACAAACTCCTAGAAAAAAATATAACACTCTATTAATTGGGGTAAGGCTGACCTACTGTAACATACAAAACAAAACGTACAATGCCTTAAAAAAAAAGGATGATCTATTTCTCTTTTATTTTGCAGTTTTCAGGAGAGTGATTGATGAGGCAGCTTCCCTTGATGGGGTCATCCAGAGAGATCACTGATCGGAATTTTGCAGGAAAGAGAAAGCACACTCAAACAGGGCTGTTGAGAGAAGTTCTTTCAGGGGACTATTGACACAATGGTGGGAATGTGAAAAAGAAACTAACAAGAAAAAGTACAGCACTCCATTGTTAGCAATGGAGTGAGAGAGATTGTGGGCGGGGGGCTGGGGTGGGGGGAGTCCAGGGACTCTTTCCAACCCTAGGTTTGAAGGAACAAGGGGTAGAAGCAGTTACTAGAACCAGAAGAGAGTAGATAAAGTGGAGACTCTCCCAATAGATGCTCTGGTCATTGGTAGAAAGAGGCAGCTAACCTATGACAACTCAGCAGAGACAGCAGAGGGAATAAATATCTTGACTGAACTCCCCTTCCACCCTCCCAACTAGAATCCAGAAGGCAGGGAGCTATTAATGGAGCCCAGAAAGCCTCCAGGACACAAAGCAATGGGGAGTTGCATAGAGAGTGTATCTTGAGCAGCAATAGCTTCATCTTATTGCTGCACCATTGCCTAGGTTACTATAGTTATCTGCATGGTGGAAGGTAGGTCACCCCCATGTCTGTATTTCATCAAACTGGAAGGAGAAAGAGGTTGGAGGATGTCAGGGAGAAATACCCCATGTCTTAAGGCCTAGAACCAGGAATGGTAGTCATTATTTCTACTCCCTTACCAATGGTAAAAACTAATCACATGGCTGTACCTAACTAACTGCAAAGAAAAATGGATGATGTAATATGACTGGAGAGACATATGTTCAAGGAGGAAAAAAAGAATAAATTTTAGTGAACAATTAGTGGTCTGTGCCACAGTCCACCTTTTGGCCAACAAATATCCATCTGCACCCTTCTCTTACACATTAGTTCCCTCACCAAGAAATATAACCCCAAATTCCATGCAATTTCTGCATCCAGCTCAAAGCACAGGATCTCTGGGTGATGTTTGGACCTCTGCATTAGGTCCAGATTTGGCTGCATGAGGCAGCTTAGAAAATAAAATGATTGTCCCCACAATACATCCAATTACAATGGTTGAGTATGAGCAGAATAACTAATAATAAACACTCCTAGTTAAAAAAAAAGAAGACGAAGAAGAAGAATAGAATATACTCAGTAGTCGCTGGTCCATAACAATGATATTATTCCACCAGGGAGGAAATGAGGTGGTTACTTGTCTTGGCAGTGGTGTATTTTCCCATGTCCTCTTTGAATCCAAATTTTGCCCTTTCAGAATTCTTTCTGGTACATTACACTATAAGGCCACATCTAAATTGAGTCTTGGAAAGACTGTGTAATTTTAATAGCCTTCTTCTTATAGGTGTAGGTTTGAGAATCTGAGGACATTTCCAGGCCAGAGTTTTGGTTGCTTTTGAAATGTAAGTGTCTTAGAAATCTGATAAGCTTCTGCATCTATTTGTTTCCAGTAATTGCCATGTGCCAGCAACAACATTCAGATTTCTTTTTGGAGCATAGTTTTTTAGCCTACTTTACTTCCCGGTTTCCATGTCTACCCACTTCTCTCTCCCTCATTCAAATGCTGTCTCCTTTGAGGCCATCTGAAGGAATAGGTAAAAGGAGGCAATATAATCTCCCACAGGGCTGGCTCCCTTGGCTTTCCTGACTGGGAGGCATTTAGGAAATGCTATGAGCTGTAGCAATTTTACTTCCTGGTGTTGGGGCACAGAACCAAATTTCTAGACCTTCTCTATAGCCTCTGCTTTAGGCCTGCTAGTTCTTACCTGAGCACATAATTTTATTACTGTCCTCTACTAAAAACATTAAGGAACAACCAACCTTTACATATGAACATTCTGGTTGGTCTCTGGGGAAATGGCCGGTCTTTCAAGTTACTGCAGGAAATGGTTTTATTAAATATTTTTGCGAGGAACATTACAAGAATCTCCAGCTTTGTAGCCTGTGATGTTTCTTCAACTCTAACCACATATTTAAGGTTACTTTTAGAGCCACTTCTAGGTTCAAATTCCTATATTTTTAAGGTCATGCTAAGCTGTTGTAACAAAGTGATCTCTTATTTAGTGGCTTAAAAAATATAGAATTACTAAAAGATAATACGTCATAGTGGGTGAGAGCACAGATTGCGGAGCCCAATTTTCTGGATTTGAATCCCAATTCAGTTACTTACTAACCGTGCAACTCTGGCCTTCTCTGAGTCTCAGTTTTCTCTTCTTCAAAATTGAGGTAGTAAGAGTAACTAGCACTTAGGGTCGGTAAGAGGATTAAAAGAGTTAGGATATGTAAAATTTAGAACAGTACTTGTTATACGCCAGTGTTATATACACGCTTCCTAATTTTAAAAAGTATTTATAATCTCTTTCACGTCAGAGATCTCAAATGACTGTCCCTGAGACAGATAAATATGAAAACTCTGATCCTTGTGGTACTCCAGGGGTCTAGGAGTTTTCACGAAGGAGCATGTATTCTGCAGAGCATTAACATCTTCATGATCAATCATCATACTGGATTCCATTATATTGGATTCCATCCCATAGAAAAGGGAAAGAGAGTGTGAGGAGACAGGCCAAACATCTTCAGACCCAACCTGGAAACGGCACTCCTACTGACATTCTATTAATAACAGCATAGTCGTATGGTGACACCTAATTGGAAGGGAAGCTGGGAAATTTAGTTTAGCTGGGGAGCCTTATGCCCAGAGAGGAAGGATTTGGGTAGGTAGCCAGTATCCTCTATCATAGTTCCTTAAACTGACTGAAGAAGAGTTTGTAAATCATTATAATTCTATTACCGTTAAAGAAATTGAGTTTGTAATAAAAAATTTTCACACTGAAAGAAACTAAATACTAGAGATAATCAAGTGTTAATAAAGTTGAAGTGGATAAACACATTGTAGTAAATTCATACAATGAAATAGTATACAGCAATGTATACCACAACTAGAGCTATTTGCAACAACATGGATGAATTTCACAAATGATGTTGAGCTAAAGAAAATCAAAATTAATACACGTGGGGTGATTTTATTTGGGTGGAATTCCAAAAAGGGCAAAATTAAACAATGTTGTTGGGGGATGCATGCTTAGGTGGTTACATTAGAGAGAAGAGGAAGATGATGGTTATCACAAAAGTTAGGGTAGTGGTTTCCTCTAGGGAAGGCGGGGGTTGTTTGTGGTCAGGGTAAGATACATAGGGAAACTTCTGGAGTACTAGCACTGTTATGTTTCCTGACTTGGATGGTGGTTTGCATTGATATTTCTTTATAATTATTCTACAACTGTGTATATATTTTTTATACACTCAGGTATATACAATGTATCTCACAATAGATTTTTCATGCATATGGAAAAGCTAAGAACAACTTCAGAAAATAAAAGTGAAGGGCAGGGATAGATCTAATAATAAAAACAGTTTAGTATTTGTGCAAGAAAAAACCAAATAGACCAATGGAATAGAACAGAGATCTCAGAAACGTATTTCTGTCTGGGGAATTCAAATAAGATAAAATTAGCAGCACCAATTAATAGGGTAAGGATGTTTGTTTAGGAAATGGAAGTGGGAGAACCGACTCACACTATGGAAGGACATAAAATTATGTCCTACCTGCCATCACTAGGTAACTACCAACCAAGGAGCAACTCTATAACCTTTAGAGTTAATAGGAGACAACATAGGAGAGTATCTTCATGACCTAAGAATAGGGAAGGACTTCTGAAACAAAGTTTCAAAAATATAAACCCTAAAACAAGAAAGTTGATTGAATGAATCATCGAAATTAAGGATTTCCATTCAGTGCAGGACACCACTGACAAAGATAATAGATGAATATCAGAATGAGAATTATTTGCAATGTTAAATTGACAAAATATTAATAAGTAGAATATATTAGGAACTCTTGAGAATAACAAAGTGGAGATAGTAACCCCAAGGAATAACAGGCAAATAGTGTGAAGAGGCAATTTGCAGAAGAAGGGAAAAAAATAAAGCACATGAAAAGCTCAGAATCTTTAGTTATCAGAGAAGTACCAATTAAAACAGCACTCTTAAATTACTTTATACCTATTAGGCTAGCAAAATTAAAAGGCTCAGTATTGTCAAGTGTGGATGGGAAGTTAAGAATACAGGGAAACTCGTGCATCATAGGTAGGAGTGTAGATAATTTTGGCCACAATAAATAAGACCCAGAGCTCAAGGAATCATAAGAACTGTAGGATCCAGAGCCATGCCTGCAGCCAAACTAGCAGAGCAGATGCTTGCTATACTGCCTCTTTTTTCAAGGTTTCAAATTTACTCTTGCTCAAGCACTTCTGATTTGAGACACAAAATCACCTCCTGTACTGTGGCTTCAAGAGTTGTGGAAGTTTAGGTTCTATTTTCCACCTCTGCAGGGGAGGAAGGTGTATTAGAAGAGTGGTATCTGACCCCCCCCACAAACCCGCCCGCGCCCCAGGTGAAGTTCAGGAACTGGTATTCTATAAAATCTCCCTACATGATCTATTATGTAGCCAGGATTTTAAAACACTGCACCCAAAGGGTGTTGGAAAAGTGGTGGATGGTGCTGAGTTAGTGTCTCCACCACACCATCACAGAAGACCTAGGTGCACACACAGTATTATTGATGTACTTGTGTTCATATTGTTTGTCACAATACTGCAGGAAATTGTCTGTAGAAAGAAAACAAATCACTTACTTTTTGCCAAAACTCATTTTTCCCATGCAATGAGGTTGTTCAGAAAGCAATTTACTGGAGATGTAAAGACCATAATTAGCACAGTACAGGGCAAGTCATTCAATTGAAAAAATCCAAGAGGAACATGCTTAAGTAGGAACAGAGAATGTAATGGAAACTTTTAACACACAATTTGATACTCTCTACAACAGACAGAGCAGAAAAAGCTTGGTCCATCAGGGATGACTTTGGGAAATGGTGAAATGAATACTTACCACAAAATTGTGTTCATTGTGTTCAAAGCTCCAGACTTTGCCCACTAGAGGAGCCCTGTGGTTTCTAACAGCTAACTGGTATATCACGTAAACCTGTAAAATGTCACTGATTCCATTAAGAAGTAAAACCTAAATGAAGTACTGATGGAGCATTCTGTGGACTGTTAGCAATTTTCACTACAGGAAAAACAGTGGCTTCTGTAGTGAATCTGAAGGCTGTCTGTGGGTAGAATGTAAGTTCAAGATCTTTGGAAAATAGATTATGAGTGGATTCTAGAGAAGCCCACTGGTGTTCAAAATGATCACATCATGTGCTAAAAGTCACACAAACACACACATTCACACACACCCATACACACACACCCCATATATAATTAATGGAAACAATAAGGTCAGATGTGCCCTACCATTAATAGATTTAAATATTCTGATCCTTTCCTTTTCTTTATCTTGCTACCCTCACTCCTTTCCAGAATTTTTCCTGATGAGCACTCTCTCAGTAAATCATGTGCTTCTGAAATCCTCTGATTCTAGGGAACCAGGCACCGACCTTCACCATGATTCCCATTAGCCCAAGAGAAAAGCTAGATACTCACTTTCTCAACCTCTACGGTAGGTTGGATAACTGCTGGCCCAAATATCCTTGTTCTTTTCTTGGTATGCTACTCTCAGTGGGCTGGTGATACATCTCTGTGCTATTGAACTTAAGAGTGGCCATATGGCCACTTATTTTGGTCAATGAAACATTGGTAAAGTAACATATGTCACTTCTTCCAGGTAGAAATATTAAGAGCTAGTATGTGTCTCTTTTCTCTTTGCCCCCAAACTGGTAATGTCTTACATACTGTCTGCTCTGCTAGACTTGACCCTGGATTGGTGATGATAAGAAGCAGAGCTGCAGACAGCTTGCAATGCACATGTAGCATAAGCAATAAATAAACCATTGTTGTAAGCCTCTGCTGTAGCACGTTGCAGTAGTTAATTCTTTTTCATTTGTTGTGTATAGCATTTCATTACATGACTATCCCACAATTTATTTATCCATTCTACTATTGATGAACACTTATGTTGCATCCAGATTTTTAAAAAATTATAAACTAAGCTGCAGTGAACCTTCTTATACAATGTATTTTAATGCACATAAGTAAACATTTTTGTTGGGTATATATGCAGAATCAGAATTACTGAGTAGTAGGATACACGCATGTCCAGCACATACGTTTAGTTCCACACAAACATATGTGCAGTTTTGCAAAGTGACCATACCAACATACCCTCCCACTAATAATGCTGGAGAGTTCTTGTTGCTCCACTTTCTTTCCAAGAGTTAATAGTGTCAGTTTTTCTTTTTTTTTTTAGTTTTAATTATTCTGATGAGTGTGTAGGAACATCTCGTGATTTTTATTTGCAATCCTCAGATGCAATCCTCATATGTTTCTTGGCCATTTGGAGTTTTCTTTTGTGCAGCGAATGTTCAAATTTTTGCCCATTTAAAAATTTGGGCTGACATTATTTTTCTTATTGACTTGTAGGTATGAGTATGTTGTGGATATTTGTATTAAAAAACATATTCGTCCACTTTTTGGTGAACTTTTCGCTTTCTCAATTGTGTCTTCTGATGAACAAAAATTTTCAGTTTTAATAAAGTCCAGTTTATCAGTATTTTCTTTTATGGATGTGGCTATGTATATCTTGTTTAAAAATCTTACATACCCTAAGGTTATGAAATATGCTTCTTTGTTTTCTTATAAAAGATTTATTGTTTTATTTTCCATATTTCAATTTGTCATCCACCTGGAATGTATTTTGGGGTATCCTGTGAGTAGGGATCAAGATTCATTTGTGGCCATATGCATATCCAGTTGATACAACATCATTTATTGAAAAAGAAAATCCTTTCCCCACAGCATTGCAGTGGCGCTTGGTTATAAATAAGGTGACCATATATGTGTGAGTTTATATACAGACTATATTCTGTTCCACTAGATTATTTGTCAATTGATGAAACAATATTACATTGTTTTAATTACAAAGATTTATAATAAATCTTGATTTTTGGCAATAAGATCCTCCAAATTTGTTCTTCCTCAAAAATTTTTATGGCTAATTTTACTCCACATTTTGGGGGATAATGGACACCATTAAATTTTGAGTCTCTCAGCAACTGAAGTTGATATATGAATCCATTTAGATCTTTAATTGCTGTCAGGAAAATTTTATAGTTTTCTATGTAGAGATTTTGTACATCTTTTATTAGATCCTAAGAATTTGGCAATTTTGATGCTATTGTAGATAGTATCTTTTTAAATTTTCATTTCCTAATGATTTGTTACTATACAAAAAGAAACGATTCTGTGTACTGACCCTGTATCTGACCCTTCATAAATTCACCTATTAATTTTAATTGTTTATTTGTAAAGTCTTTTAGATTATCCATGCTAATCATGTTGTCTGTGAATAATGTTCTGGATTTTCTTTTAAATCTTGTTATCTTTTATTTCTTTTTCTTACCTGTAGTTTAATATTGCATATGACTGATAATAGTGAGTATCCTTATCTCTTTCTTAATCACCAGGGAAAGCTTTCAAGTTCTCATCAAGTATGATGTTTGCTGTAGCTTTTCCTCTTTAGTAGCTATTCTTTATCTGATTAAGAAATTTTCATTCTACTCCTGATTTACTAAGGTTTTTTTTTTTCAAATCATAAATGAGTATGAATTTTAAAAAATATTTCTTGCATCTATTAAGATGATCATTTTTTTATCCTTTATTCTATTAATTATATGATTGATTTAAAGCTTTAAGCCAAACTTCCATGCTGGGTATATACCCCACTTGGTCATAATATCTCTTTATATATTGTGACTTCAATTGGCTAATACTTTGATTAAGATATTAATGTCCATGTTCATAATAACTATGGGGCTGTAATTTTGATTTTCCTTTCTTGTAATTAACTTGTCAGGTTTTGGTGTCATGGTTGTGTTGGTTTGGTAAAGAGTTGAGAAAGTTTTTCCATTCTCTGGAAGAGTTTGTTTAAAAATTAGTATCTTTTCTTTCTTAAATGTTTGGAAGAATTCACTCATGAAGCTATCTAGGACTGAAGATTTTAAATAATGGATTCAATTTCTTTAATAAATATACAAATATTGAGATTTTCTGTTTCTTCTTGTGTATTTTTTATAAGTTTAGGATTTCATCCTTTTCATCTAAATTTTCAAATTTAGTGGAATAAAGTAGTTCAGAGTACACTTTTATTTTTTAAAAATATCTTTAGGATCTGTGGTAATATTCTCTTCTTTAGAATTTGTAATCTCTCTCTATCTACCCATCTTACTAAAGATTTATAAATTTTAGTAGTATGTATTTTCAATAATCATTTTTTGAATATTTTGTCTTCTCTAATTTTTTTGTGTGGTAAAATTCACATAAGTTTCACCATTTTAAACATTTAGAAGTATACGGTCCAGTGGTATTTAATACATTCACAATATTGTGCAACCATCACTACTATTTAGTGCCAGAATATTTTCATTACCCCAAAAGGAAACCCATGTCCATTAAGCTGTTACTCCCCATTACCCTCTTCCCCCAGCTCCTAGTAACTTCTAAGCTGCTTTCTATCTCTGTGCATTTGCCTATTCTGGCTATTTCATATAAATGGAATCACAATGTGCGGCCTTTTGTGTGGGGCTTCTTTCACTTAGCATAATATTTTCAAGGTGCAACCATGTTGTAGCGTATATCAGGACTTCATTCATTATTATGACTGAATAACATTCTACACAATGGATATTCTCTCTTTTAAGTTTGTTTTCTATTTCCCTGATTGCTGGTCTTATCTTTATTGTTTCTATCCTTTGACTTCAGGTTTTTCAGTTTTTGAAATGCATGCTTAGACAACTGACGTGAAGTGGTATAGTAGTGTTAGCTTTTGCTTTGTGTACTTTGAGGTTCTGTTTTAGGTGCACATAAATTTAGGATCACCAAAGCTGGACATACATATTTGGGGCTCCTACACTTCTTAACCATATGACTTTGCATAAAATAGGGATAATAACATTGGCCCTATCTCTCTTACCAGGATGTTATGTAGGTGAAAGCGCTTTTTAAACTTTTTTTCTACACTTGGATAGAACTTTATTGTTTGCACTGCAATTGTTTTACATCTGCACAGCAATTTCACAGATTTTCTCCATTTATTTCATACAGTAAACCCACAGGAATTATCTTCATTTTACAGATGTTATTTCTGCTACTATAGAATTTCAGAAAGCGACCATGAATCCAGTATTCAAGTCTGGTGTTTTTTTTGGGTTGGTTTTTTGGCTTTGTTTTGGTTTTTTTTTTCTATTTTTACTAGAGCTGCCTCAGGCAGAATGGTGTTATTGGAGTTCTTAGGACATTGGAATTTCATACTTGTAGACACTTGAGAACATTGCAGTTACTGCCAACAAGGTTCAGCAACCTCTAGAGGAAGAATACCAAGTGCAGCCACCAAATCAACCCTTTGTGCCCGCACAGAATTAAACATTGCAGATTTGGCTCTGGCTCTCTGCCAATGCATTGACAGTTTTTACTGAATATTCAGTGAATTCAGGTTTGTGTGAGAAGATAAAAGAATTAGTAGATGTGCTTTTTACCAAATATATTTAAGAACTAACATTTTAATGTGTGCAAATATTTAGCATGAAAGAGGAAAGGAAATGAATTATAAAAGTCAGGGTGATATCTGAGTTTATTATAGGACTTTTTAAAATCTTAGATTATAAATTGCTGGTGATAAAAAGAAATTCTAGGTTAAAAGCCTCCAAAGCTTCCCCTTCATTTTAAATTTTCATACTTCATGGACTCAATTATAATCTTTTTTACACATTTTAACAACTCCAAAATAGGAAATTATTGTATAATTGATAGCTTTTAAGAATTGTGTCCCACATTAGTTGATAGTTTTTCTTCTTTTCTAGGGGGTACATAAAATAATAAAGTAATAAATTAATAAATATAAAATAATTATATCATTTTAAAGTCAATAAATTATGGCATATTAAAGTGTTCCAGAGGCTCCGGTAATGGTTGTCAAACATTCATTCATTCATTTATTCAACAATGTATATTGAGCATCTAACCTGTGTTCAGTGCTGTACTAGGCATCAAGCTATAGCAACGAAGGCATTGTTATACAGGTTTATAGTCTAGTGAAAAAAGCAGAAAAGTAATAAGGTACTAATAATACAGAGTGGTAAGAACAATAAAGAAGAAGCATGGTGTGTATGAGAAGGGTATTTAACATTTAGGGGTCAAGAAAGACTAGCTGAAGTAAGTTCCAAACTGATGCCTGAAAGAGCAAGTAGGATGTGGTCATATCAACAATGAGGAATAGAGAGGCTACGGGAAAAAGTGTTTCAGACAAAAGAGTAGGTGCAGAGGCCCAGAGCAAGAGTTCCACAGAGAGTAGGTCATTTCAAAGTAATTGATAGCCCATTGGATATCATTAATTCCTTAAGAGTTTTAGCTTTTCCTTTAGACAAGCATTCTTAATGTCTGGCCCTGGTCATCACGGGCTTCAGGGGTGGACCTGTGAAACTACTGAAATCAAATGTGTTTTGTGGATGTGTGAATCCAAGGAGAGGCTTTACTGCCTTCATCAGTTTCAAAGTTGGTTGAGTCCCTTCAAAAAAAGTTAAGAATCACTGCTCTACAGTCTCAGAGAGTAGAACAAACAAATTGGAAAGGATATTCATATACTGTATAATTGATATAATGAATGAATTAGTAAGTTAATAAATCAACTGGGTCAGAAGAGGAGGAAGTGGCATCCCTTGTCTAGTCTCTAACCCACCCTTCAGTCTGTGTTCTTCCTGCCTTCTTTATCCCCATCCCTTGCCATCCATTCCTTCTTTCATTCCTTCTCCAAATTTTTGAGTACTTACTACGTGCCAGAAATTGTTTTAGGAGTTGAAGAGAAAATAGAGGAGAAATTAGTCAAGACCTGGGCCCTCCTCAAGTTCAAGTGCTAACGAAGGGAAGCAGGCTGCATACAAGTAAGCAAACAGATAAACAAGATGGTTTCTTACGATGAAGGGAGGGGTGATAGCCAAAGTCCTTAACACCTGGTATCACACGTTCTCAGTCCCTCAAATTCAGCAGGGCACTCTGTGGGAGAACAGTCCTGGAGACTCTACTGTGCCAAGCAGTAACCCCTTAGTGGCTGGATCATGGTGAAGTGTGTGTGTGTGTGTGTGTGTGTGTGTGTGTGTGTGGCAGGGGGAGGTGGTTTCCCAAAGAAGGGAAACGGTCAGCATTGTGGGGGATCCCTTGGGGGGGTTTGAAGAAGAATTTACTAACCAGTACAGAAAGATATCACTATTCTAACAACCAGTAACTGTACTGGTGCTGACCATTTCATATCAGCTCTGGGGCCTTCGTGACTGGTGGTGGGCAGAGGATGCAAGGGGGGGCCTACTATAGACGGTAGCATTGGAAAAGCCCTCTCAGGAGAAGTGACATTTCAGCTAAGACCTGAATGACAAGAAAGAGAATCTCAAGGAGCAGTCAGGGAGCAGGTAAGGGAGTGGAGGGGGGAGGTATTCTAGCCAAAGGAAGCAAAGGCAAGAATGACGAGGTGCAATAAATTTGACATGTTTACAGATTGATAAGAAGGCTAATGTTGCTGGAACATTCATGAGTGAATGATAAGAAATCAGGTCAGATGATAGGCACAAGGCCAGATCTTGTGGGGCCTTTTAGGCTATGATGAGAAAGTAAAATGAGAAGTCGTGATAGGGAGGACTTGAGGCAGGGAAATGATATGATCTGATTTACATTTAAAAAAAATTACCTGCAGTGAGGAGAATGGATTAGAGGGTTAGAGTGAGATGAGGGAAGAGGTTGTTTGAGCCTACAGACAATGGTAGCCTGCGTCAGAGTGATGGCAGTGGAAATGGGGAGAAGTGGGCTGATTCAAGGTTGATTTGGAAGTTGTGGTGGTTTTAAAGATATGTCCACATATTCTTTGATATGCCTCCCCTCAAGAGGTGGAGCTTAATTCCTCTCCCCTAAATATGGGCTGGATTAGTTGTTGGCTTCTAGCAAAGAGAATAGGTCTGACATTAAGGGATGTCACTTCTGTAGTTAGGTTATTAACAGATTGTAGCTTCCATCTGGGAGGCATACACTCTTGCTCTGCTAGATTGCTTATCCTGGGGGAGGCCAGCTACCTTATTATGCTGCAGCTCTGTGGAGAGGTCCATGAAGCAAGGGACTGCAGCCTGCCAAGAACTATGTGAGTGAGCTTGGAAGATGATCTCACCTCCTCCATCCCAACCCAGTAGAGCCTTCAGATGAGACTACAGTTGTATTAGTCAGGGTTCTCCAGAGAAACAGAACTGATAGTAGATAGATAGATAGATAGATAGATAGATAGATAGATAGATAGATAGATAGATAGAAGAGATTTCTTATGTGAATTGGCTGACAGGATTATAGAGGTTGATATATGCCATGATATGCTGCCTGTAAGCTGGAGAACCAGGAAAGCCAATGGAATAATTCAGTCTAGTCTGAAGGCCTGAGAAATGAGGGGCCACTGGTATAAGTCCCAGAGTCTGAAGGCCTGAGAACTAGAAGCTTCGATATCCAGGGATGGAAGAAGATGGATGTCCCAGCTCAAGTAAAGAGAGAGAGAAGTCATCCTTTCTCTACCTTGTCTGTTCTGTTCAGGCCCTCAACAGACTGGATGATGCCCGCCCACATTGATGAGGGTTGATCTCATCTACTGATTCAAATGCTAATCTCTTCTGGAGTCACTGTCACAGACACACCCAAGAATAAGGTTTTACCAGCTATCTGGGCATCCCTTAGCCCAGTGAAGTTGACACATGAAATTTATCATCACGGCATCTCTGGCTGTCAGTTCATGAGAGACCTCGAGCCAAAGTCAGCTATGTCATGCAGATTCCTGACCCATAGAAACTATGAGATAATAAATGTCTCTCATTTTTGACTGCTAGATTTTTATGTACTTTGTTGTGTAGCAGTAGACAATTAATATAGAAGTAGAGCCTATGACTGATAAGTTTGGTGCAAGGTGTGAGAGAAAGGGACGGATGAACAGAAATGTTTAGGTTTGGGGTTGGAGCAACTGCATAGTAGTGGTGCCATTTATTGAAGTGTGGAGGGCTTGGAGGATATAACATGTTGGTGTGAGGGAATCAATAATTCTGCTTTGGAGACATTTTGAAGAGACTATTAGACACCCCAGTGGGAGAGTCAACCAGGCAGCCAGTTAGTGAGAACAAAGGGAGTGGTCACCAGCCAACCAGTCATTAAATGTCTAATAAAGGACCACTTTTTGCCAGCCTCTTTTCTATGCCCTGGGGTCACAGTGGGGAAAAGACAAAAACCCTGACCTCAAGGGGCTTCCGTCCCATTAGGCAACAACAGAGTATAAATAAATTAACAAGTTGACTTTAGAAACAGTAAGTGATGAAAAAAAAATGTGATAATATCAAAAGGTTGCTGGAGGTGGCAGGTGCTACTTTTAGCTAGACAGAGCGAAGATGATCTGTTAAGAGTCACAGTAAGCTGCTTGAGCTAGGTGTGTACATTTTGGGAACACCAGCATACTGATGGTATGTAAATCCACTGGAATTGGTGGGATCACCTTGAGGGAGAATGTAGAAAGAGAAGATACCTCAGAACTAGTCCTAGGGTTTCATCATTTTGAGGTCAGTGACAGGAGGACCCTGCAAAGAAGACCAAGAAAGTAGGAGAAAGACTGGGAGGGGGTGGAATCATGAATCCAAGAAAGTATTTAAAAAGAAGGAAGTGGTGATCTGCGCCCAACGTGGTTACAAGTTAAGTATGATTATGGCAGAGAAGTAACCACTGGATTGGGTATCATGGATGTTATGAGTGGTTTAATAAGAGCCAATTCTGCAGTTGAGTCAAAGGAACACAATCTATATTAGAATGGTTAAGTGGAGAATGAGAGATTAAAGATATTCCCTAAAATTAGTTACTGAACCAATCATTTTCTTACGCTAAAATTAGTTACTGAACCAAACAATCATTTTCTTATGCTTATAAATGAGAAAAGAATTTGGGCAGGGCTCAGCAGGCATTCATAGAGACAGCACCAACTTCAGGGGAGGGATCTTGTGCCCCACTTTTCAATAGGAAGAGTGTCAAAGAATTTGTTTCCATCATTAATCTGTTCCAAGAGGTGGTAAAATGGAAGCAGCAACTGTTGACATGTCTTTCAAAGAGATTTAATTTTTTTTACAGAAGGAGCAGAGAAAGAGAGCAGTAGGTAGTTAGAATGTGGGATCAAAGAGTATTTTCCCCAGAAAACTATGAGTGACCCTAAAGCATGCTCGTATCTAATGGCAATATTCCAGAAAAAAAAGAAGAGGTGGATGTTGTAGTAGAGAGAAGTTGTAACTGGGACCAAAATCCTTGCAAAGGAAAGAAAAAAAGGGACCCAGAGCAAAGAGAAGAGCCGGCCTTTTGTGAACAGGAAACACTTCATTCATGGTAACAGGAGAGAAGGCAGGGACGGGTGTACAGAGGCACCTTCTACCCTGCTTTGCTCAGAAGTCTCCTTATCAGTGACGCCTCCCCTGACTCCCCTTTCTTAAATGGTACCTCCAGTATGCCCTATACCCTCCCCTGCTTTATTCTTCCCCATAGAATATGTGCATATCCATAGTGCATATTCGCATTATCCATAGCACTGCATATGCAAGAGTGATATACTTTACTGATTTCTGGCACATAGCAGGGACTCAATAAATGTCAGCCAAGCGCCTGGAATGAATGAACACTGGAGAGATGTACTTGAAGAGCTGTAAAGTCAGGAGTGGTGCGGAACGAGATGCTTGATACCCAGATGTCTGAAGGTGACACACGGTGGTAGACAGGTGAGAATAAAATTATATCTTAGGGGTTCCAATCACAGCCCTCCCTTCCTTCTGTACCTTTTCTGGCCGAGTCACGGTGGGTGATCAAATTACTGAACCTGAGCCACAAGGATGAGGAGCTTATTAACACAAAGTGAGTGCTCCTCAAAGCCTGGCTCTCCCTTCCCACAGCCTTCCATGTCCCCCAGCCTGCTAGTTCTCCCCTTTTTGCCCGGTCTAGGCAGCTAGTTCCGGGTCTCCTCCCTTTAAGGCGCCGGGAGCGTGCAGCTCCGGGCCGCAGGCGCCGGGCCCAGCTCAGGCCGTCGGCGTACGGGGCGGGCCGCGTGAGCTGCGCCGCGGGGAGGGGTGGGGCCAATCCCTGGGCGGCCCGAGGCTGCGGGCTGACGGGGGTCTCCCGCCCGTCTCGCGTCCGTGCATCCTTCCATCGTCCGTCCCAGGCCATGGCAAAGCTGACGGTGCTCACCCTCGGGACTGGGGCTGGCACTCTTCAGGGATCACCGCTCTTCTTATCTGTAAGTTGAGTTGTGCCGAGGGCTGCGGCCCACTCGCCTTCTTGTCCGTCCCACCCCCTAGCCAGGCCCTGGAGGCTCCCGCCACTCCCAAGCAGGTTCCGGGGTCTTAGAAAATCTGCAGGCGAGCGCTGGACGTATATCCCACAGCGACTGCATCAATATCCAACTTTCCCCGGCCACCTGAAAACGTACCCTTGCTCATGGCCTGGGAGAGAGGTTAAGGAGACAGTTGTCTTCGGTGTGAGTGGCCCAGCTGTTGGCACGCACCAATTAATTTTTCATGAAAGCGGTGTATCTTGGCTACAGATTCACTTCTCAACTTTGCTTCAAAATAGATAACCAGATTGGAGGGAGGCCCTGATATTGTGTAAATTTAGGGAGGGAGCTCCCACCTTGGCTGCCCGGCCGTGGCACAAACCTTCCCAGCTTGGAAGAGACAGAAAACTCGCGTGTGGAGCGGAGCAGGTGGGACGGAATGGGCGCCGTGATGGCCCACCCGCTCCAGTGGGGGGTGCGTGGGGCGTCAGGGGAGAGACCCTGGCACTGGCATTTGATGTCCTGCGCTCTTGCTGTGTCCCTTCCATTGTGGGATCTTGGGCAAATCACTTTACATTGCTAACATTAGCTGCTTCAGTAAGCCTCATATGGGAAGCACTTAACAAGGTGCCTGGGATATAGTTAAGTATTCAATAAATGTTAGTGCCCTGCTTCCCTTAAAGTATTTTATAAAGCTTTAAGTACTATACAAGGGGGAAAAGGTTTCTAAGAATGTATCAGTAGTTTTGTTAGTAACTTTTTTTTTTTTTAATTAATTTATTTATGGCTGCGTTGGGTCTTCGTTGCTGTGCGCGGGCTTCTCATTGCGGCGGCTTCTGTTGTTGCGGAGCACGGGCTCTAGGCGCTCGGGCTTCAGTAGCTGTGGCTCGAAGGCTCTAGGGCACAGGCTCAGTAGTTGTGGCGCACGGGCTTAGTTGCTCCGCGGCATGTGGGATCTTCCTGGACCAGGGCTTGAACCCGTGTCTCCTGCATTGGCAGGCGGATTCTCAACCACTGTGCCACCAGGGAAGCCCAGTAACTTTTTTAATACGGGTTCAGAGTCTAAACATCATCCTAATCCCTAAGGCTTAATCAATAAAACCTCATTATTTACTTTGAAGTACAACATCACTAAAAATCAAATTGAACATTTTGGATTTTTAGAAAAAAATCGTATGACCCTATGGACTGATTAGAAACATACATTCAGAATAGGTTTTTGTAACTATTGGGGTTTTCTTTTCTTCTAATTGTTGGTTATTTTTGGAATCACAAACTGTTAGAAAAAAGTAAGAAACAGTGATTTGGGGTTTTTAATCATGTGGATTTTCATTAATCATGGTACTATTTGTTGCCAAAGGAGAATATATATATTATGTATTACATTTATATGTATATAAATACATTATATATATATATATATATATTTGTGCGGTATTACCCTGGTATTACCCATTATGAAAATAAATGAGATGTAAATATCTGACACCCCTTCTAGGCTTTCTCCTTTTGATTCTCCATTTACATCTATCCCTGGGTTTGTTCTGCCCACACTTCAAATTGCCCCACACGATTTGAGGATAGACCCTCACTCCTTCCTGGCAGATCTGTAATCTTCTAAAGGATTACAGATCTGCCAGGAAGGAGTGAGGGTCTATCTTTCTGGTTTCCCTTCCTTAATTTACTCTAAGGGTGGAGACTGTAGGCATTTTGTATATGCTTTTGTGTAAAAGTATAGCTTTACCACTACCATCCTAAAAAGTTTCTCTATCAACATGAAGTTTTCGCTTATTTGATCCAACATTAATATTTCACCAGGTTTGTTCCTTGGAACACAAGTCACAAGATATGCTCCATAAAAAATACGTTCCTTGGATAAATGAATTTGCGAAGTGTTGTCTACTGTAGCCTTTTCCTAGAGATTGACAATGTATTCTGGCATGTTGAAAGCTTTGAAAAGTCCTTCAGTAACAAAACAAACAAACAGAAAATGATTTTGCTTTGTCATTTCACAGACTTATTTGCCCACATCCTTCACTCCCTTTTTTGGTACCATCTATAAACATCCTGTATAACTCTCTGGGATACAGTTTGAGACAGACTATTCTACACCACTGATTTGCACCAAGACTTAAATTTCAACTGAAAAAGTTGAGGCCTGGCCTTGGGCAGCAGACGAACCTTGGCCTTGGTTTCTGGGCCCCAAGCCTGATTCTGATTTGTCTGAAGGGACCAACGCACACTATGGTCATAGCTGAACATAATATCAGTCTCTGTGAGTCTCGTTGTTGGCCTTGCCTGTGGTTTCTTTTTGTGGATGGGGTGCCTGCTGGAGCTGCTTTGCCGTGGGGTTGCTGCAGTGGGATGACCTGGTCTAGTTTGAAGTAAGAACTTACTGTTTTACTTTCAGCACCTGGACGCAGCAAGTGGGGAGGGAGCCTCAGTCCTTGAACTTCTGGCTGTAATCAGATGACTGAGAAGGGAAAAGGAAAGTGGAAGTGGGGTGGACCTCTGGTTTTTGAATAAAAAAGGCTAGAAGAGCCACGGCAGAAGTAGAAGCAGGAGTAGGAGCGATGTGCAGCTGGGAGGATGGGTGGTTATGAAGATGGAAGATGGTTGCAGAGCCTTCGAACAGCCCAGATAGGGGAGGAAGGGAAATTGCACTTACTGTTCGAAAAGCTCTAAAGCCTCACTACTCAAAAGGACTGTGGACCAGATGCATGAGGAGTTCCCAGGACTTGCAGAATCTCGGGCCCCAGCCCACACTACTGAATCAGAATCAGCATTATTTCACAAGCTCCTCAGGGGATGTGTATGCATGTCTCTAAAGTGAGACAGGAGGGAAGGGGGCGGGCATAACCCTTGAAAGAATGACATAGCCGTTGAGGACACAACAAAAACTGCTTAGAACAGATTAGGCCGGAGATGGCAGAAGATTCGACTTGCAGTAGAACTTGAGCCTCGTTATGCGCTCATTGTAATACATTACCATATGCCAAACGACACACCCACAGGCGCCATGACAGTTCCCAGCCGGCCACAGAAGGCCAAAAAGTGGGCGGTGACCCAATTCCTGGAAATCCTCTCCCCTTTCTCGAAATAGCTGGAACAATCCTCCCACTTGTTAGCCTATGAAATTACCCAGCCCATAAAAACTAACCACTCCTGCCCCCCGGGCCTCTTGCCTTCTGAGCCGGCTGGCACTCTGTCTGTGGAGTGTATTTCTCCCAGAGCTGCTCTCCTTCTGAGACGCCCAAGTTCTGTCTCTGGAATGTGTGTCTCTGCTTTCCCTTTACTCTGGCTCGCTCTTGAATTCTTTCCTGCCCAGAGCTAAGGACCCTCACTTGGCGGCCCGAGACCTGGGTCATGAGCCTCCTCTCATGCCCCATTTTCCTGCAACCTCTTTACAAAGTCTGTTAATAAATCTACTTCTTACCTGTCACTTTGCCTCTCGCTGAAGTCCTTCTGCGCCGAGACATAAGGAACCTGAGCTTCGTGAAGTCCTGAGACTAGGTGTGCGGTTGCGATCAGAAGACTGTGGGTTCGAGTCCCCTCTTAAGCCAGAGATTGTGGATTCCAGCCCCACACGAGGCTCGTCTGTGATCGAGTCCCACATGAGGTGTGACTGGATTCGAGTCCTATCTGAGGTGCGTGGTTTCAAAAGGACCTTCAAATCCTGCGTCACGCGTCTGAGAACCGAGGTGAATCCGCAGAGGCGATACATCTTTTTTTCCTCAGAGACGCGGTGTATGCGAGTGGGGCAGGTTCACAAGAAGTTATATAGTCCTGGGGCTGGAAGGAACTTGTGGAAGAATACTAGATGTGTCTTGAGGGGTTCCGGGATGCTTCTGAGGTGATAGAAGCACAGAGCAAAGAAAGAAGGGAGCTCGCCTGGATCAGTAGTCTTCCCTGCCCTTCTTTGTAGTTGGCTGCCGTGGCCTCGCGGGGTGTGCACTGCGCAAGTCCAGGAAATGCCGAGGACTGCGATATAAACAGCGCCCCCTGCAGTGTGGAATGTTGCAGCCCTGCGTCTCTGGGACAACTTCCTCATTCCTAAATTGCCCACTGTAATGCATGAGACACTTCATTTAGAAGGAAACAGCAAAGCTAGCATTAATATTTCTGCGACCCCCATGCCCACCCCAGGCAGTACGCTCTAGTGGGAAGAGGGCAGTGGGGGAATTCCAGCAGACCTGGGTTGCATCTCAGTTCTGCAACTTTCAAGTCACTTTGTCACTGACCCAGATTCTTGGACTTTTTAATCAACAGAAATTGATAACAGGTCAGAAGAGAAATTTAGGCAAGGCTTTTTGGGGACCTGTGCTGCAGCACAGGGAGTGAAAACAAATAACGGGTTCCCTTGCTCGCTCCCTGAGGGAGGGCGATCTGGTCCTTTAAATGGGGTGTGGGTAGGGGCAGGCCCAGCAGCTGGGCCAGAGGGGTGGCTTAGGTGGCCTGCCCACCCCCTTGGTGGAGCTGTGTGCAGGGATCATGTGCACTACCCTGCTTTTGTTCCAGACACCTCATGAATGGCAGTTGGGTCTTTGGTCTTTTTGTATCATATTGTCCATAATTTGTCCCAACTGCACATGCATGCAGTTATTTTTAGTCCCTTATAGTTTGTATTCTGTTACTTGAGGAGATGTTTGTCCAAGTGCAAGCATTGTAGCAAAGGGTCCCGGGTCCCAGGTCCCAGCCTGTCTCAACTTTACCATTCTGAGCCTGTTTCTCCACCTAAATATTATCGGCTCATAATACATACCACAGTAGGATATATATATAATCTGGCACATGAAAGATACTCTGTAAATGTTAGCTTTTATTATTGCCATATGCTATGTCAAAAATCTACCTATGAAGGTTGCAGGATACAAAATTAATGCACAGAAATCTCTGGCATTCCTATACACCAACAACAAAAAAATCAGAAAGAGAAATTAAGGAAACACTCCCATTTACCATCGCAACAAAAAGAATAAAATACCTAGGAATAAACCTGCCTAAGGAGGCGAAAGACTTGTACTCAGAAAACTATAAAACACTGATGAAAGAAATCAAGGATGACATAAACAAATGGAGAAATAGACCATGTTCTTGGATTGGAAGAATCAATATTGTGAAAATGACTATACTACCCAAAGCAATCTACAGATTCAGTGTAATCCCTATCAAACTACCAATGGCATTCTTCACAGAATTAGAACAAAACATTTTACAATTCGTATGGAAACACAAAAGACCCCGAAGAGCCAAAGCAATCTTGAGAAAGAAAAATGGAGTTAGAGGAATCAGGCTCCCTGACTTCAAACTATACCACCAAGCTAAGTAATAAGACAGTATGGTACTGGCACAAAAACAGAAAAATAGATCAATGGTACAGGATAGAATGCCCAGAGATAAACCCACGCACATATGGGTACCTAATTTATGACAGAGGAGGCAAGAACATGCAATGGAGAAAAGACAGCCTCTTCAATAAGTGGTGCTGGGAAAACTGGGCAGCTACTTGTAAAAGAATGAAATTAGAACACTACCTAACACCATACACAAAAATAAACTTCAAATGGATTAAAGACCTAAATGTAAGGCCAGACACTATAAAACTCTTAGAGGAAAACATAGGAAAAACACTTTTTGACATAAACCACAGCAAGATCTTTTTTTGACCCACCTCCTAGAGTAACGGAAATAAAAACAAAAATAAACAAATGGGACTTAATTAAGCTTAAAAGCTTTTGCACAGCAAAGGAGACCATAAACCAGATGAAAAGACAACCCTCAGAATGGGAGGAAATATTTACAAATGAAACAACAGACAAAGGATTAATCTCCAAAATATACAAACAGCTCATGGAGCTCAATATCAAAAAAACAAACAATCCAGTTAAAAAATGGGTGGAAGACCTAAAGAGACATTTCACCAAGGAAGACATACAGATGGCCAAGAGGCACATGAAAAGATGTTCAACGTCACTAATTATTAGAGAAATGCAAATCAAAACTACAGTGAGGTATACCTCATGCTGGTTAGGATAGCCATTATCAAAAAATCTAGAAACAATAAATGCTGGAAAGGGTGTGGAGGAAAGGGAACCCTCTTGCACTGTTGGTGGGAAAGTAAATTGATACAACCACTATGGAAAACAGTATGGAGTTTCCTTAAAAAACTAAAAATGGAACTACCATATGACCCAGCAATCCCACTACTGGGCATATACCCTGAGAAAACCATAATTGAAAAAGAGTCATGTACCACAATGTTCATTGCAGCACTATTTACAATAGCCAGGACATGGAACCAATCTAAATGTCCATCGACAGATGAATGGATAAAGAAGATGTGGCACATATATACAATGGAATATTACTCAGCCATAAAAAGAAATGAAATTGAGTTATTTGTAGTGAGGTGGATGGACCTAGAGTCTGTCATACAGAGTGAAGTAAGTCAGAAAGAGAAAAACAAATACCGTATGCTAATGCATATATATGGAATCTAAAAAAAAAAAAAAAGGTACTGATGAGCCTAGTTGCAGGGCAGGAATAAAGAGGTAGACATAGAGAATGGACTTGAGGACATAGGGTGGGAGGGGGAAGCTGGGGCAAAGTGAGAGTAGCATCGATATATATACACTACCAAATGTAAAATAGTTGGCTGGTGGGAAGCAGCGGCATAGCACAGGGAGATCAGCTCCGTGCTTTGCGATGACATAGAGGAGTGGGATAGGGAGGATGGGAGGGAGGCTCAAGAGGGAGGGGATATGGGGACATGTGTATGCATATGGCTGATTCGTTTTGTTGTGCAACAGAAACTAACACAGTATCATGAAGCAATTACACTCCAATAAAGATCTATTAAAAAAAATCTACCTATGAATGATCCACTTAATGAGTGGTCCTTGAATATATATTGTGATAATACCTCACTGAGACCATAGGCTAAGGACGAATAACTCACTGGCCCTCCTCTATCAATGCAACCAACATCATCTCCATCTGATGCACTAGCCTACTAATTCCACAAAACAATTCAGCAGACATCTACCAAGTACCTTCTTTTTTCCTCGAGTGCTATATTCATGTGGGAAGTCACAGGGATGAATAGGATGCAGTATTCACTCACAGATTTCAGAGTTTACTGTGAGCAATGAGACCACAAACTGATTACTGTAAAACAATATGGTAAGAGACTCGGTAGATGTATACGTGAAGATTCATGAGGATAAATGAAGGAGTTACTAATCCTGTCACAGAGGGTCAGTAGGAGCTGCAGACCGTCATGAGTAGGAATCTTCCAGGTGGGTTAGCAGGAAGGAATAGGTGGAGGGAAAACTTGCATGAGAAAGTGATGTAGAGAAAAGGGTCCTTGGTTTCATGGCACCTGATTTCAAATCCCAATTCCATCCTTTTAAGGATAGTAGGACCCAATAAGGAATATTGAATAATGAGGAGTGTGCAGTGGCAGAAGGTAGACCAGGCGAGGATGCATATGGCCCCAAGGAAAGTTCCAGAATGGATTTCTTAATGCATAGCTAAAGATTCTTGCTTTCTTTTGTATGGAGCTGGCATGTATTTGCAAAGAATAATTCATAGCAGGGAGTATGTGATTTCTGGCCAGAGTTCAGCAGCTTATAAATCAGCAACACATCTCAAACATTGAACTTTATCCTTTAGACCTGGAACATTTGGACTTAATCAAGCCCTTGACAAGATATTTCCTGATAATTGAAAATAAAATAGAAAAATGTGAGCTGGATTATAGTAACGCAAGCTGAATTGTCTTCTGGCACTTCCTTCAGCTTTTTGGAAGTGGTGATACCGGTAAATTTTGCTGGGCAGAGGACCGAATGTGATCTTTGCATTCATACTTCAGTTCTAATCCCAGCTCAGCCACTTCATAATTTGGTAGCTTTGAAAAACCACTTAATCTCAGTCATCTGTAAAATAGGGAAAACAATACCTCAGGGAGAGATTAGAGGATTAAAGCAGAGTAATTACAGTACCTGAATTGTACTAGTAATGATTAGTCTGTTGAGATTTGACTTCTTTTGGCCACAGATTTGAACCCAAAGCAACTGAGTGCTCACTTAATGCCTCCTTACCTACTGTGGGCTCCCTTTAACTGTGATTATTCTGCCTTTTCCAGGTTAGAGATCAACATCCATGAGAGAGAAGCCTAAGTTAGAATACGGGCCGATCAGTTCTGCTTTTCTCTGCCCTCTGTGAACACATCACATTTAATGAACCTTGCAAGCCAGCCTGCATACCTCTTCTTCCTGTGTGATTTTGACTCTAAAAAAGCTAATTTGGCTATCCTTGGCATTTTTCCCAAGTCTTGACCCACTCACTGATTGCACATCACTGACTTCTTCTGTGTCACTCTTTGTAATGTCCTTGATTATGACCTCCAGTCTTAACATCTTGTACCTGTCCTTTGAGTTCCTTGGGGCACTCCGTGTATATTCATGGAGGTTTCTGTAGACCAGTGTTTTTCAAAATGGTGGATCACAAAATCAATTTAGTAAATTATGATCAACACTTACCTATTTATTTATTTATTTATTTTTATTTTATTATTTTTAAAATTGAAGTATAGTTGACTTACAATATTATATTAGTTTCAGGTGTACAACATAGTGATTCAGTATTTTTATAGATTATACTCCATTTATAATTATTATAAAATATTGGCTATGTTCTCTGTGCTGTACAATATATCCTTGTAGCTTATTTATCTTATGCATAGTAGTTTGTACTTCTTAATCTCCTACCCTTATATTGCCCCTCCCCACTTACCTCTTCCCACTGGTAACCACTAGTTCTCTATATCTGTGAGTCTGTTTCTCTTTTGTTATTTTCATTCATTTGTTTATTTCTTAGATCCCACATATAAGTGATAACATACAGTATTTGTCTTTCTATGCCTGACTTATTTCACTAAGCATAATACCTTCCAGGTCCATCCATGTTGTTGAAAATGGCAAATTTCATTATTTTTTATGGCTGAGTAATATTCCATTGTGTGTGTGTGTGTGTGTGTGTGTGTGTGTGTGTGTGTGTATATATAAATAAATATACACACATCCTCACCAATATTTGTTATTTGTATGACCAGCATCTTTAAATAAATGAAATAGAATTGAATAGAAAAGTTAATTTATTAAATGTATTAGGGTGAGTATCACTTTGTGAACTTTGTTTCAGGTGTGTGTGTGTGTGTGTGTGTGTGTGTGTGTGATGTGTGTTTCTACCATGCAAAATGCTTTTCCTAACGTGGGTCTTAGTCTGAAAAGTTGGTAAGGCTGCTCTAAACGTTCCCTTTTATTTCTTTATTGCAAACTTTTTTGATTATAACGTCAGATTTCCATTGTTGAAATATTTTTTTGTTTCTCAGGTCATGGGGGCAGATCCCAAGTTTCCTTTGAAGTCTGCTTTCTAAGTTTGTGTCCATCATTCAAGGACCCACCCTCTCCTTGCAGGCCAGGCCTTCCTCATCTATCCATTCACCTCTGGATCTCTAGCACCCAGGTTCTCTACTCTGTGCCTCAAGGTGAACTGTGGTGCTTTAACAAAGCTGATTACTAGACCCCACTGCTAGCCTCTTAGCTCAGACCCTCGTAGAGGGTAGAATTGATAGCCAATGGCATGATAGTAGGAGCATGCTACATTTTTATCTGAATGAAAAGATGCAATAATCAGTCACCTCCAAATTCCTATTATTTTATACCATATTGTTAGGAATTTTATGCAAAATGTCCAGTCACCCTTAGCCCATCTTCCTCCTTCTATGAGACTAAATTATCAGTAAGACAAAGTGAAAACTTTCTCTGCCTGTCTATCTTTAGTCAAATAAGATTTCTAGGGATTGTTGGATAATTGTTGCTGCTCACTCTGACTATATTGTATCATTAGTTCTCAAAAGATGTTTATTGTTTAGATCTCTTGGCTGTGCTAATGTTGTGGTCCATTTCTTTCAAATGCTGCGTCAATAGCTCTGTGCTGCGCAGGCAGCCTGCTGGTACTTCCTTCTCACATCTGTTCTTTCTTCCTTTGTCCTTCACTCAAATGTTCCCCACAATGTTTATGCACTCAGATTTAGTAAGTCACTTTTGGGTGTGTGTATGTGCGATGCCTTTTTATATGTTGGCCTTGGGTATGATTTTCTGAAGTTATGAATCCTTTAAGCACACCTGCATTTTTCAAGTAACACACCCGAAAGCAGATGTCTAGTCCAGGCTTTGGGGCCACACTGGGCAGATGGGCAGGAGGCCCATCTGTCAGCAGCCCTAAAACATCAATGGAATAAATTGGAACCCTGTTGCTATTTAACCCAAATTTCCACTTAGGACTCCTGACACAGCTGATGAAATAGTTCCTGTTCTGCCAAAGGGCACAGAGTCCTCAAGAGGACACTATGTATCTCCTTTGTGTATCTACCCACCTCTGCTAAATAAATACTGAATGTTGTGTCCAGGGACCCATGTGTCTTGCTCAGGTCTGGTCTGCTAGAATTGCTCAGGTTTCGGGGACCACTAACCCTGGGGTTGAAACCCAGGCAAAAAGTACAGTTAAGGAGAACTTTATTGGCTACTTACCTTTGCAACTTAATTATAATTTCTGGACAGTTTTATGCGTAGTTGATTCCTTTTTATCTCTCCCAGAACAAGAAAGAATGCTTCCCAAGGGTAAAATTGGTAGAACTTCCTAACTGTAAATTAGGAAAAGGAATAGGTAAGTATTTGAGAGGAGGAAGTATCTCGCTTGAACTTGAAGTATTATCGTCCGAGTTACTTGACTAATATACTTGTTAAATTTTGTTCAAAAATAAAACTATGAACCAGGAGAGTATTATTAAGTCCGTAGTTAGTTATGAATACCAAATTACTTGACTTTTGACTTTACCAACCTACTGTCAACGTTTTTAACTGTTTTTGATCATTTGTTTTTGTTTGGTCCGTTTAGCAAAAACAATAGTCAGACAGTGTTTGATTTTATGGTAATATAACCTGAGCAGATGGCAGAGGAGGGACAAAAGAGGAATAAAAAGCAATGAGTAAAGGGAAAAATTTTTAAAAGACCTCACACACCTTTGCAGTTACCACAGGGCTTCTCCTCATGCATCTCTCTTTTAGTATCTGGGAGGAAAATTTTTCCCAGAAGCTCTCAGCAGATTTTCCCTTAGATCTCATTAATCAGAGCTAGACAACAGGCTGGTGCCCTAGCTGCAAAGGAAGCTGGGAAAGTAATTATGGGCCTCCTTTGTGGAAGACTGACCCTTCCGCAAAGATAAAAGGGCCAGGGAATAGCAGCTGGTAGGCAACCAACAGGAGTGTCAGAGGACTCAAGTCCCCATCTGGCTTCAACCAACCAGCTTTGTTATTTGAGAACAACTTGTTTGACATTCATGCTTTTGTTTTTTGGTTTTTTTTAAATTTTTATTGGAGTATAGTCGATTTACAATGTTGTGTTAGTTTCAGGTGTACAGCAAAGTGAATCAGTTATACATATACATATATCCACTCTTTTTTTTTTAGATTCTTTTCCCATATAAGTCATTACAGAGTATTCAGTAGAGTTCCCTGTGCTATACAGCAGATTCTTATTTGTTATCTATTTTATATATAGTAGTGTGTATATGTCAGTCCCAATCTGCTTTTGTTATGTTTTGAGGGTTTTTTTAGAATTATTTATCTCAGTTGACTGAGGTTGGAAAGGCTAGACCACGTGACTTAATGCAGTTAACATCAGTAAGCTTGGTCAGATATCTTATAGTGTAATCTTTTTTTCTAGAAAACAAACATGATATTGATATTAAATATCACTGGATATTTGAAAAACAAACACCTCCACTAAAATTATTAATACCAAATCAGAAATCCCATACGTCTCGAGATTGATTGAAATCCAAAAAATTTACAGGTACTTAAAGCATAACTAATTTGGTGATATTTTATCGATGTTTATATTAATAGTAAATGCATATTTGGCATATGAAATGTATCCCCATTTTAACCAAAGCATTTGGAATTTGTTTACATTTCCAATAGGGTTTTCAAAGAGTTTATTTGGTTTGGAATTATTAAGTATCAACATATACTGGGAGTTTATGTCTTTAAAAAACAGCAGGCTATTTCAAATTACTGTACCTTTTGTACATTTAGTGAATTTCCATGTACTTTAAGAGGTTTGGGGCTCTAAGGAAAAAGTTCTAGTCCATCAATTTAAAACAAATATATTAAGTGTACATTTTAAATATACTTTATTTCAATATATGAATTGCTTTTAATTTTTAAATCATCACCATTAGTCAACTGGAATAAATAAATGAACCTATCAAAGAAGAGCTAAATATGTAGCCCTATTTTCAAGTTAGAAGTGATAAAGAAAAGGACCCTTAGCTTCCTGCAACAGTATGAAACAATCTGTGCTGTCTTTTCTCTTTTCTGACAGAAACTGGCTCTGAAGACTTGGAGATACTTCGTAATGGACTGGCTTTCATTAGCTCCGTAAGTGTTTCCTTTCACTTACTGTGCTCTGAACCATTTTCTAGGACTGGCCGCTTGTCTTTTGTTTCAGCCTTTTTTATACCAATGCCCATCTTCAAATAAAATGAGCAGTGATATGGTTCAAAAAACAAACCGTATATGCATTCATACTGATGTTACGATTTTGATAGTATATGTTCTATGCATATTTGTATTCCTGTGTGTACAGTGAACTCTTATATTACCCTTTCTTCCATTGTGGCAATTTGTGAGTCCAGTGAGTTCAAAAATGGCTTCCCATTCATCTGTCTATTCCTTGAAGCACTTAAGTGGTATGTTCAAATATTTGCTGAATTGAGTGTATATATGTGTGTACGTGTGTGTATATATATATCCCCTCACACATCATTTAGATTTGTGTCTTTTTTTATGCTTTTCAGAATAAGCCTTTTAATTTAAAATCGTTGATACTTTATTCCACAATTTCCAAACTTTGAAGAGAAAAGCCACCATGTTGTTGAACCTCTCCTGCGTATAGATCATTGCGGTAGGTGATATAGCTCAAAACAAAATAAGTCAACAACCTAGTCTAGGAAAACAGAGTTGATAGGATACAGTATACAAGTCATCCAGCCATTGAGAACCCTTTGCTTCCTGTTGTAGTTCATTCAATCCAGTTTTCTCCTGTGAAGATGGAAGACTAGTCATCCTCTGCAGAAGTGTCTTACAAACTCTTTTTTAGAGGAACAGAATATATATTTCCAGCAAAATCTTATATGGGACCCAGATATGTAAAACAAATAGATATGTGTCGTTGTTCTACCTTCAGGCTAAGAAAGGAGTTGCTCCCTGGGCTTACTAGACTTCCCCTAAACCTCGTCTTTGAGATGCTTCCAATGAACCTGCTAGGGGATGGTTTAAAAACCATAACCAATGTTCTGTCCGTGTTCCTTGCTTATATTATTGAAGCCCATTCATAAATGTTTCTTTGGTCTGCTCTTCTTTTTTTTAATCTTTGTCATGGGTTGGTAGCTTGATAGCTGTGATATTCGACACACATGGAAGGGTCTGTGCCTGTTGTGTGGGGTCACCTGGTGGAGCATGTGGCTCCCGGAGACCCCGTGGGCCTATTGCACGAGCCAACTAAGAGGCTTCCCGTGGGGCCCTGTGGCCGGACCCAGACAGTGTGAACCCATGTGCCATCTACCACCTCCATCAGCATTTGAAGTATTTATAAAGTGCCTGTGTTTTCTCCTCCATTATTCTCTAAGGGATTAAAATATCCTGGAATAAAGAGCTTTGAACCCGATAAGCCTGGAAAAATACTTCTGATGGACATGAACAGTGGATCATGTCCACTGTTGAAGAGGCTACAACAGTGTTGGAACTGAGGATCACTGGAAGTAACTTTGATTTGTCTTCATTTAACCCTCATGGGATTAGCACATTCACAAATGAAGGTAACAATATTTATTTAATGTTTATTTAATGTTTAATGTTTGTTAAAAATAAAGCCAAATTTAAAAAAACAGAAAAATGTTAATGAAAGAATATTTCTTTTCATCCAACTAAAGTATAATCATGAACAATGTTCTTACTCTGGGTTTTAAACTTACCCTCATGTTAATTAAATATAACGTTAGAACCACGAAAGGCTTGAGAATGCTGAAATATTTGAGATTTGCAAAACAACTAATTTTTAAAAATACCAACCTTCACATTATCTCTGTAATTACTATAGTAATGATATTCAGCTCTAATCATTATGGTTTTTTCCAACTTAAAGAATTTTACAGATCCAGGCATTTACAGGAATAGATTTTTCTAATGTAAGACACCTGCAACCTACAGATCCACTGACAGATGGTCACTTTCAATGTCTCCCTGCCCACTGGTGCCTCTGGTTGTCTTCAAACTACTTCTCCACATTTTAACATGTTGCCCCACCCCTTATGCCTTCATCCCACTTCTTCCCTTCTTTTTGCAGCCATTTCCTTGGTCTCTACATTAACTCTCAATCCCGGTTGCACACACAAGCACCTGGAGAGTTTTAAAAAGGCTGATGTCCAGGTCCCAGCCCCAAATATTCTGATTCAGTTGGTCTGAGGGAGGCTTGGGCGGTAGTGCTTGTTACAAGCTCTCCAGGAGATAAAAATGTGAGACCAGGGTTGAGAATCAACCCTGTCGTCCATCTCCTCATCAGACAGTCCCTTCTTCGGTCCCTGCAGACTTTTCCCATTTTGGTGGGCTAAAATTGCTGCCTTGAAAGTTATCAGCAATGTCTCTCTCTCTCTTCCAACTCTCCCCCTCTGCCTCTCCTTCCTCCTTGCCCTCCCCTCCTCTCCTCCCTCCCTCCCCCCTTCCTTCCTCCATCTCATTTTATTCTGTTGACCCCTTTCTCCTTCAATTCACTCGCCCCTCCCTGATACTGCAGTACACTTATCTGTTCTTATTCTGATTCTGCTGCAGGTTGTCTCCCCTCTTTATTATTTTGTCACTCATTTCGAATTCTCTGAGCATTCCCCAAAGGACCAATATTTTGCCTCCTCTTTATTTTCTCTATTTCAGAAAGTTCAGCCATGTCACAACTGTAACTGTGCTGGCTCTCTAGGAGAACACCCCCAAAGTGGATGATGATGATGATGATGATTTTAATCAGCTCTTCAGTTCCCTCCCTTCAGCTTATTAGATACTTCTATTTGGGTTCCTCTGCTATAGCCACATTAAACTCAAAATGTCGAAAAGTAATTCTTTATCCTCTTATCTTCCATTCTTCAGGTTTACCCCATATGACTTCTCTTCTTCCATATATGTATATATGAAATATACATATATCCATATATATTTCCCTTTCAATGACCTCTTCACCCATTTATCAACACTATATTTTATTTTCAAAATATTTTAAGTGCAAAGGAATAGGGTGTTGTGTGTGTGCATGCTCTTTTAAATTAAAATGGGAAAAGTAACCACATAAATATTACACAAGTGCTCGTATAAATTGCTTTTGCATTAAACACTACATCGTGGATTCCTTTCTCTGACAGTGCATTTAGAGCTACTTTACAATGGCTCTTTAGAATTCTGTTGTGTGGGAGTACCATAATATAGTTCATCTGTTGATGGATATTCAACCTGTTCCCACCTTTATGCTCATTGAAAACAATGCCAAAATAAACATTCTTGTACATATAGCTTCTGTGAATACTTCCTTAGGATAAATTCCTAGAGGTGGAATCTGCTGTGCAAAACGTGAATCCGGGTTTTAATCCTCACTTACGTTTGATTTCCGACTCCCATATTCCTCAGCCATCATCAGGGACTTTTGATGCTTCCTGTCAAATACCTCTCTTGTCCTTTCCTGTCTTTTCCTGTCAGTGCCATCTTCCTGGTCCAGTCCCTTCTCTCCACGTGCCTGGATTACTGCCATACCCACAGGTCATGTTACTCCTTGGTTGAAAGCCCCCTATAAGTAAGCCCTGGATCCCTATCCTAAGCCCTGAAGACTGGCCTTGGCTCCTGTTTCTGTGGCTTCAGTATTCCCACTCTTTCACTCCTCCAACCACAACCTCACCATTAAGTGTTCCAAGGAAACGCGTGCCTCAGGCCCTTTGCACGCTCTCTTCCTTCAGCCTGGAGCACTCTTTCCCCAGATATTCACATAGTTCAGTCTCTCATTTCATTAGATATCTGGTTTGACATCATCTTCTCAGAACTTCCCTGACTCCTGTGAAGAAGACATCTCATTACTCTCCATCCCTTTATCTGGTTTTGTTTTCCCTTTGTAGCACTTAGCACCAATTAAGATAAACATTTGCTTGTCAAATGGACTAATGGGAAGCTTCATAGCTGGCTTTTCTGTTCAAATTTCTTCAATTCAACCTCCTAAACTTTACACTATTTTCCTTTAAACACCAGTTCAGTCACGTCAAAGCTTTCCGAAGACTCACTGCTTCCAAAGGCAAAGACTATGGCCTAACTTCACTTGCCGGTTCTGATCATACCTTCTTGACCACTTAAACTGGTCTCTTTCATGTCTCAGAGTTGCACTGACTCCCAGAATCTGCTTCCCTTTGATATTATCTCTCACATGGTCTTTTTATGGAATTGATCATCTCACACTGTGTAAATTACACCTGAGCACACCTTCTCTTATTGATATTCTTCACATCTTTTATCTCTTTTATCTCAGTGCTGCATCTTGCTGAGACCATTTGCAGTAGAAAGCTTAATAAGCTCTTTGGAGTTTTAGTGTCAAGGGCTGCTCATTCTTAAGTTGAGGATTTTTTTTCCCCTTGTGGAGTCTGGAGTTTTTAGAGACTGTCACTGGGTCTTCCTTTAGCCATTTTTCTTTGGAGCAATCACAAATGCTTCTCTACAAAGAGATGAAAATATTCCATCTGCCTGATACCCTAAGTACTGGTTGGAGGTGGGTTGAAATTGCTTTCTGGAGACAGGTCTGACAGCTGACAGCTCGGTTAATGTTTCCATTTTTGTTTTTAATCTCTTCTCAGATAATACCGTGTACCTGCTGGTGGTGAACCATCCAGATTTTAAGTCCACGGTTGAGTTGTTTAAATTTCAAGAAGAAGAAAAGTCACTTTTGCATCTGAAAACCATCAAACACAAACTTCTGCCCAAGTACTGAGATATGTCATATTTCTATTTTCCTTTAACACCAGTGGATGGTTAATCCATTTTTAGTGTTTCCTTTTGGCAGGGAGTGGGGGACGGGGTGGGAGGATAATGGCAACTCCCCTTTCTAATGATCACAAACTCCTCCAAGTGTTCTTCTGCAGAAACTTTTTTTTAATATAAATTTATTTATTTTATTTATTTATTTTTGGTTGTGTTGGGTCTTCGTTGCTGCATGCAGGCTTTCTCTAGTTGTGGCTCGCGGGCTCAGTAGTTGTGACTCGCGGGCTCTAGAGCGCAGGCTCAGTAGTTGTGGCTTACGGGCTTAGTTGCTCCGCGGCATGTGGGATCTTCCCGGACCAGGGATCGAACCCACGTTCCCTGCATTGGCAGGCGGATTCTTAACCACTGCGCCACCAGGAAAGTCCTCTGCAGAAACTTTTGAGGACTCAAGCCCCTCAGAGAAGACCCATCCTCTTCCTCTCTCATTTCCCAGGTTGGCTGGATGCTGCTTTATGGCTCCTGGCCTGCCAATTGAACAGATTATTTTATTAACTTTTTACAAATATTTTCTTTTTTTTTAATTTTTATTTTTGGCTGTGTTGGGTCATCGTTGCTGCGCGTGGGCTTTCTCTAGTTGCAGCGAGCAGGGGCTACTCTTTGTTGTGGTGCACGGGCTTCTCATTGTGGTGGCTTCTCTTGTTGCAGAGCACGGGCTCTAGAGCTCAGGCTCAGCAGTTGTGCACAGAGCACGGGCTTAGTTGTTCTGCAGAATGTGGGATCTTCCTGGACCAGGGATTGAACCCGGGTCCCCTGCATTGGCAGGCGGATTCTTAACCACTGCGCCACCAGGGAAGTCCCACAAATATTTTCTTAATTAGGTTTTATTTCTATACCAGTTTGGATTAAAGAAAATGAGGCCTGGAGTATTTAACTTGCCTCAGGTGACACTGTCAATAAATGGTACAACTGGAACTTTAACCCTGGTATCTGGAGTCTGGAGCTTGTGCTCTGAGTCACTATGAAATAGTGAAAACTTATTTTATTTGTTTTACCATTTAATCTTGGAAATCTTAATTTTGTCCAATTTCCCAGAGTTAGAGTATTTTTTTTCTGGGCAATTGCAAATATATTGGTCTTTGGCAATATAGAAGCAAACTATAGTTAGTGCCACAATTAACTAAAATTCTACTCTCTCAACCCAAGGATTAGCCATGTATATTTTCTGCTTTGTATTTGATGGTTGTTTATATGGTTGTCTACAACATTAATATTCCAATGACTAATCTATTATAATTTGAGCATGTTATTAATAATAATAACAACACAATGGTCATTATCGGTCATTTACTATATGCCAGGGCATGGTGCCAGGGTCTTTGATTCATTATTTCATTTTATTCTTACCCCAGCCTTTCAAGGTATGGAGAGGCTCAGAGTTTAGTGACCTGCTGTGGCCCCATGGATGAGAGCAAGCAACTCCAGAATTCAAATGGAGTTCATCAGATTTCAAAGCTATTACTCTAAACCCTTCTGTTCTGCTCCTTTTTATGAAAAATAGCAAAGGATTATAAAGCAAACTAATTTCAGAAATCTACCTTTAAAAAAGAGAGGAAAAACCCCCAGCTTGCAGGCTTATGCCTGAAGCCTGTACAGACTAATCCTAAATTCCTAGACCCTTTTTCTCATGTAGTAACTGTGGCTACCACTGATGGAGGCTTTGTCATTGGCAGGCTCCCCGCAAAGCAGACAGCAGGCATCATCTCGTTGTAATTCCCACTGCAACGCCACAAATGAAGATTCTGACCCTTAGTCTTATACTAATGAGCTGTATGACTTTGGGAGAATCATTTAACCTCTCTTTACAGATGAGAAAACTGAGGCTCTGCACGCTTATCAAAGTCGCCCAGGAGCCCAGAGCTGCGTCAGAGCTGATGTGCTGGCCGTGACGCCCTCCGCAATGGAGCGGAGATAATTCTCTCCCAGATAACGGCCCCCGGGAACTTCTGTCACCTCAATCAGCACAGAATGACTCACTTATGTGTTCGCTGTTGTACCTATTAAAGCAGAAAAATAGACTCATATATCTTAGATTTTCAGTAACACAGGGAGAATCAAAATCAGAACAACAGCAACAAAAAAGCCACAGCATCCTGTTTCTGAGCATTCTTGCTCACAGACATTTCACTCCATTTAGAATTATGAAACTTTGCGGCTGGATGTGTGATCCTGTAAGGCTGAAAGATAGACCAGCCCATCTACTCCTTTTTTATAGATAAGGAAACTGAGGCCCTGGCATGTGAAATGATTAATTTTCCCTAGATCACACAGCTAATAGTAGCAGAGCTTTAACTAAAATGAAAGTCTCAAGATTGCCAGGGTTTTTTTCCACTGCCTGATGCTGCCTTGGACTGTTCTGTATGAGCATAAGGAAATGTGTGGCCCTGATAATGATTCCTGGCCTCATTTAATGTCTGTGGAGTTTAGTCTATCTAAACACACACACACACACACACACACACACATACATACACTTTTTTTTTTTTCACATACACTTTTTTAAAGACACAGTTTATAGGATTTTTATGTTCCATTGCTATTAATTAATAACCTTTTAGGGTTTCTTAGGGTAATTATTGTCTTTGAGGATTGTATAGGTTGGACTGATTTCACATAATTCTGGGCCGTAACAGCTATTGTGAAGGCTCCATTCCACTTTTTGATTTTACAAGTAGACATTAATGAATGCCAGTGCATAATCCTGTAACGTACCATGCCTTCACCTGCATGTGTCATGTGTGTGCGTTTGAATTGCAGTTTGAATGGCATTGTCGGTGTGGGACCTGAACACTTCTATGCCATCAGTGATCACTGTTTTGTTGACCCCTACCTGAGATCCTGGGAGTTGTATTTGGGTCTAGCGTGGTCATTTGTTGTTTACTACAGTCCAAATGAAGTTCGAGTGGTGGCCAGCGGATTTGATTTTGCTGTGGAATCAACATCTCACCTGATGGCAAGTATGTGAACTCTTTAAAATGCCATGCATGTCCCCAGATTCTCCTTAGACATCTTTAGAGCATGTTTATTTTCTAAATGATGGGATGCATTTTAACATGTTATCCCAGTAAGAGGATTAGGGAAAATGTAAAATATCTTAATTTTTCAGGGGGTAACATATATCAAATCAGAATTATCTGTTTTGTGAAGGCATACTCTTTTTAAATTTCTTTTTTGGGGAAAAAAGTGCATTTCAAGAGGGGGTACTGCAATAAACATTTAGTATTACTAAACAGCTTTGCTTTGAGGGAAGATTTTTGAGTGTATAATGAGATTAACAATTTGTAGGTATGTATATATCAGTAGTGCTGGTTTGTGACACGACAAAAAGCTTGTACCAAAAATGTAAATCAAGGCACCACTTCCTTCATAAAGAAAGTGTTACCATGGGGAAAAAAATGAGCCTCACTAAGTAGTGTGCTTAGTGATGTAGTTGATTTACATTATTTTCTGGTGGTGACCGTGAAACAATTCACAGACCAGCAGTGGTTTGGGGACCACACTTTGGGTAGCATTGGTGTGTATATAAAATCCTCCTCGTCTTGTATCATGAAGGATTTGTAACATACTTAGAAGGTTAGTAACATATTTAGAGGGTAGTAACATATTTAGAGAAAGCAACACAGACAGTTTTCAATTATTCATATCATCTCCTGGTCTTCACACATAGCAGATAATCACGCAGTCATTTATCTCTTTGTCCTGGGGTGCACTGTGCTTAGACTGGCCACAGATCTTTATGATGAATGTGACATTGCACTCAGGGTAGAGGGGAGGAAGTCTCCTCTCAGATACAGGCCAAGCACTTGTCTTCTCTTGTGCTTTCTCTGGCCTAAAATGAGGGGCTAAAATGCAGAACCTGGGGCTTGCCATTATGTTGACAAACCAAGAAAAGCACTGTCATGCTTTTGCTCCCCGATATTTGTGTTAGAGTTAAGTTCCTTCCCTACTAGTCAGTGCCAATTAGCTTCCCACCTTTAGAAATAACTTTTCAGAGATTAAAACTCCTCTGTGCACTGTCAACTCATTGAGTTCCTTCAGAATTTGGTGTGCTTTGAGACAGGTTCCATTTTCCAGTCTCTAAGCAAAGTCCTTCCCTAGGAAGAGTTATTACAACTTCATGGTAACCTTCTGAATCACATTACTTCACGAGCTTTGATGTAGCTCTTTCTTCTTTGAAGGTATGTCTATATATCTGAAGTGCTGGCTCATAAGATTCATGTGTATGAAAAGCACGCTAATTGGACTTTAACTCCATTGAAGGTAAGATGTATTAATACTATAAGTTTGCAGAGTGATAATTAGATTCTAATTGATTTGTGAAATTAAAAGTGAGGAAAAAAGGATTGTCTAATTGGAGTGGGTGAGAACCAATTTTTCACTCCTTTATTGAGTCCTCAGCATCGTATGGGTTTGTTGTTCACTTTTGCTTAGCTGCAGAGTGGGAAGCAGCAAACCACACACATCACCTGTGAAACTTTGATTCTGCTCTAGTGAATTTTAAGCTTGGCATTGTGTTCTTCAGTTCTCTCTTTCCTTCCTTCCTTCCTCCTTCCCTCCCCCCACCCCTTTTTTTCCCCTCCATGTTGATGGAACAGACAATAGCCTCAACTTGTATACGACAGCACAATATTTATGAAGCCCAAGTACTCACAATGGCCGCCAGGTGCCCTGGCCACCCATCCCGTTGCTGCCTTTGTCTCCAGCCCTTGGCCCGCTGCTGAGATACTCCTGCTTGAGTATTTCTGGGGCTCCCCCGGCGAGGCCCTGCCTCAGGATGGGGCACTTGTCTGTCTCCTCAGGTGCTCTTCCTCCAGATCTCCATGGCTCTCTCCTTCATACCTTTCCAGATTTCACTAAAATGTCACTTCAGCGAGGCCTTCCCTGGGCACCTAATCTAAACTTGCAACTCTGCTCCTCGCTAAACACACACACACACACACACACACACACACACACACACACACAATTTCCTATCTCCTTTATGGCTTTATTTTCAGCATCCTTTGCTAACATATTTTGTATTTTACTTCTCTTCTCTATTGTCTGTCTGCCTCTCCTACTAGGGTATAAGCGCCACAGGACAGATATTTTCTCTACGTGTTCCTGGAAGAATTCCCACACGTAGTAGGCACTCAGCAAATTAACTGTTAATTTGACATGCTGGGGCAGGGCATTCTTCAAAGCTTCATCTTCACCCGAACCAATTCTGATCCGGTCTGAAGGTTTGGAGCAAAAGGGGTAAAAACACAAAGGAGAGGAAAGAAGAAGTAAGAGCAAAGTGGAGCATTATGAAAGTAATGCTTCGGAAAAACACGAAGATAGGCTCCCCGGTCAGAACTGCCCACGGCATATGAAGCGCTGTCCCCAGGCCCCGTGTGACGGTGCCCGTTGGTGCATCTCAGCGACTGTCCTGAGGGGCTTCACTCTGAGAAAATTACCTCGCAGCAACATCAAATGTAACATCATGTTTGACATTAAAATCACTGGCAGGGCTAGTTTGGTATTAGCTGAAGTAAAATGGAATGACACACACTCATATTGGCTGGGGGAATACAAACAAATTGTGGTTATAACAATAGGCACTTCTGCAAATTGAAAGTTAAAGGATTTTGTAAGAATAAAACCCAATCCAATATACATTCAACACAGAATCATAAAGGCACTGCTCTTGCCGAGGCAAGATTGAGGGCAAAGCTTATTTCAGGTTTGGCTCCCACTTCTGGCAGCAAATCATGCCTGTCTCCTGACATAACAATTCAGTTGAGACTCCCCCCCTTTCAACTGTAATGTTATTCTTTCTTTTGAAGGATCATATTAATTAAGACCAGTTAATTGATACTTGGAGCGCCAAGAAATTTGATAAACTAGCTGGGATTGTTCTTAGAATCTGGGATGAGATGCAGATGGGTTATGTCCTGTCAAAGTGTGGTATATACATACAATGAAATATTATTCAGCCTTAAAAAGGAATGAAGGACTAAAACGTGCTATAACACCTATGAACTTGAAGACATTATGCTAAGTGAAATAAGCTAGACACAAAAAGACAAATAGTGTATGATTCCAGGTACCTAGAAGAGGCAAATTCATAAACAGAAAGCAGAATAGAAGTTACCAGGGGATGGGGAAGGGAGGAATGGGGAGGTACTGGGTACAGTTTCTGTTTGGGATGAGGAAAGGTTCTGGAAATGGATCGTGGTGATGGATTCACAACATTTCGAGTGTACTTGATGCCATTGAATTGTACACTGAAAAATGACAAATTTCATGTTTTACATATTTTACCGCAATAAAAACGATCCCCTCCTCAAAAAAAAGAAAAAAAAAAAATCCAAGACACAGCCAATGAATAGTCTCACTTCAGTGAGTTCCAACTCTCTAAAAATTGGGATATTTGTTAACAGAGGTTCCAGTTTTTCCCAAAGAGAATAATTTATTGTTTCCCTTACCAAGGAATGTAAACATTTCCACTGGACTTTGTGGAAGCATGAAACGTGGTCTCAGTGTGCATCGTGGTGAGTTAGTATTGCTAGGAGTTACAGGTTTGCAAGGGAAGAGTTCATTGCTGAGCCCAGGATGGACTCCCTGCTGGACTGTCAGCTCTTCCTCAGCAGGACCCAGGCCTGCCCCTTGCTCAGCAGGCGTGCAAGGCAGGAGCTCATTAATCATGCAATGAATGAACAGGACCCCAGGTTTCTGTGTTCTTCTCCCACTCTCACTCCCCACCCTCATCTTTGCAGGCTTTCATCTGCCATGGAATTCACCAGTTGGCCATATGACACCTTCCAAAGATAATAGCAGAACCCCGCGACAAACATTTTCCTCACGTAAAGAACTTAACGTATCAGCCTAGAATGTCTGACACTGGGATAGATGGGGTTTGGGGATGGAGGAGACTTGGAGCTGATTTTGGCCAGAGGATGTTTGCTCAGCCGCCTCCTTTGGCCAAACTTGCCGGTTTCCAGGGTAGGAATGAGTGATGGCGCTGCATGAAGGTCAAAAGGAGGCTCTGCCTCAATGCTTGAGCCCTCTCGTCCCTTCACGGCCACGTGGAGAGAGATCTCATTTTGAGTAGGAAGCACAGGGCAGCATGGGCTCACCACAGCTGTCTGTCTGCCCATGCTCTGGCTTGTGCAATGAGGCACCGCCAATTATGACAGGGTCTCTGGGTGCTGAGGTAGGCTGGCCTCTGTTTGAGGTACACGGTAGATATTGTTTCTCCAACTGAGAGTTAGAGGTAAACAAATAGATGCGATTTCTCCCCGGTAGAAGGCAGCCAGGATGATGAATGATGGAATTAAGAATCGTTGGTATTATTTATGATCCCGGTACAAAGCCGCGACAGCAATCTGTGCAGTCATCACATGCTTGCAACTTATATTTAGAAAATAAACAGCAGAAGAACAGGGAGTTGAATAACATCAGGAAGCCAAGAAAGAAACTTTTCCTCAACGCCAAGGCACAAATTAGACCCCGGGTGATCATTTCTGCTCTGGCTGCAGAGCCTATGATTAGCCGTTAAAGAAGAGCCTACATTTCATTGATGTTCTCATCAGAAATGAATCTACATTTCCTGGTTGTTTTCTGAATGCTTATAAAAATATCATTTGCACATGCCGTTTTAGAAGGAACTGTTTTAGGCTGCACTTAAAACTTTTTTTCTCTCAGTTTTAATTTCATGCACAGATGTTAGTCCAAATGCCTTCATCTAACTTTTAACAGTCTTCCTTGGTTTTCTGATCTTCCCCCTCCCTCGTGTGTCCTGGAAACCGGCAAAATACTAGCATAGATGGAAAGCTAGAGGAATTCCCTTGAGTGCTAGTGAAATGGGGCAGAATTGTCATGTCCCCAGAGCCAGGAGTGTGGTGACCAAGGACAGGATGATAGTTCTCCCTGATGTATTGCTCCATCACCTCTCAAAGTTTTTTCACTTTCTCTCCTTCCTTCTCTCCTTGGTTTTAATCTAGAAGCCTCTGGACTTTAACACACTTATGGATAATGTATCCCAGGATCCTGTGACAGGGGACCTTTGGGTTGGTCGCCACCCCAATGGCATGAAAATATTCTTCTATGACCCAGAGAATCCTACTGGATCAGAGGTTAGTTTGCAAAATGAATCATGTCAGTGGTTGAAAATATAAATCTCAATTATATGTGCAAATAAAAGGGGGACATGGATAGATGACCCCAGAGATCAGATATAAAAGGGAATGGGACTCCGGGAGGCACTTGAGTCAGAGTGCAGGCGGGAGACAGACGGTACGTGTAAACTGGGCGATTTGAGGGGACTTCATGAGGGCACTACGTACAGAGGTGTAGGCACAGGCAGTGAACAGGGATAACGCAGTACCCCAAGGCTAACAAGGAAGGCAGGGACGGTTACCAGAAGCCAGAGGAGAAGGGAGCTGTGTGTGGAGAAGGCGCTGGGAGGGGAACCTGACCTCTGGTTGAGGGATGTAGCCAACCAGCAAGGGCCTCACGGGGCTGGGGGGCTGGGGTCAGTACCCCACCTCCCTGTCAGCCTTCCCACTCCCCACCGCTGCTGCAGCTGCTCCTTGGTCAACCTCTACTGGAGGGTGGAGGGCAAGGGAGCCCTGAATAGGCTTTGTGCAGGCGGAGCAGAGTGGAGAGTGGGCCTGGAGGGCTGGGTTAGGAGAGCCAGCACTGGACTGGGGTCCATATCTTTATTTCAATAGTTTCTCCAACTTGGCAATTCACAAGAGTTTAAAAAATATACTATACCACATTGCTATGGTCTAATCATTTGTGTGTTACCTGCCTTCCTGTTCAACCCCCTTTTCCTGTGTGTCAGTACATGCACAAGTTCATGTTATGGACCAGTCCTAAAGCAGGGATGGCCATCCTCTCTAAACCTTCCTGGCAGAATGGAAACCTAAATCACTTGCTGGAATGATCTGGGCTTAAAAGAACTTCTCTTCCATCTTAGTTTTAGTACCCAAAGACCCTATTGGTGTCCATGTTCTTTTTTTCAGAGGATTGTTTTGGCAGTGCAAACAAGAATTTGAAACTCACTTTGCCATGGGCATCTGAACGTTTACTATGACTTACCTGGGGTTTTTGACTCGGAGTTTTCAGCAGGTACTAATTATACTTGTTATTTACATCAGATACACGGTATACTTTTTGACATGATTTACTGCTATGTATTCTTTTTAAAGCTCAGTTTTAAGAGTCAGTCTCATCCCACCCTCCACCCCTGAAAAAAAAAAAAGATTTTTTTAAAGCCTACGTCTCTTGGATAGGAAACAAAAACCAAATACGTATTTCCATTTGCCTGTTGGCCCTTCATGCCCTTTATCTTTGGGTTTACAGGACAATTGTGATTATGGTGAACGGCAATCCTCTGTGCCTTTTGCTAGTTCTTAGCTATTAGGACTGCTATATGGTATGCTGAATAGAATTGAAGAAATGTATGCTGTGGCGTGTTCACTGTTCAGAACTGGGCAGAATGTTAGATTCTAATTTGTTCTTGCTTGTTAGCTCATTTGGTGAACTTGGGCCATTTGCTATAGCATGGACTTAGTTTGCTATTCTGGAAAAAAAATACTTCCTTTCTAATGATGCATCTGGTACGGTATAGCAAAAAGTAATAACGATCCATTGTCTAATGCACTGCCCCACAGAAGAGTGATTTAGTTTTATTAGAAAGTGGTTTCCTAAAGCCAAGGTGCACCATCAACTATTTCCCAGTAACTAACTACTACATGTGAATGCTATAGCAATTTCCTAAGACATCTGTCTTCGGTGCCAGCTGTTTTGGAGAGGTCCTTTTAAATGCTCACGTTGACCCTTTAATAAACAAGCACTAGCCTTCCTATTCTGCCATATTTGGTGTTTTTGTATATTGGTATCTGTTCTTCAAGTCACTGTACTTTATCCTAAAGCCTTCAGAAGAACATGAACTTAAAGTTGAAAGCGAATTTAGAGTTAATATAGTCCCACTCATCTCATTCTACAAATGAGAAACAAATAGTTAAGTTGAAGATCCAAAATACAACCCTGGGCTCCTGCCTTACAGTGTTCTCGGTATAGTAGGTGAATCATATGAAATTACCATTTTATGGGCCAAAATGGTCAAACGTCGGCTATCATGTATAGCCGTCTTAGATACTATCAATACTATACTGCTGCTAATGATACAATCATATTTCTGCTCAACGAAATGAAGGAAACCAAACTCATGAAATCTTACACATTTAGAGTTGGGACCCTAAGTTCAGAGGAATGATGAATGTGGTGGAGAGGTATGTTCTTTTTTGGGCAATGCTCTTTTTTGTGTTGGTTTTTGTTTTTATTGCCACATTTAAAAACCAGGAATTAAGTGTAAACATCCAAATTCCTAGCGTAATACACAAAAACTGGCCTGAATTCCAGCATGGCAATAATTTGACTATTACTGAGTAATACCCCCTCCTTCCCACAATTTACCACAGTCCCTACTGCTCCTTTATGTCTCACACCCAGGCTGTACTACTGATTTATAGTTCTTGCCTCTATAGGTCTTTGAGTCTCTATCTCTGTTAAAGATCATCTGATTAGAATCTGTCATTTTGCCAAGGAGGAAACAGGTATCATATAGAGAGTAATTTTGGAACAAAATATGGTTTACCTAAAGGTTTCTTCTTATGGAGAAATGACCCCATATTTAAAGTTATGTCTTGAGTGACTTTTTTTTTTTTTTTGAGTGACTTTTAAAAATATTAATCTAATGTTGTTTTTGGATGGGTGCTCCAAATCCAGAAGATTTTAGAAGAACCCAAAGTTACAGTGGTTTAGGCAGAAAATGGTACAGTGTTACGAGGAAGTACGGTTGCCTCTGTGTACAAAGGGAAACTGCTGATTGGTACTGTGTTCCACAAAGCTCTTTATTGTGAGCTCTAACCAACAGGCCAATTTGCACCCATGCCCTGACAACTGGGAGCTCCTCATTTCAACTGCTTGCCACATCTAAGGGGCCACAGTGATCTCATCTGAACAATGAATGCTGACCCTAAATTTGGACATCACAAGAGATGAAAGTGTGTTTAGCTGGGAACAGATGCGATGCATAAGGCTTCTTTGAGAGTACAATATCAAATCAGTCTTGGGATATTTGACAACTTCATTTACCAGTAAAAAATCCTTTAAATGGAATTGCTAAAATCATTACGTCAGTTGTCAGGTCTTAAGTAACTTAACTATATGTGACCCAGAAAGTCCTTTCCCTAAAACACGTTTTCCCTGAGAGCACCTGAGCTTATCGCTGCCTTGCGTTGTCTCGTTCAAAGAGCAGGAAGAACGCACATGTCATCAGAGCCCCAGCACTCAGAGCCTCCAGTTCACGTGCTGGACAACCAGACATGCACTAAGAAGTTGTCCTCAGCTCCAGGCCTACCTCAAAGCCATTAGACATCCTGGCACACTCAGACCCATTCCCATTTCCCTTCTAAATATGGCTTTCCCAGTAAATAGAAACTTAAATTACCCCAACTCTCCTTTTACTCTTGCTCATTTTTGCATTGCCAAAGGTTTAGTCACAGATAAATTACGGTTTGTGTGTGTGAGAGAGAGAAATTAATATACCCCATTTGTTACATTCAGTCTTCTGAACATTTAAGGCTTTAGGAATAAAACTGTTGAAAGGACCCCCATACTCTGGGGTGGGCTGACTCGAAGCTTGCCCTATGCTGCGTGAGGCCAACTGCTTAATGGATTTGTCACAGACCCGCTCCTGGCTAATAGGTATCAGAAGCTGTGATGGTGAAGCCATGATGGGGACAGAAAGGTGGGCGAGGGAGCATCTAGTGGGAGCTTTGATCTTTTAACTTTATGCCCAGTTCCATAATTGTGCTTTCAAATGTAATTCTAGCTGCCAATTTACACTTTACCAGGGCTAATAAAACTTATTTTTAGTGTCATTTCCATGGAAAATGTGCACTTTGCTCTTGATTGATAGATGTATTTTGACAGTTAATACAGGTTTACCCAGTCAAGGCTTGTTTTAGTTGAAAGTGAAAATGGAAGAGGGGGAAAAAAAAATTACTTTGACAGATCTTGGTATTTCTCTTTTTATTGCATTCGCTGTCTAACAACAATAATACTCATTGGCAAGAAATTTATTTACACTAACAAATTAAATTTAATCAAGGAATTTTTAGATTGGTTAGAAAACAAAGGACCACTGTGATATTTTGCTTTGAATGCCTCTGAAAACCAAAGAGTAAGAAATGGCGTTTGAAACAGAACAATCTAGAGAAGTACATATTAACCAAGCACAAGAGAACAACCCAGACGTGGCACTATTGTCTCTTCCATGCAAATGATCAGACACCAAAAGGTACAAATTAAAATTTTCAGATAACATGCTATCCATACTTACTGAACTTAAAATGATTTCCAAACAACTGTTTTCCTTTAGTGATACATAAAGAAAGATGAAAATAAATCAACTCCTCTACAACGGAATAGAATTCATTCTCTCTCTTTTTTTGTTTTCAGCCGGCCAGTTTTGTTAGTGATATGTAGCAGGTGTACTAGTGGTTTAACTGCAACACCATTAAAAGGTATAAAAGCAGCAGTGATGATCATAAATAATATTAAGGAAAACATATACATACATATTTAAGGGTTTTCACTAAGCACTAACTAACTCTGATGTTGTTGGAGGTGTTATCTAGCTGGAGTGCCTCCTAATTTCCACTTTTTAAGGGGATTTAATTATTTTGGCCAATTGTTCTTTCATGGGTGAAAGATTAAATTCTTAACGGGAAAGCTGGGCGTGTGAATAAGACAGCTGAAGGAAACAGAAGTGTACGCCTTCCAACAGCACTCATGCTCCTGTCCACTTGTGTTATATCTGGTGATGAGCTGTGTCATCACTCCACAAAAGAAGTAAATAAATGGTCCCGTGAGAGCAACGCTGCCACCGGAGAGCCAGCAGTTAGTGACTTAGGCAGCACAGCGACCCAATGTGTAATTTTAGAGCGTGAGCGAATGCACAAGAGCACACAGTGCAATTTTTAGCCAAGGAAACTGCAGTCTGCAGCTGAAAATCCCCAAAGCTGTATAAACTTCTGAGCTTCAACTCAGCAATGTGCAATCTTGACATCAAAGCATTAACCAAACGTGTGAGGAAATTTCATCTCGCTAAAATACCAAGTATCTAATAAACCAATTTTACCAAAATATATAAACGTGTAGAAGGATAAGTGCATTTAATAGAAATACGTTAAAAAAATCTCTTAAAATCTCATGAGCCATTCAAAGTACACACACAAAAAAAGTGGCAATAAGGCTATGATACTGCTCAGGGTGCTATCTGACATTACCAAGTTCCATATACAATATATATTTTTGATGCCATGTGATTGCAGTATGTGCATGTATGTACGGTGGGAGATATAGTCACACGTATGTAGTTCTGTACGTCTACACAAATGGCATGCACATTCTTGAGACGTTGCCTCTTGTTCTCTTATTCTTTACCTCATTCATTCTCCCGTCCCTAGCGATTTGGGGGTGGGGGGCTGGGAGGAGGGGCAAGGATTGGAAATCATCATGTTTCTTTCTTTTCCCACTCTGCAGGTCTGGAAGCAGGTCACGCGCCATGCTTGGTCCACACACTCACACGTGTGAGCCTTCCAGTAACCACCATTCCCTCAGCACATCCACACAGACACGCGCACACAAGCACGTCAGCACCCTCTGTTTAGCATAAGGTAGAGCCTGATGTTTTCATTTTCCAGGGGAAATTGCTTCTGTAGGCTTTTTCTTTGCCCTTTGATTTCTAGGTCGGGTCTATTCTATGCTGCTACTTTAAATACTACTGCTGTACTGTCTGGTGTTATTTTTTTCCCCAGTGTTTTGGACCAAGACTAAGTTTCCTGAGACTTTAAATGCCTAAGACAAATATAAACAAGATCTGCCTGCACACACAGGCTGTTCTTCAGGAGTGAATTTCTGAAGCACATTCGTATTTCTTACAGCGCTGCTTCTTTTTGAGAACTTACTTCCCACCCCTATCATCATAACGAAAGCAATTCTAGTAGAAAATATGGACATTTTACTTCTGGACTTCATCCTTAAATGCTTAGCTTCATAACAGTGTACAGGTAGATCTCCTTGATTCAAGGTAAATTGGAAAAAGATATTTTAAAAACTGGGCTTTTCTTTTTCATTTTACCGTTTCATTCAGAAAGCACTAAGGACTTGGCATTAAGCAGGTGACTTGAACCCTACTGACTGCCGTCCACCAAGTTGAAATGCCCCTCATCTGCAGCTCTATTGGGACAGTAAATTTAGTTACTCAAATGGAAGCTGGTAATTCTGAAATATTTCCATGTAATGAAGGGGCTACATCACATCCCAAGCATAGACATTCCATTTAGAATTGCTGGGATACCTCCTTTTGAAACTTCTTGAATAGTATGGCCAAACACTGGTTCTCCTCTCTTGCAGCTTGGTCTGTATAACCTTTAACACTTACAAATGAGTTAGAATAGCCATATAAATGTGAGTTTTCATTTACCTTTTAAAATATAATTTTAAAGCACACATTAATCCTATTACACAAAGAAAGAACCTAGCCGAGAATTCTTTGTCTTCAGCAGAAACCATAAAGGCTAATTAAAGTGCTAGATCAAACAACCTGGCTTGGGCCTGGAGCTTGGGCCTGGGATATCTCAAGATTTCAGGGTAGCGATGACTACAGGATAAAACAAGGGTTCATTTGGTTCCTCTCTTGGCTTCTTGCCCCTCTGTTTCCAACGACAACAAAGCAAGCACAAGGTAGTTTTCCCATTTCACGCCCCGTTTAGAAGCGGAGGCACCTGTCACATTGCAGTCATGAACTGTTGTTGGTTAAAATGCTTACGTGATGTTGAGGGTGGGAAATCCATGTCAACCCCAGCTAAAGGAGGATAGTATAGAGTAGCTTTATTGTCATGAAATTAATGCTGGACTTCATCAGTGTGTTAGAATGGGCAAAATTAGATTTCTACCCTAACTTCTTATCACTCTGCAGTAAACTTCTGATTCAGGCAAAGAAAGAAGGAGAAAACTACTACATAACCTGTGAGTTACTTTAAGGGAGATAGATAGTCTTTAAATAAAGTAATCTAAGTCCTTTAGTGGAACACCCTGCCCCAGACACCCAGCTCATACAATGCTCTCTGTCTACCGCTTGGCTTCACCACAATCTCCTGTCCCCCAAAGCATTACCTGTACCCCCAAAACACTTTTGGCTTTTGTTAGAGTCATACTGAGCTGTCGTTTAAGGAATATAGTTCATAGTAACCAGATATTCCCTTTTCGTTCATTTTCTGATAAATAAAAAAACTACAAAGTCTGTAACGTTCATGAAGCAAAAATTCTGGGCTAAATTGTAAGGATACTGAAAACCACTAGCGTTAAAGTTAGGATTGTGTAAGACACTGGAACCTCAATTAGGCATCATGCACCAGAGTCAATAAAGGAAATAACAGGAAAACAAAATGTTCACAAGATCTGAGGTCCTTCACTTTGTTCTCATATCCTTTTATCAATCTGTTTACGCTTTATCCTTTGTTGGACAATCAAATCAATTTCAGCAGTTTTAATTAGTAATGTTAAAATAACTCATTAAGACCTAAAATTACTATAATTTAACTTTAAAAATCAAAACTGTTATACTACAAACTAAATGATTTGAGGAATAAGAATTTGATTTATAATATTGTCGGTTGTTGATCTAAACATTGGAAGTGTATAAATAAAGTTAAAATAAAGAACAATACTTCTAAGACATCTAAAAATGCAATATAATAGATCATAAATTATGTGCAGAGACAGACTTATACACATTTCCAGTATATACTTCCGTTTTCAAATATTACCAAAGTGTAAACATAACAACATAAATCATCCTTCTATTTCCACTCTTAAAATGAATACAGTGAAACTTCCAGTGTGATCCAGATCACTTTTTTTCCCCAAAGATAAGTAAAAATGGCAAAAATTTACAATAGCAAGCACTAGCATTACCAGATTTTGACTAATTTAGTCTTTTAGTATTGAAAAGATTTGCTGAATTTTGTAGTTCATTGATAGTGGTTCCTGGTTTCCCATGATATTAATAAATAGCAAAGCACCACCTATCTCAAAATATTAATAGAGATTCCAGTATGGAGTTTCATTATCATACCCCAAATGACGATAGAAAAAAATAGGTAGTGGCTTTGATAATTGTAAAACACAATGTTACTTTATACCGATGTTTCTGAGGAACAAATGAATGATCTATACCTAGTGACAAAGGAACTGAAGCGTAACAGACAACACTCTGTCACTGAAAAGGAAACAAGCCTTAGGGAAGAACAAGATTATAAATTTCTAGTTTAGACAATTTCAGATTTTGGATATTCAGACAAGCAAAAAAAAAAAAAAAAATCACAATGCTTCAAAATAGGAGATGGAGCTATATGGGAAGAAGCCCCTTTATGTTATCTGTTACTTGTAACCTTCAAAAGCCTTCCCCTAAGCTCTGCGTATAGAACATTTCCAGTGGAAGACAAGGACAGAGACCACCCCCCTGCCCCAAAAAACCAAAGGAAAGGAAGTAAAATACTTGTCCAAGGATTGGTCTGGCCTCAACTCTTATTTTGAAACTCGTCCTCTGGAAAGTGGATGACCTCATTTTTGCAGCCAATGCAGCAAAGAGAACCAGATGCATGAGCATAAAAAGCAAAACAACAACAACAATGACAACAAAAAATCCATCATTTGAAATTTCTCAAGATGAGTTTATTTTCTCCTCCTTCTGCCCCACTCTCCTGCACTTGAATTAGTTGGATGAAACACTGAAATCCTTAATACTGGCTTTAAAATAAGTATAACCGCCTGCACTGCCAGCCTGCATCATGTGTACCGTCCTAAACAAACTTTAACTGTAAAGTGGAGATCTCCAAAGAATGAAAGAGAACGGCTCAGAAAAACCATTCAAAACATCTCTAAAATATAACTGACAGCTCTCCTTTATGGGAACATTCTGTGTGCTCAATAAAATTGCTTCTCTGGTCGAATGTTATTCAAATCTAACTTTTCTCTAACTGGTATTTCTATTTTTCTTAAAAGTACATTTGTTAAAAGTCTAACGGAGCCCACTTGGGAAATCTTGAGTAGAAAATACGTGATGAGTTCCTGATTGTGTCATAGTCAGGCTGAAGACCAGCCAGAATGTTCCCCAGGAGAGGAAACCCGAAAATGTTGGTTTCCTTAAAAATCAATTTCCTGTTCAATTTGTTGGGGAGAAAAGGAACTGTGTTGTGTGTGTCGGTGCTGCTGAAATACTGAACACGCAGCAGTAGCAAAGTAAACAACAGATCCCAATATCCCATGGCCGCACTAACGTCTGAATTTTTCTTTGTTTGGCTAAATCTGGAGGATAAATGTTACCCTCAGAACCCCAAGGTGATGCCTACATCCACATTCTTAAGGCTTTTGCTTCCTTCTGGGGTTAACAAATAAGTGTAATTCTTTTCTCTCTTCCCAATGCCCAGCAGGCAGCACAGTTTGCTTGCTTTTTGCCACAGTAGGCAAAGAGCACCCACATTTCCACAGCGGGGTTGTCTCAGCGTCCAGACACAGAAACGAGGGGGAACCTTTCCCACACACCGGAGTAGATTCTGCAGCCCAGATCTCATGGCAGAGCGGTGTTCTCGGCCATGCAGATACGTGCCATTGCTCAGTTTCAGGATCCCATATTGAAAATGCATGGCGTTCCATGGACAATGCCACGGTGTGTCATGCTCTTGTTGAGCAGGATCACGCTGGTCCTTCAAGTGACACCACCCACCCAACACAAAGAAGAGAGAAACACTGCTACTTTGCACCTCTCACAAATGAGATCCTTGGTTTGTTACTAAACCAAGGGTGGCTTGGGATTATTTCAGTAGGTTAAGAGTGAGTGTACTCTATTAATGCAGAAAATGCAGTTATTAAACACACAGTTCCCCAGTCTGCCTAGAGCACATTACCCCTGTCATCAGTTTCTTCTTCATCCTCCGGAGGAGAGCAGGGCAGGAAGAGGTGGAAACTTCTCTGTGTGTGTCACTGCTCACCAGCACCCTCTGTGGCAGCTGCCATCTTCTCCGTCTTTTTAGACTTCCTCTGCATTTGCTCTTGTTCCTTCCTCCTCAGCTTTTCTCTTTGTTTTTCTATTTTCTCTTGGGCCTTCTGAGCCTTCTCTAGAGACACTTTCATTTCTTTGAGTCTTTTTTTGACCACTGCTCGGTCCTGAGATGATGTCATGCCAAGAGCCTAAGAAGGAAACACATAAACAAACTGAATTTGAAAACCAATGACCTCTCTGCTTATGATGAGGCTGACAGCACAAGATGTTCAAACTCAAGAACTAATGCAAACATAATCAAAGAGGTAGAAACTGAGGAAGAGCTGATTACATTTGCCAAAAATCTACATACTGTGGGGCTGAGCTTTATTTGTTCTTTTATACTTTGAAGTCCCTAGCACAGTACCTCCTAAACCTCAGCAAGTAAATGCTTTCTGGACTGGTAATTAATGGGTCAGTGAATGGAAAAAGGGCACAATTCTGCTTCTCCAACCTTTGGGCTGTAGACATTTACAGCCAAAAGTATTGCTAAACCCACTGATATTTTCAAAAGATAGGAGTGGGCACCTGCTGCCACGGAGGGTTCCAAGAAGGGCAGGAGGAATCGAAGTGGCTTCCTTTCTGCCAATGTATTCATTTACAATAAAGACCAAAAATGTCTTTGGGACCAGAGTGCTCATGTCGGCATGATTAGCCGTGCTCTCCCTGTAGGCGGCAGACCTATAAAGGAAGTCTGGTCATAACGAGGAGGCTGCTCGATGAGCTTGGGATTCAGAATAAGGGGAGTTGGTTGCGTACTTTACACGTTTCATGACCTTCAGAATCAACAGCGGGATGCATCCATCTCCCCAACAGGGACAGCCTTGTCAATGGGCCTTCATATTCACAGGCTATTGATTGATCTCTAACCTTTTCAAGACTGTCAAGAGCTACTCATCTGCCCGTCAGCCCAGCAGGGGGCCGAGGTTGGGGGTGGCAGGCTGGCTGTGAGCTCCTTTTGCCCTTTTTCCACAGGGGTAGGTGCCACCTCAGGCTCTAAAGGAGATGGACTGGACAGGTGAAAATGAGAGCGCCAGGACAGGGGAGGGAGGGCACGGCCTGCACTTGGTGGGGGAAGAAAGTTCTGGGGAGAACGCAGTCCCGGTTTTTGCGTGGTATGCAGGGAAGAGTGAGGGTGGGGGGAGCAATGAGTTAAAAAAAGGGAAGATTCATGGACCTGGGTTTTAACTCTAATGTCATGGGAGAGTCCACATCGGCCATTATTAAAACTCATACTACACAGGAAGTAAGTAGAGTTAATACATGGACCATGTGTTGCTTGGCGGAAGCTATGGAGTGAGCCCCTAGCTCTCCTGCTCAACAGCCTACTACTGTTTGATTCAGAACCCGACGACTTTCCGAAACTTCCTTTACCACTCAGAAATCATTCAAGGTCCTTTCTGCTAACTGGGGGGGAGAAGTACCTCTCAGATATGCAGGATGCTCTCATCTAATGGAAACGTTTTAGGCGCTATGTGTAATACAAATTATACTTGGTAACCTAACACAAACATATAATTCTTTACCTTAAGTTTATTTCCATCCAACTGCAGGAGTTGCTCTCCAGTGATGTTTTGGGCACTGAATTCAGAGACATACTGCTCCAGATTTAGGCTCATTAGCCAGTGAGAAACCTGCTGCACGCTCCATTCATGAACGGCCCGATTCAGACACTGACTGTGTTTGGGAGACTGTCCGTCATCAAGAATCTGAGGTAGGAATGTTACGCAGGGTTGTTAAAGGACCGAGAAGCTGTAGCTCAGTACGGCATGTGATGCTATCAAAAGCCATTTCTTGCCTACTAGAGCCACACTTGTTTTTAAACCATAAAGTAAACGAATGGTTCTAGCTGTATGTATAACACACACAAAGTTATTAACTCTACATTTTGTGTAGGTATTTGGAAATTTAAAAATTCCCCCAAACAAAGCATTTTAATGTAGGAAGTTTAAAACTGAAAAATACACTCCAGTGTTGCAAGGTTTTACATTAAAACACTATGGAAAGATTATCAGATGCAGAAAACGAATACATCATTAATCTCTATATGTAATGCATCACTCTGCACTGATCCTCTGCTAAGACATCAGAGATATGTAAAGATACATTTAAAAACACTGAGGTATATCTTTTACTTAGAAGGGGAGAGCATTAAGTCCTCAAGCATTCTTAGGGGAAATTTCACAGCCATTATATTTCACTTGAGCGGCAAGCAAACCTGTGAGGAAGGTAGGACAGGTAATTTCCATAATTACTTTTAATAAACGAGGCAAGTGAGGCCCAGAAAGTCTACAGATCTGTCCAGTATCACGCAGCTAGTAAGTGGTGGAGCTCAGCATTTACTGGTTTATTCCAAATCCCAGGCTCTGTCCAAGGCAGGACATTGCTACGAATAGTGCAAAGGGCAGCTTGGTTCCTAGAAGCACTAAGCTGAGAGGAGATGGAGGCAATGATAAATCTGGGAGAAGAGACAGGAGTCGCCTCAGTGACCATGCAGGGAACACAGAGGAGGGGATGGGGGAGCTGAGATGAAGGCAAAGGGGGTGAAACGCAATGGGCTGCGTCAGGGTAATGGTGATGGGAGACACAGCAAGGGACTCTGGAGGTGGAATCTGGAGATCCTCTCGAATGTCTTTTCAACTAAGACATAGACAAGCGCAGACAGTGTAACTATTTAACACGAGGAAACCCTCTGCTACAGAGGAAAGTTTCTTGTCTTGTTTGATTTTAAATCATTTGCAAAGAAGGAAAAGAAATGTCAGACAATACCATGTCAGCCACCACACACAGCCCACTGAGAGCTCACCTCATCATCTATCATATCCAGGCTCTGAGTGAGACAGCAACAAAGGAACCAAAAAGAAAAGTGTTACAGGAACAGGAGACACACATGTACAGTACAAAGTTTTAATACAATTAAAATCACGCCAAGCCTACAGAATATGGGCAGAAGAATTTAAGGGGAAAAAACGTTTTACAAAGCAAAAATCACGTTAGAAATAACTAAGAACAAATATTTAGGGTGACTATATCTCTACTTACAGCGCTTCTCCCCAGCCCCACCCCCGCTCCCAGTACTGGTATTTCTTTCTTCTACTTATCTCTTGGAGCACTAAGTCAATCACCAGTGTAATCTTCTGCCCTCCTGTACACATTATATCTCCTGAGAATCCATTGTAATGCACACTTGACCCTGGCTTCTAAGTAAGTGGTTCTCCCCTTGTTTTCCTTCCTTATCACAACTGCACCTCTCCCTCTCCACTTCGGTGATTCTCAATCAGGGGCCACTCCCCACTCAGAGGGAACATCAGGGATGGTGAAAAAGGTGAGGGAGGAGGGGGATGGATCGTCTGTAAACTCCCTCGAGATTTCTTTTTTTTTTTTTTTTGCCGCACCTCGCAGCTTGCAGGATCTTAGTTCCCCAGGCAGGGATCAAACCCGGGCCCCCCTGCAGTGGAAGCACGGAGTCCTAACCACTGGGCCTCCAGGGAATTCCCTCCCTTGGGATTTCTGGGCCGTTCCCTATTGCTGCTCTCCAGTGCCCAGCCTCCCATCCCCAACCCTCTGTGGATAGTCATCCCATCTATATCAAAGAAAGGCTGAGGAGGTCCCTAGACAGCTTAAAGGGGCTCAGAAATAGTACTTTGCTTCCATGTTGAGACAGGGAGGGAGCGAAATCATGAGGATTGATATGCAAAATCTGCCTAAAAACATTTTCCCCGCTGATAGTTCATCGGTAAAATGTATGATCTGAGAAAGCAGCTCTGTCGTCAGTGCCGTGCATGTACCTCATCTGATGAGAGCACCAAGGACTGAGAGAGCCCAGGTGTTTTGGGTTCTGCTCCCAGGCCGCTCAGGTCTGCTGAACTGGTACTGCTGGGACTGAAGTCATCATTGAAGGTAAAATTCTGAAAAAACAAATAAAGCTCACTGTTAAATGAGCATAGTGAGTGAACCAGAGGTAGGTATGTTTGCAAGTTCTGGAAAGGTTCTTTTTAAGTAATCTTAGAAGAGATTCATATTTGGTTTGGTGACCTTCACCCGGCAGTGGTTGAGAACACTGTGCCTTCTGCGCTGGATAGGGAATTCTGAGTGCTTTCTCCATCACATGAAAGGATAGATGTCTTAGAGAAATGATTCTTCAACCTCTCTTCAAGGGTACAGCATTCATTATCCTCTGCAACTGCTCAGAGGGGTAATATTAATAAGCCTATCTTCTTTGACCCTAATCGTGATAAGTAACAAAGTAAAAATACAAGATGGTGTGGTGAGCCTGAGTTATTAGCAACAGATGGCAATCCATATTAGAAAGGTAGCTTGAGCACCCCCTGGGAAGGATCGCTTGCTGTTGGCCATGATAAATACTGTGAGAGATGGCAGATCCTCTCCTGGATGTAACCTTCAAGATGATGAGTTCTGGGGTAGGTCACAGTCTGCCATTACACTAGTAGTCACATGCTAAAATACAACTCTTGCACAGCACCAACGGAGTACCAAAGAGGCTGCAGCACGGACAGAAACACATTTCCAAATAATCACCTGGGGGTTGGGGAGATTGAGGGTGTGTACGTAAAACTTCCCCAGAATTTCATTAAAATGTTCAGTGGATATTAAAGTCAAATGAATTCACATCCAGTGCAAGATAATGGTAGAATCTATTCAAACAACATTTAGATTTCTCAGATCCAAGACTGAAAATGTTTCAAGACCGAAGTGGCCTTCTGCTTCCAGAACTTCTTTTGCTAATAATTCTAGAAGGACTGGCTTTCCTGGAGCTCTAAGCACCTGACCAACACCATCTTGTTTCCTATTCCCCTTCCTTAGGAACCGGACTGTTAGTTTTCCATTAGGTTCACTTGCACTGGGTTTAGCTGGTTGTCAAGAATAAATACCATGCCAGAGGCTAGAGAATTCAGTACCAAACAAACGCCAAGTTTGCTAAAACTTCAGAAAAGGAGACGAAATCAGAGCACAAGGAGCTAGGCTAGTAAAACATTTAAGCAGGTGAGCATTTAACACAGCACATTACCATTTGACATTGTCATTGGAGATATGACCCCAAATTCTGTCGAAACCTTATGAGCTGTTGACCCCAAGAAAAGAATTAAAGTTAACATTAATCACAGGTTTCTGTTTGAGAAAGAAAAGTGAACACTGATAAAAGGAGACCAAACAACATGTGAAAGTTAGCCACCGTATGTGTTTCAATAAAATGTTAGGTAAGGTTTGCAGCGTCATGCTGGAAATAACCATCGTGCATTTAAAAACAAATAAGCATATAATTCCTCATTCTGCTAAAGTTAAAAAACTTTGGTGATAGAATTGTAACAGTTTATCAACATGGAAGTTTGATTTAAAAGAAGAAATAAGTAAGGGTGCTATGTCAGCATTGGTTTGTTTGAAAGAGTTTCATTTAGATATACTGAACACATATTCAGTCCCAAATTTATTTGTTTTCCAGTAAATCTTGAAGAGCACAGCAAAAATAGTTTTGTAATGTAATTTAAAGTGGAATACTTGGTAAACAGATCTATCATACTGTTCCATGATTCAAATGCATCTTTCCCAGCATGGCTTGACTGTCAAACTGAGATTAAGTAGCAGTATGTGAAAAGACAGGCAAATCAAAGATTAACGTACAATCTAGAATGGAACAGTGTTAAAGAAGGTGATGGTTAAATGAGGCTTTCTTCCTCCCCCACACAAGAAATACCACGCATTGTTTACTGCAGTGTTATCACATTGGTTTCTCGGACCCAGAGTATACACACAAGTTGAGAATGCTTTCCAAAGCTCGAAGAGGAGGAAGGATTGGGGGTTTTCTTGTTTGCTTTTTTAATCCATGTGTTTTCTACCTTAGACCCCTTTTTATCTGAAATTAGAGTTTCAGGAGAAGGCTGAAGGGGACTTGCAGATGCAGGCAGGTTCCTGAAGGAATAGGATCCTTTCCGGCTTTCGTTAAACCACGAGAAAGGCAGGCCCGCTGACGGCGTGGAGGCCTGAGCAGTGGAGGACAGCTTCGGTTTCCAGTGTTCCAGGCTGCCGCTGAAGATCCTGGGTTATGAAAAGAACGGGTATGTTAGACAACGAAAAGGCAGACGTAAAGCTTATTGAAATGAATTCTGAAGGGACTCTGAATATAGTTTGAAGTCATAGTTTGAGAAATTATTCTACACAACGGATAGAGTAAAAATTTTGCCCTTTTGACTAGAACGTTAATCTTAATAGTTATCTTTTTTTGGTTAATTTTAATTTTTCTTTTCTTTTGGGCCACACCACGCAGCATGCGGAACTTCCCTGACCAGGGATGGAACCTGCGCCACCTGCAGTGGAAGCGCAGAATCTTAGCCACTAGACCACTAGGGAAGTCCGATAGTTATCTTTTTTGCATCTAAATGGATTCTATAACAATGATCAATATTTTGTTATCATTATTGCCACGATGAATTTTATGAAATGTGCCTAATAAATGTATGTGGATAAATTAGTATCAGTGAGGGGCATGGTCTTTTAGGAATTGCTATTAAGTTAATCATCACAGCATTCCCTTTATTTGGGTCACATAACAGTGCCTCACACTAGTGACATGAGCTCATAACCAGCATTCTACCCTGGGCTCCTCTGAGCACAGGTTCTCAAGAGCCTGAGACTTTAGAAAATGATATATTTAGATACTTGGAAATTTCTGGGTTCATGATACTTTAAGCAGAACACACACCTTATTGGTTTTTCATCATAATCTTAGTGCCTTATCACAGGAGGAACATCAGACCCGAGGTCCTAAAATCGTACACACTTCCTGTGTACATGGCCTTGGGCCTTCTCTCAGAGTCTATTTCCTCATCCATAAAAGGTGGTTATTTTATATATATCATATGTGGTTGTTAAGAATTAAATTAGATAAGTGTGAAAGTGCTTTGAAAAATGTAAAGGTATAAAGGTCTATGCTTATTTAATATTTAAAGGACTCAAAGGCATTTGAAAAACACAGTTTGAAAACAGACTTTTGGGACTTCCCTGGTGGTGCAGTGGTTAAGAATCTACCTGCCAGTGCCGGGGACACGGGTTTGAGCCCTGGTCCGGGAAGATCCCATGCACCGCAGAGCAACTAAGCCTGTGAGCCACAACTATGGAGTCTGCAAGCCACAACTACTGAGCCCGAGTGCCACAATTACTGAAGCCTGTGCGCCTAGAGCCCATGCTCCACAAGAAGAGAAGCCACTGCAATGAGAAGCCTGCGCACCACAAGGAAGAGTAGGCCCGCTCGCCGCAACTAGAGAAAGCCCGTGCGCAGCAATGAAGACCCAACGCAGCCAAAAAATAAATTAATTAATTAAAAAAAAAGAAAGAAAGAAACCAGACTTTTTTTTCTTAATGCAGTTACCTGTATATTTATATTTACCTTTTGGTTAAAAAAAAATTATCAGGAGCTGAGGCAGGAATGGGCAGTAGTTTCTATGCACTTGGAAGAAGTCACCCTCAATACGTCCAAGTGATCTCTGATATAATGCCTATTATTTGTTAGCTGCTGATGTCATGACAACAAAGAGATTCCCTTTCAATTAAAAGTGCCTCAACAGCATGGCTTACGGACAACTTTTGTCCCAGATGTATACTGAATTTCAACCGTCTCACATCTCATTTCTCATTATTTTGAAATAGTATATATTTCAAATTTATATAGGTAATACAACTCCTAACAATTCCTGTTCATTTCCAAAGATTAGTGAGAATCAAATGGGACAATTAATGTAAAAGCATCTTGTAAACTGTAAAGCAATATATGTGTAAGGGGATTATGAGAACGATAACTGAAGAGAATGCAAAAGTCCGTGAAGTTTTGGTAGCATACTGAAACAACAGGTTGGGTCAGTAAAAGTGTTTGTCACACTAAAGATTCCAGAAGATCTGATGATTTTAATGGTGTATTTATTTAAAAAAAAAAACAAACCCAAAGGGGTCTGCAAGGATAATAAAGAACAACCAGAGATGTGTCAACCTTCAATTTTATCCTGAAGTTTAAACTAAAAAAAAATTTGTATCCTTAAATCCACTTACTATCAAAAAATGGGGGGATGTGGGTTTACAATAACTGAACTTAAGAAAGCATGCTAGCAGAGGCAGATTGGTCTTCTGTAAGAAGCACTTTTTATTCCTGGGTCTTGGACCAGTGCAGTGGTCCCCAAATAAGTCTGATAAGGATCATCTGAAGCAGCTGTTCAAATACAAATTCTTGGGTACCTGGACTTACCAAGTTAGAATTTGGGGGAGAGGGAGGAGTTGACCTGGAATATATATTTTTTAATAATACATGTCTGAGCTCACTCTTAAAGTTTTTAATAACTATATTTATTAATATTATCCTGAATACAAATGTGAGGTTTCTGGAGCAGAAACAGGTTATTATTTACTTACAAAAGTTATTGCACTGGTTTCCCATGCCCTAATTTCCTCTTTCCAGGCTGACACAATGGGAACAAGTTGTCATCCTATACTTGGTCTACATTATTGGTGAGGAATCTAAAAAATATGACTCTGGATGATTATATAGGAGAGGGACAGCTGTCTCCCTTCTTTCCTCTGAGAGAGGGAGAGACATCTTACCTCCTTAATGTAAACAATTCAACTTGAGAAGGATCTTGGGTTCTTATGCTTTGGAAAGTAATATATGTCAGAGTAATATATGTAAGTAATATATGTCAGACTAGTGTCTCCAGCTTTACAGCCCCGGGAACGTCTCCATAGAGTTGGGTCTCAGCCCCCTCTCCCCATCCCCACTTCTGGAAAATGTAATCACATACCTCTGGGGAGGTAAATCTCTCTGCAGGTAAATCTATCTATCTAGTCATAATTTAACTTCTCAGGCTTATCGTTTAGCTCAGGTCCCACATTCCACTAAAAATGCTCACAAAGCTCTGACTGTGCAGAAACATAAAAATATTTTCCCTGTAGTTTCCCTCTTATAATTGGGGATATTTGAGATTAATTGGACCTGATGATTATTTTCCTCCTCTTTGGTTATAAATTTCTGAATCAATTAATCAAAGTAACATGGGAATTTTTTAAAGAGTTCCATCCATAATTCAAATAAGGTATGGTAGTGCTTAAATATATGGATACTGTTTTAAAGTTTATAAACAGGCCATAATGAATGACAGCATGAGTATCTTGTCCTACTCCCAAGTGAACTGCCTTTGTAGCAATGCTTTTAAAACAACCACCACTACCACATTAAAAAAAATTTTTTTTAACATCTTTATTGGAGTATAATTGCTTTACATTGTTGTGTTAGTTGTTGCTGTATAACAAAGTGAATCAGCTACAAGTATACATATATCCCCATATCTCCTCCCTCTTGCGTCTCCCTTCCACCCTCCCTATCCCACCCCTCTAGGTGGTCACAAAGCACTGAGCTGATCTCCCTATGCTATGCGGCTGCTTCCCACTAGCTATCTATTTTACATTTGGTAGTGTATATATGTCCATGCCACTCTCTCACTTCATCCCAGCTTACCCTTCCCCCCTCCCTGTGTCCTCAAGTCCATTCTCTACATCTGCGTCTTTACTCCTGTCCTGCCCCTAGGTTCTTCAGAACCATTTAAAATTTTTTTTTAGATTCCATATATATGTGTTAGCGTACGGTATTTGTTTTTCTCTTTCTGACTTACTTTACTCTGTATGACAGACTCTAGGTCCATCCACCTCACTACAAATAACTCAATTTCGCTTCTTTTTATGGCTGAATAATATTCCATTGTATATATGTGCCACATCTTCTTTATCCATTCATCTGTCGATGGACACTTAGGTTGCTTCCATTTCCTGGCTATTGTAAATAGTGCTGCAATGAACATTGTGGTTCATGACTCTTTTTGAATTATGGTTTTCTCAGGGTATATGCCCAGTAGTGGGAATGCTGGGTCGTATGGTAATTCTATTTTTAGTTTTTTAAGGAACCTCCACACCGTTCTCCATAGTGGCTGTATCAATTTACATTCCCACCAACAGTGCAAGAGGGTTCCCTTTTCTCCACACCCTCTCCAGCATTTATTGTTTGTAGATTTTTTGGTGATGGCCATTCTGACCAGTGTGAGGTGATACCTCAGTGTAGTTTTGATTTGCATTTCTCTAATGATTAGTGATGTTGAGCATCCTTTCATGTGTTTATTGGCAATCTGTGTATCTTCTTTGGAGAAATGTCTATTTAGGTCTTCTGCCCATTTTTGGATTGGTTTGTTTGTGTTTTTGATATTGAACTGCATAAGCTGCTTGTATATTTTGGAGATTAATCCTATGTCAGCAGCTTTGTTTGCAAATATTTTCTCCCATTCTGAGGGTTGTTTTTTCATCTTGTTTATGGTTTCCTTTGCTGTGCAAAAGCTTTTAAGTTTCATTAGGTCCCATTTGTTTACTTTTGTTTTTATTTCCATTTCTCTAGGAGGTGGGTCAAAAAGGATCTTGCTGTGATTTATGTCATAGAGTGTCTGCCTATGTTTTCCTCTAAGAGTTTTATAGTGTCTGGCCTTACATTAAGGTCTTTAATCCATTTGGAGTTTATTTTTGTGTATGGTGTTAGGGAGTGTTCTAATTTCATTCATTTGCATGTAGCTGTCCAGTTTTCCCAGCACCACTTATTGAAGAGGCTGTCTTTTCTCCATTGTATATTCTTGCCTCCTTTATCAAAGATAAGGTGACCATATGTGCGTGGATTTATCTCTGGGCTTTCTATCCTGTTCCATTGATCTATATTTCTGTTTTCATGCCAGTAGCATACTGTCTTGATTACTGTACCTTTGTAGTATAGCCTGAAGTCAGGGAGTCTGATTCCTCCAGCTCCGTTTTTCTTTCTCAAGATTGCTTTGGCTATTCAGGGTCTTTTGTGTTTCCATACAAATTGTGAAATTTTTTGTTCTAGTTCTGTGAAAAATGCCATTGGTAGTTTGATAGGGATTGCATTGATTCTGTAGATTGCTTTGGGTAGTATAGTCATTTTCACAATGTTGATTCTTCCAATCCAAGAACATGGTGTATCTCTCCATCTCCATCTGTTTGTATCATCTTTAATTTCTTTCCTCAGGGTCTTATAGTTTTCTGTGTACAGGTCTTTTGTCTCCTTAGGTAGGTTTATTCCTAGGTATTTTATTCTTTTTGTTGCAATGGTGAATGGGAGTGTTTCCTTAATTTCTCTTTCAGATTTTTCATCATTAGTGTATAGGAATGCCAGAGATTTCTGTGAATTAATTTTGTATCCTGCTACTTTACCAAATTCATTGATTTGCTCCAGTAGTTTTCTGGTAGCATCTTTAGGATTCTCTATGTATAGTATCATGTCATCTGCAAATGGTGACAGTTTTACTTCTTCTTTTCCGGTTTGGATTCCTTTTATTTCTTTTTCATCTCTGACTGCTGTGGCTATAACTTCCAAAACTATGTTGAATAATAGTGGTGAGAGTGGGTAACCTTGTCTTGTTCCTGATCTTAGTGGAAATGGTTTCAGTTTTTCACCACTGAGAATGATGTAGGCTGTGGGTTTGTCATATATGGCCTTTATTATGTTGAGATAAGTTCCCTCTATGCCTACTTTCGGAGGGTTTTTAATCATAAATGGGTGTTGAATTTTGTTGAAAGCTTTTTCTGCATTTATTGAGATTATCATATGGTTTTTATCCTTCAGTTTGTTAGTATGGTGTATCACATTGATTGATTTGAGTATATTAAAGAATCCTTGCATTTCTGGGATAAACCTCACTTGCTCATGGTGTATGATCCTTTGAATGTGCTGCTGGATTCAGTTTGCTAGTATTTTGTTGAGGATTTCTGCATCTATATTCATCAGTGATACTGTCCTGTAGTAGTTTTCTTTTTTTGTAACATCGTTGTCTGGTTTTGGTATCAGGGTGATGGTGGCCTCGTAGAATGAGTTTGGGAGTGTTCCTCCCTCTGTTATATTTTGGAAGAGTTTTAGAAGGATAGGTGTTAGCTCTTCTCTAAATGTTTGATAGAATTCACCTGTGAATCCATCTGGTCCTGGGCTTTTGTTTGTTGGAAGATTTTTAATCACAGTTTCAATTTCAGTGCTTGTGATTGGTCTGTTTATATTTTCTATTTCTTCCTGGTTCAGTCTTGGAAGGTCGTGCTTTTCTAAGAATTTGTCCATTTCTTCCAGGTTGTCCATTTTTTGGCATAGAGTTGCTTGTAGTAATCTCTCATGATCCTTTGTATTTCTGCAGTGTCAGCTGTTACTTCTCCTTTTTCATTTCTAATTCTGTTGATTTGAGTCTTTTCCCCTTTTTTCTTGATGAGTTTATCATTTTGTTTATCTTCTCAAAGAACCAGCTTTTAGTTTTATTGATCTCTGCTATCGTTTTCTTCATTTCTTTTTCATTTACTTCTGATCTGATCTTTATGATTTCTTTCCTTCTGCTAACTTTGGGGGTTTTTTGTTCTTCTTTCTCTATTTGCTTTAGGTGTAAGGTTAGGTTGTTTAATTGAGATTTTTCTTGTTTCTTGAGGTAGGACTGTATTGCTATAAACTTCCCTCTTAGAACTGCTTTTGCTGCATCCCATAGGTTTTGGGCCATTGTGTTTTCATTGTCATTTGTCTCTAGGTATTTTTTGATACACTCTTTGATTTCTTCAGTGATCTCTTGGTTATTTAGTAGCGTATTGTTTAGCCTCCATGTGTTTGTATTTTTTACAGTTTTTTTCCTGTAATTGATATCTAGTCTTATAGCATTGTGGTGGGAAAAGATACTTGATATGATTTCAATTTTCTTAAATTTACCAGGGCTTGATTTGTGACCCAAGATATCATCTATCCTGGAGAATGTTCCATGAGCACTTGAGAAGAAAGTGTATTTTGTTGTTTTTGCATGGAATGTCCTATAAATATGAATTAAGTCCATCTTGTTTAATGTATCATTTAAAGCTTGTGTTTCCTTATTTATTTTCGCTTTGGTTGATCTGTCCATTGGTGAAAGTGGGGTGTTAAAGTCCCCTACTCTTACTGTGTTACTGTCGATTTCCCCTTTTATGGCTGTTAGCATTTGCCTTATGTATTGAGGTGCTCCTATGTTGGGTGCATAAATATTTACAATTGTTATATCTTCTTCTTGGATTGATCCCTTGATCATTATGTAGTGTCCTTCTTTGTCTCTTGTAATAGTCTTTATTTTAAAGTCTATTTTGTCTGATATGAGAATTGCTACTCCAGCTTTCTTTTGATTTCCATTTGCATGGAATATCTTTTTCCATCTCCTCACTTTCATTCTGTATGTGCCCCTAGGTCTGAGGTGGGTCTCTTGTAGACAGCATATATACGCATCTTGTTTTTGTATCCATTCAGCCAGTCTATGTCTTCTGGTTGGAGCTTTTAATCCATTTACATTTAGGGTAATTATAGATATGTATGTTTCTATTACCATTTTCTTAATTGTTCTGGGTTTGTTACTGTAGGTCTTTTCCTTCTCTTGTGCTTCCTGCCTAGAGAAGTTCCTTTAGCATTTGTTGTCAAGCTGGTTCGGTGGTGCTGAATTCTCTTAGCTTTTGCGTGTATGTAAAGGTTTTAATTTCTCCATCAAATCTGAAAGAGATCCTTGCTGGGTAGAGTAATCTTGGTTGTAGGTTTTCCCTTTCATCACTTTAAATATGTCCTGCCACTCCCTTCTGGCTTGCAGAGTTTCTGCTGAAAGATCAGCTTTTAACCTTGTGGGGATTCCCTTGTATGTTATTTGTTGCTTTTCCCTTGCTGCTTTTAGTATTTTTTCTTTGTATTTAATTTTTGGTAGTTTGATTATATGTGTCTTGGTGTGTTTCTCCTCAGATTTATCCTGTACGGGACTCTCTGTGCTTCCTGGACATGATTGACTATTTCCTTTCCCATATCAGGGAAGTTTTCAACTATAATCTCTTCAAATATTTTCTCAATCCCTTTCTTTTTCTCTTCTTCTTCTGGAACCCCTATAATTCGAATATTGGCTTGTTTAATGTTGTCCCAGAGGTCTCTGAGACTGTCCTCAATTCTTTTCATTCTTTTTTCTTTATTCTGCTCTGTGGTAGTTATTTCCACTATTTTATCTTCCAGGTCACTTATCCATTCTTCTGCCTCAGTTATTCTGCTAGTGATTCCTTCTAGAGAATTTTAATTTTCATTTATTGTGCTGTTCATCATTGTTTGTTTGCTCTTTAGTTCTTCTAGGTCCTTGTTAAATGCTTCTTGTATTTTCTCCATCCTATTTCCAAGATTTTGGATCATCTTTACTATCATTACTTTGAATTCTTTTTCAGGTAGACTGCCTATTTCCTCTTCATTTGTTTCGTCTGGTGGGTTTTTACTTTGCTCCTTCATCTGCTGCGAATTTCTCTGTCTTCTCGTTTTGCTTAACTTACTGTGTTTGGGGTCTCCTTTTCACCGGCTGCAGGTTCGTAGTTCCCACTGTTTTGGGTGTCTTCCCCCATTGGGTAAGGTTGGTTCAGTGGATTGTGTAGGCTTCCTGGCGGAGGGGACTGGTGCCTGTGTTCTGGTGGATGAGGTTGGAGCTTGTCTTTCTGATGGGCAGGACCACATCCAGTGGTCCTGGGGTATCTATGAACTTAGTATGATTTTAGGCAGCTTCTCTGCTATTGGGTGGGGTTGTGTTCCTGTCTTGCTAGTTGTTTGGCATGGGGTGTCCAGCACTGGAGCTTGCTGGTCATTGAGTGGAGCTGGGTCTTAGCATTGACACAGAGATCTCTGGGAGAGCTCTCACTGATTGATATTACGTGGGGCCGGGAGGTCTCTGGTGGTTCCATGTCTGAACTCGGCTCTCCCACCTCAGAGGCTCAGGCCTGACAGCCAGCTGGAGCACCAAGACCCTGTCAGCCACACGGCCAAACTTTAAGCTTGATTTATTTATTTAATTTGAGTGTCCATCTTTGACTCTGTTCCCATATGGAATGGATCTTGATCTTATATATCCTTTTCTTAATCCTCCTTGGAACTAGGAAAAAGAGAGTAATGTATCACTTCATTTCCAGCATAGAGTTCACTGTCCTCTACCACTTTTAATAGGTAGGAAATAAGAATACTGTTGCCAAATTGTTGTCATTCTAATGCCCTATTTGAAAAGGACTTTTGGTAGTTCAAATCCTGTCCAGGTTAACATTTCAAAGAAAATCTGTAGACCACGTCTCATTAAACCCTTTCATAAAATTCTCACTGCCAGGAAAATACTCAAGAGTAAAAATTCCATGTGGAGTTGTACATCCAGCACTAAAGACGGGTCCGAAGGCCAATGTGATGAATGTGATCATAGAAGCTCAGCCTTGGATAATATCCAGAGGCTTTCTGCTCTAGCTTTCCACATCACGATAACAGAGGAACAAAGGAATAGTCACATAGAAAGCAAAGAGAGCCCACTTCTAAGGAGACAACCACTGTCCTCACTGCTGCAAACCATCAGATCCTGGGGTATTTTGAAGACTATTTTCCAGGTCTGGCTGTGTCCCTGCTGGGGCTGTATCCTGTCCCCCTCATTTCTTTGTGTATCCTTGACTCTAAAACTCCCTGAGCTGATGGAACCTCTGTGTGGTTCCTAGTATCCTTCAAAAAACTGAACAGTGGTACGCTTCCATTTGCTTGGACCTAGAGTATAGAATATTCATTTAAAAAAGCAAACTCTTCACTACTTTAAAATTATAGACCTATCAGCTCACCAGCTTTCTAAAATAAATGCCAATTTCCTTTTGGATATACAACTCTCGGGCCTACAAAAGGAGCAGAAAGGGTTTGGTAACAGTTATTTTACTATTGACCACTCTTATAGTCTGTTTCACTTTGTGGAGAAATCTGTTAAGAATAACATTAAAATTCTTCCTTCCCTCCTTCCCTCCCTTCTTAACTTTTTTGACTCTGAGGGCAGGTTATGGGCCAAGGGGCATAAACTCCATACAGATCCTTAATAATTCCCTTGAAAAATCAAGATTGGTAGAAATGAATACTTAATAGATCTAAAAATAATTTCTAGAGGATCAAAACAGGCATGTGTGCTATACTTGCTTCATTTTCTTTTTTAGCTTATACACTAAAGACTCACTATCATTTTTGGAAAAAATAGATTCACAAATCACTGCTATATCCCTGATTGTTTTATTGTTAGGAACTGGGAGAAAGCATGTCTTCAAATTAAGTCTCTATAATCCGAAAATGCCATTTGCTGGGGGTGTGAGGTGGGGAGAGTAACTGCCTCCTGGCATTTAAATAGTTTATGGTTAACAACTCTATAAAACAATTAACTCATTTATATATCTTCAAACCAGTTTACCCTGGTGCTAGCACCCCAAAATTAAGTTGCTCAGGTAAACATTCCATGGTGATTTTTTTTTTTTGGTTTGTTTTAATTTTGAATACAATTAAGTATTCAGAGTCTAATTGGATGTCATCAAAATATAATTAGGAGTTCAGAAACTTCCAGAATAGAAAAAGTATAAACAGAATATAGAATTCAAGCAGGTAGTAAAGGAGGTTAATTGAAGAAAGTTAGGTGCAACCAGAGGAAGGATTGCAGACCTCCATTTACTCAAATCAGATGAAGTAATTCTGCAAGGTTCTAACATCCATTAAGGACACGGAGGTTGTAAAGCCAGCCCCTTCTGAAGGGGACTGAGAGACCTGAACAGGTAACAGCTATTACAAGCAGGTGTCCATCTGCAGCCAGGCCAACAACCTTGAAATATCCTGCTTCTAGATCCTGAGTTATGGTCTAAATATCTGATCAATAACCAACAGCCCATTTGAGATGGTCAACATAGAGTGCTTAACCTTAACTTATGATGGGGTTCAGCACATGCTACCCCCAAACAGGGCACACCTTGGCATAGTGAATATTTTAAGCTGAAGGAATTTGAGAAAAGGCAGGTGCAGGAAGGGCTCTCTGACCTTCCCCATCTCCCCTGAACCAGGTCATAAGACCCTCATGTGAGAGAGGTACCCTCCCTATACCCAGAGGAAAGGAGCATCCTTAACTCCATAGATGGACAGACGCCAAGAGGAACCTGAGCAAATGAATGAACAGGCCTGGTTAAGTTTCCCCAGTTTACTACCCTTAGCCTCATACCTTTCTGTCCTATCACACTTCCCCACAACTTTCCACACTTCATCAAACCTAGGATAAAAATTCTCCAGGCTTAACTCCTTCTTTGGGTCTTTATTTCCTAATGAAGGCTCCTGTGTCTCATAAAACTTACATTAAATACATTTGTATGCTTTTCCCTTGTTAATCTGTCTTCTGTCAGTCTAATTTACAGGGCTTCAGTTGAAGAACCTAGGAGTGTAGAGGGAAAAATATATTTTTTTCTTCCCGTACACTCACTTGAGATGGAGAAACTGTTTCCTTAATGAGTCTTCCCCATACTGGGAAGATATAAAATGAAACAGCAAGATGATCATGTAAATAAAATCCATATTATCAAAACAAAAATATTAGTTTAGGAATAATAAATATACTGGTTAGTTTTTAAGAAAATTTGTATTATTAGAAACTGAGAAAGAAACTTGTCTATTGAGTCTACCTTAATATATTTAACTGATTTCAGATTTAACTAATTAAGGTGTAAAACTACCACACTGATAAAGAGTATTGGGATGTTTAGAGTCACTATAGTTATTTTAATTTAGTAGATTTTCAAGAGTTTTTTAAAGTATGAAAAGTGTTGATTTGTTAGGAATGTAAGTTTGTCAGGTTTTAGGCACTGGAAATTACTTAAAAGGAAAACTAAATAGATTAAATTTATAAATGCAGCTAAAAACAGGACAGACAATTATGGGGGATCAGGTCTGCTCTCCTGAGGCTAAGCTAATATTGTTCAAAGGTTTTCATGGAAGTGAAACCTTTTTTATTTCATATAAAATTTTACTTGATGTGTAAAACAAAATGACGGGATTTGTAAGTTGAGCCAAACTCAAAAAAAGCTAGGTTTTAAAATTGGAGACTTTAACAAATTACTCTTAATTTATAACCCAAATAATCCTCTTTTCAAGAACAAAGCTACTACCTTTGGGCATTAAAAATATCAAGTGAAGGAGAGAGCCCACGTGAGCTACATGGCCAAGGTTAAGTTCTCCAGTGGTGAGTTTTTGCCATCACTGTTCATGGCCACTAGTGGCTTGGTAATGTGCGCTCTAAAACTTTTCAGGCTCAAATTATTCTGCCATTTTCTAATGGCCGTTCTCCACTGGCATTTATAACTACATTTTTGTTTCTCGTTTTTTAAAATGTTTTTTTTTTTTTTTGAAGGAAAAAGCTGGCTCCTCTCTGGGGTGCCTCTGTGGACCGGGTGTAGGCAGAGAAAGGGGTTTCTCTCTCTGTGTGCGTGTGTTTATCCCACTCCTCAGCTCTTCTGAAAGGGTGTGTTTCAACTCCAGCTCAGGAGCAGAGGCTTGGCCCTTGCTCAGCAACAGGGCAGAACTGCCCTCCAGGTACTTGTCATGCAGTATAATCTCAAACCCACTGCAGTACCATGATTTATCTAAAGTTTCTTTGAGAGAAACTGCCTGAACTATAATCCATATGGTCCATTTATTCGTCAAGATAGTACCAAAGTCACCCCTGCGTGAATGAGACTGCCAGCAAAATATGTCCAGAGAATATTTTGTTTTATATCCCTGCAGTAAGAATTACTTTAAGCATTAATAGTGATGATAGCCATTTATATTTACTAAGGACTTAAAATGTGCTTAAATGTGATCTCAATCCCCTTAATGACCTGAAGAGGTAAATACATGTTTCCATCTTATTGATGAGAAAACTGAGGTACAGAGAGGTGAAGTAACTTGCTCAAGAGGACAAGGGGCAGAGCTGCGATTTGAACTCAGGCTCTTAATCGCCTTGACATTATGCTCTTGGCTTTTACTGGAGGCCACTGTTATATTTACTATGAAAGTACTGCTGAAGATGTTCTGTTTTAAGTACCAACCTTACTTTTTGCTTTATCTTGTTTTTCCCTATCCGATTTACTTTTAAAACAAATTATACTGTTGTACCATATGTATTTTTGTATATACACAAATAATATTTGGAACAAAGAGGAGTACATATAGATAAAAAAAGAATAAACAAACAAATGAATACATGCTAATTTACAGACCAACAAAAGAGTCAGAAATCAAAAGAGTATGTTTTTCATAGAATCATATAGATCAACACTGTCCAAAAGAAATATAATATGAACCACATAGGTAAACTAAAATTTTCTAGTGGCCACATGGAAAAAAAGAGGTAAAATTAATTTTTATGACATAGTTTATCTCACCCAAAATATTCAAAATATTATTTCAACATGTAATCAGTATTATAAAATTATTAAGATACTAAGATATGTCACATTCTATTTTTTTCCATGCGAAGTCTTTGCAATCGAGCATGCTTTTTCTCCTACAACACATCTCGATATAGACAAGCTACATTTCAAGTGCTCAACGGCCACATCTGACTAGAGACGGCCATGCTGGATAGTGCAGGCAGAGATGCATAGGGAGTTACAGACCATGTCGTTTTAGTTGACCACACTTATTTTTTGGTAGGAAACCAAGGTCCAAGGAATTCAGACTTACCTATGGCAAAGTCAGGACGAATACTGGATTCCAGCTCAGTGTTTTCTCCACTGTTCACACTTCTAAGGTGAAAGCAGATCTGCTTCCACAGAGGAGCGCCATCTCCCTTCCCCATAATTTTCCCACGCGCCACCTTCTAGCCTTGCTTTGAGATACACATATCTGCTCACAGGGCTTTCCATTCAGTGACTAAACTGGGAGCTTCTCCTACAGAGCTCCAAAAATAGACACTCCGCTGACACCAGTGGCTCCTTATTCTAAGGAGAGAATTTTATCTTACTCTTCGGTATGTACTTTAAGGGATGAACAAGCTCTGATGATTAAGTGTTTCCTGCTTTTGTTATCTGCTATGTTATCTGGTTAAATCAGAAAGTTCACTGAGCACGTATTTGAAAAGGACAGAACCAAACCATATATCTCTGTAGGGTTTACTTCTTCTTATTTTAACCTCATCTATTTGTTTCATGTTGGTCATGTATTTGAATCACTTTGTCTCCACAAGGAATACAGTAAATTCTTTACTCTTTGGGAAGGGAAAAACTAAAACCAAGACCACATTTAGCGAATGTCTGGCCTCTTTCAAGTCCGGTAGACTTCAGTTATCACTGATTGAATGACCTCATCAGATTTTTACAATCTTATAAGAACTGGATGAAAAGCCTAAAAGATTACTAACTCAATTTGTGAATCAGTCCCTCCTTTTTCTGAGAAAACCTCACAGGAGTGATGAGTTTACTCCCAGTTCTTCTCCACAACTGCAGTGGGACCCTGCAGCTGATGGTGCTTGCCACCCACCTACCTTCAGGGGGGGGCCCTGTGAAACCAACTCAACTGCATTATGCTCCTACTGGGCAGTAACTGTACTTCCTGGAATATGTTCTGAATAAGGTTCTGGCCCATTATTCATCTACATAGGAGAATGGAGGCTGTCATTAGATTTGATTACTGTTAACCAATCACTGTGATAGCTCAAAAATTTATTTTTTTGAAACTGAAAAAGTCCTTCTTCTTCCCTGCCCTACTGTTTCAATTCCATGAATTCCTTTCAGTCCTGTCAACCTTCTACTGTAATTACAAATAATTATGAAACTATGATTCTAACTGAAAACTGCTTTGTAACGTTGTACACATGAATTGTTTGTGACTACTGATGCAGAGAGACTGCAGAGTTAATGTTTTAAAATGTAGCTGACTAGGCAGCCTAGCTGGCTGCTGGCTCAAAAGCTGGTATCAGCTGTGGTTAAGCAGCGCGATGATGACCGCCCACCCTGGACTATGGTGGTTTTGCCTGGAGTAAGGTGAGTTATTTGCCAACAGAGTCAAGACCTGCTTGACTTTCACCTGCAATTTATACAAGGGCGTGAGAACTCTCTGGCTCCTACGACGAAATTCAGTCAAACCTTCTCCCCTCCCCTCTGTTGGATGCCTGCGCTTATGTCCCATTGAGGGTGGGGCCCCAAAGGTGAGAGGTAGTGGCTGCCTCAGGAGCCCAGGGACCGAAGGGAGCACAGTGTCACTTCAGAAGTGTTCAAGTTTCTCTCCCACTGTGCATTTGGGCATCTCTCTCTCTCCCTTAAACGGTTTCACTATCTGTTGTTGTTTTTTCCCCTGAGCATATTTGATAGTTTTCTATTCTTAATTCTAAGGCACAAAGTAGACTATTTTATATTTCTCACTCTAAAACCACACAAAGTTAAAAGCGCTCTTGAGTTGCATTATGGCCTTATTTTTCCTGAGATCCCTGTCCTCAATATAAACAGAGCTTTCTTGCCTTTCTCCATTGTACAGCGTAAAGGAAACCCAGACTAACAAAAATAATTAATTTTGGAATTCTCTCTTCTCATCCCTCACCCTCTCCCCCATTCTCCTGTAATCCCAGGGAGAAGGTACAATTTCTCACCAAGGTGTATGCCAGAAAAAAGAAAAAAGGAAACAGCTGGGGACAACCTATAAAATGGATAGGTGGTCCCCAAATAATTTTACATTCTTTTATTCTTAGCATTTTGCCTGTTTCTTCCTTAGTCTATACTATTGGGATGATTCCCAAAATTCATAAATAAATGTAAACATCATTAGATGCTTAAGTAACTAGGAGGTGACATGCAGTGTTGGAAAGACATCTGGACAGGAGGCCAAGCCCCAGCTAACTGACATTAATTGCTTGTTGCATAATCATGGGCTAATCAATTAAATTCTATGAAGGTGAAGTTCTTCATCAATAAAGTATGGTATTATTATCTGCCCTCCCAATCTTATTGTAAGGATCAAATGAAATGATAAATATAAAACTTCTTTGTAACTTGCAAATAATAATGAGAATGACAGCAGATTGCTATCATTATTATTATTTTTGAATGCCTCCTATGTGCCAGGTACCATTTTAAATGCTTTACATGAAAACTCATTTAATCCTTACACTAACAGGTAGCTACTCTTATTATCTTCATTTCATATATGAGAAAACAAAGGCACAGAGGCTAAATAACTTGTCGAAGGTTTTAAAGGTAGTAACTGGGAGAGCGCTGATTCAAACCCAGGCAGTTGGACTTCAGAGAGAGCTCTGTGCTTTACTGTCTCCCTATATAAACCTAAGTTTACAATTATGTAATCTCAGAATAAAGTTGGGAAAGCTTGACAATGTGCTATACAAAGCTCACTTCTCTATAGGAAAGTCTTTATTGAACAGTAAGCGTGGTTGATGGCGCCAGCAAAAATCAACGTAACAGCTGAGTTCAGTGAGACACTGGTCTTTCTTACCCGCATGTGGACAGAACAGTCTTGAAAGCCAACAAGATACTTAAATGCAAAATTACCCTTTCAGACTTATAACCAGAAGACACAAGAATTGTGGGTAGCCAGGCAAAAAAGCTGAAATGTGTCTAACTGACACATCACATAGATACATTTATGCTGTATTTAGATAAACATTTATTAAAACTGTTCATGTGACCATAATTCTGCAATTAAGCCAATGGATCTACCCGAGGCCAGGTGTAGGCTTCAATCGGAGTAAGACAAATACAAACCGCAATTTGTTTTCATCTCACCTCTAGCTGTATCACTTCAGCACAGAGATACTGACCACTAATTCTGGTTAACAATGGAAGGGGGCCAGAAAGTTTAGATGCAGAGATACATCTGTTCTTAATCACCCACCCGTACCTGCTACCTGGAGAAAACCTACTGGCTTCTTTCTCTTTTTCTTTCCATTTCTTTCCCTTGTTGGAATTCCTTCGCAAAGGCGCCCTATAATGACAGCACACAGTCAGAAAGGGGAATTTGACATTTTCTCATTTAATCCTTCTCTTACAGAGGGCTTGCTTTTTAACTTCATGAAGTGCTTACCCCAGATCCACAAACTTCCGCTTAAATTTTCCTCCTCGCACCACCAACAAACTTGATGCCCTCAGTGATCTGGGACCTTTGGCACCATCTAGGATATACACATATGTGAAAAAAGCAATTATTATCATTTTTAAAAAGCTACTGTCAAAAGTCATTGCATCTCTGAATCTACGGGGTTTGCATCAATTCCTAACAGTAAAAGAAAATACTGGATGCCTTTATTAACATACAGGAAACATAGCTATGTTGAGGAACATTCAGTCAAACCAGGAGAGGTTCTGTTAGACAGAAGCCCAATACTTATCACAAAGAATTTTAGCTTCAAATAAACTGGAATGAAAAAAAATAAGCAAGAATAAACACTATCAAATCATCCTTTACATTCAAAGCAGGGACCAAATGACTTTCCTTCTGTTCCTTCTCTGGCTCCAACTCTTTGCTTCAAATGTCTGGGCTCTGTCCTCCATGCCTTTCTTGCCTTTGGGTTTTAGCACCTTCTGACAGGACCCCAGCTCACTTCCCCCATATGTCCCAAGTCCAGTAAAGAACATCACCCATGAGAGTCTGGGAGATTAGGGAGAAAGTGAGAGTCAAAGCTTTCCCTTCTCATCTGCCCCTTGCTAATGGCTTGTGGCCAGTCTTGGGATACAGGAGACAGAACATGGGGGAGACTTCTCAAGCAGGAGCTCAGCTATAAAACATTTATATTTTTGAAAGGTCTTTTTTTAGAAGTTGGCTTTAAGCACAACTTGGCTGGCTTCCCATGATGTGGAAGATGCCAAAACCTCCCCAGTGCTTGCAGCTGAATGATCTTTGCCTCTCTCCGAGTTACGCTGGCACTCTAAAGCACAGCAGCTGCTGGGGGATGGGGACACTTGAAATGATGCCAAAAACCAATCAGAGGAGACGCTTTCCCAATGGAATTCAATGTCAGTTGTAGGAACTAGATTCCACTGGTGGCACTTATTCTACCTTGGACAGGGTAGAAACTCCTAAGGCTCTACTTGGAGCTATTTAGCAAAGAATGCTGTTTGGCATTATATTTCAGCATATCCACTCATCTGAGATCATTAACAAGTGGTGTCTTTGATGCATATCTGTGTATGAAACTGCTCTTTCCCAATTGTCTGTTGGTGTCTGTCTCTTTTTAAAATTAAAAAGAAAATCCAGCAACCTTCTGGCATGGAGTGTAGTTCTCCTAAGAGAGTGTTCAATTAACCTTGCAGGTTAATTTTGCTTATGCTTTTTGTCTATTTCAGGAGAAATTTCTAAACACACATAACTTACAAACCGTGATGTGCACACAGTTCTCATTTAAGAGTCTATTTTCGAAGCTCTGAAGAAGCACAGGATGTTGAAAAATACACTAAGGATTTTTAGCAATGAGCTTTTCATAGTTTTAGTTAATGATACACAGATTATAATAATCAATTCCTTGAAATGTACATAATCAAATAGAAGAGTAAGAAATATGTCCATGTCAAAATCCACTTCTAACCTCAAATATTTATTATGGCTCTTTGCATCATTACTCTTTGGGTAACTGAATTAAATAGCCACAGATGTGACACATGCACATAAAAAAATATACACACGGCACAAACTCGTTCTAAGGTGATTTTGCTAATGGACATTAAAAAAAAAAAAGCAGGATTTCAATTTTCTTAACAGAACCTGAAGGAAAGAAAGTACCAGATTCTTCCAAATAAATTCTAGAGCAACTCTCAACAGCTAGGAATGTGCAAAGTTAAAAGGAGACTGCCTTATTATTTTCGGAAATAAAGGTGGCTGGGAGATATTTTAACGAGTGGTGCGAAGACCAGATGAAACAATGTACATGGCAACACTCTGTAACCTATTAGTGTGGCGGTTATGTGGACATCTTGGGACTAAAAGCCTGGTTCTGCCCATCAGAGAGCCTGCTGCTAGGCAACCTCACATCATTATCTCATACATTTGCCAAAGTGTGTTCCAAGGAACACTTAAATGAATTCTTTCAAAAGGCTGAAGAGGCAAGATTAAGTAATAATGCACTTTCCCGCTTTAAATCAATCAAATCCATCGTTAATGTACCTCAGAACTTCTAGTCCGCATAAAAACCAACATTGGATTGGTATGATTTCAGGAAAAGAAAAAGAACTGTGACATTTTTGTTTGTTATTTAGCTGTATGTGGAATTTCCATTAGGCTTTTTGAAATCTCTCCAATACTACCTTGACGAGCAATTAGAAGTCCAAGTCCTCACGTTGGGTGACCCAGCTTTAATCTTTGGCAACCTGGTCTTCATTTTCAAAGGTAATAATTGATCTCCTGAGCTAAATACTAAGGCCTTTTCTGGGACTGCATTCTTCTTAGTCTCACTGCAACAAGACCCTTGACTACCTCTTCTTTTATTCTGGGGACTCTGAAATCTACCTCCCAGCCCTGGCTTCTCTCTTGAGCTCAAGACCTCCTCTACTAAAAATGAGTTAATCACCTTTCCCTCATAATGCTTCTGATTTCCTATTTTCTATTAACGACAAGACCGTGTTTTCTGAGGCTAGAAACCCTGTGATCAGTTTTGACCTCACTCTCTTCCTCTTGATCTTGTCAACTTACATACATGTCAACAATTTTCATATCATTCTTTCCTGTCATTGTCTATTGCTCCTCCACCTTTCAGGGTCTCTTAACTCAACTTCCTCATACCTAGTGTCTTTTCCTTTTTATTCCTCTGCTCAAGCATCTTGTGGTTTTCTAGTAATATGATAAGGTATCTAAGGTATTTAAATTCTAGAGCTATAGACCTAACCTACCTGTTCGATTTTACGAGCAATCACTCTAACCTGAATAAACAGACTGCTTCCAGCAGGCTGGGACAGCCCCACTCCTGTCATTTCATCTTATGTGTGCCTGTCTCTGTCAATGCCATCTCCCTGCCTTATATGCCTTCCTTACCTATCTTTTTTGTTTTTTCAGTCCTTCAGTAGTTACTCTAATTGTATTTTCTTTGTCATGTCTCATTTACTAATCTCAGCTAGGGTTAACCACGCCGTCCTCTGAGCAATGATAAAATTTACTATTTCTATATGTATAAAGGCCTAATGCAACATAATAATAAATGAATCCTGTAAAGATTTCTACTTGCAAGGACATTAATTCAACAAATATTTCTGAAGATATGTTCTGTGTTAGGCAATGCCCTAACGGCCACATATACACTTAGAATAATGAACAAATCACAAGTAGAAAACTGATAGTAGTTCACTTACTCAACCTTGTCTGAACAAAGGCCCATTGCTGTGTAAGTCCAGAGACTAAAACTTTAGTATTAGGCTACTCAAAGAATAGACAGGGGGAAAATATTTTCATGCCCTTTATTGCCATATAACTTGCTTAACAAACCTCTAGGAATAATCTTTTACTTTCTCTAATTTTAACTGAAATGGGGTTAGATGTTTATCATTTAGCCAGTTATAATGGGATTCTTTCTATCCTAGTTTCCACTGAGGTCTCACAAATATGACAACAAAATGATGACTTGTGAATGTGGTACCGGTGCAATTTAGAAAACACCCAACTTCAATTAGGTGTTCAACTGAAGAATGGAGAATTTGCCCCAGGAATGCAATCAACTACAGCTGTAACTTAATTATTACCTTTGTGGTACCTTGCTAGATCAAAAGTAATGGTATATCACTTTTAAAAAATCTTGATAAACGGCAACCAATGACTAAGACATTTTCAGAGTTTATCCAGCAATGTTGAGTGGAAGAAAATGTATGTCTAGACCAGGAGTCAGCAAACTTTCTGTAAAAGGCCAGAGAGTAAACATTTTAGGTTGTGGGCTACTGACTCTGTCACAGCTACTCAACTCTGCTACTGTAGTATGAAAACAGTATGTAACTGTATGAGTGTGGTTGTGCTCCAATAAAACTTTACTTATAAAAACGGCTGGCAGGGGCTTCCCTGGTGGCACAGTTGTTAAGAATCTGCCTGCTAATGCAGGGGACACAGGTTCGAGCCCTGGTCCGGGAAGATCCCACATGTCGCGGAGCAACTAAACCCGTGAGCCATAACTACTGATCCCACATGCCACAACTACTGAAGCCCATGTGCCTAGAGCCCATGCTCTGCAACAAGAGAAGCCACCACGATGAGAAGCCTGCGCACCGCAACAAAGAGTAGCCCCCGCTCGCCGCAACTAGAGAAAGCCCACGTGAAGCAACGAAGACCCAACGCAGTCAAAAATAAATAAATAAATTAATTAATTAATTAAATAAAAGCATTTATCTCATCAGAAAAAAAAAAAGGGGTGGCGGGACTTCTCTGGTGGTCCAGTGGTAAAGAATCCACCTTACAATCCTTACAATGCAGGGGACGTGGGTTCGATTCCTGGTCAGGGAACTAAGACCCCACATGCTGCGGGGCAACTAATCCCGTGCGTCACAACTACTGAGCTCATGCGCCTCAACTAGAGCCCACGTGATGCAAACTACACAGCCCAGGCGCCCTGGAGCCTGCGCGCCACAACCAGAGAAGAGAAAACCCACACGCCATAACTAGAGAGAAGCCCATGCACCACAACGAAGAGTCCGCGCACCGCAACAAAAAATCCCACGTGCCTCAGTGAAGATCCCGTGTGCCGCAACTAAGACCCAATGCAGCCAAAAACTAAATAAAATAAATAAATAAATAAATAAATAAATCGTTAAAAAAAAAAAAAACGGGTGGAGGCCAAATTTGGTTTGACGACCTCTGTTCTAGAAGACTTGTACTGATTATCTAGAGAGACATACTTATTAATTCATCCAAGAACCTTATTAATATCAATTATATGCATATACTTTACTAGGGGCCATGAATACAAAGATGAATCAGACGAGTGAGAAAACTCTGGCTCACACTTGACAACCTGATCACTTATTATCACACACAAAGTGACAGAAGCAGAAGTAACAGTGTGAAAATTTCTGTGGGATCAGAGAGAATAATTCACTTTGTCTGGGAATGGGGAGGGTGTGCAAAGGGTCCACTAAAGGAGGTGAGATTTAAGCTGAGCTTTGAAGAAGAACCAGAATTTCCTGGAGTGGCATGTTACGTATGAAGTTTGTACTTGTGAGTACAAATCCCATTCTAGTTCCTTTATTAAGGAGCCAGTGAGTTGTAAGAACCACACACATATAAACACATACACACAGGTAAATCAGGCTAGCCACACTTAACCTCTGTTGAGTCCTGCTCTGAATGGCAAAGAACTCAAGGATTTCACAGAATGTAAAGAGTCTTGACTGATAGGTTTCTTTGCTATCTTTCAAGGTGCAACAGAGCCTGAGAGTGGAAGGCAGAAAGTACAGGGGCTTCCTGGTTATTGATGGTGGTGGTTGTGCGGTGTCAGAGAGACAGGGTCTGTCACCAAACAAACAAGCAAGCAATAAATCAAAGAGAGAGAGAGAAACAGAGACAGAGAGACAGACAAACGGACTCTAGTCTGCAAACTCCCTGCAGGAAAGGATGGAATGTTATCATTGTATATTCAGCCTTTAGCACAATGCCGGATGCAGAGCAGGTGCTCAATAACTATTTGTTGAATAAATACATGAATGAATGGATTAATATTAGTGAACATGGAAGGCACAGGAAGCTCTTCAAGGCTGGAAACTTTTATCCAGGGAAGGAAAGAATGTGAGGCACTGCTTTCATCTGGTCATAGTTAATGTCTAATAATGGTTATCATACTAGTAACTGACTATTTATAAAGGTAATACTTTATAAAAGCTCAATTAATTGCTCCTTTCTAGTTACCCAGAAGCATGATCAATCCAGGAAAATAAAAAAATGGGAAAGCTTAAGAGTTTGTCTCTGGAGAAGAAACTACCCACCCCTTGTTTCTTGGTCCTGCTTACTACAGCTGGAAGCTTAATCCCAAAGAAGAGGCAGTAGCAAGCAAAGGAGGTATTGGAGAAAAGACGGAATTCTCACATTTTAATGCTAATCACTGCTAACCACATTTTGCTGTATATTACTGCTAATGGATTGTGAAGCACAACTCACATCCATGTAATACTTCTCCAATTTGAGATGAAACATCTGCTTTTAGAAGTAAAAGGAAAAGAGAAATAATCTAGACAAGATGTAGCCACTTTTAAAAAATTTTAGTCAGATTTCATTTGTGAGGGATCCACTCTCCGACTATAAAGTACTTTCTTTCAGATAGCTAAGTTATGCCTTATAAACTCAAACAGTGGACTACAAAGTATTAACCTATATTTCCAAAATATATGCTTCTGCTCTTTTGCCTTCTTATGAACCAAGTAAGGTCTATACACATCTTTTTTTCCTTGAGGAGATGACAGAGGGCTTCACACAAGTATATTTCTATAAAAGTGCCATTACAATCCACAATTTAGGTTAGTTAATGACAGTTTCTGAAGCCTTCATTCTTTTGAAAGTAGGCCAAAATCACAGTGTAAGTCCTTCACCAACTTTACAACTGCTTTTGATGAATTAGCAGGCTTGACATATTTTCTCTTGCCTCCGCTAGTATCTTGTACTCCCTAAGTACTTATTTTTTTACCTTAAAACGTCTTCTGGAAGACTTATGCTTAGGACCAGTCTGTGGAAGATAATTCCGGCAAATCAATAGGCTCAGGGAAGGAAACCAGGGAAAATATCAGGGATAAAGCTATGACACTTACTAAGAGTTACAAAACAAGGTGAGCCTCCACAATCAACTGTATTTCTATGTTCAGGATGTATTTGTAGAAAGATTACAACTGTTGCTCTGGTAGAGATAAGTGAGCATGGACTTTTCCGAGTAGTGATGCACACTCAGACCTGTAATGAATGAGTGTGTCCCATATCTTTGCCAGCACTGGTTGGTGGAAGTAATCTGATGCGTGTCTAACTCAAATGACTATTTCTCTGATCATTAATGAGGTTGATCACCTTTTCATATTTTATAAGTAACATGAATTTTCTCTTCAATAAATTGACGATTTATTACCTTAGCCTATGCTTGACTTAAAAAATTCTTTGAAGCTACTTGTGTGTTAGACATATAAAGTCTATCAGTTAACTCTGTATATATATTATTGTCTACTGAAATCAAGAGTATTTTATAAAATAATTTTAGAGTTTAAAGGAAAAACAATAAAATAAACACCCATTTCATTTCTCACCCCACTCCCATGAGGTTTATACCTAGGAAGTCCCCAGTATATTCTCTTCCATTTTCGTTCCCTGACACTCCTCCCAAGTAATTAACTTTGTCATTCCATTTGTAACCTCAACATTTTGTTTGTGTCTCTAAATAATCTGCTAGTTTTGTGTGGCTTAAGATTCACTATTCAGTATGATGTTTTGTCATTGCTCTCTGGTAAATAACTAATCTTATTTGGATGATTTTTTCCTAATCCCTTCTTTACTTAACAAGTTTTTATAGGAAATGTCTGAAAAATTATATCAAATTCCTTTCAATGTCTATTAATATTATAACACTTCGCTTTTCCTTTGTTCATATGATGATTCATACAGTTAGATTTTCTAATGTTAAACCATCCTTACATTTCCATAATCAACCCTACACGATTATGGAATATAAGTAATTTTCACTCCTGGATTTAATTTACGAGCATCATATTTAAAATGAATCTACATTTAGATTTTATATAAGATTTTCTTATATAATAAGAAATAAGATATATTTCTTAAGGTATAATAAGATTTTCTTCTTCCACATGATCTTTACTAGTTTTTAAGACTCTAGCTACATAAAATAAATGAAAAACATCCTCCTGGAATAATTAACATAAAATAGATGCTCTATTTTATCTTTTCCTATCTATTTTTTTAATAGGTGAGTCAGAATTCAGTTATAACACCACCTGGGCCCAGTACCTTTCTAAATGGAAGCTATAAAAATATATTTTATATTTCTGTACTTATTGGCTTATTCAGGTTTTCTTTTTCTTAGACCATTTTGAGTACTTTATATTTTGGTAGGAAATCCTCTATTTCCTCTAGATTTTCAAATCTGCCACAGAGTTTGCGTGCCCTCTTAAAATTTTTTTTAACCTCTGTATCTCCTTTCTCATTTCAAATGCTGTGGGTGTTTTGGTTTCTCTATTTTTTTTTCTTAACCTGTCCTTCCAGGGGGCTATTCACTTTTACACAGCTTTGCGGCGTTTTTTTTGTGGAGGTGTTAAGAGTAGGCTTTTCATGTTAATAAAAATTCATTAGACTCAGCTTTTATCTTCATTATCCCCTCTTTTCTATTTTCTGTTTTTTGGTTGTTCTTTCCCTTTATTTTGAATATTTATTTTATTTATTTTCAGTATTTATTTTTTACAATACAAGCATTTAAAGCCATACATTCTCCTCTGAGTACAATATACTCTGACTACCGATTCAACTTTTGGAAATTTATTCTACAGAAATGAAAGCATCAGCATACAAGAATGTAAAGCATCAGAATGCTTATATCTTTTTCACAGTGGTAAGCAAACAAGCAAATAAACAACAACAACCTACCCCCACCCGGGATACAACCTAAATGTCCATCAATACTACAAGGGTTGCCTCAGTTATATTATCGGCTCACTATAGAAGATTATCTTGTCATTTAAATTTGTGTATAGTGCCCCAGAGGGATGTCCATAAAATATTATCATGTGTATAACAAAACTGCAGAATAATGTCATTTGTAGAATTCACTTTTATAAAAAAAAGTATATAAAACAAAACACACACCAGAAATTATTTTTGTTTATATATATATATATACATTTGTTTTAAATATATGTGTGTGTGTATATATATATATATATATATATATATATATATATATACAGACACACAATCACACCATACATATCTATGTGCATTTCAGATGTGAAAATAATATAACCAAATCTTCTCGGTTACTTTAAAGGAACACATCAGATGTGGCAGGAAGAGAATGAACCTGTTCTTTATATATCTCTGCATCATTTCACTTGTTTAAACAGGAATTTATTACTTCTATAAATTAAAGCATACAACTAAAAGGACAACAATCTATTGACACTGCTATGAAATTCTGATGCTAATTCTGGGAGCATATTTTCAAATTTATTGACTAATCTCCCTGCATTATCTTTATCATAGCTTTTCTATAACAGTCTTTGCAATATAAATTACTGTGAAAATTTCTTCTAAATAAAAACCAATTAATGGGTTAAGACCTATATTGTTTTCACTTTCATATATACATATTTTTTTCTAAATGATTATGTTAGTAGTTATTGAAACTATGGGCTACTATTACACAAAATCTCTCGAAGGCCTCCTGAAGAATTTCCTTCAATAGTAAACTTGTAGAAAGCTGAAGAAGTGAAATACTAATCAGGTAGGAAAAGATCAAAAAAAATAAAGTAAAAATGAGAGAAGGGTGTTCTCTTGTCCCATAATATAAAAGGAATGCAGTATTAATTATTAGCTATGAAAAGACACAGGCCTTTGTTTTTGTTGTTTTTTTTTGAAAAGAGCCATTTTTACATGGCACAAATTGAGGTGTTAGTGAAGTCAGACAAAACAAAAGCTAAACAACAACAAAATTAACAGTACCTTTTTCTTGTAGTATTTTCTTGGTGGTGGCTTGATGGTGGCAAGGAGATTCTTCCATATCATGATCAGATTTTGAAGGAGAGGAGAATGACGTGTCTCCCCCAGTAGAGGAGGAAGGCTCCCTTTCTGGGTGCAGAGGTCCCTCTTGAAATTCAGCTATGTGGTCAGACGAGAAGGGCACATTGCCAGCCACTGGAGTGAGGGATGAAGCACCAGAATCTGATTCTGGAGAAGTTCTCAAACCCTTGGGCAGAAGTGATTTGGTAATGTGCATGTGGTTATAGAAACTGTTTGAAGGCTGTTGGTATAAGAGATTATAAAGGAGGTTATGCCACTGAGCATCAGTCCCATGTGATACTTACTTTGAAATCAGACGGACCTTTTTTTAGTAAATCCCTATGAAAACCCATTTTTGTTGGTTTACAGATAAGACTACATAGTTCACAACAATTCACCATATTACCTTTGTAGCTACCACAGATACCTAAGACATGTAGAAACAATGACTTGTACACTCATTATTTACCATCAGATAAAACCAACAGCTGAATATCAAAAGCACCATCATGAAATATGACAATATGGATAATGCTCTTGGTTATTAGTTCATCAAATGAGTACAGAAAGAATTTGAATTACAACGATATATCGAGGTGAATAAGAATTTAGGAGACAAAGAAGTGAACTATTCCAGCTGTTTCCAACTAGAATACAGAATATGGCTGCAGGAAAATCATTATCTTCAATAAGCTGTAGGAACAAGGATACAGCCCAAACTCACAAGTCAGAAAGCGGTCAGGGGCACTCACCTTTCGCTCCAGACTGTCTTCTCCATCTGTTGAACTGACACTATCATAGAGTCTTGTCCTAGAGGGCCTCTGGCGTCTGTTCTTCATGGAAAGCTGGGCCCGGGTTTTCAGCGCTTTTGAATCCAGGCGTTCTGTCTCTGGGACTGCTTCATTAAAGTCTAAGAAAAGAATATTGCAAAATAATCTGTGAAAACTTTGGAGAGGATTGACAGAGACCATAGACACTGATAACAAAATCTCAAGGTTATCAGTAATACCAGGCAGGAAACAGGTGACAACCATGGCGGCCTGTCTGGTAACAGAGGTAACAAAGAAATCAGTGAGATTTAGGAGAAATGTACAAAGCCTAAGGGAAGAAATGAACACTAAAGATGACCAAGTCAACAACAAAAATCTAACATCCAAAGACCATTAAAACCTTTCTACAACATAACTATAAAAAGCACGCACTTGTATTTATTTATTTACATGAATGCATGCTGGAGTGTTGGATGAACAAAGATACAAGAAGGTGTGTCAAAGTTGGGAGATCTTAGAAGTCAAGAAAAAAACCTAAAAAAGTCAGGTGCCAGGTCAAGAGCAGATACCAAAGGTGACCATCAGCATAAATTTTCTACAGCAAAAGTTACCAAGACTGTAACTGTAAGTAAGGACTGTACCATTTTGGTCTTAATATATTTTTTTCCACCCAAAACAGAGATTCTGAAAATTTAGCTTGTTCTTCTTTGAACTCTCTAGAAAGACCAGCAAAGAACTTACCTCAACAGCAAATTTAAGATAGCTGGGGAAATAAAACAAGGTCGGGCTATCCAAGCAAAACAAAAACAAAAAACAGGTAAACCACCACAAGTACTTAATTTACTAGTATTATGGATGAAGTATAATAAACTGACCATTGATAGATGGATGGATAAAGAAGATGTGGTGTGTGCGTGTGCGTGTGTGTGTGTGTGTATACACAACAGACTATTAACCATAAAAAAAGAATGAAATCTTGCCATTTGTAACAACATGGATGGATCTAGAGGGTATTATGCTAAGTGAAATAAGTCAGACAGAGAAAAACAAATACTGTATGATTTCACTTATGTGTGGAATCTAAAAAACAAAACAAATGAACAAACATAACAAAACAGAAACAGAGTCTTAGATACAGAGAACAAACAGGTGGTGGCCAAAGAGGAAGGGATATGGAAATGAGTGAAATAGGTGAGGGAGATTAAGCAGTACAAGCTTCCAGTTACAAAATTAATGAATCATGGGGATAAAATGTACAGAGTGGGGAATACAGTCAACAATAGCATAATATCTTTGTATAGTAACAGATGGTAAACAGACTTACTGTGGTGATCACTTTGTAATGTATAAAAATATCAAATTGCTATGTTGTGCAACAGGAACTAACATAGTGTTGTAGGTCAATTATGCTTCAAAAAAAACCCCCAACCAACCAAACAAACTCACTGAAAAAAGGGATCAGATTTGTGGTTACCAGAGGTGGGGGTGGGAGAAGGGGGAATTAGATGAAGGTATTTAAAGGTACAAACTTCAGCTATAAGATAAATAAGTACTAGGGGTGTAATGTACAACATGATAGATATAATTCCACTGCTGTATGTTATATGTGACAGTTAAGAGAGTAAATCCTAAGAGTTCTCATCACAAGGAAAAAATATTTTTTTCTCTTTTTCTTTTACTTTGTATCTATGTGAGATGATGGACATTCACTAAACTTATTGTGATAATCATTTCATGATTTATGTAAGTCAAATTATTATGCTGTATGCCTTAAACGTATACAGTGCTGTGTCAGTTATATCTCAACAAAACTGTAAGATAAATAAAGTAAAAGAACTGAAAAGTTAAAAGAAATACTGCCCCCCAATTTCCTTTTATTAACTTTTAAGTTTATATTCCAAGTTACGTGTATGCGTCTTTGTCTCATTTTTTTTTCCTGGATATCTTCTCTCCCCACCAGAAACTACACAGATTTTTCAAAGGAAAGTGTTTAAGTCTTTAAATAAAAAGACTCAAAGAAAAAAAGAGTGAAGTGGAACATATACAAAATGACCTGGTAGAGGCTAGAGGGAGAAACCACTGTGGTTCTCTTTAGTCTGCCTCTCCCCACCCTTAATCTTGCTGCCCAGAGTCTAAGTCAGGACTCAAAAGTTGCCATTCTAAAAGGGAAGAGGGTAGGTTACCCATGAACACTGGCTGAATAGGCACTGGCTGAGGAAAAGTGTTCCCCTAGTTGAATTTATGTGGAATGCTACTGCTCCTTACATTTGCAGATGTAGCCACTCCTTAGAAACAATGAAGTTTGGTCATTAATCCTATTTTACCTTTTCAGAGCGGCAGTCATTAAATGAAGTCATAATGTTCAAGAACTTAATAATCAAGTGCTTCTTGGATTTAAATTATTAAGAATAAAGCAAATAACTGAGTTGTAGAAAATATTAATATGTACTGATATTAATAGAGTAAAACAATTTCTCACAGTAGCATTACCCCAGGAAATTCTTTTCACAGTATTAAATATTATGAAGCATTATTATGTTCTAAATATATTATATTATAAAAGCAAAACAAGGAAGCACCTCAGGTTGTACCTTTCTTATCTATGGAACTTAGCACTTTGTATATGGTTCTAACAAATAAAATTAAATATATTTTTCCCTGAGAGATACAGCCACTGAATAACAATATGTACAGAAGGTTTGCCTTTTCACTTTATTTGCCTTTGCTTTCTTGAAAGAAAAGTGGATATTCAGAAAAGTCAGACCATTCAAGTATATTTAAAGACAGCTAAATATTTTCTATCAGTAGTCCCTTTATTTTTTACATGTCAATGAAGAAAAAATAATCTCCTTGATCACTTTAATTTCCTCTTTTCAATAAAATCTGAACTTGTAGCTGCCCATTAGGAGTTGTGATAACCGGGAGAGAATCAACTTCACCAGCTCTTGTTTACATATAAAAAGTGGAAATACCACATGGAGGAATGCAATAATATAATTAGATATACTGCCATACACACACATCTTACAACTTATCTATCTCATATTTAGACTGTACATTTTATAACACCAAGCACTGTCACATACATCATCTCATTTGTTCCTCACAACAGCCCCAAGAGACAGAGCAGTCAAGTATATTTTTTCCTCTCCTGAAGCTCAGAGAACTTGACTGTCTTGTCCTCATCCACATAGCTAGTTTATGAGCTGCCGTGACTACGTATTCTAGTTTTTTGACTCCTAGGCCACTAGTCTGTACACTCCAATTTAGCTAGTGTTGAACAAATTATTAGAATAAGATTTTAATGCAATTAGAGTTCAGTGTGTTCAGCTGTCAATTCACAAATGATGTGACTAGTCTAGAAAATTCATTTCTCCAATATGTTATTATGAAATGTTATTAATCTTCCACATATGTGGAAGAGCATAAAAAAGGAAGATGTTGAAAACTACAGAAAAATTATTTCTCAGATGATTTCTTCTTTGGTTGGTTTAGTAACAACTTTGGTTACCTGGTGACAAAAAGAACCAAACAGGAAGCTCATTCTACTTTTGTAAACATGGTTCCTTTTGCAATAGAGACCTAACTCTGGAGGACTCAGCATAGTATATAACATCCAGGATTGCAGTAGCTACCTCATCACTAGGTGCTGAACAAATAAAGCGAGGGAACGTGAGAACTGCTTATCAGCAGGGTTGAGAGTATAGAAAATTATTCTGGGGCTTCTGCCCCATTACTATTCAGTAATTCGCCTGGTCCTGGTGTTGCACACCCCCCAAATGGCAATCTTGTATGCTTGCTTTATCATCAGCTAGCACTGACTGGGTGCAAACCGCTGGAGTGCACAAATGTAGTGATACCTATTAAACATGAAGTTAGCTGGAGTCTGAGAAGCAGTGCTTTAAATCCATTATCCAAGTGGCCAACAACACATCACATCCAATTAACAATTTTTGAGGGCCTGAAAACAAAGATCTCAGGACCTCTTTACAGCAGTGATTAATGGATTATAAATCAGTAATCTGTATTCCCATCCTGAGGAAAAAAATTTTTTTTAAGATCTATAAAACTGGAATGGAGCTGAGGACTTTCACTTCAACAACTCTTACACCAGAAGGAAGTTGGAAGAAATGGCTGTCCAGAGGAAGCAACTACTAAAGACACCGCAAGTAACAACCCCCTCAGGAGTATTAGTGTGAGAGAGAAGGAAAATGTGTACAGGATTATGCTGCTGGGTAACGAGAAGGGTGATCTAATGACCACTAGAAGCTGTATTTTTCAATCATGTCATATAAGAATCAGAATATTATAATTCAAACGAACCTTAGGGATTCTGGCCCAGCCTTTTTTCTCAGGTAGGAAAACCAAGGCTCACAGGTCACTAACTTGTGTACTGACTTTATCAGTTAATCTGTGGAAGACTGGATAAAGCTCAGTCCTCAGAAGCCTATCCTCTTTCTAGAAGGACACTCTCAAGTCTGAAAGTAAATTTCACAAGTCACCTTCCACCTTCTTCGAAACTTTTTAGTCTTACTCTACGTTCCAAACAAAAATACATGTCAAGGGCTAACTTTACAAATTCCCAGAAGGATATAGCATCAGAAGAAAAAATAAAATGGAGGGATTTTATTTGACTTTGTATTTATCCAAGGAATAAAATTCTTACATAGAAAAATTAGCTGTCACTTTTGTGGATGACGATGTGGCAGGAGAAATCCAACTGGGTCAACATTTCTAAGTTATGAGCTGCTCAATGTAAGGGCTTTGGTGGCCATGTTCTCTCACTGTCATTCATTCTCTACAGAGATCTTAATCAATAGCATAGCATAACACTACTTTCATAAACGCAAGACCCTGGGTTCTTCCTCTACCCCTTGTCTCCAGTGTATCTTGTTCTGCTGTCCATTGGAATTAGAGGAAAACTTCCTTTTCCTCTCTCCTTTCTTCTCTGTTCTTTCTTTCAGACCCTCCAGACTCTGAAATAGCCTATCTCTGACTCAAATGCAGCTAGAAATACAAAAGAAGAGCAGACACAAGTGGATCAATAAATATAGACAGACAAATGCAGAAAAGGTATGAAGTAGCTAACGATAATGCAGGTTTGAGTGGGTGGGACTCCACCTCAGTACACCTGCATTTTAAGTCTAGCTTCAATATTGCTTCACATTGGATCCTTTAAAAGAAGTTAATGGATCCGATCACAATTTTAGCAGCTGTTATGAAAAATGTTCTGTGAAATTAGGATGTTATAGATCATATTACACAGAGACCAGTTCTCTACAGTAATGCTCTGAGTCATTCACTTCTTTCACTAGATTGACGTTATTTTTGACGTAAATGGAATGCTGCTCACAGATCAGACATAGGCTTCGAGGGAAGTAGGGGAATGGTGCAGCATAACAATGGGGTCTGCTCCGCATTCTTACGTGCATTATTCTCCTCAAAGACAGTCACACACACCTTATACCATCACACTGCCTGGCTTGTGCTATTATCAACCGAAATGCCGAGCAAAATGAGGCACTCGGTGGCATCTTTAAACTTGAACAGTATCTGCATATCATTCAGTCACTGCAAGTTCACAAAAGATGGACCCATGGGGCTTTGGGTTGATACACACCGCATTCAGAGGTAGGCTAATGTACCTCAGAGAGGCGGTGTAAAATAGTTGCCGTGAGAGGAGACCTGGAGTTAGTCTTCCTTGAACAGAACCCAAAACGGTGGCTCTGTCACTAAATTGGGCAATTTCTCTAATCTCTCTTTCCCTCAGAATCCTCAGCTGCTAAAATGGGCATGATAATAACAACATAATAATAACTGCATTGTCATGAAGACTAAATGCATTAAATAGATATACAAATGCTTGAAAGAGTACATTATAAGCACTCAACAAATGTCTTTATTTACTGACATAAAAAGATTAGCAAGATATTAAGTGACTAAAGCAAGGTGCAGAACAACGTGCATATTCATTTTAAATATTAAAAAAACCCAGCAACATAAAATACATTTTTCCAACAGTAAATATATGCATATAATTGCATAGCAAGCAAGCTGGAAAGATATACTTCATACTGATAATGGTGGTTACCTCCAAAGAAGATATTAGATTTGGAGATGTTGGTCAACAGGTACTTTAGTCTTATTTGTAATGTTAAATTTGTTTTTTTTTTTGGTATTAGGTATTTAAAAAAAACTATATATTACTTATGTAGTTAAAATTAATAAGAAAGAAAAAAACACATATTCAGTAAATTTACTTTTACAGACATCTTAATTCCATTCTAATCTGATAGCGCTAGTGTTCTAGGACTCAGGATTATCAGATGCTGGTATCAGCCCGGGATACTCTGTCAAAATCCCTGTGACTGTCAGCCTGCCCCATGTGAGATGGCTGTTCTTTCATCACATCTATGGAGACTGTTTGCCTGCCTTGCTATTTTACTGCCAGGTGATTGGGACTAAATAAGGGCCCAATAGTTTAGCTTCCTTCCATTTACTACTTTGTCTCAGTATTGTATGGGGAGGGTATACTGAATCAGACACGGTAATTTGAGACCAAGTTATACAACTTCAGCTCATCTTATGATAGCACTTTGGTTAGGAACCCATCCATGGGCAACTCTCACTCTCAACTCTATTAATAGTCGATTTCTTTAGAACCACCCAAAACCTGATAAATTTTGTATCCCAAGTAGTATTTATGAAATTTTAGGAGGCTGATTTGATTTCTTACCATTTTAGAACAAGCAGAAGATTATGGCTTTTTCTTAATTTTTAAATCAGGTCTGAGTTTATTGTTGTATGAACTATACATTTCATTTGCTAATCTTTGAAAAACATTGAGGAATTCTTTACCTATTTACGAATAAATGCAATCTCAAAACTATCTGTATGGTTTTGAAACATAATTTGGTAATTTGTTTTAATGTAGTGCTTCTCCAGTGCAGTCTGATATTTAACTTAGCCTTCTTCAGCTTACGGTCAACCTACACTCCTATTCTCAAAGGGGAGAGAGGTCCAAATTTTGCTGTCTATATCTCTTAAGACTATACTTTCAGGGATCATTTCTACAGTTCAGATCTCAGGAATGACTCTTTAGTAATGCCACTAGGCTAGACTACCCATGGAAGAAGTGACTACAAGTCAGAAAAAAACTATATAAAGAACTAAATTCCATCATATATCATTTGAAATACTTGTAAGAGTTGCTTGATTCTGAGAATATAAAGGGATACAGAATTGAGATTTAGACAACAGGGCATTTAAATATCTTCGGACTCCTTCATTGTAAGCTGTCTTTAGACTCTGATAGAAAAGATCTGCACTACCCAAAATTTGAAGAAATGTAAAATCAAATCAAATGGGCAAACCAGCTGGGAACTGCAGACTTCTGTGAGTAGGACTATGAAGTCATGTCAGAGCTTGGGTCTAGGCAGGTGGTTTATGTGAATATTCTTTTCTTAACACTATAGTGTCTTTGACATGACAACAATAAACAAGCTTCTGTATTCTCACTCAGGGTTGCTTATAGGAATCTAATCAGTTTTTCTGTCAATAATCTCTGGATATTAGTAATTCCAAGCATGCTAGTTAGGCAAGTCCCCAAATTACATACTGTGACATAACATCTTCCTTGATTAGTATGGGAAGAACTCAGATTTTATGTCTTTGGTAGAAAATAACCTAAGTTACCTGAGGTGATAGTTGTTGGCTTCCTAAATGGGAAAGTATCTTTTGACTAGAGGAAGACTGAGTTGCATAATACAGCATTAGAAGATTTAAGAAAACTTAAAGATCACAATACTTCTAAGTTTAATAGAACAGATGTATAAGAACTTCTTAAGTACTTGCAAAGACTGTCAGTTGCTAACAATAGTACTTAAAAAGGAAACCAAATATAACAAATTTATAAATGCAATTTTAAATGTTTGTAGATGTTCAATTAGCTACATCTGTAAATAGGAACTAAATATTATTCAAAGATCACTTAGCAGTGATTTGCAAATCAAGTTTTAAAATGTAAAGAACTAGGTTTTTGATAATGTAACTTGAATAAATCAAACGTTAAAATCAAAATAAAAATCAGAATGACTTTTTGGTGCCCCAAACCCTTCTGTTTCATCAGAAAACTCACAAGCAACAGAGTTTTCAGTTTCAAATTTTCAAATACGTTCTAATTTTTCCTAACTTTCCTCATAAGTGGAATTTCCTATAGGTCTCAGAAATAATCAGGGCACAGTATTGAAGTAGAACATTACTTCATGTCCACCTAAGAGAATTCAGTTATAACCTGATGTCTGTGCCCCACATTAACAGAAAAAACCTTAAGGATCTCAGTACTATAACTACTGGAACAATATGGTTGGCAGACTGTTCAGAACCATGCACACAAGAGAATTTTCTGGTCCTAATTCCAGAAATAGCTGTTCATCGTTCGAGTTTTAACTCTATAGATGCTGTGACCCCATGATTGACTGTGTTTCTCTCTTGGCTGGTAGACATCTTAAGTGAAATCTTAAATAATCTACAGGAACCCCCAGCACATACTTCATATACAAACCACTCTGTGCAGCATCTTCTCCTTCCTACTTTTATATCCCTCCACCCTGATTTCCCAGCCTATTCGTTTAGTCAGCTTACCTTAGCATAATCATATGCTGTCTTCCAATCTATAAAGTTAGGATTCCACGGCGAACCAGAGCATATTTATAAAATATAAGAAACACTTCAAAACACAGCTATCTTGTGACGTTTCCTTGAAAAGGAGCTATATTCCACATTTGGGTTAAAATTGTCTTGACTTGCAGAAGATCATAATCTACCTTTTTTTTTTTTTTAAAGAAATTCACGTTCTTTTATTTATTTATTTATTTATTTATCTATTTATGACTGTGTTGAGTCTTCGTTTCTGTGCGAGGGCTTTCTCTAGTTGCGGCAAGTGGGGACCACTCTTCATGGCGGTGCGCGGGCCTCTCACCATCGCGGCCTCTCTTGTTGCGGAGCACAGGCTCCAGACGCGCAGGCTCAGTAGTTGTGGCTCACGGGCCTAGTTGCTCTGCGGCATGTGGGATCTTCCCAGACCAGGGCTCGAACCCGTGTCCCCTGCATTGGCAGGCAGATTCTCAACCACTGCGCCACCAGGGAAGCCCCATAATCTACCTTTACAGTTCAATTGGCTTTTGAATAAAATTTTATTTTTATTTAATTTTATTCAAAAGCCAAAATAAAATATGAAGTAGCTCACTTTTCCTAAAATGAACAGAAAATTACTTAGCTTCTGAAAAAATAACTTGCTTTCCATCAAAACAACCTTGGATCTCTTCTAGCACCAATACATATTCTCAGTATGACTGAAGGGTCTGGTGACTTCTGTGAACTTATGAAGATGCAGTGAGAAATATGAACCAAGGAGAGTTGCCGTTTTGCAACTAAATACCTCCTTTTGAATGCCTCATTGATTTGTCAACAAAAGTCTTAATGGCTTACACATAGACAGATGCAAAACTTGCACAAAACTAGACAGGCAGTTTAGGTGCTTTGCTTTTTGAGTAAGAGAACAGATTTTGGCTTTAATGATATGCCAGAAAACAATCAATAAGTATTGATTTCTCATTCATTTGGCTTGTTCATTAAAATTTTCCACAGTGATTTACTGGGAATGTTCAACCTTTAATTAGTGCAATTCAATAATATTTCATGGTCAAAATTACTTATTGGGGATCAAGAGTTACTGAAGGGACTTCCCTGGTGGTGCAGTGGTTAAGAATCTGCCTGCCAATGCAGGGGACACGGGTTTGAGCCCTGGTCCGGGAAGATCCCACATGCCGCCGAGCAACTAAGTCCGTGCACCACAACTACTGAGCCTTCGCTCTAGAGCCCGCGCACCGCTACTGAGTCCACGTGCTGCAACTGCTAAAGCCCACACACCTAGAGCCTGTGCTCTGCAACAAGAGAAGCCACCGCAGTGAGAAGCCCGCGCACTGCAACAAAGAGTAGCCCCCGCTCGCTGCAACAATGAAAACCCAATGCAGCCAAAAATAAATAAATAAAATTTTTTAAAAATTACTGAAAATAAAAATTGTGAAAGTTTACCAAAAAATTATATCTATAGGCATGATAAAGAAAGTTTGAATCTAGTCAAGAATTCTCCCCTGCCCCAATTTAGAACTAAACAACATGACAGCATGGAATAATTACTTCACTGCTCTGTATCTCATGCTCTTGTATAAGACACTCCTGATGATGTAGTGTAAGCATTCACTTTCCTTTTAATAACTTTCCATTTCATGAATTCTGACTTTAATCATGTCTTTAACCTTCTTTTAAAATTCTGGGTTCCAGTGCTAAAAGTGAATGTTTAATGTACTCTCAGACTCTATCAGGAAATAAATCAGATGCGGTGGTAGGAGTCTGGCCTGGCCTCATATCCACAGGTAGCAGAAAAGAGCCACTAACATTGAGGGCTCAGGGAAACACAAAGACAACACATAGTTACAGCCTCAGCAGAAAATAATTTCTTGGAGGAGTCCAAAGACCTCAGGAACTTCCTTATCGATGTAAATGTCTGGCTGGTGCTGGCTTTTTTTTTTTTCTTACAAATCTTAAACGAATATTTTAAGCCTAAAAATCTTTTGTGGTTTTTCTCATTCTCATCTTTTAATTATGCTACTTAATTTTTTTTATTTTAAAATATTTTATTTATGCAAAAAAGTATACCATATATGTAAGTCATATAGAAATAGAAGGGGGAAAAAAAAGACACCCATGTACCTACTATCAAGCCTAAGAAACAAAATTAGTACTTTTGAAGCCCTCTCTGTGTCCCGTTCCTAGTTGTAACCCCTGTTTTTTTCTCCTAGTTATTCCACAAAAGTATCTCTAAAGAAAATACTGATTAATTTTGCTTGCTTTTAAACTTTATATACATGGTAATCAACTGTACATAATATTCTTCAAATCATTTTTTTTGTTTGCTCAACATTATGTTGAAAGGTTTGACTAGAATTAATTAACTTTTTACTGTAGCTATTATGAATGATGTTGCTGTGCATTTTTGAACACGTCTCCTGGTACACAGCAAGAATTTCTGGAGAGCATATATATATACAGAAGTGAACTTATTGGGCCATAGAATTTGTACATCTTCCATTTTACTAGATAATATCAAATTGTTTTAACAAAATAGTTGTATGAGTTTTCTTTTTTTCCACTGCATACTGGCTATCACATATTACTGTGAAACTTTATCTTTGCCAATCATTTTATTTTTATTAATGAGGTTGAATGTTTATTTATGTTCACCAATCTTTGGGTTTCCTCTTTTGTGAACAGACTGCTTATTGTTTTGTCCACTTTTCTATTATGTTAGTTGTATTTTCTTATGATTGGGGTAAGTTTTAAGTATATTCTGGATAACAATAACAATCTTTTTTCTTAGTTACATGGGCTGTAAATATCTTCTCTCAATTTTTAGCTTCTCTTTCTATGTTTTTATAGTATCTTTTCATGATCAGATTTTCTTAATATTACTGTGGTCAAATTTATCAAACTTATGATTTGGATTTTTTTGTGTTAAATAAGAAATCACATAAGCATTCTCCTACATTTTCTCCTAAAAGTTATAAATGTTGCCTTTCATATTTGAGACTACAATCCATTTGAAATCTATTTCATGAATGGTATGAGGTCAGATCCAATTTCATTTTTTTCCATTTGAATCGTCAATTTTCCCAGCCATTTGTTAGTCCATCCTTGCCCCACTAATCTGCAGTGTCAGTTTTGTATCATTCTCAAACTAACATGAATGGATCAGTCTGTTTCTGGACTCTATTCTGTTGCACTGGTCTACTTGTCAATTGCTGAGATTACACCACACTGTCTTAATACTACTGCTTTACAATGAATCTCAGCATCTGAAAGAACAAGTTCCCTCACCTTGGTTTTCTTCAGGAGTATCTTGACTATTCTGGGCCAAGTTGTTCTTCCACCTACATTTTAGAAACAACTTGTCATGTTCCAAAAAAAAAAAAACCCTGTTCAAATTCTGATGGAAACTGTATGGAATACATAGATTAATTTGGCATAATGTCATTTTTACAATATTGAGGCTTCCTATCTCTTTTGATTTATACGTGTCTTCTTGAATGTCTTTTCATGGGTCTTGAGCTTCTTTTGTTAAATTCATACTAGCTACCTTATATTTTTTGTTGCTATCATAAATGGTAGCTTTTAAAAAATTACGTTTTTTGGGGCTTCCCTGGTGGTGCAGTGGTTAAGAATCCGCCTGCCAATGCAGGGGACACAGGTTCGAGCCCTGGTACGGGAACATCCCACATGCCGCGGAACAACTAGGCCCGTGAGCCACAAATACTGAGCCTGCACTCTAGAGCCCGCAAGCCACAACTACTGAGCCCGTGTGCCACAACTACTGAAGCCTGCGCACCTAGAGCCCGTGCTCCACAACAAGAGGAGCCACCACAATGAGAAGCCCAGGCACCACAACAAACAGTAGCCCCTGCTCACCGCAACTAGAGAAAGCCCGCGTGCAGCAACAAAGACCCAATGCAGCCAAGAATAAATAAATAAATTTATTAAAAAAAAAACATTTAGTGGTGAAACATTAAAAATATTCTTAATTTTAAAGGAAATTCTTGATTTTAACATTTGACCACTAAATATGATGATTGATAGAGACTTTTGTTAGCCTCACATAATAAGTTAAGAAAGTTCCTATGTATTTCTAGCTTAATAAACTTTTTACCATGAATAACTGTTCAACTTTATTTAGTGTTTGTCTTCATCTAATAAAATGATTATATACATTTTTCCTCTAGTTAATGTGTGAATTATATGAGTTTTAAAATGTTGAACCAACTTTGTGTTTCTTACATAGACACAGTTGGTCATGATAATATATATGTAGACTTTAAAATACATTTCTGGATTCAACATTTACCTTTGTAAACAAGTAGTTTTTTTTTTTAAATAAAGAGAATTCTGGTCAGCCAGTGGGCGTTCACTCTGCTCATCTGAGAGTAGAGGAGGGACTCTATTCCAGAACACAATCATGTTAGTTTAAACCTCAGAAACCTGTATTAACCCCATATCCAACCTAACTGTTAAATATACAGATCTATACTACATTAGCTACACAGAAAACCATACTCAAGGCATTTGCCCGGGAGTATAACCTCTAACTTATTGACAATTTGTATTTATTAAAAGCTCACAAAGAACTACAACACTTATATAAAAAGAATGTTTTCTTGTTTTTTTGTTTTTAAGAAAAAACAAATCCCCAACGCTTTGAGGATTTTTACCAACTCTTTACTCAGTAATGCAGGTCATGCTCCAATTATGGAAGATTTTTTTTTATGCTTAGCTGCAGTAAGGACTCATTCCCAAAGAAAACAAGTTGTGACTTCACATAGCACCAATAAATGGATTTTTTTAAATAAAAGGAAGACTGGCAATAAAGCTTGCCCATTCAATTTCAAATATTGGTTATAAGGTATAGCCACTGATATTCTTTCATGTTTAGAAATTCTTTGTCATTATTCAAAATATGTTTTTAATCATGCTAATAAACTTGTTTACAAACAAACAAACCCCCCACAACAGTTGAATGGGGACATCTTAATGAATAGTCAATCCATCCTCTCCAGCAAATATTCTAAATTTTATCTGTAGGTATCCACACAAAGAATAAAGTTAATATAGGAAAAAATAAATAAGAAATCCCCACTTGATTAATCCAAAAGAAGGCAAGAAAGCAGATAAAAAGAACAAAGAAAGATTTTTGTTAATTAGAAACAAATAGTAAGATGTTAGATTTAAACTCAATATATCAGTAAATAAATTAAATAGCAACTTTCTAAATACATCTTAAAGATTGAGAAAATTTTTTAAAAGCAAGATTGAGACTGTAATAGAAATAAACAACTAACCGTTGCTTATAAAAGACATGGAAAATTTGCAGTAAAAGAATGGAAAAAGATACCACACAAACACTTACTAAAAGAAAGCTGATACAGCTCTTCAAATCTCAAACAAAATCGATAACAAGGTGAATTACTAGAAATAAAGAGGGACATTTCCTAATGATCAGCGGTCAATCTACCAGAAGATATAACAATTCTAAATTGTATGTATCCATTAACATCACCTCAAACACATAAAGCAAAAACCTACATAACCAAAAGAAGAAACAGATAAATCTACAATTATAGTGTTATTTTTTGACGCATCTCCCTCAGTAACACATTCTAGAAGTTTTGAACATGGTTAACAAATTTGACCTGACATACATGACAGAGTATCTGAGCACCAACCTAGGTCAACAGAGAGCTAAGTACCATCATTTCTTATACATCCTCTCCTCTCAGTAGTTTAAATTGCTTTTACTGAACACTACATTGTATATTTATGTGATGCCATTAGTCCACACTGAGGTTCACTGTGTGAAAATGCCCTAATACAATCATCAGTGGATCTACTGTGAGGATGTTATCAATATTAATATCACTGCTCCAAATCATGCATTATTTGTACCAATAGTTATACTTCTCTTGAGTAGATGGTTTGTTTTAATCTTATGAACACTGTGAAGAATGTAATGGACCAGGGTTTCCATCTCCTTCTGATGACTAGAAAGTTTACAGCCAAATTAAAGACTTAGCTTCAGAAATAATATAAATATGGTATATACACTTGTAGCATCATATCTGGTTCTTTTTTTTTTTTTTTTTTTTTTTTTTAAATTATTTATTTATTTATTTATTTTAGTTGTGTTGGGTCTTCGTTTCTGTGCAAGGGCTTTCTCTAGTTGTGGCAAGCGGGGGCCACTCTTCATCGCGATGCGCGGGTCTCTCACCATCGCGGCCTCTCTTGTTGCGGAGCACAGGCTCCAGACGCGCAGGCTCAGCAGTTGTGGCTCACGGGCCCACTTGCTCCGTGTCATGTGGGATCTTCCCAGACCAGGGCTCGAGCCCACGTCCCCTGCATTGGCAGGCAGACTCTCAACCACTGCGCCACCAGGGAAGCCCCTCATATCTGGTTCTACTCTGTCCTCATCCTCATTGTTCTCCTTTATCTTGCCAGTTTCAATTCACTCTATCCTGTCATATAAAGGTGTTGCTCCAAGTTATTTCTAGACAGTGCATGAATGAATGAAATATAAGAATTTAAAAACACACAGGTGGTGAAAAAGGCAGATACCCTTAATGGCAGTTGTTTACTTCCCCTTGCTCTTCCTGATAAAGACTTTATTTAAATATGAGTAAATTACAAAAAAAAGATTCAATTCAGAAAAATCAGATTCAGTGCAAACCAACAAGCTAACAACTGAGTCACAATAAGCAAATACCATACGATAGGGCCTACTGACCAAAGAATTGGCTGGCCTGAATATCTAAGCAGGCTCAGAGTTCTACTGATACGTCCACAAATCCCAGGTGTGGGACCACGCTTACTGGGTTCAGGATTCAAATGTGGACTACTATCTTAGAGATCTACTTTTAAGAAATCTGGGGCCTGGGACTTCCCTGGTGGTGCAGTGGTTAAGAATCTGCCTGCCAATGCAGGGGACACGGGTTCGAGCCCTGGTCCGGGAAGATCCCACATGCTGCGGAGCAACTAGGCCCATGTGCCACAACTACCAAGCCTACGCTCTAGAGCCCGCGAGCCACAACTACTGAGTCGTGTGCCACAACTACTGAAGACCTTGCGCCTAGAGCCCGTGCTCCGCAATAAGAGAAGCCACCGCAATGAGAAGCCCGCGCACCACAACGAAGAGTAGCCCCCGCTCACCGCAACTAGAGAAAGCCCGTGTGCAGCAACGAAGACCCAATGCAGCCAAAATAAATAAATAAACAAAAATTAAAAAAAAAACAGAAAAAAAAGAAACCTGGGGTCTTATTGCAACAGCTGAACCATTTTGTGGAAAAAGAGTAAGGGAAAGGAGAAACAGCAATAAGATATTATTTTCATTATCATTATGCTCCCTTCTCTAGGATATTCTTAAATTACCTAAAAAGTAGCTATGAAATATTTTTATTTTTAAAGATATCGGGATTGGGACTTTCCTGGTAGTCCTGTGGTAAAGAATCCACCTTCTAATGCAGGGGACGCGGGTTCAATCCCTGGTCAGGGAACTAAGATCCCACATGCTGTGGGGCAACTAAGCCCGTGCACCACAGCTACTGAGCTTGCGTGTCTCAACTAGAGAGCCTGCATGCCGCAAACTACAGAACCCAAGCACCCTGGAGCCTGCGCACCACAACTAGAGAAAAGAAAACCCGCACACTGCAACTAGAGAGAAGCCCGCGAGCCACAACGAAAGATCCTGCATGCCGTAACTAAGACCCGATGCAGCCAAAAATAAATAAATAAATAAATAATAAACAAATCTTAAAAAAAATAAAATGATATCAGGATTGACTAATTCCAGCCACAATTTATTATGAAAGTCTAGACTTTCCTATAATCCTCTATCTTGCAGTTTAAGTCTTTTTCTTCTTGCACAGTTCTCATTAGAGTTAAGAAATAGTAAGTAACAAAAGGAACTAAGGATAAAATGCTTTATATATAATCTTCCATGTTCATACTTTGGAGAAGATAACTTGCAGTGTTATCTAATCAGTGCCCCACTGGCTGAGTAGATGGGTGTGAAATAAAAGAAGCATTTGGTAGTAATGCCCAAACTTCAAAGGGATCCTTGAATTACACTTACAAACCTAGCAGTGACCCAGTTCCTGTTATGCCTCAAAACTATCAATGGTATTGCTTTGGATTTCCTGACTTCTTATGATTTCAGCCTTTTCCGGGGGCAAAGAGTTCCTATCGGTTGTCTAGGAGAAGCAGCAGACTCCAGAAAACCAGTAGGGTTCAGCTGAGTAGTTAAGAAAATGGGCTGTGGAGCTGGATGAGTCCAGCTCCTGGTTCTGCCTCTTGCTCATTGAGTGACCTTGGACAGATGGTTTAATTTCTCCATCTGCAGTTTCCTGATCTGTAAAATGGGATGACAGCAATACTACTTCTTAGGGTTGTTGTGAGGATTAAGTGAATTGCTGTAACTTAAAACACTGCCTGGCCCGTAGAAACACTACATCAGTTCCCAGGAATAATTTTTTTAAGTGAAGTATGGTTGATTTACAATACTGTGTTAAAGTATTGTTTGTTATCACTATTGCTGACTTTGAAAATATTACCTTTTCCATTAAAAGAGTTTTTAATTTCTGAGAAAAAACAAAACTGTTAATGGGTCACAATGCTTACGGAATTAAGTATAAGCTCTTCTTCTGGCATCCAAAGACTACTTTTACTCCAAGAATACCTTATGACACACTTTTAACATAAGGTCCCACTTTTAACTTAAGGTCTATGAATGAGGAAAAAAATTATTCTAATTTTATTCACTTTTTTCTCTTCTTCAAACTCCCTCTCATCTCTTACAGTGTTTATATCATCTATTTGTTCCATACCAAACCCTTCACCTGCCTCAGGAAGAGCATGGTATTTAAATCAGTTTTTTAGAGAAGTTAATCAAACTACGACTACAACCCTTTTTCCTACCAAGATCTCTCTAACATGCCTGTTTTCTGCTCTGTTTCTAATCCTGACTTGAATATCTAAGTGGCCACAGACATTCCTAGTCACCTCGGGGCCTTTGGATACGAGGTAGAGAACTCTTATACAGACCAGCATTACTCAGACACTAAGAAATTATAAATATGAAACACGGCAGTGGGACAAAACTGTCATTTTTCACATCCTGGAACACATGTAAACTAATATCTGACCAGCATACTGGTGTAAACTAGAAGGGATTTAGAGTTTGTTTCATCTCTTGGTGAAAAAAAATTGTTATATTTGCTTTATGGATTTTAAGAAAAAAGTATCAGAATGTGTTAAATAATATATTTGTATATATAATCTGCCAACATTTTTTTTTTTTTTTTTTGGCGTGCAGCGTGGCTTGTGGGATCTTAGTTTCCCGACCCGGGATTGAACCCGGGGCCCTCAGCAGTGAGAGCGTAGAGTCCTAACCACTGGACCTCCAAGGAATTCCCAATCTGTCAACATTTTAATGAGATACTTGAGTAGGCTTAGTTTATAGAAAGAACCATACATATGATGTCTGGATATAAATTTAACTGTGGCAAATTTCTGCATGGTTTGAAAAACAGTTTTATCACTCTAAAAATGTACAATAATTTAATATCGAGAGTCACATAATTAATCCATCCCCAGTTGGGACTCTCGTTCCTAGAAGAACATGGTTCTTGTGAAGAAGCAGCTGCTTACATGCTCTTCCTTTCCTCCTCTTACCTTTCTGCCTCCTTCACTCTCTCCTTCCTTTTCTTTCACATTTCATTCTAACATAGCTTTTCACTGACCTATAATTGATAATCTTTTTTTTTGCTTCACTGAGCTGCCTCAGACCCAAAAAGATGCTAAACCACTCATCCTATCAATAAAACACTCCAGTGCCTGGAAAACAAATCAGAACTGGACAGTCCACAGGAGGTGGGGAGGTAAAGCACTGCACCTCAAGGGCGCAGACTACCAGAACTGACTTCAACCGCTGTACCCATCCTGTTGCAAAAAGGTGTGTGTTGTGGGGGAGGGTAATCATTAAATACCAAATGGCCTGTGTTTGGTCCACTGCTTTACTTCCTTTTCTAACCTCTAGGACTTCAGTGTTCCCTAGCAACAGAAGCAAAGGATCAATTTAGAAAAGTGCTTTCCAGGGCATTCCTATCTAGCTACTGACCAAGCCATTTTAGTTTATGTGATCAAGCAATTGAAATTCAAGGAGATTTATCACTGACTGTCCTCGGCAGCAAAACTGGAAGAGTACCACTTGATATGTATGCTACTAATGTCTGAGATGACTGATTCTACCTCTATTGCACAAGCATGGATTGGTTTCAGGAAGAATTAGTAGTCTCTGCATCTCACCGTGAACCGACAGTGTTGCTAGGGAAACTGATAATTATGTGGCAAAATGGAGGGTGTAGAATAGAAGAAAAAGGGTTCAGAAGAAATGTAAGGTTTTGATCCAAATCAGCATGTTTATAGTATAGTTTGTTGATCTTCTATAGTCATATAATTTAATAAATACCATTAATTATATGTTTGACGAGATACAGATTTCTGAACTAAAAGAAATGAACAGAAATAAATTAGACTCTGGAAAGCTACTGGTTACTGATCATACTTTGTGTATGGCATAGCAGGAATATATATTTATTATAAACTATGATGAATTTGAAGAATTAAAATATTCAAAAAGGTGAAAAAACCACATTGATTTGATTTCTGACTTTTTAAAGAAAACAATCTTATCGAGTTCCAGATATAAAAATTGTAACTCCATAAAAGCTCTAATAAAATTTCTTTTTTTCACCTCAAACACCCTTTAGGGTGGAGAGGAAAGAAGTGCTGCCATTTTGATATTATACATAGTAAAAAACCAAGCCAGAGAAGTTGAATGACCTTCCTAAAGTCACACACCTCTTCAGTTAGTGGTAATGTTGGTGCTAAATACTCTTCTTTAACTGCCTGGGAGGCATTATTTACAGATTATGTCTTAGTAAGGGAAAACACAGCAAAAGGATATAAACTTAGTGAACAGATGCAAATCTCTAAATACCACTTTAATTTTAAATGAAAATTTCCAATACTTTTCACTTTCAACGGCTAAGAGTTCAGTTCTGAAAGTTAATGATATGATATAAACACTTGTTTATCAGGAAAATCTCACTGGAGACATTTTAATATGTGCGAAGAGCATCAAAGAATTAAACAGCTCATTAGTGATCACAGTTTTACTGCGTGTCAAACCACTGCCTGTGAGTTGTCAGTCCCTTCACGACAATGCTGCCACATGACATTCTTTTATTTTCACTTTTTCTAAGGTCTACTAGGTACCTATTTTAAAAGATGAAATAAAAAGTTTTATGTCCGCCTGTGCATTTATCGTTATAAATTCTTATACATTCTCTAATTTATAAATACACTATACGTATTAAAACATTCATACACATTCTTATACACACAGTCTATGCATGGGCGTGTGTGAGGGAAGCAAATAAGTGATTTATTTATGGTTGGTGTATGAAAGAAGACAGCCATTCACAATACAAAATGCTTCCCGTGTTCTGGTCTGATTTGGTCTCTGACAGGAAAGAATGAGACGTATACACAGGACATCGCGGTAAAAGCAGAAAACTACACAGAACTTAACTCAGTGAATTCCAAGTGCTAGAAGTCAGCCTTCTGATGTTATGAAAAAGATCTTCTTTCTAAGGACTTAAAAATCACTCATTTTAAGCCTTACTCATTAATACTTAAGTAGTGTAACTCACCCTATATGGGACGAGCTATCAATTTAAGGCAGTTTATTAAGCTTATCAAATTTTATGGTGGTTTAAAAATAATACCTGACTTGTCCGAGTTGGAATTTTGTTATTTCTTTACATCAAAGATTTATTTTTGATAAGACGAGAGAAAAATGATAAGTTCCTATTTTGATAAGCCCTTTCTTCTTTCCCACAGCAGGAAGGCTTTTTCAACTTTTAAATCTCTGAGTTAAAAAAATAAGAATGTAAGGCCAAATTTTACAGTCATTAAAAACATTTTTTATGGTGAGGTTAAACAAACCTTGACTTAGGCCATCTTGACAAGATGTCTGCTTGACATCCAAGTTCTCCAAGGTATCTCCTTTAGAGACCTCACTAAGAGATGTTCTTCTCTCAAAGATGTTGTTGTTATTGTTAACTTGAGTCCCATTTTGCTTCAGTAGCCTGAACACCTCAGCTTCCAAATCTCTAATCTAAGAGAGAAAAAAAATATCCATTCATGAAACCCTAAATCAGCACTTCTCTCCAAGCACTAGGCAAAACTACCCTATTATTCTTTTTTTAAAAATTTTATTAAAATATAGTTGATTTACAATGTTGTGTTTAATTTCTGCTGTATAGCAAAGTGACTCAGTTATACATATATATATTCTTTTCAAATTCTTTTCCATTATGGTTTATCACAGGATATTGAACATAGTTCCCTGTGCTATATGGTAAGACCTTGCTGTTCATCCAACCTATATGTAATAGTTTGCTTCTGCTAACCCCAAACCCCCAGTCCTTCCCTCCTCAACCCTCCTGCCTCTTTGGCAACCATAAGTCTGTTCTCTATGTCTGTAAGTCTGTTTTTGTTTCATAGATATGTTCATTTGTGTTGTATTTTAGGTTCCACATGTAAGTGATATCATATGGTATTTGTCTTTCTCTTTCTGACTTACTTCACTTAGTGTGATAATCTCTATTATTTCATTCTTTTTAATGGCTGAGTAATAGTCCATTGTATACATGTACCACATCTTCTTTATCCATTCATCTGTCAATGGACATTTAGGTTGTTTCCATGTCTTGGCTATTGTAAATAGTGCTGCTATGAACATGGGGGTGCATGTATCTTTTCAAATTATAGTTTTGTCTGGCTACCCTATTACTCAGTGGCTTTGAGCATGTAACTCACCCGTACTTGCAGGCCTTGAACTTCCACAAGATGAGCTTTTTCCAAATCTTCTATTTTCTTTCTTTCTGCTTCCTGTCTTTTGATGAAATCAAGTTCTCTTAAGAAGAAAATAATAGATCTCATTGCATCAAACACTCAATAAATGAGGAAACGTAAAAATTCTTATCAGAAGCAATGAACTGCATGGTGAAATAAATAACTAGACAGTTGTTTAAATAAACAAAACTCAATCACAGAGAAAAGGTATCTAGTAACGAAAGTAAATAAAATGTTTTAATGGATTACAAAGTAAAGAAAAATGCTTTGATTCTGCTTCCTAAGATTTCATCTGTAGCTCCTGACTCTAGAGCATCCGTTCATATTTAGATAGAAGTTACTGAACTAATGACCCACATTGGATAATTTAGTGGAGATAATTACATGTCGAGTAGATATAATTCCACATTTATAAAGTCATTTACCTAGTAAACTGATGGAACTGGATGGTAAGAGTTTTAAAAAGATAATTATAATAAGATTGCTTCCTATAAATGACAGTAGAGGGGTTGTTGGGTCAGAAACACTGAGGGGGAGCTGTCACTACATACCTGAGGATAATATGGGGAGAAGGAGAAATACCTCCATTTTGAGAGTCTGGAATGCAATATGCAAATTTGGTAGAATTTATTATAAAATTATTACATGAAATAGAGTTAGGTATATTTTTGGCAAAAAGAGTTAAAATAGTGATGTACTGAATTCATGGTCATAAGAACAATTCCCCCCTTTTCAATACACTTTTTATAGCAATATCTTTTAAACATTAAAAACATTATTTCCATGATAGGAAATAACAGTTATGGTGACTCTTACATATATGCTTAGCTTTTAAGGCTTGACATAGAAGACCAGAAGAGATACTGGTGCTACTTTCTATTATTCTAGCTAGCCAGAAGTAACTGTTGAAAAAAATCCGTAAAAATCTCCCTGGTCGGTCTCCCTGAAATTACACCAAGATTCAACAGGTGGAAGCAAAGCAGCATTAGCTCAGAAATAGAGGTTGAAATTTAAAAGCAGAGTGTGGTGATGGTCTCTTACTGCAGTGAACCAAGGCCCTTGTGATTCTCTCAACAGCTAAAAGAAGGAAACTGGCAGGGCAGGAGGTCTTGCTAGTCAATATTTACACTATCTGTAGTGGGAAAATTCTGAAGTTAACTGATTCTTAGACATAGAAGGAGCCTCATCAAGGCCCCAGTTGCTGCTTTGTACGTACTTTATCCAATAGTCATTCTGCATGACTTCAGCTGGGCTTCTTGCTTCTAAATCACAGATGTTTCAAAAGGATAGAGGTTCAAATGGTTTAACAGTTACTATTAATGATTAACAACAACAACAAAACAGGAGGTTGCCAAAAAGTTATAGAAGAAAAAATATAATCGCATATGAAAAATGATGCAAGAGATTTCTAAAACTTAATGTCTATTTATGCATTAACTATGCTCCTTAGGGGCATGACTCTGAGGTCACCTTTTGTTTTCTACTAGATATTATGAAATTACTGGATATAAACCTTCTTTAGATGCACACAACTATTCTTTAGTCAGTAGAAGCTGCTTACTTTTGTTGAAAATCCTTGATCAGTTTCTTTGCCTTATTGTACTTCTTTTCCAAGGCCTGATACTGGCTTTGAGTCTCTTTGAGGTGCTCGTTCACCGTGTGGCATAACGTTTGAGCCTCAATCCAGTAGCTCTCCAACTTCAACATTCTTTCTTTATTCTCTTCTATATTCTGCTGGAGTTGGGTTTTTTCTAGTTCCCACCTCACTTTCTCATTTTCTGCTGCTTGCAGCTGGAAAAAGCAAATGTCAAAGCAAGCATTATCTGGGTCCTTCTGTAGCAAAAATCCCTCACATTTTTATAGTGTATTTTAAATTCCATTGTTACATATACTCAAATCATCAAACACACTGAGATGAGAAGAGCAAGTATTATTTTCATTATTACATAGATTATAAAATGAAAGCCTTGAAAAGTGAAAATATTTGTCCAAGGTCACACATCTGATAAATGACAAAACGTGGATCTGATTCCAACTCCCATGATCTTGCCATCACACTATGTGGTGTATGAAATTCTCTGAGCAGGAAAAAGTGTTTTAGAGTTTGATTCTATCCAATGAACTTCAACACGTTTTCTTTTAGAGTTTTTCTTTTTTTTTTTTTAACATATAATTATAAATAAAAAGTTAACTAAAAAGGGAGTAGGGAGAGGCAAGCTGGGCAGGAGAGAGGGGCAGAAGCACACAGTATGGCCTAATGGGTAAGAGGGGGACCGTGGAGTCATGCAGTTTAGATTTGAATTCCAGGCTCTGCCATTATTGGCCTTTAAAGCTTGGACAAGTAACTGAAGTCCTCTAAGACTAAATTATGTTATCTTTTTTTTTTTTTTTTATAGCTACTTTTATTTTTATTTATTTATTTATTTTTGGCTATGCTGGGTCTTCGGTTCGTGCGAGGGCTTTCTCTAGTTGCGGCAAGTGGGGGCCACTCTTCATCGCGGTGCGGGGACCGCTCTCTATCGCGGTGCGCGGGCCTTTCACTATCGCGGCCTCTCTTGTTGCGGAGCACAGGCTCCAGACGCGCAGGCTCAGTAGTTGTGGCTCACGGGCCCAGCCGCTCCGCGGCATGTGGGATCTTCCCAGACCAGGGCTCGAACCCGTGTCCCCTGCATTAGCAGGCAGATTCTCAACCACTGCGCCACCAGGGAAGCCCCTAAATTATGTTATCTTTAATCGGAACTGTGATATAACACATCAGCACGCTTGGAACAGCTCCTTGGGCATAATAACCTGATAAAAGTGATTTTTACTTTGTTTCTATCCCTTTTGATGATATTATCACATCCTTTATTTCAACTGACATGAACATAGTTTGTAGCTCATTATTTTGCTGACATTGTTCTCAGTTTCTAGAGCCTAATAAATCCCGATTTGAATAAAAGTATAAAAGACAGTGTGAGTAAAAATATAAATGATTGCTGAATTAATTTAAATCTCTCTGATGGGACAGAAAGGCAGGTTCTTGTGGTTTCTGCTTTCAGGGAAGCTTAGGAACAGATAACACACTGGTCCAAATCACGAATTTCTGCAGAAATTCAAGACTGATCTCTCAGGTAAGGTTAGCTGGTTAGGTAACCAGCTAACCTTTAAACGAGTGCTTCATCTACTTCACATGCCTCTGTTAAAGTTCAGAAGTATGCAGTCATTACAAACTAACAATTTTCAAAATCTAAAACATTCCAAAATCATTCGGAAAGTGGAAATATATGTTTTTATGTATATTTTAAACTAAACACATTGGCAAAACAGGTTACAAAGTAAAAAGTCAAAAACATTTCAAAATTAGGAATTCTATTATCAACTTGGATATAAAGAGTCACAGTAAAACAAGCTAATCTATGGCTATCATATGCCAATATAATATTGAGAAAAATATAAAATACTAATTTATAGAATTTCCTAGATTAAATATCTAACACATAAGCTTTGTTAAAGCACTTGCAATCCCAGGTGAATCTTTTTCCCTGATTGTACCTAACAACTAAAAAAAAATCTTCTATTCTTCCATTCTATGACAAGAAACATGGCAATTTAAAACGGGACTGGGTATTTGCTGCATCTTTTATTAAGCAATGTTTCGTGTTCGAGTTGTTTATTTACCAACCGCTACTAATTTAAAACTTATTATTCACAGAGCTTGGTTGAAACCATGAATGATATATAGACATGTTTTGACTAAAGAGCTGCAGAGTTATTAGCTAAAAATACCATTTAACCAAAATAGCCTTGCTAATTCATCTCCATTTAAAACACATGGAAAAACCAAAACAAGTGTATCTAATGTTTACAGGGAAACGGATTGTTAGTAGGGTGAGAGCAATTATGTCTTAATTTTTAAAAGACCATAAAAAGTAAAGATTATTGTGTTTTTAAAGTAACTCAAAAGATATTTTTAAATCTTGGAAATTATGTACATGATAAAACTAAACACTGTTCAAGAAACTTACAAGTACCTTATAATTTACCAATTAAAAATGCCCCTTTAAATTATGTATTATTTCATATATAAACTAAAAATACATACTCCTTTTATCAAGACCTGTATTTCCCCACAAATTTAAATAACATGAACTAAACTTGTCTAAAGATTTCTGGTAGCACCTGGCACCTAAAATAAATTATTCACATATTAATTAAATTTCATAATATTTAATTACTAGAAATTGGAAGTTTTCTCTATGAAAGATAAGTAATAATGTGCTATGTTAAAATACATTATTTTTGATGAATAAGTTAAAATAAATAATTAAACATTTAAGATAAGATAAAGAGATATAGTATAACGGCTTGTGCTTAAGGAATTAGTGGTCAAAATGTAATTTGGCTGCTTGAACTATTATAAACATTTACTTTTTTTTTAATTTAATTAATTTATTTTTTTAAACAGCAGGTTCTTACTAGTTATCCATTTTATACATATTAGTGTATATATGTCAATCCCAATCTCCCAACTCATCACACCACCACATAAACATTTACTTTCTGAGGAAAGCTCAGAGGAAACGGGCCACATATGTGCAAATATGTAAATATGTAATTTAAAAATACTGTGCTATTTTCACTGAGGGGTATGGTGGTGCTGACCCCCTAAGAGTATGCACTGCCAAGTTTTTCCGCTAATAGTAGAAATGAATCTCTCACATTTGTATTCTTTCAAATGCACAGAAACAAATTCCTTTAGTCCTCGGGTTGAATTTATTCATAGCATCTGAAGTTTAAAAAGTACAATTCAAACATCATGTATTGGTGCTTACCTTGGTCTTCAATTTTTGAATCTCTGCTTCTGTAACTGCATGTTTGATTTGCAACTGAAAATGGAAAAGAAAGAAAAAATCTGAACTAAGTGTATCTATATTTTTAAACCTTCAGCAGCTAGCAGAATACCTTACTATATAGCTGAAGGCCTAGAAAAGTGCTGCAATGCAGCAGGTTGTAAATTAAAATGTCTAGTGTGTAAAATGACTCTCTAGGTGCGAACTAATTAAACATGGGGTTTATGGCCCACACTCCCTAACATCAGATTAGGTTACGAATTTAATTGCTCAGGGACCAAAGAGAAGGAAACACATTTTCTTGCCCTCTTTGCAGCTCTTCCTTTATGATCTGAGTGTCAAGGAATTGTTTCCTTGCAGTCTTGTGGATTGAACAAGCCTCGGCAGGCAAGTCGGCCAGTGGCCGCGGGAAGCTTCAATTCCAAATCTGGAAGAAAGATGGTGCTCTGGTTCCGTGAGTCGCACGCATTTTAGGCTTAGCAGCTCTTTTACAGCTCAGGCTGCTGCAAAGCTGGAGAAGAGGATGATGCAGTTCCGCGGCGAAATCTGTAATTTTTTTTTTTTTAATTGCAGGAAAAGTACAGATCTAGATTTCTGTCCTTTAAAAGATCTACTCCTATTGAGGACCTAGACCCCCCCCCCCGAAAAAGCTTCAGCTACAGTTTATTCTCCTGAGAGCCACCATTTAGATTTGTTTTGCTTCTCCCCTCCCCTCCCCCCCCACTTTTTCTTCATAGGGAAGAAAAACGAAGGAAACGGTCATTCCTTAAGGGATAAATAAATACACCAAAATTTACAGAAAACTATTTATGGGTTGAAAATCACTTTTCTAAAATCCTTGGGGCGTTTTTGGAATTCTGAGTTCTTTCAATTTCAGAAATGTAGTAAAATGCATTTTTCCATAAATTGCTTATTGCCCACAGCAGGGGCTGTGGAGGCACTCTGTAATCAAACACATGAATATGTTTGCCACAAAACACGTGAATATTCTCACTAAGGGAGGTACCTAAAGACTGTAAGACTGTAGCATCCTGTCAGTTTTGGTAAGATTTACCACCCAAGTGAGTGTGCCACAAAATTATTTTAAAAAACTGTCTCAGAGCATTTTGAGTTTAGGATTGTACAGAGGGACTGTACACTTCCCATATTACTGTAATCAAATAAGTCTAAGGTTTTCTTATCAGAAAGACGGCTAATGAAAAGACAGAAATGTGAACCTTTGGAGATCACACCACCTCATAAACCTCAGCTCTCTCTCTGGCTTGTAATCTGTACTTCCTTGGTTTTCACCTGGCCAGCAGGGGCGTATGGGAAGGATGACGAGGGAAAGAAGTTAGAATCAAGGACAGGGTTCATTCAACACCCTTAGATGCTGATGAATAAAAGCCCAGAAACTGAGAGGCCCCACGCTGCCTGCAAAGTGCCCCCTCCGTGATGCTTTCAGGTTTCCTGTTAGGCTTAAAGCTCTGCGGGCTGTGCAGCTACAGCTCTGGTCCCGCTCCTGCTCCTGAGGGGCGATCTTGAAACTTTCAAATTTGATTCTACCCCACTCACTGATGTTACTCTCCTGCTTTCAGACCTGGTCACTCTTGCCTCTTCGGCTCTTGCTCCTTTCACCCTCACTGTTCCCAGGGGCTTCTGTGCTCTAACAGTCTCTATAGAGAGGAAGTACTCTTTGTTAGCAGTGTCTAGCATAGAATAAGTCCCCTATAAAGTTAGCCAAGACTAAGAAAGAATGATTTGAAGAACTCGAATATGATTACCCTAACTCTACTTCTCAGTTAAAGGTGCTAAATGCTGTAAAACGTTGCACCTGAAACAAAAGCCCTCTGGTTCTAAGCTGAAGAGTAGTAAGAAATCAAAAAGGCAGACTTTTTGATGAACACTGCAGCTATGAGGAAGTGCCATATCTTATTTTCTCAGTGGTTAACTCCCTGTAGGATAATATATTGCAATACAACTTGTTGGGACTTTGGATTTTCTTTGTTCAAATCGCCATGTTCTCTAGCAAGCTACTTCTCTGGGCCCTGGTTTCCCATACCAAAAATGAGAGGGCTAGGTGGGAAGAACCCCAAGGCCCCTGCAAGTACTCCAGGTGTGACATTTACGAAATGAAGGGCCTGGAGATGGTTGTCAAGGTTGCAGAGTCTAGGAATTCTCGTCCCAAGCCAGCATTTTCACTCCTATGAATGCATTCACTAGACTAATCCACTGATGTGTGGGACAAACCGAGGTGAAACTGCGAAGCAGCCAAGTTGATTTTCAGTTATCCTACCCCTCCCATCTCAGCGAAACAGATAACAGAAGAGAGCTGAACTCATAAGCGGTGAGGTGAGAACACTGATAAAAGCTTTAAGTGTTACTCAGTATAGCCCAATCCTTTAGTTACAGGAAAGCAGAATGAGGTCTGTAAATTCAGACATTATTCAGAAGATGGACAAAAGTTTTAGTGTGAGGTTTCCCCCAGTACTCATAAGGCTGAAAATTATAGATATGTGATTATTTTAATCCTGCATGCACATTAAGAGAATTTCTACAAATCCATCACCATTAACAGGAAAAGCATTAAAAATAAACTAATCTAACGCTTTCATTTTATATAGGAAGAAACTGTGTTTCAGTAGTTTAAGTTGCAGAGCTAGTAAGTGTCAAAGCCAGGTTTTACAAATTCCAGTCCACAGTCCTCTCCTCTAATACTAAGTTTCTTACATTCGTAGGACCCTTTCCCTCTTTCATCGTCTCCTTCCTCACTGCAAATGAATCTGTAAGGGAGGCAGGACAGGCACTGTTACCCTCGCTGTTCAGACAGGGAAAGAGGCTCAGAGAAGTTACACGGCTTCTTCAAGTTCCCAGCAGGAGCAGGTGGTGGAGTGGGAATTATCCCAGGTCTGACTCCACCCACCTCTGTTCCTCCCTGCCTTATGCCCCTCATCTGAACCAGCTTTGGAATATAGTTTTCATTTGATCATGACAGAAACCCTGAGGCATATGTGATCACTGTGACCTCCCAGATGAGAAAGTAGGACTCCACCTGGAAACCATGGATCACTTCTGGTAGGCTGAGTATTCTGACACTACATACAACATGTGCTCAGTCAGCTGCCGTTATTAGTCATGGAACTTAGAAAGAAATCTCTCCCTCATTATTCAACCAGCATTTACTGAATGAGACTACATGCCAGGTGCTGTGCTAGTCGTTGAGGATACACGAAAGTGTCATAGAACCTACCTTCGAAACACTTACTACAGGGAAATTAATATATACCACCTCCTGAGAGAAGTTCCCAGATGCCTCAGAAAAAACTTGGAGAGAAACTTCAGGTGACCTGCGGCTTTGGCCTACGTGTCATATCTCCAACTATGGGCCCTGCCTCCCAGGCAAATGGGCATGATGGGCCTGGGATACCTCCATTTCATGAACAAGAGGAAATTGCTGTTGAAGGAGGTGAAGTGACTTGACAAAAGAAGCACAGTGCGTACAAAGTTGAGTTTTCTTATTCTAGAGCAGTTCTCCTTTCACGTTTAATAGCCTTTCCGAAGTACAGATGTAAGGGTTCGCAGACAACCCCCGAGACTGGTCACGCTGGCTGCAGGGAGCAGGGTCTACAGGACCGGTTAATAGAAACAGAACCTGAAATACCTGTTGGACCTTTTGGGCTTCAGAGAATCTAGGTTTGGTGAAAAGACTTCGGAAGGGAGGATACAAATAAAAAGAAAAGGTGAAGGACTGCAGGTCAGTGTCTCTCTCAACTTATAAGACCAATCTCTTTCATCTCTTCTGTCATCTTGAACATGAATGGCATCAATATACACCCCAGGATTACAGCACAAATAAACACACACACTCCTATGGAGAACAGTAGCTCTCATATAACATTCTGCAGGTGTACCCGCTGTATTTATTTTCTGTTTATTTCTTTCAAAAATATGAATACAGAACATGTACTCACATCACTGAATCAATATAATCCAAATATAACTGCACTAGAAATAGAAACATCCTTACGCATAAACATTGTAAAACTGAACTTCTGCACTCTTTACTTACCCTGTGCAAGCATGAAAAACATTTTTCTTTAAAAAGGAAAAATGTTATCTTTGCAGGAAAGATTTTAAGAGCGCTCTAGTACTAGAGATTTTACAGATAAGAGCGAGATTCTCTGTTTTTACTTTACAAGGGCAAAATAATAACTGATATTTGCATACAACTTTATGAAGTGGTTTCAGCATTGGAATCAGAATTTTTACAATGATCTCTGTGATAATTTGATTGCAGTCTGTCTTACCCATGACGGTGTAAGTTCCACAAAAGAAGAAATAAGTGCTGTTTTTGCCTATACTTTGGTGCTGTTAAAATGAAGCTATGCCATATTGCTTTATAATTTCTGCTCAAAGGTTTCTATATGGTACCTATCTTTATATTAACAAAAGTGTTTTTCTCAGGAAACAGATTATGCAAAACTAGCTGAAATCAGCTGATTGAATGATAGATACCATAACCTAATGTGAATGGCAACACTAACTGCAGTATATGCAGCACAGGGTCACTCTCTAAGGAGGTGCTCATAAACTGGTTATTGATGGTGAAGGTGCTGGATGTAGGTGACAGCCTGTAATTACAACTACTCTTTAAATCAGTATCTCTTTCTTGTTAAGTACGTAACATTTTTTACCTTCTCTACGTATTAATGGAAAGTTCCATAAAGATTACTATCTAATGCATTAATAACTTCTTCTAGATTACTTTTCATAGATTCTCTATGACTTAAGTAAGCAAAATAACACAATTTTTACGCTCCATATTTTTTCCTCAAGACAAATGCAGAACTGTTTTTACTGGGAGCTAATATCTATGGCTCCCGAGAAGGAATGGTGGAGGGGAAGCACTGCACAGTCCACTGAAACGGCACCTGGCCAGCAGTTTCCGATTCAGCCTCTTCCTACTTCCCACTAAATTTCCAGTGAAATCACATTACAAAAGAAAAACTCACAACCAAATTGACACTGAAACTAGAAACAACTGTTACTAGAATATGAAGGAGTCATGAAGTTGAATTAAGAAAAATCTATCCAAGCTTCACTCCAAAGACAGGGAGATGCTTTGTGTCTCTCTCACTGATTGCTTGAGATACCAAGTCTATCCAGTGAGGAAGATGGGCAACCTCTACAGTCCTTCCCAGGAGCTGTCCTCCAACCAGGTTCTCTAACTCTCCACCTTCCATATTCATTCAGAATGCAACTGCTAGATGAGGAAAAGAATGCGGGAAGGGTGGCTGATAGTGGCACATTGCCTACTTTCACCTGCAGACCCCAAAGTGCAGCAATACAGACACGGGCAGTCACAGTAAGTGCTTTGATAGCAAGGAATAACTTTTTTTCCCCTTTAACTTCAAGAACTGAGTGGCGAGATTTGGATATCCCATCTTAGTACAGAGAACTGCTTTAGATGATAGGTTGCCAGAAAATAGCAACCAGGCTGGAAACTAGGTACATAGATATGTCCTCCTGATGTAGGTCTAGAAATGGGATTTGTAATTTTTAAAAGTGGATAATTGCTGCTTGAACACAAAAAAAGGTTTTTGCCTAATTTCAAGATAAATAAATGAGAAAAAGGCAAAACTGAGCCTATTACTTCAGATCAAGGAAAAGAGAGTATCAACTTGAAAATTCAAATAAGTAAACCTGTGAAAATTATGTATCCCATAAATAAAAAGACATTTTAAAGTAACTCTATGGAACACCAGGACGAAGAGAAAGTGAAGAAGCATGAGGAATGAGTGGAGAGTAAGGAAACTAAAAATGTAATTAAGAGAATTAAGTCATTTTAGAGGTGCTAAAGAGCATACCTGAACTTGAAGTTAAAAGCATATTTAATGCTACAGAAAACCGAATCATTGACATGAGGGGACACATTTGAGAACAATCTCAGAAATAGAAAAAAACAGAAAAGAAACATAAAAAAGATAATACTGAAGACAGGGTTTCTAGAAAAGAAACAGAAACTGAAAAAAATTTTTAAATGAAGAAAATATTCATAGACTAAAATGAAAACATAAACACAAACATAAAACAAGGAAAGCAGATTGGAAGAAAAAATGAATGAAAGGAGGCCTACTTCAAGAAACTGTAAAGAAGATGTGGCACGTATATACAGTGGAATATTACTCAGCCATAAAAAGAAACGAAATTGAGTTATTTGTAGTGAGGTGGATGGTCCTAGAGTCTGTCATACAGAGTGAAGTAAGTCAGAAAGAGAAAAACAAATACCATATGCTAACACATATATATGGAATCTAAAAGAAAAAAAAAAGGTTCTGAAGAACCTAGGGGCAGGACAGGAATACAGATGCAGATGTAGAGAACAGACTGAGGACACGGGGAGCAGGAAGGGTAAGCTGGGACAAAGTGAGAGAGTGGCATGGACATACATACACTACCAAATGTAAAATAGAGAGCTAGTGGGAAGCAGCCGCATAGCACAGGGAGATCAGCTCGGTGCTCTGTGACCACCTAGAGGGGTGGGATAGGGAGGGTGGGAGGGAGACACAAGAGGGAGGGGATATGGGGATATACGTATACATATAGCTGACTCACTTTGTTATACAGCAGAAACTAACAGAACATTGTAAAGCAATTATACTCTAATAAAGTTGTTTAAAAAAAAAAGAAATTGTGATAAAAAATTTAAAGTACAAGGTTAAAGTAATACAAGCATCCAAATATCTGTTGTCATTAGACTTTTCCTTTACAGTATGCAATGCTAGTTCAAAACAATGAAGCTTGCCCTACAACATTTTCAGGGGAAAAGGTTGTGAATCAAAGTATTAAACCCAGTTAATTATCATTCCTGTGTCACAATAATTAGAATTAGAGGAGAGGAGAGGTAGATAAGCATATGCTATGGCTATCATTTTGTTAAATGGTAAAGACATAGCTGCTGATCTGCTTTCTATATTGCTGGGAGAAAATATCCTAAGACTGAGTCAAAGTTACTCAAGGGTAATCTCTAGAAGAATAGAATAAAAATGTATAACTTTTAAGCAGCAGATGAAAATTTGATGTGTCTAATGGAAAGTAGGTAAAAAGATCAAAACAAAACAAGAAGCATGGAAACTGTAATATATGAAATAAGGTGGTAGATGTAAGTTCTAATATTAAAATGATTAAAGTAAATATAAATGGGGTAAACTCACCAATTAACTGACAAAGACTCCTAGAGTAGTATAAAAGTAAGATTTAGGAATAGGTTGACTGAAGGAAACACAATTGTGCAAAAGGATACAGAATGGCTGAAAACAAAGAGATGGAAGAAATAGATACTGTGAAGCAGATATGAAGCAAAAGAAAGCCAGTGTTGAATTTTTACTATCAGACAAAATAGAATTTGGAGTAAAATGCATCATTAGAAACAAGGGAGATGTTACAATAAATCGAAAAGCTGTAGTAATCCTGAACATATAGGCAGCTAACAACAAAGATTTAAAATGTATAAAACTACAATTGCTAGAATTATAGGAAGAAAGAAACAACTGTAGCTGGTAATTTTAACATATGCTTTTCAGAATTAGTACATCAAGCCAACAAAATCTAAGCCACACTGCAGAGAAGATGTGTGTGTTTGTATTATTAATCTTATCCATATAAATTTAACTTATATAAATTTCATACCCAAGCACAGAATATGTGTGCTTTTTGCATACATGAAGAATATTTAAATACAACTATTTATGAATTAAGTTACAAAAGATGTCTTGAAAATTCTAAATAGCTACCATATGGAATATGTTTTCTGAATAGTGTGATAAAATTAGAACCCAATAACAAAAGGATAGCAAAATAAAGTTGATATGTGTGGAGAGTAAAATATGCCACTACATACTTCTTGTGTTAAAGAGGAAATTGCAAAAGAAATTACATCTAAATGGCAGTGGCATTCTAAATGTAAAAAAAAATTGTGACATGTAGCTAAAGCAATATTCAGAAAAAATTATAGCTTTAAATACACTTATCAGACTGTAAGGGTTATCAAAAGTAAATGTACCAAGTGCAACTGATTAATGCCAAAAAATAAAAAAGGAGGAAAAATAAAGATATTGGTAGGAAATAATAAGTATTTTTTAATTTAAAAAGAAATGTAAAGCTAACATGACAGATAAATTCTAGAAAAAAACACTGAGAAAAAATTGAAAGTACTCAAATAAAGAAAAGAATAAAAAAAGTAACTAGTTATAGATACTAAAGATTTCAGTATTTTAAAGCTATATTATAAAAATATAAGTTAATAAATATGAATGCCTAGAGGAAATATATGAATTTCTTGAGAAATACAAAATACCAAAATTGGCCCAAGAAAAACTTGAAAACTTGAAAAGACTAATAGCTATTATAAAAAAGTATTTCAAATCTTCCTCCACAAAGGCACAGATGGTTTTACAGCTGAGTAATAACAAACTTTCAGGGAACAGAAATTGCGATCTTATGCAAGTCATTAAGTGTCTCCTATAAAAGTCATTTCTGAAAATAGAAAAACAGAGAAGACTTCTTAACTTATATTGGAGCTAATATAACCTTTGTGGCAGCTTTTGATTAATCCACTCTAGTTAAGATTTTCTTAGGTGACGTTTATATAATAGAGGGGACTATAAAATTTGAGAGAGGGTCAGAAAAAAAGGCTTGAATTAAACAGATACATTCCATAAACTTGGATTAAAAGAGTCAATGTGATAAAAATGCCAGTTTTCTGCAAGTTGATTTACTATCTTAATGTAATTACAGTAAGAAAATGCAAGGAAGTTTTTTCAAGGGAGTTAAAGTGATTCAAGTGTTTTCTTGAATAAGTTGAAAAGTAACGGAATTTCTGAAGAAAAGAGTTAGATGGATCTGATCTATTCCATCAATGTTTTATATATATTCTAACAGTACGGCACCAAAAATTAATGAGAAAGTGGAACACAATATGAAGACCAAAAGCAGTCCAGAGTGTAAAGGCACAAATACTGTAGATAATAACGCTGGGCCTCCAACCAGAAGGAAATGGGTAAATGAGCGTTTAATAAAAGTGCTAGCCCCCTTGTCAGCTATTTGGGAAAATTAAATTAGGGAGCTGTCTTGTTTATACAACAAATTCTAGTATATGCTTGATACCATTCATTCACCAAATATTTAACTACTAACTGTATGCCAAGAACCGTGCAAAGACTGTGGGTACAGTATTCAGCAAAAACAGAGGAGCTTAGAGTTAGTAGCAAGATACATAATGGGCAAAAAGTAGGAATGACTGAGAGAATGTTAGTCTAATTTGCTTTGCCCAAACAGTGTAACATACACTTTTGCTTGAAATAATGTAATTAAGAGAACTCTCTGTAATATGAGACTTTCTACAGACTCCAACACAAAATGACTCTCCACCTCCACCCCAGGTTTTGTGTATAATCTTGTGAAAAATATCTAACACTGTACAGTATTTGGGCGTGTATGTTAATCACATAAAGAAATTTCAAACTGTGGTAGTGGCAGTGTACAAGATACAAATCCTGTGACAGAGGGCCGCACAGTTGATACTGAGTAGCAATCTCCTGAAGAAATAAATATATTCATATGTTAAATATAAAACAAAAGAGAATAAAAGGATTAGAAGTGAAATGATGTAGTATTTGTCTGTTCTAGAAGTGGTGACAAACCTCCAATTCTTAAAAGCCAAAATTAAAACTACAGATTTGGTTACTCTGGCTAAAACTAAATCAGCCATGCTATATGGAATGGGTCCAGATCATGGAGCAGCCTACACCAGCGTCAGCAGCCATTTTCTGTAAAAGTCCAAACAGCAAAGAATTTAGGATTTGGAGGCCATATGGTCTCTGTACAACTACTCAGCTTTACTGTTGTAGAATAAAAGCAACCACAAACAATAAATAAATGCATATCCATGGCTGTGTTTGAATAAAGCTTTATTTACAAAAAAGGCAGCAGGCCCAATTTGGCCAATAGGCCATAGTTTGCCAACCCCTGGTCCAGATCACGCAGCTGTCTGCACTATGGAGTCAACGTCAAACAATATTTATGGAGCCCTGAGTCCTTGGCTCAATTCAGAAAATGGAGGCTATAACCTTCCATATACTATTTCTGCTTTTTAGGCTCTTTAGCTTCCATTAAAAAAATGTGTACCCTATTTCCAGCTCAATTATCTAACAAAGAGTAGGGGTCATACTTACCTGGCAACACGGAAGAGCTATATAATAGGCTTTTGCCAGGGTACACAACCTTGTCCTCACTGCCTCAAAGTTGGATTGAGAGTTACAACATTCAAGGAAGATTTTTTTTTTTTTTTAGATTCCACATATAAGTGAAACCACATGGTATTATTCTTTTCTTTCTTTTTTTGATTGGAACAAGAATTTATTTGAACAGATTTATCAGAGGCTCACCAAAATCACAGCAGCATTGACCACAACTGCAACCACAAACACAAAACAAACAAACAAAAATATAATACTTCAGAAGACCCTTGGAATTCCATGGGCAGCTATCAAGGACATTTGTGAATGATCACAGCTTTTTATTCCTCTATTTCTTTCATTAGATATATGTCAGAAGATGGGAAGGTGAGTGGACAATAACAAAGAGACAGACTAAATTGAGAGTGTTATATTAATTAGCGCAAAATATGTGAGGATTCCCCAAAGTGTAGCAAGAATGAGATGAGGAAAACAATACAAGCTACAATCAGTAAAATCAGGAATATAAGTAAGGCAGGGGCATCTACTGAATATGACTGAGTCCTCTTAGATTTCATAGAAGGTCCTAGGGTCTTTTTTTTTTTTTATACAGCAGGTTCTTATTAGTTACCTATTTTATACATATTAGTGTATATATGTCAATCCCAATCTCCCAGTTCATCCCACCACCACCCCCCCTTTTCCCCCTTGGTGTCCATACATTTGTTCTCTACATCTGTGTCTCTATTTCTGCCTTGAAAACTGATTCATCTGTACCATTTTTCTAGATTCCACATATATGCATTAATATACGATATTTGTTTTTCTTTTTCTGACTTACTTCACTCTGTACGACAGTCTCTAGGTCCATCCACGTCTCTACAAATGACCCAATTCCATTCCTTTTTATGGCTGAGTAATATTCCATTGTACATATGTACCACATCTTCTTTATCCATTTGTCTGTCGATGGGCATTTAGGTTGCTTCCATGACCTGGCTATTGTAAATAGTGCTGCGATGAACACTGGGGTGCATGTGTCTTTTTAAATTACGGTTTTCTCTGGGTATATGCCCAGTAGTGGGATTGCTGGGTCATATGGTAATTCTATTTTTAGTTTTTTAAGGAACCTCCATACTGTTCTTCATAGTGGCTGTTATCAATATACATTCCCACCAACAGTGCAAGAGGGTTCCCTTTTCTCCACACCCTCTCCAGCATTTGTTGTTTGTAGATTTTCTGATGATGTCCATTCTAACTGGCGTGAGGTGATACCTCATTGTAGTTTTGATTTGCATTTCTCTAATAGTTAGTGATGTTGAGCAGCTTTTCATGTGCTTCTTGGCCATCTGTATGTCTTCCTTGGAGAAATGTCTATTTAGGTCTTCTGCCCATTTTTTGATTGGGTTGTTTGTTTTCTTGTTATTGAGCTGTATAAGCTGTTAATATATTTTGGAGATTAATCCTTTGCCCGTTGATTCATTTGCAAATATTTTCTCCCATTCTGAGGGTTGTCTTTTCTTCTTGTTTATAGTTTCCTTTGCTGTGCAAAAGCTTTTAAGTTTCATTAGGTCCCATTTGTTTATTTTTGTTTTTATTTCCACTACTCTAGGAGGTGGGTCAAAAAGGATCTTGCTGTGATTTATGTCAAAGAGTGTTCTTCCTATGTTTTCATCTAAGAGTTTTATAGTGTTTGGTCTTACATTTAGGTCTTCAATCCATTTTGAGTTTATTTTTGTGTATGGTATTAGGGAGTGTTCTAATTTCATTCTTTTACATGTAGCTGTCCAGTTTTCCCAGCAACACTTATTGAAGAGACTGTCTTTTCTCAAGGAAGATTTCTTAAAGAACAAACAGTTCATCTACTCTTCAGATAATATGTATTATTGGGCCAAATCAGAGCCAAAGAGAAACAGATCATACCACTTCCTCCCACTCAGTCACTTCCTGCAGAAGAACTTTCTTTTTCTGCATTTTTCTTTGGTTTGAAGATATCAGTTAATCTAGAAAGACTTTATAAGAAATGGTCCTAAGATAGGCATTGCTACTTCTACTATAAGAGAATTCTAATCATTATATAATAGTGTACTTCATTGTCACTGAGACGTTGGTATCTGATTTAGAACTAGGAATAGTCATAAATCATCTGAAAAACCTATGTATTTTGCCTCAAGGACTCTGTGAACTATATAAATGGAAATGGTTCAACCTGACTAATAACAATATGTGGAAGAGAAATGGGCACTCAAAACCACTGGGTGACATAAATAAATTTCTGTATTACCAAGAAAAGCCATTCTGGTGGCAACTTGGCATTAAGTAAAAGTCCCCAAAATAGTCATATTCTTTGATCTAATAATTCCACTGTAAGAAATTATCCTAAGGATAATTTATTGCAATATTTATTGCAACATTACTTTTAATAATTTAAGAAGACCTGGAAACAAAGGATATGTTCCAAAACAAAGAATTAAGTAAATTATATAAGATCCATAAGATGAAACAGTAAATAAGCATCATTTATGGAAAAATATTTGATGACATGGGAAAACCCTAATAGTACACTTTTAAGTATCAAGAGCAGGAATTTAACACAGTATACATCCTGCAATCCCAAATACCACAATACTGGGATTAGGAATGAGTTTTTGGCATTTATACAAATCTGTATTTTCTAAAACTCTATAATGAACATAAGTTGTTTTATTTAATAAAAATTTACATTTGAAAAGTACATTCACTTTGACACTGGTCTCACAACTATAAATTTGTCACAGGGAATTAAAAAGGTAAGTCAATGTACTAGGTGTATGAGGTAAAACATGAGAACATATAAAATTGACCTGATTATAATACATCAAAATTAGAAATTACAATAAATTTATAAATTATAAATCTACAATTATATTCCTTGTCTTTCATGAATAGGAGAATATATTTTCCAAGTGGTCAAGTCCCTAAGAGACTCGCAACCACAAAACAATGGTTTACAAGTCTCAGTGCTTCAGGGTTATTGTGGGGAGGCTGTAAATAATGACATACTTGTCTCCAACAACGGAGGATGTTCCACAAAGCAATGAAGAATAAAATGCTTGTGGACCCTTTCATCACTGTTTCTGTTTTACAAGTTAGGGTTCTGAGAAGTTAATTTGGAAGAAGAGTTTTTGTGGTTATCTGCATTCGCCCCCTCAGGATCCATTCCTGGCCCTTTTCTGACAGCTCCTGCCTCAGGAGGCTAATCTCTTCAGATTTCAAGACTGAATCTCCCAGGCTCCCCTGCCTGGGTTAGGCTGATGGAAGGCATCAACAAGCGGACAGAAGGGTCTTGGTATATACCTTAACCCCAGGATGTAGTTTTTAGCAGTGGTTGCATCTTACAAAGCTGCAGGTGTTGAATGGCCCTCCTTCAAAAAAAGGTAATCTCTTTCCCTCTTTACCCATTAAGCCAAAAGATGGTAACAACTTCCCCTGTGGCCGGTCCCTCTGCACTGCACCATCCCTTGGTAGTTCTGTTAACTCTACTCAAAGTTCATTCGCTAAACTTTCTTCAATTAAACCACTTGGGAATATCATCTGATCCCTGTTGGAACCTTGTCTATTTTAGGAAAAGAAAAAAAAAAGCCTTTTTAGAAATCACTGCCTTCGAGGAAAGCCAGGTCCCAAAACTTTCATAAAGCTTTACAAATATAACCTTGACACGAAAACTGCAAATTTAAGCTATAGCTTGAAACTATGGAACAAACAAGTGAAAAACTGTCACTATGACAAATAACAAGCATTTAAATTAATGATTGTGGAATGAGATCTACTTACTTTTGCCTTGAAATTCAATGAGATTCAGGACAATCTGTTACTGAAAGGCTTTCTTTAGAAAACTGATTATTCTTCATACACTTTTCAAACAAATATATATACTTAATAATGAAATGGACAGCTATAGAAAAATATTTTGCAGATCAGCAACTTACCTCTTTGAACTTGTGACTGAGCTTGCTTGTGTCCAGGTCTGACGGGGAAAACATGTCCTCATTCTCAGGCAGCTCGAAGACTTCAATGGCGATGTCACTGCCAGGAAGAACAGGTCCTACCTCATCCTCCTCTTCATCTGTGGCATATTCTCCTGTCTGAAAGGAAGGGGATTTCAGAAATCCAGCTGTCCTGACCCATGTGGAGGTGGGTTATTTTAAACTATTTTACAAAAGAGAAATAAAATATGTCACCAAATGGTAAAAGTGTAAGTAGGCTTTTGAGTCAAGCATGCCTCATTCAGCCAATGTTACAAACAAGTGTTAGTTCAAAGATCCAAAGTGACATGTCTATGCCATTTATAAGTGCATTTCTAAAAATCTAATAGCATCAGCAGTATCTTTAGTAAAGCAACAAAATCTTTATTTTAAATCAAAGTGTTTGATGTTTTTACTAAATAAAATTATGTTGCTAAGGGAAATAAGTAATTCCTTTAAATTCCCACCACCTGTAATGAATAAGTCACCCAATATTGACAGCAGGGAAGAAGGAAGGGGAGACCAAAAGATTCATCGAGTTGGAAAGGACCTTAATTAAGCCTTACAAAGGTTTAGTAGATTGATTCTCCTAAGTTTTAGAGTTCAATCAACTCTGTTTCATTTGTTTGTTTAACTAACATGGTGGTTAACTAGTGACCTAAAGGATTAACCAAAGGTTTCTAACTTACAGCCCACACAGGTGTATTGCTTTGCCTATACAGTACTACTTTAATAAATCTCAGCATTTTGGCAATGTTAAAAACTTTCACCTAAGATTCTAGATTTCCAGTTTTTCTTGAGAAAGCCAAAGATCTGGCAATATAGGCACATTACGACATGATAACCACTGGCCAGAGTCAGCAGTCGTTGTCCCTTTACACAGGTACACTTTCTAATACACCGTAACTTCCATAATTCATTATTCTAAGCTGTTAGCATCACTCCTTCGTGATACCCACGGGCCCCTGTAGGTATGTGAGTTCATGACCCTTGGAATAAATATTCCTCCTCACCACTAAGTTCCTTAACATTATTAGAAAGTAGCTCCTCTCCTGGCAGCATCAGGCTATGAGACTCTAATTCAAAATAATTGTTTGAAATCTATACCTTCTGATATAATTTAAAGATAAATCACTGACTCACAGTGTTGAAAAACAAAGTTCATTTAATTCACCCCTGTTCCTTCAGGTAGTATTACATTTAATACATAAAACAGCTAGGGATTCATATTGCCTTTAAAAAAAATTTCATAGTGTACTGAGTGATCTATTCCTTTGATTAAACAGGCTTAGCATCTGACTGTTATTTTTTCTTTTGGTTCTACACTATATTCTTCTTGCTAAACCTGAAACGGTATTTACTTGACTATGTTTGCAAATGAAGGAAATCCAATCCTTAACCTCAACGTGATAATTCCTAATTTCTGGAAGACCATTGATGAATTGCCGTTCTGACTTCTCTCTTTCAAAGTAAAATAATTCTAGTTTCCTCATAGGTCTCATTCTCTGTAATTGTCTTTGCGCCTGTACTCTGACTTCTCTCCAAGCTCTTGGTATTTCTCTTAAATTGTGGTGTCCAGAAGTACATACAATTTCTATTAAGGAATCTGGGGGGCATTGACCACGATGAACAAACAAAGGATGCCTCAGCATCCTCAGACTCTTTTTCCACACACAGAGACTATTATCATGAAGACTTTGACTTTGGTGGCATTTGTGTATTGAAGTAAGGTCAGGATATTTCATATAGTGCAGTGATTTTACATGTTATTTAGAACCCCCCTTCCCCCACACAGCCCAAATATAATCAGCAATGCTTTGACTGAAAGGGAAAGAGGTGGATGGCCTCCATCTTTTTTTTTTAATTTTTTAAATTTTTGGCTGTGTTGGGTCTTTGTTGCTGCGTGCGGGCTTTCTCTGGTTGTGGTGAGTGGGGACTACTCCTTGTTGCGGTGTGCAGGCTTCTCATTGCGGCGGCTTCTCTTGTTGTGGAGCACGGGCTCTAGAGCGTGTGGGCTCAGTAGTTGTGGCTCAGAGGCTCTAGAGCGCAGGCTCAGTAGTTGTGGCACACGGGCTTAGCTGCTCCACAGCATGTGGGATCTTCCCGTACCAGGGCTCGAACCCGCGTCCCCTGCATTGGCAGGCAGATTCTCAACCACTACGCCACCAGGTAAGTACTGGCCTCCATCTTTATACTATATAGCTCATCAGCACCTGGAAACCTAGGGGTCTTTAGAAACCAATCTGAAGGGAATTCCCTGGTGGTGCAGTGGTTAAGAATCCGCCTGCCAATGCAGGGGACACAGGTTGGATCCCTGGTCCAGGAAGATCCCACATGCCGCGGAGCAACTAAGCCAGTGTGCCCCAACTACTGAGCCTGCGCTCTAGAGACTCTGAGCCACAACTACTGAGCCCATGTGCCACAACTACTGAAGCCCACGCGCTCTAGGGCCCACGTGCTGCAACTACTGAGCCCACGTGCTGCAACTAGACCCAATGCAGCCAAAAATAAATACAATTTTTAAAAAAAGAAAGAAAGAAAGGTCTGAGGTCTTCTGCCAGCGTTCAGTAGGAGGGGCAGGACGGGAATAAAGACGCAGACCTACTACAGAATGGACTTGAGGACACGGGGAGGGGGAAGGGTAAGCTAGGACGAAGTGAGAGAGTGGCATGGACTTATATATACTACCAAATGTAAAATAGATAGCTAGTGGGAAGCAGCTGCATAGCACAGGGAGATCAGCTCGGTGCTTTGTGACCACCTGGAGGGGTGGGATAGGGAGGGTGGGAGGGAGGGAGACGCAAGAGGGAAGAGATATGGGGATATATGTACATGTATAGCTGATTCACTTTGTTATAAAGCAGAAACTAACACACCATTGTAAAGCAATTATACTCCAATAAAGATGTTTAAAAAAATAAATAAAATAATAAAGAAAGAAAGAAAGAAACCAGTCTGAAAATGTCTTAACTGTAAATACCATTCTAAGTGTCTTTGGCACTGGCAGGGCAAGGTAGCTGAACAGTGGGGCTGGTTGGTTCCAGATTGCTTCCATTCGTGGTATGATTAGTTCCTATAAACCTTAAAAGGACTCTAATTCCAGACTTGGTATTTTTTTTGTGTGATATTCTGTAAATTAATTCATCTCCTATTTATACATATTTTTAGAACTAATAGGTACTTTATGAATCCCAGTGATGTTAATTAATAGAAATGTAGCAAGGCTGGCAAAGTGCACAATCTCAAGATAACCTGATGAAAGTTTTGATTTAGAGATATAAAACTCTGTGCTTATTTTTGACCCTATAGTTACAACTAGCAGCAAAGCCGGTTATTATGAAGGCCTAAGCCAGGTACATAAAATTCACTTCTATATCAAATCAATTTGATGGCTATCATGAATGACTCAATAAAATCTTAAGTTAAATTTAAAGTCTGATGACAATGCAGCACATTTTAAACATAAGAGTTGAACTGAACAATTTGATTTCCCTTTGCCAGCTTGAAAATAGATACTTCTTCACCATATCTAAGGGAATGAACATAAGCATGTGCCTAGGAGGGGGCCTAACCTATAACAGGATCTTAACAAACATTTTTAAAAGAATAAATCCAAGAATGCCAATTGCATTTACTTGGTAATATCTATAACCTGCTATAAGGAAGTTTTCAATAATATCAAGAAAATGCACTGCAAAGTCATTTGATGAGAAGGCAGCATTCTATCACATTTATTTTTTTAATGCTCCTTTTAGTGAATAACAGGATAAGGGTTTGTACAATATATACAATTCTTACCTCTAAGTATAATTCTGGCTTTGTTACCCATTTGAGTCATCAAAATTATCTCCATAAATGTAAGTTATTAATAATTCTTTTGATTCTTTTACTTTTTTTTACTCTACCGGTCTCTCTCCTCAAAACCCAAATCACCTGCAATTCTGCTAAAATGTTTTATCTTTCATTTCATCTTTCCATTTACTAATGTTTTCTGTTTCTAATTAGTCTCATAAGCATCCTGAGGACAAGATATATATTTTACTGTCTTGATTCTACTTATTACTTACTAGAGACTCTGGATAGGGTGTTTAAAAATATTACATTGCCATTCTCCCTCGCAGATCATTTACCACTCCCATCCTAAATAGGCTTTAGAATAAAGGGTGCATTTACTACAGAACCTCATAAACACCTGGAAGTTAAAAAGTTACATTTGGTAGACTTAGAATATGTGTTCTTCTGATTCTTTTATCTTTGTGGAAAATGGACATTATTTTTACGGTAGTCTGCAAATAAAATAAATTACATGGAATGATAGGTTAGCAGAATTTCATAAACCTCAAAATTAAATTGGACTGAATCTGACATTTATAGAGGAAGATGGACAATGTTGTACCCCCCAAAAGTTGCTACAATGAAGTATTTCCAGTGGTATCCAGGTCCTTCTCTTTATCTCTTTATTCTGAAAAGATTCAGCATCTTTCAAGTAAACAGAGACTCCTGAAAGTTCTTCGTCTCAACCTGCAAATCCACTTTAAATGAGGCAAGAATAGTTCTTGCCTTTTCGTCTTCTTGTCTACCTTCTTGATTAACATCTTATACTGTTTAATGGCTTCCCAAAAAGGGTCAAAAAAAAGAATAGTGATTGTTTTGTAACTTACTATGTGCCCACCACTGTACATTCCTTAAAAAACTAACTGATATAGGTATTACTATACCATGTTAACTTGAGGAAACTGAGGTTCAGAGACTTTACCCAAGGTCAATTAGTTATGTTGCTGAAGCTACACATCTAACATATTCCAAAGCCCATGCTCTTTCTTCTATGCTATCCTGCTTACAGTCTACAGAACTAAAGCTTTGTAGAAAAAAAGATGGAAATACATTCCTTTCATTTTTCTCCCACCAAAAACCCTGGTGCATAATCCTATTGTGTTGAAATTCACCCTCCACATCTTTGAACATGATCATTCAGTTCACTTTGAAGACTTGCACCTGCCTGCAATGAGCTCCAAAGTTCCTGTCCTCTTCTTTTCTCTCATAATATGCTCACCCTGGGCAAGTGCATAGAAGTCCCCTTCAAAAGGTTTGGCTCACGGGCATGCTGACTGATGTTTCATGCACGCTTTCTTATATAAACCAGAACCAGAGCATATAATCTATAGAATTAATGCAGTGTCTTAAAATGGATGAAAAAGATTCTTGCAGGGCAAAATGAGTGCTAAGGTCCTCTAGATTTTTATGGTTTTTCTCTTTTACATTTCCTTCTCACATCTAATTTTCTTGAGCTACCAGTCTTCACTGAATCTTTGCAAAGCATTGTATCTGCTTTCATGGACACAACTTCCTTTATACTCATATGCTATTGGAGGATTTAATATTTTATTAAAATACATAATTACAATGTTAAGTACAACTGACAGGTTCTGCCTCTTCTGGTGGCTCTGGTGGGACCAGAAGCATGTAGACATATCAGAGCCTTGAATACTCAGGAGGGCTGTAGATCTCAGTGTAGGTTTTACAGAAGGAACAGACAGTATCTGTTACAGTGGTGAGTTAAGTGGTGACCAATTAAAGAATCTTGGTTTTGAAGTCACTTAGGCCTGGGTTCAAATCCCGGCTCTTGATATTGGTAAAGTTAGTTTTCAGATCTAAGTTTCAATTTCCTCATCTATGAAGTGAGGATAAAAATAGTTCCTTAGTATAACAAGCTTGTCATGACATTAAGTTAGGTGGTACCTGTAGAGTGTTCAACACAAGGTCAGGCACATGGCAATGCTCACAATAAGTGATCACTGCTGCTGCAGTACTTATACTACAATAGCTACAGGCTAAAGGCTTCATCAGATCTTGTAACCAGACATCTGCTAACTTTTGGTCTCATAAATATAATGTCCTAGAAGACCTTGCCACATGAATCTTTTGAAAGCAAACTGGTCATTTCTGAAGTAAAACTCTTCCTTTCCCTAAACCTGCTCCTCTTCTTGGATTCCCAGTTTTGGAGTAGGTACCAGCTTCTACCCAAGGCCAAGCAAACTTCCAGGCCTCTGTTCTCCTCACTGATCGACTCCCCTCCTGCCCCGGCGGTCCAAGATGAATATCCATCTACTTAGCACATCCCGTGAAGCTGCTGGCATAAGACTCTTCTAACCCACTCCTTTATGTTTCCATGGCATGCCTTCTGTCACTCAGGAAGCTCGGCTGTTTTTATATCTGCCTCCTCCCAACTACTTCTTTCAACTGCAGGTTCCCTGAGAATGCCAGGCATAATCTATCCCTGTGATCCCAGTGTGGCTGGCACACTGCTTGGCATACAGTAGGCGCTGAACAAATGTTTGCTGAGTGAATTAATACAGTTTTAGCCACATCTGCACAGCACAGCAGAGCCTGATTTTCCTGTTAATGCTCAGCTTTCAAGTAAGAAATACAGTGAAGCACAGCTGCAGCTGGGGCCTAAATGACCCTGTTGGGGATTTTCTCTTGCTGTTAGGTTCAACCATTAGCAGTAATTTTTGCTGCAGCAATGTTTGTTCTGGTAAATTCAGGGAAACTAAATGGGGCTAATCATAAAAATAGCCTTAATTATGCAGTTTTTGTTGGAATTTGTTTACTGGAATTGAATTTGGTTATATATATTTTCAGACTCAGTTCTGTGGGAGAATAGAAGAGAGTTGCTTTTTCTCTGGAGGAGAAAGACCTCAAACTAACACTTTAATGTTTAAAATTCCTAAGTCTGTGCCAACCATCCAGATGGCTTTCAGCAAAAGCATCCCCTTCCCTGCAAAGGCATCTCTCTTTCCATTTTCTGTCAGTTGACTTCTGTGTGTCCTGATTTTGTAGTGTTGCGCTACTTAGTCTCTTTTCCCATCACTGGGAATAACAGCACCTTCTTCATAAGGTGGTTGGGAGAATTTCCAGTAGTGATATATTCAAAGTATTGATCACAGTGCCTAGAATATGCTAAATGACAAGATGACTTTATGACTACGATTATTTTCACTGTGCCTCGTTTCTCTAGGACAATGCCACAGAACAGTACAACAAAAAAAAGAGCATGGCTTGGGGGCTGGAGAGACCAGGGCCCCAAAAGAGAAAAAACAATGTCACAGCTGTATGATAGTGGGCAAGTCATTTAGCTTGTATCTTCCGTGATCTCTTCTATAAAATGGTTCAAAAGATACCAATCTCATAGGTATTGAGAGGATTCAAAGAAATAAAATATGTAAAACATCCAACATGATGGCCCAAGATATATATTCATTTCTCTCGTTTATCAAGTCATTCAAAATTTTCTTGTCAGTCTTTGTTCTCAGAATGTTTTCTGACATTTCACTCCATTCTTACTGTCTAGTCGTCAAATCAAGAAACATCTAAAATCTCTATCTTGATTACTCATAAGGCCTCTTGTGTTCCCTGCCTTCAGATGCTCAGCTCCTCAGGTCACTGATAATACTGCTAGCAAATTATTCTTCCTAAAATTCTGACCAGATAGATATAAGATTTGCCTATAAAATCTTCTGTAACAATTCAAACTCATTTTTCCCTTCTTAAAATTGTTACAGCAATTGTGGTAGACCATTCAAAAATCAGAATTAGATATTACAGAGTTTTAAAGTTTTTTTTTTAGTTTTTTTCTCCCTTCCTTTTCAAAAGTATACTCCTCAAAAGCAGGGACTCTCTTTACCACTCTGGTAGGTAGGCTCTAAAATGACCCCTAATGATCCCTTCTTCCTGGACAATCATGCTCTTGTATAATCCTTTCCCTTGAATGTGGACTGGATCTACAGACTCACTTCTTTTTTTAAAAAAATTTATTTATTTTTTATTTTTGGCTGTGTTGGGTCTTCGATGCTGTGTGCGGGCTTTCTCTAGTTGCGGCGAGCTGGGACTACTCTTCGTTGCAGTGCACGGTCTTCTCATTGTGGTGGCTTCTCTTGTTGCGGAGCACGGGCTCTAGGCGCACGGGCTTCAGTAGTTGTGGCACATGGGCTTCAGTAGTTGTGGCACACGGGCTCAACAGTTGTGGCTCGTGGGCTGTAGAGCGCAGGCTCAGTAGTTGTGGCGCATGGGCTTGGTTGCTCCATGGCATGTGGAATCTTCCCAGACCAGGGCTTGAACCCGTGTCCCCTGCATTGGCAGGCAGATTCTTAACCACTGCGCCACCAGGGAAGTCCCTACAGACTCACTTCTAACAAGCACAATACAACAAAAGTGATGGGGTGTCACTTCTAAGATTAGTTTACAAAAAACTGTGACTGGCATCTCTTTTGTCTTCCTGCTCTTGAAAAACAAGCCACCATGTTGTATGTGGCCCCATGGAGAGGCGCACATCACAAGGAACTGATGTTTCTGGCCAACAGCCAGCAAGGACCTGAGGCTTGCCAAAAGGCACATGAGGGAGCTTGGAAGTAGATCTCCTGCATTCTGCCAACAACTGTGAGTGAGCCTGGAAGCAGATCTTCCTCCAGTTGAGCATGTATATGACTGCAGTTCTGGCTGAAACCTTATTTTTGGCCTTGCAAGAGATCTTGAGTCAGAGGTATCCAGGTAAACTGACCCACAGATACTGTAATGTGTGAATACTTCTTATTTTAAGTTGCTGAGTTTTGGTGGTAATTTGTTATAGAGCAATAGAAAGGGGGTACTGCCATAACAAATATAGAAAAACAGGGAAGTCTGGAAACAGGCAGTGAATGAAGGCTGGAAGAATTTTGAAGAGTATGTTAAAGCAGCCTAAATTGCCTTGAAAAGACTGTAAGTGGAGATCTGGAAGGGGGATCCTTGTTGTGTAGTGGCAGAAAGCTTTGCCACATTATCACCTTCTGTAAGGAAAATGTAGGAAATATCCCTACTGAACTGAGTGAGCCAGGGAAGTAGATTTCAAACAAAGTGCTGAAGGCGCTGCCTGATTTCTTCCTGCTGCTGCTACTAAAATATGACAGAGATCAATTGAGAGGACTGTTGAACAGAAAGGAACCAAGACTTGATGGTTCTGAAAGTCTTGATTCTAAAATTAAGAAATGGTTTCCAAACAAAGTTCAAATCTAGGATACTGTCATGGTCTAAAAATGAAGCAGCAGCTGTGACCATTAAACTCTTTTGTTAAGAATTTTGAGCTTAGGAAACTCAAATTTTTTATAATAGGTGGTAAGCAAGTCTGTCACCTACCCTGAAGAGAGATACTATCTCTATTTTCCAAGGTTGTTCACTATACAAATATCATTGAAAAAATAATCTGAAACAAAGGCCATCATGCCTCTGCTCACAAGACATGCAGAGAAGTGAGAGAGCCATGGGGGAATTGTCTCCCAACAATATCCACCCTCATTTCTACATTATCTTGGCAACGGGTGAATTTTTCCATGAGTATGACATTCCCTTGACTACACTGATAAGTGTGACCAAAACTGGCTAGGACCAAAACTGTTCAGTCTGTCTCACAGCATATAATTAAAACTACTATTAAAAGAACTCCAAACAGCAGAATGAGCCCAACTTGCAGTACTGAGATCAACCATACTCCCCAGGCTTCCAGACTCTACTGGCTAAACAAATCCCATAAACCATCAGGGTCTACCTTAGAAATCTAGGTGGCTTTCTCCTTAAGCTTCTTCATTGAGTTTTCCACTTGGTCTAAGGTATTAATCCAGGTATAGCAGGAAGTATCAGTGATTGCACAGACTAGGCATTGGACCACAGGAGGAAATCTAGGGTTCAGGGCGATTCTATCACCCATATCAACCCTGGCCAGTGAGTTGAGGTCAACCTGAATGCCTTCCAGGATAGAGGTGGTGTCATTGATAACATCACCTAAAGTTTGGAACAAATTTTGGACCACCTTATCTAATTAAATGACTCCAAACCTAAGAATAATTGCATATAAATAAAAAGTCAGCTATCCCCCAAGAAAGCAACCCTGATTAACTAAGAACAGCCTCACTTCGGAGGGATCTCTAATGTCATCTGAGGGCTACATGATCTGATAATTACAGTGTTTCTTTTAATACATGAAGGTCTCTTATGACTACCCCTAAGCTTCATGAAAAGTCTCAAGAGTTTGATCAATTGCCACAATTTGTTTCTATAGTTTGCCATCCTAAACTTTAATCTGTAATTTTCCAAGTGACAGACCAACAGGCTGTTGACAGCAGCTCAAAAGTCAGTAAAAATAACACAAGGTTCATCAAGGGGAGTACTGGCCAGAGTTATAAGTATGACCTTGAATTCTGCCCAATGAGCAAAGTGACCATGTTCATTTTTGGGTCTGCATAGCTAGTGCTGAGGTTGGAAAGCCTAGCAGATGGAATTGGACAGCTTGGCTGAACCATTGGTGAAACAAGCCCAGGCATTTAAGGAAACCTCTATGAACCAAAGGCCTCATTGAGCTAGACGCCTTGTTTCAGGAGGATAGTAGCAGATAGTTCCCCCCAAATAAAAAGCTGCTACTCGTTCATGTAAATCTAAGATGCTGCTGGGCCAGGCTAACAGCTTTCTTGAATCTATCACTTCCATTTGACAAGCAAAGTCTGTTGGGCCCTTCCAACCTTATTGATCAGTGAGGTCAAGTTGACCCACATCAAACTGAGAATATTAGGCCAGAGAGTGACAAGGCCTCCATGGGTCAAGCATTCAGTTTCAGTTTCCATAAGAGCTTAGTAGGAGGTTAATAGCTATCCCATCTCCTCTTTTTTTGGTTGCTGCATCAGGCATGCAGTGTTGTGTTGAGAAATGGCCTGAGTATTCTGGCAGCCATTAAGTGTTTAAATAAACTGCGATTTACCCTTCTCTTCCTGCGATTCTGTATTGTTTCTGCTGGACCACCTGGAATAAAACAGGGAGAGTCATCTACATATCCTACTATCACCACCTGTAATAAAACTGGGAGAGTCATCTACATATCCTACTATCACTTCTCTATATGTGGCAATCCTTGAGTGGGAGAATCTCCACTGTCACCTAATGGCACAAAAAACTACAGGCATATAAGAAATCAATTCCATTGCAGATTTAGCAGTGGACGCATAACAGCTTTACATTGCATCTGCCAAAAGGGTCCCATCCACCCTTTAAAGGCCTCTTCAGCTTTCCTTCTTGCTTTGGACTCTGCCCAAACCACATCAGTTGAATCTGGATATTCTTTCTCACTATGGGATCAGGTGAGATGCTGACTGGTGAGCCAGTATCCACAGAACCATAAAGTTTGAGTGCCTCCCCTCCCAAAGTTTCCCAGTATATTCAAGGGGTTCGTATAGCATTTGATCTCTCTGGAGGACAAAGAGATCTATCTTAGCCTGACCCCTCATCATCTTTCTCCTAAAAGCAGCTGAGGTTAGGGTAGTAAGAGGGGACATCAAGGGGTACGGAGGCAGAGAGAAGCTCTGTGCCTGTAATAAGGTGCCGTAATAATTCATTTTCAATTATTCAATTGATTCAACCATTCAATTTCATGTAATAAGTAATAGTGCATTTTCAGTTTTGAGCAGTGCAGTGGCTAATATGTTTTAACCAAACTTCCAATGTCTGTGGTCCACCTAAAGCACTATGCAGGGTGAGTCATCATTACTGATAGAACCAATTTAGCTTCAGGGAGTTTTTGACTCAGAAGCCTTATCCTTGACTCCTACAACAGGGACTCTGTTATGGAGTCCATCTCAATCTGGAGTCCAGTCATAAGTGTAGTGTGAACATAAGGGATGGGGACATTTTTCAAGTGGTAATGCTGACTGCAAGAATTTATCCAGATTGTTTTGAACAAAATAGTGTCTCATTCTCTGGTGAGTTACTTTTATCAGCATTATAGACCAGTTAGGACCCAAATACTCATCCATGGTTTCCCACAGGAGTTTGTCAATCTGAAAGAAATCTCCCTGACAGGGCTAATCTTCCCTTATAGCAGTCAAGACCCACTGCAAAAAGCTTCACGACATTTTACTGTCTGAGTGAATCTAAAGTTGGCATGATAAACTGCAGGAGGGGTTGAGTCAAAAGGCAGCCCAACTGTTGCTATTTCTCCTTAACTAGCATTATGTTCCTTGTCCCATAATCTCCCCAGTGAACCAGCCAAAGTGTTAAGGATTTACCAGGCTTTTGACTATGACAATGACAAATTCCTTCCTTTCATGCTCAGTGTCAGTATGTATCCCTGTAACTGCTGTCTGAACAAGGTCAAGACCTTCTTCTAACCCAGAATGGGTCTTCATACTAGTTGATTTTTGTATCACTATTTTTGTGTTGGTATCTCAAGCCACAATTTCCAAAGAGTGATAAGAGAGCCAGAGGATTCCTGCACATGCAGGCATGTCAGTAGAGACACCCAGACATGCCTGGTAACCTGCATCTTTCATAACAGGCAGTAAGTATTACTGTCCTTGCTCGAGAGGGAAAGTCTACCTGTATCTTCCAAGACTGTTATCTATACAAACACTTGAACAGATAGTCTAGAACAAAGGGCAGTCAATGCCTCAGAAATGTTAGAGCCTTGGAGAGAACTGTTTCCCAATTTATTTATTTATTTATTTTTTACTTATCAAAGTCTTCTGGTGTTGACATTTTACCCACTCAAATGAAGCACAGAAACCTTATTTCCCTTTACCCCGATGATTATTTAATGGAAAAAAATGTCTAGAAAGTCAGCTGATTTTTAAAGTCCCTACAATATTATTCAGTTTACCTTTTCAAAGACTTTCCAACCATTATTCCTTTCTATATACTCAGCTCTGCAGGTAAACTGGTCTTTTTATTTCTTGAGCACACCTAATATTGGCCCAGCTTCTTAGTTACAGAAAACAAACAATAACAACAAACAACTTCTTGCAGATAAAAATTGAAACCATAAATCTCAGATTCATGCTTTTACTTTTGTATGTCCTTTGTTGTGATGATTCTTTTATACTATGGTTATCTGGCCTTTTGACAGATTGCCTGGAAAATGATTTAAATTCTTTACCATATATATTTATTGTTTCCACAGCAAAATAGCAAGCTTCTTGGGAGTATAAACTATATTTTTCTATGACTCAATATTTCTAATTCAATTCCTCTTAATAAATGATAGCTACTTACTAAGACATAAATGCCATTGTCTTTAAATCTCTGATAAATATATTCTATATGAGGAGGGAACCAGTGATCCCTATTTTTCCCACTGAGATCCAGAACTAAACAGTCAACAGACCAAAGTAGACCTCTGTATTCAAATGTCACATTGCAATTTCAAATTGGCAGCCTTCCTTGAGTTTCATTTTATTTGCCAAGGAAACAATGAAGCACTTATTCTGATGCCAGCAGGACTGTGGGAAGAGACTAAGAGATTTGTATTTCCCTAAATCTTTAATCTGCAGAAGAGAACAACTACACTGACCAAGTGGCACATGTTATTATTATCTTAATAATTCTTTAATCATACAACGAATTGAATCTTGGAAAATATGGTGTATTCATATAAAAATTGACTCATATGATTGCAAAAATGCTGATTATCACATAGAACCAGAAGTTACAGCTACAGAATTTATAGTAAACAAAAAAGTAAAACCAACAAAAATATTATTGATGGTATTTCTATGGATTATCTACAGATTAATAATAAATATAATCTCAAACTTATAATTCCCTTTGAGGGAGAATAATTTTACTCCTTTCCTCATTATGGCTATCTGGTGGTTTGTGGAAGCAATTTCTTCTTGAGAAGTGTCTGTAATACCAGGACTCAAAAGTCTTTACGTCAGTTTTCCTGGCATCTTTAAACTGGACAACTCCAGCTCTGATTGCATCTAACCTTTCCCACAAACTCCCATTACCCTAGGCTATTTACAATGCATATTCTGTTCCAGCAGGTGTGAGGCTGAGTGGAGAAATCTGTAATCTTAAAGAAGTACTAAGAGAGTCCCACTTTGAGACACAGAGTCTCAAGTCATTTTATAGGTCCTTGGAGAGCAGGAATCATGTCATATTCACTTTATATCCACATAACTATTAAACATAAGCAATTGGACATGGCAGATTTTAGTTTTCTTCATTAAATATTGAGTTGACACAAAGAGTATTTATGAAATATACAAAAAGTATAATGAATAATGATGTAACCACCACCGGTTAACTAACAACTTAAGAAAAGAAGCAGCACCACTACATTTCAATTCTAATCCTCTCTGTGTGCCTCCCTGATTCTATTTTAGTCGCCTGCCCTTCGGAATAATTCTGCTGAATTTTATTATTCTTGTTGTTCTTTAGTTTTACTATATTTTTTAAATGACTAAACAATGTATCATTAATTTTTACATGATTTTAAACTTCATATAAATGGAATCATGTATTCTTCTGTGCCTTTCTCCTTTTAATGGTATGCTCCTGAAATTCCTCTAACTGTTGTGAACTGCAGAAACAACTTCTGTGTATCATTCCACTGAATGAATATACTACAATATATTTACCCATTCTCTTCTTGATAGAGATGTCAGTTGTATCCAATTCTTTTCTATTACAAGAATGATATTATACATGTTTTACACCTCATGAATTTAAGAATTTTACTAAGGTGTTTAGGAAGAAATATAATTGTTGAGTCAACTTTACTAGAGAATGCCAAATTGTTTTTCAAAGTGAATGGGACTATTTATACTCCTATTGCAGAGAATAAGAGTTCCTTTTACTCCATATCCCCAACCAAAACTTAAAATATCCAGTTTAAATCAATTTAGTAGGTAGGAAACAGTATTTCATTTTGGTTTTTAACTTTTACATTTTGATTCCTAATATGTTTGGGCATCTTTTCATGTGTTCATTGGCCACTGAGATTTCTTCTGCTACGATATGACTATTCAAGACAATAGCCCATAAGCAGTCTTTCCCACTGGCTCTTGGAGGACTCTTTAGATAATTCTCTTTCAGTTATTTAGTTTTCAAATATTTTCTTCCAGCTTCTGGTATGTCTTTTTGCTTTCACAAAGGCATTCTTTTGATGAATAGAAGTTCTTAATCTTAATGTCAATTTTCTCAATTGTTTCCTTTATGGATTTCCTTAACATAATGAACCATTTCTTACACTGAAGTCATAAAGATATTCTTGTACACTGTCTTCTAAATTTTATAGTTTTGCTTTTCACATTTGAATAGTTAATCTATCTGGAATGTAGCCCATGGGGCTCTAGCTTTAAGATGGAGTTCTTCAATTAGAATTCCACTTTGGGTGGGCCATGGGCTTTTTCTATTGTAACCCAAAGCAACATCAGTTACAGTATAATCATAATATAGAGAACACTTAGGATAAGTATGACATTATGATAGAGATATGAAAGAAGCCAGACATTAAAAAGTATGTACTTTATGATTCCATTCAAATGACATTCTAGGATTGACAAAATTTTAGTGTCAGAAAGCAGACTGAATGCTTTTTTGGGGCTGAGAGTGACTGCAAAGTTCTATAAGGGAACTATTTGAGGTAATGAAAATGTTCTGTATCTTTATTGTGGTGGTGGTTATTCATCACACTGTTAACCTAAACACATTTGAAATTGGTGCACTTTATTGTATATAAATTATTCTTCATTAATGTTGATTTTAATATGTGAAATATGGATATATAGTAATAAAAATTATCAAATTACACACTTAAGATCTGCACATTTTGTTCTATGTCAATAAAATAATTTTCAAAAACCCCTTTAAAATCCAGAATTCCAAAAATCAATTAAGAGTTTTTACCACCATCCTTACTAGCATCAATATCAGTTTAAAATAAATGGAGCCCTTATCAGACCAGGCAAACCTCCACAGTAAGGCATCTTTAGGATGTCAGTCCTTGGTCAGGTCACCATTTAGTTTTTCCTGCTGATGAAAATGTATTTCTATGATTGAAGGTTATTTCTAAGTTAATACAATGGGCAGGAGAAGATGGTTATCTATGCAGTATTGATCTTGGCATCATTTAGGCCATTTCAACTATTCTGTTTCTACTACATGTTTATTCAGTTGTGACTAAAAAGTCATGTCAATGTGAGTCACCAGGTTGCCATTTCTAAGGTCCTAAAGGTTTTCAAGGAACGAAATATGCATATTTATTTTTTTGGTTTTACATGCAGAAGATTTTGGTGCAGCGTGATAGAGATAGGGTCTTCTTGTAAATTCACGGTCTCTCAAAACAATTAAAATGTGGTAGCAAAAGCCCACAGAACAGTGCTAAACCCCAAAGTGCCAAAGACAAGTACAGCTTATTCCTTCAGCCCTTTCCCTATCTTCAATCTCTAGTCTAACTAGGTTTCACATTTCTTTTACCACTGTATTCTATGCCATTCTTCCTTCACTATTTCAGATTATGTTCCTAACTAAATTTCATTCTCCTCATTTAACTCTACTCTCCACTTTTCATCTTAATATCCTTTGAGTGATTCAAGTCAGTTCAATTTCTTGGCTTCCTCTAATCTGCCCAGTGCTGTGCTCATCCCTGTATGTATTAAAAATCAACCAGCTATCGAGACCTGTCATTGAAGACATTACAAGCTTATGGGTAAACAATGATAGAGAGCGATACACAAGGTGCTACTGACTCAATTAAGAAAGGGCCCTCAGCCCAGCTGAGAGAGCCCAGGAAAGCTTTTTGGAGGAGACAGATGAAATCTAAACAGAGCCCTGAAAGGTGAACAGGATTAGTGGGCACAAAAGAGCAACAAAGAGTGTATGGAATGACATTCAAGGTAGAGAAAACAGGAGGAGCAAAGGCATGGGAAACCACAGGATCCTTATGGCCCACTGGAAAGTTAGTCAGTTTCCCAGGCTAATAAGGCCCATCTCTCACTATGCATTTTAGCATTTTAGAGCTTTTTGGTAAAAAATTATATTCAATTTATAAATGTTTTTAAAGTTGGAAAAATGCTGTCATTTGTGTTTGTTTCTGTGACATTTCTGTAACACTGCAAACTCTGCAGTTCATCACTAAATTGTTCTAGCATGGTTTCTAGAAAGTAAAAAGTCTATAATCTCAGAGGAATTTAATGGCTTAGAAGTACTTGATGAAGTGTATCTGATATTTCATATTTGGCTCATGAATTAATATGACAATGTGGTAGTTGGAAAGAAAATAAGAAAACGTATTCAAATCACTTGAATTATGATAAACAAAATAAAACTAAAAAAATGAGCTACAAAAAGATGGCATAATTTAGGCAAAGGTTTCTATTCTACTAATTTCCCTTTACATTGCACATCTTCCTGTCTCTGCTCCATGTTATAAATAATAATGTTTCTATACACAAAGAATATTTCTAGAGAGGACCTTTCAAGTAGAGGAAGATGTCCACCTCCTGGGGATAGTGCACTTATGTGTGTGTATATGTGCGTGTGCACGCACGCATGTGTACACTGCTTAGGTAAGACCAAGAATGGATACAGTCTTTAACTGAATGTCTTCCAAGCACCTTATGATTCTGGGTTTCAATGACAATGACCACTACTATAGATTTGGGGATCACAAACCAAAGGACATAATTAAATTAAATAATTTTAAAGGTCCAGTCAAACTGGAGTCTGTAAACAAGCTGTTTTTCTTGTATTGTACTTCTATTCTTCTGGCTCCTCTAATCACCATAAAGCAATCTCCCTTTTTAATATACCTGACTTTCCATTTCTAAGTTATTCTATCGCTGTTACTGACAGCTAAAGATAGTGAGAATTAGTTTATGATTTAAAGTGTAAAATCTTTTTACACATTTCAGTATGCCTACCATATAAATTGTGCAAACAAGTACTACTATAAGTTAAATATATACACGTTTAGTTTTTTGAAAAATTAAGGACTTTGTATCAAACGATCCTTTTCTAAAAAGATAATCACTGGATTTAAAGACAATATAAGTCACCGTGTACGTTATATTTTATAAACATCATACAACTCTGTTGTTGGATATCTTTTTCTTCCCTTGAATATAAATCACAAAATATTTAAAATGTTAGGGGTTTAAAACATCCATGGTTAAATGTTAGGAAGTGAGTCCAAATTGCAGAAACTGTGCCTAAAATATGTGCTATGTTTCAGAGTTAATTATTTTTCAATTGGTTATCTTCAAACTATTATTCAACATACAAAACACATGGCTCTAGAGAAGTTCTTCCAAGCACAGAGCTAGTTAATAAGACAAATAGAATATTTAACTTCACACATGAAAGCAGGAAGGTACAGATAAGCATTATTTTCCACCAAAAAACAAACCTTAAGGAAATAGTTGTTATTGTTATTGCAGTTGCCAGACACTCCTTGCAATTCAGCCACAGTGTTCTAAAATGGTTGACAACAAAAATTAAAAAAGGCTTTTTCCCCCACTAGAGAGAGCAGCCTAATGAGAGAAAAAACACTGAAGTTCCAGTGCTTGCTGTAACACGAACTTTCAAGAACTAATACCCCTAACGCTTAGTTTCTTAGCCCTATACACACAGCATAAAGCCAGTTCACATTACTAAAAGGCCATCCATAATAACTGCAGTCTCTTGTTCACACGACACCAGCTGCTTCCAGACAGGGACAGCAAACAGCATGAGTCAAGTTTAATGTTATCCCTTTAAAGCTTTTCACATAAAAATTACATTGTTGTAAACCTTTAACACATGCAAACCATAGCTTCCATTGTATTTCTGTCTCTAAGTATTACATATTAACACAAGCAATAAAAATGCATATCCATGTAGGCAGTTGCTCTAAATGGTATTCAGTACTTTAAAAGATTCTAATAAAAAATGTTGTCATGATACAGTTGTTAATAATAATTTCTAGTAATAAAAACAAATTATGAAAGAAAGATTAAGTTATATTTTAAGAGAAGGAGCCTCGGTTTCTGGAGTGATGATTAATCTTGCTATGAACTACTACACAAAGCGGCTTTGAAATGCCATCTATACTCTAAGACTTTAAAGTGTAATGAATATTATATTTAAAGAAGCAAGACCAAAATAATCATATAATTTTAAAAGTGTATGTAAAATAATTCATTTTAATGTGAATGACCATTATATACTTTCTAATTAAAAAAAGTGGTACAGTACCAGTTCATACTTCATTTCCAGTCTGAGCCCACAGGGTTTCACACTGCATATTGCTCTTTGATAGAAACAGATACCCAAAATATACATACATGACCTACGCTACACAAAACATATACCAGAATTACATCATCTCACCATTAAAAGGTAAACATTGATAACTGTGGCGTATGAACGGAAATTAAACTTGTATTGAAAATAAAATCTAGTTGAAAAATTTACCATACCCCCAGAATTTCGTGGGATAGTGCTGTCTGAGGGGTTTACTGAAATCCTCCATGGTTACCTTTCAGATTGTTTTTAAAAATAAAAAAAGAAGGAAAGAAAGAGAAATGAACAATAATTCTATAAATCCAGAAGTACAATCACCCAATCACAGATATATTCAGATCTACGTTTAAAATTTTTCAGTGGTTCAGATTTATACCTCCCTCTTCTTTACAGGATCCTCCCTTTTATTTTTCAGCCTTTAGGCAGAGCCATTTTAACTTTTTAAAAAAATCATAATGTTTAACAGAGAATGAACAGAAACAGGAATGCAATTCAAACTGAACTGGGTGTTTGCTTATTTTAAACTCTATTCTAGTTTAAATATTTGAAGGAAAAAAAACAGAAAATTCAGACGTTTAAATGAAGTTTGGGTATTATCTATATATTTTAAATTCTACTGGAGTATGATTTATAATTTCTTAAAGCATTAAAACAGATGTATATAAGCACACACAATACATAGTAAGGTATTCTTAATCCTAAATATGGTTCTGATAAGACGCCCACTGAACTTTTACAATTTCAGGATATATTTCTCACATTGCAATGTTTTCCCTGTAGGCAATTCAAGCAAGCAACTCCCCTCTGTCAATGTGACAGGTTCCAAGTTAGAATCAACCTTGGATTATTTGACCAAAACCAGAGCTATCTATTCTTTGGTAGACAAAGCTGATCTAAGTGCTGGCTCTGGAAATTAGTTGGATGAACATGGTTGCTCTGCATTTAATTAGAGGTTTTCCTGGCTGGCCCAGGGAATGTCACAGGGGATATTATCAAATAAAAACGATTCTAACTTTGGAATCATAGGATGATTCTATAAATGATAAGAAAAACAAGAAACCAAGCGACTGATTACACAACTCAGGGTTAGCAAAGATATGTAAATCAATAAATTGTTCAATTACATATAAAATTAAATCAATTATTCAAGGACCATTTACTCACTGGATAACAAATACTGGTTCTTCTCACTTCCAGTATGTCTTTTACTTTTCATTAACACAGAGAGAGAATAAATAAAAATTAAGGACATAACACTCAGATCAATCAATTTAACAATATCTGGTTAAATTGTAACCAGATAGTAAAAAATTAGTAAGAAGTGAATTTAATCAAGTAAAGAAATTAACATGTGTACACAAAAGTAGATTTTTACTATTTGCAGGGTTTTCATCTCTCCGATGCACAGAAAATTAATGGTAGGTTTTAGTTGGGCATGCTTTAGTGAGGCAGTGTGTAACACACAAGAAAGGGAAAAAGGTACGTCCGAGAGGAACACGAGAGAGAAAGAAACAATGGGAAAGGGTTCCTTGACCTTTTCAATAAAGTGAAGGTTACTTGGAGTAGCATAATAGCAAGCACCTGCTTTCTATTTCTACAACTTACAGACAGAAGAAAAAGTTTAACCTAAAGCTAAACTCTGTTTTTTTGTAAAATAGTTGTATACTTAGCTATTCTTCCCTTTAAGCCCTATCTTCATAGGCTACTTCTGAATTAAGTATTTACCTATAGTAAAATAATTCTGCAAGTTTTCAATCCCCCTATTATTAGAAATATAGAACAAAGAATTACAGAGCCTAAGTATTACAAGAAACTCCATAAGCCAAAACAGGAATCTTCCTTCCAGCATCTCTTGTTCCCCAGTTACTCTGTGTGTGCCTAAAAACAGACAGACCCATCAGTCTGCTCCATTCAAAATCAGCAGTGTGTTGCAAAGAGTCCAGGCCTTGGAGTCAGGAAGACCTTGTTCCCATCCTAAATCTGGCAACCACTAGCTATACCACTAGAAAAAGCCTCAATTACTACGTTTTTAGAAAAAAAGAAAAAAAAAAAAAAAGATTCTTCTGCTTGCTGTAAAGATTACATGAAATCATGTAGGAAAGGCACCTGGCCAAGTGCCTGGCACTGAATATTTATTTACCCTCCTTGCCCCTGAGAATATCTGCTCAGGTGACAATCAACTAACTCTGCTTTCCTTATAAAAACAGGCAAACAAACAAAATCCATATGATGTACTCCTAAGTATAAATGTTGAATGATAAATATTCCTTTTGCATTTAGTCAAATTTTTAAATTAGAGAAAATCTTATATTAAAAAAAAGCTTTAGCTGCTTAAGTTGAAAACTTTGGGGGATGAATGTGATCAATTCCTCAAAATAACTGGAGGAAGTATGTAGTAAATGATCTAAAAATTTCAGTTGGGAAGCCTCAATTAAAGAACTATCTTATTTCCCCTCTTTCCTTGTTAGACCTGATGCTTTATTTCACAGGCTCATGGAATATTAGAAACTGGAAGGAATTTAGAGATTTAGTCCAATACCTACCCGTACTTTAAAGCAAAGACACTGAGGTCCACAGAGACTGAAAAATTTGGCTTCCTCACCTTCCACCACTTGATGTCACCCGTACTCCCCTGAACCTCAGATCCAAATTCTTTCTAACAGAGTGAGCAGGTAAAAGCCAAACCTGCCGAGAATGATTCTACAATCCTAATTCAGGCTTGAAGCCAAAGCAAATCAGTGTCTCTGATAAAACACAAAACTGAAAACTAGGGAAGATGAAAGTTCAAATATTTGAGGAAATCACTTTTTTAGTTTCAAAATCCAAGATAACATTTTCATATATAATATCGTAGTATAGTAAAAAAAAGAAAAACCAAACTTGCCATTTAAAGTGAATTCTGAAAGTGAAAAACTAAATCAACTAAATAGAATTCTAAGAAACTAATTCACTCAAGTGAAGAATTTCTAATGTTTACTCTTAGATCAACAGTTAACTGAATCACCATTTTAAAATTTTCTACTACAATAAAGAGAGAATACATCCTCATTATACTACAAACAGATGAAAAATTAAGATACATTTGGGTTAGAACACTCCAGACTAAAAATACATGAAAAATATTTGAATGTCTCGTCATTGATCTTCACTAGGTCCTGGCTAGAAACCAAAAAAAGTTCTGGAAAAAGAATATATTCAGATGAGTAGAGGTTGAACATATGAAGTTACACTATCCTTATTTATATCAGCTGGTATGAAGAAGAGTATTTGTTATACCTGAATATTTACTATGTTTATGAGGTATGAAATACTGCAACTAAATTGTTGATGGATACTTTGACATGCCAATGTGAAACATATGCATGTTTAAACATGTTTATAATAAAGTATGTTGTCCCATTTTATCAATGTACATTTGGCATTTACATTAGAAATAGACCAGCATCTGTATTATATTACAACACACAAGGGTTCCGTAGAAAAGTTTTCACTTGGGGGTTAGCTTCTATTCATTTGCTTGATCTTCTACAGAGAGCAGGATGCAAAATTATTCCAGTATGTATCTACTCTATGGAATATGTGCTGGTGGAAAAGCTTTGTTCTGCATTATGTTAGCACAAATCATAGTGAGCAGATCCAAAGAACTTTCTCTTCCTGGGGGGGAAAAAAACCTGAAAACACTCAGCAATTTTCAGTACTTTTCTGTGTATGTTTGTGTATGTGTATGTGCCTTTTCACTCAAAATGTTTACTGATTTTTTTGAAAAAGCGTTACATACTTATTGTAGAAAATTTAGAAAAAATTGAAAAAATATAAAGCAGAGAGAGAAAATCACCTAATTCCAACAAAAAAATAGCTACTATTCACATTTTGGTATTTTTACCCTTTTTTGTTTCAGTGAATTTATCTTAATACTGTGGTAAAAGAGGACTTATTTGATCCAGAAGTCTTCATACTGTAAATATGATACCATTACTTGATTGATAAGCTAATAACAAACACAAGTAATATTTCCTTTCTGTGAGTTGAATGTCAACACATTCTCCTTGAGAAACTGCAAAGACCTGTCATACTGTTATACGGTAAAGAGAGTTTTATCAAGTAGGGATGTAGAAAGAAGAAATGAAGGAAAAAGAACGTTTGCAAATGCAACTTACCTCATCATCATCGGCATCATACTGGGCATAGTGCTGTTCAAGCAGCTCTCTCTGGCGCCTTTCTTGTTCCAGCGTCTGGCTTATCAACTGGGCAACCTCACTCACTTGTCCTGGTTTTTCTCGCCCAATAACAAATCTATACAAAGGTTAAAGAAAACTGATATAGTTAGACTCTCCAGCAAAAAGGAATGCTAAGAAAAGTAACCAAGCTTCATATTTCATCAGGGTACATCAAACCTCAAAAAACTACTACCTATATTTTTTGAAAGGTATGCCTGGGTAGAAGAAGAGGTTAGCTGAGCAATTAAAGTGATTTTTGCAGCCACAGCCCAAAGGAAAAGAAATGGGAAAAGTAAAGGACCATAAAAAATTATTACTTTAGGAGAAGACAAAACAGATGTAATCCATTCTACAGTACTTTACACATTTTTGATGCCCTGCAAAATGAAAGCAAGCTCATAATTTACTGTACCACTGAACTTCAGAATCATTTTCATAATTATGTCCTCTTTATAATGCAAAAACCACTTCAAAAATATTTTGAGGTATGGCATACCCTGTGTGAGTAAATAAATAGAGAGGCACTGACTTTTTGCTAAGCAACTGTAACTGTGGAGATAAGAAAAAGAAGGGGAAACAAATGTAGTTTTTGGTTTTGTTTTTAAAATGAAAAACTAAAATAAGGAGAGGTGGCAAATTAGTTCATTTCTTTTGGAGAAAGATGCTATGAGGAAGGATGTGGCCTCAAGAAATAAAGAGTCAAGGGGAAATATCTGTTGATACTAATTCCTATAAGTATAAAGAAAAAAACAGGGAAGACATTTACTTATTGCCAGCTAGTCACTTATGATACACCCTCATTGATACTATGGTTCTTCCTCAACAAATTAATATTCACTTTTTAACATCTTTTCACACTAATATATGGTTCTATTTTTCTAAAAATACAAATAATATGTCTCCATGATATAGTTTCCATATATTATTTAACTTCATTATTTTGGATGTAACTCTGTTTAATCTTGCTTCTATGCTTAATTGATGATTTCCTCTGATTATAATATGTTGCTATTTTCAATTACAATTTTAAATGAAATACTTTACCATTCTCTGTACAAATTCACTAAAGGTCAAAATTTTTATACTTGGATGTTAGTAATTAAATGTCTTTTAGAAATATTTTTATGTAGTTTCAAACAGGACTGTTGAAATTATGCTGGGGTATTCATTTATCATCTGAGTTATTTTCCTTTGGGAAGTTATTAATTATTGAGTTGTAATAATTGTTTATATATTCTGGATATATATCCTTATCTATAAATGTTATAGATACATACACTTACACAGATACATACATGCACACAAATCATATATGCATATGTTTGATTTATTACCTTCTCTCAATCTATGGCTTGCCTTTTCATCTTAACTGTGTCTTTCAAGGAAGTCCAATTTATCGCTTTTTAAAAGATTGTGCCTTGTGTTTCCTAAGAAATCTTTGCCTGATTTAATATTGCTAAGATTTTTCTTCTATTTTTCTTGTTAAAGTGTTAATGTTTTGATTTTTTATTAGGTATGAGAAATCTCTCAAACTAATTTTCATGCATGATGCTTGGTAAGGGGGGAGTTTCATTATTTTCCAAATGAGTAACCAGTTGTTTCCATACCATTTCTTAAAAAGACTATTCATTACCACCACTGAATTACTCAGGGACATTTGTTGAAAATCAATTGACCATGTACTTGTGTGCTGATTTTTGGACTTTCCAATCTGTTCCATTGATGTATTTATCCTTGTACCAATACCACACTGCCTTGATTACTATATAGTAAATCTTGAAACTAGGTGCTATGAGTTATCCAACTATGTATATCTTTTTCAAAATTATTTTGACTATTCTAAGTTATCTAAATTGCTATATAACTTTTACAACCAGCTTGCCAATTTCATTTAAAAAGCCCATTGATGTTTCATTTGGTATTGGTTTGAATCTATAGATTGTGGAGAACTGACATCTTAATAATATGGAATTGTCTGATCCATGAACATGGTATATCTCTGCATTTATTTTTCTTTAATTATTTCTATTGAAATATAGTTGGCATACAATATTATGTTAGTTACAGGTGTATTCATAATGATTTGACACTTGTACACATTATGAAATGATCACCACAATAAGTCTAGTAACCATCTGTCCCCATATTAATTATTACAGTATTACTGACCATATTCCTTATGCTGTAATATTACAACACCTTGACTTACTTATCATACAGCTTGAGATTTGTATCTCTTAAAACCTTCACCTATTTGGCTCACTCTCCACACACACCCCTCCCTCCAGGCAACAACCCATTTGCTGTCTATATCTGAGTCAGTTTTAATTTAAGTTTTTGTTTTGCTTTTCAGCTTCCAAATTTAAGTGAGATCCTGCATTATTTGTCTTTCCTTTCTGACATATTTCACTTAGTATAACATCCTGTAGATACATCTATGTTGTCGCAAATGGCAAGATTTCATTTTTTATGGCTAATATTCCATTGTATAAATATATCACTTTGTCTTTATCCTTTTGCCTAATGTTGGACACTTAGGTTGCTTCTGTATCTTGGCTATTGTAAATAATGCAGCAATGGACATTTGAGTGCATATATTTTTTCAAATAAGGGTTTTTGTTTTCTTCAAATAAATACCCAGCAGTAAAATTACTAAATTATATTGCAGTTCTGTTTTTAATTTTTTGAGGAACTTCCATACTGCTTTCCATAGTGGTTGCACTGATTTACAATTCCAACAACAACACACAAGGGTTCCCTTTTCTCCACATCCTCACCAACGCTTATTTGTTGTCTTTTTGATAATAGCCATTCTGACAGGTGTGAGGTGATATCTCATTGTGATTTTGATTTGCATTTCCCTGATGATTAGTGATACTGAGCATCTTTTCATGTGTCTGTGGCCACATGTCTTCTTTGGGAAAATGTCTATTCGGGTCCCCTGGCCATTTTTAAATAGGGTTCTTTGCTATTTTGATGTTGAGTTATATGAGTTCTTTGTATATTTTGGATATAAATCCCTTATCATTTTGCAAATACCTTCTCCCATTCAGTTGGCTGCCTTTTCATTTTGTTGATAGCTTCCTTCACTGTGCAGAGCTTTTCAGTTTAATGTAGTCCCATTTGTTTATTTTTGCTTTTGTTTCCCTTGCCTAAGGAGATGTATCCCAAAAAAATGTATTGCTAGGACTGACGTCAAGGAGCATACAGCCTATGTTTTTTTCTAGGAGTTTTATGGTTTCAGGTCTTACATTAAAGTCTTTAATCTATTTTGAGTTTATTTTTGTATATAGTGTGAGAAAGTAGTCCAGTTTGGTTATTTTGCATGTAGCTGTCCAGTTATCCCAACACCATTTATTGAAGAGACTGTCTTTTCCCCATTTTGTATTCTTGCCTTCTTTGACTGACTATTTAAGTGTCATTTTACTTCTGAGATCTCTATTCTGTTCCATTGATTTATGTGTCTGTTTTTGTGCCAGTACCATACTATTTTGAATACTGTAACTTGGTAGTATAGTTTGAAATCAGAAGCATGATACCCCCAGCTTTGTTCTTTCTCAAGGCTATTTTGGCTATTTGGGGTCGTCTGTGATTCCATACAAATTTTAGAATTATTTGCTCTAGTTGTGTGAAAAATGCTTTTGGTATTTTGATAGGGGTTGCACTGAATCTGTAGACTGCCTGAGGAGCACTTTAACAATATTAACTCTTCCAATCCATAAGCACAGAATATATTTCCATTTGTTTATTTCATCTTCAGTTCCTTCCATCCATGTCTAATAGTTTTCTGAGTAAAAGTCTTTTACCTCCTTAGTTAGGTTTATTTCTAGCTATTTTACTCTTTATGATACAATTGTAAATTGGGTTGTTTTCTTAATTTCTCTTTCTGATATTTTGTTGTCTGTACAGAATTACAGGAGATTTCTGTATATTAATTTTGTAATCTGATACTCTACTGGATTCATTTATTAGTTCTAAGTTTTTTGGTGGTGTCTTTAGGATTTTCTATATATATAGTATCAGGTCATTTGCAAAGTGACAGTTTTAATTCTTCTTTTCCAATTTGGATTCCTTCTATTTCTTTTTCTTGTCTGATTGCTGTGGCTAGAACTTACAATACCGTATTGAATAAAAGTGGCAAAAATGGGCATCCTTGTCTTGATCCTGATCTTAGAGGAAATGCTTTCAACTTTTCACCATTGAGTATGATGTTGGCTGTGGGTTTGTCATATATGGCCTTTATTATGTTGAGGTATGTTCCCTCTATACCCATGTTGTGGAGAGTTTTTATCATAAATGCATGTTGAATTTTGTTAAAAGCTTTTTCTACATCTATTGAGATAATATAATTTTTATTTTTCAATTTGTTACCGTGGCTATCACATTGATTTGTGGATATTGAACCATCCTTGCATCACTGGGATATATCCTATTTGATCATGTTATTATATAATCCTTTTAATGTATTGTTGAATTCAGTTTGCTAACATTTTGATGAGAATATTTGCATCTAGGTTCATCAGTGACATTGGCCTGTGATTTTCTTTTTATGTGTGGTAATTTTGTCTGGTTTTGGTATCAGGGTGATGCTGACCTCAGAACAAGTTTGGAAGCATTTCCTTTGCCTTTACCAACGAGACCTTTTTCTTTTGTAATTTAAATGTCTCTAGTTGTGGTCTTCTTTCTTCTGCTTAGAGAAGTTCTTTTAACTTTTCTTGTAAAGCCAATTTAGTGGTTTGAAATCTTTTAGCTTTTACTTATCTATAAAACTCTTTATCTCTCCTTCAAATCTAAATGATAGCCTTGCTGAGTAGAGTATTCTTAGTTGTAGGTTTTTTTTCCTTTCATCACTTTGAATATATGGTGCCACTAGCTTCTGGCCTGCAAAGTTTTTGCTGAAAAGTCGGCTAACAGTTTTATGGGAATTCCCTTGTAAGTAACTAGTTGGTTTTCTCTTGCTGCTTTTAAGATTCTATGTCTTTAATTTGTGCCCTTCTAATTATAATGTGTCTTGGTGTGAACCTCTTTTGGTTCATCTTGTTTGGGACTCTCTGTACTTCCTGGATCTGGATGTCTGTTTCCTTTCTCAGGTTATGGATATTTTCAGCTATTATTTCTTCAAATAAATTCTCTGCCCCTTTCTCTCTCTCTTCTCCTTCTGGGGTCCCTAGAATGCGAACATTAGTATGCTTGATGTTGTCCCAGAGGTCTCTTAAGCTAACCTCATTTTTAAAATTCTTTTTTCTGCTCAGCTTGGGTGATTTACACTACTCTGTCTTCCAGTTCATTGATCTCTCTGCATTTATTTAAAAGTTTAATGTTGAACTACACATGTCTCTTCATTCAGGCAGCAAATTTGGGTAGCGTTATAGCTTCCAGTTAGACACACTTTAAAGCCTTGTAATCTGGTATAATTTACAGTACAGATTTGCAATAAAAGAATGTCATCATGGTAAGTGTGGTCCAAAGGGAAAGCACACAGAAGTGGAACTGAACTATTCTCTATGCCGTATTTTCCTCATGTGAAAATTAGTACCTACCCCATATGTCTAAAGGAGTGACAGAAGAATAAAATGTGGTACAGACATGAAAGGACTTTAAGGCACTATTATTAAGATAAGACTAATAAAATCTCCCATTTGGAAAATGTGTAACATTCAAATTACCTGTCTATATTTTCTAAATGTTTGGTCCATTTTTAAGCTGTCATTATAAGTGTGTCCTATTGTATGTGTATAATCTAGCATACATAGAAATGAGTGGAAAATATAAAATTTAAAGTAAGGTTATTATTTCAAGTATGGATTCAGAATATGGACGTACTGTGATAGTATAATTTAGGAGTTAAAAGTGTATGTAAAAGAGAAAAATGGCTTTGACAGAACAAATCCACTGAAACATGACTTATTGGCTCTGTGACCCTGAGTGTATTAAAATTTCTAATTCTTAGTTTCCGAATTTGTAAAATAAATATAATAACAATAACAAACAAATATATAATCCATATAAAAAGCTTAACTAAGTACCTGGTGCCTAGAGAGTATTAGTACATGTTTACTGTTGCCTTTATCTAGATAATATATTAATATCTACACAGGGTTGAGTGCATTTCAAAGTACTATATGTACACACTGTCCAAATTACTTATTTGTTCTCACTAGTTTTGAAAGAGAGAAGGTTTTTGTGAGTCAACCACAGGAAAAAGATAAAATACTTGCACTGAAATGTGCTCTAAAAAACCTTAATTTCAGTTGCATTTGAAATAGGAAAGTATGGATTATATAATCACTCCACATTAAATTTTAAAGATCATCAAAATATAACAATTAAAGCCAGCAACAATCAGACCCTCTAAATATATGTGACCAAATTAACTGACATTTATGCACAATTATTATTTATATTTTAGACATTATCCCCAGCTGAAATGACAACACATGTAGTCAAATCATCTTGTTTATAAACTTAAAATTCCTTTAAGAGAAAAATACTTTTCTTGTTACTTTCTATTTTTTTTCCTTGCTTCAGTAAGGAACAGTGTGATCTTTTGTATTTTAGCTATAAAGAATGAAGTAAAAAAAAAAAAAAAAACACGTAATGTACATTTAAATTAAACTTAGGTATTTTCTAAGCTTACAATTTACAAATAATGGCAATATTAAAAACAAAATCTATAACTAGGGTTTATGTTTTTACAGCGTGGCGTGTTTTTACAGCGTGCCGTGTTTCTAGTGTTTAAAACAATCATGCTGCTTCAACATGAATTATTTTACAAAAAACTGTCCCCTCTCACCCTCAGGCTGAGATAAAATAGGCAAAGGCAGATAAATCAGTTTTTCCTTTTCTTTTCATCTATTATAAGACAAAGCAATGTCCATGTACTGTCCTTTGGAGTTTAGATGACGAGATTATATGGAATTCATTTGATTAGTTTATTGAATTCTCTGGTGAGCTGTCAAACAAAAACAAACAACTATAAAATTCCATTTACAATTTGCTGAATTGTAGTCATAAAGAATGATGTGAGAGGTTATGTTGAAAAATGATGATTTATGAGTGTCTGTTTTTCCGATATAAGCTATTCCAATAAAAGTGATACATTAGTCAAAAATAGCACTTATTATGACATCAAAAATTTTTAATTATAAATGTGGAATTAATCTAAAAAAGGAAAATCTAAATCAGGATATAGTTATTAGTTCTTATAAAATCAATTCTTTCATTCAAATGTTCTATAAACAAATATTTATCATATGCACACAAAAAACCTTAATAATAAAAAGAAAACTAGATGAACAAGACCTATTATCATTTTACTTCAGCCTTGGGTCACAAGATCACATGGTGCTTTTAAACATTTTGGTAAAAACTCTTTTTTTTCTATATTTGATGACATCTTACAGTGTGAACTTGATAGCTGTTTAAATATTTAACTTAATTTTACTGAGCAATGGTGGCAAAAGTATATCCATCCCCCTTCACTAAAATTTGCTGATTGTGTTCAGAGGCTGAAGTTCTGCACAACCAGGCTTTTCCCTCTTTCTTATACTTGAAGACTCTTACATATTTTTCCTTTCCATATTGGGATCTAGATTAATATACTATATATTTAGCATTTAAATTTTTAAAAATTCATCTAAAAATGTTTGCTTTTAAAAGACAGATCTGAAATATTTAAACCTAATTGTAAGCCTTAGTTCCTGGAAATGAATTTTGTATCTAATCCAACTCTGATTATAAAGAACTTTTTTCTACACTATAGTTCAATGTAAAAAAAAAAGTAGTTGAATTATTTAAAAAACATTGCCTAACTCATGCTACATCAAGGACTATATATTTTCTAAAATGCTACATCCTTTCAAGAAATGACATTTCTCTATTTAATAGTTAGCTCTGATGTCTCAGGTTTAAACGTTTACACACACAAATACTAAAAAGCATTTTTTGAGAATCTTAATCTGTACATAGTGACACCAGAAAACATCTCATTAAGCCGAAGTGCCCTTTAAGTAGTTTTCTGAAATCCCCACTGTCTTTAATCTTCTTCCTATCACCAGTTGTTGCTGACTATTCTCATATATATGAGAGTAAAATTTTATTATCCATGGTCCCAACTTTAGAGTGGCTGCTCCTCTAATCTGAGGGAAAGGGGATAGTCTTAGGAGTAATGTAAGTACAAAATCCACAATGATTCATGATTTCCATGAACATGATAATACCCTCACTGCCCTTCATTATGTATGACACTCCATTACACCCAACCACAAAACCAAGGCTCTGTTAAAAAGTGAAACTCTCAATTTCCCCTTGTGTGTAATGGTGACAAAAATTCTTATCAAAATGATGTGAATGAAGTGAAAACATTTCAATATTCAATGCATTTCAATGGAGATCTCAAATATACCAATGACATTATATAAAAAAGAATATTTTAAAGCTTCCATACTTAGAAATTACATGCCCAGGGGTGACTCCAAAATAAACATGAGCATAGCTATAAAAAAGTCACTTATCATTCACTTATATTTTCTTTTGAATATTATAACCTCTTCCAAAAAGGACAGAGGAATATTTAAGACCCTCAGATTAATTTATTTTCTATTGTGTGTAACTATAGTTCCTATAAAATCCTGACCTCCAGAAGTGTTATATGACTTGATGTCAGAAAGTTGTTAAATACATTCACTGGGGATAAAAGCATGATGAGTGCTTAGTGATTGAGCACAAGTAGCAGGTACTTTTCAGAAAGCATTTAAAGCTTAATGTGAACGGCACTGAAGAGCAAACAAAATTTATTAGAAATTTCTCATACTGAAGCACAATCTCTTCTATAGCATCACTTTCCTAGAACAGCTGCCTTTCAGTACTAGGAAGGCTGTCTGGAGTTAAAAACAACAACTCATCCTTGTTCCAGAGTTCACTCTTTCAAATGCTTTACAATTGTTACCATGTCTTTTAAATTTTTTCTATATTTTAGGCAAAAGTTTGTAGACTCTTTTATGTATAGAAGGAAAAACGTTTAGATCTCTCACCATCCAAAGGTCAGTCTTTCTTAAATAGTCTCAAGGTTTTCAGGGTTCTTAAGATAAGGTATGCAACATTAAACATAAATTATATTATGGTATAACATTAATCTGTCTGCCTGTCTATCCATCTGTCTGTGCATCCATCCAACTAGTTACTGATCACTACATAATAGGCAGCCTCTAAGATGGATTCAAGTAATCTCTGTATTCTTATATCCATGTCTTGTGTAATTCTCTCCCGTTGAGTGTGGGATGGACTTGTTGACTCACTTTTATCAAATAAAATACAGAACTGATGGAATGTCACTTCGGCTCTATGAAAAGATGGCAGATTGCATCTTGGCTACTCCCTTGGATCACTCCCTCTGGGGAATCTAGTTTCCATGTTATGAGGCATCCCTGTAGAGAGGCTCTCATAAGAAAGCTGGGAAGTGGATCACAGAAACTGTGAGATTAAAAAAAGTATGCTGTTTCAAGTCGTTAAATTTGGGAGTAATATGTTATGCAACAATAGGTACACCAATTACGCCAGGCACATAGTAGTAAATAAGATAGGCAAGGTCCCACTTAAAGCTACAGACCCAAAAACATGAGTTCTTAAAAGTTACGTTGCAAGTCTATGTTTGAATAAGGAAAAGGGTCCATACGTAATAAAGAATTTTATATAGATATATTTTTTCTGGTAAAAACTCAATAACAAAATATTTTTAAAATAAAAGTATACAGCACAATAAAATCTACATATTGTTAATGAAATTGTTTGACTACATCTGCCTTTCTTAAAGAAACATGATCCTCCTTCCCAAATCACCATCACCTCAATATAATTAGTTAGCATAGCACTTTTTAAGTTAATTTTAACTACTATCACACATTTTAAGAATCAGTTTTACTGAAGTCAAATTTATATGCAACAAAATTTACCAAATTTAAATTGTATAATATGTTGTGACAAATATATATACAGTTGTATAACAAACACAAAAACCACAATATAGAACATTTTGTCACCCCAAAAATGTTCCCTCTTTCTTCTCTGCAGTTTAAATGGATTCAAGCAGTGTAAAGCCTTTTGTGTCTGGCTTCTTACTCAATATAATAGTTTTGAGAGTCATACATGGTGCTAAATATATTGGCAGTTCATTCCTTTGTATTGCTAAGAAATATTTCATTGTATGGAATATAATACAATTTGTAGATGCATTTATCAGTTAAAGGACATTTGAGTTGTTTCCAGTTTGGAGCTTTTTTGAATAAAGCTCCTATGAACGTGCAAGTATGAGCCTTTGGGTAGATACATGTTTTTATTGCTCTTGCATAAATAGCTAAGAGTAGAACTGCTGGCTGGTATGATAAGTGTATGTTTAACTATATAAGAACCTGTCAAACTGTTCTGCAAAGTGGCTGTGTTATTTTGCATTCCCACCAGAAATGAATGGATGTTATATTAAAGTTGCTCTACATCCTTGTCAATGCACGGTAGTATCAGTCTTTTAAATTTCAGCCATTCTAGTGGGTGTGTAGTTGTACCTCACTGTGGATTTAATTTGCATTTCTCCAATGATTAATGGTGTTGAGCAGCATTTCATGTGCTTAACTGTATATCTTCCTCAGTGAAGTGTCTTGTTAATTGATTTGCAGGTTTTCAACAGGGTTATATATCTTCTTATTGAATTATAAAGAGTTCTTCATACCTTCTAAATAACGGTGCTTTATCAGATAATTGTTTTGCAAATATTAGTCAGTAGCTTGCTTTTTTATTTTAAGGGTATTTTTCAAACAAATGTTTTAAATTTTGATGGTTTAATTTACCATTTCTTTTTCTTAAATTTCTTGCTTTTGTGTTCAAAAGATCTTTGATTAACCCAAGATCATAAAATTTTTGCCTGTTTTCTAGAAATTTTATGGTTTCAGCTGTTGCACTAAGGTCTATGATCAATCTTGAGTTAATTTTTGTACACACTGTAGGATGAAGGTCAAGTTTTTTTTTTAATGTGGTTTTCCAATTGTTCCAGCACCATTTGTTGAAAAGACTACAATTCCCCCCATAGAATTACCTTGGTGCATTGGACAAAAATCAGTTGTTTATGTCTGTGCAGGACTATATTGGAACTGTCTATTCTGTTCCATTAATCTGTATTTTTATCCTTATGCTTAAACCAGACTGCTGTAACTAGTGTAGTTTTCAGACAGTGGAAGTCCTTCAACTTTGTTCTTTGTAAAAAATGTTAATTTCTCCAAAAAAGCTTGCTGAGATTTTCATTGTGATTGTGCTTTAATCTGCAGATTTGGGGGAAACTGAAATCTCAACACTATGAGAGTCCTGTACCACACAAAGACTTGGGCTTCTTGGTACCATGCCCATGCCCATGGTGGTTTAAAATCTGGAGATCAACAAGTCTTGTGAAACCCAGTGGAGGGATGATAACGAAGACTGTCTGATTCCTCCATGCCCAGTCCTTCAATGTTTATCTTTCTCCTGCTGTTGTTGTGATATATCATTTCTGAGTATAAACTATTTGAGTTCCGTAAGTCCTTTCCCTAATCAATTACTTAAAGGAATTAACATGGTTAGCATAGTACTCACCATGATCTCACTATGATTACTTAGTTTTAAATGATATCAATAAAATTGAGGAAATAATAATGGTTTTCCAATGCTTTCAGCCAGGCCTGGGCTTCTAATGCCCCAGGAATATAGCCTGGTTTGAGCTGAACCACTTCCTCACAGTGGCCTAATATGCTTTAACTCATATAAAAGATGTAGGGTTGAAAAACACATACGCCCTTGGAAGTTATCATATTAAAATACTTGTCTTATAATTTCTCTGGTGTGTCAAAAATGGCACACCAAGGAGGTTTTCATTAGTACTATTACTTCACAAATTCAGGTGTAACAATTCAGAGTTTAATAAAATAAAGCAGACTATGGTCAGATAAAAAGTGATTCTCTATAAGTGTGGGTAAGTCAAAAGAACTTCATTGTATGATTTTGATTTATATCTAAATGCTGGCACCAATTTCATATGCATTTCCAGGAAATAAATTTAAAAATCTATCTCCAATACTTAAAATATAATCATATCCAAATCTCAGCTTCAACTTCCTTAACACTATTAGTTTCTTATCTTTCCCCTTCCTGGCTCTTTAAAGTCATGAGTTTCATACATTCCCTCCAGATCTGTGCTTAGTAGTTAGAAAAATTCAAACTAAATTTAGTGATTTTTCAGATATCCCTTTTAAAAAATAAATTTTAGTAACCACTAAATGTGATAGCTAGCTCATCAATAAATAAGAAATATAGAACCATATATGTTTTAAACCCTCAGTTTAAAATGATTCATTAAAAATACAGGTCTAGTTTTTGGATCTTGTTTCTGTATTAATATCTTATGAAGAACTACCACCTAAAATATATTCAGAGGGTTCAAATATTATTTCTAATAAGTTAAAATTGAGAAAAGACTTCCTTGGTGGCACAGTGGTTAAGAATCTGCCTGCCAAGGCAGGGGACATGGGTTCGAGCTCTGGTCCGGGAAGATCCCACATGCCGCGGAGCAACTAAGTCCAAGCGCCACAACTACTGAGCCTGCGCTCTAGAGCTGAGCGCACATGCCACAACTACTGAAGCCCACGTACCTAGAGCCATGCTCCACAACAAGAGAAGCCACCGCAATGAGAAGACCACGCACCGCAACAAAGAGTAGCCCCTGTTCGCTGCAACTAGAGAAAGCCCACGCACAGCAACGAAGACCCAATGCAGCCAAAAATAAATAAATAAATAAATAAATAAATAAATTTTTTTAAAAAGACCCAATTAATTAGGAAAGAAAAGACCCAACTAATTAAGACCCTGAGTTATACAATTTCAATCAATTAAAACCTATGGTTAAATAATTTGGGGGAACAAAGGAAGCTAAGAGTCCCATTTTGATATCAAGTGATATCATTTTTGCAAAGTGAATGAGGAAATTAAATGTATGCCTTTAAAAAATTAAAGTGGAATGTTCTGTAACCTCAAGGTCAAAAAAGTGGCATGAATGATGAATGTTACCAGGATGAAGAAATCACTAGGGGATAGGGAGATCAAGGAGGATTTCTTGAAGGGCAAAGGAGCTAAAATATGTTCCTCAAGATAAGTAGGTTGTAACCAGAAGACAGTATTTTAAACAGAAAGAATGATAGAAAGGCACAAAAACAATAATTCACAAGTCATGTTTGAAGGATGACGACTACACTAGTAAGACTGTACTAGAGCATGAATATAGGGAGAGGTAAGAGATAAGACTGGGGATGAAAGACTTTTAATACCACGATAAGAACTTAGATTCTGCACAGAATGGAGAGAACTTAGATTCTGCACAGAATGGAGGGCCATTGAAGGTTTCTAAAGAAGAGAGGGACATAACGAATGCAGAATTATTATTTCCACCCACAGGTCTTAGTTCTACTACTAGAGTTATGTAGAACGAGTCAATTCCTTTTTCCATGATAGCCCTAAAAACTGCTATTATGTTCTTCCATTAGGGATAAGGATGAGAAGGACAGATTAAAGAAGGGAGAGACTGAAATCATGAAACAGTTAAGCCATTCGCCATCCGTACAAGGCTTGAAATGAGCACAAAATTATGAAGAGAAAGAAAGGGATGGCTATGAGTTCATGTAACTACAAACCTTTTTCCAACTGAGAAATGTGCTTATAAGTTGAACATATTTCTTACTTTATTTCACTTTAAAATTCACTGCAGAGTGTAATGAGCAGCTTCAAAACCAAGTTCTTCACTGACACAGAAAAGTGCTGTCTCAAGAACAGACAGCAATTCTGCAGAGACAATCACATTTACTGAGGGGCTCACCCGTGCAGCTCTGAGAGTACATCCGACAGTTTTCCCTGCACTCTTTCCAATTATTTTACATACTTTTCTTAGGATGATGGGTATTCTTGAAGCATTAAAATAGCGCCCATAGAAGTCATTTAGGTTGTATTCTTTAAACATTCCTTTCATTGTTAAAGGATGTTTTCCAATTGAAAAAGTGTAAATTATAAAACCTAAATCCATGCTTGTGCAACATAAAATATGCTGCAATAAAATCCTAATGTTACTCTCTTTATAGCAATATTAACTAATCGATATTTTCAGAATATTTGGCAGTTTAATTTTGATGATGATAACACTAAAACACTTTCATAATTACACACAGTAAATAATGTCCTCTTATGTGTTCCTTTATAGGATTTATGGAAAAGTATAAGGCATAAGCAATACTATATTAAAAAATAAGTACCCTGTGACCAAATAAAATGGATTTCAAACCTTGACCTTAGTTGGCTCAGGACTACTTTGTTTTCCAAGCTACAAATTTCAGGACCCCAGGGTTGGATATAAATTTAAGGTCCAAAATAATGTACCCTCTGTCCTATTAAGTTGGAAAAGTTATAGTTTACCAAAGATTTGTCCTTCCTGATTCTTTAAAACAATAAAGAGATTTAAAAATGCATTTATTAACCTTAAATCATTCAGCCTGCTTGTCTAGTAACATGTATCATTGGATATATGTATCATCATTTCAATTTCAATTTACTGTATAACTGGTTTTATTGAAAAGATTTGGAGTCTAAATTCATATTTATTGAGAAATTCTGTCTTCCTAGAAATTACTGCTATGTTAGCAATAAGACACACTAACATAGCTTGGTAATTAACCATATTGATTCACACTGTACACTTCATATCTTTGTGTCTTTCTAGAATACTATAATTTTTAGTTTTAAATTACATTTATGAACTAATTACAATAAAGAAGGAAAAATCTTAAACTAAAGGCAAGTTTTTATAGTATTTAGATAAAATTCTTCCTGTAATTATAGGTACAGTTAGAGAGAAAACTAAAATTCAACAAAATATCAAGTAACCAAATTGTATGTCTCAAGCCACATACCTGACATTGCCCTTGGTATTTCTGAGAACTGTTGCAGCAAAATTCTGTGTGACACCCACCAAGCTGATTCCATCCACTTCCACAATCTGGTCATTGACTTGTATTCTTTGGGAAGAGCGAAAAAATTACCCACAATTAGTTTTTCTGATAATATATTATCATTCCCAATAAATGAGTTGACAAAATTGATTTTCAAGATACTCTTATTGCTTCAAAATTTGTCTCCAAGCTCCAGATCTTAGTCAAAAGCTTAATGTTTTTTAAAAATTATTTTGAAAAACAGAAATAAGCAATGATAAGTGGAGAAATTCCGTTTATCCAACATCCATACTCCTATCACAAAGAATTGATAACTGCTAATGGATGACATATTTAAACCATTTTTTAGCCCTTAATAAATCACATAAAACATAACAGATCCAACTGAAATACCCTTTGGGCCTCATACCTAACCCTCATCCCACCTCTCCTCCCCAAGGAAAAATATCACCAGGAATTGCAGGGAATCCTTCCTATTCAAGTTGTACACTTGAATTATGTAATGCTCGTTAAGTGTATGTGTAATGCTCATAAGGGTATCTATATAGGTAGATAGATATACACACGTATATAAATGCACATATACACACACACGCACATACATGAGTGTATGTGCGTGTGCGTGTATATTTATTTATGTCTAGGAGGTATATATAGTATTATTGTAGTTTACCATATAATGCCTTTAAATTTATATACATGTTTTATATATACCATTTTTTATTCCTCAAAATGAAGTATTTCAATCATGGAGAAATGCAGAAGAAATTAGATAATAAACACTCATGTACCCAACACCCAACTTTATCAAATCCCAGCACTGCAATATTTGAGTCAGATGTTTTTCTAAAAAAAATATTACAAAAAAGCCAAAGCCCCTTTATTATTTGTCTTCAATTCTATTCCCTTCTCTGCTTCTACAGAAGTAACTATCATTAATTTTGATGCTTAGCCTTTCTACTGATGCTTTGAAATAATACATACACTTGAATAGGCACAATATGTGTACATCTTCAGTTTTCAAACGTTATGAAATATACCTCTCTTTCTACAATTTAGTTTTCTTCACTCAACATTATATATGAGATTTATCCATGGTTATAAATACAATTCTAGCGAGTTCATTTTATTTTACTTAATTTAATTTATTAATTTATTTTTTGGATTGGCAGTATTTTTATTCTCTTTTCTGGTAGGTCTAAATAGGAAGCCAACTTAATTCAGAAGTTGGTAAGTGATAACCTAGCTAGTTCATTTTAACAAGCACATAGTATTATCTTTCATGAATATTCTAAAATATATTCATCCATTATTTTGCAGATGGGCACTGTATTGTTTTGAATTTTAGCTATTATGAATACTGATGTAATAACTAGTTTCATATGTCTCCTTACGTACATGTGTGAGTTTCTCCAGGATATATAGCTAGAAACAGAATTTCTGAGTCAAAGAACACAGGCATTTTCAACTTTAGCAAACTGACACATTTCAGTTCAAAATGCTTATACCAGTGCAAATTCCCAAGAGCACTGTAGAGAGGTTCTGAGTCTCTCCACACCCTCACCAATACTTGGTATATTCAGACCCTTTAAATACCACCAATCTTATAATTGTAAAAAGGTATAATGTGATTTTAATTGCATTTCCCTGATTATAGTGCGGTTCAATGTTTTTCCGTAAGTTTGAGTCATAATGTCCCCTTCTGAAAACTGTTAGAACCTGTCTTTTACCAATCTTTGTTGAGTGTTTTTTCTCATAGATTTATATAAGATGTCTTTATCCTGTATACTAACACTTTCTTAATTAAATATGTTGTAAATATCTTTGGCCCAATCTGTAGCTCATCTTTTCACATTTTTGAGGGAAATGGTGGTTTTAAGAACAGTTTTTAAAAATATAATCATATTTTTAATTTTGGCTTTATATTAGGTAGTTTTTATGTTTTGTTTAAGGAATCCCTTTCTGCATCAAGGTTATAAAAACATTCTATATTTTCTTCTAAAGGTCTTAAATTTTGCTTTTCTGCATTTTTAGTTATCTACCTGGAAATAATTTTTTATTATGATATGTGTTAACAATCTTTTTATTTTTTCCAAGTATATAAACAATTGGGTTAACAACATTTAATAGTCCACTTTTTATCCACTGAGTTGTAGTGCTGCCCCTGTCAGGTTTCAAATGTGCATCAATGTGGTTTCTACTTGACTGTCTATTTTTGCACACTTACATTGTTTCATAATTAGTTTTGACATTTCATAGCGTAATTCCCTTTACCTAGTTCATTGTCTTCAAAATTTTCTGAGCTCTTCTTGGGCTTTTTCTCTTCATAGTTTGTTTTGGATTTACTTGCCAAGTTCTCTAAAAACATTTGTTGGAGTTTTAATAAAATTATACTGATTTTTAAGATTAGTTTGGGAAAAACTGAATCTTTATCATATTGATTCTTCCCATCAATAAAAATTAAGTGCTACTATAATTATCTTGAGCAGATGTTGTATATATCACATGTTGTTGCTATGTATTAAGAAAAGTTATTTAAAGCTTGGAAATAAAAATCAAAGGAGAGGCAATATGTTGTTTCAATGTCATGTACATACATTATTAAACAGGCCCAACCAAGGATAATTTGGGGGAATGTATTTTAATTGATCCACTGTTTTTAAAATTGATTAAAAGTCTTAGACATACTAAAGTAGAATGTTAATTTGTAGACTTTTGTCCTAAATAAAATCAGATACTTTTCTTCTGTTATTAAAGATAATCCCGGGCTTCCCTGGTGGTGCAGTGGTTGAGAGTCCGCCTGCCAATGCAGGGGACACGGGTTCGAGCCCTGGTCTGGGAAGATCCCACATGCCGCGGAGCAACTGGGCCCCGTGAGCCACAACTACTGAGCCTGCGCGTCTGGAGCCCCTGCGTGTCTGGAGCCCCTGCGCGTCTGGAGCCTGTGCTCCGCAATAAGAGAGGTCGCGATAGTGAGAGGCCTGCGCACCGTGATGAAGAGTGGCCCCCACTCGCCGCAACTAGAGAAAGCCCTCGCACAGAAACGAAGACCCAATACAACCAAAAATAAAAAATAAATAAATTTATAAAGATAATCCCATAGGTCATGGTTTATTTCCCTGTAGAATATTAACTGGTTTTGTATCTATCTTAGCAATGTTATTCTAACATTACTTTATTAACTTGCATGTAAATACCTACTCCTAAAATGTTCTTTGAACCACACTTACCATCTCACTGGTCCTCTCATTAATTAGTGAGTTGAATAAAGTCTGATACATGTACGCTTTATATTTATGAAAGTCATCTGTTAAACTCTGAATATTAGCCTGTAATAGCTTTGGAGTTTCCATAAGAGGCCAGAGTGGATTCACAAAACTAATTCAACTGTGTTACCACAGAAATGCATTCATGAACTTTTGCTTGGTCCCCAGAGTTAGTCTAAAGCAGTAATAGAACTTTATCTTTGCTACCATGTTTTTTTCTAATTCAGTACTTTTGACTTTTTTTTTCTTGGCTTTTGGCCATGTTGGTTTTGACCTAGTTTGCACTAAATAGCAGCGACATCATCATCAACAACAACAATAAATAATTCCCCACTGGTAGAAGAAATGACTGGGAGTGTAATTTCATAATCTGACCATTTGAGACTTCTAATGGGATTATGGGAATCTGTTATCTCCCATGTGAGAGAAGGTAAAGAATTTGAGTTGCTATCCTTTAATTTCTTTGTCTATTTGTGAGCTCAAACTATTTCATTAAAAAAATTCATGAACACTAGAAAGCAAAAAGCCCTTTGAATCTTGACCAGTGAGTTTTTTTGTTTCTTGGATTACTTAACCTGTTTCTGAAGTTGCAGAACTGAGGCTACAAATCTCTGTGCTGCTGTAATTGAGAGAAACCATGATCTCACTGCTTGCATATGAAGTATGTTCCTAACTTAGAAGGGTATTAATAAACTAAATTATAAAGCCTCTTAAATTAAAGGAGCAATAACCTAATTGCTTCATAGAGAATAAAAAGCACTTTCATAAATCTTATATTTTTGTATCTAATGAGAGTTTAAATGTGCTAGATGTTTAAGAAAAAAAATCCTTCTTGGAGATTCTGCTAGAAGCTCAGAAGTATTTTCATATACGAGACCAAGTTCATGTAATAAAAAAATAATAATAATAAAATAATAATAATAATAATAAAATCTGAACTTCCTAAAATTCTGATACAAATACTGATCAGATAAATTAAGTACCCCTACATAAAGTTTAAAAAGCATATAAAATTGTGTTCAACTAAACTGAATCATAATACTAACAAACTTTTATATCAATGGTAATTATGTTTTATAGAGTGTTAGCTTAAAACATGATTTCCAAGATTCTTAGTTATTTCCAAAACCTTGGTCATAAAGCTTTTAATATATACAACTCTCCTTATGTTAAAATGTTACAAAGTTACTATAACTTTGCATCATGTTAATGAACGTGTTTATCCTTGCACTTTAAGAATATGTAAAAATAGTACACGTGGCTGTAGAAAATTGTATTTGTTAGTCTGATAAATTGCTTGTGTATGATAGGTGATTATTATCAACTTCCTATCTATGAGTGAAGGTTGTTTCTAGAAGGTGGTTAGATAGACTATGAGCTAAATTTAAAATGAGTAATTAAGACTATGCTAACAGCAATAGCGATAGAAAACAAAAATGAGTAGGTAAGGTAAACAGAATGAAGTTCTGTTTTTCAAGAAAATGAATAGCAGTTTAGCCCAAAAGTATCAGCCTGTTTTAGAATATGAAAGAACATAATGAAGATCAAAACTTGAGTGTGTGGAGCAAGTTGAGGAAGGTTTAAAGAAGTGATTTTCATTTGCCTTGGTTTACAGCATGTGGGGCCAGAAAGATGCTATAAAATGTGCTGCATTTTGACAAAACTTACTCAGTTTTGAAGGACTTATTCAAAATATAATTTAGAAGAAAAGAGTGTAGTTCTTCTACTACCAGAGTTACACAGAACGAGTCAATTCCTTTCTCCATGATAGCCCTTCATATATTTGAGAACTGCTATTATGTTCCTCCATTAGGGGTAAAGGAAGAGAAGGACAGTGAAGAGAGAGACTGAAATCATGAGACAGTTAAGAAGCCATTTGCCATTTGTACAGTTTGAAATGATAACAGCACAAAATTATGAATGAGAGCTCCTTTTACTGCACATTCTCATCAGCGTTCATGTTGATAGCGTTTTAGATTTTGGCCATTCTAATAGGTATCTAGTGGTATTTCTCATGGTTTTAATTTGCAGTAACTCATAGATTGGAAGAAGAATTCTAATATCATATATCTTATATGGTGCTGGTATCTAGAATATTATAAAGAATAGTTACAACCCAATAATAAAAAGACAAACAACCCAACTTAAAAATAAGTCAAAGAAAAATATTCAAAACCATATGATCTCACTTATATGTGGAATCTAAAAAACAAAACAAACAAACAAAACAAGAAAACCCACCAGCTCACAGATACAGAGAACAGATCGGTGGTTACCAGAGAGTAGGGGATGGGGGATGGGCAGACTGGGTGACGGGGGTTAAATGATACAAACTTCCAGCTATAAAATAAATACGTCATGGGGATGTAATGTACAGGATTGTGACTATAGTTAATAATATTGTAGTGCCTATTTGAAAGTTGCCAAGAGAGTAGATCTTAAAAGTCCTCATCACAAGAAAAAAAAGAAAGAAAATTTTGTAACTACATCTGGTGATGGAATGTTAACTAGACTTATTGTGGTGATCATTTCACAGTGTATACAAATATCAAATCATTATGTTGTACACCTGAAACTAATATAATGTTATATGTCAATTATACCTCAATTTCAAAAAGTGAGCAAAGGATCTGAATAGGCATTTCTCCAAAGAAGTTTCACAAAAGGCAAATAAGCATATGAAGAAGGTGCTCAACATCATTAGCCATCAGGGGAATATAAATCAAAGCTAAAATAAGACCCCTCTTCACACCTACTAAGATGGTTATGATCAAAAGACAGGTAGTACCTGAAACTAACACAAAATTGTTAATCAACTATACTCCAGTATAAAATAAAATTTTTTTAAAAAGACAGATCATAACTTTAAATGGAGCATAACCTATAAAAATATTGATTCACTATGTTGTACACCTGAAACCACTATAATATTGTAAATCAACTATATTTCAATTAAAAAAAAAAAAGACAGATTACAAGTTTTCATGAGATGTGGAGAAACTGTAACCCACATAAATTACTGGTAGCAATATAACATGATGCAGTTGCTTTGGAAAACCATCCAGCAGTTCTCCAAAAGGTTAAACATAGCGTTACCATATGACTCAGAAATTCCACTCCTAACTACATACTCAAGAGAAATGAAATCATGGCCACACAAAATTTGTACATGAATGTTCAAAGCAACATTATTCAAGATAGCCAAAAAGTAAAAACAATCCAAATATCCATCAACTGGTGCCAGAATAAACAAAATGTGGCATACGCATTCAATGGAATATTATTTGGCAATAAAATGAAATGAAATTTGATAGGTGCTACAACATGAATGAACCTTGAAAACATTATACTAGTGAAAAAAGTCATCACAAAAGATCACATGTTATATGATTACATTTATATTAAATGTCCAGAAGAAGCAACTCTCTACAGACAGAAAGTAGATTAGTGCCTAGGAGGGAGGAGGGGAGAGATATATTTTTCAAATTTGCACAAAAGTACAATATGAGCTAGCAGTGGCCACACCATGCTGGATAGGATAGTCTAGGGCACTAGTTCCCAAACTGCCTAACTGCAATGGAATAATGGAGCAATTCTGAAAATTAAAGATTCCTCAAGTTGCACCTCCTCCAAAATTCTCACTCAGAAGGTACGGAGTAAAGCACAGGATAGACATTTGTTTTTCAATTTTGTCTATTATGAATAAAGTTGCCATTCACATATAAGTCTTTATGTAGACATACATTTTCATTTCTCGGAAAATACCAACACGTAGAATTGCTGGCTTGAAAGGTTAAGCATACGTTAAACTTTAAAAGAACTGCCCAACTGTTTTCCTAAGTGGCTGTAAAATTTTATGTTCCCACAAGCTATGTAGGAGTGTTCCATTTCTCCACATCCTTGCTAACATTTTATATTGTCAGCATTCTTATCTTTAGCCATCCTAGTAGATGTGGTATCTCACTGCAGTTTTAATCTGTATTCTCTAATGACTAATGATGTTGACCATTTTTTCATATGCTATTGACCATTCATATATTGTTCTCTTCAAAATAACCGTTCAAATCTTTCATCTGTATTTTTAAAATTGAGTTGTGGTTCTTTTTGTTATCGAGTTGTAAGTGTTCTTCATATTCTTGACACAAGTCCTCACATGAATGTTTAACAAATATTTTCTTCTTGTCTACATAGCTTCCCTTTATCATTTCATAACTGTGTCTCTCAAAGAACAAAAGTTTTGATTTTAATAACGTTCAGTTTATCAGTTTTTTCTTTGATGGTCCATGCTTTGAGTCCTGTCTCAAAAATCTTTACTTAATGGTAGGACACAAAGATTTTCACCTATGTATTCTCTTAGAGATTTCATGGTTTGAACTCTTATGTCTAGATCTATGATTAATTTTGAGTTAATTTGTATATGGGGTGAGGTAAGGTTTGTGGTTCAGTTTTTTTGTTTTTCCATATGGATATCTAATTCTTTTTTTAATTTTTATTTTATATTGGAGTATAGTTGATTAACAATGTTGTGTTAGTTTCAGGTGTACAGTGAAGTGATTCAGTTATACACTGAATCTGTATCTATTCTTTTTCAAATTCTTTTCCCATTTAGGTTATTACAGAATATTGGATATCTAATTCTTATAGGACTATTTGTTGATTGTACATTTTACCACTGAATTATCATGGCACTTTTATTGAAAGTCACCTGACTATATCTGTCTCAATCCTTTCCTTACTTTCTATTTTACTTCACTGATCTCTGTTTCTATTTTTATACCAATATCACATGGCCTTGGTTACAGAAGTTTTGTAGTAAGTCTTGAGAAAGGTAAGGTTAGTCCTCTAACTTTATTCTTTTTCAGAATTGTTATTCTAGGTCCTTCGCATTTCCGTATGCATTTTGGAACCAGCTAGTCAATTTCTACCAAAAAAAAAAAAAAAAAGAAGTCTCCTGAGATTTTTATTGTATTTCTTTGAACCTACAGATAAATATGGGGACATCTGACTTCTTAACAATGTTAAGCCTTCTATTCTATAAACACTGTTAAGTCTCCATTTATGTATTTAACCAAATATCACATTACCATCAATCCCTAATATCATCTCAACGCTTTTCATTTTTATCCAACAACATCCTCACATAACTAGAAGCTCTAAGATAAGCCATACCCTGAAAAGACTGTTCACATTTGTGCTTTTGTACCTTTTACAAAATATTTGCCAAAAATCCCTTCTCTACCCTCTCAAAAGCCTTCTCCTAAAGGCCCAGCTCTTCTCTTTGAGGAATTATCTGCTTATCCAAGCCTAATGATTTTTTTCATTCTTGAACCTCTTCTAGATCTTGTATTTTATACCTCCACCTAATGTTGCATGCTACCAGATATTGTTTGATACTCCTTTTTTAATTTTTTTGGATTTTTAAATTGAACTCTAGTTGATTTACAATTTTGTGTTAGTTCCAGGTGTATAGCCAAGTGATTCAGTTATATATGTAGATAGATAGATAGATAGATAGATAGATAGATAGATAGATAGATAGATTTAACAATGAATCCAGGGATACACCATATACATAACATGATGACAAACAATTAAACACAAATGCATGTTCTACAGTCTATTACATTTAAGAGTACAGAGGCCAAGAGTTCAGCTGGGATCAACTAATGGCAGTTAAATGGTTTCATTGAGGAACTGGACACTAAGCGTAGCCTTGAAGTAGAAGGTAATAAAATGTTGAGAAAAATATGATTCTGGGTAGGGTGAAGAGGATGAAAGGAAATGTGGCAGTAAGAAAAAAACCTGAACCTTGGAACGCTCAGATCTAAATTTCAATCCCAAAGCTTTCACTTACTGATAATCTAAAAGAAGTCCCAACTGCTGTTTCCTCATCTCTATGTTGTTAATATTGTTAAATTTGTGTGATGTAGGGAAACACAGAAGGGAATTACTGAAAGGTAGAAAAAGAAAAGAAGGAGAAAGTAGATGGCAGACTGGGAGTGAAAGTTTCTGCAAAGGAGCCTTGGAAAGAGAGAAAGAAATCTGAGGTAAAGTAAACCCAGACCTAGCCTCCTATCTTGCAAGCATAGTGAACGTTAAGAATGAATAAGGGAGATGGATGGCTTGAGCTATAGAGTCCCAGACCTTGGTAGTAAACAACTCCAAATTTACAAAACCAGAAAAGCAATGAGTATTTGAAGAAAAGATGATGGATTGGGGGAAAAATGCCACTTAAAATGCACACCATTACCAATAAGGTAGAACAAACTTACAACCATTTTCCTGATACTGGATGGGGGTTAGAAAGGGATATCCTATTTAAATGTATGTAGCGTGCAAAATATTAAATGTAAATTAATGATACTATACCTATTACAGCAAAATTTTAAAATGTGTAATTGATAGTCTCTTTCTTTACAATGCATTTTGATTGTTTTATTTCAGCAAAAGTTTATTTATATGCTTTCACTCATTTACCTCACACCACAGTTTTCTTAATCCTGTTTTCTATAAAACCTTAAGTTTCTTCAACTATGAATTCCTGAAACAATTAATCCTTAGTTTAGATAGAAAAGGTCTACTATAACTACCATGTATGCTGGTTGTAAAGATCAGCAAAAATCGTATGTAAAAGGATTAGTGCAGTAACTGACATATCATACAGCCTTAATATACTGCAGTTTTAGTAGTTATTATTTTGACTCAGATGTGCAAGGAGGCTGGGGAAGGAAACTAACAGAGACAATAATGTACTTTTCCTGAGTAAAGTAGAGAGTATGTACTTAAGAAATAACACTGGTATCCAATGTCAACAAGATCCTGGGTTATGACTGGCAAAAAATGGGAGAGCAACTATATGCTGTTATTCAGAAGGGCTGCACAAACAAAGTGACAGTTGCAGAAGAATAATCTTGGGACCAGGATAAGGATAAACTGGGAAAGATCAGCTGAAAGAAGCCCACAGACACAAGGAATAAGAGAAAGACCTGGCCCAGAGATGTGGCCCAGAGAATGAACACAAAAGAAGAATCTGAGGGACATTCCAAAGGAAAAAAATATACAATACAATAAAATATTAATGAGTAAAATGAATGAAAGAATAAAAGATGACTAGAAAGTTTACATCTAAAGTGATGAAAAACAACACAGAAAACACAGGTTGTTCATATCAAGGGAAAGAAAAAAGAATAAGGAAAAGAGGAATTAAATTTCTTTTATGATGAATTTGAGATAAAAATAACATATACATGAAATAAATGAATAGGTCTACATGCACTGAGACTGGAATACAAAGGGAGTAATTTATATAGTCATTTATAAAAATCAGTTCATTGGCTGAATACAAAAATGAGGTCAAGAAGCTCAGCTTGGAAGAGAAGCATTCTTACAACACAGGGTGAAAAACAGGAGGATCTATATAGAAGGAGAACCTGGAAAGCCTCTCTTTCTCTCTCTCACAAACACACACACACACACACACAGAGACACACACACACACACATACACCAACAAAAACAAAGAAACAAAAAAATCAAGGAAAGGGACATGGATCTCATTAGAAATAAATGACTATAATGACACTGAGAAGTTTAAGATGAGGTCTAAGAAAAGGTTACTTGGATGTCTCAAAAAGTAGGTAAATAATTTTTAAAGCAATAAATTTGACAGAACATTAAGGCTCGAAACTAAATACAGAATTTTACTGTGTTAAGTTTAAAGTTGCACTTTAAATCTGTTTATTGGACTTGATCATTTTTGTTATAAGAGTGGGGGAGTAGAGGAGAAAGTTCCTTACAGTTAAGAAGTAAAGCCAGTTGGTATGGACCACTTATTTGTAAAGATTAGCACTAAAAGAACAAATGATAACACAGTTGTAAAAAAGGCAACAGGAAAAAAGCACACTGAAAATAATTTATAAAAAAAGAAAGAAATACAAGCATCCAGTAAACATCTTAAAAGATGCAAAAACAAGAAATTATCAAATTATTCAAGATTTTATAACACAATATTCAATCTTAATCTTAAGGGTGCAGTAGATTACTCTTCAACACACTCCTGGGGAATACAAATTGAACAACCTTTCTGAAGGGCAGTTTAGCAATGTGTTTCTAAAGCATTTAAAATGTAATGCACTCTGACATAGTAATTCCGCTCCAAGGAAGTACTTTCAAAGAAATAATCAGAGATATTCACAATGATTTTTATATAAAAATGCTAACCTGATCAATACCTTGAAACAACATACTAGTATAACAATATGAACAATAAATGGTTCATATATATAATACTACAGCATAATATATCCTTAGATATATTCTATTGTTAGAAAAGTATTTAGTAATGTTATATAGTATAACATATTATTTGAGCATAGGCTCTGGAATAAGATATCCTAAGTTCATAGCCAGGCTCTGCCACTTATTTGCTGTGACTATATAAGAGGAGCCATTGTTCCTTATATCTAAAACAGAAATAACAATAATTTTATATATTTAATCAGGGTTATTAGAGGGATTAAATAAGATACAAAATATAAAGAACACAGCATATTGCCTGACATATAGTAAGCGCTCAACAAATATTATCTTGATGAATAAAATGTACAAAAGCCCATAAAGCTATATCTTCACTGATTTTAATCTCGTTAAGTAAGTAAACAAAGGCATATGCACAGAAAAAACTCTGGAAGAAAATTCACCAGCAGGATTTTAAGAGTGGTCAACTCTACATGGTGGGATTACATGAGATTTTTATTTTCTTCTTTACGTTCTTCTACATTTTCCAAATTTTCAACCATGAACATGTATTACATTTATAACTCCAAAATGTTCTCTAAAATTAGCACATGCTTATTTGACAACTGATGATGGCATTTTACAGTGACTGTGGAAATAGTCTAAAAAGTTTTCCTCTAGACAGAAGCATTATAGTCCCTTGTTCTTTATTAAAGATGCATATGTGAATAACCATAAAATAACTAGACTAAAGGTTCTGGACTCAAAGATCTATAATCTCTAACCCAAAGCCAAAAAGACATTTTCTCAAAAAGGTAACAGATGGGAGAACTCATACAAATGGTTTTGAGCTTCTGTTTTTCAATAGAAATTTTACAATGTTTATCATATACAATTAACTTAAGCAGAAAATAAACAATATTGATATTTATATTATAGCACTTCCTAATTTTCTTAATTCATCTGTGTCAATGTCCTTATGTTCATGCACATCCATGAGTCTAAAATTAGAAAAAAAATCTGGAAAAAGTTCTAAATGGAAAAAAAAAACCTGTCAACCTAGAATCCTATACACAGAGAAAATATATTTTAAAAACTAAAAGGTGAAATAAAGACTTGTTCAGATAAACAAAGCTGAAAGAATTCATCACGAGCAGACCTGGTGATATAAAGGACGTCCCTTAGGGAGAAGAAAAGTGATGCTAGGTGGAAATACGGATTCCACAAAGGAATGAAGAACACTGGTACTGGGCTTCCCTGGTGGCGCAGTGGCTAAGAATCTGCCTGCCAATGCAGGGGATACAGCTTCGAGTCCTGGTACTGGAAGATCCCACACGCTGCGGAGCAACTAAGCCCATGCGCCACAACTAATGAGCCTGCGCTCCAGAGCCCGCAAGCCACAACTACTGAGCCTGCATGCCACAACTACTGAAGCCTGCATGCCTAGAGCCCATGCTCTGCAACAAGAGAAGCCACCGCAATGAGAAGCCCGCACACCACCATGAAGAGTAGCCCCCGCTCTCCTCATCACTTCAACTAGAGAAAGCCTGCACGCGGCAACAAAGAACCAATGCAGCAAAAAAAAAAAAAAAAAAGAACACTGGTACTGGTCACTGAGAAGACAGAAGATAGTCGAGCTTTAAAGCATTCCATGCAACAGGAAGAGTGGCAACAGACATTTGACTGAATTTGCTCTCTGCATTCAGAGCCCAGTGTAAGAAAGGAGCATCCCACAACTAAATTGCAGGTTTCTGATCCTACATAATTCTTCCTGCCTGCCTTAATACAGCAAGCATTAAGGGGATGAAGAGAGCTCAATATTATTTGATTATTATTTTCATTAAAAGGGTATTAATTTTTAAAACTTTTTTTCTCATTTCAAAGTGATAAATTCATTACAGAAAGGATTTGAAAATCTGATACAAAATTAAAACAAGGAAATAAAAGCCACCTTTAAATTAGAAAAGAGGGAGGCAGGGAGGGAGGGAGGGAAGTTCTACAGAGTTTGCTATTTTATTTGAAGGGCATTTCAATTTACTTTTTAGAGGTAAGTTGTGTGGTGATTAATGTGGAGACAAACTCAAGAAACTGTAAAAATGAGCATAAGAAGGAGGAGACGTAGAAACGATTGGACAGGGATGACAGGAATAAATAATATCGGTTACAAAAAAGGGCACCTGTTCAGGGTTACTGCTACCATGGACTGACCCTACAAACCACAAGGTCATGAACCAGCAGGCTACTTACTACATAAGTGGTTATTACGGTAGGGAAAAGTTTTTTGGCATCTGATACCCACTTTGCTTGAATCTCTTACCCTGAGAGAAGGTAACTTTTAGATGCAACCTCACTAGTAGTAGTTGATAATACCTCTCAAATCTTGGTTCATAATCAGAAGCACAGAAAAGACAAAGGATGAGTCCTGGTGGTAAAAATTAAATGGACGGCTCTCTGCATTAGACCACCCCAGAGTAGAAAGAATACAGATAACAGACTTTCCAAAATTTTTCCAGAATAGCAGAGGAAATAGCCTGTTTTTCCCTGGGAACACTGTCTACTGGAATGGAATTTACAGGAAGGTAGCTGGCTAGTTTGTAAAAGGCATCTAGTCCTGGCCATTTCTTCAACGTTTCCATGCGCTCATAAACACACGTGTGCGATACGACTGCTCTTCCACCTCAGTCCGATGTTTCTGAAATCCCTCAATTCTGAATCTAAAAACCAGAATCAGTGGGGGTAAGGCTAGTAAAAATATCTAAGTTGGAGTACTCTGGAGTTTGTTTAATGTTATTGGGTAGTTATTTATTGACATGACATATCTGGGATGGGGAAACAAAAACAAAAATCCTACCTCACGGGGCTTATGTCAGCAAAGCAACCAAGGATGAATGAAAAGGAAACAAGCTGGAGCAACATTAACGCTGGACAACAGAGAGTTTTCGCCAAAATGCTAGGCAGCAAAGTGTTAAATGCGTATGAAAATACATATCATAGCAGTAATATCCCCAAACTCTCTAAGGGGTGAAGACGCTTAATTAGAAGAGTAACAAAAGAGTGTGTGTGCAGAGAGGAAACCACTGACTAAGGAATTAGGATATATGGACACAATGAAAACAGAAGTTCCCATTCAGGGCTGTCCCAGGCTTGAGGATACCTCATGGGGACACACAGGTCCTGCAAGGAGGGAGAGTTTGCTGCAGGGTAAGCAGAAGAATAGGACTCTTCATCTGTTTTATATGTTAGTGTTACCAGAAAGATTGTCCAAAATGATTAAAATCGTTTAAACCAACACGTGAATGAGGATAAACTACATTGCACCTTAAGTTCAAATTTGATTAGCTTTTCCAAAAAACTGAAAAATAAACAGAACAGTGTTCTAAAATGACAGTGTTCTCAAGCAAAAGCTTGAGAAAAAAACATAAGGACCCAGATACAAAGCAGATTTTAAATGCATTTTCAATTTGCCTCTTTAGCCCAGCATTATTAATATCTTTTGTCAGTTACCATCCACATGATTTATTCTACTATCAGCATTTTCAATTGTGCTACTATAAAATTCATTTTGCTTTATAGATTCATTAAAGAGGACTGGAGAAATAATTAGTGTGTTAAAGTGTCCTGTGTACATTCATAAAATTATGGCAGCAAAAACTAATGGTTAATATATTTAGCGTTATTTTAATAAAAATTTAGAACTAACACAGAAAGTGTAAATGGCTATCATGCCACTCAGCTAAATTACAAGATAAACTATAAGAGGCAAAGTAGCCAAAAAAAAAAGGAGGAGAAGAAAAGAGCAGAAAAAGAAAAATGTTAGGTCCCAGTACTAAATGTCTTGAAAGAGATTAAAGCACAGGTATTCACTCATTCAACAAATATTTACTGAGCACCCCCTACGTTTCAGGTGTCATATGAAAAGATACAGACAGATGTGAATAGACATTTAGAATGTTAAGACATCATATCAAATAATAAGGAAGACTCAAAACTTTTTAACTATACTAGATGACTCCGGAGATAAATATCCATGGCAAATTTTTAGAAGTACTCAAAATGTGATGAGTTTATGAGACATTTGGAAGGGGTAAAAGCAACACAACAAAAATGGCTTCTTGTATTGTGGGTGGGACGGGCAGAGGAGGGAGAAAAGAATTTCTCTATATACCTGTTTATTTGACATACCCTCAAGGAAGTTTGCCCAGATCTGAGATTAAATTGAAATCATTTTCTTAAGTAAAGAAGAGTTATTAAGAAGCTAGAAGCAAGCTAGAAAGCTATAATACAGACTCAATCTTTTAAAGCTAAAAGGAACATCTAACCCAGAACTTTAATTCTGTCCACAACTAAGGTCTGAAGAGTAACTTTCCCAAGGCCATATGGTGATAATTTTATTAATTTTAGTTGCAGTTTAAAATATATAAAATATTACATATTCCCTATACAAAATTAAATATTCTATATTAGATGAAATTTTAAAAAAACCACACAGGGGCTTCCCTGGTGGCGCAGTGGTTGAGAATCTGCCTGCTAATGCAGGGGACACGGGTTCGAGCCCTGGTCTGGGAAGATCCCACATGCCACGGAGCAGCTGGGCCCGTGAGCCACAACTGCTGAGCCTGTGCGTCTGGAGCCTGTGCCCCGCAACGGGAGGGGCCGCGATAGTGAAAGGCCCGCGCACCGCGATGAAGAGCGGTCCCCGCACCGCGATGAAAGAGTGGCCCCCACTTGCCGCAACTAGAGAAAGCCCTCGCACAAACCGAAGACCCAGCACAGCCAAAAATAAATAAATAAATAAATAAATAAAGTAAAAAAACCACACAGACTAGAGTCATTCAACACTTTGGTGTATATTAAATCCAGGTTTTCTGAGAGAGAGAAAGAGAAAAAAGAGAGAGACAGAGAGAGATGGGGGCGAGGTGGGGGGAGTGATGAAAAGAATAGAAAACACATCCAGACAAGAATGGCATTATACTAATCATACTGTTTTGTAAATCCTTAATACAATATCTTTCTATATCAGTAAGTATACATAACAAAACTTTAAAAAATTATTGACTGCAGGCAGCAACCAAGTGTTCCTTTTGTAGTTTTTTAATACTGATACCTTTTAAATAGCAAACACTAAAATGCTGTGCAAATGAGCATACCCATAATGGTCGTAATAATAGTGTAATAATTTATTGAGTTGGCCCAAAAGTTCATTCAGGTTTTTCCATAATATCTTACGGAAAACCCGAATGAACTTTTTGGCCAACCCAATAAAAGATGTGAACACTGCCATAGGTGCAATATTGTGACCACTTATTTTCAAATACACACACAAACACACAGTCAATTTTCGTATAAAATGAAAGGTATGGAAAAGATCTCTAAAGTCCCTCTGACCACCAAAATCTTATGATTCTGTACTTATTTCATACATCTTTCTATAGTTTTTCATAAGACTTCCCATAATAACTATTTTTAATAAATTTCAAGCTTATGCCTACTTCAGTCAAGAACAGCTTCATAAACAAACAGCACTGTGGAAGGTTTTTTATTTAGATATGTTTATTTAACGCATACAACAATCCTGCAATGTAGAAACCTGAAAATTAAGTAATTTGTTCAATATCCCTTAGCTGGTAAGTAGAGGGTATGAAATTAAGACTCCTGGTCACATGATCCCAAAGATTCTGCTCATTTCATTACATCAAGTTGTCTTTTTTAATATATTCACTGAGGCATTTATTAAGCATCTATTATAACAACAGCAGGATTACTGTACTAGGTAAACATTCATTTAGAAGGATTGAGGAAATGCACACTGGGACTGATAAAGCAAAGTTCTCATATCAGTGTAAATATTATAACTACACAGGAGAACAAATCAGTAAATAGGTTAATAGAAAACAAACCTAATTTAAAAAATGAGTGACAGAAAAACAAATAGTTCTGAGTTTAGAACAACGGGAATTGACTAACTGATGAATACAAAATTCTCTACTTTTTTGTTTTTTAATCAATTTGTAGTTTGGTTTGGCTTTGTGGCTCATTTACTTAAGAGAGGTGATTTATAATAATTTATTATGTTTGAATATTAACAGTAAGAATTATTTCCTATCACTTTAGAATGACTTAAGTTTTTCATAAAGCATGAAGAGAAAAGATACAGATTTTACAAACATATTTTAGCTCACTTGGAAGAAAGGTTCTAAATTAATAATAGGAAATATTTACTACTACCATTATATAATTCATTGAAGGGGCAAAGAGGTTATTTCCTTAACTACCTTGAAAAGGAGGAAGACTTAATAAGTTACTTTTAAACACAAAATATTAATATCCCACTTTCTTTGTTTTAAGTGTGATAAACATTCAGTCAGCTGAACATTCAGTCAGCTGAACATTCACTCAAAACATTCATTTCAGACCCTCTCTGTTCAAGTGTTATGGGAATACAAATAAGGCTACTGGCTAAGATGTGGTCCCTAACCGCATAGAAAGAGATGGTACTGAAGGTGTGGCTTTCTATTTAAATAAATCAATTTAGTTCCTCTTGGGAAACATCTGTGTATATAAATATGTTTTTTAAATTATGAAACAAATAATACAACTATTGGTCTCATTGGAGATTCACAAATGATTTTCAACATGGTTTATTATTTCTGGATAAGCTGGTTGAGTGATACATACTTAAACCTTGAAAAAAATCAAAGCCAGTTATTCAATGTTCCTAAAAAAAATAAGATGACATTTCTTTGAATTTAGCACTCATATTTTTGAGTCTACTTTTATTTCTATTTCTGTTTCAGCCCCAACTTGATGCATCAGGAGCCTAGGGTCAGGATTAATCAAATCTTTAAAGATAGTTGTAGCTTGAGATGATGAAAGCTAAGACATAAAACAATGACCATCAGATGCTCTGGTGTGCATTCAAATTACCCAAGGTGGATGTTTAACCCTCTCCTAGAGATTTTATTTCCAGATTTAGGTGGCACTCAAGAACCTGTGTTTTTAGACAGAACACATTTTGAGAGACACTGATCTCCAGAATTACCATCATTGCAGAATTAGTTCCTATTTTCCCTCCTACCTCTGTCATTTTCAGAAGTGCCAGAACTATTATTATTTGTTTTGATATCTCTGAAGTGAAAACTATATGCTGATCTCCACAGTACATATTCTTAAATGATACACATCCATAATTCTGCTCACCTTCACTGGCTAGATAGATGAATGGATAGATACAAAGGTAGACAGACATAGATAACAGATCCATCCACCTATTTATCTAATATACATTAAAGAAATGTATTCTGCCTGCAAATCAGAAAGTAATTCAAGTGTTTCAACATTTTCCACATCTGAGACACACTCTGAAATTCTGTTCTAAAAAGTCAAAAGAAAGCTACCATTGAAAGAAATTCCCAGAAACATTTCCTAGGAGATTTGAGTTATTAACAACAGTAGTTGGCTTACCTGCCATCTCGCTGAGCAGCACCACCTTCCGTCACTGTCTTGACAAATATTCCCAGCTTTTCAAGTCCAGCATCTGCTCCAACACCCATTCCAATAATACTTATACCAAGTCCATCCTCATCTATGAAAAGGGAAAAAAAAAAGAAACAACCTAAGTTTTACACTCATCCACAATTAGCTGCTGAGATCTATTTGCTGCTTTTAATTTTGTTCTTTGTGAACTATGTTGATATGCTTCCTTTGACAGAAATTTTATTCTATGCTGGGGAGCAAAGATGTCAAATTAGACCCCTCAAAAGGCTCATTAGTTTAGTCTCATTTTACTACTGCCAGTGGCTCTTCCATTGTGATCCCTCAAAAAGGTAATAATTTGGTTATTGAGCAATCAATCAATCTGCCTGACTAAATAATATAATATTTTTAAGCACAGACCATACATACTCAAACATATATATATATTATTTAAATAAATGTGATCATAATATATCTGGAATTTCCCCTTTATTTATGCAGTCTTCTTTTCTTTTTTACTTGGTCCATATTCCCATTCATGTTAATAAGATGGTATGTGTCTCTCAGTACTTTCCTCTGTCCTACTATACAAGCATATAAATGTATCATCAGATACGATATATACATTATATGCATATAATTAAATATACATATTATATATGGCTTAATTTTCCTTCTTATTTTCTTTACACAAACAAGATCATATTATACCTACTTCTCTCTGTAGCTTACTTTTCTAATCCAATGATACTTCATGGATATCAACTTACATAGCCTTAAATCACTTATAATGCATAATATTTCATGGTGAGAAGCTGTCGTAACTTATCCAACCATTTCTCTACTAACAGGCATTCACTTTCGTTTCCATTTTATTGGACCTTTGAACAATACTGACAAACACGTTTTTTAATTCACTTACAAATCCATACTTCCAATTCTCCTCTCTGTGAATGCATATATTTTAACATTAATGAAATAAAAGATACACTATTTGCATTCCACATTTTTTGGTTAACATTCAAAGTTATTTTCTGATAGCCTCAAAGTCTTTATAATAATGGTGTATTAGCTGCATAAAAAATAGATGGTATTAGCTAGTCAGCAGTGGTGGATTGTTAAAGGAAAACGGGCTCATGAGCTCAATAGAATACTTGATGCTTTTAAAAGCCTTTTTAGCAATAACCTTTAATTTGCTAAGTATTCTCAACTAGTAATTTTTTGAGTAAGGTTCATCTCATTGATTATTAGTTACTGACAGCTTCTGCTTTAAGTATTTCTAAGTACAACTCATAATCCTACATCTTTATTCTACATATGTTTAAAAATATGTCATTTGGCAAAAGTGATGTGTTTGCTCAGCTGTGTGCTAAAGAAAGCTATGTAGAGTGCTCTCCCTGGAGGAAACGTTTGATGTGATCCCCAGCTGAAGGCACGTCCTCATTGATTCTAGGCATAGGTATCTACTATGAGAACTGCTGACTAAATGAGTGATCACTGGAGACTTTCCTTCCTTCCTTACATTTAGAATATTTGCACACGTCATTTCCCATATTTATTACATTCTAATCGTTTCCCCAGTATAGATATTCATGTTCATCAAGAGGCATTCTCCTGCTAAAACCTTTTCTACATTCATTACAGTTTTAGAGTTTCTCCCCAGAATGAGTTTTCTTATGCACATGAAGGTTAGATCTGTGCAAAGGCTCTTCCTCATTGATTACATGTATAAAGTTTCTTCTCTCCCACATGAATTCTCTTATGTTTATAAAGGTTAGCTGTATTGCTGAATTATTGCACATATTCATCATATTCATAGGGTTTCTCTAGAGTGTGAATTTGTTCATGTTGATAAAGGGATGAATGATGACCAAAAGCCTTCCCAGTGTTTACATTCAAAGAAGTTTATTTTTCTTCCTCCAGTGTGTTTGCTCTTGTGTAGTTTAAGAGATGATCTCTGTAGACTTTTCCACATTGAAAAATGTCATAGGGTTTCTCTCCTGTATGAAATCTCTGATGTATATTAAGTATTAGCTGAATTCTTATTCATATTCATTGTATTTATAGGACTTTTTCTTCATTATGAATTATCACGTGTCAAGCCAATGTTGAGTTCCCATACTCAGTATATTGAAAGGGCTCCCCTCAAATGTTGATTCTCTGTACTATCATGCCATTAAATATAATAGTTACTTCCTGCAAATAACCTGCATGAAAATTATATCTGAGTTTTTAAATCCATTTTCCCTGCCTGGACTCAGGCTTTAGTAAAATTATCTTCCTTCCTTCCATAGCTCCTCTTGATGCTCTAACTGGAAAATTACTCAGATTTGCAAAGCTGAAAACCCAACTGTGGGCAAAACTATTATATTAGCTTGAGCCATCCTCAATTCCATTGCAGACCATGTGAAAGACATGGTGATAACCGAAGGAAAATTAAAGAAAGAGTATGATCAACCCACAGAGACCAGGTGACTAATCTTATCTCTGTACAGCTTCTCTGAGATGTCAAGCATGGGTGAAGTCCAAGCCACAACTTCAAGGCCCTGATTCTTGTGGTTGCACCATCAAGAACCCAGTAGCCATCCTGTCTTCCTCTGTATATACTCTCCTAGGAACAGGCAGAGCACTAAGTATGCAAAGCAGCCAGGACAAGATGGAAAAGACTATAAGGCTGTGTTAGGAAGATGTTATCACCACCCTCTGGAGCTCAGAGCTTATTTTCTCTACCAGGAAAAAAAAAAAACCTCATGTTAAGTTCAGCATTCCCCTCATTGCTAGTGAGATTTGAGCTTGTATTCATATGAACTTGGGCCATTAGATTTCCTCTGAAGTAAAGTGCCAATTTTTCTAATGAGTTTTGCCTGACTCTTTTTTTCTCATCATTTCCGAAGACTCTTAGAATATTACAGCTATTAACTCTATGTCATCTATAATGAATATTTCCCCCTTCATATGTATCACTTATCTCTTGGCTTTGTTTGACAATATTGCCTTTAAGAGTTTAAAATTTTGGATGAGTGAATTGGTCCATCTTTTCTTTTATAATTTCTGATTTTCCATTTTGGTTAAGCCCCTCCTCCCACAAGCCCAGATGATAAATGTAGACATAAATTTTCATCAAATATCTTTGTCATTTTTAATATTTTATTATTTAATTCATGTAGAGTTTTTATATATGATATAATGAAAATGAAGTTTTCCAACTTAATACTCTTTCAGATAGATGCTTTATGCCAGAACAATTTGTAAAGCACCCTGTTACTTCTAAATTAGAGTATCTTAGGTGTCATGTTATTAAATTCTCATGCACACTAACATCTTTCCCTGGACCTTGTATTTTGTTCCACTGATCAACTGCTATATGTATACAATTTGTTCTGATTTTAGAGGCTTTACATTACATTCAGATATTTGGGAAGTTAAATCCTTTCACATCCTTTTCCATACTTCCCTTAGGTCTGTATTTTTCCATATAAAATTTAGTATTGTATTATGCAATCCCCTCTAACAATGAAACTCTGATGGCAGTTCTACTTGAACCGCATTAAATTTATTTATAAATTTATACCTATAGAAGACAGCATAGGAGAGACTTTCCTATACTGAGTCTTCTCATCCAAGAATACAGAATATCAATTTGCTCAGATCTTGTATCTTTAATAGCTATAATACAACTTTTACAGCTTTAAGCTACAAAACGACAATGATATATCACCTCACACCTGTTACAATGACTATCATCAAAAAGATAAGAGATAACAAGTGTTGGGAAGGATGGGGAGCAAAGAGAACTCTTGTGCACTCTTGGAGGGAATGTAAATTGCTGGAGACACTATGTAAAACAGTATGGAGATTCCTCAAAAAATTAAAAATAGCTACTTCATTTAGTTCTCTTCTAGTTTAATTTTTCTAGTTTAACTTTTACTATGAAATGTAGCATACAAACAAAAGAGTTTATAAAAACATTTACCTACAAAACATTGTGTAAAACAAAAATAAAGCAAACATTCATGTATTAACAAAGACAGAAAACATTACAAATACCCCAAAAGCCCACTATGTAAGCCTCCCTGAAATCATAACTCTTCCTTTGGTAACCATTATCCTAAACATGGTGCTAACCATTCCTTCCTTTTCTTAATACTACTTTTTAAAGCTACTTATTTGTATATTTCTAAGCAATATGCTGTTTAATTTTTCCTGGCTTTTAAATTTAAATAAATGGAATTGTACTGAATGGCCTCTTCTGTGATTTGCTTCCCACCCCGCCTCAACTTCATGTTTGTAAGAATCATAACACACTGCTACATGGAACTGTGGCTCCTTCATTTTTACTGCTGAGTAATATTTTATGGAATAGATATGCTACAATTTATATACCTTTTCCTATCATTGATGATTACTCAGATTGCTCTCATTTTTGCTATTATAAGCAATACAATGGCCCACAGCCAAATCCAGCTGTCTTTGTATGGGCCATAAGCTAAGAATGGTTTTTACATTTTTAAATGGATGAAAAGTGTAAGCTTCACTCTTACATTCTCTTTAACCTCAAATGAAAGTGTCTTTTATAGGAACAATTATTGGCCAATGATGTTTAGTGTAATAATTGGTATTCTTCATATATTTTTCATCCAAGCAATTTTATGCTTAATACTTACATAGTTTTCAACTCTCTTTCCCTAACATTTGCCGTTTCGAACAAGCTGTTCTTTGTTTCTTTTCCTCCTTGCTAACTGAGAAGTATGAAGGAGATGTGTTCTTTAAGTCCTTACATATAAGCAAATTTCTTTCTTTCATCAGGATAGGTAAATATTCTGGGATGGATATAGGGTTCTTGGATCATTATCCTTTTGCTTCTCAGTGGTGTGTGAAATCATACATATGCCTCCCCACTCCCAGTGTTACAAATAAGAAGTCTGATGCTAGTCTAATAACTTAAGTACCTTTGCTTCTTTGTTTGCTTTGATTTTGGCCTGGTATTTTATAAGATTTTCACTTTATGTTTGAAGATTAGGATTTTCTCAGGCTATGCCTGAGTATGAGAATTTTTTTTAAAGTCCTCTCACTTGCAACAAATTGGCTAGGACCTTTAAATTATGAGGTTCAGGTATTTTTTGAGCTCAGGAAAATTTCTTCTATTTTGTCTAATATGTCTCTTGTCCTGTACTGTCTTTTCCCCTTCTGTTACAACTTATATATTGGGTCTCCTTCATGATTTTTCTTGGATTTTTTGCTCTGTTTGAAAATTTGAAAATTACTTTGGAACATTTCTTATGCTTGACCTTCTAGATCACCAATGTGAGTCTCAACAATAACTATCCTTTTCTCTTCAATTCCTCTACTGAAATTTTTAATCTTAAAATAAATATTTTTGTTGTTGTTAATTTGCTTAAGAATGTCTTTTTTTTAATATATAAATTTATTTATTTTTGGCTGTGTTGGGTCTTCGGTGCTGCGTGCGGGCTTTTCTCTAGTTGCAGCGAGTGGGGGCCACTCTTTGTTGCGGTGCGCGGGCTTCTCATTGCGGTGGCTTCTCTTGTTGCGGAGCACGGGCTCTAGGCGCGTGGGCTTAAGTAGTTGTGGCAAGCAGGCTCAGTAGTTGTGGCTCGCCGGCTCTAGAGCGCAGGCTCAGTAGTTGTGGCGCACGGGCTTAGTTGCTCCGCGGCATGTGGAATCTTCCCGGACCAGGGCTCGAACCCGTATCCCCTGCGTTGGCAGGCGGATTCACAACCACTGCACCACCAGGAAAGCCCTAAGAATGTCTTTTTAAAGCCACACTTGAACATCTTTATTTGGTTTCTTTGGGTTTTTTTTGTTATTCAAGTTGTCATCTGTTTGTTCTGCTTTTTTCCAAAGCTCTCTGAGATGTGCTATTTTTCTGTTCATTAGGTCCTAGTTCAGTTCCCAGGTGATGATTTATGATGGTAAACACAGCAGGCTCTGGTCCCGTAGGTCCCCAGTTACTGTAGCAGGCAGTCTGTGATTCCAGGGAGAAATCAGGAGCAAGCCCCTCTGCTCCTGTCCTCCCTGCTTTCCTTTAGCTTTCTCCCCTCAGAGATGAAGAGGATTCCACTGCCTTCATTCCAAAAATCCACCATTTTCTAAAGGCCCAGCACTCCCCCTATCTACTACATTCAGAATCTAACCATGACCACTCTCCCTCCACCAAAAAACCCCAAAACAACCACCTGCCCCAAGCTCTCACTTATGGCAGCTCTCTCTGGACTCCTCACCTGCACCAGCGCTTTGCAGGAGTACCAAGAAAACATCAGATCTCACTCACACCTCCCTACTCCTAGTCGTCAACCCAGCCAACTAAAGTAGATGGGTTTCAGCGGGGTGGGTAAGGGAGGAGTCTTTCAATCCACCATCTATACAGAATTCATATAAATTATTTTTGAAATTTAATAAATAAAACCCTCCATGAGAAATAAAGCTTTATCCAATCCTTAGGGGGGAAAAAGGCTATACTTAGGGAAAATAAAGTCATTTCTACATTATTAACATAGCAATATAATGTTATTAACACTGTAGAGCTCATATACCTTTCTCTAGTTCCACTGGGAAAAGTTCCAGCTTTTCTACACGCTTTTCAAGTTCATACTCGGCTGAAGCAGCCACAGGGTCAACTTCATCATTTCTCCTGTCATAGTCTTCATTGGAGTATGTGCTGAAGACCTGTAGTAAGATATCAACAAAAAGATGAAAATCCAGAAAAGACAGTTTTCTTGATTTAAAAAAAATCTGCTACATATCCAAAACTACGTAAGTTAAAAATTTTGTATGAAGAATTTCTTCTAAACAACTGTTTTGTCATAAAATCAACTGAGATGTTAAGAAAAGGAAAACTGAATCAGAATAAAATTAACTTACTAATTTAAAAAATGTACCACTTTTAATAATTTGAGAGACAACATTAGCCACAGAATACTTTATATGGTTAGCAACATTTATCACTTTTTATAGAATCAGAGTATACCATATTAGCTGCAATAAAATTAAGGTAAAGCATCTTGAGGCTACCGAAGCAAATACCCACACTGAACCCATTTCATGCTATGACCTATACAAGCCCTGATGTTGCAGTGTGCTGGTACTAGAATTATATTTCAAACACAGAATCATTGAAACTGACTTCTATTCTATTCTGTACTGGGCTGTGTTAAGCTCTCATTTGTCATCCCTCATTTTACTTCCATGTAGATATAAATTAAATCTTCATTGAACCTTTTAATGAAATGACTATCAAAATATTGCTCAAGAGCTGCAAAACAAACAGGATATTGGTAGCTCTTTCTTTCTGACCTAAATCATTCAAAAGACTACTAAATGTGGTCTTCAGATGTAGCTGTAAGAAAATTATTGTCCTTCTTTCTGCTGAAATATTTGTTTTATTTGAAAAGTAACTGGAATTCGGTATACAATCCCTCACTTAATACACTGAAGAATATTTTTAAAAAAGAAATGTATAATTCATCAAGCCTAATTAATTTGCATGATAAAAACTGACATTTTCAATTAAATTCAACAATTATGAAGTATCTAGACTGTGCCTGACAAAACTTTGTCATGTCCTCCAAAATCTTAAAATCTAGGAGTGAGTAGTTTTTTAAAAAATATACATTAAAAAGTTAAAATAAAAACATCAATAGAAAGCATGACAGAAGGTCAGAGATGAAAGAAATTAAGTCTATTGCCTATAAAGCTGGCCCTGCTAGTCCAGATGTGCTTTACATTCATATTATTGGAAAACTGGCAACTCTTACATGCTGTATATGGTAACCTATAAACCAGAAATACATACTGCGTACAAAGAAACAGATGTAGTGTGGTTCCTAATTCTACATACTTCTCAAAATCGTGTCATTTACAGGTTTTGTACCAGAATGCATAACTGTTTTTCTTCCTGACTTTCAACATGTTTTCATAGCCTTGTACCATTCACTTGGTCTCTACCACATTTCTCCACCATAATAAACATTTCTGCATCAAAATGAACACTTCTAAACTATGGGGTTTGTACCTTTTAAATTAATCTTTTCATAAAATATGCTTCCTATGCCCCTTCCATAGAACCTTCCAATATTTTTCTTAAATTGTCAGGTTTATGACTTTCTCTTAGACAGCCTTTTTGATCTTTCACTTCCCTTATATGTTTTGGTAATCACTTATTTATTCATTCATCAAAAATTTACAAAGAATCAACTCTATGCCAGACATTGTGCTAGACACTGAAGAAGGCACAGTTTCAAGTAGCTCACAGCTCAGTAGGGACATAGAAATCAAAATAAACAACTAAAATATATGTGATAACTGAGGTAACAAAGGAATATACCATGTAATTTTTTTATTGTCATGAATTTCATGGAGGGGAAAATATTTGAGTTGAATCCTAAAGAATAAACCAGGATTCACATATTCAAATGTAGAAGAGGTGGAATGTATATTTCAAATATAAGACACTAGAAAAAAATCTATATCTGTATCTTTTGGAAAACATCGACAGTTGAGTAGACCACAGTGCAGCATGCCTAGGGGAACAAACTTTAACAACACACAAAAAAAGTTAGTTGGATCTGGAACGTACATGTCCTGGAAACTATTGGCAGAGATGACTGGAAATTATTCCATTGATGTTTGCCACTTGTCTACTTCTGCTAATAGGTTCAAGTATATGATTGCTAAACAAGGATTCAAAGGATATTCATACTGGAACATAACTCAATTTTGCTACCAACTTAATGTGTGAATAAAAAAATGTGTGTATACATACACATGTATATACGTGTATATGTGTGTTTGTGTGTATACACACACATCTGCTATCAAATGTCCTTCCCCAATCAGTCTGGTTTATAAAGTCCATTTGGGGATATCCAGAAATTAAATAAAACAAACAGAAAACTAACTATATGACTACATATTGGAAAACAGTACTTTAAATAATGTTTGAGGCATGTAGCAATCAGATGACCATATCACCATTTAATTCTGTAGAGAAGAAATAATGTAATATACTTTTCATCTTCAGCTTGTTCATAGTCTGGTAAATTATGTGGGCACATAGGTAAAACCTATAAATACATGAAACAGAAAAGCCAGAATTCATTATTTGCAAGTTAAGCTTTTGTTTACCTGGAGAATCCAAGAGGTTAAACAGAAAAACTGTTAGAACGAACAAGAGTTCAGTGAAAACAGAATTTCAAAACTACCAAAAAAGCCCATAATAGCTTTAGAAAATATAACAGAAAAGATCAGAAATTATAAAATACTCAAGAATTGCTGATTATAAATGTGTAAGGATATCCTTTATCTATAAAACTTAACCGAAAAATTCAAAAAGCCTTGAATAAGTGTAATGCCATACTATGTTATTGGATTAAAATCCTTAATATTGGGCTTCCCTGGTGGCGCAGTGGTTGAGAGTCTGCCTGCTAATGCAGGGGACACGGGTTCGAGCCCTGGTCTGGGAGGATCCCACATGCCGCGGAGCGGCTGGGCCCGTGAGCCACAATTACTGAGCCTGCGTGTCTGGAGCCTGTGCTCTGCAACAAGAGAGGCCGCGATAGTGAGAGGCCCGCGCACAGCGATGAGGAGTGGCCCCCACTTGCCACAACTAGAGAAAGCCCTCGCACAGAAACGAAGACCCAACAGAGCCATAAATTAAAAATAAATAAATAAAGAAAGAAAGAAAGAAAGAAAGAAAATCCTTAATATTGTAAAAACCTCTATGATCCTAAATTACTGTAAATGTCTCTTTGCCCCAATTTAATTTATGAATTCAGGGCAATCAAAATTAAAATCCCACTAACATGTTTCATGGAAACTAACAAGCTGCTTGCAAACAAGGAATAAGGATGGAAATAGACTCTATCAGATACCAAAATATACAATAAAACTTCGTTTATTAAGGCAGTGCAGTTTGCCCCAAGATAGATCTATTTTTGTACTCTATTCTGTTTCACTCCTCTACTTTTCTATTCAAATTAGTTTGGGTGGTCTATTCAATAAATAGTAGGGAAAGAATGAGATATCCATCTGAAAAAAGATTCCTATTTCATATGATTAACAAAAAGTAAAACTTACATTGGTTAAGAACAAAAATTATAAACTATTAAACTGCTAAAAGAAAATATGGGACAATGTTTAACAGGCTAGAGAGGACATTCCCAAAAAGCCGTAGATCCTAGAAATCCTAAAGAAAATGAATAAACTATTTGATTAAAAATTAATGCTAAAAACTTCTAGGTAACAAAATATACCATAATAAAATTACAAAACAAGTCAAATATTAGAAGAATATATTGCCAAATATCAAAATGAAATATGAATATTCATAATATAAAAAGGGTTTTATCAACTTAACTACATCTGTAAGTAGGGGAAAGGAAACTGAGAATTCAACAAAGACATATTAATGTTTAATAAATGATGTAAAGATGCTCAACTTCATTAAAAATTAAGCAAATTTAAGAAGGAAATACTATATATTCACCCATAGTACGATTTTTTAAAAAAATGACTGCAATATCCAGTGTTTATGAGGATATAGGAAAAAGAATACACTTGGAAAAGCAGGGAAAAGGTCGCAATTTGAGAATAGCTATCAAGATTTTAAATGTAAATGCCTTTGATCCAATAACGCTATGCCTAAGTATTTATAGAGATACTTGTAAGTGTGCACAGATACCTGTGCAAGGAAGTTCATTACAGAACTATTTGTAATAGCCTAAGATGGAAAATTACCTAAATGTTCAATGATAGAGAAAATGTCTTACTAAATTATAATATATACAAATATGTAATTTCATGCAATGATTTAAAAGATCTATCTCTGCTGACATGAAAGGCTCTGAAATACATATATTATTTAACCAAAAAAGCACATGGCAGATATACCTACATCTACTGATATATCCTTTTGTATCTATTTATCTATTTCTATATATACATATATAGGTATAAATATGTTCTCAATTGGTATGATCCTAACTTTAAATTAAAGACCTCCTAGATTCTCTAGCTATGTAGCTCTTGCCAAACTGTAAAACCACTCTAAGCCTCAGTTTCATTATTCACAAAATGGCTATTATAATAATAATACCTACCACATAAAGTTGCTGTAAGAATGAAATGAGATAGTCCAAATAATCATGCTGGGTTCAATGTCAGGGGAGGGAAAGCTTTCCCAGGGTAATATGAGAGATAACAATATTGCCCCAGATACCTAAACTCACCTCATACTCTCATTTATAAATAAGTTTTGAATATTTCATCCACTATGATGCTTAATGCCCTTGGAACAAAAATCTGCAAGACTAATTTGGTATTATAATGTAGACTGGCCTGCCAAAATCCTTACCTGTGTCCAGAGCAATACACTATCATTACACAATGGCTCATCATCTGCCAGGCTTTGTTTTGCCTTGACCAGGTAGAACCTCAGAGATGAAAGGAAAATTGACCTAGGTAAAGACTCCCCCTTTCATCAATATGGTCATGACTCTTTCAGTATTCTTATAATAGTTCTATCATTTTTATTTATATTACCATAACTGCTCTACAAATATATACGAATAGCTAATTACACAAATAATAATCAGAGCTCCATCATGATATCACTGCAATGCAAAAACGCAAAAATTAAAGGCCAACAGCATCCTGGGTCCTAATATTCAACACCATTCAAGATATAAACATATATATTTAGTTCAGTCACCTTCACATTGTTCCTGCTTTATTTCACTGAGAAAAGCAAGCAAAAGGATGTTTAAGTTTAAGATTTCTTGTTTCAGAGCCAACGAGTGATAGTCTATTCCTTGATCAAAGGAACCAAAACAAGACCATATCCCTTGCTTTGCAGCAGAGGCAGGCTTTTAGGGATAACAAGTTTACAAATACAGTTAGCAATGACATTTCTGACCCAGCAACCCAAGGCTATGAAAAATGAATAAAGTTAAAATTAGCTTATAAGATTTCAACTAGAATCATTCTTTTTCACATTTCTGGTAGTTTTGAGCTCCAACACTTTTTCAAAACAACAGCAACATTTTTTTCAACAATAAGGAAGAAAAACCCTTATTTCCTTTACTTGCTTATGACACATTTTCTTAATCAATGCAGGTCAAAATGAATTCAGGATTTTCTGTAAATATTGACTGGAAGGACTCTCCCACAAGCTTCCACAAGGTCTCAGTTCCGCCTGTTGTCTGGGTTCTGCTGCACCTCCTGACGCGTCAAAGATAGAAAATGCTGCAGGTTCTTGCAAGCTGTGTTTCAGATGATGGCTTAGCACAGCATGCTCCTGGAGATTAGCCACGCGTTCACATGCTTCCACGAACAGGCCGCACTTATCACAAGCCTCCTGGGCAGAACTCTAACTCACCTTCACATGAGACTCTCAACTGAAACTAAGAGAAAACATGGAGAAGACAGTCCATATCTTAAAGTTTTAAAAACAAATCTGGCGATAAACCATCCTCAGAAAGGAGGATCCTGACAGCCTTAGAACAATGTATAAAACTTCAGTTTTCTTTTCTTCCCTCACTGATTTATGATATAAGAATTATAGTTTCTTGATTGCCTACTGTGTGCCAGGGAGTATGTTAGGTTCTTGTTGCAAATTGACATAAGCCAAGCTGAAGTTCACAATTATCAGGCATTTGGGGGTAAACGTTGGCAGTCTCCAAAGATTCTAAATAAGTGAGAGCTTTCTGCTGCATATAGACACACTGATGAGCAGGAGGATGGAAAAAGAAGACCCACAGCTCTATCTTGCAAGCTCAGTAAAGTCTCAGATTTCTGTCCTTTAGTTACTCTGACAAGTAACCTGCATGGAGGTATACTTAAAGCAACTGTGACAATATTCTACAGTAGGATGTGTCTAATTTTCTAACTGGATCCCTCAACGGAATCCTACATTTCAGAAAACAGGACCAAATGAGAACTAGAGTTAGGTGCTACTCTAAAAGCTTAGCTTGCTTGACTCAAAGTCCATTTACATAAAATATTTCTAAAACCAATCCACATATTTTCAACATTACGCATTTCACCAATTATTTGTAACATCCCCAACATTAATAAACCTTCCTATTTAAAGTATGCGTCTCTGGAATGTAGACTTCTAATTAGGGACTTTCAAATACTAATCTTAGAGTGAAGATTCATGATTGTTATACCTACAATGCTAATAAAGGCTCCTAAAACAAAGTTATTACCATAAATATGGTGATATGTGTGCTGAAATAACTGGAAGTAAATTACAGACAATATAAAACATTACACAAGTAATCTTTAACTCTTGTACCAACTGATCCAGTAAGTAAGGCAGAAAAGAGGAAAGATTTGAAGCTCAGAGAACAATATACATGGTATATATGAGGATAGCTAATAAAGACAAAGTCTATAAGGACAAAAGGTATATTTTACTAATTGTGAGCCTAGTGTTTTCATGAATAACTAAAGAACAGGAAGTGAAAAAACAAATATACTCTACATAATGGGAGGTAGACAGCAGGCTAGTCAAAAGGCAACACAAAGTGGCCTTTATTTGTCAGTGTTCTCCAGAGAAACACAACCAACAGGATGTGTGTGTATAAAATACTTAATACATACTATATTTGTATTTATATTAAACTAGATATATTTTAAGCAATTGGCTCACGTGATCATAGAGGCTGACAAGTCCAAAATCTGCAGAGTAGCAGGCTGGAGACCCAGGGAAAAGTTGCTGTTGGAGTTCAAGTCCAAAGGATTCTCTCTGCCTCAGGAGAGGTCAGTCTTTTACTATTAAGGTCTTCAACTGGTTGGATGAGTCCCACCCACATTACAGAGGGCAATTTGCTTTATACTCAAAGTCTACCAATTTCAATGTTAATCTCACTCAAAAACACCCTCACAAAAACATCTAAGATACTGTGTGACCAAATATCTGGCCACCATGGCCTAGCCAAGTTGACACACAAAATTAACCATCACAAAGGCCTTAAAATAGAATAATCTCCGGCTCCAAAATCTAGTCTTTTGACATCTGATGAATATAATCATATCTAGATAGTGTCTCTCTTATATCATTGGAGTGTTATAAATTTTTTTATCCCCAGATACTCATAGAATCTACACAAAACCCATGATAAAATCAAACATACATTTTTGTATTATCAATGGCACCAATCACTTCATACTTGTAGATTATCAACAACCAAATATGAAGGATGTAAACTCTTCAAATTTGGAATAGCTGTGGTTGACTCTGTAGAAAGATAAATGCAAGGAAACTTTTTATGAAAGAACATTTTAAAATAAGTAGAGTTTTATCAAGGTAACATACAGAAATTATCAATGAAATAAAAAGATTAGAAGGTCCTATATCTCTTCATTTTGACAAAATAGAATTCAATTATAATTAGCACATTTATCTGCAAATATATATACTTTAAGTACTTGAAAAATCTTAAAATTAAGTTTAATATCTCCTTACAAAATCAGTTTATGCCTTTAATGTAATCAGGAAGAAATTCCATCATAAATAGATACAAACTTAGCTCATTCTAAACTTGGACAAATTGTCCAAATTAGTGAGTTTTTCCAGTAGACAGTTAAACAGAAAACTGGGCAATTCCACTGATGTTCATGTTTTTCACTGTATTTTTCAAATTATAATAAACAATTAAACATATCCACGAGAAATTAGCAATGTTCTCTTTCAGCTCAGCCAAACTTTTAGTTTAAATCAGAGACATATGATTTACAAAACTGACAACTGGTGGCCAGCATGAAATAAATTGGTGGCCTTGGTCTTGTTTCCACTGGACAGGTGTCTCCATCACAGAAAAAATGAACTAATTGGCACCTTTTTTGGGGGGACAGGGTAATCTCCTTAGAGGAATACCTGACTTCCCATTCACAGAAGTTAATACTCTTGTACATATACAACAGAATGAGTTATGAAGTCAGGGTCTGTTCTAGCATTTGTTTTAGCAGTTGGTATTCACTTCTTCTTTTACTACCAGAGCCAGCACTGTGTTTCTAAAAGCCCATGGAGAGAGATTATTCTGAATTGTCTAAATAGGAAAACAGATGGGGGGGAGTACTATAGCATGTGTGGGTAGTGAGGTTAAAGAGGAGAAAGGGGGCCAATGACCAAACCAAAGAGGCTGAGAAGAGAAAGACTTCCCTAGGGTATAGAAGTTGCTCAGGTATAGAAGTTTACACTCCCCCCATGCAAAGCTCCCAAGGGTGACTGCACCTCTGATGGGAGGGCTAAGGGGTATCATGAGGACTAAACAGTAAACTCTGAGGTTTTAGGAACCTTGGGTTTTAGGAACCCCAGGCCCAAAATTTTGCCTGGAAACAGAGTAAAAGAGCCTTGAAGGGAACTTGACCATCTGTTCAAGAATATCATCAGAAGTAACAGTGCAGGTTAAAAGCAGAAGGACTCCTAACATAAGGAATTCTGTAAAACTCTCAAAAATTGTGCACTTACCCAGGGTAATGGGAGAAAATGTGAAAACATGCATGGGACTAAATACCAGCAAACAAGTGGGTAAGGATCTCAAGAAGGTTAACTTTAGTACAGCAGAAGAAAGGAACGTGATGTAAAGCATCCTAGTGGTGGGTGAACTAAAATTAACTCCTATCTTTAGATAATAAAATGGGCTGAAGACCAGGCTCCTTACACCTCCTGTGATGGTCTTTTGATATGCCAACTTGACTAGGCTACAGCCCCCAGTTATTTAATCAAACACTAATCTAGGTGTCACTGTAAGGTATTTTGTAGATGTGATTAAAGTCCAAAATCAGTTGACTTTAAGTAAGGGAGATTACCCTAGAAAATCTGGGTGAGCCTCATTCAATCAGTTGAAGGGCCTTAAGAGCAGAGTTGAGGCTTCCCAGAGGAAGTAGAAATTCTGCCTTTGGACAGCAGCTTCAGTCTGTTGCAGAGTTCCACCCTCCCTCTCATCTTGATGGCCTGCCCTACAGATTTCAGCCTTACATACCCAGCCCCTACATTTGTGTAAGCCAACTGCTTGCAATAAATCTCTTAATATGTATCTTCTACTGGTTCATATTCTCTGGTTGAACTCTGACTGATACACCAACACTCCAAGTATAAGACAAAGTACAGTTATTTGGAGCAGTGGTTTCCAAGGTGTTGACTGTGACCTATAGGGGTTGTAAAATCAATCTAGCAGGTCATGAATAGCACTGAGAAAAGTTAAATAGAGAAGAATAGAAAACATCAGTGTTCATTACAATTAGTAAGAGTATGTATTATACTTTAAAACTTTCAGTTTGATTTAAACACACACATACACACTTGCATGCACCACATCTTGATGTAAAATGGTTATGATGTAGGCGCTAAAAAAACAGTATGCTTAAGCAATAATTTTTTAAAAGCTCTAATCCACAGAGAATTCCCATTTAATTTACATTCTATTCTAAAAGTCAAAATAGGCAATACAAGCTTCTCAAACTACTGAGCCTATGAATGATGACAGGAGGTGCAGAAAAAATTACGCTTCACATTTCTTCTCCTTCCTGAGCCACTGATTCTTACTGCAGTTTTTTATTGAGCACCAGCTCAGTGGTTGGCGCTGTGGTCAGTACTGGGAGCAGCTAATCATCTCAGACCTGTGACTGTAACCAGCATGAGAGCTGTAAAAGAGAGGAGGACACGTGCACTATGGGAGCACACGGTGGAGGCATCCAAGCCTACCTGAGAGAGAGGGGAGGAGAGGCGTAAGCAAGAAAGGATGAGAGATCTTAAAAGCACAGACTTTAGCCAGCTATGCTTACCATCAGCAAATAATAAGCGGGGAAGGGAAGGCATGTGGAAGGCATTCTGGGAGAACGAATAATATGTGCAAGGTAGGAATGAGAGAGAAGAACAGAATTATGGACCAAGAAATAATTCGATCTGGCCAAAGCTGGAGTGGTGAATGAATGGTAAGAGATGGGAAAAAGTATGTAGGGAGAGCTTTGTGACACATGGTTTGTTGTGTGAATAAAATTCATATGCTCTAACCTCGAAAGATAATAGGAGTTTATGAAGAGGGTTAGAGGGGACCAGAATTGGAAGGGGAGATGAGCTAGAAGCTCTAGGAATCCTATATCTTCACCCCTTTGGGAGGACTAAGTGGGAGCCTAAGTCCTCAAGGTACTAAGAGACTTTCCCCAAAGTGCCCCTGGTGGCGCGGCCAGTCGTTCACATGACAACAAGGGGCAGTCAGGGACATGGGCGCGCTGCCCTTGCACAGGGACTGGGAAGCAAAAAGAGCAGAGGCATCACCAGTCTCAGAAGGACCACGAGTAAACCCAGGTACTGGGAGCTGAAGCTCCTCTCCAAAGCTCAGCTAAAACAACAGAGGCACGTGAGTGACAACAGCCACAGAAGACTATCTTTGATGAATTGTTAGGGTGAAATTATGTAGAAATCATGCAAGATAAAGGTCTATCTAAAATCCTGCACTTCAGGAGTGTGCTGGTCTCTAGAAGAGAGCATCTATACTTGAGGTTTAACACCTTTTACCAGAATCTATACTTGAGGTTTCACATTATTTTACCAGAGGTCAAATAATAAAAGCAAAGGCTGCACAATTTTCCAAAATCTCCAACAGGTTCAAATGTTGATAGAGCTAAAAAAACAAAACCAAAAACAAACCAAAAAAACTGTTTTAGCAAGCATTTCTACCACCAACTGAGACCTACAGAGCAAACTGAAAATTTTAATTTTTGTAAAGGTCATGAGTAAAATACGCTTAATTTTTAAATTCTGCAAGCTGAGGCCAGACATCACATGGTGGAAAAAACTGAAAAACAAGACCGAAGCACAAATAACCAATTGTTAGGGAATGCATATATACATGAGGACACTGAAGGCTGAACTTGTAAACTAAGCCTAGATGCAACAGGAACTTTACTACATTCGGCACAGCTGTGATCCAATGTTAAAACTAGTTATGTTACCCTACAAAGCAGGAAAGACTGCTTTCTTATAAACAAACTGTCCCTTCCATTTAGACTTCTCCAAGAACTATAGTCAAATGTAATTGACTGATTCGGGATCATCGTTGAAAATGTCAACATAACGCTAAATCTACAAATGGTATCTGTCTCCTTCTTCCCTTATTTATTGGCAAAACCTAAAGGGCAGCCATGCTTTACGGGAAACAAGACAATGGGCAGTCTTTGTCAAAACATGTGGCGGACAGTGCTGTCACATTAATTCTTGGTGTGTTTGAGGTGAAAGCTGCCATCACTTCCATTACCATAGGATTAATGGTCAAAGCTGGGGATCACTGACCCTTGAATCACAGTAACTTTGACCTCATATATCTTGTAATAGAAATGATGACTTTGTAAATACTGTGTTAACCACTATGCTTCTTAAATCAATTGTCTCCACAACCTCAGAAACTGTCCATACAAAAAAAGATGCCGACAAAGCTAAGTGGTAATTTGTTAAAAATAGGTGACTGCTCTGCAAACAGAGAAGAGGGTGCAACAACCACTGCTACCTGGGTCCCTGATTTATGCATAGTCCACACTTCTGGGCCAGTTCAATGCCTTCATGACACCTCAAACTTAAAGGGGCCCAAGGCAAAACTGTAGTGTCTCCCATCCTCTACAACAAACTTGGGGGGCGGCATTGGGGTGGGGAACAGAAGGAGACAGAGTGATCTATGAGTGATTTTACATTTCTTCTGCACACCTTTTCTGTGCTTTCCAATTCTGTATAATGACCAAGTATTACTTTCTTACGGGGGTGGAATGGGAAAGACATTCTAAAAAACCTCCTAAGGTCCTCCTCTCCCACAGGAATAAAGTTGACATATTTAGAAGGACATCAAAATTCTCCAAGATCTGACTCCAGCCTACCTTGCCAGCCTTTACCTAGCACTACTTCCTTTCACTCACCCTATGGTGCAAAAATTGTTACTACTTTGTTATATGTCTGCAAAACTTCTTTCACCTCCCTTGGGGTCTCTCCTACAGAATTTACCCCACACTATATATTGTATTTATCTGTGATCACATTTTCTATTCAAATAAAATGTCAGCTCCCTGGGGCTGGAGTAGTCTTATTCATCTTTCTACTACCTGCTGGTTTTGTTTTTGTTTTTTGTTTTCCATCTTTATTGAGGTATGATTAACAAACAGAAATTATATCTTTTTAACAACATGATGTTTTGATGTAAGTATACCTTGTGAAATATTTACCACAATCAACATCACCTACTGTTAACAGTAAAATGTCTTAAAAGCAACGGGTCTTTTATCATTGTCAGTGATCTATATATGGATGGTATCTTAAGTCAGAACTGCTTCTGAACAAATGAAAAGTGACCTTCCCAAGGCAAAAGGGAGCCTCAATCCTAAAATGCTTTAAAATAAAACTTACAACTTCAAAACAAAGACGTCTTCACATATGCACAGTTTGGGATGATCTTTAGTGGTCATCCATTAGTCAAATAAACCTGTGATAAAACCCAGTTAGCATAAACATTTGCAAGGCTGTATTCTAGAAGAGATGACTTAATAACCTAGTCTTAATGATTATTTATGTCAGAGATCAAGTATTACCAAAGAATGCATATTAATTATTAAAATTAATTTTAAATCCTATTGTAGATAATACCAAAAAAGGACCACTGCCCCCCTTTTTTAAAGGCCAGTTAGCTCCTGGTAAGAAATTTTATAATGTTCCCCTTTTGATCAGATTAGTGTGACTGACAAGGGAAGTCACTTTGGTAGAACTGATTGTTTTTTAAATGTATTTTGAAATGCTAATATAAAAGTGTATTGGTACGAATAGGGCAGTCAAGGGTAATTAGCTCTCTGAAAGTGTGACATTTGAAGAGCTATAAGAATATCTAATATTGGGTTCTCTGCTTGAAATGAGACAGTCAGGAGAAATTTTAAAGTATTTCACTTGTGTTTAGACAGTGGATTTAAATATATAAATATATAAAAGTGGTTGGCTCCTTTTGTAGCCTTGAGTGCAGCATCACACCCTAAGTGAGAGGGGGTTAGTTAAGGTCCTAATGTCTCACAACTGTGGCAGATTTGCTGATTGAATCCAGCAGTCACTCTTACAGTTTTGTGTTCTGGTCACGGTGGTCCACCCATGAGAAACTCCATCTGCTGGTACCTATCCTCTCTCAAGCCAAAAATTACAAACAATCCAGTGTGTAAGAGCTAAGTCTACCAAAACCTGTTCCCATGTCGTCTCCACCTGCCATACTGACATTGGGAGGGTAAATGTGTTTGTCATGTGCCTAAATTTGATGTACTCAAATACCCATCTGCCTTTTGCTAATCAACCTGACATAGAAGGTTTAGATGAAAAGTTTAATACAAACGAGAATGTACCTCACCCTTTCACATTGGAAGAAGCAAAAGACACTGTTTGGAAATATAGGACTCAATTCCTTAAATATTTTGAAGCCTCATTATGATAATATCCTCCAACATTCGATCACTTCCTTCTTTTCCAGAACTCCTTGAGTCCTCTGTCAATCACTTAGTGCTTATATCCCGCCTTTTATTTGTTAATAATATTTTATGTGTTTAAATCTTATTGCTATCTGGCATCTTCAACACAAGATTAAAGTCTTATTCCCCATTGCATCTCCAACACTTGGCATCGTGCTTGACACAAGGTGCCTACTCAACAGATGTCTGTTGACAGAAGTGCCTTATAAGGGAGGCTGTCGGATAAATTCATTTCTTTTGGAAATTCTGTAACTAAACTCTCTTGAATAGGTTCTCCATTCATTCAAATAGTTATTCAAGTTTTCCAGATAAGTTGTCAACATGAGCAAAGGAAACCTTCCTGTCTGGTCTACCCGGCTAGCTTCCACTACAAGCTCCGGCAATTAGGGCACTGAGATTCTGGCAGCAGCTAAGGGCAGCATAAAAATGCAACACAGGGAGTCAGCTCTTAACAAAAAAGTAGTATCAGAAACGGGACAGAAAAAGCTGGTCCTCTCATAGTTAGGCCTGTTCCACTCTTTCCACTTTTTCCTCAATATATATAATGTAAATATTTGCCAATCAGCCCTATCATAAGAATTGAAAAGATGATTTCAATAGTGACCATTTGGTGGATGATGAGGAGAACCCACCCACTCTGTTTACAAGCAAACAGTAAACTTGGATAGAATTTTCCTTCAATTTTGTTCAAGAATATCTAAACAGAGAAATGACAGGTAGGTAATGATGAGGAGATGAGGAAGAGGAAGATAATTGTGGCTATCATTGAGTGACTCTTCTGAGATAAGTGTCCCATAATGGTCCTATTTCACAGATCAGTGAACGTCAGGCTCAGAGATGACAGGTAGTTTGCCCCCCAAAGACACATGGAAAATACATGTGACAACTGAAATCTAACCCCAGGTCTGGCTGGATTAAAAGTTCATGCCCTTTCCCCCATGCCATACAGCTTTGGTAAAGGAAGCATGATTAAAAACACCAAAATTTAAAATAAGCACCCCATGTAGAATAAACAACACACACACATACACACGCACGCACGCAGACACACAAACACACACACACACACACACACTCACCCTACAACTGCAAAGGACCAATAAATAAGGGGGGAAAATTCCAACTCACTAGAAACTAAAGAAATGCAAATTACATTAAGTCATTTTTTATTTACAAAGATTTATAAACAGGCAAAGGGACAAACTATCACTCTAATACACTATAGATAAAGTAAACTGGTATAAGTTTCTAGAGACCAATATGTTAAACATCTTGAAAATTTTAGTATCAATTGACCTAACAGATTCTAAGGATTTAATCTAGTGAAATCATAGATTATATTTACCCAGAAATATATGTACACTGACATTAACCACAGTATTATTTACAAAAGGAGAAAAATTCAAAGTTAGCTAAATGTCAAAAAAGGAAGGATGAATAAATAATGGTATATCCATAAGATGGAACACACTGATTCTTACAGATGTACCATAATCATCATGCTTTGTAAGATTATTTAATAACACAAAAAATGTTAAAATATAGGTATGTGAAAAGATAATAAAACCACGTGTGTGTACACACACAGAATATGAATGATCCCAATTATGCATATACATATAGACATGATAATCTGGGGTACTAAAATTATAAATAACTTTATTTTCTTTATACTTTTCTGGCTTTAAAAAAAAATAGTGTTGGTAAATAAATGAAAAATAAAAATGTTATTTTTAAAATACTCATTACCAAATCTTTAATGATCAACAAGCATAAGTCTTTCCACATACTATAAAAGCAAGTTTATCTGGCTTTACATTAATTTAAAATATATTTTAATAGCACACCCAGCATTAATTTATATAGTGATAACTGATGTTTGCAATGATGAATCTAAGGAACAAAAATCTTCAATGCAAAATAAAATCACGTTTGGGTTTTTTTAATATAATAAGCATTTATGTGCCAAGCAGTTAGAAACTATGCTTTAGAGTTAAGGTACTATTCACCAAAATAAAAAAATATCTGAGAGTTTTGACCTTAAATACTAAGACACTACAAAAGCCTTGATCCTCAATAACAAAGAAGATCTAGATCCCACTTCCTATGCAAGAGAGCTTAGTTACTGGAACACTCCGGTTTTAATTCTGAGCATATGCTATAGGAAAGTCAGCTGTACATTTTCTTCTTTCAGACATCTGGCTGAGGGTCTGCTCAGTGGAAAATCACTACTCATGCTGAGCAAAAAACTAATACTATGCTTTGGTTGAAGTTTTCTGGGCTGTTTGTGTGTTTATGTGGAATGATTTTTTTCATCACGTGAAAACAGAAGAACTGGTCCCCTGAGTTATATCTATAGATAAGTATGGCAAACTGATCTGTCATAACTTTATTTAAAACTCAGGTAAATCAACTATACTCCAATAAAATATAAAAAAATAAAATAAAGCTCAGTGAAATTATAAATCGATTTAATTCAGAAAAAAAATTAGCTTCTAGGGCTTCCCTGGTGGCACAGTGGTTGAGAATCTGCCCGCTAATGCGGGGGACACTGGTTCGAGCCCTGGTCTGGGAAGATCCCACATGCCGCGGAGCGACTGGGCCCGTGAGCCACAACTACTGAGCCTGCGCGTCTGGAGCCTGTGCTCCGCAACAAGAGAGGCCGCGACAGTGAGAGGCCCGCGCACCGCGATGAAGAGTGGCCCCTGCTCGCCGCAACTAGAGAAAGCCCTCGCACAGAAACGAAGACCCAACACAGCCATAAATCAATCAATCAATCAATCAATCAATCAATCCAAAGTTTAAAAAAAAAAAAAGTTAGCTTCTAATGGATACAGCCACAGAATTTTACAACCAGATGGGATCCTGGCAATGCCCAAATGGGGATACAAATAAACACCACCACACGTGATACTCCCTCTCATTCTGTGGTGGATTAACCAGGTGAATAATGCTAGCTAAACTGAGCCATCTCCTAGCATCTTCAATGTAGTCACTGTTAATTAATTGATCAAGTCAGGGGAAGGACAAAAGAAACAATTTGCCATATTTGGTCTAATCTCTTATTTTAGTTTCAGGGGAAGCCATCCAAGATCACCCAGTTAATCAAACCTGATGTTATAACAGTAATTTCAAGATGTTATAGAGTATTCTTGATACTACCTTGTATTCCTTCAGAATGGTTCTCTATAAAAAGACAAGTAGCAGAATAAGTCCTTTCATATGAACCAAAATGAGCCCTCCTCACAAAACGATTCCAATTTGGATGTCGCAGTTATACTCCACATAAGTTTTAAGCATTAAAAAGCTTTTGAAAAGAAAATATGTAAAAAAAAGGATAGTAGTTGTTTTAAGGTAGCTGAATTATGAATTTGCTTTATTGTTTTTGTTATTTTCATATTTTTTGTTTTCTGCACAAAAATGGAAATGAAGAAATTCACTTAATTTTCGGTTGAAAAAGCACTACATTAGCATTCCTGCTTATAAATAGATGTCTACAGGGTGACTCAGAAGATCTGCTCTTCCACTTCTGTTATCTTAAGAAAGTTGACCTTTTTGGGTCCACATTTTCCTCCTCTGTAAAAATGAGAGGAGTGAAGTAAATGGTCTCCAAGATCACTTTCATCTCTGAAATTCCAAAACTGTACCTACAATAATCTGCTATTTGAAAGTAGAATATTATCATTAATGGTTTCCAGTCTTAGCAGTGCCACTGATTGGGAGAAATGGAACCACTTTTCCTCTGGCTTTATTTTTCATGGGAAGGAACATCAATTAGTGTGTGCCTCCAGACTCAGGTAAAAATGATCTACTTATCTGTCTGGTCCTTTAGGGATAAGAAACTAGGCCTGTGTGACTCTGCGCTTCTCTTTTGGAAGCAGGTACTCATATTCTGGTCTGCTCCTCAATGTTTTAATTTTTAGGGCTTTCTCTTTGCTGGAGAGACCTGTTATTTTCCAGTGCCAGCAGGAACTGAGTGGTAAGTCTAATTTTGGAGTTCAGAATTTAGGAAGACTGATGTTCCTGCAAACCTAAGGTACACCTTCATACCCACTCTTTAACAGGGGAACTTTGATATCTATAGCTGTAACTTTACCAAATTATCTCACATGTGGTGCAGTTTTATTGGAGAAGAGGAATACTGTCCACTGGGATCCTCAAACTCTAAACCTCAAAAAAGGAAAGTTTGTTCAGGAACACAGACCATTATGGGTGTAGTTCATCCTCTTTAATCTTTAAGGTTCTCCAACTGCACAGTGTTTTCTGAGTACTTACAAACTTCAGTAAAACTTCCATGTAATACAGAATGCCATGTTCTTTAAAAGAAAAAAAAGAAAGAAAGAGACTCTTGTAAGGGCACCACCATCCAAGTCTCTTAAAGTAAAAATCAGAGGATTGAGTCCAATATACTCCACCTCCTTAAATAGTCTGAGTTTCTTTCTCTCTTCCACAGTGACAGAAGCTCTTCTCATTGATAAATTACATTGATTATTATACATCAATTCTCAGCTACTACTCAGGTACCACTCTAATAACCGCATATTGTCACTAGAGTACTCTTCTAAAAACTTGAATTTCATTAGGACTCTGCTCTGCTTTGAGAGACAAAAAAAAATTTTTTTGTTTCAAATTTAAAACCTTCAAAGGATTCTTATAAGCTACCAAAGTTCCAACAATATAACAGATCTTACAAGATTTTAAAATATTCTCACTTCTCATCTTCCCCCAGTACACTCTTATCAGTATCTCCAACAATCTCAACATCTCAAACTACGTAAAGTAACCAGAATTCCCTTTCATGGTCCTGCTACCCATCTTACAAACAACTTAACCTTTAAGATTCTATGTAGACATTACTTCATTACCTTTCTTGACTAACAAAGCTGGAGTTAGGAGCTTCTTCCACTCAAGTTCTATACTCTCCTCTATTACAAACTGGTGACCTTGGTTCAGTTCCAGGAGATTTTCATAGGTGTTGCCTTAAAAAGGATTTCCTGGCTACATACACCTGAGAGAAAATCAAACACTACATTCACGATGAGTATTATCAGATTATAGCCACAGAGAAGACCTGGGATTACGAAACAACAATGACGATAACAACAAAAAAACGACAAAGCCCAGGATTTGCCAAACTTATTTGATCATTTTTTTGCAGCACACTTGTAACCATCCTAAAGAATAGTGTTGCACGGGAAACACAAATATATTAGATCATCTACCCCTTTACTATATATATTTCATCATGTTTCGCTTTTCCCATGAAACTGTGAGTCCTTCAAGCATTATAGACCATGATCTAGTAAAGAGACTGCACATATTAGGGATTCAATAGTACTGTGAATAAAGGAAATTTATTTTTTTTGTAGTTTCAAATAAAACTAGAGTGAGGAGACAAATTTCTAAGGAGCTACAATTAATGTTACATTTCAAAAAGTATTTATCTTTAAATAAACTATTGCGACCATATCTGATTAGAAAAAGAGAAATCCAAAATACATCACCAATTTCTCAATATGATAAAAGTAAACACCTGGTGCTATACATTCACATCTGAATTGTGTTTACTTCTATGCCTTAAAGGGTGAGGAAATGAGAAGGCCGACTCACATTCTCAGCACAACTACAATAAGTGTGTTAGGCGGCTTTACAGAATGGAATGACAATAATTTGATCAGCTTTATGCTTTCGTCCCTTTCGTATTCTAAACTCTTTTTCTGAAGTGAAATAGCATTTTCATGAATTTCAATGACTTCTTGTCTAAAGTATCAACTACTTTATGTTATGTTCGCTATTTTCCTTGATATTATTTTTACACCTCTTGAGCTGAAGTTCAAATGTATTCTATATCCTTTTTTGAGTCTCCAAAGTTACAGAAGATGGACCTTCGCCCCTAATCCCATAGAAATGGAACAATGTTTGACAGTGAGGAATTGAAAGCAGCTCTTTTGCCCCTTTCCTGTTTGTCCATTTTTGTTCCCCTCTAACCTCAAAAGAACCCAATTAAGCTGTTGATTGTTTTCCTAGGTAAAAAGAAGTAAGAATGAAGAATTAAGTAGTTAAAGAATGACTAGCTCTCTACCCAAAAGCCCCCCTAAGCAATCCTGCAGGCACATCACTCAGACAAGATAACATCTGAAAAGAGAGTCTGCCAGCCTACACGCAATGGAGAACGATGCAGAACCCAACCTCCTGCCTGGATGATTCACTGAGATTCTTCCCTGGCCCCTACCCTGCCTTTTGCCCTTTAAAAACTGTCATGGCTTAGCGGAATCTTTGGAGTTGGTCTTGGGACATGAATCTACCTTCTCCCCAGACTGCCGGCTTTTGAGATTAAGGCACCTTTCCTTTCTATTGACACTTGCCTCTTGATTATTGGCTTTTGAGCGTTGAGCAACTGAACCTGAGTTTGGTAACACTCTAATGTATATTTGACCATTTAAGATATCTCACAGTTTACTGACGTACCTTTCAGTGGTTTTTTTCCCCCAGTCTTTCTTTTTGTCTTGTTTCATTTTGGAGAACTTCTATTGTTATGTCTTCACTTTCACTAATCTTTACTTCTTGACTGTCTAATGTGCAGTTAAATCCAACCAGTGCATTTTTTCATCTGTAGAAGTTTAATTTGGATCTTTAATAACTTCTATGTCTCTGTCTCACACTATTCAATCTTTCCTCTAGCATCTCAAACACACGGAACAGTCTAAAAAGCTACTGTGATATACTTGTGTACTAATTCCACCATTTGTGTCATCTCAGCATCAAAAGATTGCTTTTTCTCCTCATTGTGCTTTTTTCCCCCTGCTTCTTTATATCTTGGAAAATCCTAATTGAATGCCAGATACTGTGAATCTTACCTTCTTGGATCATGGATATTTTTGTGTTTCTACAAATATTCTTGAGCTTTTTTTCTGGAATATGGTTAAGTTACTTGGAAACTGTCTCAGCCGTTCAGGTCTTGATTTTAAGCTTTGTTAGGAAGGAATGAAGCCGCATTTAGCCTAGATTTAATTTTTTCACCACTAAGGAGGTAAGACCCTTCTTTGACACTCTAATCAATACTTATAGAATTATGAGGTTTTCTACTCTAGCTGCTGGGAATAAGCCCTCTTTAACACCAGATATGACATATGGGCACTGTTCGCTCTAATCCTTTCTGGTGTTTCATTCCCTGACCATGCGTATTTTTCTCACATGCATGCACGGATCAGTACTCATCTCAGTCTTTAAGAGGGGACCTCTGGAGATGTCTAGAGTGTTCCCTCTGTGCAGCTCTCATCACTAATCTGCCCATGGACTCTAGCTGTCTTGGCTTCCTCAGACTCCCAGCTCTGTCACTACATCTCAGTGATTGCTATGATAATCTCTGTCTGGGTTCTCCTTACTGCCCAATGGTCTGGCAACTTCCTTCTGGTGAATCTGAGCAATTGCAGGATCACCTTTTTTCCCATCTCTCAGGGATCACTGTCTTGCACTGCCTGATAGCCAATGTCTTCACTGTAATTATTTCATTCAGTTTGTCCATTTTTTTGTTGTTTCAAGGAGGAGGGTAAATCCAATCCTTGTTAGTACATCCTGAATGGAAGCAGAAGTTGAATTTACTCTTGAAATGAACTTGCGTAGACTGACTTTTATTCAACTTTATTATTATTTTAAAATTTTCTGCAAATAATGAACCCTATGTATAGCCTGTACTTAAAGCACATCACTCCCACTGCCCTGCCCTTGGTGTGCCACCGATGCACATAAAAGCACTGAGAAGCATGCATAGACTAATGAAAAATAACTACATTGCACTAACGAGCTTTCTCAGGAAAAATGTGTTTGTGCGTATTTGATAATAAATACCAGTCAGCCAAGAGATTTATCAAAATGAAGATCTCAAGAATTGGAAATTGAGAGTATGAAAAGCCTGGTGCTGAACTTCAAATAATTTGTATAGAGCAGAGGTCAACAAAATACAGCTCACAGTCTGTTATTGTACAGTCCACAAGATAATAATGGTTTGTACATTTGTAAAGGGTTGTAGAAAGAAAATAAAAATAATAAAACAAAAGTTATATGAAAGAAACCATATGTGTTCCACAAGACCGAAAATATTTGCTCTCTGTCCCTTTAAAGAAAAATTTTCCTAACCCTTAATACAGAGAATGAAGGCTAAGCAACTCTGGAAGTTACATAAATATATAAAATAAATATCATAAACATTTCCTATGCAAAAGTAAGGTCAACAAAATTGCTTGTGTTCCAACAAAAACTATGCATCTTACATAGCATAACCTTCTGGGTTAAGGAAATCTAGTTCTATTGTTGTCTTTGAGCTATTTTTCAACTTTTGTAAATTATAGTTCACTGATAGATATGTAAATTCTGACCTGCCTGACAGTGTTTTGGCTTCCTACTCTCTGTAGACAAACCAGTTTTGCTTTCATTTGTAAGCCATCTCAACACTTCTCTACCTCATATCAATCTATGCTGTTCTTTTTCTGAACCTGTTATAACATCTATGTGGTTCCCCCATATCATATGAGTAAATTAAATTCTTTAATGTATGTGCATTATTAAATCTGTATAAAAGACACAATTTTACATTTTTTCTGAAAATTATCCTTTACACAGCAAATAAAAATCAAAAAGATGAGAAACAAGTCAAATAAAGGAAATGGAGGTTGTAGGAGAGGAAAAATTTTTTCTCTACCCTCTTAGGTTCTGTAAATGGGGACAACAAATTAAACTGACAAAAGACATATTAACAGGAGAAGAGGCATACAAATTTTACTGTTGTCTTTAAAATCCTAGGGGCTTCACAGAAAAGAATTGAAAACCCAAAGAAGTGATTACACCTGGGGGCTTATCGACCATTTTACCAAAGGGCAATAATTTGTGAGAAGTGACTAAACAAAGAAAAAAGGACTCTGGATTCCTAGAGGTGGTAAATAGCAGAAAGGTAACTAAGAAATGTAAGGTTTAAGTTGTTTAGAAAGGTTTGTTGTACAGACTCAAGTCATCGCCAGTGGTAAGAATCATTGCCCTCTTCTTGGTACAGGAAGGGAGGTGGGAAGGGGGCATGTTTACAAATGGATATTTATTTCACTTTTACAAAGGAAAATTTATGCCCTATTTTTAGGCAGAAAGGAGGCAGGCAAAGAGGTCCTTTGATATCTGCTGTTTCTCACTTGCCTTCAGTTCAAAGTAACTTATGCCAAAATGGCATATTTGGGATCAGCATATTCTGATCCCCTTCAAAGTATACTAATAATCCTCATATTCAATAACAAGTTGGTAATTGTCTCTACTTGATTAAAAAGAATAAATTATATAACTGGAATTTTTAAAGATCACTACTAACGGTAATAACAAAAATATGAACCATAAAGCAAAAACCAGAAAACAAAGGAAGCACTGGAAACAAAAACTATAACAAAGTAAGTGGGTAAAATTAAGATCAAACATTTTTGTCATAACAATAATTGCTTACTGAGCAGTCAGCTATTTAAATGAAGAAGAAATTTGAGACTGGATTAAAAACTAAAAGCCAACTGTATATTTACACAAAAGGCTCATTTAGAATCAACTCACTCAAAAAAGTTGAAAGTAAAATGGCACTTTGGAAAGAATCATCCAGTGACATGAGACAAGAAAAAGAAATAAAAAGTATAAACACTGGAATAATGGCATAAATATTGGAAGGAAAAAGACATAACTATAATTTGCAAGCAATATAACTAAAACAAAAATCAACTGGAAAATATTAGAAACATTATATTGATAATTAAGTAAGGAGTCAGGTTATAAAACTAACATGTATAAACTGAAAGCTTTCTCATATATATACAATAATGACAGAAAATCTAATGAAAGAAAATATCTTTATGATTACCTTAGAAATTGTCCCACTGAATATTAAGATATTAACTTCCACTGAACTTATAAACTCAATGGAGTCTCACTTAACCTACAAATTTTATGGGACTTTTATTTTGAAATATGACAAAGAAGTTTTAGTTCGCCAGAAAAAAATACACACTGAAGAATGAGCTAGAAATTTCCAGATAAAAATAGTGTTGGGGAAGGGTAGCTAGAAATAAGAGAAATTTAAAAATATTACAAATATACAATAATAAAGATTGCTTACTACTAGTATTGATAAAATAGTACACTGACAGATTGATGAAACAAAATAGAGTACAGAAAGCTCCAACTCAGATACATATATATATATATATATATATATATATATATATACACACAGATATATGTATATAAATGCAACTTAAGTTTATGAGAAGTACAATATTTCAAAATAGTGAAGGGAAGATGGAATATTCAATAAATTGTATTTGTAAAATATTCTAACTAAGAAAAAATATAAAGCTAGATCCTTACTTCATGTCTTATACCAAGGTAAGTTTGCAATGGATCAAAGATTTAAAGGTAAAAATAAAATTATAAAAGCACTAAAGAAATAGATAAGTAAATCTTAAATGCGATCCTCTTACTAGGAAAGACCTTTTGAAGAGTAACATAATACTCAGAAGCAGTAACAATAAAAATATGTAAACCTGAATACATAAAAATTAGAATAATCATGGACAAAAAAGAAGCCATAAACATAAATATATTAGTCAAAAGTCAATAATAAACTGAGAAAATTATTTATAGCACAAATGGGCTGACAAATATTTACTCAATCTTAAGACAAAGTATCCCTACAAAGCAATATGGAAAACATTGATAAACCAATAGAAAAATGAGCCAATTACATGGATATGTTCTTCATGGAAAAAAATCACAAACAGCCCCAAAATATAAATAGGTATTCAAGTCTACTTGTAATTTAATATAAATTAAAATAAATTAGCATCACCAATCACCAATCACATTAGCAAAAATTGAAAAATCAGTAATGGCTAGTATTGAAGAAGATAGGAGGAAAAAAGCAGTCACATAATTTGAAAGACAATTTAGCAATATATCCAAGGAAATTTAAAATATGTAGTCTTTGACACAGGAATTACACTCCCAGGGCTTTATATATTTACAAGTGTGTAAAATCGTAAGAACAAATACAGTCTTTGCAACATTGTTTCAATAACTAACATAAAGTGGGGAAACAGCTCAATGCCCCATAATGGGGGACAGACCAATAAATTATGGTAACATTAATATAGGATAATCTGAAAATATTAGAAAGAATAAAATAAATTTTTATACCCTGATAAATGGAAAGATAACCGCTAACATACTAGGGCTTTGTATTGCCAGGAACTATTCTAAGTACTTTTTCATAGTTAATATCAAATGCTCACATCAACTCTATGAGATAGATATTAATATTGTCCACCATTTTAAACACGGGGAAAGTGAGACCTTAGGATGTTAAATAACTTGCCCAAGGCATCACAGATAGTAAACACTGAAATTGGGGTTCAATCCCAGGCAGTAGAGCTCAAGATACTGAGCTTAATTTTAGTTTTGAATGATACATTCCATTTTATTTATTTATTTATTTTTTTATTTTTTTTAGGTAAGAAGTGGATTTATTTAGAGAGATACACATTCCGTAGAGAGAATGCAGTCCATCTCAAAAGGTGAGACCGGCCTTGGGAGGAAAACATTCCACCGACAGAGCATGGGCCATCTCAGAGGGTGAGAGCCCCTGAAATATGTGGTGGTTAATTTTTATGGGCTGGGTAATTTCATAGGCTAATGAGTGGGAGGATTATTCCAACTATTTTGGATAAAGGGTGGGGATTTCCAGGAATTGGGCCACTGCCCACTTTTTGGCCTTTTAGATACATTCCATTTTAATCAGTGGGTTTTGTTTTTTGTTTTTTTTGTTTTTTTTTAATTTTTGGCTGTGTTGGGCCTTCGTTTCTGTGTGAGGGCTTTCTCTAGTTGCGGCAAGTGGGGGCCACTCTTCATCACGGTGCGCGGGCCTCTCACTGTCCCAGCCTCTCTTGTTGCGGAGCACAGGCTCCAGACGCGCAGGCTCAGTAGTTGTGGCTCACGGGCCTAGTTGCTCCGTGGCATGTGGGATCTTCCCAGACCAGGGCTCGAACCGGTGTGCCCTGCATTGGCAGGCAGATTCTCAACCACTGCGCCACCAGGGAAGCCCAGTGTGGTTTTTTTTTTAATTGAAGTATAGTTGATATGTGCTTACTTTTAACCACAATGACTATTCTTGCAATATATCTTAAAGTACAGTTTGCCAAATATTGTGTGTGGGTGTGCACATGTTTGTGTAAATAATATTTTTACTATAAAGAAGCATATATATATATGTATTTACAAATTCATATACTATTTCTGGAAGGATACAAAGGAAATTTATTAGTAGTTCTTCTGGAAAATGAGACTTGACAAAACATTTATTTCTTGCTTTCTATGTTTCTTTACTATTTGAAGGTTTGGCAAATGTGAATTTTTTTTTAAAAATCAACATTTTATCTACCTTATCCACTAGTCTTCTCAGACAATTTTTAATATTTATATTCCAGAACTAGAGGAAAACTGAATATCTAAAAATCCTATACATGATTGATTTATCAGTGAAGAGGAAAGCACAACAACAAATGAAGCAGTATTATACACAAAGTACAGAGATACATGCTTCCACTTACATCATCTATTTTATTTAATCTGAGATTTATTAGGATCCTTAGAAATAAACTGTTACTGAATTTGAGATTTATTTACACAAGCAGACCTAGTATGTAATTAGTGTTTAGTACACAAAACAATTTGCATACATCATGTTAACCTTCAATTAAGAATTCACTATAGTTGATTAAAAGATTTCTGTATAAGAAAATTATACCATGCACTATGAGACAGTAGGTTGAAGGATACACCAGTCCAGACTATGCCACTTTGGAATGAGAATTATTTTGAGCTGAAGGCAACTGAGAATCAACGGAGGCAAGGAAAGTTCTCTGCCCTCCCCTTATACAGCTAAAAACAGGGCATAAATTTCCCTTGTGAAATTTGTGCCACCAAAAGATGATGCACCCAATTAAGTTACCTATCACGTGATTTGCAAAAGTAATTTAACGTGATGACTTGTGTAGGCATCCAGAAATGACATAATTTTACCTAAGAAGACAAAATTTCATAGATTTTTTTAAAAAATCACTGTATGAAGCTTGAGAAGAGGCATCAGAACTAAACTGCATTTTCAAAGAGTTTCTGATTCCAGTGTATTTTTTGGAATAGTTTACAACTGTGACCAAATGTGGTTTTAGTGATGTTTATGAATTTCTAACCTGACTGGGGACTGAAAATCCTGATAGCCCTGGGTTTAGGTTTTTAGTTTTTTTTACTTGAGTAGAGATATCAAAATCACCTAGGTAAGTATTTTCACGTCCTCCTGCCTGGCCTATGTATACAATAGCCCTCTCCCCATCACTACCATTATGAGACTCTGGGAACTGTGGGAAGGAACAACAAAATAAGCACAGCAGATCCTCAAACGTGCTTCCTTAACCCATTCAGCCCTCAAAACTGGTTTAAGCAGCAGATGGATTGACTGATATGATTGATATATGCTTTCATGTTAAAGACCCTCCAACAAGAAGTGTATTAAATTTTAGAAAAAAATATTTAAACAATTTAAATTATGATATCCTTAAAATTTTTCACGGTAGTTTCTATTTTATTACTTTATACAGAGAATGGACTCTGAAGAAGGAAGAAATTATTGGGGAGCATGATTTTGTGTTGAATATTTTTGGCAGAAGACCATTTCAGAAGCTTTCATAAAGATGGTGATGATAGTCTGTTGATCTATACTTTCCATGGTTATTACCAAAGTCATGGTAGAATTTAAGAATATTTTTAGTCTCTTTAGCCTTTACCCTCCAAGTTACTGCTTTAATTCACCCTACTGAACAGGGTATTGTTCATATTCTGACACTCAAGTTGAGGAAAAATTTTATGGGAACATATAACATTAGACTACACTTTAAAGACCTTTTTATCTTGTAATCATTTTTAAATGAAATTTCAAATGTTTCTTGTGCATGAGATAGTGTTCAAACATAGAAAATGGCTTATGTTAATTTTGAAGAATTCTGTCCTCTTCTTATTGGAAAAATACCTCAGGTTTTGAAGTAAACCTGCCATTGAAACACACACACTAGAAATGTTTAAAGAAAGTCAAATCCAAATTTAATCCTGTGTTATATTTTATATGTGCCTCTATCTATCTTTATATGCAGCTATAACTAAAACAATATTAATTCATAATATAAACACTGAAACATCAAAACGATTAACTCTATAACTTTTTAATAAGGCAAAAGTTGTGTGTATTACACAAATATTTTTACTGTAAAATGTAAATAAAAAATCAGTTTCCCCTAAAAAAAAAAACCTAAATGATGAAAGAGTTAGTTAATACGACATGGTTTTAACATGAATATTCGTATTTCTTTTATAATAAACTTAGCTAATAAAATTATTTTTCCTAAATTGAACATTAACATATGGTTCACCCACATAATGTAATAGTTTGCAGCAATTAAAATTATACTGCAGAATAATATTTAATGAAATGGACTACTATTTAAAATATATTAAGGTAGGGAAAAGATGTTAAGAAGGTAGATAAAATATGATCCCTTAAAAAAAAAAGTATTTGTATTCATAGTAAAATAGCCTGAAAATCTACTTTCAAACTGTAAGAGTAATTAACACTGGGTAACAGAGCTACAAAAAAAATGTATTTCCTTCTGGCTTATATTATTTCTGTATTTTTTACAAATAATAGTTTTTATAATAAACTATTTTCTTTTAATTTTAAAAATACTGATCCTCAGCTATTTGAAAATCTTGGCTATTGAAAATAATGGTCCTAGATAGCGAACATTTTTGTATGCTCTACTTTGTGCTCACTTAAAATTAACAAAAGTAGAAGGTGAGTTGAGCCAAGCTATTCACAATTCTGGTTTCGCCACACTCTATGAACTGCCACACATCAACTAGATGTTGTACCCAGGAAAAATAAAATTTAAAAACTCAAAAATTCTCAAACAAGGATCTGATACTGTTTACCTTTGCAAGGAATCCTGATAATAGATTTATTTGTATATTATGTCCTCAGTCTCACCCTCTTCCTCGTTTGCTAGTTTCTCCCACTATATTACAAATCCTTCTGTGCCATTGTTAATTCACAACAAAGAGGATGGGCTCAGGTAGTTATTCTCTAAATCCTAAAATCTCATCATTTTATAATTTGTTTGAATCACTGATATAAGTTGCTATAATGAGATATTGCCTGCTAATCCTACCAGATACTGAGATAGTGTCAAATCATCTCTAAGTATGATCACTTAGTTGTATGAGCGCTGGATATAAGTGAATCGAGTGAAAAGCTTAATTTATAGTTACAATTGAAGGTCAGAGTCCAGTTTGAAATGAATCATAAATAAATGTTCCTAGTACACTAATGAAAAGCTACTTCTTTTCTCTTGACATTCTAAAAAAAGTTTTCTCAAAAGTTTTTTTTTTTTTGCCAATTACCATTATCCTGATCATGTGAAGACCTCCTCCAATTAAAAGTTTTAAAGTAGAAGCCACTGTTCGCTAATATTCTCTCTTTTCATATGGGTAGAATTCAAATAATGATTTTATAATATTCTGAAAAGCACAAAGATGTTAAATACCTCTAAGTAGAAATAGGTAATGACTGTAAGAAGAGCGGTGGTGGGTAGGGGAAGCATGACCTGATGAAATACTCTAAAGAATCACAGAAAGTATTATTCTTCACGATACCGAACTTATAATTTCATAAGTACATGAACTCTGACAAAAGAGTCTTATTTCATAAGCAAAAACAGCATCTTATACTTATCTACCAGAAATAAAAATGATTGAAATTTAAACTTTAGCATCAGCCAAGTGTGGTAATGTTTCTGGTTCTATGAAATAGAAAACTGTTACAGTTCATTTCCTCTCTTTGACCACTGGTTTTCAGCAATTCCCTAAATTTGCTTTCACTGAATGGTTTCATGGTAAACTGTTACAAGGTCATGGTGGTCTATGTTTACTCAAGTAAATGCTTCAATATCTCTTTCTCAAGCTTACCTCCATTCAACAATATTATTTTCAAATATAATTAAACCCAAATCATTTCTAGTTGACATAAAAAGTCCAGCAATGACATCCTTCCATGACATATAATGAAAGAAATAAGGTTTGCAAGGATGTGAGGTTGACATCTATGGTTTTTACACACTGTGGAATGATTTCTAGGAAATATCAGGTGCCACTGGAATGTTACATCAAGGTTAACAAAGAAGTCCAAGTAAGCCAATAGCTCAAGAAACCCTAGTGTAAGATGGGCTGGAAAAAGTTTCCTTTTGCAATAACGTAATACTTGCACCCACAAATAGCAGTCATCATATATATATAAAAAAAAAAAGGTACCTGAGGACAATAGGAAATGGAAAGGAATTATATGGTTCTAGCCTCAGAGGGTAAGAAGAGACCATTTTATTGTGTGTTAACAACAGCATGTAATGAGATCTTCTGCACTGCCTGTAGGAAGCTGAAGGACCCCAGTGCCTAAGGTAAAAAGTAATGGTTAATTTTACTCTCTTCTCTTTTGGCTGTCTCTTGTCTGTCAGTTCACTCTGTCTCTGACAAGAGAATTCCCGGGGGCAAAAAAAACCCACAAAAAAACCCATACAAACCAAGGGGTTTCAAAGGCACAGCAGGCACCTAACAAGTATAGCTTTTAAGTGGAGAATCCTGGCTGCTACTATCTACATATGTCAACACTGAAAAGAAAGCAGGCTGACTGTTGAGCATATAATTATGGAACAATAAAAAGGCTGGGGCATATTACTTTTTATATAGATAAGCTTTATATACATAACCTATATAATAAAATTGAGCCACCTGATGGAGAGTCTCCAAGGTGCCCTGATTTTTCCTCTTCCCTCTCTCTCTCTCCCCTGCCAAACTACAGTCGCCCTTATGTACACAGAATCCATGGATACAGAGGGCCAGAGGCCCAGAGGGCTAACTGTAAGGGGCTGGAGCATCCTCAGATTTTGGTATCCAAGGGGGGACCCTGTAACCACTCCCTTGCAGATACCAAGGAACAACTGTACAGTTGACCCTTGAACAATGAGGGGGTTAGGGGCACCCAACCCCTACACACTCGAAAATCCACGTGTAACTTTACAGTCACCCTCCCTCTCCGTGGTCCTGCATCCACAGATTCAACCAACTGTGGGTCGTGCAGTACTGTAATAATACACATGAATGGATCCACGCAGTTCAAACCCGCATTGCTCAAGGGATGACTGTACTTAAAAACCCCATCCTGCAGTGGATGAACTTCCTCCTTCACTTTCTTTCCATTTTAACTGCCCCCCCCTTATGAATGTATTTTCTTAAATCTAAAATGTAGCTCTACTTCCTTTACTAACATTAATATTTTTGCTAAAAGGATGTAAGTATAAAAACTTTAAACTCAAATAGTACTATTAGGTTTGGTTTATAACAAAGAGTAATCCTCTCCCCCACTTCTGCACACTCCTAATTCCTGCCCCCTCCCACCTCCTTTTGGGCAGTCACACACACATCACTCTCTTCATATGTTAGGAAAAGTCAATATTCAGTATTTTCATTATTATTTAAAAGTTGTTTACACATAAGCCACTGTGTATATACTTACCTTTTCTTTTTTTTTTGCAAAACTTTTTGTTAACTCTAAGATTTATAATTGCCTTTGTTTTTTGGATAACTGTTTTGTGTATTTTTACTAATTCAGTTCAAGACATTCCAAAAGGAAAACAAAACTTCCCTTACTCCAGTGCAACACCTCAGATAATATATCAGTTTCATGCCTGTTTGTTTGCCTTTCACATCCTCCTGGGGTCTTCTAATCTGGACTGTATCCTCTCTAGGCATTTAACCAACTATTTTCCTAAAACCTCACTATCACTCTGGGAATTCCCTTTATTTCTCTCTGCTGGACCCCACTCCCATATATTCCTTTCTCCATTAATTCCCTTAAGTTGTATGGTATACAACTCCAGTAGCTTCCTGAGAAAGGGTAAAGGAAAAATGTTTTTAAAACACTGCTTTTATTCTATTCACATATATGATTGACAATCTTGGTGTAGAATACTATGATGGAAATTATTTTCCCTCAGAATATTTAAGATACTCTATTATGTTTCCAGTTTTCTTTGTTATAACTGAGAAATTTTGTGCCATCCAGATTTCCAAACCATTGATGTAACCTGTTTTTCTCCCCTGCAGGTTTTCTTCATTTTATCGCTGGTGCTTTAGAATTTCACAATTGATAGTGAAGTCTTTTTCTTTACTGAACATTTAATAAACCTTTCTATCTCAATAGTTACATGTTTTAATTCTAGGAAAATCTCCTTATATGATTTATTTGGTAATTTCTGCTTCCCTTTTCTTCTGTTCTCAAGTTTTCTGGACTCCTGTTAGTTGAACGTTGGACCTCTTGGGTTGATTATCTTCTACTATCTAATTTTTCTCTCCTATCTTCCATATCTACCTCTTCTACCTCTTTGGGAGGTTTCCTCATCCCTATCTTCAAAACCATGTTGAACTTTTAAATGTTCACTCTCATTTTTACTGTCCCAAAGCTCCTTTTTGTCCTCTGAACATCAACTTTTTAGGACACCCAATACTTGTTTCATAGATGTACTTACTATCTTCTCTTACGTTACTTACAGTATTTTAAACTAAATTGCTTTCTTCTGCCTGCATTATCTCCACTCTCTTTAACTCCCATTTTTTGTTTGTTTGTTTGTTTGTCCATCCTCAATATTTGGCTCTGTGTACTTAATTAAGAGTACATGTATTAGTTTGTTAAGGCTGCCATAACAAAGCGCTACAGACTAGGTGGCTTAAACAACAGAAATACATTTTCTCAAAGTTCTGGAGGCTGGAAATCCAAGGTGTTGGCAAGTTTGGTTTCTTCTAAGGCCTCTCTCCTTGACTTGCAGGTGGCCACCTTCTGGCTACGTCCTCACTTGGTCTTTTCTCTCTGTGTGTGCACGCCTTGGTACCCCTTTGTGTGTCCACTTTCCTCTTATTATAAGGATACCAGTCAGACTGGTTTAGTGCCCACCTTAATAGTCTCATTTAACTTAATCACCTCTTAAAAGGCCCTATCTCCAAATACAGCCACATTCTGAGGTAATGGGGTTTAGGGCTTCAACATATGAATCTGGGGGAGGGTACACAATTCAGCCCATAATGGTGTATTTCTGTAAAACTGACTGGAGTGTTGTGCCCTTGCACAGAGCTTATTAACTGGTGAATCTCAATGTGGGTTGATAAAGTGATAACCCAGCTATCTAATTGGGTGATTCCAAATATCTGCCAAATTTTTCCTCTTGGCTTAAAAGTCTTTCTCAGGGAAGAATCTTCCTCCTACTGGGAACAACATTAGGGAAGTAGACTGGTGATCTTACTATTCAGTATGAAGATAACTGATTTTGCTCAAATTCCTTAGGTAGTTAAGACTCTTATCTTCTCCTAGTGGTGAAAAGGAAGATTACAAAGTGCTTGGTTGCACTGTTAGGGAGAAGATCTATCACTCAAACCTTCAAACAAGTCTCCTGATCTTCTTCCCATTGCACATTCCAATTTTTAGAGGTACCTGTAGTGTCAACTTTTGATATTCTCAATGGTTCTTCATTTCTTTATGTGGGTCCAAGTTTCTGTCTGGTATCATATTCCTTGTGTTTGAAGAACTTCCTTTAACATTTCTCGCAGCACAGGTCTGCTGCTAATGAATTCTCTCCATTTTTTAGTTTTCTAAAAAAAGTGGGTTTTTTCACCTTTATTTTTGAAAGATATTTTTACTGAGTATAGAATTTTGGGTTGACAGGCTCCATTTTTCCCAGTACTTAAAAAAAATTCACTCCACTGGCTTATATTTTGAAAAGTTTCTGAAAAGAGTTCAGCTAAAACCCTTATCTTCATTGCTATGTCTCTCATTTATCTTTTTTTCCTGTCTTCAAGATTTTCATTTACTCTCTCATTTTGGACAATTTTAATATTAATGTGCCTAGGTGACTTTTCTTAATACTTATCCTACTTGAGAATCTCTGAATTCCTCTAAACCATAATTTAATGTATTTTGTTAACTTTGGAAAACCTGGCTATTATCTCTTCAAATATTTTTCCTACTACATACTCTCTCTTCTTCTACATTCCCATCACACAAACATTAGACTATTTAGTATTGTTTAAGAAGTCTTTGAAACTTTACTCTCTATTTTCCCCACTCTCTTTTTCTCTTTATTTTTTGGTTTGGGTAATTTTTATTGATCTCCCTCAAGTTCACCGATTCTTTCCTCAACTGAGTCAAGTCTCCAAATTAGCCCATTGAAGGCATTCTTCATCTCTGTTACTGTACTTTTAAAAATATTTCTGGCATTGGTCATGAGTTAATGTTAATGAATCAACAATATTAAATAAAGTGTCTTTAAACAGAAACACACAATATAAAACAAGTTTTATATATATATATATATATATATATATATATATATATATATATATATATATATATATATATATTTTGGGGGGGGTCCCTAAATCTGCTCTTTTGAAATGGTGATATTAGTTCTGTAACTTTTGCTTTAAGTAACTTTTTTTTTTTTAATATATAAATTTATTTATTTATGGCTGCGTTGGGTCTTCGTTGCTGTGCGCAGGCTTCTCATTGCGATGGCTTCTCCTGCTGCAAAGCACGGGCTCCAGGCACGCAGGCTTCAGTAGCTGTGGCTCGCGGGCTCCAGAGCGCAGGCTCAGCAATTGTGGCACACGGGCTCAGCTGCTCCGCGGCATGTGGGATCCTCCCGGACCAGGGATCGAACCCGTGTCCCCTGCACTGGCAGGCAGATTCCCAACCACTGCGCCACCAGGGAAGCCCCCTATATATATATTTGTTGTTGTTGTTGTTGTTGTTGTGTTGGGTCTTCGTTGCTGTGCGTGGGCTTTCTCTAGTTGCAGCGAGCGGGTTATACACTGACTGGTTGATGGAAAATGTTGTGACCAGAGGCTCACAGGAATCTAACACTATATTTTCCCTAGGAGCAAAGATTCAATATTCACTAATACAGTGTTTGCAGCAACTTTACAGAACATAACTACTGCAAATAATAGTAACAGACTGTATTTTAAAAGATAAAAGGAAAAATGTTCTGCTGAATGTATACAGTTAAACAATTTAAGGTCCAAGTCAACTATTACCAAGATAAGTAGATCTCAAAGTCCCCCTTTTTATAATAAATTTTGTAATGCCCTCTTTACTAGCTTGAAATGAACTCACATGATAAAAACTACCCCACACATAATGACAAAATAATAAGTATCATGACCTAATTAAAATATAAAGGAAAATAAGAATAATAATAATATGATAAACTAATATGTATGTCATTATAATTATAACTCAGACTCAACTAAACTAAAAGACAAATCTCCATAAATTTCCACAACTCTTGATAATCACCATCCATTTATTCATTTGGCTCTCCTGCAGTTTTAAGAAAACTGTGATTGTAGGGTACAGTGCAGGCCAAAGTAACATCTAATATGCAAACTCACCACATACAAAGTCTGTCTTAAGCACACGTGAGAATCTTTGATACAGGTAAATGTACTTTTAACTGAGTAAGACACATATTACAGAGTTGTACAAGATTAGTTTGTGGAATGAAAACTTCTTAAAATAAATAATTGAATTGCTTTCTCTTTCATCAAAATACTCTATCAGTGACAGTTTTTCCAATCATCCCCTAGAGGCGTCTTAGGGTCACAGCCCACCAATTCTCTGCCAAGAAACCACATCCACACTGCTCAGCATAGAAGTTTCCATGGCTCAGATAAATGCTTTTGCTCTTTTTCAGATTAGACTTTCAACTCTGCTTCATCACAACGACACTCTATTTGACCAGTCAATTTGCAATGGAAGTTTATTTTAACAATATTTGCAAGACTGCAGCTGCAGCCCTGCCATCCCCCATCTGCCATCAAACACCCACAGCCACTACCGCTACCAAGCAACACTCCCCCTTTCATAAAGGAGAAACACAGATATAAGTGCTCTCTGACAGCAAAGCCTGTTCTGGATATTTTTCTTTAAAACATTTAGTGGCTCTGCTAGAAGTAAAAAGAAGGGTAAAGATATAGTTTTATAATCGTACTATGACAATCATAGCTGAACGGGAGAAAAATCACTCATCTATGAGCTGAGCTGCTTCCATCTGTAGGAGCAAGAAGGACGTGCAAAGAACATTTTTGGTTCTCTTTCACACCAACACTTAGGGGCCTGGGGAAGCTGGGGTTTGCAATTCCCTTCTTACGCCCTCTCAAATGTTAATTGTCATGTGCTTTTCATAAAAACAAGGGTGAGAGTTTGAGTCTGAAGACACTGGTTTCTGAATCTGTACAATAACAAAGTGTGAGGCGGATTGCTCCACTCACCCTGAAAGGTCACCTAATTCATTCCCCTGACTCCAGGCACCTGTCAGCTGTGCAAAGGAGGATCTCTTCTATCTTCAAGATATACACAATTGCTCTTGTCAAAGAAAAATGAGAACCAAAACAATTCCCAGAGGATACAAGCTAATGAGACTCTCTTCAATTAAACTGCCTTGATGGTTTAATTTAAAAAGAATTTGGGCCCCTAGTATAGCATCTTCTCATGGTAATCCAGGTTTGTTCAAATCACTAAAGTATTTTAAGCAAATTCTATATTCACTAGCCTAGTATATCACTGTTTTTATTTTAAGAACACTAATTTACAAGCCATTTTCAGGTACAGTGTTCTGTATTAATAAAGCTTTGTTGTATTTTGGGTAACAGCGACATTACCCTGCATCATGTTGCTAATAGAGACAAAGCCACAGCTTATTAATGCCATTCAAAGAATGATGACAACTCATTTTTAAAGGCCTGTGGTAATTATTTAAATTACTTTATCACATAAATGATAATATTCCAAACTTCAGTTATTACAATATCACTGAAGGAATTTTTGCCCAACTACTTAATTTTTTATAGATGTTAGCTCACACATGTTTTATAGATTTTTATAGATGTTAGCTCACACATGTTTAAAGCTTCCTACAGATTTCCACAGAGGACTTCCCATTGGTGGCACTGCATTGAGCCTAGCACAAGCCCAGGAAGACAAGAAGGCCAGAAAATTCCAGGTGTTTTGTTTGTCCAGGTGTTTTCATTGTCGGAATGTAGGACTCCCTTTACAATGCAAATGATTTTTCTAAACTGCATGTTATAATAGGATTCTGTTGCAATAAATTTATATCTTGATATACATAATATATTTAAAGCTGAAGGTAAAGTTTCTGTCTGTGCTCCCCATCACCACTCCATACCCCGGCCACTACTATTGGCTCCCAACTTTCCTGGGTCATCTGCCCCATAAACTAGGAGTATCTCTGGCCTAACCACTGTACATTCATAGTCTGAATTCCACTGGGATTAATGGAGTATTTATATTCACTAAGAGGCCTCATCTGGAGAACGTACAGTTAGGTGATGTATGTATGAGCTTGCTGCCACATGGTACAAGTTTATTATGTTAAAGTTGTATCTAAATTGGAATAATCTGACCCAATGAAGTTTGGATGGGGTAAAAGAGCCGCCTTTCTGAAGTCGCAAAGCCATTCTTAGATGATGCCAGGATCTAAATCTAACTATAACTTGTGGTGACAGTTTGGGAGCTCCTGACCTTATCTCTTTAACTGTGGTACAGAACTGAGTGAGTCCAGTACCTAATTTCTATAAACCCCTGCTCTTAGTTTTCAGTACTACTTATGAAGGACCCTCTCATTGGGCACTGGTGATGGGGGCATGGCTTGGGTGACCATGGGTCATGGCCACTTCATCTTTCTTTTATATATCTGGTCTTTATTAGTTAGTGTCCAAGTTCAATTCCTAACGTACACCTTAATCCCTCCTCCATAATAAAGCCAATTTATATAAATCCCCAACTCTGCCCCACCTCCTTGCCAAACTGCACGGCTGTCTGCAACTCCCACTATCAGAGGCTCCCAGTGTGGGATATTCAGCCTACCCAGACACTTCTTTGCACAGCCAGAACTCAGATCCTTGGACTGCAGTTTCTTAAGTAAGCCTGGACATATAGAAGCTGAGCTTTAACCCAATTAGGTAGGCCTGAAGGCACTAAAGCACTTACAAAGCTAATGTCTTAGACTCAGACTTGTGCCATGTACTGTGTCGGAGATTCGAGGACGGTAGATTTTAGAGGATCATCAGTCTATGTCCTGGATTTTTTCCATCTCCAGGACCGTTTCCAAAATGTCTGCTAGACCCTCCTCAGACTGTAGATTCTCCCGCACCTTAACCTCTCCCAACTTCAGAGGCAAAACATCTGTCACACGTTTTTCAGAAACTCCTTGATGTTCCTATATCCCCTCTCACTCTTTCAGGACAAAAGCAAAAGGGCTAGAAGGCGGTCTGGATCAGGATCCAAGGTCTGGATCTCAATCTCAAAAGGACCCAGTACACACTCAGAATGAAGGAAACGAAATAAAATCCAAATTCAAGGCTGAGTGGTGGAGTTATTGAGCCGCAAACTTATTTTGTGGGGTTAATACATCACAGAAGTTTTTGTCCTTAAAGCCCACACTTAATGTACATAAAGTTCTGTCATGCTCAACCTCACACAAAATGCCAACTGCTTACGTTCTAGAATTAACAGATATAGAAAGATGAAGTAATAATATATTTAGGACTACCTTTAGTGCTCAGGTCATAGTCTGTTTGGGATTACGCTTGGGCAGTTTAATCATATGGTCACATAGCAGACTGCCTCACAGCTCCCCGAATTCTGAGCTGAGAACCTAGAGCCCCTTATTACTCTGTTATTCTCTTGTACTTTGGAGAGAGTGGGATTTTAATAAAGGCTAAAAAGCTATTGTGATAGATTTCTCTGGGACTTCGTAAAAAGAAACACGAAAGGATAAACGAACTAATCAGGATGGTTGTTTAAAAGGAGTGAGGGTTAGGGGTAGAAGAAGCCTGGGATGATTGTGAAAGTGAGTCTTAAATATACCTTCTTATAAAATTTTGATTATTTTTAACCATGCAATATCACCTATAAAAGTAAAGAAGAAAAAGAATGAAAAGTAATTAGGATGGTGCTTAGAAATTTAAAAAAACACAGAGATGATACATGAATAACTAAAGCTGGAAAAATACCTCTTTGACACGAGAACCTTCCACCCCACCCCTCACTGCCCCCCATCCTTTTTTCCTTTGGTAAAGCCAATTTTCTCGTCCTCATTTTACTTGACCTTCTATGGCAGCTTCAACACATTTGACTATTCCCTCCTTGCTGCTATGATACACCATCCCTGTCTTCCTCCCACTTTTCTAGCAGCTGTTTCACAGTCTCTCTTTCAGACCCTTTCCCCTTTAACCAAAGGCTAAAGACAATATTCCTGAGGACTCCACGCAGGCCCTCTTTTCTTCTCAGTTTACATTCTCCCCTAAGAAGTCTTCTTTACTAGACTGTTTCCATCTCCAGCCCAAGTATATATATCTTCTGATATATATATTTTTTCTTTTTCTAGGAAAAACATCTTATAATTTTTTGTATTTTCTACCCTACCCAGCATAACACCTAACACCTAGTAATGAATCCATTAATAGTCCAGTTAATTATTTTAATTTAGCCTAACCCATTCTTCTTTACTTAAAGGTCAACTAAACAGTCCAGCTAAAGATAATATTTTCTGGGGACTTCCCTGGTGGCGCAGTGGTTAAGAATCCGCCTGCCAATGCAGAGGACACGGGTTCGATCCCTGGTCTGGGAAGATCCCACAGGCTGCGGGGCAACCAAACCCGTGCACCACAACTACTGAGCCTGCGATCTAGAGTCTGCGAGCCGCAGCTACTGAAGCCCACACGCCACAACTACTGAGCCCACGTGCTTCAACCACTGAAGCCTGCACGCCTAGAGCCCATGCTCCGCAACAAGAGAAGCCACCGCAATGAGAAGACCGCACACTGCAACGAAGTGTAGCCCCCGCTCGCCACAGCTAGAGAAAGCCCACATGGAGCAATGAAGACCCAATGCAGCAAAAAAAAAAAAAAAAAAACTTTCTGGAGGTAAATCTACACAGGAAAAAATGCTTTTTTTTTTCTTTTAAAACCAATTCTTGAAGTATCATTTAAGGTGACTAAAGAACAACACTGTTGTCGATTATTTCTAGCACTTATTCACAGGGCCACTTAGGGCTTACTAAGTCAGAATCTCTAGGTCAAACTTGAAAATACATGTTTCCAATGTTCTCCATGAATCTCTAGTATTCAGACAGGTTTATAACCATTACTCTATATATCTCCCTAATTGGCAAATATGATCACCCCAATTATTCAGAACAAAGGCCTTTCCAAATCCTGACCTACTTCCCATAACTAAAGTTCTAAATGAGAAGAAAAGTAGATGATTAGAGAGGAGGTAAATGAAATAAATTTAAGAACAATTGTTCAATATAATTAATTTCTCTTCAATACTATACTGATAGGGTACAGGAAGAAGGAATCAAATGGATTCTGTTACACAGAAAATTATTCCAAGTAGTAAATTGGGTAAGTGGAAGGGATAAAAATGAGTAAGTAAAAAAGAGGGTTATTAACAAATGAGCCCAGAAAGGATTAGAAAAAAAATAAAACACAGGTTTTCCAAGTTTTAGAGGTTGTACAAGCTATCTGTATTTATTTCTTTAATGTACCTAAAATTCACCTTCCAGCTCCTTGTTGGGAAAATGCCTCAAGTTCATGGAGGGAACCCATATTAAACCTCTCTATCGTAACTATAACTTCTTATAAACCACCCTAGAGATGTAGAATATTCCACATCTGCACTAAATGAGAAACAAACCACCAGTATTTGATGCTACATTAAAAGCAAGGTAGTTACTTGCTAATCTATAGCATTTTGGCTGAATGAATTATTTCATTACTATGGAGACAGTTTAAATTTTCCCTGTTTTGTTTTCTTTTCAGTATTCTTTGCTTTTCACCATATTCAGAAAAAGATCAATTTCATACAACTACAATTTGTGGCATATCTAAAACAGCTGTGGCTGAATGATGTAGTATTTGAAATCCCCTAAATTATGTGAGTGCAAAGACTGAATTTCTTGGGAACAGACGACAGTAGAAAAAAAGAAAAAGCTCAGCATGAAGGCCAAACACATTTCCTAATGAGGCTCTTGATGAAGTCATAAATTCCTCCTTTTCTTCTCTAAGTGAAGTCTCCAAACAAATAATGTGTCACAAAGAGAGAGAACGAAATTCAACAATTTTTTAAGCAATAAATCATATTGATAATTTAATCAACTTTATATGTAATCTGAAGTTGCCTCACAAATTCTAGCAATGGTGTGTCTGATTATTTTTAGAACTGCCCTGGCTGAATTACATAGCAAACAGCCACACATAAATATCTTAGATTTTGGCCTTTTCAAGATTCAAGAGTGTAAAAATTCAATTTTTCTTAAGAGCTGCTGTTGAAGCAAATACCTGCAAAAATATACTAGTTAAAATATCTGCTTTAAACAGACCAGTAATAAGTTTCATGAGGTGAATGATATTATATACAGCTGTAAATGCCATTAGTATTACTTCAGGCTAACTTGGCTATCATTAAGCAACTTCTGGGAATATGGTAATACAATGCATGCAGTATTCACAAACTGAAAAATGCAGCAAAATCATATGGCAGGGGAAAAAATCATTCGGCAAGAAAAACCTGGTATTTTGTAACATCATAAGCTCACTATGATTAATAAGAATGCAACACTTCATTAACCTCAGACTACTGTGAGCTCCAGGGTTTGAAGTAACCATTATTAAAAGAAAGAAAAAAACCCCACTCTGCTGCTCTAAGTATTCCACTGTTGTACTGAAATTATCTTTGCATGACTATATAACCCAGTGTGTTGATCTGGGGGGTTGCGGAGGGTGAATACCACATAAATCCACGGTTATAAACTTGTTCCTGGATAATGAATGATTACAAGGGAATTAGCAAATTCACTGAACTTCTGTCATTCCAGTTTAATTGTTTAGATAAGAACTTCTTGGACCATTAAAGTTCTTCAGCACACAAATTCGTAAGTATCAAGTGTGCTCTACGATAAGAAAAGTCAGCCTTTAGGAAATATAAAACATATATGCAATTTTAACAAGTGAGAACTTAATATCTCTAATAATATGTGCAAGTGAAGAAGTATGAGACATGGGTATTGCTTTCTGAAAGCATTTCAATTTTTTAGTATGAAAACACATTTATATACAACAGTTAAATAACACAAGTTAGCAAATAACTGCATTAATACCTTTTTGGGTTGCTTTGTATTGATTTTTGTAATTATTAAGTAAAACATTTGGAATATTATTCCTGGCATATGGTAGGTACTCAATAAATGGAAGCAAGAATAGGTACAATGTTTCATAACAGAAAACAAGTGCAAGAAGTTTTTTAAGTATGCTGAGATTAAATGTGGGTTGTATTGTCAGGAAAGACTTCCTGGAGGATAAGGTACTTGAGTAGAAGGGCACTCAAGTGGGGAAAAAACACAGAAATAAGTGTATTAATAAGAATCCAAGGAGATGGACATGAGGCAGAAATCAACTCCAGCTGACTGTAGAAAATCCCAAAGGCAAGACTTAGAAATGTGGATGTTTTTAAATAGGCTACAGGGATCACTGAAGGTTATTGGAAAACATCTTTTAAGGAAGATTAACCTGCCTTTGGTGAGCCAGATGGGAAAAGGAAAAAGAACATGTTAAATATTATCATAGTAATCTAGGAAAAAGTGATGAGGCAGCACTAGAGTCAGGTGTTAAGTAGTGGCAATAAAAACTGAAAGTGGAGATGTTTCAAAGGAAGAAGTAATAGAGCTTAGGGACGTAACTCCATGTCAAGAACAAAAGAGTGGGTAGAGTTAAGGCTATTTCTAAGGTTTCCAGCCTGGAGGTCTCAAAAGAAACTGGGAAGTTGGAAAACAGCAATATTTTAAGTGGGAGAGAAGTCGAAAATGTATAGTAATGCCTTCTAATTATAAAAGCCCACTAACATTTATTGCTTTCCCAAACATGTATGGTGACAAGGGCAATGCAGATGTTACCTCCACTTACCAGATTTGTGGAACAGGGAGGGAAGAACAGTCAGTGAAGGCCTAAGGTAATCCAAGAAAATAGTCCCTTCTGCCTCCTATACCAAAGTTCTTTTCCCCCAAATAAATTCTGTTTACCACCATGATAGATATAATTCATCAGAATGGATCACTTGAGCTGTAATCATTAACTTGCTTTTATTCATTCAACAAATATTTTTGAACCTTACATACCAGGCACTGTTCTAAGCACTGGAAGTATGGTAATGAACAAGAAAAACACCATCCCTGCTCTTTATTTTATGGGGAAAGACAGACAAATAAGTAATTAAATACACAAACACAACATTTCAGATGGTGTAAAATGCCATGAAAAACAAAGGTTGGTGAGCTAGGAAACAGAAGGGCTCATTTAGATGGATGGACATAGATGGATGGATAGGGAAGTCCTCAGCAATGAAATGATATTTGTGCTAAGACCTGAATAACAAGAAACTAGCCATGTGAGATATGGCAAAGTGTTTCAGGCAGAGGAAGAGAAAGTATAAAGGCTCTAAGGCAAGTACAAACCTAGACTAGTCAAGGAAGAGAAGAAAGGCCAGTGTGGAAGATGAGGAAAAGTGGTAGATGAGGTGGGAAGGACAAGCAGGGACCAGGGAGCCAGGACCCATAGAGCCTTAGTGTTCAGGTAACCGTACATCCTAGTTTGCCTAAGACAGAGCTAGGTATTCCTGTTCTTCAGGTGCAATTAGTAACAGCACTTCTCTCACTCTCAAGAGTTCTGACTTCAATGATAAATTAAATGGTCACCATAGTTCCAGGCAATGCATGGTAAAGACTTAGAATTAAATCCCAAATACAATGGGAAGCCACTGGAGGAAGCCATAGTGGATTAATCTAAAAGGACCAATGTACCCATTTTAAAATGTCATGCTTCTGTACTAACCTAAGTTATTTATATAGGCTTATTGTAGCTGTTTTTAACATTCTCCTCCATCAGACAAACTATATTTCTTTTTAGGCGAAATATAGTTTTGTGATTACACTCCAAATCTTTCCTATCTTCAATATACCTAAATGAGCTGAACTATCTATATTTCTAGAGAGCAGAGCACAGACCCACCATGTGATAGTGGATACACTTGTAACATCAGCTGACTGAAAGGACATATAATGACCAAAAAGCTACCATGAATTTGATAACTGTATAAATAAATTCACATTCATTGAATAGGATTGCTTCTACATCCATTTGGAAAACAGCAATACATACGTGAGTCATATATTATGAATTCAACCTACAGTCGATACTGGGATTTGCAGAACTCTTAAAATCACCCATCATACACACACAAGTTGGAAATCCCTGGAAAAGCTTATCCCAGAGGTTTTCTTAAAAAGCAGAGTTAATGTAAAATAGGTTACTATACTAATATTTCTATTCTTGTACCTGCATAATATTTGTTTATCTTTCACATTCAAGTTTCTCAAGTTAGCTCTGAGGAAAAAACTATCCTATTTATCTTAAAACCCTACCAAGTCACAAAATTTTTTGAATGAACACTTAAAATGATAAGTTAGTGAATGGGTTATAATACAAGAAGACATAAAATAGATTTAACGGATGCTATTAAGTAGGAAAATGCTCCTGAATTTTTACCATTTTAGTTAATGAAAAATAAACACCAATATTTGTACATTATGTTTTACATTAGACCTTTTTGTACTACCATTTAATATACATTTTGTTTTATGTAAAATTAGATGAGAAATTAAAAACATAATAAAGTCTTCTTTCTTACTCTATTTACAGCAGTTCCTTTTTAAAATAAATATTCAATCTGGAAAACTATAGTCTTATTTTAATTTCATCTTACAAATAAAACTGTAATCTAAGAAAAAACAGAAAATATTTATTAACCAGCATGGCTTTATACTTATATTTTGTATAAGTATACATTTAGCATACAGCATACATTTTTTAAGAAATTGTCAAACAACTTCTATATGGATTACTTCCAACTGCCAAGGCCTAAACAATATGTCCCTTTTAAATCTACACATACCACAATGCAAAAAGTTAAAGTGGTCCCCACTGAATCAGTATGCTCGCAAAAGTTACTGCAAATTCAAAAGGAAAACTGAAGGCAGCTAAAATAGCCTAGAGAGATTGGGAAAATTCTTCAAAATCTCCTTCTTCAGTTTCAGCAAAGGTAGAGCCTGAGAGAAAGTGTACTCAGAACAGACTTTTCAGGCTCAACAAGAATGTCAACAAGGGCACTCAACTATATTTACAGCAAAGCAGTATCAGAAACATTCTTTACTGTGAATAAACAATGAGGTCATTCAAAACAGGCACAAAAAGATCCTGGAGAACTGAAGCGACTGTGGCTCAAGAAGCGAAATTTTAAAAAGAAAGGTTTACAGTTAGTTGGAAAAAGATATTTAGAGATTATGTCATTGAAGACAAACTATCAATATACTGATGGCCCTCTATAATTGACATGGTACACAACAACTAAAAAATGTACTATAAAACATTTGTTCTGAAAAACTTACTTAATAGTCACTACTGATACAAGTTATTCATATACACTACAGAAGTAAAAAAGCCCTTAAAAATAATGCAAAAAGATGACATGTTGACTTTAATCTTGTGGCTGGAACAACTATAACTCCAGTGGAAGTAAATGTGAAATAGCTCTCAGCTGCTGCCAACAATGGTGTGTGTTACACAGCACCTGGAGGGCTCTCCCTGGCCCCTCTCTGCTCTCCTGAATTACTCCATTGTTGAAATCAAGAAATCCAGGAGAGGGGCCCACACCAAAACCAAGACATACAAAAAGCTTTCGATTACAAATGTCACAATACATTCAGCTTGGCGGTCACAGACAGCTGCAGGTCATTGTTTCTCTGAGAAGGAACAAGGAAAAAAGACTTGATCAACCAAGTTGGTTATAAACATTCAGAAATAATTTTGGAATTGCAGGGTCAAGAAGACCTGAATGTTTGCTTTTTTTTTTTTGAGGATCCGTGGTCCTTTATTTCTGGTCTAATTTAATCAAACATGATGGATTATTTAGAGACAAGCAATTTCATGCTGGTATGAAAAAGAAGGAGGTGAGAAGTCAGCAGCAAATAAAACAGCAGCTGATATCCCCGCATCTGGAATCCATGGCAAAGAATCCTCAGGACTCAATCCAACTATTACCCATGTAGGCCACCATCTTTTCTCTTTAAAAAAGTATCCTCTTATTTTTTTTAAAGTATCCTCTTACAAAATGTGCATATTAAGGAAAAATTTAAATATAACAGAAGGGAAAATGAAGTACATCATATGATGCTCCGAATTCCAATGGTATAAAATAGTAAGAGTCCAAAGGGTTATAGTGAATACAAGAGGTCATCAGGTCATCTGCTTTTAGGAAAAATATCTAAAACTTTCCTTTAGTAGCTTGTTTCTGTGTCTAATAACACCTTAATTCAGGAATTAAACTATTCTCTGTTGCCACAATTTAAGGCCATTTTCTCCATTTGATTTTTGGAGAGATATCAAGTATAGTATATGTTAATATAATAATACTTCATATGCTTGAAGGAGTTAGAAAGAGTTAGTCATCTTACCTGATTTTATAAGGACAAATAAAGTCCCAAGTCTTTTCAATTTTACTCTTAGGACTTATTTTCTGTTCTTTTCATTCTTGCTCTTTACTGAATCCACTCAAATTTTACCGCATCCTTTTAAACCAAATCTATTCCTCTAACAAAAATTGGATCAAATTATACCAAGCACAAACAATGGAAAAAGATAGTTAATAACAACTTATTTATTGTACAGCCCTTTACAGTCTTCAAGCCATTTTGATATTTATTTTCCTCTGAATTTCATACAGTAGAAAGAAAAAAAAGAAAAAAAGAGTACGAGTGATGAGGAAGAGCAACTGCTAAGGTGGAAGGAGAGGGAATCCACTTCAGGTGGCCTCAGTCTTGTCAGTGAACAGGAGGTGAGAATGATGGATAAAGTGTGGCTTTCAAGACTTGAGAAGGGAGGAAGCAGTTTAGAACAGCCCCTGGGAGACAGGGACCGGATATTAACTACAAACAACAACAACAACAACAAACAGTAACTGCCTCATTTCCTCCTCACTTAGCCTAAGGCTTTGCTTGGTGTTTCTCCTTTTCAGTCAACTTTTGAAACACGGAACCTCCAATGTGTTATTTTTCTTCTGAGATGAGTGGAATTTAAATCTTGGCCAAGCTAAAGAGTAAGCCACTAAATCTTACCTCTGAATTGCTTCAAAAGCTAAGAAAATTCGTGAATAAGAGGCTTAGGTATCTAAGGACAGAACTAGGCAGAATTATTAAAGCAAAAAGTAGAATAAGGAGTAGCAAACAAATGGGTTGAGGCAGCCTGTGGGAGGTAGAAAGTTAAGTTCAAGTTTGGAAATGATGTTGTAACAGTTTATTATTAGAGGAGTACATCACTCACAAGTTTTCCATTCATTTGTGCTGTATTTATGTATTAATGTCCAAAGTATTTTAATTTTATAGAAAGTACAAGTAAGGGTATTTATTTAATGGTGTGGGTCTGTTTTTTCTCAGCACAATTATTCAAGGCAGAAGTAAGTCTTACCACTCTGCCTGTATTATCCTAATGAGGCACCACTAAATACCTCAAAGTACACACATACCTCCAATAAAAGAGAACCCAAGGGGAATTTAAGTCTCTCTAGAATTTAATTTGAAACCTCGTTCCCTTAAATGACGAAAATATCACAAAGGAATATAAGAATATAGTTTTAAAGAAAGTAAAGAAGAAAAGACTTAATTTAGCAGTCTCATTTTTTTATACATGTTACTGTGACTTCACAGTAGCAAAATTTCCATGTCTCTAGCTATGAAGGGAAAACATTTTAAAAATATGGTTCTAAGTTAGAGAAATTGTACAGCAAATGGAATACCTAAAATCTGTCTTAATGGAACACTGTTCCAGCAAAAATTTATTTTATATGTATCAGAAATATAATAATTCCAAAATGAGAGTTATCAGCTAAAAGTCTAGGACTATTTGGAATTTATTTCAACATGTGGATGATGCTAAAAGCATTGTATTTTGCTAGCTTGATCTTCTCTTTGCCTGGATCATGAAAATAACACTAGACAATCTATTGACTAAATTCAACATCAATAAGAAGTTTCTTTAGATCAAGACATCATGAGGTTCCCATAATATACTTCTTAGGAACAGGTACGCTGTACAGGCAGAGATATTTAGAGATTACATAATAAAGAAAACTGACATACTGCAAATGATCTAAAACTTAAATTAATCACAGTGTATGGTTCATTTTTCAAGGATTCATAAATGAAACAGGTTTTACCAAAATCTGGTATTTTTATTTGGTGAAACTAAAAATGGTATAGATACCTTAACACAAAAAACAGGATCATAAAATAGCATTCTTAAATCCATTTGATGTAAAAAGTTTTCTATCTAAAGAGACATGCCCTCTGCACATCTTCTAATAGAGCATTTATCAGTTTCAAAAAGTAGTAGCACAAAAAAAAAAAAAAAAGTAGTAGCACAAATAGGGATTTCAGCATTTTAAGCCAAAATTTTAGAAAGAAACCCATTTCACTGCCATGATGCATCTGTAACATGGATTTCCTAAGCACTTTTTCTTCCTTCTGCACTCCTAATTTTACACCTTCTGAAAAGTCAATACTTATGGTATAATCCTACAAAGGTATAATCCCACACACCTATGGTCACCTAATTTATGACAAAGGAGGCAAGAATATACAATGGAGAAAAGACAGTATCTTCAATAAGCAGTGCTGGGAAAATTGGACAGCTACATGTAAAAGAATGAAATTAAAACACTCCCTAGCACCATACAAAAAAATAAACTCAAAATGGATTAAAGACCTAAATGTAGGACTTCCCTGGTGGCACAGTGGTTAAGAATCTGCCTGCCAATGCAGGGGATATGGGTTCGAGCCCTGGCCCGGGAAGATCCCACATGCCGCGGAGCAACGAAGCCCATGCACCACAACTACTGAGCCTGCGCTCTAGAGCCCATGAGCCACAATTACTGAGCCCACATGCCACAACTACTGAAGCCCACACACCTAGAGCCCGTGCTCCACAACAAAAGAAGCCACCGCAAATGAGAAACCCGCGCACCGCAACAAAGACCCAATGCAGCCAAAATAAATAAATAAATAAATAAACAGACCTAAATGTAAGGCCGGACACTATAAAACTCTTAGAGGAAAACATAGGCAGAACACTCTGACACAAATCGCAGCAAGATCTTTTTTGACCCACCTCCTAGAGTAATGAAAATAAAAACAAAGATAAACAAATGGGGCCTAATTAAATTTAAAAGCTTTTGTACAGCAAAGGAAACCATATAAACAAGACGAAAAGACAACCCTCAGAATGGGAGAAAATATTTGCAAATGAAGCAACTGCCAAGGGATTAATCTCCAAAGGTACAAACAGCTCATGCAGCTCAATATCAAAAAAACAAACAACCCAATCAAAAAATGGGCAGAAGAACTAAATAGATATTTCTCCAAAGAAGACATACAGATGGCCAATAAACACATGAAAAGACACTCAACATCACTAATTATTAGAGAAATGCAAATCAAAACTACAATGAGGTATCACCTCACACCGGTCAGAATGGCCATCATCAAAAAATCTAAAAGCAATAAATGCTGGAGAGGGTGTGGAGAAAAGGGAACCCTCTTACACTGTTGGTGGGAATGTAAATTGGTACAACCACTATGGAGAACAGTATGGAGGTTCCTTAAAAAAACTAAAAATAGAACTACCATATGATCCAGCAATTCCACTCCTGGGCATACACCCAGAGAAAACCATAATTCCAAAAGATACATGCACCCCAATGTTCATTGCAGCACTATTTACAATAGTCAGGACATGGAAGCAACCTAAATGTTCATTGACAGAGGAATGTATAAAGAAGATGTGGCACATATATACAATGGAATATTACTCAGCCATAAAAAGGAATGAAATTGTGCCATTTGCAGAGACGTGGATGGACGTAGAGACTGTCATACAGAGTGAAGTAAGTCAGAAAGAGAAAAACAAGTATTGTATAATATCGCTTATATGTGGAATCTAGAAAAATGATACAGATGAACTTATCTGCAGGGCAGAAATAGAGACACAGATGTAGAGAACAAACGTATGGATACCATGGGTGGAAGGGGGGGTGGGATGAATAGGAGATTGGGACTGACATATATATACTACTACGTATGAAATAGATAACTAATGAGAACCTACTGTATAGCACAGGGAGCTCTACTCAGTGCTCTGTGGTGACCTAAATGGGAAGGAAATCCAAAAAAGAGGGGATATATGTATACATAGAGCTGATTCACTTTGCTGTACAGCAGAAACTAACACAACATTGTAAAGCAACTATACTCCAATAAAAATTAATTTAAAAAACTACTTATGATATAATCCTGAAGTCAGATGCTTAGGCATAGGCATATTTCATGCACAACTAGACTGGGAACTCCCCAGGCAGTAAGAGGGCACCTGGCCACCTGCCCTCCCTAACAACCACACCCACAGTTGCCTATAGACTCTCCCACACCCAGACCTGGAACCAGATGGGTATGAGGACCCTCTCCCACCTGTGAGTGAGGCCTAGAAATACTCTTCTGTTCCTACGGATGAACTACATGACTTGCCATGCATTTTGCCCTCTAACCACTATAAAAAGGTCCTATGTAAAGCGTTAAAGGTCCCATTTGCAACACCCTGTGTGAGTGGTCAGTCTCTCAGTCAGGGCTCCCCAGTCCAGGTGCTGGAAGTCTCACTGAAAATAGTTTAAAGAAATAGTGAATTTTTAAATTGTCATAATAACTAAAACATAATATATAATATAATAACAAACTATAATTAATATTTTTGATGTCATAAGTCGCTTCAGAGTGATTAAGTACTCCTTAATGACATGACAATAAATAATTATCCCTATTCCAATAAAGCAAGAGATTTTCAGTCACAAGACATTGCAAATAAAAACATAATTAACCACAGGTTTTGTGATAGGAACATTATCAGGTATACATTCAGATTTTAGGATGACAATGTAAATGTAAATAACATTTTAGGCAGGCTATAAAAAAGCAGCACAAAAATTCATAAGAAATGAAAATGCATTATTCTTCTCAAATTTGCCAAATAAGCCTACACTCACATTGTTAAAGTGAAATATAACTACAAATAAAATAAAACTGAGCTGTCTGCAAGACTAAATTCTGCCAATGCAAGTTTCCAGAAACATGGTTAAAATCTTTTTTCTCCTGAGATTAAGAGCAGAAAGATTTTTCCTCCTATTTTTCTGCATGACAGTCTTTGCAGATTATAAACAGACACAGAGGATCACTCCTAAAACTCTTGGAGAAGAAATCAGCATTTTGAGAATCATGTACTAACATGTGTCATGACATCACATGCAGCTGGCCTCCATGTGCATTACTACCAAGATGACTTCAGTCATGCTTTTCTCTCCTGTTCCCATTCCCCAAAGTTCACATTCTTCATTCAGTCCTAGCATTTCCCAAACTGTACTCTGCAAAACATAAGAGACCCAGGAGACATCAAATAGATGTTTCTGCCAAATAAGTTTGGAAAATATTTCATGGGGTATCTCCCCCCACAAATCACAAAATATAGTTTGGGGCAGAATATGAAGGTCCTTGAAAGACAGGCCTAAGAGGTAGATTTTATTCTGTAGGCAAAGTGAGAAGTATAAAAGAGTTTAAGCATGGGAGAGATATGATTAATCTGGTTCATGGAAAATGTATAGGATGCTGGAAAGATGCTATTTTGGAGAAGAATGAAGGGATCATCACAATAATCATGCAAGACAGGCAAGGACTGAGGCAGAAACTGTAGAAATAGAGAGGAGAGAGCACATGAAACAATTTCTGCAGAGAATGCAGAGTGTCTTGTGAAAACTGGATGTGGCCTGAGGAAAAGGGTGGAAATGAACATGGCCTACGTTCTCCACTGTTACTATTTTCTCAATGAAATAGAAGGCAAGATAACCTGAGTGAGGGACAGATGAAAACTGAAAGAGACATGAAGAAAATGATGAAGGTCAAGTTTCGGGTCAACTACTGCGAACAAAAGGAAAAGAAGTAAAATAACTGCTTAACACCATCATTCATAGAGCTGCTCCTGACCCTCCCAGTCAGGGCTATCTTTCCTTCCCCTGAGTCCCCTATTCCCTTTTTTTTGGTACCTCCTGGGGAAGAGTGGGTTATTAGGTCTTATTTAGCCTCATCACCTTTCATAAAACATGACACTTAGCAGGCATTTAAAACACCCTTGTTAAATTGTAAGTATAAATACATGTGCCTTTAATAAGTGTAACCTTGCTCAACATCCACCTTTCTTATCCTTGGTTCCTCCATAGGTAAGGTATTTTCCCCCTCTGGCTTATTTCAAGATTTTCTTTTTGCCTTTGGTTTTCAGCCATTTGAATACGATGTGCCTAGGTGTGGGTTGTTGGTCTTTGTTTTTCATTTGTTTGTTTGCTTGATTGTTTTGGTGTTGATGCTACCTGGTATTTTCTAAGCTTCCTGTGTCTGTGGTTTTCTGTCATAAATTTTGGAAAGTCTTGGCCATTACCAATTCACTTTTTTCTGCTGTTTTCGCTCTTTATCCTCCTCTGGCATTCCAACTGTGGATCTGTAACACCTTTAAAAACTGTCCCACAGTTCTTGAATGTTCTCTTTTTTCTTTTCTTTTGTCTTTGCATTTCAATTTGGGAAACTTCTATTGACTTACCTTCAAACTCACTGATTCTTTCCTTAGCCGTGTCAAGTCTACTGGTGAACCCATTAAAGGCATTCTTCATTTCTGTTACAGTGTTTCTGATTCCTAGCGTTTTCTTTTGACTCTTTCTTAAGAGTTTCCATCTCCATTCTTATATAACTCATCCATTCTTGCATGTTGTCTACTTCTTCGATTATAGCCCTTTACATATTAATCATAGTTGTTTTAAATTGCCTGTCTGATAATCTTCACAACTGTGTCATACCTGAGTCTGGTTCTGATAATTGCTTTGTCTCCTCAGACTGTTTTGTCTTGACTTTTGGCATGCCTTGTAATTTTTTGTTGAAAGCAGGCATGTTGTACTAGAAAAAAGAAACTGAAGTAAACAGACCTTCAGTGTGAGGATTTATGTTCATCTGGCATCGTGGGGTTGTGTTTAGTGTTTGCTGTAGCATAGATGCCAACAGCATCAAATTCCTCTCATGTCTTGTGTTTGTCTTCCGTCTTGACTTTGGGCTTCCCTACAGACTCCTCCTCAGAGGGAGTCTGTGTCTTGCAGTTCTTTCAGCTGTAATTCACTGTTATTATACTGGACACCTGTTGGTGTACTGGTAAAATGTGGGTGAGAGGTAGCATTCTATAGTCTTCTGATTAAATTTCAGCTTTTAGCAGGCCTGTCTCTGACCTGTGACTTTTACAAGTGTTTCTTCTTGAATAGCTTTTCCCCTACTTCCTTAGATGAGACAGGAAGGCAATGGGAGGCTAGAGAGGAATGCCCTACTCCCATGGCTCTAGGACAAGGCTCTGATAAAGACTTTCACCCTAGAGAGTAGGCTTTCTATGCAGAAGGCTCTGGGTGCATTTTTGTGATGATTACTTGTCCACTCCTCCTGTCAGAGCCATGAAGGGATCTGTCTCAGATCTTCTGTGAGAACTTGATGGGGTTCCTATAGGAAAGGCCCATGAACATGTGGACTAAAACTGCAGCCCCCAGGAGTTTCTAACCCTCACTAGTGCATACTCAGCCTATGGCAATTTATCAAAATTACCATTTAAGTGTCAGTGCTTCAGCAGCTTCTGCTCTGGGTAAGCAGATCTTGGCTAACACCCTCTGGATGCACCCATCTCTCCAGATTTCAGGGTGGTAGTCTGCCCTGTATCCTCAGTTCTATGATGGGAGACATGGATTTTTTAATTTGTCCAGCTTTTTCTTGCTGTAAGGATGAGAGTGACAACCTCCAAGATCTTTAAATGTCAGAGTTGAAATTGGAAGTCTCAACATCTACTTTTCACATTAATCCAGTGTTAAAATACACACACACACACACACACACACACACATTTTTTCAGATCCCTATTCTCAACAAGAGGTAAGGGAAGAAAATGCATGTACAGAGCATATTCAAAGATGCTAATAACTGATAACAGCTTAAGTACACTATATGGTGCAAACCTGATATTTTAGAGTCAGAAGTTCTGGACTTAATACTTTTCAGATGTAATACATCACATCTACCTTTAACTCTTCTAATATTAATTCAACCAGATAGATATGAAATCACTTTTTGGTCATAACATATGTGGGTGTTAATTATTATCATAAATCCAGGTAGCATTTTCATTTTAAAATAAGAAGATGAGAGTGACAATGCTTTATATTTATGAATGCAATCACTACTGAAAAAACTTCATAAAGTGAGGAAAATCAATATTCTTCTTTGCACAGGTCTTTATCACTGTGGTTCAGTTTCTTTGTTTCATTGCTTCTGTTACTCTTCACAAGCGTAAGAACCAATTTTTTAAGTTAATTATGAGCAAAGATTTACATTTGTATTTTTTTAAATTTCTAGTTATGGAATTTTCAAACATGTTCAAAATTGAGAGAAATAATGGACCATTATGCACCCATAATGCAGTCTCAATGATCATCAACATTTTTGCCAATCCTGCCTCGTCTCTCCCTCCCACTTTTTTTTCCAGAATATTTTAAAGCAAATCCCAGATAACATACAAATACTTCAGTATGCATATCTACTGGACAACAGCATCCATTCACTGGGCACAGTGGCTTTATCCTAACCCCTTTTAGGAAGAAGTGAGCTCGATTCTTTGTAGGAGTGACAGCTGCACATTTTTGCTACTAGTGGTGTTGTTTGGAAACCTACGCATGAGTAGAAGAGCATATGTGAGTTTTGAGAAATCAAAGGGGTAAACCAAGTTGGATATTTTTCACTGATTCTCTCATCTGCCCTTCTACCCTCCATCTTGATAGCTGGACAGGTCGATAAGCTAAGAACATTTCTCTTGTACTCAGAATTCTGGATGAGAGAAAAACAAATACCGTATGCTAACACATATATATGGAATCTAAAAAAATAAAAAAATGGTTCTGAAGAACCTAGGGGCAGGACAGGAATAAAGATGCAGACATAGAGAATGGACTTGAGGACACAGGCAGGGGGAAGGGTAAGCTGGGACGAAGTGAGAGAGTGGCATGGACATATATACACTGCCAAATGTAAAATAGATAGCTAGTGGGAAGCAGCCGCATAGCACAGGGAGCTTTGTGACAGCTCGGTGCTTTGTGACAACCTAGAGGGGTGGGATAGTGAGGGTGGGAGGGAGATGCAAGAGGGAGGAGATATGGGGATATATGTATATGTATAGCTGATTCACTTTGTTATAAAGCAGAAACTAACACACCATTGTAAAGCAATTATACTCCAATAAAGATATTAAAAAAAAAAAGAATTCTGGATGAGAATTAGTTCTACAAATACAAACAACTCATTTAAGATGATGAAAACAAAAGTGCAGCAGAGCCCATTTTCCTTTCGGCTGTTTCAACTGCAAACAAAGACAAGGAAATGTGAGGTTTTCTACTATATATAAGCAGGGCTTGTAGTGGCACTTTCCAATTTTCTGGTGACAAGAGGCAACTGAGGCCACAGCAGCAGCAGTTTAATTCTGGTTTCCTAATTACTGGATTGCAGCTATGGGGGTATGTTCTTAAACTCATAGCTCCAGCAACAGCCTCACATATAAGCAGCTCTTAGGTGGATCAGTTCTATATTCTCTGCAAGTCATTCTGGTAGGAACAACCTTTTATAAGCACCTAAATCCCTTGCATTAAATATCTTCCTGTTTAAAACACATGTTGTTTCTATTTCCTGGACTAAATCCTGACATACACTGTTTGATAGATCTGTAAGTCTGTGGAACTGACACTAAATTTTCATGAATTAATACTTAACTTTATTGATATACTAATTTTTCTATTCTACTTGTCCCATTTTAAGTTCCCTTAAATCTATATTCACTTTTAAATTTAAATTTCCATACTATTCTACACTATTCATTAAATAAAATGCTGATTACAATGCTTCAAATCTATTTCATGACCCACCAACAGGTTGCAAGCCTCAGTGTAAAAGACATTGCTTACACCACAGTCTAATTAAAAGAGCTACAAGTATATTGTAGAAAAATCACAACAGCATTTACTTTTTTTTCTTTTATTTCATCCTAGCCTTCAAGGTAGACAATATGGAGTTTTTCCAGCTATCATTTTATTGACCTTTACCTAAGTAGTTGATAGCTCTCAGGCAAATCTCCACATAGCTAAGAAGTATTTTAAAGAAACAGACAAAAGTGGAAAACAGAATAAGAAAAAAGTAGTATGACTGACATTTAAGACTGAGGAAAAACTGCTCTTGATTTAAAAGAATAGAAGTTTTTCATAAAATCATTTTCTGAAAGCTTTCATTAACCACACTTGATTTTGTTATTAAAACATACCTCCAGAAACCATATGCAATGTTTGAATTTTTTTCCTCCATCTACTCATTTATTACAAACAGAAATAAATCTAATGAGCACCAAAGGAACTTTTAAAAACTAAGCATCCTTAAATCTTGTTATATGAATAGTGAACTATATTCAGTTTTTAGTTCTTGATTCCAAAACCAATAAAATCACAGTAAAATGTTCAATGAATTCACAGATCTCAAAGGATTACAGATCATAAAACTCCCACAGATTTGGCAAGGTGGCAGTCACTGACAGAAGGAGAAAAGATATATAAATATAAGCAAAGTTCCACATTTTTCCATCCTAAAAAATTGAGCTTTCAGTATTAAAAAAACAAACAACCCAATCCAAAAATGGGCAGAAGACCTAAATGGACATTTCTCCAAAGAAGACATACAGATGGCCAAGAAGCACATGAAAAGCTGCTCAACATCGTTAATTATTAGAGAAATGCAAACCAAAACTACAATGAGGTATCCCCTCACACCAGTTAGAATGGGCATCATCAGAAAATCTACAAACAACAAATGTTGCAGAGGGTGTGGAGAAAAGGGAACCCTCTTGCACTGTTGGTGGGAATGCAAATTGATACAGTCACTATGGAGAACAGTACGGAGGTTCCTTAAAAAACTAAAAATAGAATTACCATATGACCCAGCAATCCCACTACTAGGCATATACCCAGAGAAAACCATAATTCCAAAAGATACATGCACCCCAATGTTCACTGCAGCACTATTTACAATAGCCAGGACATGGAAGCATCCTAAATGTCCATCGGCAGAGGAATGGATAAAGAAGATGTGGTACATATATACAATGGAATATTACTCAGCCATAAAAAGGAAAGAAATTGTGCCATTTGCAGAGACGTGGATGGACCTGGAGACTGTCATACAGATTGAAGTAAGTCAGAAAGCAAAAACCAAATATCGTATATTAACGCATATATGTGGAACCTAGAAAAAAAGCACCGATGAACAGGTTTGCAAGGCAGAAATAGAGACACAGATGTAGAGAACAAACGTATGGACACCAAGGGGGGAAAGTGGCAGGGGGGCGGTGTGTGTGATGAATTGGGAGACTGGGATTGACATGTATACACTAATATGTATAAAACAGATAACTAATAAAAAACCTGCTGTATAAAAAAAATAAAATTCAAAAATTCAAAAAAAAATTGAGCTCTATGTGAAAAGTAGAGTTCTTAACTATAAAATATTTTTAACAGATAGCTAGCATTAATGAGTATTATATTTATATATATTTTCCCCTTCTATAGGAAAGAGTGATTTGAATTAATTTCAATCATAAAGCTCAGCAGGCTTAAACTTTGATTTTAATGTTTTGAATGGAAATCTTCCAAAATGTATTATCTTCTTTCTTGCTTAGTGAAACAAAATAAAATGAATATTAATTAGTCTTTTGATGGTTTCTCATTATCATAATCAGGGTTCTCATTATCATAATCAATTACCATCCCATTCTGAAATACTGTGCTGCCCTCAGGAGCTACTGATACATGACAAAATGTTAAAAGGGAAAACATAGGATGTTGGTGTTAGACACAAACTGGTTTAGATCAAGGTACTCACAACTTTCTAGCCCTGTGTAAATGGGCAAACTAATTAACATCACTACATTTAAGTTTCGTCTGCTATAAACAGGGCATAATGCTATATTCATACGGTTGCTAGAAGGACTAAATAAGCATATGTAAGAGAATATATTAATGCCATTAACAATATAAAAGGAAACATCTGTTACTTCTCAAATTAGAATATTTCCTAATTCTGAATAATTGATACAACTGTACAAACAACTGCTGGGTACTCGGGGCACTACTTTCTTTGTAGAATCAAATAGCATAAACTTTTAGAGTGGAAAGCACAAAAATAAGGTGGTAAATTTAAACCTTATGTTGAAATATATTTAGAATAAATGTTTTTGCACATTGTATCTTTTTAAATCTTATTTAGTTTGTTGCTGCTATATAGACATACAACTAATTTTTATTTTAATTTTGTATACCAGAAACCTTGCTAAATAGGAATATTTACAAACATCCAAAAATAACTTTGTAAAATTTTTTGAGACATTTAACAAAACCTAGATAAATGAGATATAGTATTTATATGGCTTAAAGGATCAATTTATACCAGATTGTTCCATGGATACAACGTAATCACAATCTAAAATTACAAAAGAGTCTGTGTGGAAATTGACCAGCTGATTCTAAAATTTATTTTGAAATGAAAAAGGGCAAGAATAAACAAGGCAATCTTGAAGAAGAACAAAGTGTGAGAACTCTATCAGTTATGAAGAGTTATTATAGTGATTTATTTATATATATCTCTAATACATATAAAATATATTTATATATAATTTTACATATATAAATTAATTTCTATTTATTTATAATAACAGTACAGCACAGTATTGGTACAGCAACACAAGAACAAGTATAACTGGGACAGAACAGAGAACCCAGAAACAGACCCATAATATATATATAATATATATATTAGAGTTGATTTAGGATAAAAATAGCACTTGATGAAAGTAGAAATATGAGCGTCTTTTTAATAAATAATGTTGGTACAATTAGATATCCATATAGAAAAGAATTTTAATTGAATCTTTTCCTCACACTACCCAGAAAAAAACAACAACAACAAGAACAAAAACTTAAGGTGAATTTTCAGGCCTTAATGTGAAAGACAAAACTATAAAGCTTTTAGAATAGAGAAGAATATCTTCATGATCTTGGGGGAGGGAAAAATTTCTTAAACAACATACTAAAAGCATTAACCATAAAGGAAATAATTGATAAACTTGACTAAATTAAAAATAATAACTGTTGTTCAGCAAAAAACATAATAAAGAGTGAAAACAAATGGTATAGAGTAAAACAATATACTGTCACCCATACAAGCAACAAATGGTTTCCAGTCAAACTCTAAGCAGAAATTCTGCAAATTGATAAGACAGCACCATAGAATGAAAAAATGAACAAAGTACTTCAACATGTAGGCAAAAGTGAAGAGCAAAGTGGACCACTTAGGAATACATATAAGAATTTTAAAATAATTTTATTCAAAAAGAAACAAAGTGCTTACCATGAAAGTCAGGGATAGTTGTTACCTCCAAAAATTAGAATGACTTCTGAGTTAATGACAATATTCTATTTCTTCATGTGGGAGGTAGTTACACGGGTATTTATGTTATAATTATTCATAATTATACATACTGTACAATTGTTTTATGTACTTTTGTGTATATATTTTGTAATAAAAGCATATTTTCTTAAGTGTGCTGAAAGAACTCAGTTTAGACCAGACAGTGACAATTTTCCAGATAACCCAGGCTATATACCAAAAATAAAGATTCTCCTTAAAAATATAATTTCTAGATTCATATTTTCCCCATTTTGTTTTTCTAGAGTCAGGCTGACCATTGTAGGTCATATTTTACTTTCTCCAGAGAAGGCTACCTGGAAGAGGTATCATATGGTCTGGGTCCTAAGGGATAGGAATTAGACATGGGGGGACTGAAGAAGGGAGTCAATTAGTTGTACCAATCCTACTGTCAGTTTGTTGATGAGTAAATCCTCCTGAGTGAGTTTGCTTCCCTGGATTTCAGTTTTCTCATTAAATTTACAAAAAAAAAAAAAAAGGAGTATGCCGTAATAAAAATTCAAGTATCAAGTTTTCACCCCCTGGTGATATGCTTTCAAAATATGCATGTTTGACAAGAAGTCCATAGATGTGCCCATCTATTAACTCTCACTGTGATCTTAAGCAACCAGACTACAGAGGGTACCTTTGGCTGGCTATGCAGGAAAAGTTACAAGCTGCATTTTTTACCCAACCAGTGTGAATAATGAAATTAGATAGATCAGGAACCAAGAAAAATTCTGGGCCTCAGTTACCCCAAGTTTCAAATAGACACAATAACTTCCATGTTACATATCTTGAAGGTCATATATCTTAATTGTTGCTAAAGTGATCTGAAGAAGACAAACTAAAGAGAGCCATTGCTTCTTAACACAAATAGGATACAGTAGAAATAACAGGAGACAGAATAGACGTTCTGGCTCAGGCATTAGGCATTTATTTGCTAGCTGAGTTGGGTGGCAAATAAATGGTCAGGGTGACTGACCATAGATGAGTTGGAACAAACTGGTTAAAATCATTTAAGGTTTTTTTCCCAACTCTATGATTATATGTAAGTTAGCCCTTCCAAAACTATATACTATCCAGGGTTCTATTCTCTATTAATACTACTTTTATAACAAACTTAATAAACAAAAATTCAATATTATAACTAAGATAAATTAAAATCATCACTTTCTGAAAGAACTTAAAATAAGATTTCTTTAAATAGCTTTCCCAGAGCATAGACTTCCATTTATTAAAGCTAACACTTTACATATACCTTCCTAAAAACACAATTAATGTTATATTAAATTATACCTACAACTATCACCTACAGTTGATTAAAGAAAATACAAAGGATGAATGAGCTTCTGTAAAACAAAATTGAAAACCAGGTATAATGAATCCAGTTTTAGATATACATCTTTAGGTAAGCTCGAGGTTATATTCAATAGTTACATACAGGTTTCTGTACTACTTGGCCAAGAGTTGAGCTGCTGTTTAACAGAGGACCCGAGTTCCACTTTCCCACACAAGCTGCCCAGTCCCCTCAGCCAGAACCCTTGCACGGCCACCTGCCCTAACCTCCCCACAATTCCACAACTAAAGATCTAAGCCCTAGTAGAACAGGATGTCCCCAGTACACTGTTCTAGTCCCAACTCCCTGGTGCCTAGACCATACTGGTTGTGAAATATTTGGCACTCTTGGGTAAACTGGAAGTAAGTAAAATGTTTATTTTGCATTCTAAAGGAAAAATAAGAGGTTACTTGGGTGTGACTTATCAAATTTTACTATTTCTTTGGTTGAAATTACTGATTACTGGCAGCTTTTTGTAGATAGACAGCCAGAGTCACTCTTCATCCTTTTCTGGATTACCACATCTCTCATATTTGTTGTCATTACAATAACAAGAAGTTCAGAAATAAAACTTGGACAAGAAAACTCTGCTAGACTAAGTACAAGGTATTTGCCTCTAGGAAATCAGACAGCTAAAAGTATATGTCAGTTTCATTCTCTAATCTCAACCTGTGCAAAAAATATATATATATACACATAGGATTACAAAAACGGCTTTCAAGGAAACATATTAAAACATACAGATTTTTTCTAACCACAGTTTCAGAGGAACTTAATAGAATAGTGTCTACTGGCTATATAAAATACCACCAAATACAAAAAGGCTATCATTCAATTCAATTTACTGAATTAACATTTGAATATTTTAAAGAAGCTTTTTCTAAATATTATCTCATTTGGAGCTGATCATTTATCTTGAGATATATGCTATTATCTCTGCTTCACAGATGAGGAAATTGATGCTCTGAGACATCTGCCCAATACTCATTTGGTAAGTAAGAGAGCTGGATTTGAATACTGAAACACTGACATTTGGAAAAAGAGCACTAGCAAAGAACTAGGCACAGTGTACATCACAAAGAAGCCTAAAGTGTTCCCTAAAGAAACTTAAAATTCTAACTAAAGAACAAGCTCAGAGAGAGAACATAAAGAAGAGTCTATGGGGCCTCTCTCTTGCACCATCATTACCATATTCACCCTACTACTTACTCAGGCTCCTGAGAAGCAATGGAGGGAGCATGGCTCCTACCAGCCATGATGCTCAGGCCAGGCCTACTGTCACTTTAAGACTGTAACACAAAAACTACAGGACAAGCACCAATCATGTAATACACTAAACACCAACTAAAATGGTAACGTGTGTCAGTTCTGATTCAGTGAAGTATGCATCAGAAATCAAACACACGTCCAAATAATTTTCCAAGAAGCAAAGAACTAATGAATAAGATAGAAAAGACATGCTTCAAAACAGGATCTTCTTCCCTGAGACTTGTTAGATAAAACTCTCATTTAAAAATTAATTATAATAATTTTAGCAGTAGAGTGTTATAAATCTGCTATACCTAATAGTTCTTTAATGAGCTTACTAAGGAAAAAAATAACTCTTTCACTTTATATACATACATGGCTTCTTCTATAATTTCTTAAGACTAAACAGGTCTTTTGGGCTCCCTTCAATCACCAATGACGGAACAGTTAATTATCATTTCAATATGCATCCTATCAAGTTGCTCAGAATTTTAACATCATAAGTTATTGCCTGATATTAATTACCTCAATCACAATTTTCCTAATTTTTTTTCTAAATCAAAATCTGGCCTGCTTCCATGGGCTCTAAACCTGCTTGCAGCTCCAGAATACGAGAAAGTTCCACTAATGTAGGACTCACTAAAAACAAATATAATAATAATAAATTTTAAGTGATGTTTTCACACCGTCTTTTAAAAACTGGCTTCGCCAGCCATGAAACACTTCCTCACCCTATGGAAAAGATTTGTGTCAGAGCAGTGTGAAAAAGGAAAGTATTTGGTGCAAAGAATACACAGAGCCTCTGTATATTAACATTTTATCAATGGTACAGTGTCTAGGATGTAGTCTAGAGCTTACCCTCCAAAAGGCAAAAAATATTAAATGAGGCTCTTCAAACAGAGAGGTTCAGCTGTGACATATGTACCAAAAACAGGGGCTCTATTTTCCTTGGCTTTTTAAAAATAACTTCTGAGAATGACTTCTGAGACCAACCCACAAACAGACTGTTCACACTGACCTCCTTGTTTGCCCAAGCATGGCCTAAAGAGTGAAACCACAATGTTTGGTCAGTAAAGCTATCTTCCTGCTTCGGGCTCCACTCAAGACTATTCTATCAATGCAGCCCTGGTACAAGCAACTTCTGTAGGTGTTTCATTTCTGTCACCAGGGAACATCTGTCTATGGAATTTGTATGTATTAAACAGGATGTTCTTTATGTAACAAGTATATTAAAGTAAAACTTAAAAGCATATACTAAGAGCATTAAACTTCAAAAAGATATTTTTTTCTTAACATTAAAAAAAACACTTTTTCTTGATTCTCCTCACCCGTGTTCCACATTCTATTCAACCAAGTGGACACACATTCTTTCTCCTATCCCTAAGAAGGTTACCTAATACTCATCCCATTACATGATTTCTAATAAAAACTTACTTAGATTACTACATGTGGATATGTGCAATTGCATTAATAATATATTAATAAAATTTGTTGTCTTAATTTTAAGATTCCTCGAGCAAAGCATGAGATAGTTCTTCTAAATCATTCCAAATACACAGTAAGCAATATGAATTCATTTTTATATAACAAAAATTCATTTTTCTTATATTTCACTTATACTCCTGATTATAAATACTAGCTAATCCAGACAAAGACTGGCTTTTCATCTTTGGATAGCTGTTTTCTAGTTGTCCAACTTTTCGTTACCAGAGTGGTCTAAATTTATTCAAAATGTTCTCTGGAAAAATTAACATGAACTCTGTGATTAAATATTCCTGATCTCATTACAGTGTTCTCTTATGAGGTGATTCTGAATCCCAAAAGGCCAATTTATCCACAATTACAATTACAGAATTTCAGTGATAGAAGAATCTTTGGTGGTTATCTGATACAACCCTAAATTTATAGTTGAGGAAAGTGAGGCCAGTTAAAAATTAAATTGCTTTTATGCTATCCCCAAACCTATGTGGGACCAAATGGACCTAAATAATATACAGGCAGATGATTCATGAGACCGCAATCAAAAATACATGAAGTAAATAAAAATGCATCTCTTTCGTATAATAAAGCTGCATTTAGAAAACTGAATCTTCTAAAAAATGATAATAAAATATTTAATTTGAAATTGTCTTCCTTTTCCCATTTTATTGAGATTTAATCGACATACAATGACCCATATATATTTAAAATGTACAATTAGTTCTGACCTATTTATATCCATGAAACTACTACTACAGTCAAGATAACAAACATTTCTACCAGCCTCAAGAACTTCCTTTCAATCCTTTATAATCTATCCCTCACTCTACCACTGTTGCCAGGTTAATACTGATCTGCTTTATGTCATTACAGATTCATTTGGGCTTTCCAGAACTGTATGTAAGTAGAATTATATAATATGTACTCTTTGTCTGGCTTCTTTAAAGGTAATTATTTTGAGATTCATTCATAACGTTGCATGTATCAGCAAATTTGGTCCTTTTTTACTGAGTCCACTGTATGGGTATGACATAGTTTATCTATTCACTTGTTGACTTTTGGGTTGTTTCCAGTTTTGACTATCACAAATAAAACCACTATAAAAAATTCATGTACAAATCTTCATGTGGGCATATGTTTTCATTTCTCTTGCGTAAAGACTAGGATTAGAATGACTGGTTTATAGGGTTCGTGTACAGTTAACTTTATAAGAAAGTGCCAAACTGTCTACCAAAGCAGTTACACCATTTTACATGATGTTCACATGTTCAGCAATGCATAAAAAGCTCCAGTCGCTCCACATGCTCACCATTCTAATGGGCGTGTAGTAGGATGAAGTTGTGCTTTTCCTTTGCATTTCTCTGATGACAAATTATGCTAATCATCTTTTTATGTGCTTATCCTTCATTCATATATTTTTCTTTTGTGAAGCCTCTGTCCAAACATTTTTCCACTCTTTTTTAATTGACTTGTTTGTTATTATTAAACTAAAGGAGTACTTTGTAGATTCTGGACACAAGTCTTTTGTCTGATATATATTTTGTAAATATTTTCTCAAAGTCTTGCCTTTTTTTACCTAATGGATTTTTAAGAGAAAAAGTTTATTATTTTGATAAAGTCCTATTAATCAGTATTTTCTTTTATGATATGACTTGCTGTGTCACATGCCAAGGTTGCAGAGTTTAAGTTCTATGTTTTCTTTTTTCAGTAGTATAGTTTCAAGTTTTACATGTAGGTCCATGAGTCATTTTAAGTTGATTTTTACATCTAGCATGAGGTAAGGGTTGATGTTCACTTTTTTCTGAATGTATATCCAGTTGCTCCTGTGCCACTTGCTGAAAAGACTTTCCTTCCCCTTTTTAATTCCCTCAGTACTATCAAGAACTATGAAAGGTCTGAATTTTACCCTACTTGCAAACTACAAGTAGAGTGCCACAGTTTCCTTGATACTAGCAGAAGACTCAAGACTCCTGGGTCAGAGATAAAGCACTTTATTACCCTTGGCATATTAGGCAGCATGAGCTTCATGTTCACTTTGGCTCTCCTTGCCCTCAAGTCCCACAGGGGACATGCAGAGGTAAATTCAGGTGAAGGCTGCATACACAGTGGGTCTGGGTCACAGCTGAGGGACTATCACTTAGGAAACACCAACTCATATAAAGGAGCTGCTAGCAAACCTGCCCAGCCTTTGCCTGAGTGGAAGACATTATGTTTGTCTTTCTGGAAGAAAACAGATCCAGCCTCTGCCCCAGAGAAAGGCACTATCCCAATATCCCAAAGCTGTTTGCTATACAAACATCTACGCAAAGATAGTCTGGAACAAAGATGTCAATGCCTCTTGCTCAGAAGATGTGTAGAAATTTCAGAGAATCAAAGGAATTGTCTCACTAAAGGAGCCTCTATTAAAAATCAATTGATCAAATGGAACAGAATAGAGAGCCCAGAAATAAACCCACTCATACATGGTCAGTTAATACACAACAAAACAGACATACAATGGGGAAAGCACAGCCTCTTCAATAAATGGTGCTGGGAAAAATGGACAGCCACATGCAAAAGAATAAAACTGGACCCCTGTATTACACCATACACAAAAATTAACTCAAAATGGATTAAAGACTTAAATTTAAGTCTTTTGTGAAACCATAAAACTCCTAGAAGAAAACATAGCCAGTAAGCTCCTTGACATTGGTCTTAGCAATGTTGCTTTGGATATGGCTCCAAAGGCGAGGGAAACAAAAGCAAAAATAAACAAATGGGACTACATCAGACTAAAAAGCTTCTCACAGTGAAGGAAACCACCAACAAGACAAAAAGGCCACGTACTGAATGGAAGAAGATATTTGCAATCATATATCTGATAAAGGGTTAATATCCAAAATATATAAAGAACTCAAACAATTCTACAACAACAACAACAAAAATCTGATTAAAAAATGGGCAGAGAATCTAAATAGACATTTTTCCAAAGAAGACATGAGGATGGCCAACAGGCACATGAAAATTTGTTCAACATCACTAATCATCAGGGAAATGCAAATCAAAACCACAATGAGATACTACCTTACAGATGTCAGAATGCCTATTACCAAAAGACGAAAAATAACATGTACTTACTGGTGAAGATGTGGAGAAAAGGGAACCCTTGTGCACTGTTGGTGGGAATTTAAATTGGTACAGTCACTATGGAAAAGAATATGGAGGTTTCTTAAAAAATTAAAAATAGATCTACCATACGATCCAGCAGTTCCGCTACTGGGCATCTATCCAAAGAAAATAAAAACACTAATTTGAAAAGATATATGCACCTACATGTTCAATGCAGCACTATTTACAATAGCCAAGATATGGAAACAACCTAAGTGTCCACTGATAGATGAATGGATAAAGAAGATGTGGTATACACACACCACACACACACACACACACACACACACACACAAAATGAACTACTACTCAGTCATTAAAAAAAAAAAAAATGAAATCTTGCCATTTGTGACAACATGGTGGACTCTGAGGGTATTATGCTAAGTCCAAGAAGGCATACAGAGAAAGACAAATACCACATCATTTCATTTACATGTATTCAATAGAATCTGAAAACAAAACAAACACCCAGATTCACAGAGTGAAAAAATACAAAATATTGCTAAAAAAAGTAAAGAAGCTTAAATGAATGGAGGGATTAAACCACATGAAATGGGTGAATAGGATCAGGCGATACAAACTTCCAGTTACGTAATTAATTAATTAATTTAATTAAACATGAGGAATATCCTCAATAATACTGCATTAACTTCACATGGTGACAGGTGGTAACTAGACTTATTGTGGTGATAATTTCACAACGTATACAAATGTTACATCACTAGACTGTAAACCTGAAATTAATATAATACTGTATGTCAATTATACCTCAATAAAAAAATCAACTGATCATTTATGAGCGGGTTTATTTCTGGATTCTCTGTTCTGTATAATTTCACCATACCAAATTATATTGATGACTGTAGCTTTATATAGTAAGGCTTCAAGTTAGGTAGGGTAAGTTATTCAACTTTGTTCTTCTTTTAAAACTGCTTTGGTTATTCTAGGGATTTTGAGCTTCCATATGAATTTTATAATCAGCTTGTCGGTTTCGATCCAAAAAAAAAAAGCCTGCTAGAATTTTGATTGGAATTATGTTAAATCTATAGAGCAATTTGAAGAGAATTCCCATCTTAACAATATCGTGTCTTTCAACCCATGAGCATAGTTTAATCTCTCCATTTATTTAGGCTTCCTTAGTTTCTTCAGCAATATTTTGTATTTTTCAGTGTAAAGTCGCAAAGTTGAACTCAATGCTAACAGTAGAGTCTGACGTAGACTCCATGATTTGGGAGTCATCTAACTCATTCAAAATAAAAAGTGGAACAGAGTTAAAGAAAGAGCTCCCCTAAATGTCCAACAACAGATGAATGGATAAAGAAGATGTGGTACATATATACAATGGAATTTTACTCAGCCATAAAAAGGAATGAAATTCGGTCATTTGTAGAGATGTGGATGGACTTAGAGTCTGTCAATACAGAGAGAAGTCAGTCAGAAAGAGAAAAACAAATTTCATATATTAACATATATGTGGAATCTAGAAAAATGATACAGATGAACCAATTTGCAGGGCAGGATAGAGACGCAGACATAGAAAATGGATGTGTGGACATGGAGGGAAAGGGGAGGCAGGATGAATTGGGAGATCAGGATTGACATATATACACTGCCATGTGTAAAATAGATAGCTAGTGGAAACCTGCAGTATAGCACAGGGAGCTCAGCTCGGTGCTCTGTAGTGACCTAGATGGGTGGGATGGGGGAAGGCAGGAGGTCCAAGAGGGAGGGGATATATGTATACATATAGCTGATTCACTTTGTTGTACAGCAGAAACTAACACACCATTGTAAAGCAACTATACTCTGATTAAAAAAAAAAAGAAGAAAGAGCTCTCTTTCCAAGCTGACACTGATTCATGTAGTCCATTCACTTTTAGAATCTTTAGCCATCCTGCTGTGAATTACTTTAACTGAACAGTTGCTCCCTCTAATAGAGTAGTTTTTAAATGTCAGTCCTCATGATAATTCCTGACTAGTAGTAATTGTGTGATTAATAAATTTTAATTGAATAAAATTTTAAAAATTAAGGAATTATTTACAGAGAAAATAGAGATAAAAGGATAACACATACAAGGTGATGACTGTTGAAACATTACTGTAGGTTTTAACTCATTGCTCAGTTTTTTAAAAAAACAAAAAATAAAATAGCATCTTTGCTTCCCCCTACAATCAGTAGTTCACAAAACAAGACCACAATATGCCAGAATGCTCCTTTGAAAAAGACCAAGCTTGCCAAAATTTTTCAGATGCTTTTACTTGTAAGATAATCTAAAAATCAACCTCGAAAAAGAATATTGTAATTCCATATCTAAAAGTATAAAATTAATTTTATGTGCTTCTCTCATTTTAAATTTAACATAATATTTAGCATGAAGTATTTTGGATGTAATATGCTGATATGAAAAATATCTTTAGAGAAATGCTGAATTCTGAAAGGCAATATTGTTATCTTAAAAAAAACTTAGGCCAAGTGTAAAGAGAGTTCTATTCAAAGAGGAAAATTCTCTTCTTAGACTGCATTTCTGTTAGGCAGATCATCCAATTCATCATTTTTAATATACTAGCTATGTGCAATACTGACATCAATGGAACTTACGTATTTTTATGGACAATAACATATACAACTAAACACAAAACATCAATACAAGAATATTGTTCCATTAAATCCTCCTATTTATGTTCAAATTTTGAAAGTGTTATGTTATAGCAACAGAAGGCAGAAGCTCAGAATGAACTTCTTCAAATTTCCCCCAAAGTCTCTGAAATATATATACATATATATATAATTTTTATCAATGAGAGTTATTTAAAATAAAATACTATGATCACTCTGCAATTTGATGAATTTCTTCCTGGATGAAATAGTTTTAACTTTTAAAAGAGCAGCATATAAAAATTATGTATTTTGATTATACATTTTAAGGTAAACCAAAGGAGAAGACAAGAAAAAAACTATTCCAAGACTTACTAACTACAGAAAATATTCATCTGTGCTGCTCAGGATACACTGTCAATACTGAGTAGCTACACTAAAAAACACAAATGTTAATTTATATATAACTTGACCCCCCTGCTGCTTGCTACAAATGCATTATGAGTGGAATTCAGTGACAGAAACCAAAAAAAGACAGAGTAAAATTAAAAGTACAAATTCCCTTCCATTTAAAAGCAGAGATAGTTATCAAACTTGCAAAGAAAAACTGGGAGAAGCTCAGAAATTAGATGGCACTTGGAGGAAGGTATGAAATTTAATATCTGTAAATAGTCTTTGATATTAACATTCTTGGAACTGTTATAGCACATACAGTACTAAAAATGCTAAATATGTTTTTTATAAGCTCTCTGGCATGGACAGTTTCTTAATAAAATATATCATTCATTAAACAAATGATTTAATACAAAGGTTTTCTGTTTTTCTTATAATCAAACAATGTTCTGCCCACCTGACCATGGCTATAAAATCTGAAGAGCCATTTGCCCTATCTGGCAAGGAGCACTGCTTTCCTGCTAAGTCATTCTGCCCTCTATTGTCCTCTCTACCGAGCCAGGATACACTAGGGAGCTATATGCCATGTACACAATTCCAGCCTCTTTATACCTAAGTAACCAGAACTTTTCAAACTTCACCAGTCTATGAATATATATATACAATTGCCTCTTGATGATTCTAAGCTCCTAGCTGCTTGGCCAACAACTCTAAGCTCCATCTACTTGACTGCCAGAAGCCCGCCATTTGACAGGGTGGCACAACTTTCCAGTTTTCTCAGGAATCGAAAGGAGCACTTGCAAGAGTCCATGGATGGATTACTCTTGATTTCTACTTCCCATCACAGGTCACCCAGATCCAGCCCTGATGGTTTTAGAGAGGTGGTAATCAAAGCAGCACTCATAAATTCCCTACTACCTAGCCACTGGTAGCACTGGAAAACCACCACATCTTATTGTCAAGAGGTAAGAATTCCAGCATACCTGAATGCTAGAGAACAATGCTATAATTCTAGTCAAGATAGTAAGCAGCATCCTCTTGCTTTGGGAAAAGAGTCTAAGCAGAAGCCAAATCCATTCTTCCTCAGTCTCCACAGGGGTACATAATACGGCCATTACACCAAGTTCTCACCAAAGGAAGAACAATAGAATATGAGCAGAATTCATCTGTCCACTTCCAGATCATTGCTTTTAGGAGAGCACAGATGACTCTTCCACACTTATCTCCTCCACCATCTGGACAACAATGAAGCTTACAATGGGGATGGTGACTCCATTAAATGGAAGGAGACTCAATTTCTGAATGAATGCCTGCCAACTGGAAGCAGCCAGGACTATTATGTAAGTAGGAAATAAACTTTACTGAACCAGCCATTAAATACTTGGGTTTGTTACTGCAGACTACCCTAACTGAAAAAGGATCCCACAGTAAGGATGATACACTCTCAACCATTGTCCTTTCTTGCAATCTACTCTACAAAGAAATATATACAGGGCTTCCCTGCTGGCGCAGTGGTTGAGAATCTGCCTGCCAACGCAGGGCACCTGGGTTCGAGCCCTGGTGCGGGAGGATCCCACATGCCACGGAGCAACTAAGCCCGTGCGCCACAACTACTGAGCCTGTGCTCTAGAGCCCGTGAGCCACAACTACTGAGCCCGCACGCTGCAACTACTGAAGCCTGCGTGCCTAGGGCCTGTGCTCCGCAACAAGAGAAGCCACAGCAATGAGAGGCCCACGCACCGCAACGAGGAGTAGCCCCTGCTCTGCACAACTAGAGAAAGCCTGCGTGCAGCAACGAAGACCCAACCCAGCCAAAAATAAATAAAATAAATAAATTTATTTAAAAAAAAAAAAAGAAATATATACAGAAAACTATAAGGAGTCTCTATAGTGCATATTAAAAGCTCATTTATAACTTTTTTAATATATAAATTTATTTATTTATTTTTGGCTGCGTTGGCTCTTCATTGCTGCACGCAGGCTTTCTCTAGTTGTGGCGAGCAGGGGCTAATCTTTGTTGTGGTGCGCGGGCTTCTCACTGTGGTGGCTTCTCTTGTTGCGGAGCATGGGCTCTAGGCGCGCGGGCTTCAGTAGTTCTGGCACACGGGATCAGTAGTTGTGGCTCGCGGGCTCTAGAGCGCAGGCTCAGTAGTTGTGGCGCACGGGCTTAGTTGCTCCACGGCATGTGGGATCTTCCCAGACCATGGCTCGAACCCGTGTCCCCTGCATTGGCAGGCAGATTCTTAACCACTGTGCCGCCAGGGAAGCCCAAAAGCTCATATATATCTAAATGCCACCTCTGGGGAGATTTCAAGTAGGTTTTCTGCCCCTTAGAATTCCTTTATGTAAATCAGAGAATGCAAATAGTAAAATAGAGGTAAGGGTACCATCAAACTACACCCACCAAAAACATTTGACTTTTAGCTGGGCTTAGCCTATTATATTAATCATTTAATTTGACCCTCACAACAAAACTGTGAAATAGATATTATCCCCATTTTACAGAGAGAAAAAATTGGAATGTAGTTTCCATAACTTTGTAACAGCCACAAATGGAAAACTAAGCATGGACTTTAAAACTGAGCTAAGAGATACCCAAAGGTAACTCTTTTATTTATAATATACTTGGATTATACTGTATTTCCCCTCCAAGTTTTTATGTATTTGTTGGTATACACCAGCTATAAAATAAACATTTCTACACAGTATAATCAGGCCTTGAAATAAAGTTACTATTTCAATTCAGTCAAATTTATCGGGCTTTTTTCTTTTTACATATTATATATAATTAGAAGGGACACGTGTGTGGTTTCAACCATACTTTTGCCCCCCACAGGACATTTGGCAATGTCTGGAGACATTTTTGGTTGTCAAAAATGGAGGGAGAAGATGCCACTGGCATTTACTGGATAGAAGTCAGGAACACTGCTAAACATCCTACAGTGCACAAGAAAGTCCCTTGGAACAAAGAATTATCTGGTTCAAATGTCATAGTACATAGGTTGAGAAACCCTACCCTAGAGTAATTTACAATGCAGGGCAAAACTCTACGCTCCAATGAAGCACCTAAAATTTAGGATGACCATTCAAATAAAAAAGATTGCTCCAAAAAGACGAAAGGGTAGACCATGTATTTAAAACACACACACACACGCACACACACGTATTAGACCTTGAAACTGTGTATCTCAAAAGACAGCAGAAGGAGGCAGTGGTAAGATAACTAAATTGCTGGAGAAGCAAACCAACCCTGTCAGACCTCAGGCAGACCACATCAGAATTGAGAAGGGGAAGGGTTCTAGAAAATTACTCTTTAAAATCAAAATATAGTCACTTTTATTTTTTTCTCAAAAGGTTACTAGAAGGCATTATCCTACTGAATGAATAGTGAATTTCTTGCATGGTAAAAATATTTTTAAACATCAGTTATAACAAGCTGTATACCTTATTCAGGGCCTTCTTTTCAAAAATCAAAGGCATCAAAAATGTTCTTAAGATCTCAATTTATTTTCTTCCCTATGTAAATTGCAAATTGGAACAAGTGGCTCAGATCTCTCAGTGGAACTCTTGGCAAAAATTAACAAATAAGGCTAGTACAAAAATATTAAGGCACGGAAAGCTTAATTAAAAATTCCTCCATAGGGCTTCCCTGGTGGCGCAGCGGTTGAGAATCTGCCTGCCAATGCAGGGGACACGGGTTCGAGCCCTGGTCTGGGAAGGTCCCACATGCCGCGGAGCAACCAGGCCCGTGAGCCACAACTACTGAGCCTGCGCGTCTGGAGCCTGTGCTCCGCAACAAGAGAGGCCGCGACAGTGAGGCCCGCGCACCGCGATGAAGAGTGGCCCCCGCTCGCCGCAACTGGAGAAAGCCCTCGCACAGAAACGAAGACCCAACACAGCCAAAAATAAATAAATAAATTAATTAATTTAAAAAAAAAATTCCTCCATAAAAATACCACTAAGCTTTGTACAAAATTATAATCCATAATCAAGATGCTAAAAATAAGTCTTGATTATTTCTAAGACCCTCTCCTTTTCTAAAACTGTATGATTCTACACATCATCAATTTTTTGTATACCTTTTTTCTGTTATCTGGCATAATTTATGCCAGATAACAGAAAAAAGCTAATTAATTTTCCTATTAGCATCTGTTTGAGGTGGGTAAAAGAACTCACAAATATTGTGAGCTGGTAAGTTTACAGCACTTATTTATACAGGCCGCTATAAATACAGCCAGGACATTTTTCTGAATCATAGATCTTAAAGAAATTCTGTATTAACTTTTCTGATAGATGTTGACCATAACCAGGTGTTGGTGTATATCACATTTTACAATATATACGGTCCTAAAATGATCTGAAATTTGAGTTTTTGAAAATAAAATTAGGTTTAAACTCACTAGGTGAGTAATTTAGAACCATCCCTTAGAAAAATTTTTACACAATTAAGAGTTTTGAAATGCGAATAAACCAGTATGATTCTGAATGGAATTCTTTAATATACTTATACCTGTGATTACATGTGTTAGAATTGTTTTAAAATCTTATTTAAACTCTTATAAAGGCTTATTGTAAGAAAAAGACTCAACACTAATGTTCAAGTCATTAGTTTTTTAACTGTTATTCTCTATAAAATTAATCCATAAATTATTCACAAACCATCAGTTTTACTAAGTGTCTTTAATAAATTGTAAAAGATTACCATATTTAGCTCTGTGGAGAAAACTATAAGCGGATTACATCATATAATTACAAAGTGAAATAACACGTAAGAAGAATGAAAAAGTTAAGAAGTAAATAAATGACTTCATTTATTTAAGACAAAATTTAAGACATTTAATTTTTATTGATGATACAATAGTGAACAAAACAGACCAAATCCCTACCCAGATGCAGCTTAGAGTCTAGTGGCCTAGAACCCTATCAACAGAATGCATATTCTAGCATACTTTACTAACAAAAGAGTGCATGTTTCCATAAAAATTACTTCCATCACCTCTGTTCTAGGATAATCAAAAATCTTTACCCAGTTGATTGACAAAAAAAATAGACTTCTTCTTTTCCACCAGGAAACACCCATCAGATCTTTGCTAGGGTATATACTGTCATCAATGGGAAGGAATCATCATTTCTGATGTGTTCTTCTTCCCTTCAACACGGCAGTACACAACAGCAAATGTTGGATGAAATGAGTGTTTAACCAGTGACTACAGGGTTGCAATTTCTAACGGTTATACCAGTTAGACTACATACATACTCCTCTGGATTGGGGGAAAACAAGTTAATTTAGGCATATAGTGTCCAGAATTGCTATTAACATGACAGATCCTTATTCTTCTTTTCAGAGTCTTTAAACAGTTCCATACACACGGAACTCATTCAATAAATATGTATTCACAAATTAGTTAATTTACAAGTGCACAATAAAGTTTATACCAAAAAAAAAATGCACAGAAAAGGGATAATGACAAAGTGAGCTTTCCTCAAAGATTTTAAAACCCTTCTCAGATTTTTTAAAAGAAGCACAATGTAACCCAAGTGTGTGTCCTCTCTCTCCCTCCTCTCTCACTCTAATAGCTTTTTTTTTTGGCTTTTTTCCTGTTTTGAAATAAATTTCTGTACAAAATTACCAGTGCTTGCGCTGCCAAAGCTTAGCCAGAAAGCAAAAAGGAATGCTTTTAACTTCATTGGTTTGAAGTGATACACACAAATCTGTTCCATTCATATATTTTTCTGACAGATTGCCTGATACTCTTGGCACAGTCATTTTTTTCCTAAAATGCTAAAAAAGCAGGAGATGGTCAACTTTTTACTCAAAGTCAAGCAAAACCAGAGAAAGAAAAATAATCTATCATTCCTTCACTCCTGGCAAGAAACGCCACCACACTGCAACATTCAAGAACATTACTTCCAGTACTGCATAATAGCCCATGTGCCCTGCTACACAGGATGTAAAATCCAGGCCTTCAGCTGCTCCCTTACCTTGATCCCTTAAAATAAGCACAGATGGTTAGCTAATGCTACAGGTCACCTTCTTCTTCCTCTTTCGCCTTCTGACTTTACATGAAGACAAAAGAAAGTTTAACCGAATGTTTCCAAGGCAGTGGTTCTCAACTCTGACTACATGTTAGAATTACCTATGGAAAAAAAGCATGGAGATTCCTAAAACAAATTAAAAATAGAACTACCATATGGTCCAGCAATTCCACTCCTGGCTATTTCACAAAGAAAACAAAAACGCTAATTAGAAAATATATATGCACTCCTACATTTATTGCAGCATTACTTACAATAGCCAAGATATGGAAGCGACCTAAGCTCCCATCAACAGATGGATAAAGAAGATGTGTTTATATACACACACACACACACACACACACACACACACACACACACACACACACTGGAATATTCCTCAGCTATAAAAAGAATGAAATTTTGCCACTTGCGACAACATGGATGGACCTCAAGGGTATTATGCTAAGTAAAATAAGTCGGAGAAAGACAATACCATATGATTTCACTTATATGTGAAATCTAAAAAACAAAATAAATGAACAAACATAACAAAACAGAAGCAAGTTATAGATACAGAGAACAAATAGGTGGTTGCCAGAGGGAAGCGAGGTGGGGGTAGGAAAGAAATAGGTGAGGGAGATTAAAAGGTACAAATTTCCAGTTGCAAAATGACTGAATCAATAATTATGTAATATGTATGGTGACATATTATAACTAGACTTGCTGTGGTGATCATTTTGAAATGTATATAAAAAGAATCACTATGTTGTGTTACAGAAACTAACATAGTGCTGTAGGTCAATTATACTTCAAAAACCAACCAACAAACAAACTCACAGAAAAAAAAGATCAGATTTGTGGTTACCAGAGACAGGGGTGGAGAGGGAACTGGATGAAGGTGGTCAAAAGGTACAAATTTCCAGTTATAAGATAAATAAGTACTAGGGATGCAATGTACAACATTATATAAATATAATTAACACTGCTGTACATTATATATGAAAGAGAGTAAATTCTAAGAGTTCTCATCACAAGGGAAAATTTTTTTTTCTATTTCTTTAATTTTGTATCTGTATGAGATGATGGATGTTGACTAAACTTATTGTGATAATCATTTCATGATGTACATAAGTCAAATCATTATGTTGTACACTGAAACTCATACAGTGCAATATGTCAATTATATCTCAATAAAACTGGAAGAAAAACAAACAAAAAAAAAGAATTACCTATGGAACTCAACCACTGCTGAGCCCCACACTAAACCAATAATAAATCAAAATCTCTCAGGGTGAGACCACATTGGTAATTTTAAAAAGCTCCCCAAGTGATTCTACAGAGCAGCCAGGGTGGAAAACCAATGTTATAGGTCAAAAAAATCAGGAGACTGAGAGCTGCCTCTCCCTACTTTAAATTATTTCTGTAAAAATTTATACATAGATTACAGTCAGGGTTCTCATCAAAAGAGAAACTTTATGGCTGAGTAATATTCCATGGTACATATGTGCCACATCTTTATCCATTCATCTGTTGATGGACACTTAGGTTGCTTCCATGTCCTGGCTATTGTAAATAGTGCTGCAATGAACATTGTGGTACATGACTCTTTTTGAATTATGGTTTTCTCAGGGTATATGCCCAGTAGTGGGATTGCTGGGTCATATGGTAGTTCTATTTTTAGTTTTTTAAGGAACCTCCATACTGTTCTCCATAGTGGCTATATCATACAGAGTCAAGTAAGTCAGAAAGAGAAAAACAAATACCGTATGCTAACACATATATATAGAATCTTAAAAAAAAAATGGTTCTGATGAACCTAGGGGCAGGACAGGAATAAAGATACAGACGTAGAGAATGGACTTGAGGACACGGGGAGGGGGAAGGGTAAGCTGGGATGAACTGAGAGAGTGGCACGGACATATATACACTACCAAATGTAAAATAGATAGCCAGTGGGAAGCAGCCGCATAGCACAGGGAGATCAGCTCGGTACTTTGTGACCAGCTAGAGGGGTGGAATAGGGAAGGTGGTAGGGAGACACAAGAGGGAGGGGATATGGGGATATATGTATACGTATAGCTGATTCACTTTGTTATACAGCAGAAGCTAACACACTGTAAAGCAATTATACTCCAATAAAGATGTTAAAAAAAAAAAACTGACACTGGGGGAAAAAAAAAGAAACTTTTTGTTTTGAGTATCAAGGGACGAAATACATGCTATGTTTTTGTTTCCTAATCAGAGAGTTTTCAGATTGAAGAAATATACCCTTTAAAAATATCATGTTTAGGGACTTCCCTGGTGGTCCAGTGGGTGAGAATCCATGCTTCCCCTGGGTTCGATCCCTGGTCAGGGAACTAGATCCCACATGCACGCCGCAACTAAAAAGAAGTCCACATGCCTCAACTAAGACCCGGCGCAGCCAAAATAAATAAATAAATAAATATATTTAAAACAAATTTTTTTAAATAAAGTAACTAAAAAAAAAGTCATGGTTTAACATTCACATGGTAGACTTTAATTTCTAAATGAGTTTGCTTGGAATCAATACTGAAGAATTCTTTCCGCAAAGTACAGGATAATAGCTGAGTAACCATGTTTTGTAACAACTAACAGAACCAGGAAATTGTATTTCCTTGTTCATTTTAGAGACAAGCATGCACCTACATTTTATGCATGATTCTTCATATTAATTGAGACACAAAATAATTATTCATAAGTTTTTCATAGCAGGCTTGAATCTGACTACTGAAAACAGAAGAAAACAATTGTTATCTTTAGTCACTAAGAATAACACTTCACTAATATAATTATTAATGAATCCTAAGGAGAAAAATGAAACAATAACTCAACATTTTTAAAAGGCAATTTTCTGCAGATTTATTCTTACATACTTTTTTAAACACGTGTCCTTTACATGTATCTGGTGGGGCTTTTTTATAAGCTACAATGACACCAGCAATTCTCCAATCAGAAAGCCTCATGATCAGGTTCCCATAGACATATCCACTAGATAGTACTACAGTGTGGCTATTCAAGGAATTATGAGGCTGGCCTTCTCTTTTCTAGACGTAGCTATTACCGCTATCACTGATGGAATGTAAATAAAGAGTAAATTCAGATGAACACTTTCATTACAGTGTAAGGACATCAGAAGAGCACAAACTATACACAGGTAAGTTAGACACCTGTATTGCCATTCAGTTAGTGAATCTCAGGTTGAAAACATGCCTTATTTCTTTCTGTTTCTGTTCTCTTTTTTCCTAGGAGATGATACTTCCTCTTTCACTTTTCCTTCCTGTTAGATCATTCTACTTTTGATCCTAGGCCACATAATAACTTTCAACTCTCTATATTTTCTTTTAACTCTGGGTTTCAAGCCCACAAATACATTCTAAGGTCTAAGCTATTCTCCTTGCCTTCACCTGAGTGTTCTTTCAGTGAAGATCCCTGCATTCTCCTAACAGGCATCCCCAACTAGACTTTCCTTTGTTTTTAGCCACCTAGCACCTTCCTCAGGTTCCCTAAGGCTAAGCTTACTCCCATCTTAACTTGCCTTACCTAGACACCCACCCCAGCTACCTCTCAGCTCTTCTTTCCTTCCTTTGCTTCCTGGAACCTACAGGACTTGGATAGACTCCCAGGTGGCTCATAATCCTGACTTCTGCTTCGAAAACCTTCTTAAGTGGATTATTATTCACATCAACATATTAGACTTAGTGTACAAAGAAATCTTACTCTGTAATATTGTAAATTTTGTAATAATATTCATATACTTAAAATATCATACTCATATACTTTTAAACACATATTTTTGAACAGTTTGAAGCCTCCCCATAACCATTCTCCAATGGTTTCAGTATGAAAAGCAATTTTCACTTCCACAAAGTATTTTGAAGAGCTAGCTATTTCCTGTGTAATAGATCAACATCAGTATTTACCATAGGTGAAGTCATTTTAAAAGTTCTCTTTTCTAAAAAGCATGGCTTGTGAGGTTCACACGAATACTAGAACACTTCAAATAATTTTGTCAATGATTAACTTTTAGAGTAGACATACTTGAATAATGCCACTTAGAAAGAACACTAAAGTTTTGTTTGTTTGTTTTTCAAATGTGCCTCTAGAAAGGGAGAGAATAATATCAGATTTTAATGAATTTCTCTGTCTTTAATACATTTAGAAAACTTCTCACGTAGGTAGACTTCAGCTTTCAGAAGGCAGTAAAAATTAACTCCTTTTGAACTGATGACCAAAAAACACTAATCAAAAACATAAGGAAGGGACTTCCCTCGTGGCTCAGTGGTTGGGAATCAGCCTGCCAATGCAGGGGACATGGGTTCGATCCCTGGTCTGGGAAGATCCCACATGCCGCAGAGCGACAGGGCCTTTGTGCCACAACTACTGAGCCCGCGTGCTGCAGCTACTGAAGCCTGTGTGCCTAGAGTCCGTGCTCTGCAACAAGAGAAGCCAATCACAATGAGAAGCCCACACACCGCAATGAAGACCCAACGCAGCCCCCCAAAAATAATAAATTAATTTAAAACAAAACAAAACATAAGGAATATAGAAAATGAAAGATAATTAATTCTAAATAAATAAGGCTAACAAATCAAAATAAAATTTGTGTTTCAACTGATTAAAAATGTTGCAAAAATCCCTCAAGGCATCATTTTATTCTCCTCATACAAGAATTCTTTGTGGGAGTCACATTGCAATTAGATCTGTTAAGAATCTCAGAACATTTCTTTTCAATGTATCATATGACACAAAGGTTCTTATTCACTGAAAGATTTAATACCTTTTGACTTTCAACTTTTCTGCCTTTATATAAATGCCTATCACTGTAATGGTTATTCAATATAAGAGAGGAAAAGACCATTTTGAGAATCCGCCTGCCAATGCAGGGGACACGGGTTCCAGCCCTCGTCGGGGAGAGCAACAAAGCCCATGCGCCACAACTACTGAGCCTGCGCTCTAGAGCCCGCGCGCCACAGCTACTGAAGCCTGTGCGCCTAGAGCCCATGCTCCGCAACAATGAGAAGCCTGCGCATGGCAACAAAGAGTAGCCCCTGCTCGCTGCAACTAGAGAAAGCCCGCGTGCAGCAACGAAGACCCAATGCAGCCAAAAATAAATAAATAAATAAATAAATAAATAAATAAATAAATAAATAAATAAATAAATTCTTTTTTTAAAAAAAGAAAAGCTTCAAATTTTCTCTCAAAAATAAAGATTTTTCTTTTAATAGTTCAAAGGAATAGGTACACAAAGATTCAAATTTTAATTATAATTCAGGCTAAGTCCTTGTTTACAACAGCCTTCCTGAATTCAAGTGCAAGTACACTTCCAGATCTAAACAATATGAGCCCCCTGAGACATGTGAGTTCCAGACTAGCCTCCCATCAGTCAAAATTCTTAACTGTAAAACATCAAATTACCACAGCAACAATAACAGATCTGGGAATCATTTTCTCACCATCTGTTTATATCAGAAACAAATTATCAAACTGAGGATGTTAAGACACAGGGCCCTAGACAAGAGAATTATGATGACAAGATCAAACATATAAATATATATATATATGATATAGGTATATATCAAAATCACCCTTTGAAATTATATTATCTCCACTGAGTACAGTATCATTTCCTTTAATCAAAATTGCAAGTCAGGGCTTCCCTGGTGGTGCAGTGGTTGAGAATCTGCCTGCCAATGCAGGGCACACGGGTTCGAGCCCTGGTCTGGGAAGATCCCACATGCCACGGAGCAACTGGGCCCGTGAGCCACAATTACTGAGCCTGCGCGTCTGGAGCCTGTGCTCCGCAACAAGAGAGGCCGCGATGGTGAGAGGCCCGCGCACCGCGATGAAGAGTGGTCCCCACTTGCCGCAACTAGAGAAAGCCCTCGCACAGAAACGAAGACTCAACACAGTCATAAATAAATAAATAAATAAATAAAAGAACGTGAATTAAAAAAAAAAAAAAAATTGCAAGTCAGTCCTAATAAAAGTTAATTAAAGCAAATAGATTGTATCACTTTTTAAAACATGATATACAGAGACAGTTTAGAATCAGCAAAAAGAACACTGGCCTCAGAGTTCTAACTCTGTAACTGAACTGTGTAATTTTGACACAGTCAATTAATCTATCTGCATCACTTACTTTAGCTGGCTACCTACCTTACAGTGAAGTTGAGGCAGCAAACAAGATAACATGCATGAAAACCCTTCCTAAACTGCTCTTTTATAAACGTTAGTAATCAGTCCAAAAGCTACAAGTTTTATTTCCAATAGGTGGTAAGTTTTCACCTGGGTAAAGGAAAAAAAAATCAAATAAATTCAAGTTATTTAGGCTATAAGAAGAGTACACAGAAAAAGTATCAAATACTACATTAAAAATTTAAGACTTTAAAAATAAAAATTTCTTATCAACGTTAGAAAGGAATGGCTACTAAGAGATATCACAAGTAGAGAGTAAAAATATGTGTATGTGAAGTGTATATGCAATAATCCACATGAGATTATTACAGTCATGAAAAAATAGCTTTTTCAAGACCTGCTAGGCCTGTCCGTGAGTGCAATGAAATGTGATAGAACAAACTTCTTGTCTCATTCCACAAACACTTCCTGAACACCTATCATGGGAAAAACACTATGATGGGTGCTGAGCAAGAATAAGATGAGTAAGAGGAAATTCTCCTGCACTCCTCATGGAAAGGCTGTATCACCAGGGCATGCCTAGCCTTAACATAAAAATAAGGTAACTTGACTGGTTTTGCCGAAGAGTCATCAAATTCTTCTTGTTCTGTATAGTAGTGCAGCTCAAATAATAGTACAGCTCAACAACAATTTCTTTGGGGATAGGGCATTTGTTGGGTTTAGCTCATCTGTTCATTAGCAAATATTCACTGAGCCTCTAATAATTACAACAGATGTGTCTCAAAGGAAATCTTAACTCTACAACTGTACAACGTGGACATAATGCACAACTAAATTATTTGGTGTTTTCTTTTGAGTTCCTTTTTCAGTAAGAAGAAGAAAATTAAAAAAAAATAGTGGCAACATTATTCTTCAATATTGAAATCTAGCTACAACCGGTAGACTGAAAAGAGTGAACTAATGCCACATCTGTCCTGCCTGTCCATCTCTCATCCATCTATGGTGACTGTCCCATTTCTACACGATAGACCACACTAATAAAGCAGTGAGTGAACACAGGATGTGAACACAGTTATTTCAGGATGAAATAACTGAAGTGTAAGTTCTTAGATTCTGATTGCAGACGGCCCCAGGTACACACAAAGCAGGTTTTTGCCAAGAAATACTGTGCAAGCTGTTGACACTCTGTTTCCTTCAATATGAAAACCTCCCCAACAACTCAAGGTCACAACCAATCATCTACTATTTAGAGTTCAAACTACAGCATTATTTAGAATATAGTCCAAGTAGTTTCCAGGAGATTAAATAACATAGCCACGATAAGAGAAGAGGAGGGAGGAATAAAATAAGGGTATGTAACCATTTTCATACAGAGTTCTTATAAAATGGATAAGCAGAAATCTATCACACAGAAACACTGAGAAAGCAGGATAAACCAAAGTGCTGGACTGGTTTTAAAACAAACTATTCTAAGACTGTTTAAACAGCTATAAGTTACAATATAGTCCATGTGAGCTCAATGCACTACACAAAGGTTAATAGGAAATGGAATTCTCTAAGAATCTCATGCTGAAACAGCTCAAAGTCAAAGGGACCTTTTTTCTTTTTCTTTTTCTTTTTTTTTCCCAATCAAGCTGACCTAAGCAGAATAAGACACTGAGTTTCGATATAAGAGGTCTTATTTCAAATGCCAGGAAGCCCATATGAGCAAGATAGTTTAAGACTCATTACTTTCGGACAAAACATTTGACCCTTCTAGAAGTTAGTTTCCTCATATGTAAAATGAGAGGGGTAAATAGTTCACTGGTCTTCAAATTTTATTTTCAGGAGTACCAGACTGCTTCAGGGTTAGGTGGAAACCAAGCCAGCTCCAAACCTCACTTAAATGAGAGCAGATGAAGTTTTAACTAGTTTCTATATTGGAGTCCTGTGTAGAATTTCATTTGGAAAAAAAGGGGGGAGAGTTCTGCTGCTGAAAAGAATTACTCAGAAAACAACAAAAATAAATAACCTCAGATCACATTTATTTAAAATCATGATTGCAATAAACACTTCTATTGAAAACAGAAAGTGTTCTACTCTTGCCATAATGCCCTCTCACCATAAACAACTAGAAAATTGGAAAAAAGATATTTTTTCGGACACTGAGACAGACAATAGACAACCCAGGACTTATGACCCGTGAGTGAAGAAAAACAGACAGTGAAACTCTTCTTCCAAGAGGCACTTTCCACAACAGAGTGCAGGGAGGGGAACCTCCTGAAAGGAGATCATGAAAGTCTCACTGAGTTGAAGAGACAGAAGTAAGATTTAGGGGAGACAAAAGAGGCTGGAGTTTGTGGGGCAGAATATCAGAGTTGGGAGGTTGGCAGAGAAAAAGTTCCAGAACCTGCACAGAGGTCCTTTGAGTCTATGGCTGACTATTAAACTACGCTTATGTATAGAGAAAACTCCATGAGGTTTGGCAAACCATCTGGGAGCTGTAAGCTAAGTAATTCCCAGTGGTCTCACTGGGCTGGGAGACCGAGTTCTGATGCACATGAGTGTAGAGAAACTGACAACCCCAGACACTGAGCGCAGAAGGGTCATATCTTAGTAGGGCTAAACCAGCCTACATAAAGGTGTCACTAGACCCACCCCAACAAAGCTTTGAAAAAAGTCTCAAAAAAAAATCAAGCTAAAGCACAGTAACTTAGCCACCACTTGAAACAAATTTCAAAAAATTTAAAGGAACACAATAAAATCTAAACACTTAACAGTATAATAGTCCAACACCCAATCAAAAAATTCTAGGTGTTAGCGGTAAAAAGATAAAAGTGAGATCCATAAATGGGTGCGGAAAAAAAGAGAGAACAAAACAGACCCCAAGATGCAAAAAATAATAAACAAGGAAACTTTAAAACAGCTTATATGAATAGGCTCAAGTGTTTAAAACAAAATATGATAAAAAGGAAAATGGAGGGACTTCCCTGGCAGCACAGTGGTTAAGAATCTGCCTGCCAATGCAGGGGACATGGGTTCAAGCCCTGGTCCGGGAAGATCCCACATGCCGCGGAGCAACTAAGCCCGTGCGCCACAACTACTGAGTCTGAGCTCTAGAGCCCACAAGCCACAACTACTGAAGCCTGTGTGCCTAGAGCCTGTGTTCCACAGCAAGAGAAGCCACCACAATGAGAAGCCCATGCACCGCAACAAAGTGTAGCCCCCGCTCACCGCAACTAGAGAAAGCCCGTGTTCAGCAATGAAGACCCAATGCAGCCAAAAATAAATAAAGAGATAAATTTATTTTAAAAAAAAAAAGGAAAATGGAAGGCATAAAAATGGAACTTGGGGAGATGAAAAACAAAATACCCGAAATGAAAAGCTCAGTAAATTTAAAAAAACAGGAACTAACAAAAGTGGAAGAGAGAAATTTTAAAAGGACTGCAAAAATGAATAGATCCTAAGTAACCTGTGGGACAATATTAAACAGTCTGATATATGCACAACTAGAATCAAGAAGGAAAGAAAAAAAGGTCAGAAAAAGCATTTGAGGAAATAATGGCCAATAATCTTCCAGATTTTTACAAAAATAATAAACTCACAGATAGTAGGAGCTCAGGTAGGATATATACAATGAAAACCACACCAGAGTATTTAAATCACATTACTGGAAATTGGTGATAAAGAGAAAATCTTAAAGCAGGTGTAGGAGTACTTTAAATAGTCTACATGGGAGTCTTTTATCAGATATTGTAGGGCAAATACTTTGTCCTAGTATTCCTACTCATTTTTTAACAGTGCCTTTTGATGAGAAGATTACAGTTTTTATCATGTCCAATTTATCAATTTTTCTTTTAGGTTTAGTGCTTTCTATGTCCTGTATAATAAATCATTTCCTATCTTCAGGCCATGAAAATATTCTCCTATGAGCTCCTATGATCCATCACAAATTAATGTTTATATATATCATGAACTAGAGTTCAAGGTACATTTGTTTCCCAAATATATACCCAGTTGTTCCAGCCAGACTGGAAAACACCATAATTTATGGGGCATTGCATTGAGTACTCAGAAGGGCCTTGCCTCACTAGTGAAGAATAATGAGCCAGGGACTAAATGCTGCTCTTGCCCTGCCTAACAAATATTTAAAAGCAAGATCCAAAAGAATCAAATTGTTTCCAAGTAACTTAACTGCATCTTAGGAAAAAAGCTCAAAAATATTAGTAGGAATACAAAAATGTTTAGTACCCAATAATGTCTGGCATCCAATCAAAGATTCTAAGAAATTCAAAGAAGCAGGAAAACTTGAACCATGACATGGAGAAAAATCAATCAATTGAAGCTAACCTAGAACTGACACAAATTTTAGAAATGGTAGATAAGGACATGAAACCATCACTTTAACTGTACCGAATGGTCAAAAAGTTAAGTAGAAATATGAAATATTTAGGGATAAATCTGGCAAAAAAATGTGCAAGAATGTACACTGAAAACTACAAAACTGCTCAGAGCAATTAAAAAAGACCTATATAAATGGAGAGCTACATCTTGTTCATGAAAATTCAATATTGTTGCGATGTCAGTTCTCCCCAAACTGATATATAGATTCAAATCAAAATACCAGCAGGTTCTTTTGTAGAAATTGACAAGCTAATTCTAAAATTCATATGGAAATACAAAGTACCTAGAAGACCCAAACAACTTTGGAAAAGAAGAACATAATTGGAAGGCTAACTCATTCTGATCTTAAGACTTATTATAAAGCTACAGTGATCAACACAATGTGGTATTGGCAGTGTCCAGAAATAGACCCACATGTATATGGACAATTGATTTTTAGCAAAGGAAATTCAGTAGAAAAAGACAGTCTTTTCAACAAAAGGTACAGGAACCTCTAGATATCCATATAAAAAAATAAAGAATACTGATCCATATCTCACAGCATATATAAAATTAACTCAAAATGTTATCATACACTAAGAAGTAAAATCGAAAACTATAAAAATCTAGAAGGAAACATAGGAGAATATTTTTGTGGCCTTGGATTAACCAAAGACTTCTTAGATATGATACCAAAAGATGATTCATAGAAGAAAAAAACTACAAAACTGGACTTCAAAGTTAAAAGATTCTTCTATCCAAAAGACACTGTTAAGAGAATAAAGGGACAAGCCAAATACTGGGAGAAAGTATTTGCAAATGCATGTATCTGACAAAGGCCTTGTATCTAGAATATATAACAAACTTTTAAAACTCAACAATAAGAAAATAAACAACTTAATTTTAAAAACTGGGAAAATATTTCATCAGAAATTCACAAAATAAGATATATGGATGGCAAAAAAATATCACAATAAAAGATGCTTGATATCACTAGTCATTAGGGAAATTCAAATTGAAACCACAGCAACATTCTCCTACAAACCTATTAGAATGACTAAAATTAAAGACTGAGCACATCAAGTGTTGGTGAGGAAGCAAAGGAACTAGCACTCTCACACACTGTTAGTGGGAGTGTAAAGCGGTACAACCATTCTGGAAAACAGTTTGGCAGTTTCTTAAAAAGTTAAATGTACACCTACCATGTGATCTAATCAACCCACCCCTATGTGTTTACCCAAAAGAAAAGTGTATGCTTATACAAAAACTTGTATACATACATTTCACAGCAACCCTATTTGTAATATCTAAAATGTAAACAATCCCTATGTCCATCATCAGGTAAATGGATAAACAAATTGTGGTACAACATAAAATAGAATCCTACTGAGCAATAAAAAGAAATGAAGAATTGATATGTGCACAGCATGAATAATTATACTGAACAAAAAGCCAGACCAAAAAAAAAGTACATACTGGATTATTCTATGTATATAAAATTCTAGAAGATGCAAACTAGGCAATAATGACAGAAAGTATCTCAGTAGTTGTCTGGAGTGGAAGGGGGGATTACAGAGGGACTCAAAGAAACTTTTGTATATGATGATACGTTCATTATCTTCATTGCTGTGATAATCTCATAAGTGTATACACTATGTCCAAACTTACCAAACAGTATACTTTAAATATGTGCAGTTTATTGGACATTGACTGTATCTCAGTAAAGCTATTTTAAAAGAAGAAACCATAACCAATCAGGCTTTGAAAAGCAAAGGGGGAAACGAGAAAGAGAAATGGTGAACAACAGCAATTTAGCACACACTTAAAGATTTCCACTGTGCAACAGCCGAAGTATTATACGCTGTTAGTGCTTAAGAAGACCTTGACTCTCATTTGGCTCTATCATCCCAATTTTGTATGAGAAAACAGAGGTCCAAATGCAAGCGCCTGTCATCACAAGAGCCTTGCTGCAGTTATCTTTATGTTCCCACCACCACTGTGAATTACAAATTCTATAACTTACTAGCTACAAAAGGGAAATGAACCATGCCTGACCTCCTAAAATTAGTGCTCTTTACATTATACTGGTTGGCCTCTTAATATACTGGGTCCTTTTAAGAACTATGAGAGGACTTCCCTGGTGGCGCAGTGGTTAAGAATCCGTCTGCCAATACAGGGAACATGGGTTCGATCCCTGGTCCGGGAAGATCCCCCATGCTGCAGAGCAACTAAGCCTGTGCACTACAACTACTGAGCCTGAGCTCTAGAGCCTGCAAGCCACAACTACTGAGCCCACACGTCGCAACTACTGAGCCCTCATGCTGCAACTACTGAAGCCCATGCACTCTAGGGACTGCGTGCCACAACTATTGAGCCCGCATGCTGCAAATATTGAAGTCCGCGCACCTAGAGCCCGTGATCTGCAAAAAGAGAAGCCACCGCAATGAGAAGCTCGCACACCACAACAAAGAGTAGCCCCTGCTCACTGCAACTAGAGAGAAAGCCCACGTGCAGCAACAAAGACCCAACGAGGCCAAAAAACCCAAGAAAACACTATGAGAAACATTTTATCATGTGTACAAAGACTAATTTAAGATATACCCTAATAAAAGATCTTCAATTAAAATTTTTAATATTTTGATTGATCCGATGCTTTATGAAGCACATTTTTAAATGGATCAAAACAGAGCCTTTGGGCTTCCCTGGTGGCGCAGTGGTTGAGAATCTGCCTGCCAATGCAGGGGACACGGGTTCGAGCCCTGGTCTGGGAAGATCCCACATGCCGCGGAGCAACTGGGCCCGTGAGCCACAACTACTGAGCCTGCGAGTCTGGAGCCTGTGCTCCGCAACGAGAGAGGCCGCGACAGTGAGAGGCCCGCGCACCGTGATGAAGAGTGGCCCCCGCTCGCCACAACTAAAGAAAGCCCTCGCACAGAAACGAAGACCCAACACAGCCAAAAGTAAATAAATAAATAAATAAATAAATAAAATTTTAAAAAAACAACAAAAAACCAGAGCCTTTTTCTAATTATGTTTTAAAACTTCACAACTATTTTATTACCTAAATGCATATTAAATTCCTCTACAGTCAATAAATAGGTTAAATTTTTCAACTAATGGGAGCAACCTGACCTAGATTTTTCAAATAATAAATTGGCTACATACACAATAATTTGTATGATGGCAGAAAACATGTAATTTAATAAGAACGTGTTATAGATGCAATAAATTTTTACCCTGTTAACATTCAAAAATGCTTCTCAAACTTCACAGTGCATCAGAATTACATGGATGCTTTGCTAAAAAGGAGATAACTACCTTTAAGAGCAAGTTCTACAGTAAGTAACTGTAAGGAAACTGGGAATGAGAGAAAAGATGACAGTGTGCACCAGTGGGAAAATACGGACTTTGTAGTACACACCCTTCCTTGTTATCTGATCCTAGTCTTATCTTTGACCACTCAAAGTAAGCTGTAAATAACTGATTATCATAGATAACCAAGAGCAATGCAAATAATTCTCATCTACAGACAATGCGTCCAGTGGAGGTTCTGTGAGTCCCTGAGATGGAAAAGGCCAATTTCCTGACCACTTATAAATTCATTTCAGTATTTCCTACACTGTACAAATTTGTATTTCTTTGACTCTACTTTGAACTGGTTACAACATATAGCTGGTTCCCTTGTTAATAATGATTTAAATAATGATTCATCATGTGTACAGTATTTATAAAGCTCCTTGTATATCTCTGAGAGTGATGATTTTACCTTTTTTTGGAAACTTTAAGAATGAGTTGCATAGTACACATGCTAAGGAGGGGTTTTTTTTCAGTGTGGTACCCATATGAGTAGCATCAGCATCACCTACAAACTTATCAGAAATAAACAGTCTCAGGCCACATTCAGACCTGCTAAATGAAAAAATGTGGGGATGAGGACCAGCAATCCTGTCTACCAAGCCTTCCAGGTGATTCTGATGCAATCTAAAGTTTAAAAACTCTAGGCTAAAAGATTCCTTAAAATTGAGATAACCATTGTTTGGGGGCTAATTACATTTTCCTTGTTTTTTTTCCCCCCCTTGTCAAAGGGACCACCATATTTAACCCTTAGTTTTATAAAGAAGCAAATAACCTAAAAGATGTAATGCGAACTTAAAAGTACTGAACGGCTAAGCACTGAAAACATCTGGAGAAAGCAGGAGTTTTGCAATGTAAGAAATACAGGTTAATACACCACCACCACCACCTAAGGGGGTGGAGGTGGAGAGGCAGGGGGTCAATCACTCCAAAATGTTAGGATAAGGAAAAGTACATGGATTTGAGTTACAGGCATTCTACTTCACACCTAAAGAATGGTCTCCCCTCAACATATATTTTGATTCATAATTTCTTATTTTCACTTTTAAAGACTTTTTTCTAAGAGCAGTTTCAAGTTTACAACAAAATTGGGAGGAAGGTACAAAGATCTCCCACATACTCCCTGCTCCCGCACATGCACAGACTTCCCGATTATCAACATCTTTCACCGAAACAGTACATGTTTTACCAAGGATGAACCTACATTGACGCATAATGATCATTCAAAGTCCACAGTTTACCTTAGGGTTTACTCTTGGTGTACATTCTATGGATTAAGACAAATTATAATCACATATATCCATATAATATCATACAGAGTATTTTCACTGTCCTAAAAAGCCTCTGTGTTCTGCCTGTTCACCTCTCCCCTCTCCCCCTCATTTTTCATAAAGTACTGTAGTAGAAGTTTCTCATTTTACTTTTCCACTGTTTTCAACAAAGGTTAAGAAAATGTAACAGAAATAATTACCTACATAATTCAGATAATCAAGCCCTTTTTTTATATTCAGTAGAAATTATTTAGCCTGGCTTTCTAATCTAATCAGATCTGCTGGAAATTGGCTCATCTTTCCAATTCACTAATTACTTAAATACACAGTATTACCATTTGGAAACATTAAGGAAAAAAAAAAACTTACAAAACTGCTGTGCTGGCCTTTTATCCAGCAAATTTTTTAAAAACTGGATAGGTCTGTTCTTAAATAGTTAAATTACAAATGTCTAAAATAAATAGTAGAATATGAGAAGCTATGAAAGTTCTATCATTAAATCATAAAGGTGCTTTAATATACTTGATTTTTTGTTTGTTTTAACTGAACTATTTCCTCCAGAGTTGCATTTGGGTTATGTCTACATACTCCCAACATCTGCTGCTAACAAAATTTTCTAGTATTTTAGTTGTAATGAAGACCAAGTATCAGAAGGTAAGAGTTTCCCATCTGGAAACACAGGTGACAAATTCCTAGGCTTTTTGCCCACAAGTGTCCAGGGTAATGAACCTCTGACCCAATAGCAAGTATTCATTGTGTTACCTATTTTTTAAATCCAACAAACCAAAACTCATACACAGAAACATGTGTTTTCTCACTTTTGAGCTATGATATTAAATCATTTAGAATACAAGAGAGCTGCACTTCAAATGACAACCAATATTTTACAAGAATAAACCTAGAAATCTTAATAACAACACAAATGTATGTAATCGGATAAGGAGCAATTGGTAGAAAAGTAAGTTACCAAATAAGTCAGAAGGGAAAAAAAATTATCCTGAACATGTTGTCAAAAGGTAAGGGCATTTTTTGAGAATTAAAAAAATGGCTCATACATAAGTGGTACAAATTTAATTGTGTAAAACATTTTTACATGACCCCTGTTGCTATAATAATTCCATATATATCCCTTTTAGTAAAAGATTGGGTACTATAGCATTCCAGGAAGATACCTAAAATTTTACACTTTAAGATAAGGATACACACACACACACATATATGAGTAAGGATATATATGTTCACTAGTATAAATAATGCTACAAAGAACATTTCCCTCCTTTTGGATTATTTATGTAATATACACTATGAGAAGTAGGCCTACTAGCCCAAAGGATGTAATATGTCTTGATTGATTTTACTGGAGAAACTACCTCTTCTCCTACTGTCATACTTAATGCAAAAGGAGTATAACTTTTTCAATATCTAAGATACTGTTTTCTTAATAGGATTTAATTTCCAAATCTTCACTTATTTTTATAGTTTCACTGAAACTACATTTTTTTCCGTGCTTCCAATGCAGGGGGCGTGGGTTTGATTCCTGTTTGGGGAACTAAAATCCCACATGCCACGCCATGTGGCCAAAAAAAAAAGAACCAAAAACACAAAAAGTTATTTTTATGTACATTGTCGTAGTAAAACATTCCATACTTACAGGGCACCTTGGAGATCAGCTAGGCCAAGATCATGCAAATAGCCAGTCATGAGCCAGTAATGGGTTATGAAATCAATTTAGTTCATGTACAATATTTTTTTAAATTAATTAGAATAGAAAAACATTCTAATGTACCATATGATGTAAAGGTAAGTATTATTTCATGAAACTTTTACATATATATCACATATTACATATTATAACTAATTATTAACACATACATGGGCATACAAATATATGCACATAAATGTGTGAAACTGTACACTGGGTTAGAGTGTAGAATGAATTCTTACTATGAGTTATGAGTTAAATTTCTTGGAAAAACACTGATCTAGACAATTACACCAATGGTTCTTCACAAATATGAATTTTCAGATCTAGTATTGCAATCTGCAGAGGTAAATTCTAAAAGGTATTCCAAAGCCAAAAGATAATGATTTTTACACTGTCAAGCAGTATGAGTTATATACAACTCTTTTCCTCCTCTTATTAGACAATTGAGAGCTATGTCTATATAACACCTAGCTAAAACTGGCTTCCACTACGTTTAATAACTGGCCATAGGATATAGAAGATAGCTGCATAGTTACCATTCAGAACAAAAACTGAGGAATGAGCATTCTTCTTCCACCCAAGTCACCACAGAATTTGATATTTCCTCTGCGGAAAATTGAGAGGTAATAACTATACATGGTTCAATGAGTATTCAGAGATCTTCTGTGGTGTGACTTTGATAATAACAGATTACAAGTATATGCAAGTCAACTGAAAACAGCTTTCTAAAAAAAATTTTTTAAGTCCACATTTTCTAGAAGTAACCTAAAATTACTGTCAATCCTTTGCATCCATTTGCTAAACAGCATTTAACATTAGTGCTTATTATCTTCTGTAAAAATATAAGGGCAATACACACAAACCACACATCCCATTGAGAGATCTCCAACCAATTTCACATAAGGCAGCACTGATTCATGGCTGTACCGTCCTACAAAGACTCGCTGATGGAGAGGTGGAATACGCCTGGCCATTATTAAACTGAAATTAATGCAATTTATGACTGAAAAACTAAAAATTTGATCAGGAATTACACATACATGACAGATCTGACATAAAACTGTAGGAGTTTGTTCCAACAATCAAATTCTAATAGTAAAAATTTCTAGAAACACAGAAAAGTTGAAACAGTATTCAGAATACTTACACTGGGTCATGATTTCATTCTAAATAAGACTGGTGTTTATTTCAGAGAAAAGCACAAGACAAAAATCTGCTGAATGAAAATGAAAATGAGTACAACCCCATAAAAAAAGACCAAGACAGAAAAAATAGTGAGGAATGACATGGCAATGTAGAATTTTTAGGCAACCTCTGAGACAAAAAGTAAATGTATAGGAAAAATACTATTCACACCTAAAATTATTTATCAGGCCTTCAGAAATTTATTGAAAGGAGAACCTGTAACATTTACTCATTTTTTTCAAGCATTTATTCTTTCAATAGCCATTTACATGTCATATAAAAATTTAGTCTATTTTGTAACAATAACTCGATTAAAAACATAAGCTCTATATTTACTAGATAGCCATGGTTTGGCTTCTTGTACAATTCGATCTCAGGTAAACTGCAGCAACTTACTTTCCTAGATTATTCCTTGGGGAAATGTTCTGTAAGAAACTATATAATTGGCCAAAAATCAAGGCTACGACCTAGAGCTCTAGGTGATCTTGGCCAGACACCCACCCTTTCCTATCCCTCCACTTTCACAGGCTTTGCACCACAATCCACTTTGAAGACTATTAGGGCTAAACACATCACGTCCTTTAGCCCACTTCCTGTCAATCACCACAAGATGCCCAAGGAGCCCAAATACCCTTCAACGCCTGCTCTCTAGTCCCCATAACACTCTCTATATCCAGATTTGGTCTTATCTCCCATCTTTCCTCAGCTCCTGAAACGCTGCCACTGTGCCCTCTGGAACTCCCTGCTTGTCAACTGACTGTATACCTGGCTTTCATTTCTCTCCTTTAAATTCTCTCCTGAAATTGAGGCTTTTGTTTCCACCTCCCAAGAAAATGACTTGTCAGAAGTCAGCAATGTCCTCAATGTTGTTCAATCAATGGTCAATTCTCCTATTAGCTGAACTACAAGCAACATTTAACGGAATTATCATTTCCTTTTTCTTGAAACAATTTTTTTTTAACATCTTTATTGGAGTATAATTGCTTTACAATGGTGTGTTAGTTTCTGCTTTATAACAAAGTGAATCAGCTATACATATACATATATCCCCATATCTCCTCCCTCTTGCATCTCCCTCCCACCCTCTTTGTGACCACCTAGAGGGGTGGGATAGTGAGGGTGGGAGGGAGACGCAAGAGGGAGGAGATATGGGGATATATGTATATGTATTTTTTTAAAATATTTTTTTGATGTGGACTATTTTTAAAGTCTTTATTGAATTTGTTACAATATTGCTTCTGTTTTATGTTTTGGTTTTTTGGCCACGAGGCATGTGGGACCTTAGCTCCCTGACCAGGGATCAAACCTGCACCCCCTGCCTTGGAAGGCAAAGTCTTAAACAATGGACCACCGGGGAAGTCCCGAAACACTTTTTAACTTGGCACCAACCGTCTTGGTTCTTCCAGAAGTTCACTGCTCTTCTTTGTCTCCTTTGCCTGTTTGTTATCTCCCCAACCCCTCAATTTTGGAGTGCTCCAGGGCTAATACTTTGGACCTCTCCTATTTATATATCTACTGTCTAGTAACAATTGACAAATTTCTATCTTCAACCCAGACTTCTTCCCTGAATTGCCTATTAAATATCTCAATTTAAATGCCTAACACGTACCTCAAATTTAATACATAAAACCATATTCTTGACCCACCCCAGTGACTCCAAGCCCCCATCTCCTGCAGTCTTCTTCATACTAAGAAAAGGCAGTTACATGCTTCTAACTACTTACGCCAAAATCTCCACTGATATCCTTGACTCTCATACACTATAGTCAATCTGTTAGCCAAGTGGGATCTACCTTCACAGTATATCCAGACACACTATATACTTACTTACGCAGTCATTGTTATTCTCTGTACTCCCAACAAGAATATAAGCTACATATGGGAAGGGACCATGTCTGTTTTGGTCACTGTAGCATCCCCAATACTTAGACTAGAGCCTGACATATAACAGACATTCAATAAATATATGTGGAATGAATAATTAAATGAATGAATGAGAGGTTCCAGATCCTCAATTCCACTCAAAACAATAGTAAATCTCATTAAGGTAAAACATTCCTTATGGTTGAACTTAAAACAGCCTTAATCATTCTCTCACAGCACTCCTTTCATTTAATGAATATATGTTCACCATATTCAGTCAAAATGAAATATGGATTAAGAACATAATATGTTAATTATAATAGAGATAATTTACTATGCAAGGCTCACCAAAGTTCAAAGCATTAAGATACAATATAATAGGCAGTGTTATAATAATATTTCATGTAATTTTATGTTGTTGATAATTTAGTAAGTATTTCAGTATTTTGCCCTGGACAACACCAATCATCACCATCCTTGCCAGATAACATATAATTTCCCAGATAAGCTTTACATCCTAAGCCCTCACCAGTCTCATTTAAGACAGAAAGTGATTAACCTTATTAATTAATGCTGGTTATGAAGTACAGGCCACTAGACATTTTATAGCCAAATCTGTTGTTACAGGCAACCCCTGATTTATGAACATGCACTTAATAATGGCCCACATTTGGGGAGGGAAGAGGAGAAAGGAGAGAAAGTAAAGAAAGAAAAGATTGAGAAATGGAGGCCATCTTTCTGAAACAGGAATTGCCTGGGGAGTGAATAACCTAGAAATGTTCCTTTATAATGGGGAGAAGATAGCTATTTACAAATGTACAAGTTAATAAATTACTGGTTCCCAGCTTGACAGTGACACCTTCTGAGAAGACCCCTATCCCAGCTAAGCAAAGATAACCCATTTCTTTCAAACTGATTTGGGATATATTTTCCCACAGAAACAAAAATATCACCCTTAATGAAGTGAAACTGTACAGTTAAAATTTAGGGTACATTTTGGGTTAAAAAAAGATTTGTGAGTTGGCCTGGGAACAGAGCCAATATTTTTTATACTGTTTCAGTAAGAGGGAAAAAAATGTGTTCTGAGTTCCAAACAGCTGCCTTACACATAAACTTTAGGAACACAACTGGCTATGCTGGAAACTATCTGTATACAGGTTAGGTTTCATGGGATTCAATTTGGCCCATGGCATTTCTGAATATGTTTAAGAATAAGTCACTTTATATTAGGTCTCTTCCACTCAGATGGTGCAGTTAGAAAGACCTCCAGCTTGTCCAGAGGTGAATAAGCTTGCTTAACATTTTATAAAATATACAGCAGAGCCAAAAGAAGGGCTTCAAGCTACCAGGCTACTTTTCTTCTTTTATGAATGGACTAAACTTCCTTTATCACAATGAGTCATATCAATTTGGGAGTTGAAGTAGAATGCCACTACTTATTTGATTTAGAGACCAGAGCAATTTATATATACCCAGACTCTTCTAAACAGTGCAACACAGTATTTGTTTTCCAAATTAAGAGAAATTAGAATTAATTTTTGAGAACTTCAAAATACTAGCTAAAATTATCTACAAAGCTTTCTGGGAATCCTGAAAAATATGAATTAAGAATCACTTATAGGGCTTCCCTGGTGGCGCAGTGGTTGAGAATCTGCCTGCCAATGCAGGGGAACACGGGTTCGAGCCCTGGTCTGGGAAGATCCCACATGCCGCGGAGCAACTAGGCCCGTGAGCCACAATTACTGAGCCTGCGTGTCTGGAGCCTGTGCTCCGCAACAAGAGAGGCCGCAATAGTGAGAGGCCCGCACACCGTGATGAAGAGTGGCCCCTGCTCGCCGCAACTAGAGAAAGCCCTGGCACAGAAACGAAGACCCAACACAACCAAAAATAAATACAAAAATAAATAAATAAATAAAAAGATAAAGTCTCACCTGATTAAATCAGATTCACCCAGAAAAATCTCCTTAAAAAAAAAAAAAATCACTTATAAATGGGGCTATCTCAGTTACTATTAACATAATAATGATGCCAAAGCTTACATTGCAAGAGGTAAGTCATTGACATATCGTCACAGATTAGTGCTATAATTATTAACAGTGCTTTATTTGTTTATGAATTATTTTAACGTGCCTCGACTGAATAGCTCAAACAGCTGTCTACAGTGGCTGAAAAGCTATGTCAAGACCAGCTTGACTCCGCCAAAGACATTTATGTACATTTCCCAAGAGTTGAGAAAATAAAACAAGAAATGTCAGTGTTCTTTTAGAAGGAAAATAAGAAGAAAACCGTGTTGAGATGACTTAAGAGATCCATCAGTGCCTGGTGTTTCTGAGGTAAATTAATCAGAAAGAGGTCAAACTCTTGCTCTTTGTCCAACACCCTTCTTCCTGATACATTATCCACTCTCACAGCCAGACAGATGCGCTCCATCCAATGCAAAGACCTATTTTTACAGGACAGCTCTTTCCGCTTGGATGTCCTGCCATCAAACTCACCGTAGCAAATAAAGATCACACTCAGCTTGTCCAAAACCAAACTCACCATTTGCCTCACAGATTTACTCCCCTGATTTCCATTTCTTCATCTGTGATTATCCCAGTATGTTTGGCTGGAAACTTCTGTTTACTGCTTATATCAGAATTACCTAGAGTACCTTTTAAAAATGTAGATTTCTGTCCTTTCCCCATCCTTTCAAAATCAGAGCCTCAAAGGGTGTTATCTGGGAATCTCTTTACCAGCTCTTCAGGTGATTCTAATGCACATAGAAGCTTAAGGACTTCTACCTTAGATTAATCCTTTACTCACTCAATTCATCTAATATCACATCTTTCCCGCACAAATCCTATTGCTACCAGAGTCCAAGACCCTAAAACCACAATCAATCTCCTAAATGATGTCAACAATTCCTCAAATTAAAATTTCTAAAAACACCATTTTTGTTTTCCTGCTCTGTAACTTGTCTTGACTTACATACCATAATTTTTTTCTTTTTTTTTAAAAATAAATTTATTTATTTATTTATTTTAGCTGTGTTGGGTCTTCATTTCTGTGCGAGGGCTTTCTGTAGTTGCGGCAAGCGGGGGTCACTCTTCATTGCGGTGCGCGGGCCTCTCACCATCGCGGCCTCTCCTGTTGCGGAGCACAGGCTCCAGACGCGCAGGCTCAGTAGTTGTGGCTCACGGGCCCAGTTGCTCCCCGGCAAGTGGGATCTTCCCAGACCAGGGCTCGAACCCGTGACCCCTGCATTGGCAGGCAGACTCTCAACCACTGCGCCACCAGGGAAGCCCAATACCATAATTTTAAAAACTCATCTTGCTAATTTTTGAGACTCTCTACAAGTTGATCCCAAGCTATCTCTCTTGTCCCCCATGAACACTCTAGTCCAGTCACAAATCCTCATTCAAATTCCTACTTCAGTTTGACTGTACTCAGTCTGACACACTCTACCACAGACAACTTAACTCCCCCAAATCTATAATGTCTACTCCTCTCTTATCTATGTATCAGTCCCTCAGGGGAAAGCTTAAGTCCCAAACTCCCTTCTTGGCTCTTTACACATCACATTATCACGACTGCTTTCAGCCATCATCTAGCCTTCCATTTGCTCCATATCTCTTAAACAACAATGTTACCAAAGCACTTTTTAAAACTCTCTCTCTTACTCAACAATAGCCAGTACTGGTCTTTATTACCCCTTCAATGATGTCCAAATCCCAGGGCTAGCATACAAGGCCCCATTAACTATACTATATCTACTAACTCCAGTTGTCCCCAGAACTTGATTTTATTTATACTCTTCTTACCTAGAAAGATCTTCTCCTTCCACCCTACCAATCCAAAATCTTTTCTTTCTTTCTGAGTATAAGACTCAGCATCAATTGATTAAATAAACATTTTGGTCCTTTTAACTGCAGAAATTTATAATCTAAGGTAGAAAATACCATAGTGAACAATAATAACCAAAATACACAAAGATATATTATTTTTATGATGCAGTGGATGTATTTTTTACTTTACATTTTGTGGAGGTGCCTTGGTTTCACAGCATAAAGCAAAAAAGTGAAGGAAGTAAAATCTCAGCATTATTCTAAAGAACTGGAACATTCAAGAAATCTAGTAAGTCATTCCTACTTCTGTGGGGTTTTTTCTAATTATTCAGTCCAGAAAATGGTTATTTTCTCACCAATAAAAATCTATTCATTTCATTGGTCTTTCTATACTACAGTGGAATGAAAAGTGCATGGAATTTAGAGTCAGAAGGTGTATATTAAATCCAGCATGGGACAACTTTTGGGCAAGTGCCTCTGTCTCTCTAAGATTCAGTCTCTTAGTCAGTAATGTGGTAGCTACCTGGCTCCATGACTTGGCAAAAGTTTACATTTAGATCATCAAGAGCCTAAAGTATTCTATGTGCTCTCAACCTGTCTTCAGATTAATCTTCCTCAGGGCCAAGCCAGTACAAACCCATTACAAATCTATTTAACTGACCATTCATTTTCTTCTTGCTCAGAAAGGCCAGTTCCTGAGAAGAAAAACCAAATCCAGGAAACACAGCTGGAACAAGTTAGTATCCTAGCCACTCTGCTAATGCTAGAAAAATCATAAATCTATTATTCATAAGATAATGCTTAGCTTCTTGTGACAAATTGAAGGTTGAGAAAATATTTGCACAAAGAGCCACCATACCAGCTGAGTCAGGGCCAAGGTAGAGGTCACCGCCAGAGAATGAGCAGCCTGTCACATTTGTAGTGAAAAAAAAAGTCTTAACAGCATAAGTTAAGAATCCATTGCTTCATCTAAGAAAGGTTGTTTCCCTTCTCTCTGTTCTATGTTTCATTTGCGTCAGCGTAATAAATCATGAAAGCTGAGGTCAATATGAATCTTTCCCACTTACAGATCTGGAACCAAAACTCAGAAGAGACAAACTGCCTAATTAAAATAACAAGACCCTGAAATAATATGTATAGTACAAAACCAAAGATGTATGAAAAAACAGATAACTGCATTCATGAATTAAAATTAAGTGTTATCATTCATGTCCTGCAGTCACCTTTTGTGTGTACCTTGGTCATCATGGCCAGGGCAGAAATATCTCCATAATTTTATTTTAAATCAATCCATTAGGAGAATACAAACTAGGTAATAAATTACATATCAGTATTCAAGAAAATAAGATAAGGGGAGTTTTTAATGATGGAAGGCTTTCTTTAAAGGAAGCTTTAAATCAGGTTTTAAAGGAAATGATGGTTATAAAAGACAGGGAAGAATTTGGGAGGGGAAGAAAGAATCCTTATATCTTGATTTAAAAATCCTGGAAATTTCAATTTATGAACAAAGTTAATTGTATTTTTTGTTTTAATAGCACTAAAGAGTTTTTTTAATACTTCAACTAGATTTTTGATTCTACAAGTTAGAACAACTCTCAGCACACCTTTTTTGGTTGTTGTTTTGTTTGTTTCTCCAGTGACCCACAATCACTTACAAACACTCCTATGGGAACACCACCACAATTACTACAGATTACCACACAGAGAGGATTCCGAAGTTACATACCCTTCACTTGCTGGCTACAAAACGAATAGAAAACTGTGAATTCTCTCAACAAAAGCAAAAATCAACAAGGACTACATCGAACTAAAACGCTTCTGCACAGCAAAAGAAACAATCAACAGAATGAAAAGGCATCCTATGGAATGGGAGAAAACACTTGCAAACCATCTATCTAGTAAGTGTTAACATCCAAATATACAAAGAACTCGTACAACTCAATAACAAAAAAGCAAACAACCCAATTTGAAAATGGGCAGAGGAACTGAACAGACATTTCTCCAAAGAAGACATACAAATGGACAATGGGTACATGAAAAGATACTCAACATAACTAATCATCAGGGAAATGCAAATCAAAACTACAATGAGACATCACTTCATACCTGTTAGGATGGCTTTCACCAAAAAGACAAGAGATAACAAGTGTTGGTGAGGATGTAGAGGAAAGGGAAGCCTCGTGCACTGTAGGTGGGAATGTAAATTGATGCAGCTACTATGGGAAACATTATGGAGATTCCTCAAAAAATTAAAACTAGAACTACCATATGATCTAGCAATTCCACATTTGGATATATACCCAAAGGAACTGAAAACAGGATATCAAAGAGATATACACACTGCCATGTTTTTTGCAGCATTATTCACAATAGCCAACATGTGGAAACCACCTAACTGTCCATCAACGGATGAATGGATAAAGAAGATATACATATATGTGTGTGTGTGTGTGTGTGTGTATGTACACACACACACACACACACACACTAGAATATGATACAGCCATGAGAAAGAAGGAAATGTTGCCATTTGTGACATAAATAGACCTTGAGGACATTATGCTAAGTGAGGTAAGTCAGACAGAGAAAGACAAGTAATGTATCCTATCACTTATAAGTGGAATCTACAAAAGTCAAACTTACAGAAAAAAGAGAGTAGATGGTGGTTACTAGGGGCAGAGAGATGAGAGATTACAGATATATTGGTCAAAAGGTACAAACTTCCAGTGAGAAGATGGATAACTGGAATATATCTGGAGATCTACTGCACAGCATTGTGACTATAGTTAACAATACTGTATTATATTCCTCAGCATTGCTAAGAGACAAGATCTTAAATGTTCTCACAACAAGAAAGAAATGGTAATTATGCGACACGATGAAGGTGTTAGCTAACACCACAGTGGTAATCATATTGTAATATATAAATGTATCAAATCAACATGTTGTGCACCTTAAACTTTTACTATGTTATATGATACCTCAATAAAAAAGAAAGAGAGAGAGAGAGAGAGAGGAAGGAAGGAGGGAAGGAGGGAAGGAAAGAAGGAAAGAGGGAGGGAGGAAGGGAGGAAGAAAGAAAAGAAAGGAGGGAGAAGTGGGTGAGGTCAAGAGCCTCAAAAGTAACCCCCCCTCCAAAAAAAAAGACTTTACCTGTCAGTTCTCATGGAAGTAAATTACCCTCCACATACGTGGTGCTTAGCCACTGCACTGCAGTCTCTGAAGGGAGTTGCAGTCAAGACTCAGGCCTCACAATTACCATTTCACCCATTCCCAGGTTGAAGCTGGCCATGCTTATACATAGATCTACATTCCTAGCCCAAATAACTCCATTCTGAGGCTTTCCCAACTAGGGACCCTCAGCCAAGGCCATTCCTACATTTCCTTGTGAGGAAATATGTAACAACTAAAAAATTAAATGATTATTCAACAAAGCTTAATTTCTTCTTAAGAAAAAGAAAACTGAATTTTCCCATGATGATCGCCAACAGTTTTGAAAGTGACTAAAATAGTTCAAGTAAGAGTTCAAGTGAGAGTTAAGAGTTATTTTAAGCTTAATCAGCTTGTTTTACATTCTTTTGCAATGAGAAAAATAACTATGAAGTCTGGCAATGAATAGTTAAAAAAAAAAAAAAAAAAAAGAAGTGTTGCTGTTTTTTCTTGCTTGGTCAACTTCAACAATTCATTCACCCAAAATTTTAAGTGTGAAATAATCATCAAGTAGCTTCTGTTATAAAATGCCATTTACCCATTCATCCACTTGGCTGACTTCCTGACGGTTGCTTAAGCATCATTTCCATGAAGAGATTTCCCCAGACCTCCTTGCACCCACACCCACAGGGGGTGAGTTACCACCCCTCAGTGGTCCAGCAGCATTCAGTGATTTCCACCCTCCTCTGGGCATGCACAACACTGGCTTCTAACTGTTGACTATGAGCTCTGCTTTTTCTGTCCCTCTCCCCACCTGTCTACTAGCCTCTAAGCTCCCCCGAAGACTCACTCTCCCCAAATCCTTGCACGAATCTGTCAGAGTAGATACTTAACAGATGTTTGGTGAATGAGAAAACACACACACACACACACACACACACACACAAAGAGCTTAAGAGTTTAAATGGATCTTCCAATTCAACTCTTACTTACCATATAAGGAATCAGAGGTACAAAAGGTTTAAATACTAGAGCCAGGATTAAAAATACACATTTTCACTACTCAAAGATTTTGCCTTATGTTAGTTTATTTATACAGAACGTTATTTACTTTTAACAATGTAAAATTAATGTTTTCAATTACTAACTATACACTTCTAGATATATATCCAAAAGATACGAAAACCTATGTCCCTACAAAAACGTACATGTGAATATTCATAATAGCCAAGAAGGGGAAAGAATCCTAAATGTCCATCAACTGATGAATGGCTAAATAAATATGGTATATCCATATAACGGAATATTACTTGGCCATAAAAAGGAATAAAGTATTGATGCATAGTACAACATGGATGAACCCTGTAAACACTTTGTTAAGTGAAAGAAGCCAGACACAAAAGACCATATACTGTATGATTCTGTTTATACAAAATGTGCAGAACAGGAAGAAATAAATTAGCAGTTGCTTAAGGCTGGGGTGAGAGAGGTATAGGGAATGACTTGGTACAGGGTTCCTTTTAGGGCTGATGAAAATTTCTAAAACTGGCTGTGGTGGTGATTGAGTAACTCTGTGGATATACTGAAAACGATTTATGGTATATGAATTATAACTCAATAAAGCCATTATAAAAACTAGTAACTATAGTTGAAAACTGATTTATCTGGCATATTAGAATTTAGAAATTCTCATTCACAAACTTTCATTCCATGCTTCACTAATACAGGTTAAGCGCTGCTTAATTGGTAACCCAAAATTCATTTTAAATGTCTAAAATGCCATGTTTAAGTCATAAAAAACACTACTTATATTCAAAGAAGTTTTGATATTAAATATATTTTATTTTAATATTTTGAGAATTGGTTGTCCATGTAAAGGTTATGTGGTTACATAAACCTGAATGCTTGATTCTTCAAGCACCTTAATATAGAGAGATTTTTGCTGTATTTAAATAATTCCTATTTGGAATGTTAAATGCTGTGACTTCATGTATTCAAAAGTAAATTGTTCCACTGATTAAGCATATATGAAGAGGAAGCAAATCCAGGAAAGGAAATATATTTCTCTAAGAGCTACTACTTATTATCCTGTTATTCTGTAGCAAGTCTTCTGCCTACACTGAAACCCACAGATACAGAAATTCAAAGGGACCTGTGTTAATAATACTAGCTTGATTACAGTGGGAATATACTTAGTCCTTTTGTGCTGAAGTCAATGACACTGTAGTAACTTGGACTTCCAAGATCAAGCCTAAAATTAAGGTGAGTTTCACTGCACTTATATTTATTTTTTAGATTCCACACACATCATTTCAACGTATTTTCTAATGCAAGGTGATTTTGCTAGCTAGTTATCTGAATTGTCAACATGAGGTTTTTTTTTTTTTACTTGAATACTATCTGCTTATAAATAGAACTCTAGATTTTCTCCTTACAAGGAATAAATTCTACATTTCTTTAAACAGAAAAGGTTTTCTTATGGGGAAGAGGTTAAAGTAATCCAATTTAGGGTCATATGTCATAACCCAACATAGGGGGGAAAAACTCTTTTGAGCATTTGTAAAAATATTCGGTAGAATTTTTTTAAACCCACTAGTTTCAACTGACAACCAATATGATAATATCTCATAATCCTGCTTTATCAGGAAGTTCTTTAAAACTCTAAGAACACTTAAGCCACTAGAGTTGACAGTATATACTTTAAAAATTAATTAATAACTGATATCTGAGCAGTAGCACATTTTTATGGCTTACAAATTTTAGGAACAGTAAACTGCACAGAAATATAGCATGAGCTAATCTGAGAGTGAATTAGGCATTCACTAATATTTTTTAAAACCCATTCTATATAAAGGATGGATACCCAGGTGGACTGCACCAAAAAAAATAAAATTAAATAAATTAAAAAATAAACTAACTGATTCTAGGAGAATGAGATCTGACACTCCTGATAGTTAATAAGATTTAAATTAGGACTAGAGGATTAGTCCATCTGCAGTGAATCCCAGGAAATTCATTTGAATCTAAAGTAAGTTTCCATCCAAAAGCCCACTGAAGATTCAAAAAGTAAAGTCAATATATCTTTCACAAGATACAGATAAGTCATATAATGACCATTCAGATATCTCTATAATAATTGACAATATTCATAAATTAAGGCAAAATGAGCATCCTGACATACTGACCCTCAGGCTGTGCTCAAATACATTGGCTGTACCAATAAACGTCTGTTCTAGGATATGTGCTCAAATCACAAGTAAAACAAGAGTGTGTTAAAGGACAAGAGGCAAACATTTTCCAAATGCTTTAACTCAAACTTTAAATAGTAATTTGCTGCCTAAGAGGCCTTTACATCCAAATTTGGCACTATTTGCTACCACAGTGGGTACAGATATTTCCAAATAGTTTTTGCAAAGGGGGTACCAGTCATTTCTAAAATTAACCTTAACCTAGATGCTCCAACTTCCTATAAATAACCATCTAGAATTCCTAAATCTATCTAATTTTATATTTACAAGGAACCTCATAGTCTTCCCTTTTGTTTAAAAAGATTATAGATTTTCTACTCTGAGTTAGCCTGAGGTAAGTGATTCAGGTTATTCATTTTTTAATTTATTAACTAAAGAAATAGAAATAATACATGTCCTATCCAACCCACGTGGCTATTAGAATAATATACTGATACCATTTTGAAAAGCATAAATATTTGATATAGCCAAAAGATACCCCAGTTACAGGAAAAAATGAACTATCCTTGTAAGGTTCAAGTTTCCCTTTTAGATGTCAAGGAAAAAAACTCTTCCTCTACTCTCTTAGGTTCAGTAATGGTGAGCCTGCAAATTAAACTAACAAAAGATAGGTTAACAGGAGAAAAGGCATACATTTTTTATTAATATTTTAGGTGCATGGGAGGTCACAGAAAAGAAGTGAAACTCAAAGAAGTGGTTAGACTCAAGGGCTTATATACCATTTTAACAAAAGAAAGGAGGTTTAGACTTCAAGGGATGATAAACTATGGGTAAGTGACTTGGAAATATATGGGGGAACCAATGGAAGATCAGCTATTTTAATAAGATTTATTTATGCACACCCATCTCAGTGCCGACTCTCCAAATCCGGTGGTAACAGTTGCTTTCCTCTTCCTGGTATAGGAGAGGGGATACCTTCACAAGGGAAATTTATGCCCTGCTTTTACGCAGATAAGAGGAGGGCAGAGAACTCTTCCTACCTTTGTTGACTCTATTTCCTTCAGCTCAAAATAATACTTATGCCAAAATGGCATATTTGGGGTAGCTTATCCTAATCCCGTTCAAGGGCAAATGTGTCACTTTATTGGCCAGCTTTGTTTCCTTCCTATGAAGCAGAGGGAGGAGAAGAGAACAAGCCAGAGTCGGGAAGGTAGTGAACTCGGGAGTTTCCCTTCCGGACTAGGAGCATCATTATCATTACTCAATTCTCCCCTTTACCTAATCAAGCTCACTTACATAGAGTAAATGAGTGGATGCCAGCTCCACAGAACTTGTTAGAACTTCCAACAAGTGAGTCTACAAAACCAATAGTGGTCATTTAGGAAATGCATTGAACTTTAGTTTTTCTACTAAATATATTAGCAGGGAAAATAAGCAAATGTGAGGAAGAAACATATATTTTTTTAATGAACACATCTCCAATTTATTTTCATTTATCTTCTGCCATGACAGAAAGGTCTGGACACGAACAGATCTAGATTCAATTCTGGCTCCATCACTTAACAGTTTTATGAACTCTGGCAAGTTTTTAACCTTGTTGACCCACTATCTCTTTATCTATAAACAGAGACACTTTATGAGGAAATAATCACCTGCCTGGCAGCTATATGGTTAAGAATGAAATGAATTTATATCAGATAATATATGTAAAACACCTGGCACAGTGTAGGGCTTAGTGTTATTTCCTTTATTGTCCCCTACTTTCTAAAAGGATTTTAGAGTTCTCTGTTCATTTTACGTTGACCCAAACTAAAAGGAACAGAGGCTATCATTTATAATATAAAGATATCATAGGATTAGCATCAGTGTACCTTTTAGGAGTACTTTCCTTTTTTCACCCCTAGTAACAGGACATCTACAAACTCTTGAAGAAGGGTTAAGAGACTAACAAAGTTCACTGTTCAGTTTTACTTAATATCAGTGGAATGACCTTGAAAGTTGTAATTGAACAAAGTCTTGAGAGAATGCCAGCATTCAATCAGATATTTTTAATATCAGTAAGATTTTTGTGCTCCAGCCAGGAAGAACATTGCAAAAAAGTTCCACTAACTTCAAAAGTCTTTAAAGTTTGCTGAAAAGACATTTAATTATTTAACGAGCCAAAGAAATACAAAGTCCAATCAGGTACTACAGACAACATTCTATACATGACTAGAATAGGGTTATGGGCATATGGTTAAGAAGGGAATAACTTAATATGTCCTTGTCATCTATAAATAAATTTTAATGTGTCTGTGACAAGAACCGACAAGAATCTGATAAGCATCCAGCTCAAATTCCTCATGCAGTGTCAAATGGTTGAGAAAATTGCTTGGGATGATATAACCCTGAGGAGATTTAAATTAAATGTAAAAATATTTAGAAGAATCAAAAACATATCATTACCATTTTATGATAAGTTCAATTATATTTTAAGTATTTGTAACTTTTAAGATAACCTGACCTATTAGAGTGATAGGTCAGCCTTGTAATTCCAATTAAAATACAAAATTGAGTAACTGATTTAGACCAATGATTATAAGTAGGAACCTCACTAGCTTGATACATGGTGTTGACATATTATGGGAACTTTTAGAGTCACCATATTTATAAGTTTAATTTGTGAGATGTATAAGAATTATGTTGGTTTTCTGAAAAGCACTTAAATCAAATATAATAAATTTTATATGAATAGTTTTAAATGGTTTAAGGTGTTTAAGTTCGTAAATGTGACTAAATATCATTCAAAACCTTCAATATCATTCAAAATGTTTACCAATTTGATATAATAAGAATAACATAATTTATACGCTAGACTTATAAACCAAAGGTAAAACTAGGAATTTGAATCTGTAATTTTAAATATTAATTTTTAAAGTCAATATAATCCCTGGATAATTTTTTTCTGTACACAACTACTATGCTCAGGAGTATCAAAAACATCATATTGAATAAAGTAAATTTAATGAAAGGCTCTAAAAGTGGCTACTTTTTCTACAGAATGTGAATTCACAGACTCCCTTAACTATAGGTGGTTACTAAATACTAAGGCATAAGTAAATAATTCTTTCCAAAAGTAAAATTAAATACTTACTATTCTTGTGTCTTTTGATTTATATCCAAACTAAATCTAGAGTGCCCTTTCACTATCATTTTAGATTTGACTTGGATATAAATGAAAACTTTTATTCTACTTTCTAGTGGTTGTTCATTAACTATTTTCATTAGCTTTGTCCTAGTCATTTATTAACTATTTTCCCAACTTTGTAATCTGTAAAAATATGTAACTATATTCATCCTTGGAATTTTAAGCCATACTTTTGTAAAAACCCTAAAGGGAATTTGGGCAGCAATACAGAAAATGTCTCTTTTGTTTGAAAATAACCAAGTCAATTGAAAAAGGAAATTGATTATATAATCTGGGATTTTAGCCAGGTTGCAATTTTTATGAATGGAAATAAATGTATAATCAATATAATAAGAAAGCAAATACAACAGCAAAGCTTAATTTAATATTGCTGATGACTTAATGAAACTACATTGACCTGAGAGCCCTAATTTGATATGACCATTCATTATATTTTAGGGCTCCACTATCATTTATTCCCATAATAACTTACACAGTGCCATCATAACAAATAACAATGATCAAAAAAAATTTGAATGAGAAAATGTACACATTCAGTTAGGGAACATTTTTGAGCACCTGTCTTATACCAGGTACTGACCTAGGCCCTGGGGATAAAGAGGTGAATGAGAAAGACAATGTCTCTGCTTGCCCTGGGACAAAAATTCTAAAAGGAGAGAAATAACTGAAGAAGAAAACATCAGGTATTGATAGGTTCTATTGTGGAAACAAAAAGTGTGATATGATAGCGCCTAAGAGGCTAATTTAAACTGGAGAACACGGAAGACCTCCAAGGAGGTGACATTTAGGCACAGTGACCTGGATATCAAGAACCAGCCATGCTAATATCTGGAAGAAGGGACATTCAGCCCAGACAGATGCCTAGTTCAAGGCCAGAAGCCAGTGCAAGCATGAAAGCCACAGTACCTGGAGCCAAATTCATAAACTCCTTATGGCACATCATTCACAAAATTCACCTAGTTTCTACTATGTTTCTGGCAAGGGCTAAATCTACTGAAACCAGCAACCACATCGTAGGCTTTTTGCAAACAAAGTACACATTATGCCTTTCTTCAGGTGGGCACTTATAATTCACACTTGTCGCTGATTAACGATTAATAAAGAATAAGGGTCTAACGGCAACATCTCACCCACTGAGCTACTTCCTAATCTAAAAGAGAATATTACCTACTTGTAAAATTTCTACCCAGAAATCATGACAACAGGCCTATCAAATCTACAGGTGCTTTTTCATAACTACTTGGTTAAACGTAGAGAGAAAAAATTATAATTGCTTTACTTAATATGGCTTACCTCCTACTATTACTGTTGTTCTACAAACAGAGGTGTGATGAGGGGTTTCAGCAAAGCAGGCTAAGTATGATATCCCAGGTGCCAATTTTTAACTGTTCCAAAGCTAATCACTACAGGCCTCTTTGAAAGCAACTATATTTTATGCTTCAGCTATGATGTAGTGCCAAGAATAAGTCCACTATTAACAGATAAAATTTGCTGCAGTATAGATTTAAAACAAAAAAGAATATAAGAAACCAAATTTTCTATTTTTTCCAAAATAAGAGATAAAACTTAAGAACTTTGTGATTCCATAAGTCTCATATATGCTAAAAGAAATAAAGTGTATAATGATAATTAAATTCTGAAAGATATATTTAAACATGATACAAACCACATTGATGTTTATTTAACACCTTACTTGTGAAAAGGTGATCATGTATACCAATATCTGGATATAAAGAACTGCAGGAAAGTGGTTATCTTACAATCATCTACATCTTTGCAAATACTGACAAATGAAAATTCGGAATCTGAACTTTAATGCTAGATCATCTGATTGACTTCTATTCAAACACTGATTGAAGCCCTGCTATGCACTGTGGGCAAGCAATGAGCCAAGACTGTAAAATAAAGCAAGGTAAGATTTGCTTTCAGAGGGCTGGCAATCTATATATCCATATACACTTTTTTACCTTAAGTAAAAAGTGGATATTCACCAAGAAAGTAAACATAAACGAAAGGCATGTGGATTCAGAAGAAAAAAAAATTACTTAAAGATACCAGTTTGATGACATTTGAGAAAAGAAATCTAATGCATTTACCACTCTCATTTACCATAATATACTCCAAAGTATAGCTCACAGGGACAAAAATGCATGTTCTGGAAAAAACGTTTTACCACTGCTGTATCAATTTATAAAATTTCCACTGCTAAATTTTAACCAGCCCTACTACAGTGAAACTTGCACTAACTTACAAAAATTAATCACTGGGTAGCAACTAAAAATGAAAGAAATCAGGTAATACTTCAGTACTGTAAAAAATAATACATTTGTTTAGTCAAGTTAAATATGACAAAATAATATGAATTGCAAAATAAAGAATGGGTCTTCCCTGGTGGTGCAGTGGTTAAGAATCTGCCTGCCAATACAAAGGACACAGGTTCAAACCCTGGTCCGTGAAGATCCCACATGCTGCGGAGCCCATGCACCACAACTACTGAGCATGTGCTCTAAAGCCTGCAAGCCACAACTACTGAGCCTACATGCCACAACAACTGAAGCCCGCACGCCGAGAGTCCGTGCTTTGCAACAAGAGAAGCCACGACAATGAGAAGCCTGCGCACCACAACGAAGAGTAGCCCCCGCTCACCGCAACTAGAGAAAGCCCGCACACAGCAACGAAGACCCAACAAACAAACAAAACAGAAACAAAACAAACAAAAAACAAACAAACAAAAAACCCAAATAAATATATACATAAATTTTTTTAAAAATAAAGAAAGAATGAAAGTAAGAAATCTATCTTTATATATAAAAGAAGCAATTTAAAATTCTACTGTTATGGCACACAGGTGGTAGTTATATTTTTGTTTGAAAATAAACTAAAACCAGACAAAGAATATTAATATTAACACTCAATATGTTTTCAATAAAAAGGTTTCTTACTTGCAGCTAATTTTCTCCCGAAAGCTTGTGGAACAAACCAACTTTGTCCTTTCTTAAATGCCAACTGCTACATTAGAACAGGGGTTCAGATACCAACAATATGGGCTGTCCTGGGAAATTAGACATGCCTACTGAAATGACGGGCTTCAAAGTTTATCCAGCAGTGTTCACTAATGGAAGGAATCCAACCAACCTGTGGGCCAGCAGTAACTGGAGAACACAGCATCAGGCAACAGGATAGAGTGAGCAACGCTGTGACAGGTATAGGCTGGCAGATAGGCCGGCAGGCCTGGCAGCAGATAGCGAGATCCTAGCTAAGGTTGCCAAGGTACCATGAAGGCAGATAACCAAACACAGGAAGCAAGACAGGGGCTCCCATCCTATAACAGGGGCACAGAAAATCTCATCTTCCCCACCTTGAAACAATACTGGCCCCAAAGCCTAAGTAAGTTAGGCAAGTGGGGCAAGCTTATGGGAGATTGGTAGAATTTGGAGACACTTAGTCATGCAGCTTATCACAATGTCCAAACTACAAAAACACAAATGAAAAAATTTTAAGTCCAATTTCTCCCTCAAATAAGCACTGATTTTTAAAACCGTAAGAAACAACACACTTGAAATAAATGAGAACATACTGATAACAGCTATTCCCTCCCCTTTTATGAGGAAATTCAGTGCCCAGACAATTAAAGGAAGTAAAGAAAATTAACACAAGTCAAGTTAAGATATTTTTATAGACCAGCAATTAGAGCAAAAAAGAAAGTACTATCCAGTGGGAATCAAAAGAAATAGGAGAACTATTTCTGGGCCAATTTTGTAATAGGAGAAAAGATTATGAATCTCCTACAAGTTATTCTTGATTATCCATGCCACAGAAAGAGTATAAGAGTATGGATAATACAAAACAATAGCTGTTACAAAAATCATTACACTTTCATATACATTTTAAGAAGTAATATTTTTACACTAAATTTGTTTTACTACAATAGGAATCAGATAGTGTGCTATCTAAGGTTGCTTATAAATAAGCATAAAATTTCAGATAAAAAATATGAGAGAGCTAATACCAATAATCTGTTATTAAAGGAGGTACCCTTCAGGAAAAAGAAAACTAATCCAGAGGAAAATCTGGAATACATGAATAAACAATGAAAAAAGAAAATGAAAAACAGGTATATAAATCATATTAAATAAACAGTAATTGTGTTAATAATAATTGTCTAATTCAATAAGTTTTTTAAAAGACCTAAAATATGGACAATTTTGTAAACACAGGAAGAGTGGTAATAAAAGTTACTTTATAGTTCAGGAAAAGAGTAAAAATATTGAATAACTTTAGACTTTGCTAAGATATTACATATATATATACACATACGTACATATATATACACACAAAAACATACAGTTGACCTTTGAATAACATGGGATTAATCCACATATAACTTATAGTCAGTCCTCCATATCCCGAGTTCCTGGCATTTGTGGATCCAAGCAACCATGGACCTTATAGTACTGTAGTATTTACTATCAAAAAATATCTGCATATACATGGACCTGAGCAATTCAAACCTGCTGTTGTTCAAGGGTCAACTATAGTTCTAGAATAACCAATTAAAAAGGAGACTCTATATCTTCCAAACTAGTGGAGAGTACAAAACAAGCCAAAAGGAAAAACTCAAAAACTCACAAAAAAAGAGAAAAAAAGAGACAAACAGTAAAAGTGTGAATGCACATTTAAAAATGCTCAAAATAAACACAAATCTATTAGTAATCATAATAAATCTAAGTAGGCCAAGCCCCCTATTTAAAGGAAAAGTCTGATTTTTTAAAAATCCAATGCTATGTTTTTCATAAAAAATGCCTAAAAAGCATAAGGACAAAAAAAGTCTGCAAGTAAAAAGATAAAACAAGATTACTAGGTCTACAAAAGAAAGCTGATATAGCTATATATTTATATCAGAGATAGAATACCTTAAGCAGAAATTTAAAAATGACATATAATGATACATAAAGACTGATTTAAAAATTATAAAGTGTAACAATTCTGAACTTGTATATACTTAAAACTAGCTTCAAAATACGTAAACTAAAAAATTGTCAGTGAGAAAACACAATTCTCTCACTACTAATACATAAAGCTAATAAAACGCTTAGCAAAGATATAAAATTCAACAACATAAGTATCAAACTTGAGTTAATGTGCATATATAGAAAACTGTTGTCATGATGTGGAGGCCTTTCAAGCACACAGGAAATGGCTACAAAAACTGATCATAACTAAGCCTTGAAGCCACTCTTAATTAAAAAAAAAAAATCTGTATCATATAGACCATACTGTATGATCATAACGCAACTTAAGTTCAAAATAAATAATAAAAACATAAATGGGAGGCATGCATTAGGAAATTTTAAAACACACTTTTAAATAAATCATAGGTAAAAGAGTAATCACTATAGAAATCAGAAAATACTTTAAAATGAATAATGAAAACATATGAATATAAAAATTTGTTAGATTTAGCTAAAGCAGTACACAAAGTAAAATTTAGTCTTAGAATCTTGTATTAGAAAGAAAGGCTGAAAATTACTGAGCTAAACATCAAACTAAGAATTTACAAAAAGAACAGCCAAAAAAAGGAAAGTGGAAGAAAAAAACTAGAAATTAATAAAACAAAAATTTAACAGAGAAGATCAACAGAAACAAAAGTTGGTTCTTTTGAAAAGATTAAAAATGGCATACTTCTGTAATAAATTAATAAGATATGTTAACAATATTAGGAACTATAGATAAGCAGAAATGTAAAAAAAAGAGAGAGAGAATATTATAAACAACTTTATGGTAATAATTTTGAAAACTAGGACAAAATGGGCAATTCCCTAAAAAATATAACCTACCAAAATTGACTCAAAAATGGCATTAAACATGAGTGCTATAATCTTTAAAGATACCGAATGAAAATTTTAAATCTTCTCACAAACAAAAGAAAATGCCTATATGGTCTTACAGAAAACTGAATCAAACACTGAAGGAAGAGGTCAATCCAGCATTACACAAACCATTTCAGAAAATAGCAGAGGAACCACTCCCCAAGTCGTGTGTGAGACTGGTACACTCTTATTACCAAAACCAAGCAAGGACAGTAGAAGGAAGGAAAATTATGAGTCCTATCTCACTCACAAACACTGATGCAAACCTCCTGAATAAAATATTAGCAAATAAAATTAATCAGTGAATAAAAAATATAAAATACAACAAAGTTAAATTTATCCCAAATTTATCCCAGAGATTCAAGAGTGGTTTAACACCAAAAACACCTATTAATATAATGCCTTATATGATCATGCAAACAGATACAGAAAAAAAGAATTCAATGAAATTCAATATCCATTCAAGATTTAAAAAGCAAAACGCCAAAAAAATGGCAATTGAACAAAGCTTTCTTAACCTGATAAATGATATCAAAAAATTATAATAAATAGTATATGTAATAATAAAATATTAAAATAACTTCCATTAAAATCAGGAACAAGACAAAAAAGTCCACTACCACCACCTCTGGTCAATATTTGAAGCGGGTCCAAGTAAGACAAAAAAAAGACAAAGGTATAGGCTTAGAAAAGAATAAACTATCATTATTAAGCTATTATATGATCATCTTTTTAGAAAACCCAAATAATCTACAAGCAAATTTTTATAATTAATAATAATTCAGAAGGTCACCAGACATTAAGAACAATACTAAAAATCAATTGCCTTTCAATTCATAGATAAAAAAAAATACCATTTACAACAGCAACAAAAAATCTTAAATGAAAGTTACACAATAACTTACAAAACCTACAAAGATATTAAAGAAGACCCAAAGAAACAGAAAGGTATAGCCATATACCTTTCCCTAGCCACACCAGAAAATACAAAAATCTCCATAGCCAGACTAGAAAATACAAAAATTCTCTCAAACCTGATGTACAGATTCAATGAAATTTCAATCAAAATGGAAAAAAGATTTTTGAGGAATTTCACAAGCTGCTTCTAAAATTATACAGAATAGCAAAGGGCTAAGAAGAGCAAAGCCACTCTTAATGAACAACAAGGTAGGGGAACTTGAATATCTGATATCAAAACGTACAGAATGTGACAAAATAAGTTTGTGATTGATGTAGAAATAAAGACAAATCAATCATCAGATCAGAAAAGAGACCCCAGAAACAGAACTCTACTTACATAGAAATGAATATCAGAAAGCTGGCCTAGTCCATTATCCCTGGGTTGGCCATCAGCTCTCTGAATACACTGAACTATATGAAATGTAAAACTGTAAAACTTCCAATATCCACTATTCATGCTCCAAAAATGACAACAGAAACCTCACTCAGTCTATCTTCTTAAGTCAGATTTGATATTTTTTAAAAAAGGTATAAATGATTGGAGATAAGTGAACAAAGGCGAAACAGTAGAGACAAATACTTTCCATAGAAACTTAATTCATTGTACAATAGATATGATCCACCCAGACAAAAACGTTTTGGGGTTTTCGATAATTTTTGTGTAAAGGAGTCTTGACACCAAAATGTTTGAGAATTCCTGCTTTAAAAAAAAGGCGGGGGGGGGGTACCTCTTAAAAGAATAGGAATTTTGACTGGGGAGAGGCAACACATGTCATTTTGAAGCATGAACCACAATAATCTTAGTAGAGAAGTACCCCAGTGGAGAGAGGAGCAAATGACCCCAAAATGATACCCTGTGGTTTACCTTACTCTAAGGCTCTCTCTAAACTTGTTTCCCCCATCACCACCCCACCAGTCCCCAGATGAGGCTCCTGCCCTATTAGGAAACATTCCAGAGCTGTGTGTTCCTTTTATACTTCCGTCATTATAGACATCAGCACACTTCAATGAATTCCCACCACTGTCTAAGCCACTAACTGCCTAACAGAGACCTCAAAGTCCCTAAAATAAGTCATAGTTACCTTTTATTTTGGGTAAATCCCATTCTTGTTCTATTTGAGAGCCACAGCATTCACCCCTATTCTGAGGACCTTCCTTGAGCTAACCTGCAAGGTGTCCCATTCCCGGCTTCATACTTCCAACCAGAGCCAGAACTAGCAAGAATCTGAATACTACCCTTCTTAATATAACCACTGAACCAAACGGGCCTCATGAAATTCACCCTTTATTGCTCCCTGTCCTTCTTGTATCAGTGGGTGAATGGTGAAAGTTTGTGGCAGGGGTAGAAGCAAAAGAACAACTGAGAATTTCAGGAGAATTAGACACAAACTACCAAAGGTAAATGCTAGCCCCTGAATTTGCCCCATCTAAATTGAGCAAAGCTCTCAAACAGGCCCAATCCCTTTGTGTTGGATCTGCTCACTCTAATCAAAACTGGAAATAGATAGGTAAACCTTGTAATATGTTTCTCTCTTTTAAAAAACATTTTTTTACTATTCTTCCTTAGGATTTAAGGCCAGTGTTTTCTAAGGATCATTAAGGTGTAAGTTACCCAGGATATTCCCGGAGAGCTTTAGAGTGCTAGTTCTAGAGAGGAAAAGAAGCTGTCAGAACTTTGCTAGAGTGCAGGTATCACTTTAGTTTGAGAAGAGTCTCAATACATCTTTTTCACGTGTAACTTTAAACTTTTTTAAGAATCTCTGTACCTTCTTAGCATCGTATTAGATTTCTGATGACTGCAAGTTCCCAGAATTAATGCTATGGAAGCCACCAATCTAGTAAAATAATTTAAAATTAATATTCAGACTAACAAAACAAAATCCAAAAACTAAATTCTGTATTCATGCAAACCTCTTTGTCAACAAGTTCTTTCACTTCTATTTATACTGCTTTGTGCATGTCAAGCAGATTACTAAGAAAATATTTAACAGATGTAAACTGTTTTAACAAAACATATTTACATCTTTGCTAATTCTTTTCCTCCAACATTTCCAAATTTCAAAACATATGTTCATAAATTTTTTAGCCTATTTCAATTGATATACTTGAATAGAATGTAATCGTCTTCTCACTGTGACTAAACAGCAAGAGGATGTTTGTGAACTGGGCATAAATATGAAGTGACTAAAATGGCAGTTTTATGCCAATTTCATACAAAACAAAATAAAAAATTGGCAATTTATCAGTGAATTGGAACAAGTACAATGAATCAATTTAAATTTAGACACCCTCCCTGAAATATGTCCCTCCACCCCCTTAAAATTATCCAGATTACCCTCACTATGTTCACTTGACCTTAAGAATCCCTGTTTTTTATATATGTCATGAAAATAAGCCTCACAATCTCCATTTCAGAAGGTATAATCATCATCATTTTGTAAGAGGAAAGAAAAGCACAAGAGGTTAAAGTAACTTACAACAGGTTACTTAAGCTTGCAAAGAGCTGGGGGACCTGACCTAAACGCTTTTACTATCATCCTACTCTGATCTTTCAACATACATGTGTATCTTATGAAAGTTAAGACATCATAGACCATCCTCTAAAACTCACTGGGTGGAGAATCTAGACTTAGAATCCAAAATTTGATTAAGAATTTCAACTTTTTGACTCCTTGGAATCTACTTAGCCATACATCTGAAAAGCCTTATCCCCAATGCCCTGAAATAACAGAATTCAATTAAAATTCTACAGTTGCTCTCAAAATCCTCTTCAGATGTAACTAGAATACAAAATCCAGTCAATCTGCTGTTTTGAGAAAAAGAATCAGAGCCCAACAAAGTATACAAAAAGTGGCGACTAAAGAAACTGCTCTGGAAGGGGATTGGGATTTCTACAAATGAACAAATCTATCAAAAAAAATGTCTTTGATCACAAGGTTATCACTCTGGTTTTAGTCAAAGTTTAACTACAACTGCAAGTTGAGGAAATAGGGGGCCCTCTTTCCCCTTGAGTAAAAATTAGCTGATCTAAAGAACCATAAATCAACTCCAAGGAACAGTAGTAATAATCTTTGTTTTTTTAATGGAGCACATTTCTACTATAGTCACAACCTACTTCACTAATTATATGTTAAATGTTTAGTAAGTGTGTAAAGGACACAATGTTGATAACACCCAACATTATTTCATTTAAATGTCATAGAAAGATATAAAGGGGCAGGTGATCAAAGAGGGTATATGTGTTGGGTGGGAGGGCAGGGAAGCCTGAACTGGTTTAATGAAGAAGTGTTGTTGGAAACAGACTTGGAATACAGGCCAGACACTCATAGAGATGATTGGATGGAGGTAAGCATTTTACAAACAAAGGGAACAAACACAGAAATAAGCAAACTGACAACATTTAAGAAACAAATCTTCCAGTTTTGCAAAAATGCAAGTCACAATTTGGCCTTCCCTGATTCTGTCATAATCATATCCCACTACAAGAGATCTGAATTCTCAACACATGACTCTAACCTCTTTTTTAAGTTGTCACTATCTACCATGCATAGAAATGATGATAATTCATAGACTTATCTTTTAAAATGTCAATATGGACAAGGGCCTACCTTTGAGTCTAAAACATACTCAATATATTTTATCTCCACCCTACACACTTCCATGCCTTCTTAAAAAGAGCGCACTGACGAGGTTCAAATTATCCATAAATCATACTGTCGCAATTGCGGGGGTACAGACGCTAGTTTCAAGGGCTAAAAATCCACATAAAGATAATTCCAACGTCCACATCTTCTCTGAGGTTTAGGTGACCTACACTGGCTCACACACACTCCGTCTCACTACCCACACACACTCTCATCACTGCCACCTGTTCATGGCAAAACCCATCTCTGCTTCGTCCCTTAGTTACTACCTCTAAGTGTCTGTCCCCTCTGATCTCTGCAATAGCTTCTAAAGGCTGCTGCCTTTTTTTAAAACCTCTTACTTTCTCTACTTCCGTTTTATTTTTGTCCTTATATGTTACTGCCTGTCCTGTTATTTCTCAATTTTTAAAAAATGTTGGTCTTTCACATAGACAACGTCAAATCAAGTAGAAGATACTTATCTTTATTGCTTTCTGGCAAAATGAAGAACCACAGTGACAGTGTGCACAATGAATCTTCAATTTTTCAGTTCTCAGATTTCACTGCTGCTGGAAGAGGTATGTTCTTCACTGGGAAAGACTTTTTATGGCTTACAGAAAGATGGGAGCTGGGCAAGGTGCTCTGGGCAGAGTTAATACTCTAAAACTTCCAGTTTCCTAACTTATTTTTTTAAGTTTTCTTAAAAGATTTTTCCCAAACTAAAAAATAAAATAAGCCCATTTCCAATCTTCAAATTCTATGAATCTACCAAAAATCTTGTATATGATAATTCATTTTTTGATCTTGCATTCTGGTCATGAAAAGAAGCTGGTTTCAGTAGAGAAAGACAATAAAGTAGATGAAGACATTTGGAGGGATTCAGACTGGACTTTTAATTATTTTCAAGAACTCTAGAGGCTAACAGAACTGGTTCATTTTACTTTAAAACTTGAAGCTTTCCTTTTCCTTTATTACAAAGATAATATTAATCCCAATCTCATGTTTATGAGCTATGATTAGCATCATCTTTGGCTCACAGACCAAGAGAGGGAGAGACTCTTCAGAGTAAGTAGGAATGAGTTAGAAGGGAACGGAAATAGTATTAAGGAGGATACTGCACATCTGGCTGAAATAAGCTAAGCTCAAGTTAACTCAGTAGAAGTGAGAAGAAAAGGAAAAGTAAAGCTTATGCTATACTTGATCCTCCTGAGTGGGAGAAAGGAAGAAATAGGAGACAGTTACAAGACATCAGGCAAATTATCTAACCCCTCTAAGATGCCAATTCTCCCTACATAAAATGTGAACAGTAACAGTAGTCTCCTCAAGGCATAAGGAGAGGATGAAATGAGTTACTGCCTGTAAATCACTCAGCATTTACAAGACACATTGTAGGGTTTAATTAAGGTGAGCCACTGTGACTGTTATGGCTCAAGTTCTTTCCTGTACGAACACTGCTAAATCAGGACCTTCATCTAGTCATCACTCAACAATACTTACTGAGCAGCTGTTACGTCCTAGGCACCATATCAAGTACTTGTGGTACAGGAGTGAGTGACACACACCCCTGCACTTGTGGAGCTTGCAGTCAGCAACCAGGACAGGTCAAGGACCACATAAGGTAGGAAGTAAAGAGACAGAGTATATCTAGCAGGCTGTAGGGTTGGGTTAGCTCATCTTGTCCCTGCTACAACACTATATAATTCCCTGGGTTTGAACACATAATAGGCTCCAATCAATGTTTACCTAAATGATTAAATACTAAGTACATAGTGTATATTCAATAAATAGTTATTTCTTATGTAAACTGTTTAACAACATAAGTAATTTGTATCCTCAATCTGTTTTGTTGACTAAAATGCTGTATAGTCCAATGGAATATTGAGTAGTCCTTCATTATGATTATTATTAAAATCATATCTCTGCCAAATATCTGTGTTTTAGAAGGTAAATATTTCTTTTCTTAACTTGGAACATACAGAAGGAATAAAATAAAAATGGATAACCTAAATGTTTATGTTAAGAAGGAAACTGTTCCAGCTTAATCTTCCCCTGGCTCATTTATTTAGCAAGTATTTAATATACGCCCACTATCTACCAGCACTGCAGTAGATGCTGGCATAGTAACAGTTCAATTTATCAATGTAGATAAAATTTTTAAGTTTAGAAAGTGCTTTCACATATTCTCTTATTTAGTTCCCAAAACAACACTATGAAAAAGTATTATCCCTTTTCTAGATGAAGAAAGTGAGACCGGGAAGAAATGTACACAAAGTTACACAACTAGCAAGCTCCAGAGCTGAATCCCAAACTTGATCTTCTCCCTCCAAATCCCTCATCCTAGCTACTTTACCTCAAGGCTTTCTCAGTGATTCATCTACATCACACACAATGAATTCTGGCTTAGCATCCCTATACCAGCAAAAAAATAATAAAACATTTGCTCATATGGGCTTTCCTGGTGGTACAGTGGTTAAGAATCCGCCTGCCAATGCAGGGGACATGGGTTCGAGCCCTGGTCCGGGAAGATCCCACATGCTGCGGAGCAACTAAGCCCGTGTGCCACAACTACTGAGCTCTAGAGGCCGTGAGCCACAACTACTCAGCCCACGTGCCACAACTACAGAAGCCCGCACGCCTACAGCCTATGCTCCAAAACAAGAGAAGCCACCGCAATGAGAAGCCCATGCACTGCAACGAAGAGTAGCTCTCGCTCGCCACAACTAGAGAAAACCCACGTGCAGCAACGAAGACCCAACACAGACAAAAATAAATAAATAAATAAATAAAATATTAAAAAAAATTTTTTTTAATTTGTTCATAAAATTCATATACTTTTTTTCACAGTTTGGAGGGAAAATCACCATTTATCTCTCCCTTAAAAAAAAAAAGTGGTAGTGTATTCACATCATGATACTTGTCTGAGGTTATACAGAAAAATACTGTCAGAACTCTTTTAATTCCCAGAGCTACATACAGCATGGCATATTTCACTTTTGTACCCCAAAAAGAACTTACTTAGAGAAGAATCAACCAATTCTATCTCTGCTAGTTTATGCTCTTGAAACTAGTTTTACTGTTTATTCACAAATTGGCCTGATGAAACTTACAGATTAGTTTAAAAATGAGTTTGAATGTGTAACACTCACTTTGCTGTACACCTGAAACTAACACAACACTGTAAATCAACTATACTCTAATAAAATTTTTTTTAATGGGTTTAATCAAGAATGATGAGAACCAGGACCATTTCTGATCTTTTGACAAATGTAATCTAACTCACTTGGAAACAGGACCAGTCAATGAAATTTTTCAAATAAACCTCATTAAGCAGGATGACAGAGAAGAAAGACATAACGGTAGTAAACGCCTGGTGACGACAGCAACACTACAGTCAACACATTCATACCAAGAAAAAAAATTGGGGGAAGTACCGTATATGTCTGAATGGCAAAAAAAAAAAAATGGACAGTAATTGTCTAAAATCTCTGATACGTCTCACACTTATAACAATCTTCTACTCTACCAGAGTATCCCAGGGTATTTAAAACTATGGCGGATGTGCTGTCGGGTCAGTTCCCCTGAAGGCTGGAAACTCTGAAGGTGCCTGGGAAGGGAACTAACATTTCCCTAGTGCCTATCATATCTAAGGCCCATGTTAGGCATTTCACGCTTAAGACCTCCTTTAATCCTTCCAACACCCTACCTTATTTTTTTTTAATATATTTTGAATAAAAGGAATGTTTATTTCTTTTTGTACAAGCATCTTCAGGTCTTTCCAATTTTATAGTTTATATTCATACCTACAAGTCTAGATGATTAAGAAAGGAATCCATTTTTAAAGGTTGAAGAGGTTACCCTATCTTAATACATAATACTATCTTCCTTTTACAGATGAGGAAACAGGGTCTCACAGAGATCAATAAACTTGCCCTAAGTAAATGACTATAGTGTGCCACAGAGAAGATGTTTGCAAACATGTGATGCCCAAACCTGTATTCTATTCACTCTACCACAATGCATATTACATAAGGCTTCTCATGCCTTGATTTCTAATTAGGAGAATTATCTCAAGAGACTTGTAAAACATTTCATTCTGTAAGAAACCACGCCTGTGTAACTGGGTCATGCCAAGCTTCTGAAACTTAAGTTGCAAAGAGCAGGGGAGCTTCTCTTTATGATGATGGCTACAAATATCAGGAGAGCTATGTTGTCATGACCCAAATGCAATGGAAAGAAATTACTGGAGAGTTAAAGAAGTCTGTAAGAGACAGGTCAAGACTTTAAAATAAAGGAGTTGGATACTGATTTCGAGTTTCAAGTTAAGCTCAAATTTATTTTTAAATACTGTGTGCCCAGTGCTAGGGACACAACAATAAATAAATCACAATCTCTATCCCCTGAGAGTATCTAGTGAAGGGAACAGCCTCATACTTACAAAACAATATGGTCCAGCACTGTGCTAGAGGGATACACAGGGAGTTTGGGGCACCTAGGAGAGATAGGCATAACCCAGTTTGGAGGACAAGAAAGGACTCTGAGTAACACTACTTCTAGGAATCTATCCCACAACAACGCTCACGTGTGCACAAAATACTGGAGAAATGATTTTCCCAAAGTCAAGGAAGCAACTGTGGGCTGGTCATTCATTAAACAGAACATATTACAGAATTAATGTTTGGTGATATTTCCCCTCAGTAATTTTAGAATTCTTAATTATTTTGAGTTGCTAGGTTATCCTTTGAAATAAATAAATACATGTGTATGTATATATATTTTTCATTCTCTTTGTACTTAGTTTATTATTTTATTAATATTAAACATTTTTAATATTATTTCAGGCTAAAGTACTTTCAAAGATTTTTTTCATATGATCTTTGCTCAGGTTTCCCTGTTTATAAGCCTTCATAAATACGTCCTACACAAATAAGATAGTTCTATTCAAATCCACAGAATAAAGAAGATAATGCATGAAATAAGATAGAAAATAATAGGATGAAAACAGAGAATCCCTTTTTCCTGGACCTCCAGTATTATTAAAAACAAAAAATGTTATTGGTCTAAGCCTGATTTGGTGTTAAAAGCTTTTCCAGGAAAAGGAATAAGAACTGAAATTTTTGTTTAGATATTGAATTACAGGAAAATGAGTTTAGGAGCTGGAAGAGTCTTAAAAAGATCATCTAATAAGGCTTTCATTTCCAGAAGAGGAAACTGAGGTTCTTAATAAAAAGATCACTCATAGCTAATGATTACCAATAGGAGAATATAGCTGGGAAAGTGTAAACGTATCCTCATTCTAAGTCCATTGCCTTCTCTGGTACCCATACAGCAACACTTAAACCTAGTTACTGAAGAAAACTACTTTAATTTAGGCTTAATTACCTAAATGGTCTAACTCTAGGGGAAGAGATTACTACTCAAATCTCCTTTTCCAGATGTAAACAGAGCCTGAAGTATTTACTTCACTCTTTTCAACTATTTAAACAATAAGAAAACAGAATGTTTTTAATTTTCTTATATTTTATGGCAATATAGTTATCATGAGACAGAAAATATAGCATGCTATAATCCAGACTGATTCAGTAATTAAAAGAAAATTTAAAATCCAAAATCCCTGGTTTCTAAAATGAAATAGCAACAAGCTTTACTGAAAATTGAAACTACTTCATCATAGCAGTACTTTCATTAATTGAAACCACTTTATTATAACCCAACGTCCATTATTATTAAATTTCAGATTTCTGGGATAATCACTGGGGGAGTGCAATAAGAGCAACTGAACCTTTGAAATGCAATTTAAAAGAAAAGTTCTGTTTTAAAAACTGTACAACAGGGACTTCCCTGGTGGCACAGCGGTTAAGAATCCTCCTGCCAATGCAGGGGACATGGGTTCAAGCCCTGGTCTGGGAAGATCCCACATGCTGTGGAGCAACTAAGCCCATGTGCCATAACCACTGAGCCTGTGCTCTAGAGCCCGTGCACCACAACTACTGAGCCCGTGCACCACAACTACTGAGCCTGAGTGCCACAGCTACTGAAGCCCACATGCCTAGAGCCCGTGCTCTGCAACAAGAGAAGCCACCACAATGAGAAGCCCGCACACCGCAACAAAGAGTAGCTCCTGCTCGACACAACTAGAGAAAGCACGCGCGGAGCAATGAAGACCCAACACAACCAAAAATAAATAAATAAATAAAATTGATTCTTTAAAAAAAAAGAAAAGAAAAAGAAAGAAGACAGCTTATCATGAAGGGCCCATTCTAAAGGCCCTTCACTAGTAATGAGCATAGTCTCCAGGGCAAGACCACCTTGACCACTTGCTGGGTCCACCCATAAACCATAGGCTCCATGCTCAGGGGTGCTGTTTCTGGGCTTCCACTGCTGTAAAGTGACTGGCTATCCTAAGGACTAAATGAATTAACACAGATAAAACCCTATAAGTAGTGCCTTTGCGTGGTGAATGTTAGGTATTTTTATTATCATCGTCATTATAGTGTCCCATGTAAAAACCTTTTCTTTACAAACAAAACAAAAGTTTTGTTGCTTCTGAGGTTAAAAATGCTGCTAGTCCTTAATATCAGAAACATGTAACTGAGTATACCTCCCTTCCACTATGATTTATAGGATGTTCAAGATCACATGTGAAGCACAAGCAGAGCAACCAATTCTGCTGATTTACAATCTCCACATTTGGGATCCTCTTTGCTTTATTCCTGATTCTCTATTTTTATTCGGGTTTTTGTCTTCTTGTAAATCACTTGAAATCCTCTGTGTAATACCATGTACAAAATTACCAAAAAAAAAGAAAATTCTAAAATACTTCTTTTTCAAGTAAGAAACCAATGTGTTTATGTAAGCAAAATAAAATGAAATGGAAAACAGCAGAAAATGTTACTAGAATAGGGATCTAATGAAAAAGAGTATAAAGGGAAAACCCTAGAATTGAGGAGAAAAAATTTGAATATTAACTGATGGCAATGTGGGGAATTCTATGAAGAGATTTATGGGTGAAAGCAGTCTTAAATGGCAATTTAATAACAAAATGATACATATCAACTAGGGAGTCTGAATCTCACAAAAATTATAACCAGATTACATCTGAAATAAAACCAGATTTAAATTTCTGTTGCTGAAACAGAATCACAAACTTAGTTTTGTTAAAAGAAAAAATTAGTTGATTGTATCAACTCCAACCATACGATGTTTATGCATAACAAAAGACAAAGACAGCAGATTCAAGGGCTCCAATTACTTTCTCACAAGGGAAAAATTACACCTTATAAAAGGAAAACGCTGAAAATATAAATGCAATGGGAAAAAACAAATAAAAGTTACACATAAAATAGTTATGATGATATAAAATCTAAGCAATATATTTCACAATAAATACTTTAAATAAAAAGCATAATCCAGATGAATAAGAAATTTAAACACCACTTCTGTGCACACCCTGACTTCTACAAGGGTACAGTAAGAAGATGCTTGAAATTCAAAGCACCTCCTCCACTGGCTAACAAGTTACATATGCTGTTTAAACAAATAACACCTCAAATATCTGCTCCCCTCCCATAAGCACTGTCATCATTTTGCTGGGATAATGGCAAGGGAAGAACAAATCCCTCCGTGAGCATATGGAGAGATGTCTAAAATATCACCATGCCCAAAGCAAACACTCAACAATAAGTATATGCAATATTACAACCTATAAAAGAAAACCAATTCTCAAAGTTACTGCAAATTAAACAAAGAAATGAGACGGCTTGGCAACCTATCCAAAATGCTATACCAATTTACAGGTAAGACTAATATCCATCATCAGGGCCACGTTACCCAATGGTCTGGTTGAGGAACCAGGCCATTAGATATCTTGAATATCTTCATCTCCTCAAAAGTCAGATAGAAAATGGGACTTCTCTGGTGGTGCAGTGGATAAGACCCTGCGCTCCCAATGCAGGGGGTGGCTTCGATCCCTGGTCAGGGAACTAGATCCCACATGCATGCCACAACTAAGAGTTTGCATGCCACAACTAAGAGTTTGCATGCCACAACTAAGGAGCCCACAAGCCACAACTAAGAAGCCCACCTGCCGCAACTAAGACCCAGTGCAAACAAATAATTTTTTTAAGTCAGATAGATAAAAAGAAAAAGAAGATATTGTTATTTATCTAATTTTCTATAAAAAGCAGTTCCTATGAGAGGCATATAGTTCTTTATGAAACCAAACCACTAACGCCATATACTTGTAATTCTAATTAATGCCTAAGGACTCTGGAAATCATGACATATGTTCTTGGAACTAAATTATGGGCAGATGGCTATGAAGTTTCACTCATTCAAAATTAATTGATGAACACCTAATTTGTACCATAGGCAGTGGGGACAAAAAAATTACAAAGACACAGAGCTACCCACCCTTAAGGAGCTCCTAGTCACATAGATTACTTGGTTGAAGCACAGTAACAAAAGGATCTTTAAAAGAAGGTTGTGAGACGGAATACAAATGAATATCCTAGAGATTTAAGGGGTTAGGCTGAGCAAGCACTCAAACACTTGTTTGATTGTTGATCCACTGGTAATGCACAGCATACTTATACTCAAGAACCTACAGAGGCTAGGAATAAAAAACGTTTCCTCAAGTGGTAAGGAATATTCCTTCAATTATGAAGAAATCCCTAGGTGGTTACAGAATAGAGACAAAGTAATTAAACTAAATTTTACTCAGGTGACTTTACCTGGGAGCTCCGAGCACCCTAATCTCACTATACCTCACTGCTTTGCCCTATGATGCTACTCTTCAACTCATCGGAGTTCCTCAGGGTAGAGGACCTGAGCCCACTGATTTTCAAATATAAGCACACAGCATGAGCCACACTGGCACTGTGTGCAATACAGTTGAGAGAAGGGAGGAGAATGACTCCCACTTCACATTCTATTCTGATCTCTCTGCCTGTCTACCTAAATTCAGTGATGACTTAAGCACTTTGATACTTTACATGCTTCAGTGGCATTTCTGCAAATGGTTCAGAATATTTTAACTTCACCTTGGAGCAGCCTGCAGTTAAAACCTGAACCATAATAAACTCTCTGTTAATCTCCTTGTAAATTTGCCCATTTCCACAGTGTAATCATGGCAAACTATGTTCCCAGAGAATTTCTTTCAGTTTTGAAGTTTGATAATGTAACTATTCTTAATAATTAAAGCACTGAAATTTTGCTACATGATGACAAGACACTATATATGCTATATACATACATATGCATAGAGATGTGGATATATGTATATAGCCAAAGACAATTTGTGTGTGTGTGTTTTATAGTCAAAGTTAATTCTTTCATGATTAATCATATAGTCACATATTCTGTCACTTAGTGCTATTCTATAGATATATACTACATTCCTGACCGTCTGTTTCACAGTTATGTGACACCAGTCACAGAGGAGATCAAATCGTAAAATGTATATGAATCAAAACCCTATTACCTTTCCTGACAAAGCATATGTCCCAGGTAGATCGGAATCTGTCTCCATCTTTGTAAATGAATAGCAGTATAAAAAAAAGATGTATCAAAATTATCATTGGTAGAGTAGGTGGTTAATTTAATTCATGAACTGTCATGATGAGTCCTACCATTCCCCTTTCCCTTCCTCTCAAACACTCCTACCTATAATTCCAAGGTCAAATGCTATGAATACATATTCTCTCAATTTTAACATAGGACTAAATTTAACCTCTAGAATTAGCTCTACAAAACTTTGCCTCAGTTCTAATAAACTTAATAAACACAAAATTCACACCTCAAAACAACATTTACAAAAGTAAGAGGTCTGACTATTTACATAGCAAATTAGAATTATATAATAAAGGCTTGAAATTTTATAGCTACAAGGGACTTCTAGATATAAAGATCATCTAGTCCAGCATCTTCATTTCAGAGAATTCAAGTATGGAGTTGGTACCAATCCAATCTTGTTGACATAACTTACAAAGTCATAAGGCAAAATATAACAATACAAAATCCAAAGCGCCTTTAGGCTGGTAAATACTGCTTTGTTTAAAAATAATCATAATCATAATCCATTCTTTCTAAAGAACGGCAAGTAGCACTATCTCTAGCCACTCCTGAGATAGAAAGGCTTAAGCACAAGCATTTGCCAACTTATTTTATACAACAGCAAAGAAAACTAAACTTGTCCTTAAAACTGGCTATGCCCAGCCCAACACCGACCTCATATGAAGTAAATGCCAAGAGTCAGGTCAGTGTAGGTTCAACAGCAAAAACTCCCTGAAGAAGAAACAGTCATGGAAACAGCCACTCCTATCCAAATACCTTAACAGGCAAACATTCGTACACATAGAAGTGGTATTTTAAGAACCCACAGTCAGTCAAATTCATGCAGAAAAATCCCTTAAAAGGAACATTTATATTATTACGGTGTTGGTTAATATACCTAATACTTGCATAAACTTACATTGTGTGTTCTCTCTATTCATTTTCATGACTAATTTTAGTATTTTTATAAGGTGACATCTGTTTCCAGGAATAAAATCTCACCCAAAACATTAGACCAATAGGAAAAAGATTTTAATTTACAATGACCTGTCAAAAGATTATTCTTCAAATCAACTGGAGAATCAACTCCTAATATACTGGAGTATATTAGGAGTTACACCAGAATACCACCTGAACCTCACCATGCCTTCAGAAAAGAAAACAAACACAACATCTTACTGATGAGCACTTATTTTTGCAATGTAAATGAAGATTGAAAGAAATACTAATTCGGTCTACTGCTTAGAATGATATTCATGTACATTACTCTGGAGGCTTTGTTTGGGATCATTACAGATTCAATATACCAGAGGGCAAAATACTACAGCTAGAAAAATCTGCAAAGGAAAAAAAGAAAAAAAACTTCCAGCTGACCATGCAAAGTAATTCTACAGAACGTAACAGCAGTCTGCATACTTGACTATCTTGGATAGATATATTAATAATCTAGGCTTAACTTGCAATATACTGACAGCTAGGCACGGCACTGGTTCTTTTAGGCCCTGAAATCTGATTCCAAATCTGCCACCAACCTTATACACAACTGTGACTTACTACTACATATTTTAAATGGTACAATAATACTAACCTACTTTATCAGAAATAAATATTTGTCAATATCTTTACATTTCTGTACCTCTCTTACCTTCCCTGATTAGAAGAGCTCTCCCCCAGTCTCAATCCATAAATACCACCAGCTTTCCTCAGAATTACTCAGTTTGGTACTTCATCTAGCAACCCACCAGGAAGGTTGTTAAACCTTTACACTTCTTAAAATCTTTCTAATCTTGTTGGAGATTTCTCCAAAGCACTATTTCTCAAACTCTCTTCCTCCAAAATGTGGGCCTTCTCCATCATGCTGCCTCCCACCACTCTCATCAGGTCTAACCCCTTATTCTTTTTTTTTTTTTTTAATTTATTTAATTTGTTTATTTTTGGCTGCATTGGGTCTTTGTTGCTCCGTGTGGGCTTTCTCTAGTTGTGGTGAACCGGCGCTACTCTTTGTTGCGGTGTGTGGGCTGCTCATTGAAGTGGCTTCTCTTGTTGCAGAACACGTGCTCTAGGCACGTGGGCTCAGTAATTGTGGCTCACCAATCATTCACCAATCTCTGGATATCAGGCCAGGGCCTTCCCTTTGAGTTTAGGTCTGCAGATTAACAATCAGCATTATCTTTCTGCATAATGCACTGGCTATGACGGCCAGTTTGGCTTTCTTAAAGTGTACCAAAAACTTAAAAACACATGAAAAATAATTGAAGTAGTCAATCTTTTTAGATTATTTGTTCAGTTTTATTCATCCATATCACCCTCATTTAATTCAACAGCAAGATTTCTAAGTGATCCCTTTATCAAATCTTTCCAAAGAATTCAATTTACATTTTTATTTTAAAAAAAACTTTCTTTCACACTCATATTTCATCAATTTACATAATATTCAATTAAATACACATTTAGAAAGACAAGAAGTCGGCAAAAAAACAGGTTTAGAAATGTACATAACTGGGCTTCCCTGGTGGCGCAGTGGCTGAGAATCTGCCTGCCAATGCAGGGGACATGGGTTTGAGCCCTGGTCTGGGAAGATCCCACATGCCGTGGAGCAGCTGGGCCCATGAGCCACAATTACTGAGCCTGCGCATCTGGAGCCTGTGCTCCGTAACAAGAGAGGCCGCAATAGTGAGAGGCCCGCGCACCGCCATGAAGAGTGGCCCCCGCTTGCCACAACTAGAGAAAGCCCTCACACAGAAACGAAGACCCAACACAGCCATAAATAAATAAAATAAATAAATAAATAAATAAAGCATGACACAAATTAAGCAATGTGAATACCATCAAGCTTTAAAAAAAAAAGAAATGTACATAACCACTCACAGTTAGCCTACAACTCAATATGGCAGGATGATGGTGGAGGCATTCTAAAGAACAGTCTTTGAGCCAGAATCACTCAGATGGGCATTAGTCAGCACAGTTTGTCAAGCAATTGGAAAACATCAGCTAGCCCAGAAAGTAGGTTAAATAGAAGTTGGCTGAAAGCTTCTTAGATAAATGTTTACTGAAAGAACACAAGGAATGAAAGAGAAAGCATGGAGAACCAATGAATTTCCTCCAACCTTCCATAACCATTCATAGGAGGGAAGAACTATAGCAAAATGATGAGGTCATCCATCCCTCAAAGTTCTTCAATGACTCCCCATAGTTTGCCTTTAATTTCCAATGGCTTAGTATACAAATACTACCTGCCCACAATCTTACCCTACACACACACACACACACACACACACACACACACACACACACACACACCCCTACTGTTCCTCCCGTTGTTCTGATTTATTTGCAGTTATCTCAAACATGCTTTTCCCTGGACTTAAGATGTCCCACTTCTCTAGCTAATTCTTAGTCATCTTTTAAGTTTCACGTATCACTTCCTCTAAAAATCTCTCCCTTATGATACCCCTCCTCCTAAAGAAGGTAGACACCCTTGCTCGGGAGCACGTCTGCACCCTGTTATATGTAGGTGACAATGTGAACTGGCTGCCTTGGGTCAGTCCTAGGTTATGCCTGTTGTCTCAGCATAAATATTGGCAGCACTCATTTCACTATTAAAAAGAGTCCCAGTCTGATAATAAACTAAATGGGCACCCTAGACATTGTACAATACAAAGAAGATTAAGCAATGGTCTATGCTCTCATTTAAAAAAAAAAAAAAAACACATACACTCAGACTATCCCATTTCTCAAATATGTGTAATTATTATTCACCCCGTTTTTATCCTGAAAAGAGTCACATTTGGACAATAAATGATAAATGGTTGCCTTCTGTATATACCTATATACATTACAATACCATTCAATGTTTTCTTCTCTATCTCCTTCACAAGACTATAAATGTCTTGAGGAGCAAGGGCTTATTTATCACAATATCCACACAGCAGAGCCCAAGCTCAATACATATTAAGTATATTCAATAATGTTTGTTGACTGTTACCAATCAATTCAGAATACAATCCTTCTCTAAATAGCTGCAGCATAACCCGTTATTTATAAACAGCTGACTAAGTGATTTATTAACCTTGACTTACGCCCATACAGTAGTTATAGAATGTTATAATCATATTAATCTCAAAACAAAGAATATCATCACCAGTAATAGCATTTGACATACTGACTCAATTCATTCACATAACATGATGAACTCTCATATTATCATATATTCTTAACAACATCACTAGCATTAAAAGGTAATTTTTACAGAACACTTTTTTGTGCCTCCAGAAATGCACATAAACCCTAAAAAGTAGTTATTGTATTTTTATTTAAAAAGAAAAATGCAGAAAACAGCTTAGCAATTCTCTTTCTTAGAGTGCCATTAAAAGCTACTTCTGCCTGGGGAAAATGATATACATTTCGTACATAAACAAATTTACAAGAACAAGCAAAGCCATTTCATATTTTAGCCTAATAACAACTGTTAGACATCTTCCACATAACATAATTCATGGAGAAAACATACAAGCAACATACAGGCAAAAAATATGATTTGAAGACCTTGGATTATTTGTTCCCATGTAGTTTATTACTAATTACTTAAAAGCACCAAGAAAAATGGAAAACTGTTTTTCTGGATAAATAAAAGTCATACTCAGCAAGAGCTTGATCAGAGAATTAGACCACTGGCTACCAAAATACGTATAAAATTATAACTTAGGTCTGGAATTAAAACCAAGGACATTTCTAAAATCAGTATCAAGGGGGTGGGGGTAGAAGTGATCCAAAAAGGTAATTCCTCTCTAATCACTGAAAAGAACGAAAGAAACCACATTTTAATAAACAGGTCAGGCAATAAAAGGTGGGGAAGACTAAACTGTAAGAAATAATTCAACTGCCTTCTGTAATTAAATTTTCAATAATTTTCATGAAAGAATATAGATATATTCACAGACTCAAGTTACCAAAGATGTGGCAAATTACTGCAGTTTCTAAATAAGTAGCTTTACAACTTTCATATGGAGCCCAATTTTTATATTATCTTGCAACTAATTACAAGCTTGGGCAACCATTCAAAGCAGAAATAAAGTTAAAGCAAAATGAATACTCTCCCCCTTTAACTTTCACAGCCATATCTCATGCAACCATACTTTAATAACTGCTTCTGGTTACTTATAAACTGTCATTATCTTACCAGGCAATAGACTGAGATTTTCCAAATGAAAGAGAGCACAACAGCTTCAGTAAGCCAGAGCAGGGGCCAGAAAAGATGACAATCTGTAATGTAATCACTCAGCTTTCATTTATAACTGCTAACTTGAAGGATTTTACCTATAAATAAATTATACAATCATTATACATGTACAAATATTATCCCATCATCCCAACTTGGACCTTCAGATGTGGGGAGAGTGAACAGGAAAGGGGAAGGAGCATGGGTGACGGACATCAAAGATTACTAACACTGATTATGTGCCTACTATGTGCCAGGCAGTGTGACAGTCCTGGAGACACAACTATAAAACAAAGTCCCTGCCTTTAAAGTTTAAACAAACTTTCTTAAGAAGATCATATGTCAGCAGGATCTGAATCCAGGTCTGATTCCAAACCATGTGGTCTTTTTTCTACTACTAGCTACATACTGTCCCAAAAGGAAGAACCCCTTTGGCAGGTTTTCTAAGAATGACAGGGGCAGAACAACTCTTCCACTAAGGTGTGTGGAGAAATTGAGGGTTTTTTCCCCTGAAACAGCTTCAGAGGGTACAACCAAATAAGAAAACCTGATTGTGATAGTTAATTCTATGTCAACTTGGCTGGGCCATGGTGCCCAGATACTTGGTCAAACATTATTCTGGATATTTCTGCAAGGATATTTTTTCTAAATTATTTATTTATTTATTTATTTTTGGCTGCATTGGGTCTTCGTTGCTGTGCACATGGGCTTTCTCTAGTTGCAGCAAGCGGGGGCTACTCTTCGTTGAGGTGCACGGGCTTCTCAATGCAGTGGCTCCTCTTGTTGTGGAGCATGGGCTCTAGGCACGTGAGCTTCAACAGTTGTAGCACACAGGCTCAGTAGTTGTGGCTTGCGGGCTCTAGAGTGCAGGCTCAGTAGTTGTGGCGCACGGGCTTAGTTGCTCTGCCGCATGTGGGATCTTCCCGGACCAGGGCTCGAACCCGTGTCCCCTGCATTGGCAGGCAGATTCTAAACCACTGCGCCACCAGGGAAGTCCGTGCAAGGATATTTTTGATTGAGATTAACATTTAAACTGGTTGACTTCGATTAAAGCAGCTTGCCCTCCATAATGTGGGTGGGCCTCATCCAATCAGCTGAAGCCCTGAATAGAACAAGACTGACTTCCCCTAAGCAAAAAGAAATTCTCCAGCAGACAGCCTCTGAACTTACACCCTGAGTCTCTAGCCTAGGGTCCTTCCCTAGGTCTCCACTTCGACAGCTTTTAGACTTAAATTGCAACATCAGTTCTTCCCTGGGTCTCCAGCCCACCAGCCCACCCTGCAGATCTTGGACTTGCCAGCCTCCATAATCATGTGAGCCAAATCCTTAAACATCTCTATTTCTATCTTTCTCTTTCTCCCTCTCTCTCCCAATATCTATCTATACACACATATACACACATACACACATACACACATCAGATTGGTTCTGTTTCTCTGGAGAACCCTGACTAATATATTACCTAAACATTAAATACATGACATGGAAAAAAGACAACTAAAAAAGTATTTTGTATCAATATTTGCAGCTTATTTCCACCATCCTCCAGTGAGAGGGATCAACTACTCAGTCAATGATTCATTTCTAGATTAAGGGTAAGAATTTCACAAAACAGTAAGTGCCAAACCCAAGTAACTTCAAACTAAAACTTCTAATTGCTACTTCTACAAGTGGAGCAATCTACTGAGAGCTCTCTAGTTCCTTAAATATATTACTCACAGAACTCATTATTCAGAGAAGGAACCAGCAATATAAAAATTCCACAAGCATCACAGTCCCCAACGGAAAAACACAAGTCTCTTCTCAAACTTGGTTGAGTACCTAATAATGTTGCCCTCTTTCCTTTAAATAATACTTACAATTATGTAGGTAGTACATATCTAAGTAGTACTATTATAAATTCAGTATTCAATAAAGTACAAATAGAATTTATTAGCCATATCACAGTAAGGTTTAAGCATACATAATGAAAAATGATAATGCAGCACCAGATTATATAGTAAGGCAGTTTAAAGGACTTCACCAGAACTTATAAAATGCTGTAATTGCTTAAAACTGTAAGATTTATCAGCTGATCTAATTAGGCCAAAAGCAACACTTTAAAATTCTGATTTCAGAAAACTCTGCCCCCCCCCAAAAAATATTTTTCTTATCATTTATATACTTCAGCATTGTCTACCAAAACTTTTCATAGGTGCAACACTATCCAGTGCATGAGGGTGACTGACCCTTTGACGCTAACTAAAAATATTATATACTACCATATACTCTAATCATATATCAAATCAAGCTTTTCAGCTAAAACTTTTGTTAAGAATAACAACAGGAAACTACATATTGGCTGGTGTTTTAGAAAACATATTCAAAAGGGTGCTGTGGAGACCTAGGACACAAAATCCCATTTTTAACTGAGTGCATGCAAGTGTTTTCATAGGATTACATACAAGCAAGATACTGAACTTGACATCTCTACTCTCAGCTTCTGAAAGACAAAGCCTGTTAAGGCTCAATAATTTAATAGACCCAAAAGAAAGACGTGATCTCACAAGGGAGAATTCTTAGGCTTTCTTTAAACAAATATGTATTATTTTGAGTAAGATTATGCATTAAAATAGTTTTCACTTCAGATCCAAAATATATGTCCAGTTTTTAAAAGCACATTTTAAGTAACACGTTAGGATATCATACAGACAACAGCAACTCAAAGAAAATATCTAACACCTATGCAAGTATTATCATCAATTTAAAATTGAAATTCATTATCATGAATTTAAAATTCATTAGAAAGTCCTGCCCCACATAATACTTACAAGCTTAGCCACAAATATGGGATCAATTTTACCAAGGATTAGAAAGTACGCACTTAACGAATTCAACTGTCAAAAGTTCATTTTCTTAAACCAACACCTTCTTCAGTATTCCAAAAATTTATACCCCAAAATTTTTCTCTGTGACCTACTGATCTCCAAAGAAAATTACATTAAAAATTAATTATTAGAATCGCAGACAGTATTTTTTAAAGTTTTTGTCAACTTTAGAGTTGTTAGGGCCTTCCCTGGCGGTCCAGTGGTTAAGACTCTGTGCTTCCACTGCACGGGACATGGGTTTCATCCCTGGTCAGAGGAACTAAGATCCTGCATGCCACGTGGCACGGCCAAAAAATTAAAAATAAATAAAATAAACAAACAAAAAAAAAAGAGTTGTTATTGCTGATCCTTCCAAATGTGTCCCCTGTTTCTTTTTCTTTATAATTAAAGTAATATATGATCATTGTAGAAAATTTAGTAAATCTAGAAAAATTAAAATAATTTTATAAACATCACCTTTATTCTCTGCATCCAGAAATTACCAGAGTTAACATTTTGCTATATGCACTTTCAGTCTTTGCTCAGTCTTTTAGTTTTAAAACTAAAACTGTGATAAAAATGCATATTAAATATCTAACCAGTCTTTTTATCCTATAGTATATTGCAAAATATTTCTCATCTTTAAAAATTTTAGAAAACATGATTTATAACAGCTTTATCTTATTACACTATATGTATGTGTGTGTGTGTATATATATATATATATATATATATATATATATATATATATATCATAATGAATTTAACCATTCCCCTATTATTGAATATGTGAGTTCTTTTAACTTTCTACCAAGACAAATAACACTTTGATATACTCCTTACTAACAATCATTGACAAAAAAAGACAGTAAACAACACCCAGAATTCATATCCAAAAATTGCCTGTAAACACAAGAAAACATTCAACCTCACTAATAAATCAACATAATACATAGAAATTATGAGAAACCTAATAAGCTGAAAACTATAAAGCATATATATAACACCAAGTGCTAGTACAGGGATTGTGAGAAAACCATTCCAGTGCAATGCTAATTATAAACTAATAAAATCTTTCTGAATAATAATTCAGGCTGTGTGTATCAAAGGCTTTAAAATATTTTAGGAATCTATCCTAAATAAATAATCATAGATAATTCTAGATGCTGACCAAAAAATATAGGGTTAATTCCCTTTCGACGTTAATTTAACATTGAAACAAAACATAACATGTTATGCACATGTATCAAAAGTCAATGAAGACCTGATCTATATTATTATCATTCTTGTATTCCGCTTTCCCTATTGTATCATAGATTTTCATTTCTGGTCCAGCTTTTATGTTTCATAAGATTTGTGTGTTTGTTTTAATGTTCAGTGCTCAATCTTAAAATTTCTAAGAGGAAATGTGTGCTTTGGGCATTCATATGTTAAAACCGATGCACAACTTAAATTACTGCATTTTATTACTCTACCTACAGAATAAACTTTTAAAAATAATTACGTTCTGGGAATTTCCTGGCGGTCCAGTGGTTAGAACTCCACACTTCCACTGCGGGGGCATGGGTTTGATCCCTGGTTGGGGAGCTAAGATCCCGCAAGCCGTGCAGCCCGGCCAAAACATCATAATAATAATTACGTTTTACATATTGGTGCACAAGATGATAGTCAAACACCCTATAGCAAGTTTTGCCTTTCCTCTGAGGAATGGTTTCTTTTAATTTTTTTTATTGAAGTATAGTTCATTTACAGTATTACATTAGTTTCACGTGTACAACATAGTGATTCAATATTTTTATAGATTGTGCTCCATTGTGCTCCAAGTTATTACAAAATAATGGCTATATTTCTCTATGCTGTACAATATAACTTCCTTCCTTACTTATTTTATACATAAATAAGTTTGTATCTCTAGCAATGGGTTCTTTTAAAAAAAATACAATAGTTGATTCATAATGAAAAGTGTGAATTTATGTCTGTTTCTTTCTTATAAAACAACTTTGCACATCCATTTTATCTGAAACAAGTGCTTAGTAAAAAGAACCCATCAATACAGCGCTGACTCACAAGTAGACCTTAAAAACCAACCAATAAACCTGTTTTTCTCCCTCCTCTATTGAGGTCCCTTACAGTGAAGGAAAACTCTTCAAAAGCCTGAATAGGCACCTTTCACTTTGAGTACTATTTAAAATCAAGATTAGACAAATTTTCCAGTATGAATGTACCCTCCACGAAGCTCTATCCTGACATATGTTCTGAAAGAAGAGAAGTAAAAAGCAACTTTTGAAGGAGAGATCTGAAGTGGAAGAAAGAGAAAGGTCCCCCTCACTAGACCGTGATAGACTCAAGGCACAAAGCCATGCAGTTTCTCAGGGTCATACCAGTCTAAAAGTATCAAGGGAGAAACACCAAATACCTACTCTGGAAGCCTCTCACCTGGACTCTCCCAGGTCACCATTCTGTTTATCTTTCTGACCCTTGTCAACCACTACGTGTCCCAACCTAGCCCAATGTATTTCATCTGGCACAGAAAATAATGTGGAAGATTAGCTTTCCCCAGAACAAAATTCATTCATTATCTGACTTAAAAAAAAAGAGAGAAAGAGGATAACATGTCTGTGAGCCGGTCCATTTAAAACCACTTTTCTTCACACATAAATATATATGGAATAGTTTTGACTGTACAAACTATTTTTTTTGGTCCCTCTGAAATACATTAAATAAGCAACAAGACTTTGGTCCTCCTAAAATATAAAATTTCCAAATATCTTTATACTCTGCCTGTTTCCTTGTCCTTTTTGTAAGGATAGGGGCCTGAGAAAGAGAGAGCAAGTTTGGCTAAAAAACTGGGAATCATGCAAAAGGTTATCAATATCTCAATCGTGTTGAACAGTGCTGTGAAGCTATTTCCAGAACAAAAGTGAGTGAAGCAATTAATATGTCAGTAACTATATTACAAAACATTTCTTTCTTTATTCTTAGGTTCCTCAGCAAGGTGTTTTAATATATAGTTCAAGCCACACTTTCAAAAGTCGAGTTGCTCTAAAAGCCACTCTATCAAAATGTACTCCCTTAGATTTAATCTTTTAATCATCTTAAAGTTTCTATTATAATCTATAGCATATATAACATTCCCAAGAGCAATTTAATATAACTTCTTCATTTTGATATTTCAACAAAAGATGTTCAAATTTTTCCCTTTGAAATAACAGCACAAATATTTATGATAATGGTACTGTACAAATATGTTTAAGAGATAATCAAGATAACAAGAGGTTAAAGCTGAGAAGAGGTCTTAGTGATAAATTACAAGTAAGAGAGCCTCAATTACGAATAAGAAAACCAAAGCCTCAAGATGTAGATTTGTCCAAGTTTACAGAATATCAAGAAACTTTTGGTGTTACTTTCATTATCAGTTAATAATATTTAACAGTGATGTATATAATATACTTTAGTTGACAATGTGTAATAAATTAAATAAGTGCCTGCCCAAAATGACTTATCTCATACATGGTTATATTATAGATAATAGCAAGTATGGCATATAAAATCTATATTGAAGTACTGAAGGAGGAGGAGAACGTTTAAAATAAAGAGCGAAGTTTGTCCATGAACAATTCCAATCAACGTAAAAGAATAATGAAAGCAAGAACATAAGAGCAGTAGGATGGAAATAAGCATCAGGTCATTACAAAAGGGCAAGGGTCTCCGCATGCTAGAAAAGACCAATGTAAAGATGAAAATTGGCATTAGCGCTTTTGTGCCTTTAAAGATACACTATGCTGAAGCAATCACTTAGCTTCATCAACAGCAATTTCAGATTATGTGAAGAAAAGTGCAGTGTCCCAAGGTAGGGAGTGATTCTAACCATCCTCTTTGCCCCGTACACTATTCTTCCTCAGTTAACAAATATGCTCATCCCTTTCTGAATCCTGCTGTTACTTCAGCTTCCTGTCTTCTTTCTCTCCATGAACTGCATTAACAGGCAGGCAGCATTTGTTGTCCCCACATTGCCACTTCATCTTAAGACCATGTCACCATCCAAAAATTCCTTTATCCTTGCTCTCTAGACCTTCCTAAGATCTGCTGCCCTCATGGTATCTTAAATTTTAACATATCTCACGCCAAACTCATTGCCTCTCCTACACTCCCTTTAAAAAGCATGCTCCAGATCCCATTTATATGAAATGTCCAGAAAAGGCAAATCCACAGAGACAGAAACTAGATTAGTGTTTGCCAGAAGATGTGGGAAGAAGGGGAATTAGGAGTGACTGCTATCAGGCACAGGGTTTCTTTCTAGGGTGATGGAAATATTCTACAATTAGGTAATAGTGCTGGTTGCACAAAATAGTGAATATACTGAAAACCACTGAATTGTACACTTGAAGATGGTGAATTTTATGTTATTTGAATTTTATCTTAATAGAAAATTGCAAACTAAAAACAAATGAAAATAAGCAAATATATGAGCACACGCACACACACACCATGTCCCTCCTTCTAACTTTCCTTTTGCCTTGCGAAATAATAAACTCCCCATAAGTGGAATTATTCAAGCAGAAGCTGAATGATCATCTGTCAGCAACATGCTATTGAAGGGCTAACTGAAGTGAGTGGGGAAATTACACTAGATTACCCTTAAGTATTTTTCATCTTTAAGTTTCTATGTCACAAACCAAGAGGAAGAGATTAGAACCAGGGAAATTTTTTAAAGTGACCAGAAAGAAAAAATATGAAGCATTACTTGAAAAGCATTATTCTATTCAAAATGAAAACAGCAGAATATGATGAAGCAAAAGAACAAAAATGAAATAGATCCAAAAAGGAAGAGCATAGGAAATTAAGAAAAAATATTAAGTAAATTAGATAACAGCACAAAAATCAAGAAATGATATTCAGAGTTTAACAATATTTGTTTTGTTTATACAGAATTTATCCTGTATCTAATTGTATTTTTCTATAGAAATTCTGAAGCCTTTTTCTTTTTGAGTGGTGAAGAAGATGTTAGAAAAAAATCTAATGCAGATGAGATTTAAATCAAATTATTGCTGACTGGCATGTGACTAGATTAATAAAGTGAACAATGTATGGATGACATAATAGAAAGTTATTTTCCCCCAAATTCAGCCTCTTGTCTTTAAAGTCCATTACCCCAACACTAGGATTCTTTGTGAGGAAATTTAGAGGGGAAGAAAAAATATTGTTGATGATACAAAAAGCAAGAAACTTTAAACCTTTCTACTACGAATAAATGCCAGCAAACATCTATAATAGTCTGCTGTCCAAAAAAATCTCTTTTAAATACTAAATGACTAATGTTCAGTGAAAAGAAAAAGAGGTAGACCCACGCGGTATTAGAAAAGGGGTCATTCAATAACTATTGATTATTTGATTTTACACAGTACATTAAAATATTTGACTTATTTACCTGGTTATAAACCATAATTTATAAACCATCAAATTTTAAAAGGAAGTTCAATTTAAATGTTATCCAAATAAAAGCAAGCTATATAAAAGATGATGCTTCTTATACTCTCTCTAGAAGTTTTTAAATTTAGGCTTCCAAAAGAATGAGAGAAATGGAATTTCTGAGTCTATCAAGAACTTCCTCCTCCTGTCCTTTTATAATTAAAAACTTAGACCACACAACGAGTCTAGGATATGACTTTTTAATGACCCAAACTCCTTATGAATTTAGGGCTCATAATTCACTTTGGTATCCAGAAACAGAGTGCTTCATGCACTTTACAAATTTACACCTGTTTCATCTTCAAAGAATATTATCCCATACAGCCAGCTACAGCAGACCCGTCTGGAAAGCAAATCTGTTAAGTGAGCTTCCCCAACATTTCGTTACAAGCCCCTTTCAGAAGCCAGAAGGTTATACTTCAAAATCATATTCCAAATAGTGATCTGTTGACCTGCAGCATCAGCACCAATTTGAGAGCTTGTTAGAAACGCAAAATCTCACCCCAGATCTACTGTTTGAGAGTTTGCTATATTGCCTGAGAATATTAAATTCTGTTATAAAGGTCAAGAAAACAAATGGAACGGATGAAACTCTTAAGAAGTGAGAATCACTGATGGTAAGTAAGCTAATACTCAGAGACTCAGTTAAGTATAGATAATGAGAGCTTGTAAGGCCAAGACAAAAGTTACAAGACATGTTAAAAATAGGTAAGTTAGTAACCTGTAAGACATTCCAAAATAGAAAATAGTGTGGAACAAACAAGAGATTTACTTGTAGATAGAGAAGGGTGGAAAGCCCAAGTCATTACCATACCATCTCTGGTCTGACAGCTATGCCATCTCCACATCAGCCCCCCAGTATGATCCTATTCTGTACCCACAGGTGCTCTAACCAAGAAATGCAAATAACACCCATGGCTCATCAGCGGGCAAACTGGCAAAGCTACGGCTGTATCTAAGTGTACTTGTCCCCACTCTCTTCCATACAGCAAGTATGTATCCCAGGAAGTATGATGCCCAGGGCATCATGAGTCTGTGGAGTTCTTGCTCAAATATCAACTCTAGTCCTCACAACCACCCCATCAATGGGAAAGGCTGATACGAAAGAGAGAGGGACAGGACACATGAATTCTGTGTACCCAGGACTCAGGTAGTGTGGTCCTTCCTTCCAATCTCTTTTGCACCTTAAGTGTGTTAACTTACCCCGCACTGCTTTCCTCTTGCTTCTGGCTGTGTGTTTTAAACTAATTTGATAAATCGTGTGATTCAAGCACTTTAATGTGGTTGCTGAGCCTATCTATTCCATACCTCCAGGATAGCTGGCAGTGTACTTGGAGGCTAACCATTGCATCAAGGTAATTTCCTACAAAACAACTACTGAATAAGAAATATGCATTTTAAAAGGTCCCCAGGTGATTGATATGCAAATTCAAGTTTAGAAGCACTGAGCAGGACTGTGAGAAAGGGAAAGCTGCACAAAGACAGAAATTTGGATTTCAGAACTATGCTCAGAACACCATCCTGAATAAAAGGCCTCGTGTACCCCCTGACAATAACTCAGAGCCCCAAAAGAAGGAGAGAATGCTAAGAAACCCATTTTCAACAACTATCATGTAAGTCTCAGAGAAGCATTGCTGCCCTTGGTGACTCTCCTTTGAACTCCAGCTCTGTAAAGCTTGAGGCAACTTGAGAAAACACACAGAAAAGTATAGCATTATGTATCCCAACATTAACCCAGGAATTTCATCTTGCTGGGAATTAGGAAAATAACCTTTTTCAGATATGCTATGTTTCAAGAACACCAATCCAAAGGACATAAGGTCACCAAAAACAGAAAAAGAGTCATGACTTCCTTAACAAGATTGCAGTGATGATCTTAGAAAGATCATCCAAGAACAGACTTGAGCAGAATGACCTAAGAAGTGACCTTAATGGGCTGTACACCTCCCACCGACCACCAGTTCCTGACTTGATCAGCTCCAGTCATTTTATGTATTTATTACATTTGCATTGTTCCTGACACATAGTAAGGGCTCAATAAATGTTCTGAATTAATAGAAAAAAATAATTTTAAATGTCACCCTTTCTATCTTTGATTTATTTAAGACAAATTTAATTCAATTCCTTGGTTCTGAGAAATTCCTGAGAATGAAGGTATAATTCCACATCTCAAATTAGCATCTTCCTAACACTCCCTCATTCCATATCTCGAAGTTGGATTTTACATTTTCTATTATTAATTCCATTCTAACTTTCCACAACACTATGAAACACATTAACCTATCCATTAAGAAACAATCTGACCATTTCTAAAAGTCACCAACAATTATACATAAGGGATATACTACACAGGAAAGATCAGATATTACTTTGATATTTTTCTAGGTCCAGATTTAAGACATCTTAGGGAAATATCTATTTAAAACATCTATAGAAGAACTGAAATAGAAACTGAGGACATGGTCTCACACACACAAGATCTAAAACAAAAGACCAAAAGTGTTGAGAATGTTTACTCTAGAAGAATAAGGTGAGACTATCGGGAAAAGAATGCAAAAGTTCTAAAAATCATTTCTGTAAGGAATATGCTCCCTATTACTTCTGAAATAGGGAATGTGTTTAAGTTTCAAAGGAAAAGATTTACGTTGGAAATCATAACTTCCATTCCATAAATAAATATTTATAAAAAGAATAAGGAAACACACATAGGGAATGGCTGAGTATATTCCCTTCCAAATGATCTACCAAATCCTGTTCACTCCATGCATTTAGTATAGCCAAGAACAGTTAAAGTACTCATAGGACATTAGACACTTCAGCACAGGTTTTTACACTGTGTTTCATGGGTTTTAAATACCATGTGTTTAAGAATTGACTCTACAGGCTCACAGAGGAAAGAGGTAACCTTATAGATTTTTGTGTCCTCTGCAGCTAACAGCATGAGAACAGACATATGATAAGCCTTCAATAAACACTTACTGAATTTAATTATTACCACTCTCTGAGGCAAAAATCTTAACTGGAGAATAATCTAAACACTACCATCATCACCACCACTAGTAGAAAAGTAGCACTCAAAATTTCCAAGTGAATCCACTTCCATGTTAAACAACGGGAACAAGAAAGAGTAACTGTCTTATTCATTACAAAGGGCTAAGAATGAATCTTCTGTTTGCAAACTTAATCCACTCCAGCTAGTACTGTTAACTGCCCACTAAAACGCAGCACATTATCTTTCACAAATCTGATGCTTGATCCATATTCTTAATGAAATGTGTTGAACTTAAATGTATGTAATCTAGTTCATTCCTTGTTACGTGAAATACAAGTCTATTACGTGAAAATTCAGAGGCAAAATGCTTATTGTTATAAATGGCAGAAAAAAAAATCACTTCAATTTCAAAGCATCACACCCAAAACCTGGTTTGTTCACAAAAGAGCATCCAAATTTCAATGATAAATCCTTTAAAATCCATTAAACCTATTACTATGCAGTTACACTTTGTGCAGCATAGGACCCAAATACAAGGCTGGTGCCCCATTTGGTTGCCAAATTTTCATAAACTGCTATCCCCCGTTAGGGAGTCAGCCACTGGTTTTAACAAACTCCTTGAAGAGTTCATTTCAGTTATTCCTGCCTTGCTCAACGTGTAACAATTTAATCTTACTGCTTTCTTCCTCAGGGGTAAAAAGATGATGTTCCAAGGGGAGCACCTGCAAAGCGGACGTAAAAGATGAAATTTAGAAGCTGGCTGGATAGGCCTGAGGGAAAGGCAACTCTAAAGAGAGTACCTACCATTGGGGGATAGGGGAGAGAATGACAAAGGAAGGTGGGAAAGAGCAGCAAAGAAACTTAGCTTACTTAGAAACTAGATTCCCAACTCCAGTAGTTATTTCAAACATAGTTTAACTTGACATGGCCCATTCTGACCCAGAACTTTTGCTTTACACTAATGAAAGAAAAGTTTGCCTGCTAACACCAGTAAATAATTTCATAGATTATTAGTTTATTTCATAATTACAGAAAGGTCATATTTATCTTTGCTATGTAAATTATGTATCTTACAGCCTTATATGAAAGTTTCATAAGATGGAAATAACAATAGACAGTGACTTTAGATTTTGAGGAGAAAATTCAAGAAGATACCAGATCTAATTCCAAATCTATCATATATACACACTGTGTAAGCTAAAAGCCCCTAGAAAGTGGTTTCAAACTACATATTCTGCCACCACAACCCCCCAGATTCCCCTAGGAGGACATGCCAGCATCTTGGGGCTGAGCCGATGGACAAGTACACTTTGCAAAAGCACTCCAGGAGATTCTGATACTCAACTAAACACCTCCTGTCCCACTGCCATTATCAGCTAATAATATTTCACCACCCGCTGCGGATGTACTTTGTGCTATTCTTCTATTCCAAATGTTAACTAAGTGAAGTCATTAGAATAGAGCATCTGAATTCAACTGGCATTTATCCAGATTTTAAGAGGTAAAAATAAACCCATGAATGGCAAATCAATTTAACGTCCTTTCACACAATTTCATTTTAAAGCCATATAACAAATTCTGAACTCAAAGCTATTTAGAGTCATAGCTTTCCAATTAAAGTATTTAAGTCCGCTAACATAGTTCCACGAATCCAACATTCACTACCAAGTAGCAGTACAGAAAAAAAAGTTCCAACATTCCTCACAATCCACTTACACTTAAGTAAGGGATAACTCAGATTTTTTAAGCAAATAAATAAAGAATATTATTTCAAGGTTATCATAACTCTCCCTTTGTACATTATACCTCATATCCTACAGTGTTTCGATTCAGATAATTTTATTATTCATGGGTAATTTCAAGTAGAACTAGTTAAAGAAGTAATTCTATTTCAAACTAACACTCCTGGTTTTCAGTACTCATATTATTCATACTCCCGTCCATTGGAATGTCTCTCACAATCCCCAAACTTCTTCAACTTCAGTATTACTCAGTACTGGTTTATACAACTATAAAGCACACCAGGAAATAATATCTCTCAAACTCCAAACTTTTAAAAATCACCTGACAACATGTGTATATCAACAACCTTGAATCCTTTATAGCTGTCAAAGCTAGTCTACATACAGTTAGGCCCAAATACTAAAGCAAACAAACAAACAAACAAAAAACTTAGAAAAAACTTCAAAAACAAACTGAGAAAACATACTTACCTTAATTGGAGCACTACTAAACTTAATTTTCCTATTTGCCGGGATGTCTTCTTCTTCTGGCAATCCAACGATTTCTGAGTATTCCATGTCAGGTTGAGAGTAACTGTTCTCATCACTATCTTCCTGCTCATCCTGTTCGGTGCCCGCTTCTCCCCAGTCTGAGTTATACCTGGATCTCACCCTGTATATATTATAGTCACTGTGCATGTAAACATGGGAGCTCCCAAAATTATTTGAATCTTCGAATACCTCCTTTCCACAACTGAATCCAGAAGCATCAGCAGAGGTAAAATCACCACTGGCAAGTTCTTTCTTCTGTTGCATTGCTGCCTCACTCCCAACCAAATGAGCTTCTGCGTCTTCTGAAGGTTCGTTTTGTGGTGAAGGGATTTCAGACTCTGTAACTGCCTTGTTTTCAGCACAAGGTTCTTCAGGAATGTCTCTGTCAGTTCTGTCAGCAGTCTCTTGGTTAGACGTGGAGTCCTCCTCGGCTTCCTTGCTCTGCTGTGCCTCTCCAGTGGGCACTGAAGCTAGAGAGGTACTTTTCGAAGCCACTTCTAGGACCGGAGTTGTATGACTCTTCTGAGCATCCTCTGCATCGTCACTGTGTTTGCTTGGAGGAGACCAAGAATTAGAATCCTTCAGGTGCCCGAAGGTGTCAAGATTTGTAACAGTAACAGATGGCAAATTCAGGGGATAACGCCCAGTCACTGAGTATTCACTGTTCTCAGCCTTCTCAGAAATGATGGCACTGGGGGAATCGGTGTTCTCCAATACTGCACCCAGTTGACTCACAGTTGGGGAGACAGCCTCTGTCCGGGAGCTAAGGCTGTCCAAGGAGTCAGTACTGCCTCTGTTGGACTTAGAACCACCCCATTCATCCTGAGGTTCACTCCCTCCAGTTTTCTCCTTCTTTGGGGAATAGCGGTTGTTCTGTCCTGACTCATGCACACTTCTCTCAAACATCTTGCGAGTTTCTGTGAACTTAGAATATGAAGGGCCATCGTACATTGTGTCAAATCTACTAATTCGTTCTGAAACAGAGGACTCCAACTTAACAACTGAGCCATCTGTTTTTTCCAGAAATTCTTTGGGCTTCATTCGCCTCTGAGGGGATGAAGGTCCACCTTTCCCCCTGGTTTTGGCAATGACTGCAGCATTCTCACTGGGTTCCATACCCATCTGCATAAATAGATTTTTAATTCTGTTGACATTGGAGCCATATTTCCTTCCCCTGCTCTGCTGGGAGCCCTCACCTTCTTTTGTTTTTTGTTCCCCATCTGACTTGGGTTTGTCAAAGGTACTTTTCAGTGCCTGGAACTCAGTTCTATATGCATTCCTGTGAGGAGAGGCACTTCTGAGAGTGGTACGTTCACCTGAAGACTCGGTTTTCAACATTTTTACTTCAGGGGTGAAAAGCCAATGTTCATAATGATCAGGAAAAACAAAAAAACCAAAAAAACAAAACACCTCTCTTCTCTAATCACCAGTATCTGGTCAAGAAAAAGTACCTCTCAAATGGCATACTGTGTCAGTGATCCTCCCAACAGGTGTATTAGGAAATTATTCAGTCAAGAGTTACACAAAATGGCTTTTTCAAAGCAAGACTAGAGGTTCATCTGTAACAGAAAAGAACGAATTTCTGAATTCATTTACTTATTTGAATTTACGTTTAGTCAACTATTATACATTTTTTTTCAAAGTGGCTTGGCCACATGTCAAATAAGAAGAAATTACATATTGAAATGGGAATTTCAAAGCCAAGAATTTAAAAGTTATAACTCTGATTGGTCTTTGGTAACAAAATTGTTGCAAACATAACTTGAGACCCCTACCAAAATCACACACATACAAGTGACACATAAGTACACTTCAGAGCAATACTTTAGCCCAAGTTTTGGTTGGTTTTGTGAATGACCTTAAAAGAAACCAGCAGTTCCTAGATCTTTAAGAAATAATCAAACTGTCCAGAAAAATGAAATTCATTTGAGATTCTCCACATCAGGTAGAACTTATTCTTTCTGTACAAGCACAATTAAAAGTTCAGAATCTATGTTTACAAACTCCAAAACGTGTCTACAGAGGCTTATTTCACTCTTTCTGGTCCAATATTCTCATCTACAGCATCCCCAAAACAACACTAGTGCAATTTCAGACCAAAACAAGCAGAAGAAAGTTCTTAAATGGCAGTAAGTTCCACTCTAAGTTCAGAACCACATCAAATATTTGGAAGTTTCCTAAGAGTGAACATTAAGTACAGAGTGGGATAAAGGATATCATGGGAATAAATGTATGAGAACGTGACGATCAGAAAGTAAAGGACCATGAAACCTTTTTTCATAGCCCTGATTTATTTATTACACTTGCCTCTAACTTACTACAAGCTCAGAATACAACGCAATACGTGCTGGCTGGTCTCCTCTAGCCCACAGCTGGATTTCACATCAATATGCCAGCAAGCAAATACTTCAAGATCCGCTGAGGAGCAGACGTTGTAGTTCTAAAGATTTTTCATTTTGTTTTTGTTTTGTTTTTTAATATTAGGCGGAGCCCTATCACCCTCACGCACTATCAGATGAGGAAGCACACACTTTCACTTAAACCGTCTCCAGACTCGGCTCCTGGCCCAGCACGCATGCATGGCCCATGCAGACAAACAAGAAAGGCTTCAGAGTGTGGCGCCTGTTTTTTTTGTCAAGCTTCGACAATCTCCTTCCACCCTGACATTTGTTTAAGCCGTACACACCCTCCCCTCCCCCCAACACACCGCCCCCCACTCCCTCCCCCGCCAATTCGAACCCGAAGGGGCGGGGGGCGGGGGCGCTGGGGCCGCCGGGGTATTCAAAACCTGCCCTCACAAAAGACAAACATAAATAACACCAACTTGAGAGGCAGCCGATTCCCGAGCCTGGTTTGGGACGCAATCCCTCGGCCCCGGGCAGGGGCAGGGCCGGGAGAGCAGGTGACGCCAAGCGCTATGGTAGGAGGTCGCAGTCTAGCTTTGTGCCAAGAAGCACCTGAAGTCCTAACACATTGGCTACGGCTCCCGGCGGCTGCCAGGCGGATCCCAGTGTGGCATGGGGAGAGCCGAGCTCCCCGTCCACATTAAAAAAAAGAAGAAAAAAAATTACAGGGTCATACTGATAAATCCCTTTGTTTTTCCTCCCAGTGTGCCAGGAAACAATAGATCCCACCGATACTGCCTCCGATCCTCAACCTAACGCTCCCCAACCGCAGCCCACCCCCACCCTCAGCCTGCAACTCAGCCTTTGTACATCCCGATTTTTTCCTCCTCATCTCCACCCTCCCCAGCTCCTCGCCCCGCGCACATCCTCCCCCTTACCCGAGCGGGAGCCGCCGCCGGTGGGGAGGGTCGGGCGGCCGCGGCTCCCACCCCCTCCTGGGAGGCGCCCCCCGCCCCACGGTGGCCGCGGCTCGGCTCGGCGCCGGCCCGCTCGCTGCCCCTCCACCCGCTCTTCCCGGCGCAGCGCGATAGGCGGCTGCGACGGCCGCTTCCACGCGCGCCGCGGCCCCCCACGCGCGCCCGGCCCGCGGCGGGCGGCCCCGGGAGGCGCGCTGCGCTCCCTAACGCCATTGCGGGCGGGCGGCGGCCCGGGCCCCGACGCGCTGGCACACTCGGGCCGACCTGGGGAGGGGGTCCCAGCCCGGGCAGGGGCTTCGCCCACGTGCGGCCGCCCGCGCCGGGCCGTGTGGCTGGCGGCGGAGCGGGGGTGTAACGGGGGAGAGGCCGCGGGGGTGAGGAAGGCCCGGGGTAACAGGTGCCTCACCTCGGCTGATGGGATTAACTCTAGGGCCGCAGAGAGAGGGAGCCCGGCAGCAAAATCCCAGGAGAGGGAGAGAGAGGGAGCCTCTGGCGGCCAACGGAGGGCGAAAAGCAGCGGCCTGAGGCGAGGCCGCCCCACCCCCTCGGCCGTGGGCGAGGGGCCCCGCGGGCCTGGGGCAAATCCTGCCCTTCAGCTCGGGTCCTGGTTTCGCGAGAACTGGGTTCTTGGGCTGTCTGCTGCTGGGGCTCCACGAAGTCTGCAGTTAACCCCGTGACCCCAGGGCATCCAAAACCCTGGGCCACGCTCCTGGCAGGGAAGGCCGGCACCTAGGCCCAGATCCAGAGCGGCCTCACTCCAACGCTCAGGCCACTGTGCTTCGCCTAACACCCACCTTGACCTTCCGCTGCTGAAAGGAAAGAGGTGAGGAAATCTTCTGACTTCCTTATCAGGAAAGAGCTTTTCAGACTCCCCTTTTATAAATGCTCAGTACCCCCTCCTTTCCCCATCAGAAATTTCGGAAGTGTTACAGCCTTACTGCAAAATATAAAACCAATCAAAACCGTCAATATAGACCTTTAAACCAACCCTCAAAAAAACTATGGAGTAGAAACTTTTAAGGATAATTTTTCAAGAAGGTAAAAATATACTCTAACAGAAATGTAAAATGAAGCTGTGTCAAAAATGTTATTTGACTCATCAGTTAGGGAGCGAACACCAAAATATTGCAACCCATCCAAATGAGAATGTGAAGAACAAAGCTTTATGGAAAATCAGAAAAGAGGCAAAACTGGTTAATAAGGCGCTAAAATGTAATATTTTGAATTATCTCCTACACAGGGCAGTGATCAACTGTATCTCTAAGGAACAAAATAATTTTGCATATGTATAGATAAGAACCATTTACAGTATTGTTAAGTTTCTAGGGCTTATAGAGTCGTAAAAAGTCAAAGGCAGGCAAAGGTGCAAACTACTGTAGAACCATGAAACTCCAGAGTCCTTTAGATAACATCCAGCATTCCACTGCAAGGACACTCAATAATCTTTTGCCCATTTCAAAGTCTTACAGGAGTTTTTCCAACAGAGCTATTATTATCTGCATTTTACAGATGGGAAAACTGAGGTTAGGTTTTGTAACTTACCTACAGCTTTATCGCTAGTAAATGATTATGGCTGCGTATGAGCTCCGTTAAGTCTATACACAGAATTTATACTCTGGAAGCAAAATCTTTTCTTGCTTAATTTCAAAAGAGCTTTGTAGCTGCTCAATTCTATGTATCTCTTCTTTTGAACAGTGGAATTTTTTCTTCAAGCCTCACCAAATTCTGGGTGCTTTCCCAAGAAATTGGTATTCCCTGTCTACGACGTGGATGTCACTTCTATAAGCATAAACAGATGTAACAGGCAATGTGAGGGGGCTTGTGGTTCCAGTCTCCGCTTTTGGAAAGAACATTTGTGTTGTCTGGGGTAATTAGGTGGAAAAGTTCCTGTCATTTATTTGCAGTATGGTAAACCATGTTTTTTAGGATAATAACCTAAATAAATGCAGGAACCTAATCACTACAGTTCTATCTGTAGAAGAGGGGGCAGCGTTGGCAACAAAACCAGTCTTACACCTCTTTACAAAAAGATGATGCATACAGAAAAGCAGCCTAAAGAATTTGGTTGGTTTGGGTTTCACTTTTTTTTTAATGTGAACCTTCTGGAAAAATTCATACTGAAGGGATGAATGACAGGTTTTTTTTTTTAACTATTTTTTAAAATTTATTTTATTTATTTTATTTTTGGCTGCATTGGGTCTTCACTGATGCGCGCAGGCTTTCTCTAGTTGCTGTGAACGGGGGCTACTCTTGGTTGTGGTGCGCGGGCTTCTCATTGTGGTGGCTTCTCTTGTTGGCGGAGCATGGGCTCTAGGCACGCGGGCTTCAGTAGTTGTGGCACACGGGCTTAGTTGCTCCGCGGCATGTGGGATCTTCCAGGCCCAGGGCTCGAACCCTTGTCCCCTGCATTGGCAGGCAGATTCTTAACCACTGCGCCACCAGGGAAGTCGAATGATAGAGTTTTTAAAACATAATTTTTCATAATTTCAGATTCCTGGATTGTCCATAACCTACCTTCCATTTCTAACACTTAACCTGAGTGTTTGAAGGGACTGCTAGACCAATAGTAATTAACCCAATGCATGTGGTTATTTAACTTTAACTCAAATACAATTTAAAATTAAGTTCCTTAGTCCCACTAGCCACATTCGAAAGACTCAGTAGCTACCTACTGAACAGTGCAGATACAGAACATTTTCATCACAGAAATTTCTATTGGTCAGTGCTGTCTTAGACAACATTTGCACTTCCATAAATTAGGAAAGGTATTTTAACTTTATAAGGATCAAAACTTAGCTTAATAGATCATTAATGTACTGGGGATAAGAGGTCAAAAATTTTACCTGTTCTAATCGAAAAGGGACTGGGGCAGTGTTAGGTGAAGTTTAGTACTGACATGCAAGGCATCCAAAACGCAATGTATTATATTTGGGAAAGAGGGGGATTTTGATTTTCATATGTGATTTATTTTATAAATCATGTAGAATATTGTGGGCCGTTACTCTTATTTCCTTTGTAACCAAGAATGGACCATAAGATTAGTCAATAAAAAGTACAAAATGTATTCTACATTGTTTTAGGGGTTTTCTCAATATATTTTTTCAGTTTTCATAACGGATATTCTGAGTATCTATTCAAATAATTAAATTATTCATATGTGAAAGTGAAATGTTGGGTGTAGTTGTGAAATTAAGCCTAAATCAAACCCAAATAAAATTTTAAGACTAGAGAAAATTGACTAAGCTGAACCTGAAAACTGCCTATCACTCCTTGATTTATAGCATGAAGGCACCTGGTTGATTGCGTGTTAACAAGTTCATAAAGAGAGAGAAAAGAATAGAATGAACTTGGAGGTCTCTAGAATAATTTCTTTATGGAATAGGTGAAGTAATGGAAGATCAATTCCTATAGGTAGTTTTACCCATAACTTTAGCTTAAAAGGATATTTTACTCATACTGCTGTTTCTGTACCAGTACTAATAAGAAATTAGTTGACAGTAATGAGGCATTTGTTTACCAAAAGTTTAGTTATAACTGCTTATTTTATGTTTGTAAATATCAGAGTGCTTTGTCATCTTTAGATGTGAATGTTGATATTCGGGCATCTTAAAGGTCCATCTTTTAAAATAACCATCCCTATTTAAGGGTGAAAAATTAAGTATGTATTTTTTAGTCATAATATTTCACACACACTTCATTGTAGAGGTAAAATATACTTCTCTAAAATAGTGATAGAGTCCTCAGGTTTACATTCAGAATACATCAGAGATATCTATGATCAGTCTGATTTTGTGATGCTAGTTATAAAATTAAGCTTAAATCAACAAATGGATTTTGTAATCTAGAAGGTATAATTTTTGCCTAAATAAATTGATAATGATTCAGCATGACTTTCTACCTACATTCACGGCTAGGGCATGCCATTGAAAATTTATACCATCATTTTGGTTCATTTCTCATTCTACAATACAGCCAGTATCTTGGCTTTTCAGCCTAAAGTAGGTTCATCATAGGTTTGAGTATTTACTTTTAGTTGCTACAAGTAATAAACTATAGAGCTTCTTGGGATTTCTTAAAGTCATTTTTAAGTTATTATTAATATATTAGCTCTACAAATAAACTACAGTAGATTTACACAGCACATTTAGGCCAAAGTTAAACATCTTCTCTCTTTTCTCTATTTTTACTTTATTTGGTTGCCCACACGAAACACAGAAAACCAAGAGTTTTATTGGACCAGACGTGTGTGATGTTTTCATTACTGTCACTGCTTCTCAGGTTGAAACAATAGCTGCTATACCAATTCTTTTTGGTTTTCAGTTTTATAGTGGTGCAAATTGCATGTTGAAAAACAAGTGTTAGGTATTTATCTGTCTCTACAGAAACCCATTTTACTTTCAGCAGATTAGCCCCTCTGGCAGAAGGATTCTAGGAGTGGTACACAACCTGCCAATCCTCTACCCACAAGGTGCACCTGAACTCTGGCATCCTTGCGATTGGCAGGTTGTCTACTCTGCTTCAGAATAATTTATTATTTCAAGACTGAAACAAATAAGAGAGACACAGCGATCCTTCACTGAGAGAACAGTTAGCAAAATGTCAAAATGAGATTCAAATCGAAAACCTTTTACTGAAATTCATATTCAGTACTTTTTTTACCCTAGAGATGCTAAGCCTAGTTATTGAGCTATATAATAGCATAGCTCTTTTTTGCACACAGCTGTTGGGGGTAATAGTTGTCCAAAACAGTCTTAATTGTGAAAATATGGGGGGGGGAAAAAATCAAAGAATAACAAAGGTATCTCAGTACCTTCTGCATTCCATGGCATTAGCCTTGCTGAATTAATTATTAAAGTAAGTAAATAAACATCCCTGTTTGTCTCCAATTAAACAGGAGGTTTCTGTGATTTTATTTCCATTTCCAGTCTAGTTCTAGTAATAAAACCTCCTTGAGGAGGTCCATTATAGTCCCACTTTACCCAAAATTCAAATTATAACACACTGCATTTTAAGAAAGCTCTAGTATTTAATTTGTAGATGTGGTCATCTGCTTTTAGAAATAATAAAAAATTTGCTCTGAAGTTGTTAGTACATTTTCTATAGGTTCCTAGCCATAATCTTGATGTCCAGCATAGATTCTTGTCAATTACCATTAACACAATAGTTTCAAATAAAGTTTGAAAATATAGATGAATGACTTAATGTTTGTACACTATTAAACTTTTGAATTGGATGAATAATGAACAAGAATTTATCCTAATCAGCGGGCAGATCTTGAGCAACCAACCCTCTTGTTCTTGTCCTAGGACAGTTCCCAACACTGTGATTGTATTTGGAGATGTTGCTGGCTTTAGAGCTAGTTTCTTCTTGATTAAGCCACTACAAAGTTCTTTACTTAACTAGTATCTTTGATTAGATTCTACATGTATATATGGATCACATACTTTCTCAGTTTTTATTTTTTGTATTGTTTTTAGAAGAAAAAAACTTTAAAACTAAAATTATAAGGTGTTAGTTTTCTAAAAATGTATTTATATAAGCTGAAATAAAGCGACCAGTTAGTCTAGAAAATCTTGTGTCTGAATCCTGCTCTTGATTTTTGTTTAATTGAGCAAAGCACTGTTAAATTCTACATTAATAATTATCTGGCCTACAAGCTAAGTTTTGTTCCTTTATATCACATTACTTTTAAAAGAAAGCCATGGGCACCAACTGGTACATGTCTATGGAAAAAATCAGAATACTACTTATTTCCTTATTGAAGTGTGACAAACTTGAGCAATAATCTAAGCCTCTTATTTATTTTGTGAATACAGTAACAATAAAGTGAACAGTTGAAAATAGTTTAATACCTAGCTGGGTCCTCAAAGGAAATGGAATTCATATTTTATGATACTGAGAATAGAAACAAACACATTAATGAGAGATGAAATTGAGCTTTATTAATGAAAATTTTAGAAGGGGGTTAAATAGTATAGCTTCAAAAAACAAAAACAAGATATTATCTTTGCCAGAAATGTAAATTTGACCTGACGTAGCTTTAAAGGGAAGGAAACTGAATTTTGTGGATTTTTTTAAACTTTTGCTTTGTTCTAGAAGCTAACAATTTAGTCTGACATTATTTTGTGAAGCCTGAAAACTCTCTTATAATAAATTACATGTATTTGATTACAGTGTGCTATAATATTATTTATGCAAAGTGTACATATTTTGCAAATTCATAAGTTGAGCCCACCTCAAGAGCCTCAGAAATTAAGCAAGGCCAGCAACATAGAACCGAATGATAGACTACCACATGCTCACTCAAAGGAGAGTTGGACCAAGGCCAAATGAAGCATTTAGATGCATAAATAGTCATTTATTATGTGATGTAGTTTTACTTTCTGAAAAGCATATGCACCTTCAAAAGTCTAACACTAGGCATAAAACTGACACTGAGATACTCTCGCATGAGTGCCAACCCAGAAACTTACATATTTACATATAGGCACGTTTTCCAAAATATCTGTACATCATCATCACCTCATTAAAACTGTTTTGATCACTTCTGTGGGATTTCCAAATCACAAGGTCAATGTATACTATAATGATTTTAATTTTGCTTTAAATGAAATTGTCTCCAGCTATGGAAAATATGACTTCTCTGCAAAATCCTAGCCATATGTTTGGGTATATAAAACTTAAGAAATATAAGGAACAAACAATTCATAACTGAGGAATTAATAAAAATATAAAATGTTTCTAATAAATTACTATCTTGTAGGTTTGCCATGTAGAAATCAAATACACAATTGATTTTGAAATAGTTATCAGTAGAATTTGACATTATAAAAAGGAAACTAACTTGTATATTAGTTAAGTTCAAAAGAAACCAATTATGGTGGCCTATGGAATCTTTATTAAATAAGTTAAGACTCTGTGATGTTTCTTGCTCATGGAAAGTTTGGTTTAATTCCTTGGCATAGTGAGGCATGAAAGGTGAATGTTAGCTACTCTTGTCATTGTGGAAGATGCTTAGAAAGCAATATAAGAAAACACATGAATTATATTGCAAAATTACAAAATATTTCTCTCTGTTAGTATCATATCCACTGACTTCAAACCTTGTGTGAAAATGAGAGTCACCTAGAGTGTTCAATCAGATTCAGATTCCTGGGTTCTATGTCAGCCTTCCTGAATAGGAATCTCTGGGATGGAATCTAGTAAACTCCAAAATGTTCCAAAGGTGATTCTGTTGTACAGCTGGACAGTGGATGGATATTTGGGAAACACTAACTAGATGATGTAATGGATACTAGAATCTAGTGAGTTGCTAATGTCTAGCATATACCTGAAGTTCTCACTCCTGAATCACCGTTTGGTGAACCCTGTATAGTAGGGTCGTCATATATGTGGGGAAGCTTCTGGGACCATGAATAGAAGTATCAGAAACCGTGATAGCCCCATCTTCCCTGCTACATTTTTGGTTATGGAGGTCTACTCCTGGCTTTTTGGTTAAGATGATAGTGACAGCCATTGCTTTATAGTAGCTATCCTTATTAGCTCTCTACAATGATCCAAGTAGGCTAGAAAAACTTATAAATGTGGTACTCACATATCCACGAATTGAGAAGTCTTCTTGAGTTCTTCTGCTCAAAACTTTCCTGTAACTTCAAGACTATCCAGAAAAAAAAATCTCTCTTAGAATGTACTTAAATTTGACAGTACAGTGATATGTTAGCTACCTTTGTTGAGATTTCAGAAATTTCTCAACCAACTGGTGGATACTTCTCAGAGCCAGTGAAATTCTAACTCCACCAGAAAATGGAGAAGTTTTGGAGGCAGCCACATATCGAGCATGTTGTTAAAAGATCATTTTCAAAAAAAGTGAAATCATGACTCCCATACAGATTTAAAAATGAAAATGTGTTAATAATTTTATTTAATTCATTAATAACAAAACTAATAAGATATTACAACCAGTTCAAGGGAGATTATTTTTTTAAAAACATATTTATAGATCAGAAATATTGAAATTAATGTCTAAATGAAAGTAAAACTGGCCTCTTCCTCAGTTGCGGAGGGAAGGCGAGTAAACCTCCACTTGTCAGAATTTATTGGTCTATAGAGAGGAATTATTTTGCTTTGCTGTCAGCTGTCTACACATAGGGAGCTGTTCAAAGATGAAGAAAGACTAGAATCAGATAGCTGGAAGAATGTGATCTAAACAGTGCACAGTTTTCCTTTGAAGCATAATGTCCTTCTCACAATGCCAGACATCAGGACCTCCACAAGGGTTCTCTTCTTTATTTCCAAACACTTACATTAACAGTCCTTGACTATAAACAGGAATGTTCATACCAGCATTATTAATAATAGTTCATGGTGGTGTGCTGAATTGGGCGATTGGGATTGACATGTATACACTGATTTGTATAAAATTGATGACTAATAACAACAACAACAAAATAATAATAATAATAGTTCAAATGGGAAAGCAACAAAAATATCCATCAAATGCTGAATAAATAAAGTGTAATGTATCTATACAGTGTAATGTATTTGGCAATGAAAAGAAATGAAGTACTGATACATGCTACAAAATGGATAAAGCTTGAAAACATAGTAAATGAAAGAGGTTAATCACAAAAGGCCACATATTGTATGATTCCATTTACACAAAATGTCCAGAATAGGCAAATCCATAGAGATAGAAAGCTGGGACTGGGGGGTTGATGCTGGGGAGTGACAGCTGTTGGGTGTGGAGTATCTTTTTGAAGAACAGGAAAATGTTTTAGAGTTATATGGTGGTAGTGGTTGCACAACCCTGTGAATATACCAAAACACACTGAATTGTACACTTTAAAGGGGTCTGCTGTATGACATGTGAATTACCTCAATAAAGCTGTAAAGAAAAAAAAACAAAACAAAACTTTGACTAATCTATAAAGAAGTCCACAGCCCCATAACCGGTTGCCTAGTCAAGTATGATTCTCATATTTTAAATCAAGTTAACTTTATTCATTAACCTGTGGTCTGTCACTGAATGGTCCTATATATACAGACCAATGGAACAAAATAGAGAACACAGAAATAAACCCTTACATATATGGCCTAATGATCGTCAACAAAGGTGCCAAAGATATACAATGTGGAAAGGCTAGTCTCTTGAACAAATGGTGCTGGAAAAACAGAATATAAAGCTGCAAAAGAATTAAGTTGGACCCTTATGTTACACCATATATAAAAATTAACTCACAATGGGTTAAAGACATGAAAGTAAGATCCAAATCTATAAAACCCCTAGAAGAACACATAGGAAAAGCTTCATGATTTTGGATTTGGCAATGATTTCTTGAATACAACACTAAAAGCACAGGCAACAAAAGCAAAAGTAGACAAATGGGGCTATATTAACTTGAAGTGTCTGTGGAGCAAAGGAAACAATAGAGTGAGAAAACCTACGGTATGGGAGAAAATACTTGCAAACCATATATCTGATAAGAGGTCAATATCCAGAACACATAAGGAACTCCTACAACTAAAAAAAGAAAAAAGTCCTATCTAAAAATGAGCTAAGAACTTGAGTAGACATACCTCCAAAGAAGATACACAAATGGCCAACAAGTATATGAAAAGATGCTCAATATCACTAATCATCAGAGAAACGCACAATGAGATATTACCTCACACCCATTAGAATGGACACTATCAAAAAAACCAGAAAAAAAAGAAAATAACAATTATTAGTGAGAATGTAGAGAAATTGAAACTCTCGTGCACTGTTGGTGGGAATATAAAATGGTACAGCTGGTATTGAAAACAGTATGGAGTTTACTCACACGTTTAAACATAGAATTACTATACCCAGTAATCCCACTTCTGGGTATTTACCCAAAAGAGTTGAAAATCGGATCTTGAAGAGTTATTTGCACATCCACGTTCACTGCAACATTGTTCACAATAGCCAAGATTTGGAAGCAACCTAAATGTCCATCAACAGAAGAACGAACAAAGAAAATGTAGTATATGTGTACAGTGGAATATTGTTCAGTCTTTAAAAATGAAGAAAATCCTGCTATATGCTACAACATAGATGAACCTTGAGGACTTTGTGCTAAGTGGAATAAGCTTAGTCACCAAAAGACAAATACATCATGATTCCACTTATATGAGATATCTAAAATAGTCAGATTCTTAGAAACAGAAAATAGAATGGTGATTGCCAGGGGCAGGGGGAGGAGGGGGAAAAAGAGAAGTTGTTCAATAGATACAGAGTTTCAGTTTTGCAAGATGAAAAAGTTCTAGAGATCTGTTGCACAATGTGTATACAGTTAATGCTACTATCTTAACTACTGTACACTTTTGAAAAGTCAATAGCAAGTTTTATGTTATGTGTTTTTGACCACAATAGAAAAAAGTGTTTTTCATTGCTGCAAGGTGAACCCATAACACAGAAAATCAATTTTACATGTATAATAATCCCTGGAGAATCATCGAAATCAAGGTGAATTGGCAGGAGAAGGTAATTCATACACAAGTGTACTTTCCCAGGTTTCACATTTTTGACTTCACAGATGCCTCGGAAGGTATGAAAATTGCTTCCTTATGTTTCAGGCACTTTATTACTTAACTGTGTTATAAAATCTAAGTGCCATATACTTTGAAAGTAAATAAATGCTTAAGTTCTTTTAAACCTGACTTTTGTATTTGTAATGGCAGGTCTGACTTCTTTACTGATGCACAACAAAAAGTCAGACAACTGTTTCCTCATGAATCCTGATGCCATTTTGATTCTTCCCATCTGATAAGGAATGATTTTAGCTGGTCCAGCCTAACTCAGATTCATCTTTATTCTGATTAATTGGGTGCTGTCAGTTCTCTGGGCCTTCTGCTATGAAGTTAATCCCCTGAACTTGAGCCAGAGAAGACTCCAATTGCTCTTTGAACTCTGGAGTTCCCATATCATTGGGCCTCACCCTTCCCCACTTTGAATTCTCTCTCTCTCTCTCTCTCTCTCATCATTCTCACCAGCCAAGTGGAAGCTGTATACCTAGTTAGCCTTGAACGTCTATAAATAGCAAATACATTTGCATTTCACTTATTCCACTTTAGCCTGAGAAATCAAGTTGAATTTCTTTATTCATTTAAAAAGCAAATTAACAGTACATTTTATTGGTCTAATAAAAAATCAAGCAGCTTGGTTATTGGTCTGAAACTTTATATTTGGTTTCATTAAATGTTTGACCAATTTTAACATATTTATTGTAAATTAGGCTGAAATTCCCAAGATGTTAAAACCTTTCCTATTGATTTAGCTGTATACTAGTTTATAAAACAAGTGTAAGAAAACCAGTGGTGTGCTGATAAATGTTTAACATCTGGCTCTCCACAGGGATTAGGGAAGCCCTAATTTTCAGTATTTGCCAATTTCCATGGTATAATTACTCCAACCATGGCCAATTTCAAACTACCAACATACAATTCCTGAAAATTTAATAGTTGGTTCTCATAGGCCAATAAGACCCAGCTCCAACTCACTACTGAAGAAAACCCACATATTATTGAAAAGAATACATTGACAGGTAATTAGTTACAATAAAATAATTATAGATTTTCATTAAGAAAATGTTTTATAGTAAGTTTTTGAGCAAAAAATTGTGTATATATTCAGTAAAATTTGATCAATATATTGCTCAAAGTAAAATATGAGATTAAAAGTATGTTTGCTACTATATTTCTATTGTATAAATTCATAAAAGTCACATTTTTTGACAATAATGAGTTATGTCATTAGCAACAACTTCACATTTATCTAAAAAATAATTTATACTTTTTTCTTCTAAAATACTAAAACACAGGTGGCTGGCATAAGAGAAAAAGATTATCCAGTAAAAGTAAGTTACTGAGAGATTCAAATAGTTAGATTTGAGCCTTAGCTAAATTTTTAATGCTGGTCTGCTCCAAAGGTGTTTCTAATTGTAGGTTTCATTATTATTTAGGTTTGGTGAAACCAAGACATCAGGAGATGATTTCTGTTGCAAATATAGCTTGTTTCTCGAAGTTCCCAGGAGGAGGGGCACACCACACCATGCAGGGCCACGCAGGGAAGTACCACAGTCAGTCAGGAGGCGGAGGGAATGGAAGAAAAAAATTTAAGAGCCTCTGTTGAGTTTTCTATTGGAAGAAACAGGTGAAGCAGGATAAGCGGGTTTATGATTGCCTAGTTTGAATAATTTCAGCAGCCTCTGGGGTGTAAGGGCTGTTTCTAGCTGTCTGGCACATGGCCCTTGGATGTTTAGGGCTAGGAAACAGTGACCCTGAGTGTGAGAGCTCTGTGAGAGCCCAGTAAAACGGAGGTTTCAGGGTATGGGCCCTGGATTGGTGGGTTTGCATTTGAAAGGCGCTCTCACAGGTGCCTAGGAATTAGCTAGCCTTGGGAGGGGCAGTTCCTCCAGGATCAGCAAGGCCCCAGATGTCAAAGCATCAAAACTACCGAAAATAAAAAAGCTTGATTAATACAAACGGAGAAATATACTTAAAATACTTCTATTAATCTTCTAATAATTTTTCACCTACAGGGGTTATAAGAAGTGAGCAATAAGCAATCTAGGACACACTCTTTGGTAGGAGTTTGGAATGAACATATGCTATTTTCCCAAATAAAGACAGATTGATATGCTCTGACAATCAACTAATTGTCAAAGTAGGAAGATTCCTTCTTATAAAAATGAAGGCTGCTGAGGAGGCACATGTTTGGATAGAAAGCCAGACTGCTTCCAACAGAGATGAGCCAAGGGCCTATTTTTAGACAAAGCCAAGATTTTCTTCCAAAAGTAACTCTGTATCTTAGCATATAGATAAATGGATAAAGGAGACCTCAGTGTCCTACTTTATAGAGCGACAGTACGTTGCCATAATTATTTTTGCCTGGGGAGTATTTACAGGAGATGATGCATAAAATAATTTGATAAAGCACCCGTAAAATATCTAATTTTTAAAAGTGTAATATTCTAGTAACCTTCCAAGATGTACTAGTTACAAAATACATCCCTAGGGATATTGACTTGATCTCTTATATAGGGTCATTAGATATAAGTTTATCAAATATTGGCAAATATCTGCCTAAAATGATAACTTACATTTCATACTGGTTGCTCTTAAGCCATTCTTTCTAGGAACAATTTGGGATAATAATTATTTCATTAACAACAAAAATATTTTATCAGGACCTAGAGTACTCACATTTATGTCCCATCAATCAACAATTATTTACTGAACGTTTACCATATGGGGGCATTGTGTGAAACACTGGGAACTGTTATCCATAAATTGTACCAAGTTATTCATCAATCAATTAATTAATATTCTTCCTCTGATCTTTGTGATATATATATTAACATACAAATTTTAATTTAGCTCTATTTTCTGGGGATTTATGTTTATTGCATAAAGCAAAGTATATCATAAATGAGTATAATAAACACATGTGACCAAATACACAAATATAAATACATATATGTATGTGCACAATTTTAGCTTTGGTTTTCTTGGTCTGTCAGTGCAGTAGCTTCTCAAGTTTAAGGATGGTCAGCAGAAGGGGTGGAAAGCAGCAAAAGGCCAGCCCAGATGGCAAACTGTATCTTGTATTCATCTATGTAGAATCCCTAGCCTCTCTGGACCCCATTGTTCCAGTCTGTCAAATGTGGAGGTTGGACTACCTTTGTGACTGACTTCAATGGATTCTGTCATTTACAATTAATTAGGTTCTTTTTGATAACTATGTGTAGCCACCAATATTTGAGGTAAAGTTTAGCACAACCTGGCTATTAGGTGGGACGTATTACAATGAAGGAAATCTTAGACAAAATTCCATCACACATGCACACACATTAGCAAGCAGACACAAGCTGTTCTGTAAACTCAGAAAAGTCCCAATTATTTGTTCTGTTCTTTTTGGCACCCAAACAAGCTCTTTGTATGAAAGTTTCATTTGGGGATACTGTACAATATTATAGCAGCAGGATTCAGCTAACCTTCTTTTAGGAGTCAGAGGGCAAAATTTTAAGTTACAGAATTGAATATAGGGCCAGAAAAATATTGTCTAGAGTGCCATTTATTGCACTTCAAACTTTAGTGTACACACAAATCTTGTTCAAGTACAGATCTCGTTAAAAACGCAAATCTGATTTAGTAAGGCTGGAATGGGGCCTGAGATCCTGCATTTGAAACAAAATGCTTCCTTCCTGTTACTGGTGCTACTAGGCTAGAGCACACTTTGAATATCAAGGGTACAGACCATTGACCTTGATACATCCTAATGCCCTGTCCATGCACGGGCTGGAGGACCTATACAGTCTTCCTAGCCAACCACATATCTTAAAGAGCAATGAAAATTTTCTGACATTTCTTATGCTATTTTAAAACACACCTGGTGTTGATAATAGTAAGAATAGCCACCTCTCTAAAGCCTAGAGTATAGAATCGCTTAATCTTTCAAGTAGAAACAACCTACCTCAGGACTGTGCATTCAGGACTAGGATATTTGAACTGTTAACTCACTTCTGTATTACAGTGCCTATGCTGGATCATTTGCTATAAACTAGCCTCTTTCCTGCTCTGAAACTCTAAACCCTAACCTCCACTTTCCCCTTCTCTCTTCTTCTCTGTTTCAAATCTGAAAGTAAGTTTTCCTCCTTACAACCCTTCCTCATTCTCACTTTGAATTCTGGCTGTAAGTGCCTTTGCTCTCAGCATAGGCCGTCCATTGTACAACCTGGGTAACTCCAAGGACAATTAAATGAGAATCTCTGGGAATGGATCTCCAAGTAGCCGTCTTTTGGAAACCCTCCCTAGGTCATTCTAATATGCAGCCAGGGTTGAGAATCATGACTCTAGTCCACTGATTCTTTTTTTTTTTTTTTTGAATTTTATTTAATTTATTTTTTTTATACAGCAGGTCCTTATTAATCATCAGTTTTATACACATCAGTGTATACATGTCAATCCCAATCGCCCAATTCATCACACCACCACCACCCCCCCCCCCCCCCCCCCCCCCCCCCCCCCCGGTAAGTACACTGATTCTTAAATGTGTCTACATGCTGTAATCCCCTGGTGAGCTTTTGAAAAATGCTTGGGCCCCACCCCAAAAGGTCCTGACTTCATTGTTCTGGAGTGTGGCCTGTGAATCAGGATTTTTAAGAGCTCTCCAGGGACTACTAACATGTCTCAAAATAGAACCCAACTTGGTTCTGTTTATAACACCAACTTCCAGGATTGGTCAAAGTAAACTAGCACGATGCCTAGCAATCCCTTTTACACTAGGGAAAAGGGTTCTATTTTCTTTTGTTACTGAAAGCTCGGCCTCTCTCTCAGTGCACTGGTGCCGAATCAAATCCCAGAGACAGAGTTTCGGGTGAAGTAGAAAAGGATAGCTTTCTCGCTTCGCCAGGCAAAGGGCTTCTGCCTCGAACCCCAGAGGATACGATGAAGGGTTCTTTTTGTTTTTTTTTTTGTTTTTTGTTTTTGGCTGTGTTGGCTCTTTTTTGCCGTGTGGGCTTTCTCTAGTTGCGGAGAGCGCGGGAACTACTCTTCCACGTGGTGCACGGGCCTCTCATTGCGGTGGCTTCTTTTGTGGCGGAGCACAGGCTCTAGGTGTGCGGGCTTCAGTAGTTGTGGCACGCGGGCTCAGTAGTTGTGGCGCATGGGCTTAGTTGCTCCGTGGCATGTGGACCAGGGCTCGAACCCGTGTCCCCTGCATTGGCAGGGGGATTCGTAACCACTGCGCCACCAGGGAAGTCCTGATGAAGGGTTTTATAATACTGGTTCCAGGGTGAGGTCTCTGACAAGATTAGGGTGTGAGCAGGGCTTGCCCTCCCTGAATCTCTTCTCAGGTGGTCTTGATGAGCTTCTCTGGTCCCTTTAATCTTGCCTCAGGTGGTTTCTTGGCTGCTCCTCCTGTCGATTAGCAACTGTTCAAATCCGCCCTTTGGAACTCAGGGAAGGTCATGGAGGCTGGAGTCTTGCCTATAAGAAGTGGTGGACAAAAGGAGGCCTCCATGCCCAGGCCCCACTTGGTTTCACTTTCGAGATGCAACTTCTGACTCATTATTCAGGATTTACTGAAAATCTGGTAAATGTTATTTGTAAGAACATTGTTGCTTGTTTAATTATATGTACACGCCAAAGGTACACTGGTGGAGTTCTCAATTTTTGAATCACATAACAGTCACCTGGAATGCTTGTTGACAATGCAGATCAAAATCTCCAGAGATAGGCTGGAAAGAGGACTTATCAGTCTGCATTTTTAAGAAGATCCACAGGTGATACATTTATGAGATTATGGTGAGCATACCATGAAAGTAGATCTGGCTAAGTACACGCATGGGTAGCCATCTAACTGTCTATATGGTTGTATGAGGTTGAAGAAGATCAGGATATGCCACCCCAAAATATGTCACTTTGACATAAGGTTTATTTTGAGCTGAAGGCAATTGACAATCAACAGATGCAGAAGAGTTCTCCAGCCTCCTCTTATCTGCCTAAAAGCTGGCATAAATTTCCCATTGTGAAGGTGTTTCTTCCCTTTCCTATTACCCCCTCCCCTACTCCCTACCAGGAAGCAACTCATCACCAGGGATAGAGAGTCTACACCCACCTAGATAAGTTTTCATAAACAAACCTTACTAAAATACACCTTATCTCCCATTAGTTACCTAACTTATTTCCTAGTCACTTCCCTAGGATTTATCATCACTGGAAGCCCAAATCCTCTTTCTTTTGTTAAAATGGTATATAAGCCCCCAGGTATAACCACTTCTTTGAGTTTCACTTCTTTTCTGGGAACTTCCATGCATGTAAATATTAATAGGAATTGTGTACCTTTCCACCTGTTAATCCATCTTTTATTTTTTTAATTCACAGGCCCCTAGTACTGAACCTAAGAGAATAGAGGAAAAGTTTTTCCTCCCTGACAAGGTTCACATGTAGGGCTACCCTATCCACCAATACCTCATTACTGGACTGGCTATGGTGATTATAATTTCTACTCTGGACTTGTATAGTCGGGCCACTCAAGATGGCTGTTCTCTTACTCTCTCTACATCCCCTGCACAAAGACTGTCTGCTTCACCTACACCGTACTCACCCGCTGCCCTTCCTAAAAACTTGCCCCAGGCCCCAGCTAATGATTGTTCTAACTGTAAATCGGAATGTCTCCACCTGATAGCTGATCAAAGGGGAGGTGAGGGGCGTGCCCTCTGCTATTTTCCCTGGTAACCAATGAGCCCACCTGACCTCAATTCCCCCTATAACTGCTAAGCTGCCCCTCCCCCTGGGAGCGAAGACTGCCTCCCTGGTTCTGCCTGCCACCTGCCTCACAGGGTGGGGTGTTGCTCTAGGACCTTGCTTCAGACATGTAAGCTCCCCCTGTCCATGAAACCATTGTCGTTGACTCCAGGCTCTTTCTTTGGTCTTGAAGCTGGGCAGGTCTAGGGCTTGTAGGCCTGCGGGATGCAGCCCAACAATTGGCAGAGCAGCCAGGAGACTCAAAAAACTCCCCTGAGCCCGGAGATGTCAGGAAATAAGGACGGGTGAATGGAAGGTTGCAGGCGTCGCCCACTAGCCTGGGGGGCCCAAGCGCTGCAGGGGTAATCCAGAAGGTCGCGGGGGTGATCCCGGGGTGGCCGCCCACTAGTATGTGGGGCCCTCTGGTGACTGTCCTTGGTTAACGGGGGCCGCCAGGAGAGTATTGAGAACTCACAGACACCCCCAAGGCTGTTGCGGAGATACTGGCCGTCATTACGGTGGGAAAAAAAGATTAGAGACAATAAGGCGGTGGCCACAGCTGTGGGCTGGCAGTTGCTTTTTATTTTAAGAAAGGCCACAGAGGCTGAGCTAACAGCTGAGGTAAAGGTTAACTTGAATGCTGATTCCTGTTCCTCTGAAAGTGAGGCATGTGAATGTGAGCGAATGATATGTATTATTGTTTATTACTGTTATTTCTTTAAACTGAATTAGCTATGTAGAAACGGAAAAAAATCCCTGAAAATGGCCAAGACGGGAATCTTTTGACATTCTAAAACTGGCTTTTGCATACGCCATCAGAGGAAGTTAGCTTTCTAGAAGGCATTGCTATTTCTGTTTTTGGGCTTTTGAGATGTAAATGATCTACTTGGGCTCTCAGGATCTTTCATCTAATCCTACGTGATCTTTAAGAGTGAAGGAAAAAAAAGAAGGCCTTTTAAAACTGTATAGGAATAATTATGTTTTGGGAATGTCTATGTAAAACAGTCTCTCCGTATTTTGGTAAAACTAAATTAAATGAAGAGAATTCATTGACTATCTGGATAGTCATTTCAAATAGGATAAAATACTGGAGCATTAATTGCTGGGCGGGTCTAAATTTACCTACCTTGGCCTTCTTAGGAGAGGAAGACTCAAGCATAAGTTTTCCTGCTGGTATGACAAACAGTTCACAATCACTTGCTTCTTGCTACAGATTAAGGTTTTTAAGGGTTAAGATGATAATCAGTCATAATTCTAGGTATTGTAACCAAGTTTCTTTATCCATTACATCAGAATCAGGTGTTTAACTGTGCATTTTAGTCTTTTATCATTTATAGATAGATATTGTACTCTGATGCTTTTGCAAAAGTGCTTCATCTTCAAGAAGATTCATAGGAAGGACTTTTTTAAAACTGAAGTATGGTTGATTTACAATGTTGTGTTAATTTCTGCTGTGCAGCAAAGTGATTCAGTTATACATATATATGTGTGTATATGTACATATATATATATGCATTCTTTTTTATATTCTTTTCCATTATGGTTTATCACAGCATATTGAATATAGTTGCCTATGGTACACAGTAGGACCTTGTTGTTTATCCATTCTATATATAATAGTTTGCATCTGCTAACCCCAAACTCCACTCCATCTCTCCTCCACACCCCTCATCCTTGGCAACCAGAAGTCTGTTCTCTATGAGTCTGTTTCCGTTTTGCAGATAAATTCGTTTGTGTCATATTTTAGAATCCATATATAAGTGATATCATATGGTGTTTGTCTTTTTCTTTCTGACTTCACTTAGTATAGTAATCTCTAGGTCCATCCATGTGGCTGAAAATGGCATTATTTCATTCTTCTTTATGACTGAGTAGTATTCCATTGTGTGTATTCCAAGTAGTAGTCACATCTTTATCCATTTATCTGTTGGACATTTAGATTGTTTCCATGTCTTGGCTATTGTTGATAGTGCTGCTATGAACATAGGGGTGCATTTATCTTTTTGAATTAGAGTTTTCTCTGGATATATGCCCAGGAGTGGGATTGCTGGATCATATGGCAACTCCATTTTTAGTTTTTTGAGGAATCTCCATACTGCTTTTTATAGTGGCTGCACCAATTTACATTCCCACCAACAGTGTAAGAGGGTTCCCTTTTCTGCACACCCTCTCCAGCATGTGTTATTTGTAGACTTTTTAATGATGGCCATTCTGACTGGTGTGAAATGGTATCTCATTGTAGTTTTGATTTACATATCTCTAATTAGAGATGTTGAGCATGTTTTCATGTGCCTTTTGGCCATCTGTATGTCTTTGGAGAAAAGTCTGTTTAGGTCTTCTGCCCATTTTTCATTTGGGTTGTTTGTTTTGTTGTTGTTGAGTTGTGTGAGCTGTTTGTGTATTTTGGAAATTAAGCCCTTGTTGGGCACATTATTTGCAAATATCTTCTCCCAGTCCATAGGCTGTCTTTTCATTTTGTTTATGATTTCCTTTGCTGTGCAAAAGCTTATAAGTGTGATTAGGTTCCATTTGTTTATTTTTGCTTTTATTTCTATTGCCTTGGGAGACTGACCTAAGAAAGCATTAGTACGATTTATGTCAGAGAATGTTTTGCCTATGTTCTCTACCAGGAGTTTTAGGGTATCATGTCATATTTCAGTCTTTAAGCCATTTTGAGGGTTTTTTTGTGTGTATGGTGTGAGGGTGTGTTCTAACTTCATTGATTTGCATGTGGCTGTCCAAATTTCCCAACACCACTTGCTGAAGAGACTGTCTTTTTCCTGTTGTATATTCTAGTCTCTTTTGTCTTCTTGTTAAAGATTAATTGACCGTAGGTCAGTTTAAGCAGGAAGCCTTTCAGCTTTTCGCCATTGAGTATTATATTGGCTATGGGTTTGTCATAAATAGCTTTCATTAGGTTGAGATATGTTCCCTCTATACTCACTGTGGTAAGAGCTTTTATCATGAATTGATGTTGAATTTTATGAAAATGCTTTTTCCGCATCTATTGAGATGATCATGTGGTTTTCGTCTTTTGTTGATGTGGTGTATCACATTGATTGATTTGGGTATGTTGAACCATCTTTGTGAACTTGGGATAAATCCAACTTGGTCATGGTGTATGATCTTTTTAATATGTTGTTGGGTTTGGTTTGCTAATATTTTGTTGAGAATTTTTGCATCTATATTCATCAAATATCTTGGCCTGTAATTTTCTTTTTTAGTGACATCTTTGTCTGGTTTTGGTATCAGGGTGATGGTGGCTTCATAGAGTGTCTTTGGGGATAAGTAGGACTTTTGACAAATAAAGGTCTCTGATAAATTTCAGATGATAGTGCTGAACTGGGTAAGAAAGTAAAGAATCCTAATGGAAAACCTGATGGTTTCATAAAAAGTTAACAAAAGGATTGGTTACTGAGTGAACTGGTGAATATGGTTATGATTTTTATTGTTTTTGTCTGGAATATTACTGGCTTTGATCTGTGTTTTACAGATATAGGGAAGCCTTTCTCAAGTTAGTTATGACTTACAACAATTGAGTAAACTATACCTGTGGGTAGAATTGAAACATTTCTCTTTTCTCTCTGCCTGGGCCCTCCAGAAATTAAGAGACTTGGGTTCCCAGCAGCCTTATTAGGCAAGTGGGAAAAACTGTCTCCTGGCATGTGCAGGAATCTCGATATTTTGAGAACCTCTAGAAGAGAGAAATCCACTGAGGTGGAGTCTGATGGCTTTCCTGGCCTTGAGAGGCCTTTTTTGAATTCAGCCTGAGGCTCCATCTGAGGAGTTCCACGAGAGCCAGCTTGGAGTAGCCTGTGTGGTCAATTGACTAGGCTTATTTTGTGAACAAATTAGTCTTGATTTGGCTGTGTTTGGTGGAGATGAGGGTAATTTTAGAGAGAAAAAATGTTATGTTTCAGTGGATAGTAACTTCTAGTTCTGCTGAGGTCTGTATTTATGAAAGCTATTGTGTTAGCCATACTTTTGCCCTGAGATTCAGGATGGAAAGAGAATTCTCTCATGAAGTTGTCAGAGTATTACTACTCTGAGATGATATATCATGAGGTGATATATAACACTATTTGCTTTAAGTCTATTCCTAAAAGCGCATGTACAATGTTAGTGTAACAATTGGGTATAATTGATAAAATGTATAGCCTCTAAAATGTTCCCCCACTGACATACCTCTGAGCTTGTGTGATCAGTTTTCCCCTTATGTGGATAACTAGGCAAATATGAAGAAGACCTAGCGCTGAGGCACACGATCTGGACATGATCTGGTCCCAGGACAAATACTTTGGTCTATCAAAAGATTTGCAATCAAAAGGGGAAATGATAGAAAAATCTTCACATGTGGAAGTCATTCTGGTTTATACATCATTTAACTTAAAGTTTACTGACCTCAGTGGCCTGTTTTGTGGTCTGTGGAACATGCATTGTGCATCTGCTTTGGCCGTTGTGGAGGGGAATGCATTTAAAAGTCAAAATGGGAAAAAAAAAAAAAGTCAAAATGGGGTAGCTGTAGTTCAGACATCCAAGGTAAAATGAGGTGACCATCGTAGATGTGTTTGGACAAGTTCCTGTATTACTGAAAACTTGAGTTTTCTGAACTGTATTGCAGACCAGGACAGAAACCACAGGCAGGTGTGGTATTTTGCTTAATGGTCATGATCTCCCCTGTGTTGGGCCTGTTAAATGTCTTACATTTCTTCCCTAGCTTGAGCGGAGGAAATCTATTTGAGGTTTGAGCAGCAACAATGGCCTCACTGCAAAATAAGTCTAATTGCTGGGTCTACAGCGAGATGCTCTTGTCGTCCTCCTCTGGACTTCCATGATAAATTGACCCAACTAATGTGACCACGTGGGGATGACTGACAATGGGGGGAAAAAACTCTTACCATCTTCCTGTCCCACATATCAATATGTCAGAAGGACCCCTGTCGGTAAACGTTACTGTATAACACGTCATACACTTTGCCAGGGTGACTGCCCGTCAGCCCCCCTGGGCTACATGGTGTGGAGTGGAATAGGCTGGCTTCTGGACATACAAGTCCAGTTAGTGGGATTAACTGTCTTTTTTTGGATAAACCTAATAGGTTTACCCCTAATGGCACCCAACATAACATGGGGTGGACACCTAAAGGGCAATGCAATCAGACTTTTAATGTAACTGCTGACTCCTGGGTAGGCCAGTAGGATGTTTCCTTTAAAGCCAGCGCCTTCCCCTCCCCATGGGACTCTCTGGGTTTGTGAAAACCAGGGACGGCTTTACCTTTCTTATAACCGGACAGGGCATGGCCACCATTGACTCCCTCTCCATTGACCTGGTAAGCGCTTGGCTCCAAGATTTGCCCACATCCTGGCGAATGACTGGTTTTAGCATACCTAGCTATCTTACTCTTGATTCTTTGGCTGCTGGTGTCTGTATTGCATGTGTGGTATCTGGTGGCAGTGCCCCTCTACATACCTGACCCCAGGGATATGGTAGAAGAGCAGTGGACCAAGGTTGTAAGGGTTCTGCAGGGTATGTAGGGATGGAGCGTATGGTCCAGCCACTCAAGATGGCTGTTCTCTTGCTCTCTGTACATCCCCTGCCCGACCAGGGCCTGCTTCACCTACACCCTATGCACATGACTGACCTTCCTACATACTTGCCCCAGGCCCCAGCTAATGACTGTTCTAGCTTTAGATCAGAACTTTCCACTATGCTCATCAAAGGAGCAGTGAGGGGCACACCCCTCTGCTGGTTTCCCCTGGTAACCAGTGAGCCAACCTGATGTCAGTTCCTCCTATAACTGGTAAGCTCCCCTTCCCCGGGGAGAGAAGACTGACACCATGTTCTGCCCACCATCCACTGCACATGGTGGGGTGTCACTCCAGGACCTTGCTTCAGATGTGTAAGCTCCCCCATCCATTAAACCATTCATGTCTCTGTCACTGACTCCAGTCTCTTTGATTTTGCAGCTGGGCAAGTACAGGCCTTGTAGGCCTGTGAGGTGCAGCTTAACGGACTTACTGCTAAGATACAGGGTCTTTTTCCCAACAGGGAAAAAAATGCCAGTATGTTACTTGGAAGTAAGGCATTGTCACTATTATTCACCACTGTCAGTTCTTGTATTCCCTATAAAATACATAGGATATGGAAATAAAGGAATGGAATCCAAATAAAAGATATATTTTGATAACAATAGAGTCAGGATGTTCTAAAAAAAATAGCACACAAACAGGAAGAGCAAGGCCAGGGACTTGGACTCAATCAGACAGCTGGGGAAAGGGATGCGTGTGGAGGTTACTGGGGTAGGAGAATGGGCAGAGAGGGAAGCACCTGTTCCAGTTTGGAGGAAAACAATAAAAAGGATTTAGGAGGGAGTGAGGGCAGAAAGACATGCACATTCACCTATATCAATATTTGGCCTCTTGCTAAATAGTAACAACTTTTATTTATTAAAGGCAATGTGTATGCTAGGCACTGTACTAAGCCTGTTACATTGACTCATATCAATTCCTGCAATATCTCTATTAGGAATGCTCCTGGGAGGGGGCAACCCTCTAAAACTCAGAAACATTGCATAATCTCCCTAAAGCTATTAATAAAGACCAGGGTTGGAGTATGAACCAGCCTAGTACAATTCCAAAACCCTCTCTCCTCCCTAATATCTTCCATTAAAAAGAAAAAGGCAAATTAAAGTTTTGTGGATGAAGAAGAAAAACTAGCAGAATCTAAGCTCCATTTGTTTTAACCGTGGTGATTGGATTAACTCATCAACATTTGCTGAGAATTCATGAATTGTTAATGGAATTGTGGAAGTACTATCACCTTTGCTGTTGTCTGCTTGAATAGAGCTCCTTAATTTAACTACAGGGTATTTAAATTGTTTGGCTTCTCAGAAGCTTTTAATAGGCCTTGACCTGGAAATTGGCCAAGAGCTCTTGATAATAGAGTGGCCACTACACCGAGAAAGCTTATTTCTTGTACTAGTAAGAAGCAGAGAAAAAGGGAAAACTGTCACCAATATTGCTTTATTGGTCCAGATTATGTGTCCTGTAGATTTTAATGGTGGACACATATTACCATGAAAGTAGACAACAACACAAAAATGTCCTCATTTGAGAAGTAAAGTAGCTTTTCAGACTGCACAAGACTATAGAAGTCAGATGCTCTGACTTCTTCCTCTGTACTAGCCCTTTTTTAAAAACACTAATGGAACCAAACAGCTCAAGGGCATTATAAAAAAGCAAATGAGACTCATACTCTAATTAGAAACAATTTGAACCAAAGAATGTACATGGTGGCCTAGACTGCTTCATGAAATTGAATAAAAAAATAATGACTTGTACGTATAGGGGCACATGAATACTTACCAGTGATACTGGTAAAGTAAGAATTATGCAAAGTTGCATTTTTAGTGTCCCAGAGAAAATATGAATGAATAAGAAAAAGAAAGAAGAGGAGAAAGTATGAAAAGGAAGATCTGTTAACATTGAATACCCAGGGCAAAATAAGTTCATTGTACCAAGCAAAGGACAAGAAGAGATCTTAATTATTATATTTAATTATTATTTAATTTAATTATTTATTTTAGTTTAGTTTAAAAAGTAATCTCAAAGATGATGTATTAATCTTCCTCAGGTAATTATCATGATAACTCACATGTAGTATTTCTTTTTCTTTGGCAATCTATACTAGCACACAGAAAAATCAGCTGGAATTCTAATGAATTCCTAGGCTTTTGTAATCAGCATTTTAGATATTTAGATGACCTCACAGGTCATCTAGTCCAGTGTTTAGTAGTAGAGTAGTCTAGAGACTACCTGAGTCAGGATTGGTCAGAACGATTAATAAAAATGCATATTCCCGGAAATCACACCAAACATACTAACTCAAAACCTCTCATAGAAAAGAGTCATAGCAGCTTACTAACTTTGCGTGTATACAATGTTTTCTTTATTTACAGATATCATGGGAGACTTACAGAGGAATACCCAGGCCCTGCCTTCTCCCATCCTTTCCCCAATTTCAGAGGACTTGGTTAAAATACCTACTGTTAAGGACTGAATGCTGGTGTCCCCCCAGAATTCATGTATTGAAGCCCTAAGGAAATGTGATGGTGCTAGGAAGTAAGGTCTTTGGGAGGTAATTAGGTTTAGGTGAGGTCATGAGGATGGAGTTATCATGATGGGATTTCTGTTATAAGAAGAGGAAGATAGACCAGAGCTTCCTGTTTCTGTCATCACCTGAGGACACAGCAAGAAGGTGGCCATCTATAAGGCAGGAAGAGGGCCTTCACCAAGAACCGAATCTGTTGGTACCTTGATCTCGGACTTCCCAGGTTCCAGAACTGTAAGTAGTAAATGTCTGTTGTCTGTTTAAGCCTCCCAGTCTACGGTATTTTGTTAGGGCAGCCCCAGCTAATACCCTCACGCTGAGCTTGCCTTCTGTGTGATTTTCTGTAACTAGGACGTAGTTTTGCCCTTCTTCTTATATCTGGCGTCCATAAAATGATTATCATAAAATGAATTTTTGTTGCACCTATTCCTATTTCTTATCAGTGGGACAATGTCAGAATTATGTTGGAATAAGACATATAGGCATTTGGAATTTGTAAGTCCTGTGCCTGTGAGATTTTAAGTTTTATGAAGTTCATACATATGAAAGTTAATCGTGTGTGATCTTTTAAACCCGGCAAGGGGCACAGACAGAATTTAAACTCATTTCTGGTTCAGCACTTCTTTTTCACCTGTATAATGCCATTTTTAACAATTGTGAATCTATTATATAATGTATGCCAAATAAAGATAGTGTTAGGGTATTTGAATTAAGGGCAACTACTACTGTGAAGGTCCATTAAGCTGTTGTTGCTGTTTTTAATTCAAGTGAAAAAAATTATAAAAATGATTTGTTTCAACATTTCAGTAGAGGATTACAGACTGGAAAGTTTCTTAAAAATAATATGGCCTCCTTATTTTACAGATGAGGAGAAAGTAGATTAATAATCTGCTGCTTAGTCATGAAAAGTGTTGACACCTTAGTTGCCATAAAAGGCTAATGAAAAAGATGGGGGATGAATTATTATTTATTTTTGGCTGATAAAACATATCAAAAGGCTATTAATAAAAAACAACACCCCCATTCCATTGTCAAAGATAAGTGTGACATCTAAATAGAAAATACTTAATGTTTTTACAAAGAAGACCTAGATCTGTTGGAATAAAGAACATGATGCTTACTTGCAGAGGAAAACCACTGCATTAATGGCCATAAGGAAAAAGAATTCATTAGTAGGTGGATTTGAGCACCATGTATTCCTTATTAACAAAGAGCAATGTTCACAAAAACTAGGTCTTCCTTCAGCAAACATTTGTTTAATATCTACCATGAGTTAGAACGTGCAAGAACACTTGAAAGTCAGATTGCAAAGAGACAGGTTCCTAGGCTCTAAAAACATGCCAGAAAAAAGATAAACTAGAATCCCATGTAAATATTTCTTAAAGAAACTCAAGAGTGGGACAGTACTAATAATTAATAACTATTAACTATGTTACCTTTCAAAGACCTGTTTTGCACATTAGCTTGTTATCCCCCCTGTGAGAAAAATACATCTTGAATTCCTTTTAACCGACAACAAGAAAAGTGAGGCCAAGAAATTATGTGATTTACTTACAGCAACCAGAAGGATAAACTAGTGTTAAAATTTTTTTTATCCAAAACTTGAAAATGGGGCGTGGAGCATTATCACCTTCCAATGTAATAAAGGCCATTGGATCAAAGGCCCACCAAGGACTATTTAATTCTCTAAGAGAGTGTACTTGTGCTTGAGTTTGCTATTTTACTATTTGATTAGAGTACAGATACTGTAAATGACATGTTAACTTATAGATTTTTGTTTGGTAGAGATGATAACGACAAAGATTATGGTTTAATTGTCCTGTTGGAAATTAACTACTTTGTATTTAATATTCTCCCCCCTACTACTCCCAAAATGCCTGTAAGTAACCAGTTTCTCAGAGTGGTCTTTGAACAAGCTTTACCATCTTAATGGCTCCAACATTAATGGCTTAATATATCTATGACAAATATTTATTCTGTATTTGTATGAGAGTCACTTTTGCTTTTTGATAATTATACTTTGACACTATGCAAATGATTCAGAAATTTATTGAATTCCATAATTATGACAATTAAAAATGACATTATTACTCTGAATTTAAAAAATAAAGTATTCTCTAGTTCAGCACCCAATAATTAAATATCATTTGTATTCTTATAGCATTGTCTGTGACCCTCATTGTATATTCAGTATGGATCAGTGACTTTTTCTGTGTACAATTTCTCACCCTAACCAGATTTTAGACTATCCCTCTTGTTTGCATCCCTCAGGCCAGAGGGAAATATGTAACATTAATGTGCACAAGGCCAATATGTCCAAATTAGTATTTACAGTGGAAGTTTAGACAGTTCAAACAAAATAGAACTGGAACTGGCTGTTAGAAAACTGAAAGAGAGAAATGGTAAGATTTACATGTTTCATATATCTGTAAGTCTATATGTCCAGACTAGTTTGAAGAATAATTTAAGATTTCAAGGACCAAAAAAAAAAAAAGCAAAAACAAAAACTTCCACCTATAGCAATGTAGCACATATTCAAAGCTGAGAAGAATAACAAAGAAAAGAAAGTGAGAACTTCAATCAAGATTGGAAAAACAGGCTCAGAATGACAGATATTGACAGATATAACCAGGGTTCCAAGTTAAAAACTGATCACAGAGTAAAAGACTTCCTAGGTTTGCTGTGGCTATGTAGAGAAATAAGGGGAAAAAGGCAGCAGAACTAATGACTTCTTGACTTTCAATATCATTATATTGCTGTTAGAACATAAACAGTCTATTTAGCCTTTTTCTTTCCTCTGTCCTTCTAAGTCCTGTATTAGTGTAAGAAGTATTATACAATCAAGATATATAGTTAAATTACCAAGTTTTTGCAATATCAGTCCAAAAAGTTCGTGGAGATCCCATTTTTTTCCTTTAAAATGTTTTAGAAAGATAGAGGTGACTGGACAGAAGAACATTTGGTAAATGGTCAGATAGTTCCGGCAATAAAATTAATCACTCAAAAACAGTCAAAATTATCTTCCAAGCTTTATTTTCAGAATATGCAGTACAGAGCTCTCAGATATGAAACATTCTCAGCACTAAGACATAGAAGATAACATGCAACCCAAGATATCAAGCATAGTTAATTAAACAGCCTTCATGAAAAATGCAAGTAAACAATTGTTTTAGAGCTAGCAAACAGCCTTGTATAGTTTTACTCATTTCACATTTGCTTATTTCACAAAGACATGGTTTTTCTTGTGATTTGTTATAATGCCAAATTGCATGCTGGGAACACACATAACAGTTTTCCAATTTAGCTAAATATTTATACAGTTTTATTACAATGTTGATTTTTGTGAATTTATTAATTAAATATCTCCCCTGCAGCCTTTGCTTAGTTTCTCCTTTTATTTCACAAATGTAGTCAATTCACATTATCTACACTAATGCTAAAGAAAAATAACACTGGTATCTTAGAACAAAGAGGATCCAGGAGTGAGTAAGAGTATCATTTACTGTCATGTCAACCCCTAAACATACACATAGCATCCATCTTTACCCAGCCTTAAAACTTTTCTGATTTTGCCCTATAGGACCATATGGAGGAAATGTCTGAGGAAATGGTGAAATGAAAGAGAGAATTTGTGAACTTGGCTGAAAGGTAGGAGGATGATAGTGTGTGTATGTGTGTTTGTATTCGTATATATTAACAGTACACTTGCCCAGAACATGATGAACCAGGATTACATCATAGAGGGTACAAATGAATGTAGTGTTCTAGATTCTGGTTAGGGAAATAAGATAAAAACAGGAAAAATTAAAAACCACTTGATTTAATCACTTGATTTGAATCCCACCAGGAACCCTAGAGAAATCTCCCTGCTGTTATAAGTATCTGCATTGATACCAGTGTTCTGTTATCAATGACCTCTTTTGTAAGCCCATTGCCCACAAAGTTTAAGTGAAGTTTTTGTTATTCCAGTGTTTTGGCCACAGAATAAGAAATCTTCAGCGTGTTCTGGAGCATGTCTACTTAATCAGCTGCAATGACCGGCTGCCCAGGTCCCTTTGATTTCATGGCAATATCCCATCTCCACTGTCTCACCCTGGTGACAGTCATTGTAGGGTTCCTGTTGGCTCTACTGTCCTCTGCTGGTGCAGCCCAGCATTTTCTTGTCATGCCTTCTCTTAGGTATCCAGGTCATCCACAGCCCTTGGAGATTTATTTAACAAATGTTTAAGAAACATTGGTCTTTCGCAGGCATTGGTGCTAGCCACTAGCCACCTTCTATATCTTCAAGAGAAACTTCCAGGAGTTTTCAATCTGGCTGATGCTCTCAGCAATTCCAGCTTACCCTGCAATGCTAGCCTCAGGGTTCCAGATCTACTGGGAGCTGCTCCTTAGACTAACCCCTTGTTTTATAACTCAGCCCAGTCTGCAAACACAGGTCACTGTAGTGGGGTCACTATGACTCTGAACGTCACTTATCTCTTACTCATTCTAAATCTTAGAATGATGTATAAAGAACAGAAAAAGTAAAATCAAAAGCTGTTTTTGAAAAGAACAATAAAATTTATAAAATTCTATTCATAGTATCTGAAAAGAAAAAGAAGATAAAAATTGCCAACTATCTGTACATCCTGTAGATACAGAAAGTAATAGGGGGATTTTATGAACAACTTTATACCAATACATTCAACAGCTTATATTAAAAGGGCAGGTTCCTCAAAAGACATAAAATGCCAAATCTGACTTGAGAAAAAAATAGAAAATCTGATTGCTTTTATCTTTTAAGTATAGTTGTCCCTTGAACAATGTCGGGGTTAGGGCTCCTAACACCCCTCACATTAGAAAACTCACGTATAAATTTTGACTCCCCCAAAACTTAACTATCAATAGCCTACTGTTGACCAGAAACCTTACCGATAACATTAATAGTTGTTTAACACATATTTTGTACGTTATATGTATTATATACTCCATTCTCACAATAAAGTAAGCTAGAGAAAAGAAAATGTTATTAAGGAAATCACTTTTACAGTACTGTACTGTAATTATTGACACCATTAAGTTTTTGTCTGCTTACAAGATAAGTTGTCTGTCAGTACCTACATCAATACTGCCTTATATGATACAAAACAATGTAGATGTTGTATGTATTACTAACATTAGACATCAAAAATGAAAAGATAATGTGAAAGAAATTCATATTTATTTGCAGCTATAATGATTCATGCATTGCTAACAAGCAGCAAGATGATTGTTTTATGACAGCCTAGTGTAATCGATATGAGTGCTTCATGATAACCTAGCCTATACGCTAATGAATGTATCATTATAAAATTTTTATGGTATACAGTATTACAGTTATATTCATAATAAAATATTGGAAACATCGTTAAATTTTTTTAAAAAAAGACTTACCTATGATGATAGGCTGATATGTAGTTTTTCCAATTACAAGAAAGAGGCATACTATACAGTAGTGTAATTCTTTAAAAGCAAACTTACAAAACAGTAAGAAAAGTAACACATTATTAACTTTATATTAAATATCACTTGCCCTGTGCCTATGCAAGGATAGACTGTTCACTGTGACGTTGATGATGATGACACAAAAACAGATCTTGCCATGCAGTTACTAAATTTTCACATGAGTACACTCACACACGTGCACAACAGATAAGTTTATTAACTGTATGACATGAGGATTATTTACTATTAAGTGGAAGTGGATCATCATAAAGTTCCTTATCCTGTCATCTTTACGTTGTGTAGGCTGACGAGGAAGAGGGGTTGTCTTGCTGTCTCGGGTGGCAGAGGCAGAAGAGGTGGAGGAGGTGGAAGGAGAGGCAGGCACACTTAGGGTAACTTTATGAAAATACATTGTAATTTCTCTAAAAATGCTTCAGATTTTTCATTTCTCTAAAAGTGTTTTTATATGGTACCAAGGCTTCTTCCACTGTTTGCTTTAGCTTCAGTACCCATATCATGTTGTAAAAGAAGTCAAAAGCAGTCTTGTATAATTGGAACCCTTCTGCCAGATTGTCTAATGTCAATTTGTTTTCTGGCACTGTTTCTTCTGTATCTTCTTCCTCATCACCGAGCACTGGTTTCAAAACGCTCATCTCCATCAGGTCGTCTTCTGCTAATTCATCTGGTGTGGTGTATATTAGTTCTTGAATTTCTCCAAAATCTGTATCTTGAAACCCTTCACACAGCCCCTCTCTTTTTCGCCATAACCACAATACCTTTCATGATTTCCTTGACTGGCTCTTTTGTAAATCTTGTGAAGTCACACACAACATCTGGACACAGTTTTATCCAGCAGAAATTTATTGTTTTTGGCTTGATGGCTTTCATGGCTTTTTCTGTAACAACGATGGGATCTTCAGTGGTGTAATCCTTCCAGACTTTCACGATACTGTCTCTATCATGAAAGGGTTCTCTTCATAGCATTGACAAAGTTTTTTACAGAGTACTGTGTATAATGAGCCTTAAAGGTCCTTATGACCCGCTGATTTAGAAGTTCAATTAATGACACTGTGTTTGGATGCTAGTAGACTACTTCAGTGCCTTTGGTGTTGAACTCTTGGGGTTCTGGGTGGCCAGGGGCATAGTCCAATATGAAAAGAACTTTAAAAGGCAGTCCCTTACTGGCAAGGTATTTCTTTCTTTTCTTTTTTTTTAAATCCACAATGTCCCTTTCTTTTTTTTTTTTTTTAAATAAATTTTATTTATTTATTTATTTATTTATTTATGGCTGTGTTGGGTCTTCGTTTCTGTGCAAGGGCTTTCTCTAGTTGCGGCAAGTAGGGGCCACTCTTCATCACGGTGCGCGGGCCTCTCACTATCTCAGCCTCTCTTGTTGCGGAGCACAGGCTCCAGACGCGCAGGCTCAGTAGTTGTGGCTCACGGGCCTAGTTGCTCCGCGGCATGTGGGATCTTCCCAGACCAGGGCTCGAACCCGTGTCCCCTGCATTGGCAGGCAGATTCTCAACCACTGCGCCACCAGGGAAGCCCCTGGCAAGGTATTTCTTGACTTCAGGGACAAAGCAGCCATAGAACCAGTCCAGAAAAAGGGTTCTCGTTGTCCAGGGCTGCTTGCTCTACAACCAAAAGACTGGCAGTTGGTGTTTAATCTTCTCCCTTCAGGGCTCAGGGGTTAACAGCTTTATAGATAAGGGCAGTCCTGATCTTAAACCGGACTGCATCTGCACAAATGAGTAGAGTTAGCTTATCCTTTCCTGCCTTAAATCCTGGTGCTTGCTTCTCTGCTTTACTATTAAATGTCTTTCATGGCTTTTTTTTTTTTTTTTTTTTTTCCCACGAATGGGACACCTTTTTCTGCATTAAAAACCTATTCAGGCAGGTAACCTTTCTCCTCAGTGATTTTCTTAATGGCATCTAGGAACTTGTCTGCTGCCTCTTGATGGGGAGAAGTTGCTTCTCTTGTTATTTTGACTTTTTTTTTAAGCCAAACCTCTTTCTAAAATTACCAGACTATCCTTTGCTGGCATTAATTCTCCAGCTTTAGATTCTTCACCTTTCTTTTGCATTAAGTTGTCACATAATGACTTCACTTTTTCTCAAATCATATTAGAGTCTATAGGTATGCCTTTCTTATAGCAATCCTGTACCCACATAAATCTGCATTTTCAATATGAGATAAAAAAGATATTTTGCAAAAAGTGCAAGGTTTTCACACCTGCTGGCCTAGTTGCAGCAGCAGCTTCACAAATTTCCTTTCCTTTTTCTTCCTTTCTTTTTTTTATACAATGGTCTTTACACTGGATTCATTTATCTTGGAATGGTGGGCAACTGTAGCTGCAGACCTCAATCTATGGCACATATCAAGCAATTCAACTTTTTCTTATAATGTCATGATTTTTCTCTGCTTCTTGGGAGTACTTTCAGCATCATTTGTGGTACTTCGTATGGGTCCCATGGTGTCATTCAAGGTTTATGGTATTGCACCAAACACGATGAAAAATATAGGAAAATCACGAGAGAGGACTTTTTACTGTGATACACAATTTAGTAGAGAGATGAACTGCTCACATGGAGATGATTAGCCACACACTGTGTTTTAAGTGGATACTCACAACACTTGGCTCACCACAATAGCAACAGGAGGTGGCTACAAAATTATTACAGTAGTGCAGTATGTACTATAGTTAATTTTATGAAGTTATGATTTAACACTATATATTTACATTTCTTTGTTTTTCTCAGTGGTGAATGGCTTGATGTAAGTCTATGAGTGTTTGTATAAGTTTTGATAAATTTTAACTTTTTATAACAGATTTGTTTATTTTTTTATAGTAAATGATAAAATAGATGAGTATGTACATATATTTTATGTATTCACCACATGCCTTTTTTTTTTTCAATTTTTTTTGATATTTCTAGGCTATGCAGTTCTCCTCAAGTTTTTTCAAATTGTCACAAATCTAAAAAAAAAAATTCCAATATGTTCACTGGAAAGAATTCACATATAAGTGGACCCATGCAGTTCAAACCTGTGTTGTTCAAGGGTCAACTGTATAAAGAAAACTCCAGGCTCAAAGTGGATCAACAGTAAGTTTAATAAACATTTAAGAGTAAAATAATCCTAATTCTATACATCTCTCAGAAAATAGAGGAGGAAACTTTCATCAACTCATTTCATGAGGCTGTTACAAGAAAAGGAAACTATGGAACAGTATCCTTCATAAACATAGCCACAAATGTCCTTAACAAATATTGAGCCCTCTTTTGGTTGGATGAGGTTATTTAACTAGATTTGGCCAATGATTATGAGAATATATATATCTCACTTCTCTGTTGAAGCATTTATTGCTGATATGAAACTCTCCAAAACTATTTTGTTCCCTCTGCTACATTCCAGAAGCAACTTTTGAGATAGTAGTTGTTGGAGGACAGAGGAAACAAAAAGTACCCACTGAACTGAGAAGGGTATCTTGAGAACAGAAAGACAAGGCAGGCAGCTCCATGTAATCAATGCATCAGGTTGTTTGTTTTTTTTAATGTCTTTATTGGAGTATAATTGCTTTACAATGTTGTGTTTCCGCTTTATAACAAAGTGAATCAGCTATATGTATACATATATCCCCATATTCCCTCCCTCTTGTGTCTCCCTCCCACCCTCCCTGTCCCACCCCTCTATCTAGTCGCAAAGCACCAAGCTGATCTCCCTGTGCTATGCGGCTGCTTCCCACTAGCTATCTATTTTACGTTTGGTAGTGTATATATGTCAGTGCTACTCTCTCACTTCATCCCAGCTTACCCTTCCCCCTACCCGTGTCCTCAAGTCTGTTCTCTACGTCTGTGTCTTTATTCCTGTCCTGCCCCTAGGTTCATCAGAACCTTTTTTTTTTTTTAGATTCCATATATATGTGTTAGCATACGGTATTTGTTTTTCTCTTTCTGACTTACTTCACTCTGTATGATAGACTCTAGGTCCATCCACCTCACTACAAATAACTCAATTTCGTTTCTTTTTATGGCTGAGTACTATTGCATTGTATATATGTGCCACAAACTAGTGGTTACCAGTGGGGAGAGGGAAGGTGGGGGCAAGATAGGGGTAGGAGATTAAGAGGTACAAACTACTAGGTATAAAATAAGCTACAAGGATATATTGTACAACACAGGGAACATAGCCAAGATTTTATAATAACTATAAATTGATCATAACCTTTAAAAATTGTGAATTACTATGTTGTACACCTGAAATTTGCATAATGTTGTACATCAACTATACCTCAATTAAAAATAAATAAAAGCAATTGGAAAGGGGAAAAAAAGAAAAGAAAACACGTAGAAAGGAGCAAAAGAGATGAGTTTAAGTTTTTAGTTGATTCTGGGAGACTACACAATACATTTTACATCCTTATTATTTCTTTCAGTGGTATCTCCTGTTCTTATTGCTCTGTGTAACCAATGGCCAAAGGTCCAGTTTTGCTTTATTATTCTTACTTTTAGTTCTGCCTTGATATTTTCTACACACTTCCTGCTATATCTACCTAGATATCTTCCAAATCAATTTCCCAATAAGGGACATTATTCCTAAATTTGAGAATTGATGAAAGATTTATGGGTCTTACAGCCTCCTAGTTATTCTCAATCCTCATTATTCATGGATTCCATATTTGCAAATTTGTCTACTCACTAAAATTTATTTGTGACCCCCAAATCAATACTTGCATCACTTCTGTGGTCATTCATGGACATGCATAGAGTGGTGAAAATTTTGAGTTGTCTGACATGAATTTTCCCAGATGAGGTTAAACAAAGTGTTGCTGTGCCCTCTTGTTTCAGCTCTTGTTTTTGCAGTCTATTTAATGCCACATCTTATGCTCATTTGTGTGTGTGTAGGGGTGGGGAGGGGGTTTGGTGATTTTGCTGTTCTAAATGGCCCCTAAGCATAGTGCTGAAGTGTGGTCTACTGTTCCTAAGCAGAAGAAGGTTGTGATGTGCCTTATGAAGAATGTATATGTTCTAGATAAGCTTTGTTCAGGCATGAGTTATAGTGTTGTTGGCTGCAAGTTCAATGTTAATGAATCAATAACATATATTAAATAAGGTGTCTTTAAGCAGCAATATGCATAAAACAAAGTTATATATTGATCAGTTGACAAAAATATGACCAGATGTTAGCAGGAACCTAATCTTATATTTCTCCTAGGAGCAATGGTTCAGTGTCTGCTAATGCAATGTTCATGAGGATATTTTAGAACATTACCATGAATAAAGAGAAACAACTGTATTTCCTTCTGAGAATCCCCTTGTGTCTCACATAAAACATGCTCAAAAAAGCTCATATACTTCTCAACAAATAAAAATACTCCTCATTTTTTACATCTCACTTGTAATATATACTCAAAAATGTTCAAAAGTTCACTAATTTTAAAGGCAGAGTTAAATGATTTTTTTAATATATGTACACACTTGAGAAACTACCAACTATAGCAAGATATAGAACACTCCAATAAAGTTCCCTCATATCCCTTCTCAGTTAGTATCCCCAACCTGAGGTAAGCATTCTTCTGACATCTATTACCATCTATTTCGTCTGTTTTTTGAATTGCATGTAAATGGAATCACACTGTATGTACACTTTTGTGTCCAGCATATTTTTTATCAATGTAAAGTCTATGTTAGCAGTTGTATTTATTAGTAATGCATTCATTATGTATTACTCTGTAGTATTCCATTGTATGAATTAATCAAAATATATGTATCCATTCCCCAGTTGATAGACATTTGGGTTACTTCTAGTTTAAGGCTATGATGAACAAAATTGCTTTGAACATTCTTGTGCATATATTTTTCATAAATAGATACCTAGGACTGGAACTGTTGTATGTTCCTCCATCATAAGATAGATGTAGGTTTAGCTTTACTAGACATTAATAGTTTTCTTAAATGGTTAAATAGTTTTCCTTCCATCAGCAATGTATGAGACTTCCAGTTACTTCACATTCACCAACATTTGCTCTACAGATTTTTTTTTAAATATTTTAACCATTACAATGAGTATGAGATATTCTCTCATTGTGGTTTTAATTTGCATTTCCCTGAAGACTAATAATAATATTGGTCACTTAATATTTATTCATTTAATTAATTTACTGGGTTTTGTGTTCTGTTTAAGAAATATTGCTTATTCCAATGTCATGAAAGTATTCTATGTTATATTCCGGAAGCATTACTGTTTTATCTTTTAAATTTGGGGCTTTCCAATATGGATATCCAATTGGTCCAGCACCATTTACAGGAGAGACAGTCTTTTCACTTTTGAAATTTATTTATTTATTTATTTTTGGCTGTGTTGGGTCTTCGTATCTGTGCGTGGGCTTTCTCTAGTTGCGGTGAGCGGGGGCCACTCTTCATCGCGGTGCGCGGGCCTCTCATTGTCGCGGCCTCTCTTGTTGCGGAGCACAAGCTCCAGACGCGCAGGCTCAGTAGTTGTGGCTCACGGGCCTAGTTGCTCCGCAGCATGTGGGATCTTCCCAGACCAGGGCTCGAACCCATGTCCCCTGCATTGGCAGGCAGATTCTCAACCACTGCGCCACCAGGGAAGCCCTCACTTTTGAAATTTAAATGAAATGAATCTATTTGTCTTAAATCAGTTGCTCGTGTATGTATGGTGTGTTTCTGTACACTTTTCTATTGCATTTGATTCTTTGTCTATCCCTTTCACTAATATAACATTTCTTAATTGTTACAAATTTCTAGTAAGTCTTAAAATCTATTACTCTATGCCTTACATCTTTGTTGTTTTCAAAATTTTCTTGAGTATTCTAGATCTTTATGGGTTCCCATACATTTTAAAATCAGCTTTTCAATTTCCTGTGGAAGTTTTCTTCTGAAATATTTATTGGAATTATATTGAATTGAGTTCAATTGAATTGAATACTTAGATAATTTTGCAAATAACTAAGGTCTTAAAAATATTGTCTGGATATTTATTCAGATATCAAAAAATTTTTATTTGAGTAGTATTGACAAAGCTATGGAGAACTTTTTTTCTTTCTTTTTTTTCCTTTTCTTTCCTTTTTCTTTCTGGCCCCCTCCCCCCCACCGCCCGCGTAGTTAGGGCTTTCTGAGGCAAAGAAAACTGAAACCTGGCTAAAACATAAGCCTTGGAAATGAAATGATAACCAAACAGATAGTGAGAACTTAAGAGATTTACTTTCACAGAGGTATGTTTTTATTTCAAGGGGATTCTTCCTGGAGCCAGGGAGATAAAAATCTTGATTATAAACTCAAAGATGCTTGTCTTATCTTCCCCTAAAGACTTTTATTTACATTCTAAAAGGTAATAGCCCAGAATCATTCCCTTTCTCCTCTCAAGGACTGTTTACAATAGGGAACTATGTCTTCTCTACTCTCTCAGAAGGGAAAGCTATCCCTCTCCTATTTAAACTTCCAGATTCATATTTTTATGGTTCTTTAGCCTACAGGACAGACCGCAGTACTGGTAGGGTGACATCTAATCTGTTTCTTTTCCAGAAAAGAAAAGAATTGGGGCAAATGGGAATTGATATGGTTAGTGCTATAGGTATATAATCTATTCCTGCCCTACAAAGCTCATGCCTATTTTCAGACAATACAAATAAATATAGATACTAAAAACTTGTCAGTGTTTCATACTTTCTAGTGAAGAAGCTTTTCATATCTTCATAGGTTATATCTAAGTAGTTGATGTTTTAAAAATTCTAATATAAGTGATATCTGCAAATTTCTTTTTTCCACTAATTTATTGCTATTATATAGAAATCCAAAAGTTTGTTAGTAGCGTATAGATATCCAGTTGATTTTTGTAGATTTGTATATATTTTGTATATTAATTGTATCCATCAGCCTTTCTAAATTCACTTACTCATTTAACAGTTTCTTTGTAGAGTATTTGTTTTAATCTTTTTTCTCCCCCTGCCCCCATCTTTTTTTTGGGGGGGGGGTGTGGAACGGATCTTGCAGTAGTGACTAAGACCTCCATCACAATATTGAATAGAATTGTGCTTATATTCAGTTTGTCTCGTTCTGGATTTTGGGGAAAAAGTATTCTCTGTATCTCCATTTAGTATAATGATAGAAATGGGTTTTTCTAGATACCCTTTTTCAGATTAAGGAAGTTCTATTCTGTTCCTTCCTTCCTGAGAGGAATAATTATGACGTGAATGGAAGTTTAATTTTTTTTAAGTTGTTTTTTCTATCTATTGAAATGCTGATGTGATTTTTAAAATTTATTTCGGTAACGTGGCAAATTATATTATTTGGTTTTCAAATGTTAAACTAATGTTGCATTCCTGAAATAAAAATCAATTGTAATGTAAAACAACTATATATGTATATATATATAGTGGTTATATATAATTCGTATATATTCATACATATTCACTGCTAGACTTATTTGGTAATATTTTGCTCAGCATTTCAAAATTCATGTTCATGAGAGATATTGCCTATAATATTACTTTCTTGTGATGCCCTTGTAAGAATTTGGTAATTTGCTATCAGAATTATGCTAGATTCATAGAACAGATTGTGAAGTCTTTCATTTTTCTCCATTGTGTCAAAGAATGTGCATAAGATTCATAGTATTTTTTCCTTAAATATTTGGAATAATTTGCCTTTGAAATAATTTGCCTTTGAAATCATCTTGACCTGGAGTTTTCACTGTGGGAAGGTTTCAGTTACATTAATAGGAAAAAAAATGATTACTCAGATTTTCTATTTCCTTTTTTTTTTTTAATTTTTTTTTTATTTATTTATTTTTGGCTGTGTTGGGTCTTTGTTGCTGTGTGCGGGCTTCCTCTAGTTGCAGAAAGCGGGGGCTACTCTTTGTTGCAGTGCATGAGCTTCTCATTGCAGTGGCCTCTCCTGTCATGGAGCATGGGCTCTAGGTGCTCAGGCTCAGTAGTTGCAGTGCACAGGCTTAGTTGCTCTGTGACATGTGGGATCTTCCTGGACGAGGGCTCGAACCCGTGTGCCCGGCATTGGCAGGCGGATTCTTAACCACTGAGCCACCAGGGAAGCCCCTCTATTTCCTTTTTTTTTTTTTTTCTTCTTTTTCTTTCTTTTTTTGTCTGCATTGGGTCTTCGTTGCTGTGCGCAGGCTTTCTCTAGTTGCGGCGAGCGGGGGCTACTCTTGGTTGCGGTGCACGGGCTTCTCATTGCAGTGGCTTCTCTTGTTGCGGAGCAAGGGCTCTAGGCGTGCGGGCTTGAATATTGCAGCACACGGGCTCAGTAGTTGTGGCTCGTGGGCTCTAGAGCGCAGGCTCAGTAATTCTGGCGCACGGGCTTAGTTGCTCTGTGGCATGTGGGATATTTCCGGACCAGGGCTCGAACCCGTGTCCCCTGCATTGACAGGCGGATTCTTAACCACTGCACCACCAGGGAAGTCCCCTATTTCCTTTTATATTAGTTTTTTTGAGTTACATTTTAAAGGAATTTTTTTTCATTTTATCTAATCTGTTAAATTTACAATATCCTCTGATTTTTAAAAATGCATGTAAAATATCTCCCTCCCTTTCAGTAGTGATGTCACCCTTTCCATTCTTGATAGTGTAATTTGTGTTTTCTCATTTTTTATAATTTGAGGATCAGTCTTCCAAGGGGTTATCAATTTTTAAAATATTTTCGAAAAACTAAGTTCTACTGATTATCCCTATTGTATGTCTGCTTTCTATTTAATTTTCTTATATTCTTTTATTACCTCTTAATATTTTTTGGTTTAATTTATTCTCTTTCTACCTTCTTGAGATGCAAACTTCATTTTTCCATTTTTCATTTTTCTAATATATGAATTAAAGCAAGCAGTTTCTCTCTATGCCCTTAACTGTATTCCTCAAATATTTTCATATGTCATTATGTTTAGTTCAAAATATTTTCTAATTTTCATTGTGATTTTTCTTCTTACCTATTGAGATGTTTAGAAAGGTGTTAATACATACATTAGGGGATTTTCTGTTTCTATTTCTGCTGTCAATTTCAAATATATTACTCCACAATTTAAATCCTTTGCAATTTTTGGAGACATACTTTATGGTCCAGTATGTGGTCTATTTTTGGTAAAGTTTCTTATGCACTTAAAAAGAATGTATTCTGCAGTTGTAGTATGTAGTAATCCAAACATGTCATTTAGGTCAAATTGGTTAATAGTATTGTTCAAATTTTTCATATCCTTATGATGTTTTTGTCTGCTTGTTCTAATAATTGCTAAGAGAATTGTGTTAATATCTTCTACTCTAAGGATTCGTCTATTTGTCCATTTTGGTTTTGTCAATTTTTATTTTATATATCTTGTTACCATAATTAGATGGAAATAAAATGAGTATTTTTATGCTTAGTGAATTGACTCTTTTATCATCAGATGTCCACTTTTAGTGCTAGTAATACTACTTGTATCAAAGTTTACTTTGTCATATATAACATAGCCACATCAGCTTTCTCCTGGTTAACATTTCCATGGTACATATTTTTTCATTCTTTTTCTTTCATTCTACCAATTTTCATATTTTTAAGTGTGTCTATTGTGAATAGAATATATTGAGCCATTTAAAAAATCTGCCTCACTATCTTCTCTTAATTTTAGTATTTCATCACTATTGCATTCAATATTATTACTGGTATAGCTGAATTTAAGTCTGTCATCTTGCTATTTGTTTTCAATTTTTCTTCCATTTATTTTTGCTCTAATGTGTTTCTTCTTTTCATTTTTGTTTTATTAAACAAGTATTTTAAAAATTATTCCATTTTATCTCTTCTAACATTTTAGATATACCCTTTGTGTTAATATTTAAGTGGTTATGTTGCCCGTTATAGGTCATCCTTGAACTTATTTCAGACTGTCATATTAGTAATTTTACCATTTTATGAATAATTCAGAAACCTTTCAATAGTTTAACTATATTTAACAATCTTCTGCCCTCATGCGATTACAAATATATATTTCACTTCTATATTTGTTATAAATTCTAGAAGACATTGATGTTATTCATGATTTAAACAGATAATATTCTTTTGTATTCACCCACATACTTATCTTTTCAGATACTTTTCATTCCTCTCTGAAGTTCTGTGCTTCCATCTGACATCAGTTTATTTCAGCCTGAATAATTTATTTTAGCATTTCTTGTACTGTGGTGTGTTGACAAGTATTTCAGCTTTTGTTTGTCAATAAGCACCTTTATTTCACTTTCATTTTGAATGGTATTTTTGCTGAATATAAAATTGTAAATTATTAGTTTTCTTTTTCTTTCAGCACTTCAGAGTTGTCCGTTATCTTCTTCCAATGTTTCTTTTGCAAAGTTATCTGTCGGCTTTATTTCTATTACTCCAATGCAATGGGTCTTTTTCTCTGGCTGATTTTATGAGATTCTCCTCATTTTTGTTTTTAGCAGTTTCACTATAATGTGTGGTTTTCTTTTTTTATCCTGCTTGGAGTTTCCTGAGGTTCTTGCATCTGGTGTTTATGTATTTCATTAGTTTATGAAAATTCCTGGATATCACTTCCAATATTGTTTCTGCCTCATTTTCCCTCTCCCTCTCTTTTCCATCTGGGTCCTCATTTACTTATAATAAACTATTTGAGTCCCTTTTCACTTGGTTATTTATTTTTCAGATATTTCATTGTTAGTGTATAGAAACACAACTGATTTCTGTATGTTGATTTTGTATCCTACAACTTTACTGAATTCATTAATTAGTTCTAACAGTTTTTTGATTGTCTTTAGGATTTTCTATATATAAAATCCTATCATCTGCAAATAAAGAAAAATTTACTTTTTCCCTTCTGATTTGGATAATTTTTATTCTTTTATCTTATCTGATTGCTCAAGCTAAGACTTCTAGTATTTTGTTTAATAAGGATAGTGGGAGTGGGTACCCTTGTCTTATTCCTGATCTTAGAGGAAAAGCTTTCAAAATTTCACCATTGAGTATGAAGTGTGTGGCTTTTCCCATAGGGCCTTTATTATGTTGAGGTATGTTCCTTCCATACTCAATTTGTTGAGGGTTTTATCATGAAAGGATGCCTCATTTTGTCAAATGCTTTTTCTGCATCTGTTGAGATGGTCATGTGATTTTTATCTTTCTTTCTTTTAATGTGGATATCACATTTAATGTGGTTTATGTATGTCAAACCATCCTTTCATCCCAAGGATAAATCCCACTTGATCATGATGTATGATCCTTTTAATGTGCTGTTGAATTCAATTTGCTAATATTTTTTTTTCAAAGAAGACATACAGCTGGCCAACAGATACATAAAATGATATTCAGTATCACTAATCATCACGGAAATGCAAATCAAAACCACAATGAGATATTACCTTACACTTGTTAGAATGACTATCATCAAAAAGACAAGAGATAACAAGTGTTGGCAAAGATGTGGAGAAAAGAGAATACTTGTGCAGTGTTGGTAGGAATGTAAATTGGTACAGCCACTATGGAAAACAGAATGGAGATTCCTTAAAAACATTAAGAGTAGAATTACCACATGATTCAGCAATGCTTCTGGGTATATATTGAAGGGAAATGAAAATAAGATATTGAAAAGATATCTGCACTCCCGTGTTCATTGCAGCATTAGTCACAACAGTCAAGATAAGGGAACAACTTGTCTGTCAATGGATGAATGGATATAGACATATATAATGGAATATTATTCAGCCATGAGAAAGAAGGAAATCCTGCCTTTTGAGTCAAGATGGATGGACCTTGAGGGCATTGTGCTAAGTGAGTTAAGTCAGAGAAAGACATACTATATGACTTATCTGTGTAGAATGGTGGTTAACAGGGACAGAGGAATTAGGGAGATAATGGTCAAAGGGTACAAACTTCCAGGTAGAAGATGAATAAGTTCTGGAGATCTACTGTACAAAATTGTGATTATAGTCAACAATATTTTTATTTCTCGAAGTTGCTAAGAGACTAGATCTTAAATGTTCTCACAACAAAAGAGAAATGGTAATTATGTGATGGAGGCACTGGCTAATGCTACAGTGGCAATCATATTGCCATATATAGATGTATCAAATCAACACATTGTACACTTTAAACTTACACAACATTATGTCAATTATACCTCAGTAAAGCTGGGAAAAAATCGGATGTTCATCTTTAGGAGTTTAGAATCTAGTCAAAGTTACAGAACCCACACATTAATAACTGTCGGGCATACTTACAAAGCGACAAGAAAATGGGTGCTAATTGGTGGAAAATGTTAAAGCAAGTGAGAGATTGATTAAACTGAGCAGAGCTCAATCCAGGAGATTTGGACCAGATAACTAGGTAGAGGAAGTCCTTGTAGTGACAGCAGGAGTGAAGAAGTTATTTCAAATTGGAAGAAGAGCTTGGACTGAGAGAGAAAATAGGTGGTAGATATAGTCTCATGTTGTGATTTAGAGGAACAAGCAGACATAGAAAGGTCATGCTGTTCTCCTGGGAAGCTATAGTCTCTGCATTCAACACTTATAAGTGCTCTCCATTTCATGAACAACATGTCTTGGTCCTGGTTTAAAAAAAAAAAAAAATCCAATATGTTTGCTATGATTCCTGCAAATTTAATTGCTGTTGTCAATTTCTACCCACCCACCTCACATTCTTTTGCTCATCAGTTTTACTTCAAGCTTTGCTTATGTGTTTTCTCTATCAATTTAGTTATGGATGCTCTGCTTGCAGCCGCCTTAATTCTGTACAACATACAAACACCATTTAGCAATATTCCCCTCATTTGGTCTCACACATGTCCTGGCCAGCTGACTCCTGGTGCTGTGAATTCAGCTTTTCAGTGTGAGCAGACTGGCTGCATTTCAAGACCCCAAAGTAGTTCCTTTTTTTTTTTTTTCCTTTTTTTAAATTTTTATTTATTTATTTATTTTTGGCTGCTGTTGGGTCTTCGTTGCTGTGCGCGGGCTTTCTCTAGTTGCGGCGAACGGGGGCTACTCTTCATTGCAGTGTGCGGGCTTCTCATTGCAGTGGCTCCTCTTGTTGCGGAGCACAGGCTCTAGGCGCACGGGCTTCCGTAGTTGTGGCTCGCGGGCTCTAGAGCGCAGGCTCAGTAGTTGTGGCGCACGGGCTTAGTTGCTCTGCGGCATGTGGGATCTTCCCAGCCCAGGGCTCGAACCCATGTCCGCTGCATTGGCAGACGGATTCTTAACCATTGCACCACCAGGGAAGCCCCCAATGTATTTCTTAAGACAATGAAGATGAAGGACTTTGGGTGGGCTTCAGTCTAGGAGAAGACCACTTCAGCTCCATGGTTCTGCACTGACTCTACCTTTAGGACTCTGTGATGTAATGAATTTGTCTCTGTGTAACTTATTACTCAGCTGGGCTGGACTGGGCCTTCTTGACTTCATCTATTCCTAGCTTGGCCTTATACCAACAGTGCAGCCACCAGCCAGCACTTCACAACTTCTTTATAGAATAATCAGGAGAAATTGGTCTTACACAATTGTTTTATTTTTATTCTTAGTTATTGTGATTCATATGGTTTGAAAGCTGAGTGCTGGAAGCAAATCTAAAAGTCTATTTGTCTATTTTTGAATTTGTTTATGGATTTTATATAAAACAATTTTTGAAATGTAAAGGTAAGCACAACTGTAGGTGTTAATTATTGGATACATTTTAGTCACGCTAATAAAAACATGTGTACTAACACATTATGCAAATTAACAAATTTATTTAGCACAATAATTCTGAAGTACTGAGGCATTTTTTTAAAAGCACAGCCCTTGCTAACAAAGCCTCAGAATTCATGTAGCCTCTTTCCTGGCACATTCTATTCATGGACAAAGGCTCCCCAGGGTCAAGTGGAGGAATCATAGCCTCTTCTTCATGGGAGAAGTCAAAGAATTAGTTTGTGTCAAAGAGTTTGTGTAAATGTTTAAAAATCACCATAATTACTGACTCTATCCAAAATCGAGGTATGATTTTGGTAACTTGCATTATTTGTCCAATTCTTCACCTATCCCTTCAATGACAACCTGTCTCAGCTTGGGCTGCTGTAACAAAATACCGAAGACTATGGTTTAAACAACAGACGTTTATTTCTCACAATTCTGGAGGCTGGGAAGTCCAAGGTGCTAGCAGATTGAGTTCTTGTGAAGGCTCTCTTCCCAGCAGGAAGGAGGCTGCCTTTTTGCTGTGGTGGAGAGATGAAGCTTTGATGTCTCTTCCTCTTCTTATAAGGGCACAAATCCCATCATGGGATCTCCACCCTCATGATCATATCTAAATCTAATTCCCTCCCTAATCCCTACATCCTCATCCCCATGCCATTACATTGGGACTTAGGGCTTCAACATAGGAATTTGGGGGTGGTGGGCACATCCAGTCCATAACACAACCTTTCCAAGTGACTTTGCAGTCCCTTCTTCCCTTCTTCTCCTCCATAGGAGAAGTACTTTTTCCTACCCATTGACTTTGGCCACGAACATGAAGACTTGCTTTGGCTAAAGGTACATTAGCAGAAGTAACATAAGCAGAATTTGAAATCCTCTTGAGTCATGAAACTGCCTTTACCACTAGTATTAGGAGAACATTATCCATCTGTTAGGGTCCAAACAGGAGGATAGGGATATGTAGAGCAGATCCATCCCAGTTGCTACAACATAAAGTACCCTAGCCAGCCTGAAGAATTATAGGGAGAAGAGCTGCCCAGGCAAGCTCCTCCCAGGCCAGCTAAACCCCAGCAAATCTACAAATAAGTAAATATTTTAAGCCACCTAGTTTTGGAGTGGTTTGTTATATAGCACCAGTCAACCAAGACAGCCATACTATTCAAGTATATCTTGTGTTCCACAGCGGAATTACAAAATATTTTTATATGTGTCCTTTACATTTCCTTTCAAGTGTAGTCCTGAGTGTTTTTGCTTATGTGCGCTTACTTTGTATGGAATATTCACCATTACATTTTATTTTATTTATTTTTTATAAATTTATTTATTTTTGGCTGCGTTGGGTTTTCATTGCTGCATGCAGGCTTTCTGTAGTTGCTGCGAGCAGGGGCTACTCTTCGTTGTGGTGCACGGGCTTCTCATTGCAGTGGCTTCTCTTGTTGCGGAGCATGGGATCTAGGTGCGCGGGCTTCAGTAGTTGTGGCTCACGGGCTCTAGAGCTCAGGCTCAGTAGTTGTGGCGCACGGGCTTAGTTGCTCTGCGGCTTGTGGGATCTTCCTGGACCAGGGCTCGAACCCATGTCCCCTTCATTGGCAGGCAGATTCTTAACCACTGCACCACCAGGGAAGCCCAGCAGGTGGATTCTTAACCACTGTGCCATCAGGGAAGCCCCACCATTACATTTTAAAACTGTAAATAGCAAAGCAATTAAGATTTAAATATTAATTTTGTGTCCAACTACCTTACTGAATTGTCTTATAATTACTAATACCTTTTCAACATTGATGATAAAAACTGCATTCTATTTTGTATAGAATCTAGTATAATCATCTATACTAGATGATTATATATAAATGTATGTTTCACTGTATTCAAATCTAACACCACATTTTTTCGTTCACAGTGTCTTTACCTGTAAGTTTGTTATTTCAAGTCATCTTTTATGTAACTGTACTATATCCTCAATAAACTCTATGTAGGCATAATTTATATGCAATAAAATACACAGATTTTAAGTGTACAGTTTAATGAGTTTTGACAAATGTGTGCAACTGGGTAAACACCCCTATAATCAAGATGCAGAATGTTTCAATTACTCTAAAAGGATCCTTTGAGCTCTTTGAAGTCAAACTCTATCCTGAACCCCAAAGTATCCACTCATCTATTTTTTGTCACTATAGATTAATTCTGTCTCTTCTAGAAATTAGTTAAATTGGAATCATACAGTATGTGGTCTTTGGTATCAGGTTTCTCTTGTTCAACATAATATTTCTGCAATTCATCCATGTTGTTGCATATGTTGGTAGGACCAGTATTATTATTTTTTTAACTGCCAAGTAGTAGTCCAGTGTATGATTATATCACAGTTTACTCATTTACTAGTCAGTGAACATTTGGGATGTTTCCAGATTTGGGCTAGTATTATAATTATTTATGTATTTTTTACAAGTGTTATTCTTATATAAGTCTTTTTTGGACATGTGTATTCTTTTAGCTACATAGCTAACAATAAAACTGCTGGGTCATGGGGTAGGTGTATTTTTAATATTACTAGAAATTGCCAAGCACATTTACAAAACGGGTATACTATCATACACCCCCACCAGCAGTATATGAGTGTTCTGGTTGCTCCACATACTTGTCAACATTTAGTAATATTAGTGCTTTCAACTTTAGCCTTTCTAATGGATATGTAGTAGTATCAAATTGTGGATTTAATTTGCATGTCTAAGGATGTTGAACAACTTTTCATATACTTAATGGCCGTTCAGATATCTTTTGTGAAATATCTACTTAAATCTCTTGCTTATTTTTTAAATTGGGTTATTTGTATTTTTATCAATTAGCAGAAGTTATTTATATATTCTGTGTCACATATATGTGTTGTAAATATTTTCTTGTCTGTGCCTTTCCTTTTTTCATGTACTTAAGAACAGTTTGGGGAGACAGTTCTTCATAGGTTTCTCATGTTTCTTCATTTATTGTGAGCAAGTTACTACCTGAACTTTTTTCTGGACTATCTTTAATGGATATTTGTACAGCAAGTAGCTTTGGAAGAAAGAGATGATATCTCCTTCCAGAGCAAAAGGCAGGCATGTCAACTGTCCAGTACAATAAACATAATGTCTCCTCCTGGAGCAAAGGGCAGCCATTGCACACTACACATCATAAAAGATTAGAGTTCCCTCCTCTATAATGCAACTAACTGCATGTTCAAACATCCATCTGGGCCCATCTGCCTCACCCCTGTGAGATTTGAGGACAAAGAAAATTGGTGGAAATATGCTAATAGTCATGCTACTTGCTGTGCCATGAGTAATAAAGCTTTGACCCAGGAGTCTTGGATGACAGCATCTATGAAACTATGGCAGGCTAAAACATTAGTCTGCAAGTTGGGTAAAATGTCAGATCCTTCACAGTTACTGGCAAGTAGACATACTGATATCAGTAATCTGAGTTATCTTTCTTTAGTTATTGTTCAGTTCAGGTAGCGTTTTAGCAATTTTATTACCCTTCAGAGAACATCTTTCTGTTTTATTAATTTTCTCTGTTTTTTGTTTTTTATTTTACTGATTTCTGCTCTTACTATTATCATTTTTAACCTACATTAGGCTTAATATTGCTCCTTTTTGTTTTTTAATAGCTTCTTAATGGAGAATCCTGGATAATAGATTTTAGACTTTTCTTTTTTTCCTCATGTAAGGATTTAAAGCTCTAAATTTTCCTCTAAATAATTGCTTTAGTTGCATCCCACAAATTTTATTATGTTCTCTTTTCATTTTCCTTAGTTCACATTTTCTAATTTCCATTGTGATTTTTTTGGACCCGTGTTTATTTCATCAATGTTTTCTAGTTTTCAGAATATAAATCTTTCACCTCCTTAGGTTTATTCCTAAGTATTTTATTTTTTGGTGCTATTGTAAATGATATTGTTTTCCTAATTTCCTTTTCAAATAATGTAATGTTGATTTTTGTATTCTGCAACATTATTGAATTTATTAGTTCTAACAGTGTTTTGATGAAGTCTTTAGGATTTTCTACATATAAGATCATGTCGTCTGCAAACAAGGACAATTTTATTTCTGCCTTTCCAATTTTGATACCTTTTCTTCCTTCCTTCCTTCCTTCCTTCCTTCCCTCCTTCCTTCCTTCTTACCTCTCTTTCTTTCTTTCTCTCTTTCTCTCTCTTTCTTTCTCTATTTCTTTCTCCTTCCTTCCTCCCTCCCTACCTCCCTCTCTTTCTTTCTTTCTTTCTTTTTCTCTCTCTCTCTTTCTTTCCTTCTTTCTTTCTTTCCTTCTTTCCTTCTTTCTTCCTTCCATCCTTCCTTCCTTCCTTCCTTTCTTCCTTTATTCCTTCCTTCCTTCCTTCCTAATTGCACTGACTAAGACTTCTGGTACTATGTTGAATAAAAGTAGCAAGAGTGGGCATACTTGCCTTCTTCCTGATATTAGAAGAAAAGCTTTAAATTTTTCACCATTGATTAAAATGTCAGCTGTGGGTTTTTCACATGTGCCTTTCTTTTGTTGACGTACTTCCCAAGTTTGTTGCGAGTTTTTATCATGAAAGGGCACAGGATTTTGTCAAATGCTTTTATTGCATTTATTGAGATGGACATGTGATTTTACACTTTATTTTGTTCATGTAGCATATCACATTAATTGATTTTCATATGTTGAATCATCCTTGCATCCCGGGACTAGGCCTACTTGATCATAGTGTATGGTGCTCTTAATGTGCTGTTAAATTTGGCTTGCTAGTATTTTGTTGAGGATTTTGGCATCTATATCCCTCAGGGGTTTTAACCTGTAGTTTTCTTTTCTTGCGGTATCTTTTTCTGGCTTTGGCATCAGGGTAATGCTAGCCTCAAACAATGAGTATGGAAGTGTTCCCTCACCTTTAATTTTTCAGAAGAGTTTGATAGGGATTGGTGTTAATTCTTTACATATTTGGTAGAATTCACCAGTGAAGCCATCTAGTCCCAAACTTTTCTCTGTTGGGAGGTTTTAATTATTGATTCCATTTCCACAGTACTTATAGTCTCTTCAAACTGACTATTTTTTCATGATTCAATCTTGGTAGGTTGTATATTTCTAGGAAGTATCCATTTCTTCCAAGTTGTCCTATTTGTTGGTATATCATTGGTCATACTAATCTCATGATTCTTTTTCCTTCTGTGGCATCAGTTGTAATGTCTCTTCTTTCATTTCTGATTAAGTTTGCATGAGTTTCCTTTTAGTTCACATATTCAGTTTCTTTTTAAAATACTTCATTTGTTTTTAACGTCAATGAATTTTTATTGAAACCATTGTATTTTATACATTGATGATGCAGATATGAAAAGGATTAGATGAGATCTTTCCCTTTATGGATCTTGGAATTTATTTGTATGGTTATGATAATGCTTATGTCTTCTGGAATAATATGAAGCTATGTCAATGTTAAATATTTTTTTAATTTCTTTTTCAGTGCTAAATTAAATTCTCTTTATTTTCCTTGTTCAAATCCAAACTCATAAAGCCCAGATAAATTTCCTCTCCTTCCATATTGCTTTCCTCCTCTGCCCAATGGGTATCTCCCTTCTTCTCAGATATTATATTATTATCTGTACCAATGTGCAGGCTTTATATCACACACTCTCAATTTAATTAATCAAAGTACTATCATAGCATATTTATTCTGTATTATATTGTCATTTTGGAACATATTTATTTTTCACGGTAGAATATTTTCTTTAGACCTATCAAAGATAAAGCCAAACATTAGCTAAAGTGGTAAAAACAGAGTCTATTCAGTAACTACTAACAGTAGGGAAAGAGCTGAGCTCCATTCCAATTTGTGCAGAGGTGACTGAGTATTTTAAAGGGATAATGAGGGATTAGGGAAGGGGAGTGCTCAAGCAGTGCCAAGGGAGTGGAAAATTAAGAAAAGTGGGTAAGAGGGTCAGTTAGTATACATGCAGTTAGGCCAGCTGTATCTCCTGGCTAGCAATGATTGAAGTTAGGATTATATCCTCCCACAGAGATTGGGAGACAGAGGTCCTATCCTTTCTAAAGTTTACATTTTGAAGGAATGGCTTTCAGTCCTTGAGAAAGACACTCCGTGGTGATAGGAGCTATACACGCATATATCTCAAAGAGATGGATGAAGGTTTTATGGTTGTAAGCTTTCTTTTTTTGTTTTTTTTTTTTAGTAAATGTTCTAAGAAGGGGAGGTAGCCGGGGCCTAATGTCGGGTGTTGGCTAGAACAAACATTGAATTCTTTTGATAGCCTTGAACTTTTTTAGGTAGGAACTCAAAAGAAGGGCTGGGTAGTCCCAGGGAAGAAGCCTTAGGCTGCCAAAAGCCATGATTGGTTTGGTAAAGTCTCTTAGTGCAGGGGTTTGAAGGATTCATTACTGCTGAGAGTTCTTTTGCAGTTCTTAGCTCCCATCTTTGTATTCCTTACACAGTCTTCATGGCACATAGTAGGTTCTTAAAATGTTGGACAAATTAGTTTAAATACTAGTAGTCCTTTATTTTTTTGTAGTCCTTTTAAATTTTAATATTTATTTTGATAAATGCATAATATTTTAATTTAAGTTTTGAGGAAACTTATGGTTATATGACATTGCATGGATCACAAAGAATAGTGTTGAAAACTAATCCTATTTCCCTAAAAAATAGTCTCTTAAAATTATTGTAGTTTTTAAAATTTTTTAAATTTTTAAAAAATTTTTATTTTACATTGGAGTATAGTTGATTAACAATGTTGTGTGCAAAGTGATTCAGTTATACATATATAATACATGTATCTATTATTTTTCAAGTTCTTTTCCCATTTAGGTTATTAAAGAATATTGAGCAGTTCCCTGTGCTATACAGTAGGTCCCTGTTGGTTATCCATTTTAAATATAGCAGTGTGTACATGTCAATCCCAAACTCCCAATCTCTCCCCTGCCACCCTTCCCCCCTGGTAACTATCAGTTTGTTCTCTAAGTCTGTGAGTCTGTTTCTCTTTTATAAATAAGTTCATTTGTATCATTTTTTTTTAGATTCTGCATATAAGCAATATCATATGATATTTGTCCTTTAATGATAACAGTCCTTTAGTAATCAGATTCCAATTATTGTTTTCTTTCGGTATTGATTGGCCTGTTCTGCTCATCACTGCATACTCAAGATCCAAAGCAAGGGCTGCCTCTTACAGTTGTGCAGTTTATATACTGCACAAATGTGTCTGGATGAAGACGTGAGGGAGACCTTAAATCAAGCTTGTGCTTTACATGCTGTGAGTCCCAACACCAGCACTCATATCCTCTAAATCACACAAATATTCATGTGGGCTACTGGCTATCTTGCCAGTTACAATGCCTATGCCTGGATCACAGGGTTCTAAATGATACCAGATGGACATGTTCTAACTTTTTGTTCTGAAGAGTTGAGGTAAAAGCAGTTTGAAGCCAAAATTTTCAATAATTACCTTGATTTTTGCCTTTGCTTTACAACAAGAGAGGTTTCATTTGCTAAGGTTCAGGTGCCTGAACACTGGGAGCACAAGTTTAGTACATTATGAGAGTCTGTTTTATTTAGATTCCACTGAAGGTCTTCAGGAGAATGCATTTTTAGCCAGGGGCCTCTCAAATATAATCACTACCTTGGTAACCAGTGTCACAACCAAGAGAAACACAGATTCCTCTCTAGGGAGTTGACTGCCTTTTTGTTAATTTTGGTTTGGGATTGGGATAGATTTATCTGCTTTTATTATCTTTTTCTATACAAGTTTACACAGAGATACTTTCAAGTAGGGTCATGATTTGTTCTTAAGTAATACCAAATTTCTTTTTTACATTCAGGGGGATTTTTTTAAACTTTGAAAGGTTGTACCTGTTTTTCAACTCAGTAGTTTACAAGTGTTTAATTCCTTCACATACTGACTTGTGCATTCCCATTAATCCATCCCAAATTTTACTCTACCAAGAAAAGCCCCAAAACATAAAAAATTAAAGACCAATTTTGATTTTTTGCAGTGTCACAACTTAGCATTTTATATGCCATAGGAAGTAATTAATTAAAAATCAACGAGAATGGAAAGTGATATATTTGCTTGGATTAAGAAAATTAGTTTTTAAAGATACACTGATGTGTATAGGGCTTCCCTGGTGGCTCAGTGGTTGAGAATTTGCCTGCCAATGCAGGGGACACGGGTTCGAGCCCTGGTCTGGGAAGATCCCACATGCCACGGAGCAACTAGGCCCGTGAGCCACAATTGCTGAGCCTGCGCGTCTGGAGCCTGTGCTCCACAACAAGAAAGGCTGCGATGATGAGAGGCCCGCGCACCGCGATGAAGAGTGGCCTCCACTTGCACAACTGGAGAAAGCCCTCGCACAGAAACGAAGACCCAACACAGCCATAAATAAATAAATAAATAAATAAAAATTAAAAAAAAAAAAGATACACTGATGTGTATAAAATTGATGACTAATAAGAACCTGCTGTATAAAAAAATAAATAAAATTAAATTAAAAAATTTTTTAAAATAAATAATTTACCTTGAAGGGTAACATAAGCTGATCAAATTAATTGTGTGCACAAATAGTAAAGCTTTCTGAACAATATGTCTTATATTAAAAAAAAAAAGAAAGAAAATTAGTTTTTAAAGTTCTTCATGGTAGTATAAGATATTTAATTTTTTTGGAAAAAATATCATGGGAAGGCTAAAAGAGCTGGGATGTATATCAGTATCCTATACTGACCTCAGCTTTACTGACATCTACCTTTTAAACTTTGTGTAATTGACAGAACTGGCTTTTTTCCAGCTTTTGTCTGAAACCAAAATAGATTCCAGTGTCTCCCATTAAGCATCAGAGAAGTATACTGTTGCCCACTTGTAGGAAGCAAAGATGCTTATTTGTCTGTTTCAAGACTTAATCAGAGCACATTCTTCAGATACCATGGAAACTATCTCTAGCTAAATTTGAGAGGGTCTCTGGGCAGAGCTGAAATGAACAGTAATAGAAAGAACCATGTTTTAATTCTTTGCTTTTATTTTTTTTTTTGCCTTATGTGAAGTGACAAAGTATTTAGTCAGACCACATTGACTTGACTTGGCTATTAATGATTCTGAAGATAATACTTAAGTGGGAAAATTTTTTTGATAGGAAAAGAAGAATTAGAGAGTTGGAAAACAAAAGCTGATAGAATTTAGACTGACAAACAAATTTTTAGTTTTCAAAGTCGGGCATTTCAGTTATCTAGGTTTTACTGTTGATTTCATCAGTCATACTCAAGAGTGAATGCTAAAATAATTCATTCTGGTCTGTATTTATATGTTCTCAGATAATTGACAGTCTGTGAGATATTTTTTTAAAGTTTTTCATAATCCTTAACATTTAATGTAGTTACATTTTTCATCAATATATCAAAAATACTGCAGAATGTCCAAGTTTAAGTGATATTTACAGTTTTGTCTTACTTGGCACAGTTACAGGTATTGTTACAATAAATTGAACATTTTGCCGGTAACAAAAATTCATAGTTGGATTATAAAGGACATTTTAGCTTTTTAGATCAAGTGTAAAAGAAAAACTATTTTCTTTCTTCCCCCCATGGTAGAAATATCTATTTAAATTTTAGATGCTTGTTTATGTTTTCAAAACACAAGAATTTTATTTGGAATTTATTTTTCATGATGGAAAAATTTAGAGAAGACAATGAATTATGAAACGGAAGAGAAAGAACTTAGGCATTTTCTAGAAGTCAGCCCAGCCCTCTGATTTTCCATTGGAGGACAAATGTCCCAGGTGATTTCCTAATTACATCATGTCACAACTGTAGTATGAACACTATTGGAACCTGAGGTTCTTAGTCCCTAATCTAGTGTGGTTAGCCTTTCCACTTGACTTATTTATGTCACCTTTGTATTTGAAGACTATCCAAATGGTAGTGCTATGTATGTCTATTAAAGTAGTTGAAAAACCCAAAAGCTTACTAGATTTCTTGGCTTTTTGGTCACAAGTATAATTTGAAGTACAGTACTTCAGTAAAAGAATAATACACCCTCAAGTTTTCTGAATATTTGTGTTTCAGAAACCCCAGTGTGTGTGGCCCTAACTAAATATTTTGAACAGAAAATATGTGGGAAACAATTAGACGTTGACTACATGGTGTTTGTCATGAAACATAAATGTGAATGGATGTGGAAACACATTGACCTCTTTGCAGGTGGAACTGATCTCTATTTCAAGTGGTACACTAGTTATGATGTTTTCATTTTTTCATGCTAATGCTCTTTATTGGCATGGGTTATCAGAATTTACTATACATGCATACATCCTGTTCCTGTGGAGTGAAACCTTGAAAATATTGTTTCCCATGCTGAAATACAGAACAAGGTTTTAATAAACCCTGATTTGAAATAATGTAAAGTCAGAATGTACAAAATATGGATACTATCATGTTTTGGTGAAAGCACTGGGTGTAGAGTTAAAAGTCTTGCATTCAAATTCCAACCATGCCACTTATTGGCTCTTGTAAATTACAGATTTAGTAAGAACCGTGACAAGTGACTATAAGCAGGAGAATCAAGGGCTTTTCACTCAGACAGGATTTTGTACTTCTCTGACCATTTATTTGTAAAATGCTGACTGTATTATATAAAGGTCTAACAATTAGGGCCTTTCTCATCATCAGTACTGGTTACACTAGCATGAATACTTTGCTGATATTTTGTCCCAGAAGATACATACAGGAGTTTCAAGGATGACTGTCAGTTTTTTAAAAATTTATTTTTGGAGTATAGTTGATTTACAATGTAGTGTTAATTCCTACTGTACAGCAAAGTGATTCAGTTATACATATACATATACATTCTTTTTCATATTCTTTTCCATTGTGTTTTATCACAGGATATTGAACATAGTTCCCTGTGGTATACAGTAGGACCTTGTTGTTTATCCATTCTATATATAATAGTTTGCCTCTGCTAATCCCAAACTCCCAATCCATCCCTCCCCCACCCCACCTCCCCCTTGTCAACCACAAGTCTGTTCTCTATGTTTATGAGTCTGTTTCTGTTTTGTAGATAAGTTCATTTGCGTCATATTTTAGATTCCACTTGTAAGTGATATCATATGGTATTTCTCTTTCCCTTTCTGATTTACTTCACTTAGTATGATGATCTCTAGGAAGGACAACTGTCATTTTGTGGAGCTTTATTCCTAGGCTGACTGAGTAGCCAGATGATTTGTTGTTTATTAATTTGTCTACATGATTATTTAATGAAATTTAGCATAGTAGTTATTACGCCCTTGTTTTATGTATTTCAAGTATCTATATAATGTATTTAGATCCTATGGTGACTCTATCACAAAAGAGACAATTTATAAAATTGACTACTTAATAAATTATGTCTCCCTGGTAGAAAAGATAATAAATTGTTATTATAATGTTCATTGATTATATTGTTTCCCCTCATATAACCCACAGATTGAAATCTATTTTATTCCCTTGAGGATAATATTTAATGAGAGACAATTAAATATGATTGAATATTGATTTTCATTAATGAAGTAGCTTTTTTAAAAATAAGTGTAAAGTGTTTAACAAAAGCATGTTCTGCAACTGATATCTGCTTAAAAGCTCTGAAAACTTATGGTACATTCAACTAGTTCATCTATCACAAGGCCAAACTGTTCAACTTGGCAAAAGTTAAGCCATCTATGTCCTGTCACCACTGATAGTAGCTCACAAATTCTGCCTTGAGCCACAGTCATAAATAGGTGAGGACATATGTAACAGTAGGGAAGAGGTGAACTCTAGTGGTAGTAATGTAGCCCTAAACCAGCAAATTTATGCATAAATCTTTCTTTTTCAGTGACCTGTTTTAGAGGGTTGCAAAATGTATGTGGACGTTCTCACCTGGAAAAGTAAAAGTAAATAATTTGAATCATTTTATTATAGCATGACTCATACAAATGTAGAATAAACATGTGTCAAAGATGTCTTTGACTTAATAAGGGTGCCAGTAGAATGGTTAAGCTGGTTCAAAGAACATTTGAAATATATATGTATGTATATATGTATATGTATATATGTGTATATATATATATATGTATGTGTGTATATATATGTATGTATATATATATGGAGAGAGAGAGAGATTAAGATTGATTTATATTAAGTTAGTCAGGAAAAAAGACTTGCTGAAATAAGTTTACTCAGTGAGAGATAAAACTGATTAATATCCTACAGAGCAATAAAACTATAACCTTTTGTATTATCTTTTCTACCAGAGAGAAATCATTTGCACCTGTACTGGAAAAAAAAAAAATCCATACCATTGACATATAATTCACAGAATGTGGGTCTTAATCAAAGGTAGCTAGTAAGTCAAACAACGGTTCATTCCCTAGAGAATTAGATAATCCTTGGGTGGTCCCATCAGACAATGTTCAGTAGGATATTGAAAGGACGTACAGTCATACTTTTGTCCTATTTCGAATAGGTATAATTTTCTTTAGCGGTACCAGTTTCTTTCCCCAATATCTAAAGGTGTTTTTTCTGTACTTGTAACATCATCATGCTCTAGTTAAACCCCCCTAGTTTGAACTGAATTCTCCCCCTTAGTATCGCAGAATATGCAGTCTTGCACAAAGGGAAAAACAACTTTCTTTCTGGAATTTTTCTGGGGTTGTGCAGAATTTTAATATCAAGGAAGAGTCTTTGGTCTTAATAAATATTCTCCAAAACAGAGGAAAAGGACTTGACTCTATATTTATATAAATATGACAAATAGGCCCCTACATATATTCCTATGGTATATTGAGACATCGTGAAAAAAGTGAAGACCTTCATTATTTGAATGTTCTTTCTAATATTTATAAATATTTTCAATTTATGATGTGCTTTGAGTTGTATTTTTAGATCTTGTTTTGCTTATTTATGTTCTTTTTGCCCTGGCTGCCATTATTTAGTGATTGTTGGAATAATTTGTACAATCCTATACTTGAAGTTTCTCATTTCAGGGTCGCTTTCAGCCCTCAAAATCCATAATTGTCACATATTGCACTGTATTTTGTTTATCTCACAAGGCACATTTTCCTTTTCAGAGCAAAAGTAATATACGTGAGATCTGTATTTTAAATGCAAGATTTATTTGAACCTACAAGAGGAAGAACAAATGTCCTTCACTCAATAAAATTGAAAACCCAACTCCAACTCCACAATGTATTGTTTCTGAAAGGAATTTTTATTAAAAGAATATTGCAATAAGAGGTTACATAATAGCATATTGAAGAGCATATAGGGAAGTTTTGCCTGAGGGAGTGAAAGTAAATAACTTTGAATCACTTTATCAAAAGAATATGGTTAACATTGCAAACCAAGGAAAGAATAATAAATAATAACTCAATGCAATTGACCTTTAGGCTGCTAAGAATTTATATATACAATCCCAAACCAAGTGGACTTTTTATACTTCAACATATACTTTAAAAAATATAAACATTATTTTTTAAGAACAGTTTTAGGTTTACAGAAAAAGTGAGGTGATAATACAGAGCTCCATTACACCTCACACTCAGTTCCCCTTATTGACATATCAGTATGATACATTTGTCACAATTAACCAACTAATATTGATACATTATTATTATTTAAAGTCTATATATTATTCAGATTTCCTTAGTTTTAACCTGATGTCCTTCTCTTGCTGCAGGACTTCATCCAGGATACCATGTTACTTTTAGTTATCATGTCTTCTTACATTCCCCTTGCCTGTGATAGTTTCTCAGACTTTCCTCATTTTTGATGGCCTTGACAGTTTTGGGGAGTAGTTGTCAGGTATTTTGTAGAAGTCTCTTCTATTGGGATTTGCCTGATAATTTTCTCATTGTTAGACTCGGGTTACAGATGTTTGGAAGGAAGACGACAGAGGTAGACTGCCACTTCCATCACTTTCCATCAAGGGTACATACTATTAACATGACTTATTATTGTTCATGCTAACTTTGATCAACTGGCTGAGGTAGTGTTTGCCAGGTTCCTCCACTGTAAACTTACTTTTCCCCCTTCTTTCCATATTGTGTACTTTGGAAGCAAGTTACTGTGCACAGTACACATTAAAGGAGTGGGGTTATGCCCCCATTTCTTGACAGCAGAGTACCTACACAAATTCTTTGGAACTCTCTGCACAAGAAATTTGTCTCTTCTGTTTTTTATTTATTCAATCATTTTGCTCTATAAGTATGGACTGATAGATATTTCTTTTATACTTTGTGTTATAACTTAATACTTCTTTTTTGTTGTTGTTGTAGTTAGTTTTTTTTTTTTTCTAGTTGCCCAAACTGTTGCAGCTTTGATCACTGGGAAATCTTCCAGTTTGCTTGCGTCTCCGTTTGACATGTCCCCGTCATATGGGTTTTTTTTGTTTTTGTTTTTGTTTTTGCACTTTCACTCTTCAAGCACTATAAGATGCTCCAGGATTATCTTATTTCCTGCCCCTGCACTACAATCAGCCATTTCCCTGTGGAGCCCTGGTTCCTTATTGGAGAATGGTATTAGAAACCAAGATCTAAGTGTTAGGTATGCTCATTGCTACTGGGATGTCACTGCTTCAAGCCCTCTCAGCTGACAGAGCAAGCAAGGAAATATATATGTGTTTACTAACCACTGAGTAAACAAATATACATATTTCTATATATGTAACCATCTATTTATTTTATTTTATTTTTTTTTTCATTTTTTAACATCTTTATTGGAGTATAATTGCTTTACAATGGTGTGTTAGTTTCTGCTTTATAACAAAGTGAATCAGCTATACATATATCCTCACATCTCTTCCCTCTTGCATCTCCCTCCCTCCCACCCTCCCTATCTCACCCCTCTAGGTGGTCACATAGCAGTGAGGTCATCTCCCTGTGCTATGCGGCTGCTTCCCACTAGCTATCGGTTTTACATTTGGTAGTGTGTATACGTCTGTGCCACTCTCTCACTTCATCCCAGCTTACCCTTCCCACTCCCCATGTCCTCAAGTCCATTCTCTAGTAGGTCTGCGTCTTTATTCCTGTCCTGCCCCTAGGTTCTTCATAACCATTTTTTTTTAGATTCCATATATATGTGTTAGCATACAGTATTTGTTTTTCTCTTTCTGACCTACTTCACTCTGTATGACAGACTCTAGGTCCATCCACCTCACTACAAATAACTCAATTTTGTTTCTTTTTATGGCTCAGTAATATTCCATTGTGTATATGTGCCACATCTTCTTTATCTATTCATCTGTTGATGGACACTTAGGTTGCTTCCATGTCCTGGCTATTGTAAATAGAGCTGCAATGAACATTGTGGTACATGACTCTTTTTGAATTATGGTTTTCTCAGGGTATATGGCCAGTAGTGGGATTGCTGGGTCATATGGTAGTTCTATTTTTAGTTTTTTAAGGAACTTCCATACAGTTCTCCATAGTGGCTGTATCAATTTCCATTCCCACCAACAGTGCAAGAGGGTTCCCTTTTCTCCACACCCTCTCCAGCATTTATTGTTTCTAGATTTTTTCATGGTGGCAATTCTGACTGGTGTGAGATGATACCTCATTGTAGTTTTGATTTGCATTTCTCTAATGATTAGTGATGTTGAGCATTCTTTCATGTGTTTGTTGGCAATCTGTATATCTTCTTTGGAGAAATGTCTGTTTAGGTCTTCTGCCCATTTTTGGATTGGGTTGTTTGTTTTTTTGATATTGAGCTGCATGAGCTGCTTGTAAATTTTGGAGATTAATCCTTTGTCAGTTGCTTCATTTGCAAATATTTTCTCCCATTCTGATGGTTGTCTTTTCATCTTGTTTATGGTTTCCTTTGCTATGCAAAAGCTTTTAAGTTTCATTAGGTCCCATTTGTTTATTTTTGTTTTTATCTCCATTTCTCTAGGAGATGGGTCAGAAAGGATCTTGCTGTGATTTATGTCACAGAGTGTTCTGCCTATGTTTTCCTCTAAGAGTTTTATAGTGTCTGGCCTTACATTTAAGTCTTTAATCCATTTGGAGTTTATTTTTGTGTATGGTGTTAGAGAATGTTCTAATTTCATTCTTTTACATGTAGCTGTCCAGTTTTCCCAGCACCACTTACTGAAGAGGCTGTCTTTTCTCCATTGTATATTCTTGTCTCCTTTATCAAAGATAAGGTGACCATATGTGTGTGGGTTTATCTCTGGGCTTTCTATCCTGTTCCATTGATCTGTATTTCTATTTTTATGCCAGTACCATACTGTCTTGATTACTATAGCCTTGTAGTATAGTCTGAAGTCAGGGAGCCTGATTCCTCCACCTCCATTTTTCTTTCTCAAGATTGCTTTGGCTATTCAAGGTCTTTTGCGTTTCCATACAAATTGTGAAATTTTTTGTTCTGGTTCTGTGAAAAATGCCATTGGTAGTTTGATAGGGATTGCATTGAATCTGTAGATTGCTTTGGGTAGTAGAGTCATTTTCACAATGTTGATTCTTCCAATCCAAGAACATGGTATATCTCTCCATCTGTTTGTATCATCTTTAATTTCTTTCATCAGTGTCTTATAGTTTTCTGCATACAGGTCTTTTGTCTCCTTAGGTAGGTTTATTCCTAGGTATTTTATTCTTTTTGTTGCAGTGGTAAATGGGAATGTTTCCTTAATTTCTCTTTCAGATTTTTACATCATTAGTGTATAGGAATGCAAGAGATTTCTTTGCATTAATTTTGTATCCTGCAACTTTACCAAATTCATTGATTAGCTCTAGTAGTTTTCTGGTAGCATCTTTAGGATTCTCTATGTATAGTATCATGTCATCTGCAAACAGTGACAACTTTACTTCTTCTTCTCCGGTTTGGATTCCTTTTATTTCTTTTTCTTCTCTGATTGCTGTGGCTAAAACTTCCAAAACTATGCTGAATAACAGTGGTGAGAGTGGACAACCTTGTCTTGTTCCTGATCTTAGAGGAAGTGCTTTCAGTTTTTCACCATTGAGAATGATGATGGCTGTGGGTTTGTCATATATGGCCTTTATTATGTTGAGGTAAGTTCCCCCTATGCAGTATTCTGGAGGGTTTTTATCATAAATCGGTGTTGAATTTTGTCAAAAGCTTGTTCTGCATCTATTGAGATGATCATATGGTTTTTATTCTTCAATTTGTTAATATGGTGTATCACATTGATTGATTTGTGTATATTGAAGAATCCTTGCATACCTGGGATAAACCCCACTTGATTGTGGTGTATGATCCTTTTAATGTGCTGTTGGATTCTGTTTGCTAGTATTTTGTTGAGGATTTTTGCATCTATGTTCATCAGTGATATTGGCCTGTAGTTTTCTTTCTTTGTGACATCTTTGTCTGGTTTTGGTATCAGGGTGATGGTGGCCTCGTAGAATGAGTTTGGGAGTGTTCCTCCCTCTGCAATATTTTGGAAGAGTTTGAGAAGGATATGTGTTAGCTCTTCTCTAAATGTTTGATAGAATTCACCTGTGAAGCCATCTGGTCCTGGGCTTTTGTTTGCTGGAAGATTTTTAATCACAGTCTCAATTTCAGTGCTTGTGATTGGTCTGTTCATATTTTCTATTTCTTCCTGGTTCAGTGTCAGAAGGTTGTGCTTTTCTAAGAATTTGTCTATATCTTCCAGGTTGTCCATTTTACTGGTATACAGTTGCTTTTCGTAATCTCTCATGATCCTTTGTATTTCTGCAGTGTCAGTTGTTACTTCCCCTTTTTCATTTCTAATTCTATAGATTTGAGTCTTCTCCCTTTTTTTTCTTGATGAGTTTGGCTAATGGCTTATCAATTTTTTTTATCTTCTCAAAGAACCAGCTTTTAGTTTTATTGATCTTTGATTTGTTTCCTTCATTTCTTTTTCATTTATTTCTGATCTGATCTTTATGATTTCTTTCCTTCTGGTAACTTTGGGCTTTTTTGTTCTTCTTTCTCTAATTGCTTTAGGTGTAAGGGTAGGTTGTTTATTTGAGATTTTTCTTGTTTCTTGAGGTAGGATTGTATTGCTCTAAACTTCCCTCTTAGAACTGCTTTTGCTGCTTCCCATAGATTTTGGGTCATTGTGTTTTCATTGTCATTTGTTTCTGGGTATGTTTTGGTTTCCTCTTTGATTTCTTCAGTGATCTCTTGGTTATGAAGTAGAGCATTGTTTAGCCTCCATGTGTTTGTATTTTTTACAGGTTTTTTCCTGTAATTGATATCTAGTCTCATAGCATTGTGGTCAGAAAAGATACTTGATATGATTTCAATTTTTGTAAATTTAGCAAGGCTTGATTTGTGACCCAAGATATGATCTATCCTGGAGAATATTCCATGAGCACTTGAGAAGAAACTGTATTTGTATTTATTTTAAACTAAACATGAGTTTGTACTGAAAACTCTAATCCATTACCACAACAAATAATTTTTGTGAAGAAGAGGAATTTTCTTTTTCATGTAATGGAGTTACTCAATTTAAACCATCTTTAAGTTACAATTTTGAGTTTGATTTTATTACCCTCTGTTTTACTTTTTAAAGGAATTATTAAAATCAACTCATTTAAACATATCTGTCTAATATTATTTGGTTGATTCAAGTTGAATTCCTTTTATTCTTCTAGGTATAAAATTTTATTACTTAGCAATATCTAGGTATAATCATTGAGTTGTGTCCTTTAGTTTGATTACTAAGGGGAAAGAGAAATTCCAAAGAGGTAGCCTGGCCTGATAATAAGTTCATTCTCTCATTAAGGCATTTATTAAAAATTTTTTTGGTTAGTGAGAAATGAATGTGGGAAAAATCACAGCAAACAAACAAACCAAACCAGATAGTCAGTGGGTTAATGGAAAAATCAGAAGTATGCAAAATTAGAATGGGTTATATCAACAATATTTCCTTCACTGGATTTTTACTAGTTTTGAAGATCACTAACAAGTGATTTTGTTCAAGGGATTTAAGTATCAGATGGAAAGTGACATTAGACTTAGGTAAGAGCTTAATTTAGAGATTCAGTGATTTTGTGATAGTAGGTCTTTATATGGCCATTCTAATCCAAAGAAATACATTATGTAAAAAGATCTATATCTTACTATAGTTTGAAATCAGGAAGTGTGATGCTTCCAGCTTTGTTCATTTTTCTCAAGTTTGCTTTAGCTGTTCATGTCTTTTGTGGTTCTATACAAATTATTGGATTTTTTTCTGTTTATATAAAATATGTCATTGCAATTTAGCTGGGGATTGCATTGAATCTGTGGATCACTTTGGGTAGTATGAACATTTTAATTATATTAATTATCCCAATCCATGATAATGGAATATCTTTCCATTTATTTGTATCTTCTTCAATTTCTTTCATTAATGTTAAGTTACAGTTTTCAATGTATAGATCTTTCACCTTCTTGGTTAAATTTATTCTTAAGCATTTTATTCTTTTTGATGCTATTTTAAATGGTACTTTTTTTCTTAATTCCTCTTTCTGATAATTTGTTGTTAGTGTACAGAAACACAGGTAATTTTTTGTATAGTGATTTTGGATTCTGCAACTTTGTTGAATTCATTTATTAATTCTAAAGATTTTTTGGTGAAGTCTTTAGGGTTTTTATATGTAATATCATGTCATCTGCAAATATAGACAGCTTTACTTCTTCCTTTCCTGTTTTGATGCCTTTTATTTCGTTTTTTGCCTAACTGCTCTGGCTAGGATGTCTGATACTATGTTGAATAAAAGTGACAAGAGTGGACATTCTTGTCTTTTTCTCGATCTCAGAGGAAAAGCTTTCAGCTTGTCACCATTGAATATAATGTCAAGTGTGGGTTTGTCATATATGGCCTTATTATGTTGAGGTACACCCACTTTGAGAGTTTTTATCATGAATGGATGTTGAATTTTGTCAAGTGCTTTTCCTGCATCTGTTGAGATGATCATATGATTTTTATCCATCATTTTTTAATGTGGTGTATCACATTGATTGTCTTCTTTATATTGAACCATTCTTGCAACTCTGGAACAAATCTCACTTGATCATGGTGTACGCTGCTTTTAATTTTACTGTTGAATTCAGTTTGCTAATATTTTGTAGAGCATTTTTGCGTCTACGTTCATTAAGAATATTGGCCTGTGATTTTCTTTTCTTGTAGTGTCCTTGTCTGGCTTTGGTATCAGGGTAATGCTGGCCTCATAAAATGAGTTTGGAAGTGTTCCCTCCCCTTCTACTTTTCAGAAGAGTTGTGGGTTAATTCTTCTTTAAACGTTAGAATTTACCAGTGGAGCTGTCTCGTCCAGGACTTTTCTTTGCTGGGAGGTTTTTGATTACTGTTTCAATCTCCTTACTAGTAATTGGTCTGTTCAGATTTTCTATTTATGATTCAGTCTTGGTAGGTTTTATAATTCTAGGAATTTATCCATTTCTTCTAGGTTGTCCAATTTGTTGCTGTATAATTATTCATAGTAGTCTTTTATGATCTTTTGTATTTGCTTTATATCCATTATGTCTCCTCTCTATAATTTTATTCATTTGAATTTTCTCACTTTTTTTCTTGGTAAGTCTAGCTGATGTTTTATGTGTTTTATTTATGTTTTCAAAAACCCAGCTCTTAGTTTCATTGATTTTTTTTCTATTGTCTTTTTAGTCTCTATTTCATTTATTTCCACTCTGATCTTTGTTATTTCTTTCCCCCTACTGATTTTGGATTGCGTTTGTTCTTCTTTTTTTAGTTGTGAGTTGTAAAGAAAAGCTATTTGAGATCTTTCTTATTTCTTAATATAGGAGTTTATCATTATAAACTACCTTTTTAGAATTGCTTTGCTGCATCCAGTAAGTTTTGGTGTGTTGTGTTTCCAGTTTCATTCATCTCAAGATATGTTTTGATTTCTCTTTTGATTTCTTCTTTGACCTATTGGTTGTTCAGTAACATGTTGTTAAATCTCCACTTATTTGTGAATTTTCCAGTTTTCTTTTTATAATTGATTTCTAGTTTCATATCATTGTGGTCAGAAAAGATGCTTGATATGATTCTAATCTTCTTGAATTTATTAAGACGTTTTGTGGCTTAACATTTGATCTATCCTAGAGAATGTTCCATGAGCAACTGAGAAGAATGTGTATTCTACTGCTGCTGTATGGAATGTTTTAGAAGAGTCTGTTAGGTGTATCTGATCTAATGTGTATTTTAAATCCAATGTTTCCTTATTGATTTTCTGTCTTCATGATCTACCCATTGTTGCAAGTGGAGTTTTGAAGTTCCCTAATGTTATTATAATGTCTATTTCTCCATTCAGCTCTGTTAGCATTTGCTTCATATATTTAGATACTTCTGTTTTGGGTGTATAAATATTTACTAATGTTACATCTTCTTGAGGAATTTACCCCTTCATCATTATAAAATGACCTTCTTTGTGTTTTGTTACAGTCTTTGGCTTAAGATCAGTTTTGCCTGATATAAGTATAACTACTCCTACTTTCTTTTGGTTTCCATTTGCATGGAATATCTTTTTCCACCCCTTCACTTTCAGTCTATGTGCGTTCTTAAAACTGAAATGAGTCTCTTGTAGGCAATATATAGATGGATCTTGTTTTTTTTATTTTGTTTTTTTTTTATCCATTTAGCCACACTCTGTGTCTTTTGATTGGAGAATTTATTCCTTTTATATTTAAAATAATTATTGAGGGACTTCCCTGGCGGTCCAGTAGTTAAGACTTTGCCTTTTAATGCAAGGGGTGTGGGTTCGATCCTTGGTCGGGGAGCTAAGATCCCACATGCCTCGTGGCCAAAAAACCAAAACATAAAACAGAAGCAATATTCTAACAAATTCAATTAAACCTTTAAAAAAGTTAATTATTGAGAGGTGTGGATTTACAATTACCATTTTATTGATTTTTTTCTGATTGTTTTTTAATTCCTTATTCCTTTGTTCCTCTTTGGCCTCTTCCTTTGTGATTTGATGATGTTCTGTAGTGGTATGCTTTGATTCATTTCTCTTTATCTTTTGTGTATTTATTATAGGTTTTGCTGTATGGTTACCATGAGACTTACATAAAACATCTTACATTTATAACAGTCTATTTTAAGTGAATAGCAATTTAGCTTTTTTTTAAACTTTTTATTTTATACTGGAGTACAGTTGATTAACAATGTTGTGTTAGTTTCAGGTGTACAACAAAGTGATTCAGTTATACATATACATGTATCTATTGTTTTTAAAATTCTTTTCCCAATTAAGTTGAACTTAACTTTCAATGCTTGCAAAAGCTCTACATTTTCATTTGGAAAATTATTTTGATAGGATGTGGATTATATGTATGTATGCACTTGTCAAAACTTATCAATTGTAGACTTAGGTTTTGTGCAGCTAACTATAAGTTCTGCCTAAAATCAAATCTGTGAACAAAGGTCTTGTTAGAAGGCTTACTTTTCTCAGTAGTGTGAGTTAACAATTCTGAAACTTTTTGTGTACTCTAGACTTGTGTGAATAAATAAAAATATTGAGGATAATGGGATCCAGATTTTTCACTGTTCAGGAACAGTGAAAGAGGGATAAAAATATGGAAAGAGGAGAATCAATAGGTGCCCTGTGGTATTGAATTGGAAATGAAACTCATAGTTATTAATTTAGATATAGAAATAGAAACATAGATATAGAAATAAATACAGATATAATGTACAGATATAAATAGGCAGATAAAGATTATTTCCTAGCTCTTTTTGCTGAATGGGACTAGAGGCAATGACACATCAATAGCAATGATCATATCTAGCATGCAGATCTTAGTGTCTAATGCCATTCTTAACTAAAAACAACCAGGTTTCCTTAGAAAAATAAAAGTAAGAAAGTGTTCAAATAATCATGCAGATATGTCAAAAGAATAAAGAGGGAGCTTGGTGGAAGCATGGACTGCAATCCCTGGCCCCGCTGATGAGTAGAAAGGAGGACAGGCAGGGGCATTGGTTGGGAGCAGCTCCATAGGGAGCACAGTCTCCAACAAATACTGGCTCTTTGGCTTCCTCAACAGGCTCATTCATTATGACATTTAAGTAACAATTAAAAACTCCACCATGACAAGTGAAAACCAGAGACCAAGGAAGAAAGAATCCCAGCATACATGCAAAGAGGGTTACAAGAATTCAAGACAAACAATGATAAAGCCACACAGAATTTGTCTTCACAGATTTATAAAAGCAAGTCTGCACTCTTCTCTACTTCTTATATATCTGCGACAAAAATCTTGGAGGAAATTACATCATCTTTGCTCATTGACAAACACATTGATGAACTCAAAGGGCAATCCTGTCAGCATTTAAAAAATGAAAGCATTGGATAAACAATAATATCCTACTGTATAGTACAGGGAATTATATTCACTATTCTGTGATAAATCATATTGGAAAAGAATAAAAATTTTTAAAAAGAATGTAAAAGAAAAAAAATGAAAGCATGGAGTATACAGAGAGTAAAGATCTACAAACTCATACAATGAATGAGGGTAAAATGGTTACTGAAAGTCAAAAGTTTTGGTGGATGATATAGATTCATGGTCCAAACACTAAAGTAGTGTTATTAGAACATTAACAAATCCAATGAGGTCATCCTCCCATGTCATAACAAGAAGATAGTTATCCTAAAGATAAAGACAACAGATGCTTTTCCAAAAGCTACTGCATTAAAAACTAAAATGGTGAAAAACAAACAAGAAAAGAGTAGTGTGTTTGACATCTGATAGCATGTTCTATTTTACCTGCAGATTATTTTCTTACCAAGTCAAGGTTATTCTGATTGGAGACCTTTGTGTAAAAGGTTGAAATTTCATGAGGCATCTCCTATACATCACAATTTGATTTATGCCTGAGTATACATGGAAATAAATTTAAAAACAGGAAACAGTTAATAGAGCTAATGAAAAAGCAATATAATATGAAGGTAAAGAAAAAAAGGATAAGGAAGACAACTTCAAAGGACTCACACTGGGTAAATTTGGGATTAGTAGTATACCAAAATGTATATAGTAATGAATTATAACCAATTTAATAACATAGGAATTCATGAACAACAGAGATAAAAAATAAAAAGGAAAGAATAAATAGCTTTCCTTATAGTAAAGTGTCAATAAATATGGAAAGAATGGTTGAGTTAAAAATCAGCAAGAGATGTTAAAATTAATGAATGAAAAAGATCAGAACATTTTCATAGTCTCAAATTATCTCTCCACGAATTACTTATTAATGACAAAGGAATAAATAATTACTCTAAAGTGAAGAAACCTGCAGACACCACCTTAACCAAGTGATCAAACTAACATCACATTTCTCCTTATACCATACACCAAGAATGACACAACATCACTTCTGTGATATTTCCACCAAAACACACAGCCTAAATCTTATTATGAGGAAAGATCAAAGTCATATTGAGGGACATTCTACAAAATAACTGCAAACTCTTCAAAACTTCAAGGTCAAGAAAGAATTCTTCCAGACTAAAAAAATCTAAAGAGATGTGATAACTAAAGCAATGTTATACTGTAAAGGACATTATTGAAGCATAGGTAAATTTGAATATGGACTATGGATTCAATGTTAGTGTATCAATGTCTGATTTCCTAATGTTGACAACTATGCTGTGGTTAAGTAAGAAAATATCCTTGTTCTCAGGAAATACACACTGAATATTTAGGGAAAAATAGGCATATCTTCAACTTACTCCCAAACGGCTCAGAAAAAAATAGTATAACGTAGACTAGTGGTAGCAATGCATATATGGTATACATTTTATATATAATATACACATATAAATAATATAGCAAATGGGGAAAATATAAACAATTGGTGAATTTGGGTAAGGGGCATCTAGGTATTTCCTACCCTACTCATTCAACTTTTATGCAAGTTTGAAATTATATTAAAATAAAATTTTACCAAAGATGTTTTAAAAAGTGTTGATTTTAAAATAGCCTCTACATAATCTAATAAAAAATAATAGAAAGTAAATAAAAATAAACAAATTTAAGAATGAGAAAGCAGATATCTGCACAGGCCAGAGGGTACTAAAAGGGAAAAAGAAAATACTAGCACAACTCTACCAATAAATTTGAAAACAATTCTCTGGAAATTATAGATGGAATACTAAGTAGCAATAAAAATTATGCTGTTGAAGATACTAAATGGAATGAAAAAAGTTCATGATATATAAATTTTTAAATATGGAACAGTTTGCAAATAGACTCTAGTATTACAAAAATAGTTATAAAATCAGAATTAGAATAATATATAATAATATAAATTATAATTATATTATAATTATATAAATAATCATGATAAAAAACAATCTGATGACAGAAATTCTCTCCATATAAATGGGTTATGTATATTTTCTTTCTGGGGACTTTTCTGTATTTTCCAAATGTTAGACAACATTATGTGTTACTTTTTCAATAGCTGTAAAAGAAAACACAAAATTTTAATGAAATATCTATGAAAACACACATTAGAAAAACATGCGCAAAGGCTCTGAAAACTAAGGATTAGAATTCATCATATATCAGAAACTTGGAAGGATTTATACTAATTACAAGCAGATGTTAAGGTTTAAGCAAGTCTAATCATAGCCAGTGAATGCTTGACCTTTTGCCCTAGAACAATGCAGTAGGGAATGGATGCAGTCCTCTGACAGGAAAAGGGTCAACAACCAGAAATTGGCTGGACACCACCTTCTCATTGTAGATACTTTCTGAGGGAGGAAATTCTTGTCCCCAGTCTCCCCTCCTCATTAGCTCTTTCTTTCTACATTCAGTTAGAATATCTGCGAGACCTTGAGAATTATCTGAGTGGATATTTTGCCTCCACAGCTCTACTGTGTGGCTCAGTCAGAGACCAGCAAACCCCAACATCAGAAAAAAAGAGAGAATGATAGAAGAGAGAGTTGGGGCACAGCAGTACAAAAATTTTTTCATTTTGGCATACCATTGGAGAGAATTAGAGGTTTAAATATGGTTGATTACAGTAGAGCTGTAGAGCTATGTAATAGAATAAATTACTAAGGGAAACATAATTTTTAAAAGGTCAATGCCAGAAGCACACAGGAATGGAAACAAGGCTATAACAAAATATATAGATAAAACAAAATCAAGCTGAACAATTGATTTGGTTAAATTCCCCTATGAAAAGATAGACTTCCAGATTGATTTAATAAAATCTAGCCATATACTGACTGCAAGAACAAAGGATAAAAATAAAGGGAGGGGGACTTCCCTGGTGGCGCAGTGGTTAAGAATCCGCCTGCCAATGCAGGGGACACGGATTCGATCCCTTGTCCAGGATGATCCCACATGCCATGGAGCAACTAAGCCCATGTGCCACAACTACTGAACCTGTGCTCTAGAGCCTGTGAGCCACAACTATTGAGCCCGCATACCACAAGTACTGAAGCCGGCGTGACTAGAGCCCGTGCTCCGCAACAAGAGAAGCCACCGCAATGAGAAGCCTGCTTGGCGCAACTAGAGAAAGCCCGTGCACAGCAACAAAGACCCAACTCAGCCAAAAATAAATAAATAAATTTTTAAAAAATCAAAATAATAAAAAAAAAATAAAGGGATGGAGAAAGATATATTAGGCAAATACAAATTTTAAAAATCAGAGGATGATATTACTAATATCAGATGTAATAGAATTAAAAACTATTCAGCAAAAGTGGGATATTTATAATGGTAAAAATACAATAAAAATTGATACAACAATCACTGATATTTATCAAACAGCTAAGAATATAGAGATTTTGAACAGAACAGTCACCAGCACACATATATCTGTATATGATATTTTGTATCTCTCTCTATCAGTATATATACTGTTATTTTATTACACTCACAGAACAATTGTAAAAAATTATCTGTAATTGGGCAGATAAAAAACATGGAAAATTTTTAAATGTAGAACGTTAGTAATACTCTTTCACTAAAATGTGAAAAAACTAAAATTAATAACAAAAAATATAAACTTAGTTGCTTCATAATTGAAAACACCCTTTAATATGATCCCAAGAAAAAATATGATTTTAAAATGAAATATAAAATCACCAAGGGAGTAATGGAAAAGATAGCATTTTGGATAAAAACCTAAAAGAATGCAGCTAAACCTCTCCTTCAAGTAGAAGTCTTGAAACTCAATTTGGTAAACAGAGAAAAAACAACTAAAGTAACTAAAGTAACCAGGAGTCAACAAACTCCACCTATAGGCCAAATCTGGCTTGCTGCCTGTTTTGTAGTTTTATTGGAGCATAGCCACATCTGTTTCTTCATGTATTGCCTATGGCTGCTTACATACAACACTGGCAGAACTGAGTGGCTGTGACAGAGACCTCAAGGACCACAAAGTCCACTACCTATCCCTTTATGGAAAAAATTTCCTGATCCTGAAATAGACCACCAAAAAATAGCAAAATGATTATAGTTTTTAAAAACTGATGTAAAGGGCTTCCCTGGTGGCGCAGTGGTTGAGAATCTGCCTGCTAATGCAGGGGACACGGGTTCGAGCCCTGGTCTGGGAAGATCCCACATGCCGCGGAGCAACTAGGCCCGTGAGCCACAACTACTGAGCCTGCGCGTCTGGAGCCTGTGCTCCGCAACAAGAGAGGCCCGCGCACCGCGATGAAGAGTGGCCCCCGCTTGCCGCAACTAGAGAAAGCCCTCGCACAGAAACGAAGACCCAACACAGCCAAAAATAAATAAATTAATTAATTAATTAATTAAAAAAAAAAAAAAACTGATGTAAAGAAAATTAAATCAATTAGAGAATACCCAGAAGAGTAAGTTTTATATAGATTAGTAAGGGGAAGTGAGTCTGAGGGGATGCTGGGGTCTATAGGGTGAGACCGTGGTTGAACTGTGAAGAACTAGGGAGAAAGCACTCCTGGCAAAGGTAACAATATGCAAGAAAGGCTTAGTGATCTTTGGGAATAAAAGGTAGGCTAGTGTGGTGGAATAGTAGAAAACAAGGGCCAAGAGTGAAATTGGTTTGGAAATAGGTAAGAACCAGATCCTACAGGGCATGGGAAGAAGTCTGGATTTTACTCAAAGAACAATAGGATTTACAATAGAAAGGCAATTCTAATTAGGTGATCTGTCAAGGTAATATTTACAATTACGAAAAGGAAAAATATGTGACATAAATCGATAATTTTTTAAAGCTTGGTAAAATTCATTAGCCTTTCCTAATTAAAACTCTAAGCAAAAAGGAACAGAAATTCCTTAAAGGCAGAAAAAACTTTTGTTAGAAACTACCATCAACAACAAAAATAATACAAAAACAAAAAATACTAAAGGCTTTAACATTAAAACCAGAAAAAAAGATAGGAATATTGCCTATCACCACTATTATTCATTTTTTTCTGAAGATTCTAGCTAATACAAAAAGTACAAGAAATAAGTACAATTATTGAAAAGAGAAAATTATTATTTATAGTTATTATGAATCTATACCAAGAAAATCCAAGAGGCTCAACTTTGAAAACTATGACAGCTAGTTCAAAATTTAATAAACAGCTAATAATAAATGTATAAAAATTAATAATTTTTATATTAGAAATCACCAGATAGAAATCAAAATGGAAAAATTCCTGCATCCATAATAATGAAAAAATTACATGACATGTAGGAATGAATTTAACAAGAAAAATAAGATTTTGTGAAAAGAACTTTTGAAAATTATTAAGTACTGGAGACCTTCAAGACGGCAGAGGAGTAAGACCTGGAGATCAACTTCCTCCCCACAAATACATCAGAAATACATTTACATGTGGAACAACTCCTACAGAACACCTACTCAACGCTGGCAGAAGACCTCAGACTTCCCAAAAGGGTCTTGGTGCTCTGGCTGGGTGTCAGGCCTGTGCCTCTGAGGTGGGAGAGCCGAGTTCAGGACACTGATCCACCAGAGACCTCCCAGCTCCACATTATATCAAACGGCGAAAACTCTCCCAGAGATCTCCATCTCAACACTAAGACCCAGCTCCACTCAACAACCAGCAAGCTACAGTGCTGGACACCCTATGCCAAACAACTAGCAAGACAGGAACACAACCCCACCCATTAGCAGAGAGGCTGCCTAAAATCATAATAAGGTCACAAACACCACAAAACACACCACCGGACGCGGTCCTGCCCACTAGAAAGACAAGATCCAACCTCATCTACCAGGAAACAGGCACTAGTCCCCTCCACCAGCAAGCCTACACAACCCAATGAAACAACCGTAGCCACTGGGGGCAGACACCAAAAACAACAGGAATTATGAACCGGCAGCCGGATAAAAGGAGACCCCAAACATAGTAAGTTAAGCAAAATGAGAAGACAGAGAAATACACAGCAGATGAAAGAGCAAGGTAAAAACCCACCAGACCAAACAAATGAAGAGGAAATAGGCAGTCGACCTGAAAAAGAATTCAGAGTAATGATAGTAAAGATGATCCCAAATTGTGGAAATAGAATGGAGAAAATACAAGAAACATTTAACAAGAACCCAGAAGAACTAAACAGTAAGCAAACAATGATGAACAACACAATAAATGAAATTAAAAATTCTCTAGAAGGAATCAACAGCAGAATAACTGAGGCAGAAGAACGGATAAGTGACCTGGAAGATAAAATAGTGGAAATAACTACTGCAGAGCAGAATAAAGAAAAAAGAATGAAAAGAATTGAGGACAGTCTCAGAGACCTCTGGGACAACATTAAACACACCAACATTTGAATTATAGGGGTCCCAGAAGAAGAAGAGAAAAAGAAAGAGACTGAGAAAATATTTGAAGAGATTATAGTTGCAAACTTCCCTAATATGGGAAAGGAAATAGTCAATCAAGTCCAGGAAGTGCAGAGACTCCCATACAGGATAAGTACGAGGATAAACACACCAAGACACATATTAATCAAACAATCAAAAATTAAACACAAATTAAAAATATTAAAAGCAGCAAGGGAAAAGCAACAAATAACAGACATGGGAATCCCCATAGGGTTAACAGCTGATCATTCAGCAGAAACTCTGCAAGCCAGAAGGGAGTGGCAGGACATATTTTAAAGCGATGAAAGGGAAAAACCTACAACGACGATTACTCTACCCAGCAAGGATCTCATTCAGATTTGACAGAGAAATTAAAACCTTTACAGACAAGCAAAAGCTAAGAGAATTCAGCACCACCAAATCAGCTTCACAACAAATGCTATAGGGACTTCTCTAGGCAGGAAACACAAGAGATGGGAAAGACCTACAATAACAAACCCAAAACAATTAAGAAAATGGGGGCTTCCCTGGTGGCGCAGTGGTTGAGAGTCTGCCTGCCAATGCAGAGGATACGGGTTCGAGCCCTGGTCTGGGAAGATCCCACATGCCTCGGAGCGGCTGGGCCCGTGAGCCACAATTACTGAGCCTGTGCGTCTGGAGCCTGTGCTCCGCAACAAGAGAGGCCGCGATAGTGAGAGGCCCGCGCACCGCGATGAAGAATGGCCCCCGCTTGCCGCGACTGGAGAAAGCCCTCGCACAGAGGCGAAGACCCAACACAGCCATAAAAATAAATAAATAAATAAACCCAAAGTTTAAAAAAAAAAATTAAAAAAAAAAGAAAATGGTAATAGGAACATACATAACAATAATTACCTTAAATATAAATGGATTAAAAGCTCCAACCAAAAGACATAGACTGGCTGAATAGATACAAAAACAAGACCCATCTATATGCTGTCTACAAGAGACCCACTTCAGACCTAGGGACACATACAGGCTGAAAGTGAGGGGATGGAAAAAGATATTCCATGCAAATGGAAATCAAAAGAAAGCTGGAGTAGCAATACTCATATCAGATAAAATAGACTTTAGAATAAAGACTATTACAAGAGACAAAGAAGAACACTACATAATGATCAAGGGATCAATCCAAGAAGAAGATATAACAATTGTAAATATTTATGCACCCAACATAGCAGCACCTCAGTACATAAGGCAAATGTTAACAGCCATAAAAGGGGAAATCGACAATAACACAATCATAGTAGGGGACTTTAACACCCCACTTTCACCAATGGACAGATCAACCAAAACGAAAATAAACAAGGAAACACAAGCTTTAAATGATACATTAAACAAGATAGACTTAATTGATATTTATAGGACAGTCCATCCAAAAACAACAGAATACACTCTTCTCAAGTGCTCATGGAACATTCTCCAGGATAGATCATATCTTGGGTCACAAATCAAGCCTTGCTAAATTTACGAAAATTGAAATCGTATCAAGTATGTTTTCTGACCACAATGCTATGAGACTAGATATCAATTACAAGAAAAAATCTAAAAAATACAAACACATGGAGGCTAAACAGTACACTACTAAATAAGCAAGAGATCACTGAAGAAATCAAAGAGGAAATCAAAAAATACCTAGAAACCAATGACAATGAAAATGCGACGACCCAAAACGTATGGGATGCAGCAACAGCAGTTCTAACAGGGAAGTTTATAGCAGTATAATCCTACCTCAAGAAGCAAGAAACATCTCAAATAAACAACCTAACTCTACACCTAAAGCAATTAGAGAAAGAAGAAGAAAAAGCCCAAAGTTAGCAGAAGGAAAGAAATCATAAAGATCAGATCAGAAATAAGCGAAAAAGAAATGAAGGAAACAATAGCAAAGATCAATTAAACTAAAAGCTAGTCCTTTGAGAAGATAAACAAAATTGATAAACCATTAGCCAGACTCATCAAGAAAAAAGGGTGAAGCCTCAAATCAATAGAATTAGAAATGGAAAAGGAGAACTAACAACTGACACTGCAGAAATACAAAGGATCATGAGAGATTACTACAAGCAAGTATATGCCAAAAAAATGGACAACCTGGAAGAAATAGACAAACTCTTAGAAAAGCACAACCTTCCGAGACTGAACCAGGAAGAAGCAGAAAATATACCAGAACAGTCACAAGCACTGAAATTGAAACTGTGGTTAAAAATCTTCTAACAAACAAAAGCCCAGGACCAGATGGCTTCACAGGCGAATTCTATCAAACATTTAGAGAAGAGCTAACACATATCCTTCTCAAACTCTTCCAAAATATAGCAGAGGGAGGAATACTCCCAAACTCGTTCTAGGAGGCCACCATCATCCTGATACCAAAACCAGACATAGATGTCACAAAGAAAGAAAACTACAGGCCAGTATCACTGATGAACGTAGATGCAAAAATCCTCAACAAAATACTAGCAAACAGAATCCAACAGCACATTAAAAGGATCATACACCATAATCAAGTGGGGTTTATCCCAGGAAGGCAAGGATTCCTCAATGTACACAAATCAGTCAATGTGATGCACCATATTAACAAATTGACGGAGAAAAACCATATGATCATCTTAATAGATGCAGAAAAACCTTTCCACAAAATTCAACACCCATCTATGATAAAAACCCTGGAGAAAGTAGACGTAGAGGGAACTTACCTCAACATAATAAAGACCATATATGACAAACCCACAGCCAACATCTTTCTCAATGGTGAAAAACTGAAACCATTTCCTCTAAGATCAGGAACATGACAAGGTTGCCCACTCTCACCACTGTTATTCAACATAGTTTTGGAAATTTTAGCCACAGCAATCAGAGAAGAAAAAGAAATAAAAGGAATCCAAATCAGAAAAGAAGAAGTAAAGCTGTCACTGTTTGCAGATGACATGATACTATACATAGAGAATCCTAAAGATGCTACCAGAAAACTACTAGAGCTAATCACTGAATTTGGTAAAGTAGCAGGATACAAAATTAATGCACAGAATATCTTGCATTCCTATACACTAATGATGAAAAATTTGAAAGAGAAATTAAGGAAACACTCCCATTTACCATTGCAACATAAAGAATCAAATATCTAAGAATAAACCTATCTAAGGAGACAAAAGACCTGTATGCAGAAAACCATAAGACACTGAGGAAAGAAATTAAAGATGATACAAACAGATGAAGAGATATACCATGTTCTTGGATTGGAAGAATCAACATTGTGAAAATGACTGTACTACCCAAAGCAAGCTACAGATTCAGTGCAATCCTTATCAAACTATCAATGGCATTTTTCACAGAACTAGAACAAAAAATTTCACAATTTGTATGGAAACACAAAAGACCCCAAATAGCCAAAGCAATCTTGAGAAAGAAAAACGGAGCTGGAGGAATCAGACTCCCTGACTTCAGACTATAGTACAAAGCTACAGTAATCAAGACACTATGGTACTGTCAGGAAAACAGAAATATAGATCAGTGGAACAGGACAGAAAGCCCAGAGATAAACGCACGCACATATGGTCACCTTATCTTTGATAAAGGAGACAAGAATATACAATGGAGTAAAAACAGCCTCTTCAATAAGTGGTGCTGGGAAAACTGGACAGCTACATGTAAAAGAATGAAATTAGAACACTCCCTAACACCATACACAAAAATAAACTCCAAATGGATTAAAGACCTAAATGTAAGGCCAGACACTATAAAACTCTTAGAGGAAAACATAGGCAGAACACTCTATGACATACATCACAGCAAGATCCTTTTTGACCCACCTCCTAGAGAAATGGAAATAAAAACAAAAATAAAAAAATGGGACCTAATGAAACTTAAAAGCTTTTGCACAGCAAAGAAACCGTAAACAAGATGAAAAGACAGCCCTCATAATGGGAGAAAATATTTGCAAATGAAGCAACTGAGAAGGGATTAAGTTCCAAAATTTACAAGCAGCTCATGCAGCTCAATATCAAAAACACAAACAACCCAATCCAAAAATGGGCAGAAGACCTAAATAGACATTTCTCCAAAGAAGATATACAGATTGCCAACAAACACATGAAAGGATGCTCAACATCACTAATCATTAGAGAAATGCAAATCAAAACTACAATAAAGAGTCTTTCATGCAGAGTGAAGTAAGTCAGAAAGAGAAAAACAAATACTGTATGCTAACACATATATATGGAATCTAAAAAAAAAATGGTTATGAAGAACCTAGGGGCAGGACATGAATAAAGATGCAGACATAGAGAATAGACTTGAGGACATGGGGAGGAGGCAGGGTAAGCTGGGATGAAGTGAGAGAGTGGCATGGACTTATATACACTACCAAATGTAAAATAGATAGCTAGTTGGAAGCAGCCTTATAGCACAGGGAGATCAGCTCGGTGCTTTAAGTCCACCTAGAAGGGTCGGATAGGGAGGGCGGTAGGGAGAGACAAGAGGGAGGAGATATGGGGATATATGTATATGTATAGCTGATTCACTTTGTTATAAAACAGAAACTAACACACCATTGTAAAGCAATTATACTCCAATGAAGATGTTAAAAAAACAAAAATTACAAGGAAGTATCACTTCACACCAGTCAGAATGGCCATCATCAAAAAATCTACAAACAATAAATGCTGGAGAGTGTGTGGAGAAAAGGGAACCCTCTTGCTCTGTTGGTGGGAACGTAAATTGATACAGCCACTATTGAGAACAGTATGCAGGTTCCTTAAAAAACTAAAAATAGAACTACCATATGACCCAGCAATCCCACTACTGGGCATATACCCTGTGAAAACCATAATTCAGAAAGAGTCATGTACCACAAGCTCTATTTACAATAGCCAGGACATGGAAGCAACCTAAGTGTCCATCGACAGATGAATGGATAAAGAAGATGTGGCACATGTATACAGTGGAATATTACTCAGCCATAAAAAGAAATGAAATTGAGTTTTTTGTAGTGAGGTGGATGGACCTACAGTATGTCGTACAGAGTGAAGTAACTCAGAAAGAGAAAAACAAATACTGTATGCTAACACATATATATGGAATCTAAAAGAAAAAAAAAAGGTTATGAAGAACCTAGGGGCAGGACAGGAATAAAGATGCAGACATAGAGCATGGACTTGAGGACGTGGGGAGGAGTCAGGGTAAGCTGGGACGAAGTGAGAGAGTGGCATGGACATATATATACTACAAAATGTCAAACAGATAGCTAGTGGGAAGCAGCCACATAGCACAGGGAGATCAGCTTGGTGCTTTGTGACCACCTAGAGGTGTGGGATAGGGAGGGTGGGAGGGAGACACAAGAGGTAGGAGATATGGGGATATATGTGTATGTATAGCTGATTCACTTTGTTATAAAGCAGAAACTAACACACCATTGCAAAGAATTTATACTCCAATAAAGATGTTAAAAAGGAAAAAAAAGAAAATTATTAAGTACTATAAACCAAAATCTGATTAAATAGAAAGACATCATTTTCCAGGATGAGAAGAATTCATATCCATCCTTCCCAGAGTAATATATAAATCTAATTCCAATCAGAATTCCAAAGGTATTTAAACTTGATACAGTAAAATAATTCTCAAGTTCAAGTAAAAGAATAAGCACCTGAAACTTGCCAAGAAGTTTGTGAAAAAGAATAGTATTGAAGTGGTATTGAATAGTATTGAATAGTACTGAAGAGTAGTATTGTGCTATTAGATACTAAAATTTTCTTGAAGTTGCTTGATGAAAATGGTAGGATATTGGTATAGAAACAGGCAGATTAAAAGAGTCTATAGACTCTCCCATGTATATATTAAATCCCAAAGGGTAAGGGATAGAGTTATGCAGCATTAGAAGTTAGTCGGGTAAAAGAATATATTATTCAATAATTGTGTCAGTGCAAGTGGTTAAACATTTGGAAGAAAAGGTTTTAGGTCCCCCAGTCTCTCACATATAATATGTAAATTGCAGATGGAAGAAAGTTTTAAATGTTAAAAATTAAACTATAGAAATATTAGAAGCAAGTGTAACAGAATAATCATATAGTCTTGAAGTGGATGAAGTACTATTAAGCAATGCAGGAAACCCAGACTATAAGGAAACAAAAAGAACAGAACTGCTAATATAAAAATTAAATCATCTGTGACTAAGACAATATAAAGAAAGCCATAGACATGGATGAAATATATACAACATATTAGAAAAATGAGAAAATGAGAAAAAATGAACAGGCGGTTAACAGAAAACACAAGTGACTATTAAAACTATAAAAAGTTGTTCAGTCTCAGAGTGTGTTGAGCTTCTTGAATGTATAGGTTCGTGTCTTTTAAATTGGGAAATTTTTAGCCACTATTTCTTGATATATTGAGTAACCTTCAACTATACTTCTACCCCTTTCTCTCCTCTTCTGGGGTTTTCATTATGCAATTGTTAACATGCTTGATGGTGTCCCACAATTCTCTTAAGCTCTGTTTATTTTTCTTCATCCTTTTTCTTTCTATTCCTCAGACTGCATAATTTCATTTGACTTATCTTTAAATTCTCTGATTCTTTCTTTTGCCTCCTCAAATCTGCTAGTGAGTCCCTCCAGTGAATTTTTCATTTTGGCTATTGTATTCTTCAGCTCCAACTATCCTATTTGGTCCCTGTTTATAATTTTTTTTATCTCCTTGCTGTTATTGTCTAATTATTGAAATATCATTTTCCTGATTCCCTTTATTTCTTTATCCATGGATTTCTTTAGCTCCTTGAGCACACGTAAGCCCATTTATTAAGACCTTCATCTTACCTAAGTACCATGTTTGTGTTTCCTCAGGGGCAGTCTGTGTTCATTTCTTTTTTTTTTTTTTTTCTGTGAAAGAGCCATATTTTTTTCTTTCTTTGTATACCTCATAATTTTTTTTGTTGTTTTTGAAAACTAGACATTTTGAATATAATGATGTGGTAAGTTTGGAAATTAAAATTTCCCTCTCCAGGATTTGTTTTTGTTTGCTGTGGGTAGTAGTTGTTTGTTTTAGTGACTTGTCTATAGTATTTTTGTAAAGACTGTATTCTTTGTCACATGTGTCTTTGAAGTCTCTGTTCCATTAGTTTAGTTGTTTTAGTAAGTTTTAGTTAAAGATTTTCTTAAACTCCTGCAGAAGGAAGGAAGGGAGGGAGGGAGGGAGGGAGGAAGGAAGGAAGGAAGGAAGGAAGGAAGGAAGGAAGGAAGGAAGGAAAGAAGGAAGGAAGGAAGGAGGGAGGAAGGGAGGGAGGAAGGGAGGGGAGAGAAAGGAAGGAAGGAAGGAAGAGAAAGAAAAAAGAAAAGAAAAGAGGGGAGGGAGGAAGGGAAGGAAGGAAGAGAAGGAAAGAAAGAAGGGAAGGAAGGAGGGAGGGAGGGAGGGGAGGGGAGGGGACAATACCCCCCAGGTCTTTGAAGACCAGCACTATGTTGAGGCACTCCTTCATTAATTAGCCAGTCTGTTTAACTCCCACTTAGACTTCACTTCCGGCTTTCACTGAACCTAAAGAATAGCCAGAAGTGAAAGGTTATGGTCGTCTCAGGTCTTTTCTGAGCAGGCATCCTGCTCTGTGCACGTATGTGGTTTTCTAGGTTCCCCATTACAGGCAAGAGCTTTTCAGAGCCCATATTCCCCAAAGAGTCTCACTCTCCAAATTTTTATTCCTGGCTTTCTGTGTGTCTATCCTTTGTCCCAACTGATAAATCTATTTTTTGCTCCACCTGGCAGAAGCCCATTCTTCTGACTTTCAATGTTTAGAGAAACATCCTTCATGTAGCTGCTTCTCACCTTGAGAGGGTTCCAAGTTAGGTGAAACAAAGGCAGGCCCCTAGCATCAGTCCTCAGGGAACCCAAGAACAGGCCAAAAGAAAAATAACACCATTTCCAGGAACAAAGTCTGCTTGGCTCACTCTGGAACCATGTTTCCACATCAGGAACACAGGTTACTATCTTCAAGACTGCTATTGTACTGCGGAGAGGGGCAATGCAAGGCTAAGTTAACTGTCACAAAATTCTCTTACCTTTTTCTGTGGCCTTTCCTCTGGTTGCTGCAAATCTTTTTCTATCTTCCGGTCTTCATAAAAGGCTAATTCTGAAAGTTTTTGCCAGATTTTTTAATGTTTCTTGGGAGAGCCAGGCACCTGGAGGTTCTTAGTCCACCATTTTCACTGATGTCCATGTGTCTTGAAATTCTTCTTTAATGGAAGGGTTGGAGAAACTTTTTTTTTTCCCTTTACAATATCAAAATGCAATAAAATTGCAGAAAAAATGGTAACTTACAGACCAATTTTATCAATGATTATGTCAAAAAAATTTTTGTGTTTCCATGGAGACTGTGCATCATCTGTATCATACCCTTCCAGGTTATCAGATTCTAGCCGTGTTCATTGTCTTTGAGCTATCTTGCATTTCTGTTTATGTTTGGGTAGCTTATAAATATGTAAATAATGCCTTGTCTGGTAATGATTTTGATTTCCTCTCCTCTTTGGAAAAAAACATTTTTGCCCCCATTTTGCAATTCCTCTCAACATTCCTTTACTCCATGTAACTTTCTGTTTTAACTTTTCCTGTGAACTAGTGATAACATCTGTTTGGTTTCCTCATATGATAGGAATAAAATAAATTATTTAATATGTGTTTACTTTTATATTTGTATAAATAATTTCCCCCTTTGCTCTAAATTATTTGTTAGTAATTATAAATGCTATTATTCTCAACAGAAATATATGCAATTAGAATTTGGCACCACAATATCATATACACTACATCCCAGGAATGCAAGGTTGATTCAATATTAGCAGAGCTATTAGTGCATATTATCATATTACAATATTTAAGGGAAAAAAAATTATATGATACTTAAAAGCTCAAATTTTTAATGGTTAAAGTATAATTTTCAAAAAGTAAAATCATGTCTCGCAGGAAAATATCAAATGAACACATGTCAAAGATTTTATTCAACTTATCAATCAATGAGGGAACTGATAAGATGTTAAAACTAGTCCAAAGAGCATTTGAGGAGCCAGGAATCTAAATTTTAATCTAACAAAAGAATATTACTATTAGATTTCTGAGGTATATACTAAGCTGTTTCGTATCTTACAGGACAATAAATGATACAGCATAGAAGTTATCTATATCTCTACTGAACAAAAATTCTGCACGTTAACCTCTGTCCCTTCAGAGTTATAAAATAGTGCAGGCAGTAGGAAGTTAAAGCTGCAAGCACAGCACTGTGCTGAACGAATACCCAATACTTGCTTTTGCCGATTTCTGGTTTTTGGATAATTTTTCTATCACATTGATGGTGATAATATGTTATCTTTCCTGCAGGGCTGGATGGTATTTCACTGACTGTGTCTTTGGTAGAGTGAGACAAAATGGCATTTTCACTCAGATGTGTTGACTCTGCAATTGGGGATCAAGTAACATCATCTTTACCTCGGCTCTGGGTGTGATTGATGGTACTCAGGAACTTCGATAGCTGGAAACCAAAATTTTTCAAATGGGAAAATTCTGAGTGCAAGATGTGGAGATAAACAAGACAACCCAAGTGAGAATAAACAGAGGTTATTTATTCAGAGTTTGCTACAGCAAGACAGTCAGTCTCCATCCCTTGCATTTGGCAGGGACTCAGGCACACAGGGGAACGCAAAAGGTTTATAGAGGAAACCAGGGGCTAACTAGAAATGGAGCATCCTATGCAATTAGTTTGGTAGAGATTACTTAGCTTCCTCTGTTTCCTCCTGAGTTGGAAGCTAGGGCAAAAATTAGGAAAGCTGGCAGTCATTGGCCAATTTTTGATCCTTCTGGGCCGATGGCAGCAGAAATTGTGGGTCAGAGTGGGATTGCATATATGATCTGGCCATTGTCCACTTGTGTATTTAGTCTCTCAGTCCCTTCCTCCCCACACTTTGGTCATTCTATCACTTGTGAGAGGTTGACCGATTTAGGGAAGGCTGGAGATCCAGATCTTCACCAATTGGGGATTGTTCAGTTATCTCCATAGTCAACAGTACTGCAAGATCTTCAATTCATAAAGAAGTGTTACAAACTCAAAAAGATTTGGCACCCAATATCTGCAATACACAATTAAATTAGGAACTCTCTCAATTGTCATTTTATAAGGAGTGTAGGATAAATTTGGATGTCTTTAGTCTAAGAGAGAGTGTTTTTCTCTTTTTATTAGGTCATACCCTAAATAATGAGTGGTGTTTTGGAAAAATTGTAATATCTTTGGAAACGTGATGTCTTTTTTTCTGCTCTGACTGTAAATGGCATCTTTTTTACAGGCTTCCTTGTTCTCTGAACAAAGTATGACATCATCTATGTATTGTGTCAGAACTGAATCACAGGAGAAATTTAGCTCTTTTAAATCTTGATTGAGGAACTGTTCCTATAGTTTCATCTTTTTTCTGATTGTATAATTCAATTACGGTCCAAACAATTTTTATTGGAAGTGTTTCAGATATGGCTTTTAGGATACCTTGGTCCCCTTTTTGAGCTTCTTTCTGACCCTTGGGTTTACTGTCAGAAGAGAGATCTTGTAGGTTCCTTTCTGAGTTGGTTCAGTCAACTTTTGCCATCTAAGATTTAGCATCTGAAGTTCTGAACACCATGTGTACAAGTTGATCGAGGCCAGGTAGCCCTGGGTTATATGCATCCAAAAGAATTCTAAATTCATCTATGAATAGTTGTTGGTCTTGTCTGGGTTTAGGGAAATCCTTAATTACAGCTTTTAATTCACCTCTGTTCAAAGGCTTAAATTCTATAGTTGTCTGCATACCTGGCTCATGGGAGGCATGGATTTTAGAAGCAAGTGGTATTTCAGGGTCTTTGGAGAGTCATTGTTAGGAGGAAGAGGATCTGGACCAGGGAAGAAGAAGGAGGGAGATCAGAGGATGGGTGGTGGGGGCTGGGAAGGGATATAAGGAGGCAACTAGAGAACCTACTAGGGAAATGAGACCAGTTTGCTTTTGTTTGAGTTCTTTAAATTCTCATTGTTTTTGGCCAAAGACTCTTAGCGAAGCAATTTTTGATTCAGGATTTCATTTAGAGGTCTCTGCGTGCCAGTCAAAAACTGCTGCCCATTAGGCCTGAGAAATCATATACCTTTTCTTTTGTAAGGCACCTCTCAAGTGAACAATTTCATTCAAGTTAACTATTCCCCAGAGTGCCACTGAAGGCCCAGATCATCCCTGGTGAAGTTGTGCCATTTAGAGGGAGAGGCTCAAGAATAAGGATTGTAATGAGAGTACACAGAGGAAAGATTCTTTCCTGAGGAGAGGATTTAGGCTTCAGTGATGCCATGAGAGCTGGCAATGGTCAGTAGTAATGTGAGGCTTGTGTTCCTCACGTTTTGGGCCCCTAATGTGAAGGCTGGCTGGCTACCTCCAAATGCAGACCCAGTAATCTTCATCCCCACCCCCAACTCTTCACCCCACAGGCAGAAAACCAGAGTGAACAGTCTATCTGGATCAACGCCAAGCTCTCAAGATAAAAAGTCAAGATGGAAGGAAAAACTCATCAGGTTTTCGGTGACCCTCAGTAGAATTCGTCCAAATGGACGCCTGAGTAAGAAGAGCAAATCCACGGGTCTGTGAGGTAAGCTGGAACAGGCTTTTTGGGCCCAGACCTGTGTTTTAACCTGCAATTCTCTTATAACAAACAACACTTTTAGACAGCACAACACAAAACAGAAAGCACACAACCTTGCAAAAAAAGATGAAAAGGAATGACCTGATTCCACCAAGGATGCCAAACAAATGGGAACCAGTAGCAAAGCCTGCCTAATAAACTTGAGGATAAATAGCGGAGGAATTCTGCAAAGATAGCAGAGTTCAGACCCGGTGCTGACTCACCACACCAGCGTGCCCTCCACAGGCCACAAGTAGCAAGACACCTGGGCCTCCCTCCGGGGGTCCTGCGTCTGGTCAAAGGCTGTGGTCTGGGGCCACAGGCAGAGCAGACAGTATCTGTGTTGGGTCTCCAGCAGAAATTTGGAAATAAATGGGGACTACCCAAATTAGAATTTTAGAAGGCGATGTATTCAGAGCTTGCTACAGCTCTGAATTGCAGTCAGCCCCAATCACTTGCTTTTAGCAGAGACTCCAAGACAGGCAAGGAAGCTTGATAGTGAAGAAAAAAAAAATGGATAGGCCTCCAGTGTGCTCTGATTGGAGGCTGTCAGCATGGGGAAGCCAGAGTGAGCTAATGAGAAGTGGGTCGTCCTACACGACTGATTTGGGAATCTTATACGGCTTTCTCTGGTTGGTCCTGAGCAACAAGCTGGGGCCCAAAATGAGAGGAAGCTAGCAGTCGTTGACCGTGTCCTGATCATTCGGGCTGATTGCTGCAGAGGCATGGGGCCAAGCTGTACGTGATACATGTTCTGGCATTATCCGTCTGTATTTTCAGCCTCTCCATGAAGTCAGTGGTTTGTTTTTTGTTTTTAATCTAAAAAGTCTTTGTTGAACTGATAGTTGGACCAAGTCCTGTGGTTAGTAAGAGGTATAATTTTGGATGGGTTTCTCCAGTCCCTGCTTGACATGTTCCATTAGACCACTGGTCTGAGGATTTCTTTGGAGGCAATTTCATTTTTATAGCCTACTTGTCCTCATTTCCTTTCCTCTCATCCTGCTGTGTGACTCAGAGCCCTGAAGCGACATATGGCTGCAGCATGTCGCCCTGGGCTTGCCTGCCCAGAAGTGTTCCATATTCCAAAAAGGCTGTTAGAAACTCTTTGAAGTCCAAGGCTTTTTCTTTTGTTATTCTTTTAAATTGTCAATAATACTAACACAGTCATCTACACACAGAGGGTGATCAATAAGTGATTCTGACTCATTTAAAAATGTGCCTCAGATTCACCAAAGCCCAGAGCTTCCTTAGAGAGAAACTGGCTCATTAAAATGGTATCACACCAGGTCATCCTTATTACCTTCCCCCCAAATTATTAAATGTACATGTTACTGAGCAGGGTGCTTTGCAGACTACTTAAAAAGAAAAGAAAATCTATTTTTGATTGTGAAAAAATCTTTGAGAACCTGAGACAAACTGCCTTTGCACCTGAGCAGAATTGTAAGTTACTCAGTCCCAGAGAGGAAGAGAGAATTAAGCTGCTCATTATCAAGGCTCCTGGTAGTCCTGGCGCCCCACAGGTTCAGGCCGACCCTGGAACTCACAAACTGCCTGCTGGTGAGGCAATTAATGAATAAAGAACTGAGGAAAGGCTCTGAGGTTAAAAATTATCAAGAAGGGTTCGATATAATTTAAATAGGAAAACGAATACCCTGCATCTCCATTTTTAGCCGTGGTTCTCTGCAGTCGTTGAGTTTAGTTCTGTTTCTGTTCTACAGAATACCTGACTTGCTCACACTGTCAGTGGCAGTTTACAACTACTCAGTAGCTGCTGCAACCCAGCTCTCATTCTCTTCTTTACGTTCGGTATTACTGCCTGTGTGAAAGTGAGGGGGTTTTTTTGATGCCCTCAAGGACAGCTTTTATGTGTAGAAAAGACCATTTAGAGGTTTACTTAGGTTTCTTTTTAAATGAATATTTTATTTACTTGATTCTTTCTTAAGCTTTTAATGTACCTTTATAGTCTTTGAATTCTTTTTAAAAGTGTAGCAAATTTTTACAATTGCTTTTAAGGGAGATTTCAGAACCTTATTAAATTCCCTTAAACATCTTAGTTTATTAAATTTCCTTTTACGTTTAACATTTTACATTAAAATGTTCAATTTTCTTTTCAGCAAAACCATTGTCTAACTTAAATACAGTCTTCCTGGCTACTTAACTCTTCTTAATCTCATAAATTAAACTTATAAATACCTCAAGTTATCTTGAATTTTTAAAGAATGTACATAAATTTAGTAAGAATTGAATTTAATACCACACACCTAAATCAATTACACAAGTACACTTTAGAAAATGGAATTACAAGGGTATTAAGACAAATAAATAAGAAAATATAGTGGCAAATATGCAAGATTCCTTAATGCAAAATATTGACACTATGGATTTTATTATCTGAAGATTTTTATACATACTCCTAATTCTCCCTGGGCGAAAAGATGCTTAATCACTAAAGAGACATTTATGTCATACCAAAAATGTTTAGAAGTGCCTTCTGCATAAGGTGAGCTTCTAGAATGATTCTTTTTTTCCCCCTCCTTTTTTCTTTTTTACTGGTGTAAAAAATGCATAACATAAAATTTACCATCTTTACCATTTGTACCACAAGTATACATTTCAGTAATGTTGAGTATATTAACATTGTTGGGCAACCAATCTCCAGAACTTTTTCACCTGGAAAAAGTTGAAACTCTATATCCATTAAAAAACAACTCCCCATTTCTCCCTTCCCCACAGACCCTGGCAACCACCCTTCTACTTTTTCTTTCCATGAATTTGGCCACCCAAGATACATCATATAAAGAACATCATACAGTGTTTGTCTTTTTGTGCCTGACTTATCTCACTTAGCCTAATGCTCTCAGGGTTCATCCTTGTTGTAGTGTGTCAGAGTTTCCTTCCTATTTAAGGCAAAATTCTAGAATGATTCTTAATGACAACAGTGAGGGAGCTCAAACTAAGTCTTAGTTATAATCACTATACCTTTCAAAAGGGGATGGAGAAGAGTTTCACTTAGTTCATGTCCACGAATTGAAGCCTCAAATAAGTCACAGTTTTTCTAATATAGGCATAAACTGCTGATTCTCTCCACAGTTATGGTTTTCCCACTAGGATGCCTCTTGGATCTTAATACTCCTAACTTCATAAAACATTTATCTCTCAAAACAATATTTTAGGCTGGGGCTTATATGGGAACAAATGTATATTTATATCCCCAAAGCTCAATGCAATTTTTTTTTTTATCAAAATGATGAGAGGGAAAAGTTTTGAGTTGTGATCCAAATACAATTGACAGAATGACAGAATCAGTGTAGAAGCCTTGACAAGCATACCATAACATCAATAAAAACTCTTATTGTGACTCTTCTGATGTCCATAGGGTAAAGAGAAGTATGGAAGCACTACTGCACACAATACAATATTTAATTACAGTAATTTCACATCCTAATGTTAGAGTCTGTTGCTCACATGCAATTGTTTTCTGTATTTTAAGAAATTGGTTGGAGGCATTGAGTTGATGGTTAACTTATTAAAAGTGTTCCTATTTAAAATAATTGGACATAGGCTTCTGTTAACAATTTTCTGCATAACTGCTGATTGTCAGGAATAGTTTACTGACATTAATCAGGAAATGCCTGCATTTGTCTTCTAAAAGGACTGTGTGGCCCCCACTAAGATTGTTGCCACTTGCTTCATCATCTCATTTGGCTTTTCACTTCGTGTCCTAAAATGCTTAAGCAGCTTCCTATCTTGAAAAACCTTTGGACTTGACCATACCTTGTGTTCTTTTCATCTTTCTATCTTCTAGGATTCTAATTATTATACATATTAGAAGATATCTAATTAAATTCCAGACATCCCCATAGCTTTGTGGGTTTTTTTGCACTCTTGACTTTTAAAATCTTTCAACACTTGGACACACAATGTGATCATGTTCTTTATGTATCTGTATTACCTGTAGGTGTCTGCCTCTTAATCTGGCTTGTCAAATTAAAAAGCTCTTTTGGATGGGTTATAGAAATGTTTCTAATATTTAGCAAGTCCAATTTAGGTTTTAATTCTTTGTTTTAATAAATGAAAGCAGTAAATATGTATTTCAGGCTCCCATTCAAGCTGCTTCACTTCGTTAAATGGACAAAAACATTTTTGCTCTAATCCAAATAATGAAACAGTCACATTACAAAGTGACCAGAGTGATTTTGTCATCTGTAATCTTATTTTTTATTTTACCGGTCATGTTAGAATGAAAATGTCCAACTTGTTTGCTTTACAAAAGGGTCATAAGATCAAACTGTTAATTTTTCTCAACCTAGATTTTTATGACAATAACTGTAAAATATTAAAGTCAGAAGAAATTGTTACTAGCGTTAGAAGTTTCATGAGTTTTTGCTATCTATGAATGGGAGCAGATTAAAGAAGGATAGACCAGTGTATCCAGGAAGCTGGAAAGAATCTGAGATCCAAACCCTGGCAAAACCTCTTTTAACTCTAATCTGTTAACAACTAGTACCCCATTTGCAAGAAAAAAGAAACATTTCCAGACCAAAGAAAGGATAATACCATTCTAAAGAAAGGGTATATTCTGAGGAAACAGAAGAAAATTATTCCTCTGAAAGATATTTACTAATTTTTACATGGGAAATCATCTGAAAGTAATGATACTTTTCAGGTATACCACTGGGCAAGCCATAGTAGACGTCACAGAACAGAAAGGTTCTGAGACCTCAGACCATCTGTGCCATCATGACACAACTGTTTGTTCTAGAGAACTGTGGCCCAAGGAGATAAGACTATAAATCAGGAAATTTAACTATTTGTTCAGGGAATTTCTACAAACCAATTTTGTCCAGGTAAATAATTTGCTCATTTGGATAAACAGTTCTCCTACTGAGACAATACTTGCTAGCTGGCTTGGGCAAACAGCTTCCTAATCCTTCAGCAGTTTACTCATCAAAACACCTTGCTGTCTCCACCAATCCCAAATTATTGTGTCAAAACTATCACAATAATAAACTACCATGAAAGACTTGCTCTAAACCTTGTAAGTCCAGCTCCTTAAACCTTACAAATACTACTTCCTGAAATCTCCCTTCTGATATACTACGAAGACTATCATGGGGGTGCTCCCCCTTGTGACAGTAACTCTAATAAACTTAGCTTTGCTTGATCAGTAGGTTTCTCTGATGTTCTTTTTTGGAATTGACACTGACAACCCTGAAGACACAAGAAGATCTGATTGAGACCCTCTGGCTGACACAGCCCAAAGCCCTCAGCTCTGAAGCCACATGGACCCTTGAGGCTTCCTGAACCTCATGTTCAGGGACCTCTCCCACTGCAGTGGTCAAATAGGTCCTGCATTGGTGTTCAGACCCAATAGATTTATGTGAAGCTCACTAAAACTGAGTTTATTTTGTGTCCTGGGAATGAGAGGATTCCTCCTGGGAATCTTTGTCTATCTGGTCAGATTTGAAAACTCACATTTGGAGGGAAACGTAGCTTGTTATTCATAACACAATGTTTGGGTTCTTTTTCTGTTCTTGTCACTTTTTGTTGTGAGGCTCTAAGAGAAAATTCAGAGGGGAAAGGATTAGCATAGGTTCAATAGTTTGTTTCTCAATCCATCCCTGAGTACTGACAAGTTCAGAATGCCTCATCAGACTCACATCCTTATAGGACCAATTTTGCCTTGGGCCACCTATCCAAACCTAATAAAACTGTTCCTTTGTCTGGCCTGTGTTTCTTTGATAATCACTTAATTTTGTTTCTTTTGCTTGGAGCTGGAAGTCTGAAGCCTGTGAGACTTGCTGATTGGCCAGATTCTCACCAAGTGTTGCAGTTCTCATGAGGTCTTCTTTGACACTCTGGGGCACACATGTGCTGCCTTCACGCTTTCATTCATGTGAATATTTCTCTCATCAGCCTATTTCACCAAGGAGGTTTTAGAATTACTGTGGCCATTTCAGGGAATTTCTGACATGAACAAGATGCAAGTGGGAAGAAAACCCTGGGAGGAGATTCTCTGACTTGTGTGTCCAAACAAGAGGTTACTTTTTAAAAAAATTGAATTATAGGGCTTCCCTGGTGGCGCAGTGGTTGAGAATCTGCCTGCTAATGCAGGGGACACGGGTTCGAGCCCTGGTCTGGGAAGATCCCACATGCCACGGAGCAACTAGGCCCGTGAGCCACAACTACTGAGCCTGCGCGTCTGGAGCCTGTGCTCCGCAACAAGAGAGGCCACGATAGTGAGAGGCCCGAGCACCGCGATGAAGAGTGGCCCCCGCTTGCCACAACTGGAGAAAGCCCTCGCACAGAAACGAAGACCGAACACAGCCAAAAAAATAAATAAATAATTTTTAAAAAAATTTGAATTATAATTGTTTTACAATATTATATTAGTTTCAAATGTACAACATAGTGATTTGATAGTTTTATAGTTTATACTCCATTTAAAGTTATAAAATATTGGCTATATTCCCCCATGTACATCCTTGTATCTTATTTATTTTATACCTAGTCGTTTGTACCTCTTAATTTCCTTCCTCTATCTTGCCTCTCCCCCCAACCCCTTTCCCCACTGGGAAACACTAGTTTGTTCTCAGTATCTTTGAGTCTGTTTCTGTTTTATTATATTCATTTGTTTGTTTTATTTTTTAGATTCCACATATAAGTGAAATATCAATACCCATGATATTTTTCACAGAACTAGAACAAATAATACTACCACAAATACTAGAACAAATATTAGAACAAATAATGCAACCACAAAAGACCTCAAATAACCAAAGCAATCTTGAGGAAAAAGAACAAAACCAGAGGTATCAATCTCCCTGACTTCAGAATACACTACAAAGCCACACTAATCAAAACAGCATGGTATTGGCACAAAAACAGACAAATAGATCAATGGAATGGAATAGAGATTCCAGAAATAAACCCACACACATATGGTCAATTCGTCTGTGACAAAGGAGGCAAGAATATATGATGGATAAAAGACAGTCTCTAAGTGGTTTGGGGAAAACTGGACAGCTACATGTGAAAGAGGTTACTTTTTAACTTAAGAGATCCACCCCTCAAGTTTTCCTACTTTGGTGATTAATGAGTACCAGCTTTTTAATCATAAGTTTTGATGGAATGATTAAAGGTCCTAGTTATTGTTTAAATAAACTATAATGCTTTTTTCTCTTGTGTGTATATCTGTAAAAGTAGGGTTTCTTTCATCTGACCCCTTTCCCTTGCTTGCAGAGGTTAGATAATTAGCCTTTTATTGATAATTTTATATCTATCGTAAGCTGGTTTCCTCTTATTTCTTCTTTCCCTTTCTTTTTCCCTTCTCTTTGGAATTTTGGAAGTTAATTTGTTCATGAACATTGCTCTGTAATGATGTGTAAATTCTAGAATATCTAGTGTAGATATAAAGTTTAAACTTTCCAAAATAAAAAAAAGGGACAGAGGAAATATTAGATTGTTTGTGCTTCTTTTGTATGTTTTTCCTTGCCAAGAGTGAAACTCAGCAGAAAAGTTAGCTGTGATTTTAAGTAATGGATGTGGCTCCCAGCTAGAAAGAAAAACTCAACACTGAGAATTTTTGGCCAAATTTCACAGTCTTTAAATTCTTTTTTTTTTTTCCGGAATTAAAAAAAAAAAATCTTTATTCCAAATACAACAAAATAGCATAATAGTTAAGAGCACAAACTATGGTTCCAGAATCCCTGAGTTCAGACTCTGGCTCTGCCACCCATGGGCTATATGACCTTGGTGTAAACCTGCATTCCTCGGTAAAATTCTTGATATTATTACGGAGACTTATTTATATATGAAAAATCAGGAAGATATTCTTCTTAAATAGACAAGTCTTTGGACAAATTAGAGTAATTTAACTGTAGCTTTTAAATCAACATAATGTCTTACTAATTTTATCAACGTGTAAAAATGTTTAGCAAAATATTTTAGTTAGTATGAGCTTAATTTTTCATGATTTAAATGTTTAAGATTTCCTACATCATTTCCATGGATCCAGTAAATTATCTTTGTTTCCACAAGTTTTTTTAGGATTAAAAAAATAATAAAGTGTGTTTAAATGAAAATGTAATGAGAGATGTCTTTTCAAAGAGTTTAATCTTTTAAATTCTTGTTACGTGGCCTAAAATGTCAACAGCGCCAAAGTGAAGAAACCTTGTTTTAAACCAAAATTATGAATCCAGTCTGAATTGTCCAAGATTTCACCTTGATAATGTAGATTTGGATTCTTATATAAAAATACTTCTGAAGTAAGTTTCTTTAGAAATGGGGTTTTTAAAAGACTAACATATAAAATATTAAAATTTAGTTTATTTAATTCCTAGAATTCTGGGAATATTACATTTATGTAATAACTTATTAACTTGTATAAAACAGTCAGAACAGAGCTTTTTTCTTTTGTAAGATGTTACAATCTAATTTATTAATACCCTTTGGAGGTAGGAAAATATGTGAAATCACCCTAAAGGAGCTAAAGACTTTCCTCAATCACAAAAACCACAGAGAGAGTTTGCAGTTTTAGTTCTACAGCCTCAGCCTCGGGTAAAAGTAAACACAGAGCACAAAAACTCCACAATTCTTTTTCCTTTCCAGTGGACACAAAAATATTTTCTTAGTTGATATCAGTTCACAAATAGTCAAAAAGGAAAACAAACTAGATTCGCTGTTGTCTCTTACCTGACAAAGAACAGATCTCCATCACCCTTACAGAGATTACTAAATGTCAAGACCGTACCAAGAGATTATCAGAAATTGTAGTAATCAATCAGGAAACATTTATTAGCCATACACAAATCAAATTCATGTACACATCAGATGCTCAACTGACTATGCAATCAAGACGACCTACTAGACCATTTGTCCCTGTACTTGGCTGTAAAAAGCAACTTAGCCCAAACACCTAGTGAGACAAAACATAGACCAACTAACAAGCTTGACCAAGAACCAAGAAAGAAAACAAAAGTCAGGAGGGGAAAAGAAAGAAAGAAAAAAACTGGAGAAATAGCGAGTCAGCAAAGTAAGTTTCCACAGTTGATTGGAAATCACTGTAGGGGTCAAGGAAAAATATGCCTCAGCTTAGCAGCACATTAAGTTCACTTCTTGGAGAATGCTGTTCTACTGAATCCAACAGGCAAGGCCACTCCGGTATCTCAGTTGATGACCTATCAACATGTTGATGTATATTTTTCAAATAATTGAAACACAGCTCTCATACAAATATAGAATGAACACAGGTTCATATTCTGCCCAATTTTTAAAATAATGAAGAACCTATCAAGAGCTATGAGGGGTCTGAGATTTTACCCTAGTTGCGAGCTAAAAGGTTGCCTGCCATGGATTCATGGGTGCTAGCAAAGACACAAGATGCCTGGGTAAGAGGCAGAAAGAAATTTATTACAGCACAGCAAGCTGCATGAGCACAAGCATATTTGGTACCAGTTTTTCAAACCACAATTTCCACACAGTGCTATGAAGAAGGCCAGGTGACACCTGCACATGCAGTGGGTTGCATTCTAGGAGAGAAACTCTGAGCTTAGGTAGTACACACTAAGCATGCCTGACCCCCGTCCCACTCAGGAGGGAGACCTATCTCTATCTTCCAAGGCTCTAAGCAAACCTGCACTTTCCTCTGGAAGCAAACACTGTATCTTCCAAGGCTGTTGCTATACAAACATTCTTGAAAAGATAATTCAGAACAAAGGCAGTTAGTACCTCTGCTCACAAGACACACAGAAATGTGAGAGACCCAAGGAGGATTATCTCCTAATATTAGCAAGTAAGATGGTAAAGCTAATTCAACAATATTTTGAGGAACTATTTAAAGGCACTTGAATAAAGTAATATTAGAATAAGATTGCAAGGTATGATACAAAACTTGTTACTTCACAGGAAAAAAACAAACAGAAAAACCCCAACTTAATTCTGGGAGTTAACTTTTCTTTCACACAGAAATCTACAAGATAACATGAATTTTACATTGTCTGGGCTCTAATCAAATAGTAAAGAGAATAGTAAAATATAGGTAGACGTGCCAGTTTAATTTTCTTAAAGAAAAATAATCCTCAGATGTTTTCATTAAATAATGATCCAGCATGACATTGAAAATGTATATTGTACTCTCTTGGCTTTATTTCTAAGATTTGGATGATTTTTCATGAACTGTGAACATGATATATTTGTTCATAATTTGATGTCTTTGCATGCATACTTACCTACCTTCACTGTTTGTATGGTGAACAGCATCCTTCAAAATCTTACCTAAATTCTTTGCTAACACTAAGTTTGCTAAGACTAATATCCATAGTTTTCTTGGTAATATTCAGGGTAAAAAAAAAGATTATCTAGAACACTGAGATAACCAATTTTCTTTGATCAATTTGCTCATGTCCTAGAAGAAAACAAACAATGTGTCTCCTATCCAGGGATTTATCAATTGCATTAATATTTTCAAAGAACAAACTTTTTGTTTTGTTAATTTTTTCCATTATTGGCCATCTTCAATTTCATTGATTTTTGCTCTGATTTTATTGTTTCTTTCTTTTGACTTACTTTGGATTTAACTTTCGTTTTTAGGTTCCTAAGGTAGAAATGCAGATCAGAGTTGTTAAATATTTCTTCATGTCTAATATAAGCATTTAGAACTATAGATGCCTCTCTAAACATTGCTCTAGTTGCATTCTGCATATTTTGATTTGAAGTCTTTCATTATTATTCACCTCAAAATATTTTAGATTTTCATTGTGATTTCTTCTTTGACCCCTGTTATTTTGACCCCTGTTAAATTATTTTATTTATTTATTTATAAATTTATTTATTTATTTATTTTTAATTTATTTTTGGCTGTGTTGGGTCTTTGTTGCTGCACATGGGCTTTCTCTAGTTGCAGTGAGTGGGGGCTACTCTTTGTTGTGGTGCGCGGGCTTCTCATTGTGTTGGCTTCTCTTGTTGCGGAGCATGGGCTCTAGGCGTGCGGGCTTCAGGAGTTGTGGCATGTGGGCTCAGTAGTTGTGGCTCACGGGCTCTAGACCACAGGCTCGGTAGTTGTGGCTCACCAGCTTAGTTGCTCCGCGGCGTGTGGGATCTTCCCGGACCAGGACTAGAACCCATGTCCCCTGCCCTGGCAGGTGGATGCTTAACCACTGGGCCACCAGGGAAGTCCCAACCCCTGGTTTATTTAGAAGTATATTAATTTCCAAGTAATTGGAGAGTTTCTAGATATTTTTTGTTACTATATTCTGCCTTTAATCAACCTTGTTCAGGTGTTATTTTTGTACCAAAAACTGCACTCAATTCAAGTATACAATTTGATAAGTTTTAACAGATATATAACTCTTAAGATATCACTGCCAGTCCAGAGACTGAATATTTCCATCAACCCCTGAATGTCTTCATGCTCCTTTGCAATTCATTACTTTCTCTGCAATAGTAGGTTAAAATGATTTAAAAGATATACCATATAAAAAATAATCAAAAACTTGGAATGGCTATATTAATATCATATAATGTAGCTATCAAAGCAAGGAAATATTACCCAGGATAAAGAGAGATTTATGATGATCATTCAAATGAACATGGAACATTCTCCAAATAGACCATACTGTGGGTCCTATAACAAATCTCGGCAATTTTTTAAAAATTGACTCATATGAAATAAGAGAAATACAAACTTTGACAATCAGGAGAGGTAGCCTGGCATTTTTTTTTCAAGGAAAAACAATAAATTTGTTCAGAGTAAAGTTCTGTTTGTTCTAGAATATTAAAGAACATAGTGAAGGATAAAACTTGAGTGTGTATAGCAAGTTGTAGAAGATTTCAGGTAAGTGAATTTTATTTGCAATACTTCAGAATATCTGAATCTGAAAGAAAATAGACAAAATATTTTAAAATTTTGGCAAAGTTTTGCTTAATTTTGATGAGTTTGTTTGTAAAGGTATGTTAATATCCTTTACTGCCAAAGACTAAGTTAATGCAGTACTGGAATTCTATTTTCTCCCTGTGAAAATATAAATCGATCTTGAAATATCTAGTCTGCTTTTTTAACAAGGGAAATAAGATTATTCTTTACCTTCTGCCTAATCTGCAAGTTTAGCAGAAATTCTGTATACCGCTAGAATAAGTTCTTGTAATTTGTGCTGACTTTATTATGTTCTTGATTATCAAAAAAAAAAGTTCGTCTCTTCAGAACAGCTAAAGTTCCTTACAATTTTGTTACCTTCTTCTATTTTTATTGTAAAATATAATTTTCACTTTGATTTATGTATAGTTAGCCTCTTACTCATCTCTGCTCACAGGTAATTGTGCTCCTGGCTAATCACATAACCAAATCTGTTTTTTTTTTTTTGGCCACATGGAGCTGCATGTGGGATCTTAGTTCCCCAACCAGGTATGGAACCTGGGCCCTTGGCAGTGAGAGCTCAGAGTCCTAACCATTGGATAGCCAGGGAATTCCCCAAATCTTTTTTTTTTTTTAATTCACGTTCTTTTATTTATTTGTTTATTTATTTATGACTGTGTTAAGTCTTCGTTTCTGTGCGAGGGCTTTCTCTAGTTGCGGCAAGTGGGGACCACTCTTCATCGCGGTGCGCGGGCCTCTCACCATCGTGGCCTCTCTTGTTGCGGAGCACAGGCTCCAGACGCGCAGGCTCAGTAATTGTGGCTCACGGGCCCAGTTGCTCCGTGGCATGTGGGATCTTCCCAGACCAGGGCTCGAACCCGTGTCCCCTGCATTGGCAGGCAGATTCTCAACCACTGCGCCACCAGGGAAGCCCCCCCAAATCTTTTTTGATAATTCTTTATTTTGCTTCCTCAAGATTAGGTCCTAATTCAAAAAAATAAAAATTTTAGGATGTCTTTTTCATTTTTTTTTTATTGTGGTAAAATATATGTAACATAAAGTTTACCATCTTAACCATTTTTAACTGTACAGTTCTATAGCATCAAGTACAAAAAGTTACTTCACATTATTGTGCACCCATCACCACCATCCATTGCCAGAACTTTTTCATCTTTCCCAACTGAAACTCCATACCCATTAAACAATATCTCCCCATTCCTCCTTCCCTCCAGCCCCTGGCAACCATCATTCTACTTTCTGTCTCTATGAATTTGACTACCCGAAGTAGTTAATGGAATCATATAGTAGTTGTCCTACTGTGACTGGTTTATCTCACTTAGAATATCTTCAAGTTTCACTGTGTTGTGTCATGTGTCAGAATTTTCTTCCTTTTTAAGGCTCAGTAATATTCCAATGTATGTATATAATACATTTTGTTTATTCACTCATCCTTCAATGGACACTTGGATTGCTTTCACCTTTTGGCTATTGTGAATAATACTGCTATGAACATGGGTGTACAAATATCTCTCCGAGATCCTGCTTTTAAGTCTGTGGGGTATATACCCAGAAATGGAATTGCTGGATTAAATGGTAATTTTATGTTTAATTTTTTTCTAGGAACTGTTATACCAATTTCCATAGTGGCCACACCATTTTATATTCACGCCAGCAATGCCAAGGGTTCTAGTTTCTCCACATGCTTGTCAACACTTATTTTCTGGTTTTTGATAATAGCTATCCCAATGGTTATGAAATGATACGTCACTGTGGTTTTGATTTGCATTTCTCTAATGATTAGTGATCTGAATATTTTTTTCATGTGCTTATTGGCCATTCGTATATCTTCTTTGGAGAATTGTCTATTCAGTTCCTTTGTCCATGTTCAAATCTAGTTGTTTATTTCTTTTGTTATCAAATAGTAGGAGTTCTTTATATATTCTAGATGTTACCCCCTAATTAGATACATGATTTGCAAGTATTTTCTCCCATTCCATGGGTTTCCCTTTCACTCTCTTGATAGTGTTATTTGAATACACAAATATTTTAAATTTTGATGTAGTCCAATTTATCTATTTTTTTCTTCTTTTGCCTTTGCTTTTGGTGTTATATCCAAGAAATCATTGCCAAATCCAAACTCATGAAGGTTTTCCCATATGTTTTCTCCCAAATTTTTTTTTTTTTTGGCTGCGTAGGGTCTTCGTTGCTGCACGTGGGCTTTCTCTAGTTGCGGCGAGCGGGGGCTACTGTTCATTGCGGTGTGTGGGCTTCTCATTGTGGTGACTTCTTTTGTTGCGGAGCATGGGCTCTAGGCGCACAGGCTTCAGTAGTTGTGCGTGAGCTTCCGTAGTTGTGGTGCACGGGCTTAGTTGCTCCGTGGCATGTGGGATCTTCCTGGACCAGGGATTGAACCTGTGTCCCCACCTGCACTGGCAGGTGGATTCTCAACCACTGCGCTACCAGGGAAGTCCAGTATTAGCTCTTATGTTTAGGTCTTTGATTCACTTTAAGTTAATCTTTTGTATATGGTGTAAGGTAAGAGTTCAACTTAATTCTTTTGCATGTGAATATTCAGTTTTCCTGGCACCATTTGCTGAAAAAATATGGAACACTTTACAAATTTCCATGTCATACTTGTGCAGGGGCCATGCTAATCTTCTCTATATCATTCCAGTTTTAGTTTATGTGTTGCCAACATGAGCATTAGATGTCTTTCAAAATTAAAATTATATTTGGGATTTCTCAAAGAGCCCCTGGAAAATCACAGTGATTTACACATTTATCTTATAAAAAGAGAGATGCCAGAAATATTTTAGGTTACTTTGATATACTTTATACTCTTGAACTAGCTCATTACTATATAACGAGTTCATGAGAATTATCAAATGAAAAGATAATTTTGTACAGATTAAATGTTATTCATATAAAATATTATGAGATTGTACATTGTGCACCATAAATTGACAGGGTCAAGAGATTTGTTGATGCCTTCGTTGTCCATGATGTAATCTAATCCAAGGAAATATATTAATAAAATTCTTATCTATTATACCATAATGGAAAAGTTTACTCTTTTCAGTTTTGATACTGTTAGTCACTGTAATAAGTCAATCTCATCAATTTAGTTATACTATGAAGCAGGCAGTTCTGCTTCCTCAGTGGTTATAATACAAAACTATTCTTAACCAAATCCAGGAGCTATAGCACTGAAATAGTTCTTCAAGAGAAGGATTTCAAAAACTTATGTTAAAATGAGAAAACATAATGTGTAAGCCATGTGTTGTAAAATTACTATAAACTACTATACCCCCAAGGCAATTATTTTATTTTGGAAAGATCTTCAGAAATAGCCTGAAAACACTGCTTTGGCTTTGTCAATTAAAAAAAAAAATTAACAAATCAATTGAGTTTTTTAAGAGTATGTTAAAACTGCAAAGTCATTTTTTGCTCTTTTTGATGTATAACATTTAGTTATGCATTAATATATTTTAAAACATATATTCAGTCCCAAATAAAGCCTATTTCATTTTAAATATTATTTTTGGCATAGTAGGCTTTGTCTTACATAACTAATTCAAGGAAATTAAGCACCTTTGTTTTTTACTCTTTCCAATAGGAAAGAGTCTAAATTTATGCTTATATATTTAAAAAATGACCAAATATTAAAATTTTAAATATTTTTAAATATTAAAATTATTACTTTAAATGAATATTGTATTGTGTTCTTTGTTGATGTGCAAAATAAAATATTTATATAAATTATTAAATTTACTTTTTTATTGTATACCATACAAAAATGGATAAAATGTTTTTTTTTAAACTTGGGGCGTTCATAAGTAAAACATTAGAAAATGTTAGGCTATCTACTTTATAGAAAATTTTCGTAATAAAAACTAATAATATATCTATGTTAGTGAAAAAAGTTAACCCACAATTTTATAAAAAAACTCAATGAAAAGGGAAATGTTTCTAATCGATAATATACATAAATCCTAATTGTGTCTAGGCATTCATAAGATTTATATCAGTGGAAAGTACCATTTAAAAAATGTTGTAGCTGCTTGTATAGTGAAGCCACTCAAGATGGCTGCTGTTTGTTTTTTTGGCCACGCCGAAGGGCTTGCAGGATCTCAGTTCCCAGACCAGGGATTGAACCCGGGGCCACACAGTGTCACCATTACACTGGACCTCCAGGGAACTCCCAAGATGGCTGTTCTCTTGCTCTCTGTACATCCCCTGCTCGACCAAGTGCCTGCTTCACCTACACCCTACTCACATGACTGACCTTCCTACGAACTTGCCCCAGGCCCCAGCTACTGATTTCTAGCTTTAATTAGAACTCTTCCACTATGCTTCTCAGAGGGAAGGTGAGGGGTGTACCCCTCTGCTTGTTTCCCTGGTAACCTGTGAGCCCACCTGATGTCAATTCCCCCTGTGATGGGTAACCTCCCCCTGCCTCTGGGAGCGAAGACTGCCAGCATGTTCTCCTGCCTCACACGGTGGCGTGTTGCTCCAGGACCTTGCTTCAGACATGTAAGCTCCCCTGGTCCGGTAAGTCATTGATGTTTCTGTTACTCTGTTTCTGTCCCTGCTCTGGGCTTAGTCTTTGGTCCTGAGGCTGGGCAAGGCGTTGTAGGCCTGCGCGGTGCAGCCCAACAATTGGCGGAGCCTCCAGGTGACCCAGGAAACTCCCCGTGAACACTGAGATGTCCGGAAATAAGGATGGGGGATGGGAGGTTTCAGGGGCCGTCCACTAGCACGTGGTGCCCGAAAGTTGCAGGTGTGATCCCGGGGTGGCCGCCCACTAGTATGTGGGGCCCTCTGGTGACTGTCCTTGATGAATGGGGGCCGCCAGGAGAGTACTGAGAACTCACAGACACCCCCAAGGCTGTTGTGGAGAAATTAGCTGCCATCCTGGTGGGGAAAAAAGAAGTTAGAGACAATAAGGCGGTGGCCGCAGCTGTGGGCTGGCAGTTGCTTTTTGTATTAAGAAAGGCCGCAGAGGCTGAGCTACCAATTGAGGTGAAGGTTAACTTGAAAGGTGATTCCTGTTCCTGTGAAAGTGAGGCATGTGAATGTGAGTGAATGATATTGATATGTATTATTGTTTATTACTGTTATTTCTTTCAACTGAATTGGCTTATTTAAAAACTGGAAAAAAAATCCCTGAAACTGGCCAAGATGGGAATCTTTTGACATTCTAAAACTGGTTTTTGCATACGCCATTAGAGGAAGTTAGCTTTCTAGAAGGAATTGGTATTTCTGTTCTTGTGCTTTTGAGATGTAAATGATCTACTTGGGCTCTCAGGAACTTTAACCATATGTGATCTTTAAGAGTGAAGGAAAAAAAAAGAGGCCTTGTAAAACTGTTTAGAAACAATTATGTTTTGGGAATGTCTATGTAGAACAGTCTCTCCAGATTTTGGTAACTTGCAACTGAACTAAGTTAAATGAAGAGAATTCATTGATTATCTGGATAGTCATTTCAAATAGGGTAAAATACTGGAACATTAATTGCTGGGCGGGTCTAAGTTTACCTACTTTTGCCTTCTTAGGAGAGGAAGACTAAAGCCTAAGTTTTCCTGCTGGTATGACAAACAGTTCACAGTTACTTGCTTGTTGCTTTTTGCCAGAGATTAAGGGTTTTGTTGTTGTTGCTGTTGTTTTTCCAGCTTTACTGAGATATAATTGATATATAATATTGTATACATTTAAGGTGAATGTGCTTATTTTATACATTTATATATTGAAAATGATTACCACCATAGCTAACACCCCCATCATGTCACATAATTACCAATGTCTTTTTGTGGTGTGTACATTTAAGATCTACTCTCTTAGCAACTTTAGGTATATAATACAGTATTAATAACAATAATCACTGTGCTGTACTCTGGATCCCAGAACTTACTAGTCTTACAACCGAAAGTTTCTAACTTTTAGTGGCTATATATTTTTAAAAATTTATTTTATTGAAGTATAGTTAATTTACAATGTTGTGCTTATTTCTGCTGCAGAGCAAAGTGATTCAATTATACATATATACATTCTTTTTCATATTCTTTTCCATTATAGTTTTTTTTTTAATTATTAGCACCTTTAATTATTATTTATTTATTTGTTTATTTTTGGCTGTGTTGGGTCTTCGTTTCTGTGCGAGGGCTTTCTCTAGTTGCGGCAAGCGGGGGCCACTCTTCATCGCGGTGCGCGGGCCTCTCACTATCGCGGCCTCTCTTGTTGCGGAGCACAGGCTCCAGACGTGCAGGCTCAGTAGTTGTGGCTCACGGGCCTAGTTACTCCGCGGCATGTGGGATCTTCCCAGACCAGGGCTCGAACCCGTGTCCCCTGCATTAGCAGGCAGATTCTCAACCACTGCACCACCAGGGAAGCCCTCCATTATAGTTTTTTACAGGATATTGAGTATAGTTCACTATGCTATACAGTAGGACCTTGTTGTTTATCCATTCTAGCTATAACAGTTTGCATCTGCTAATCCCAAACTCCCAATCCTTCCCTCCCTGGATCCCCTCCCCTTTGGCAACCACAAGTCTGTTCTCTATATCCGTGAGTCTGTTTCTGTTTCATGGACAGGTTCATCTGTGTCATATTTTAGATTCCACATAGAAGTGACATCATACAGTGTTTGTCTTTCTCTTTCTGATTTACTTCACTTCGTATGATAATCTCTAGGTCCATCTGTGTTGCTGCAAATGGAATTATTTCATTCTTTTTTATGGCTGAGTAGTATTCCATTGTGTGTGTGTGTGTGTGTGTGTGTGTGTGTGTGTGTGTGTGTGTGTGTATACACCACATCTTTATCCATTCATCTGTCGGTGGACATTTAGGTTGTTTCTGTGTCCTGGCTATTGTAAATAGTGCTGCTATGAACATAGGGGTGCATGTATCATTTCAAATTATAATTTTGTCCAGCCAGATATGTGCCCAGGAGTGGGATTGCTGGTTCATATGGCAACTCCTTTTAGTTTTGTGAGGAACCACCATACTGTTCTCCTTAGTGGCTGCACCAATTTACATTCCTACCAACAGTGTACGGGGGTTCCTTTTTCTCCACACCCTCTCCATTGTTTGTTATTTGTAGACTTCTCAATGATGGCCATTCTGACCAGTGTGAGGTATTACCTCATTGTAGTTTTGATTTGCATTTCTCTAATAATTAGCGACGTTGAGCTTATTTTCATGTGCCTTTTGGCCATCTGTATGTCTTCTTTGGAGAAGAATTTAGGTATTCTGCCCATTTTTCGATTGAGTTGTTTGTTTTTTTGTTATTGAGTTATATCAGCTGTTTGTATATTTTGGAAATTAATCCCTTGTCAGTCACATTATTTGCAAATATTTTCTCCCAGTACATAGGTTGTCTTTTCATTTTGTTTATGGTTTCCTTTGCTGTGCAAAAGCTTATAAGTTTGATTAGGTTCCATTTGTTTATTTTTTCTTTTATTTCTGTTGCCTTGGGAGACTGACCTGACCTAAGAAGACATTGGTACAATTTATGTTAGAGGATGTTTTGCCTATGTTCTCTTCTAGGAGTTTTATGGTGTCATGTCTTGTTTTTAAGTCTTTAAGCTGTCTTCAGTTTATTTTTGTATATGATGTGAGGGTGTGTTCTAACGTCATTGATTTGCATGTGGCTGTTCAAATTTCCCAATACCACTTGCTGAAGAGACTGTCTTTTCCCCATTGTTGATTCTTGCATGCTTTGTCAAAGATTAGTTGACCATAGGTGTGTGGGTTTATTTCTGTGCTCTCTATGCTGTTCCATTGATCCATATATCTGTTTTTGTGTCAGTACCATGCTTTTTGGTTACTGTAGCTTTGTGCTATTATCTGAAGTCTGGGAGGGTTATGCCTCCAGCTTTGTTCTTTTTCCTCAAGATTTCTTTGGCAATTCTGGGTCTTTTATGGTTCCATATAAATTTTAGGATTATTTGTTCCAGTTCTGTGAAAAATGTCATGAGTAGTTTAAAGGAATAGCATTAAATCTGTAGATTGCTTTGGGTAGTATGGCCATTTTAACAATATTAATTCTTCCAATCAAAAAGCATGGGATATCTTTCCATTTCTTTAAATCATCTTCAATTTTCTTTATTAAAGTCTTATAGTTCGCAACATATGTCTTTCACCTCCTTGGTCAGGTTTATTCCTAAATATTTTATTTTATTTTTGATGTGATTTTAAAAGGTAATTTTTTTTTACATTCCCTTTCTGATATTTCATTGTTAGTGTAGAAAAATGCAACCAATTTCTGTATGTTAATCTTGTATCCTTCTACCTTGCTGAATTCATTTATCAGTTGTAGTAGTTTTTGTGTGGAGTCTTTAGGGTTTTCTATAGATAATATAATGCTATCTGCATATAATGACAATTTTACCCCTTCCCTTCCAATTTACATACCTTTTCTTTCTTTCTTTCTTTCTTTCTTTTTTTTTTTGTGTGTGATTGCTGTGGCTAGGACTTCCAATACTATGTTGAATAGAGGCGGTGAGAATGGTCATCCTTGTCTTATTCCAGATTTTAGCAGGAAGGCTTTCAGCTTTTCACTGTTGAGTATTATATTGGCTCTGGGTTTGTGAAAACCAGGGATGACCTTACCTTCCTTATAACACTGCTGCCATTAACTCCCTCTCCATTGATCCAGTAAGCACTTGGCTCCAAAATTTGCCCACATCCTGGCGAATGACTGGTTTTAGCATACTAGGTATCTTACTCTTGATACTTTGGCTGCTGGTGTCTGTATTGCATGTGTGGTATCTTGTTTCAGTGCCCCCTACATACCTGACCCCAGGGATGTCATAGAAGAGTGGCAGACCAAGATTATAAGGATTGGGCAGGGTATGTAGGGGTGGAGTGTATGGTCAGGCCACTCAAGATGGCTGTTTTCTTGCTCTCTGTAGATCCCCTGCTTGACCAGTGCCTGCCTCACCTATACCATACCTACATACCTGCCCTGGGCCCCAGCTACTGATTTCTAGCTTTATTTTATTTTATTTTATTTATGGCCTCACTGCACGGCATGCAGGATTCCCCAACCAGGGAACAAACCCGTGTGCCCTGTAGTGGAAGCACAGAGTCTTAACCACTGGACTGCCAGGGAAGTCCCATGGTATCTAGCTTTAGATCAGAGCTCTCCACTATGCTTATCAAATGGGAGGTAAAGGGTGTGCCCCTTTGCTTGTTTCCCTGTACTGATTTTCATAACTGATGAACCTATAACTAATAACCTACCTCTACCCCATGTCCTGCCCGCCATTGGCCACACACCATGGGGTGTCACTCCAGGACCTTGCTGCAGACATATAAGATCTCCCTGTCCATTAAGCCAGTGATGTCTCTGTCGCTGACTCTGGGCTCTTTCTTTGGACTTGAAGCTGGGCGAGTACAGGCCTTGTTAGCCTGCAGGGTGCAGACCAAAACTGCTGAATTTTAAAGTTTTACTGAACTTTAGAATTCTTTGTTTTAGAAGAGTATTTTGACATCTTATCCATTTTATAAGGCATCTAGATTAAATAGGGCTTCTTAGCAATGTTTACATAGTAAGAGTTTGGTAGCTGAGAATAGAAATATATATAGCCTTTGTAGTTTCAACTTAAGGATAAATCCCCTTTTTTCTCCAGCCTCTGGTCCTCATAAGTTCAAATATTTTGCTAATGGCAAATTCACTATGCCTGGGACTTTCAAGAATGTTAAAGCCTCCTATTCTTCATGACACATAGGCAAGTGCTGGGATGGCTTCTGAGCCTTTCAAAGAGTATTATTTTTATCGTTTTGTGTGTGTAAAGAAACTACAGGAAACAGGGTTGTTTGAGGATACTTTCAGTATCATCTTAGGTAATTGTTGAGCATCCCTCCAGCTTCAGAACTTATTTGTGGAAACCTCTTTATCTACCTGCCCCTACGTGTGACTTCTAGATTCCCAACCGTGTTTTGAGGTGCCATCCTGAGGGTCAAGGATTTACACAGAGTATTTTTTCAGCCTTAAGTTAGTATATTCAGATTACGTGTGTGAATTCTGGGCTACAGTTTGTGCTGTTTATGTTGCCACAAGAATATGAAAGAATGGACATTGAAGTTGGCAGCAATCAGAAGCAATACTTGGGGAAAAACAAGAACAACAACAGAACAATTTTGGGCAAAGGATATTTTTGAGGAGTATTTTTTAGAGGAAGAGGAGCTTAAAGCATTTAATATTCTGAATAGAAAAGGAAATTTTACAGGTTGATTATTGCCCCTTCTCCATCCCCTGTGACCAGCAGTCAAATCCTTTTCTATTATCAAGCCTAAAAAAATAGGAAACAGCTGAATGGATTACTGTCAACTTGAATATCCAATAGTACAAGCTCTAGGTGATAAAATATATTGCAATTAAAGCCTTCAGTAACCTCAGCTATGTTAAAAAATACTTAAGAAAAAATACTGGAAGAACATAAATCAATTACTTACTTAAAATTGAGTCAGGAGAACGAGTTAATGGGTTTTTTCACCTTTGTAACATTTTACTTTACTCTCCAAATTTTGTGTAATAAATCAGTTCAGTGCTTAACTAAAAATAAAAGGAACTGAAACCTACAAAACCCTCCAGGATGCCCTTTTGAAGCTTTAGGCTGAAGAGAAGGGAAAGAGGTAGACACAGAAGGTAATATAAATCAAGTTTTAATTTAATTCTTTTCACTAACCACCATACTGCTATGTCAAAATAACAAACATTTTCCTGTGTCATTAATACAGAACATATTGTTCCTATATTGGGAATACACTTGTAGAAGAGTTATGGAGTACCTGGCAAAAAAAGTAGCCAAGTTTATGATAGAAAGTTCTGTATTCCCCTGGTAAATGCATGTTTGTTATTCCAGCTTTGGCAATAGCAACTAAGCACTTCTGTTAAAGTTACCAAGTTACTTACTCCCCGGTTTCCATGGTAACCATTTTTTTTAGGGGGGGTTTAATATGTGTAGAAATCACAAAATGAAGAATAGAGTTTCTTCCAGAAGTAAGTTCCACAGCACAAGGCTGAGAGGTGCGTGGTCTGTGTTGATGGACCTTAAAATGAATTGACACTTATGGTCCCTTTGTAATGATCATAGTGTATTGTTCTTCAACCAAACTAAAGGAAGATGTGGAAATGAGAAGAAACAATCAATATCGGATTTAATTTCAAAAACAGGAAAAATACTGCTTAAAACTGAGCATGCTAATTGACTAGAGCTGAAGAGCTGTGAAAGTAATTCCCTCACAATGTTTCTTTTGTCTGCCCCTAGAAAGGAATGCATAGGTTACACACATAGAATCCCTTTACTATGGTAACAGCAACTTTCCCCAGGGCAACAGGAAATAGGAAGGGAAAGTTTTTCTACAGGTCTGCGGTGGAGTTAAATAGGTGAACTTTTTGGTAAACAATTAGTCTTCACCAGGCTTTGACTCTCCCTTCGACAAGGACCCCTTCTCCTTCCTTTTCCTCCCTTCTATCGAATAAGGTCATTATGTTATATATTATAGATCATTATGTTAGATATTTACTCACGATAAGGAATATGCTCATAACCACAAGGAATTATGCTCTAAGGGTGGCATTTAAAGCATAAAGAAAGGTTAGAGAAAAGAGAATCCTTTAGTGAGCTTTACACTCCTGTAGCTGCCTTCTTATAAGGCCATAAAGTTAGTCCTATTCAGAAAGATTTATATATTTTTTTCTATTTTTAATTGTGGTAAATAACATAAAAATTACCATATTAACTCTTTTTTAGTTGCACAACAATGTGTATATTTATATTGTTGTTCAACATACCTTCACAACTTTTTCATGCTGCAAAACTGGAACTCTATACCCATTAAATAACAATTCTCTATTTCTCCCTCCACCCCAGCCCCTGGCAACAACTATTCTACTGTTCAATAAAAATTTGGCTACTTTAGTTAACTCATGTAAGTGTTATAATACAGTGTCTGACTTTTTGTGACAGGCTTATTTCACTTAGCATAATGTCCTCAAGATTCATCTATGTTGTAGCATGTGACATGATTTCCTTCCTTTTTAAGGCTGAATCATATTCCAAAGTATGTATATACCACATACTTTGGACTGATTCCAACTCTTGGTTACTGTCAATAATGCTACTATAAACATGGGTGTGCAAATATTTCTTCAAGATTCTGCTTTCAATTCTTTTGGATATATACCCAGAAGTGGGTTTGCTAATTGTGTTTTTAATACTTTGAGGATTAAAGTACTGTTTTCCATAGCGTATATACCATTTTGCATTTCACCAACAGGGCACCAGATTTCCAATTTCTGCACATCCTTGCCAACGCTTGTTATTTTCTGTTTTTGGCTTTGGGTTTTTTTTTTTTTGCTGGTCATTTTAACAAGTGTGAAATAATATCTCATGGTGGTTTTGAAGACATTTTTTGATACTACTTTTTTTTTGCACTAGACCATCCAATTTATAAATGTTACCTATAGCTTCTCTAAATTAATATATCATATAGCTGCAAATATTACAATACTTGGCATTGTATTGCCAACAGTGATACAAAAGAACTAAAAAGGTTAGGGATTTCCCAGGGCTCACAGGAAATTAGTGATAAATTTGGAGTTCTCAGAGGAAATTAGTGATAAATTGGGAGTTGAATTGGTAGCTATGGATCCCCCAGCTATTTACTTAATTCCTGGAAGCACACCTAAACTCCTAGCTTCCATGTTCTGTTACTATTTCTATGTGCAAAAGTATGTATTTTTTATTACCTAATATATTTATTTATTTATTTTTGGCTGCACTGGGTCCTCGTTGCTGCGCGCGGGCTTTCTCTAGTTGTGGCGAGTGGGGGCTGCTCTCCATTGCGGTGCTCAGGCCTCATTGTAGTGGCCTCTCCGTTGCGGAACACGGGCTCTAGGAACGAGGCTTCAGTAGTTGCAGCACTTTGGGCTCAATAGTTGTGGCACGCTGGCTCCGGAGCACAGGCTCAGCAGTTATGGTGTACTCAGTTAGTGGCTCCATAGCATGTGGGATCTTCCCGGACCAGGGCTCGAACCCGTGTCCCCTGCATTGGCAGGCAGACTCTCAACCACTGCGCCACCAGGGAAGCCCCTAGTACCTAATATACCTAATATACACCAAGTTTTTATGAAGAACCATGTTTTATATTTCCATGTTAACATAAAAAGGACTCTTTACAAGTTACTTAAGTGATAACGAGGAGGAAATTATTTCTGATTAATGATAATCATCATATAATACAAGTCAGTAAACAGTTAAGGGATACACAAAACAATTAGACGTAAACTAATTATATCAAAAACAGTAATCATGAGGGGAGGAGACTACAAATGCAGTATTTTATTTATTTATTTTTATTTTTGGCTGTATTGGGTCTTCGTTTCTGTGCGAGGGCTTTCTCCAGTTGCAGTGAGTGGGGGCCACTCTTCATCGCGGTGCGCGGGCCTCTCACTATCGCGGCCTCTCTTGTTGCGGAGCACAGGCTCCAGACGCGCAGGCTCAGTAGTTGTGGCTTACCGGCTTAGTTGCCCTGCGGCATGTGGGATCTTCCCAGACCAGGGCTCGAACCCGTGTCCCCTGCATTGGCAGGCAGACTCCCAACCACTGCGCCACCAGGGAAGCCCTAAATGCAGTATTTTAAAAATGCATTTGAAATTAAGAGATCAGCAACTTAAAGCAACCATGTATGTATATATATATATATATATATATATATATATATATATATATATATATATATATATATATATATATATATGACTGCTGTTAAAAATAACCTCATGGTAACCACAAACCAAAAATCTATAATAGATATACACACTAAAAAGAAAAAGGAATCCAAACATAACACTAAAGATAGTCCTCATCAAATCACAAGAGAACAAAAGAAGAAGAAAGGAAAAAAAAGAACCTACAAAAAAACAAACCCAAAATAATTTATAAAATGACAATAAGAATATACATATTGATAATTAAATGGACTAAATGCTCCAACCAAAAGACACAGAGTGGCTGAATGGATACAAAAACAAGACCAGTATATATACTGCCTACAAGAGACTCATTTCGGATCTAAAGACACACACAGACTGAAAGTGAGGGGATGGAAGAAGGTATTCAATGCAAAGGGAAATCAAAAGAAAGCTGTTGTAGCAAAACTTGATAAAGCTTAAGAAAATGTAAAAGCACATAAATCTGAGGCAAGAAAAGGAAGTCTGTTGAAATAACAGATATTAAAAAGTAGTTTAATATTTCACAAAATATGTAATTTTTAATTTAAAAGATGTTATCTTGATGGTTTGTGTACAAAACTTGATTAAAATTATATAATAAAGTCCAGAAGAGCACCAAAATTCATTTATTCATATCTATTAACATATATAATTTTACAATAATATTTCATGTTATCTTTTTCACTGTATAGAAATTATTTCCATCTTTATTCAACTACAGTCTTGTTAAAAGATAAACTGAGGCATATTAAATTTTTTTTAAGTTTATTTGAGCAAAGGTCAATTCAAATTGGGCAGTGTGAAACAGGAAGTGGTTAGAAGTGCTAAGCTGACAGGAGCCAAGAAAGGAAATTATTTGACTGACTATATCTTAAAGCCTAGTTGGCTGTTCGTGATTGGTTGTCCTTAGGATTCAATTTTGTAAGTACAAAGCATTTACAGGCTTAGGTTTGGTTTGCTTACACAGACTATCAATGCATTAGAGCCACCTCAGTCTGATGGTCTCCTTGTTTAATTAACAGTCTATAAATTAATGACTGAAAACTTTAATTGATAGTGTACAGCAGGTCTAAGTAGGCACCTTCTATGTTAGCAATTCTGTAATTGTAGTCCCTGGATCAGGAGCATCTGCATCACATGGGAACTTATTAGAAATGAAAATTCTCAGGCCCCCATGCCAGATCTAGAGAATCAGAAACTCTGGGTGGGGCACAACAATCTGTAATTTAATAAGTCCTTTGGATGATTCTGATGCACCCTGAAGTTTGGGAACCAGTTCCCTAGATAATCCTTGTGTAACTGTTAGCACAGTATGCCATGGCACGTGGTACCCAACTTTTCACCTCACTTTCAACTTTTGCCTATTTTTTTCATAACAAATAAAAATGTTAACACTTTATACTCTTAATTTTTCCCAGATTTTGAAAATGCCTCCCAAGGTCACTTCCACATTTAGAGCCAACTTCTGTCTCTTACTCCTCTGGCACTTTTATAGGATGAGTCCCAAATATTAAATAAAGAGAAATGCTAAAGTTATAATACTTAAATAATCTATGGACATATAATTTCATGTAATCTGTAGAGAAATTTGAGAGATGTGGGTTAGCCAATTTATAATGGAGCCCACAAAGCTCTATATTTGCCAGGTTAGACCTTAGAAGAGATTTCATCTTCTAATGCTAGTAAGCATTATTTCTTCTGCATAATAAATGTTATTGTTAAATGAATAGTTAACATTGACTCTTTTGTTACACATTCCTAACAAAATTATAGTTCTTTTAAGGTGTGCTGACAGAATTAATTCCTAATCTCAGTTTTTATAACTTTGTTATTCCTTTATACAATACTGCCCAACAGTACTAAGAAGTCTAAGGAGGAAAAAACTTCCAACAGTAACACATTCTATTTCACACTGATTCTCATGAGTCATTTCAATAATATGTTGTTTTGAAGGTCAGCAGCTGGCAGGAAAAAGTAGAGAAGAAATAATGCATGAAGTTTTAAACTTCATAGTACACAAAAAAACTCTATGCAGTCAGAATATATAAAGCTGTTTATGCTTTTAGATTTTCCATAACTTAAATTTACTGCTCAAAAATGTAATTACTTTTTTATGTAGCTATGGGCATGGTATAACAGTAATTTAGTGCAATAGTTGGGACAGTCCCAACTTGAAAGTTCTCTAGCTTACAGCTAAATCCAGTTAGAAGAGTTAAATAATGTGAAAGTTCTGACTCATGGAAAATGAAAATCCACCATGAGCTCCTGGGCTGGAGTAAGATAAAAATGTAAAATCTGACCCTCAAATGGACATGAATGGACATGAAGAAAACAGCGAAGGATATGTAGCTTCAGGTTGAAATTAATTGAACCATAGTGATCCTTTCCTTATTTCACCATTTCAGGAAGGTTAGTAGGTTGTCTCTCTACCTTTTACCTATGAGCCATTTAGAAAAGATGCCCTTTAGTCCCTGACAAGAAGCATTTTTAATCTTTAAAGCTTTTCCCCATCACATTTATGGAAGTTACTGCTTCTTTTTTTGGGGAGTGGGGGGAGGGCAAGTTCTCAATAGAAAAGAAAACTTGAAAATGACTAAGGAACTGCATGACACCTAATCTGGTGAACCAAGTCCTTCATTTATAAATATGGATATGAAAAAAATAATTTGCCAGGCATTTTTAGGAAAACAAATAGCTAGAAAGAGAGACCCCATAATGAACACACAAAAATAGAGAAAAAAGTTAACCTTCTAAAAACTTACAATTCATACCTTCAAATAGATTTGAATGATTACTGCATCTAAAACATGAAATTATTAGAATAAGAGAATTCTTGGGAATTAAAAACATGATACTGTGATATTTTTGAAAAAGAACTCAATTATAAGACTAAACAGCAACAAAATATATGTAGATGACCTAATGACTTGAAGATAAAATAGAAAGAAATTCACTGTTTTAGGCACTAAGCAAAGAGGTGGGATATATGAGAAAATATTGTTAAGAAAATATGTAGTAGACATTTGTCATTCTATCTACTCAGCAATTTAGAACATCTTTCCAATATTTGAGGAATTTCCCACCTATGAACATCACTAAGGTAGAAGCCAGACCCTTTCTTTCCCAGCCTCCCTTGTTAGTTGAAGGTAAAATTTGATTAGTTAAAAGTAAATATTGCAAAGTTCGGAACAATCTCTACTAAATTATTTTTTAGAAAGAAATATAATTTGCTAAAAGATGAGATAGATGGAATCACAAAATGCTCAACTGAACCACATAAAGCAGAAAAAGGGGAAGGAAAATGAACAAAAGAAAAAACCCAAGCATAATGAATAGAAACAGTTATAAACCAGGAAGATATTAATTAATTGATAATCATTTTAAATATGAATAGTCTAAATATGCCAATTAGAAGACAGAGATCGTCAAAGTGAATAAAAAAAATCAAATCCAACTATATGTTGTTTACAAAAAAAACCACTTTAAATATAAAGACACAGATAGATTAAAAGTCAAGGGATGAAGAAAGATATACTATGCCAACATTAATAAAAAATGAAAGCAAAACTATATTAATTTCAGAAAAATCAGACTTAAGAAAAAATTATTAAGGATAAAGACGTGCATCACATTAAGGTAAAAGTGTCAGTTCTCCAGGAATACCCAACAATCAATGTATGTATACCTAACAACAGACCTTCAAAGTACATGAGGCAAAACAGATAAAACTATAAGGAGAAATACTTCAACACTCCTCTGTAGGTAATGCATAGATCAAACAGGCAGAAAATCAATAAGTATAATTGATGGAAATAGCACTATCAGTCAACTTGATGTAATTGACATTTATAGAATATACAATAACAGCTGAATACACATTTTTCTCAAGCCTACATGGAACATTCATGAAAGTAGATTACAATCTGGGACATAAAATACACCTTTAAAAATCTTAAAGAGTAGAAATCATACAAAGTATGCTCTAAGACCACAATGGAATTAAACTAGATCAATAAAATTCTAGATCTGAAAGAATTCCCAAGTATTTGGAAGTTAAAGAGCATACATCTAAATAACACATCGGTCAACAAAGAAACCTCAAAACTTATAAAAATTTTGAATTAAATAAAAGTGAAACTACAACTTATCAGAATGTGTGGAATGCAGGAAAAACAGTGCTTAGTAGGAAATTTATAGCATTAAATGTCCATATTAGACATGAAGAAAATCTAAAATCAATAATCTAGGGACTTCCCTGGTGGTCCAGTGGTTAAGACTCTGCACTTTCAATGCAGATTACTGTGCTCAGTAAAAAATATTGTTGAAGTAAGTGAAATTCAGGTGTTAACATTTTGGTAGTAGTCTGTAAACAATGGGTTAAACTTAAGAAAGTGATATTTAACAGGTATACATATAAAGTCTTGCAATTTGATTTAAAACAAAAACTTTCTACAGAGTTTTAGGGAAAAATCTGTAGGAAAAAAATCTAGGAAAAAAATAGGGAAAAATCTGTCTTAATGGTAGTTTACATGACTGAGTGGTTTTTTTTATTGTAATTATATTTGATGTATGATATTATATAAAGTATATAATTATATTTATATTATATAAATTCCAGGTGTACAACAGAATGATTCATGCTTTTAAAGGTTATATTCCATTTATATTTATTATAAAATATTGGCTATATTCCCTGTATTGTACAATATATCCTTGTAGCTTATTTATTTTATACATAGTAGTTTGTATCTCTTAATCCCCTACTCCTATCTTGACCTTTCCCCCTTCCCTCTCCCCACTGGTAACCACGAGTTTGTTCTTTATATCTGTGAGTTTTTTTCTTTTTTGTTGTATTCACTAGTTTGTTTTACTTTTTAGATTCCACATATAAGTGACATTATACAGTATTTGACTTTCTCTGTCTGACTTATTTCACTTAGCATTATACCCTGCAAGTCCATCTGTGTTGTTACAAATGGCAAAATTTCATTCTATTTAATAGCTGAGTAATATTCCATTGTGTGTGTGTGTGTGTGTGTGTGTGTGTGTGTGTGTGTGTGTATATATATATATATATATATATATATATATATGCCATATCTCCTTTATCCGTTCATCTGTTGATGGACACTTAGGCTACTTCCATATCTTGGCAATTGTAAATAATGCTCCTATGAACATTGGGGTGCATGTATCTTTTCAAATAAGTGTTTTTGTTTTTTTCAGATATATACCCAGGGGTGGAATTGCTGAGTCTATGGCAGCTCTATTTTGAGTTTTTTTGAGAAACCTCCGTACTGTTTTCCACAGTGGCTTTACCAATTTACATTTGCACAATAGTGTACAAGGGTTCCCTTTTCTCCACATCCTTGCCAATATATGTTATTTGTGGAATGTACCTCAACATAATAAAGGCCATATGTGACAAGCCCACAGCTTACATCATACTCACAGCTGAAAGCTTTTTCTCCAAAATTGGGAACAAGACAAGGCTGCCCACTCTCACCACTTTTATTCAACATAGTATTGGAAGTTTTAGCTTCAGCAGTTAGGCAAGGAAAAGAAATAAAAGTCCTCCAAATAGCAAAGGAAGAAGTAAATCTGTCTCTATTTGAAGGTGACATGATATTATATATAGAAAACCCTAAATACTCCACACAAAAGCTGTTATACTAATAAATGAATTCAGCAAAGCTGCAGGGTACATAATCAATAAACAGATATCAGTTGCATTTCTATACACTAATAACAAACTGTCAGAAAGAGAAATTAAGAAAACAATCCCATTTACAATTGCATCAAAAAAGAATGATATACCTAGGAATATTTTAGCCAAGGAGGCCAAAGACCTGTCAACTGAAAGCTAAGATACTGATGAAAGTAATAGATCATATAAATAAATGGAAAGGTATTCCATACTCATGAATTGGAAGAATTACTGTTGTTAAAATGTCCATACTGCCCAAAGCAATCTATAGATTCAATACAATCTCTATCAAAATTCCAATGGCACTTTTCACAGAAATAGAATAAACAATCCTAAAATTTGTATGGAACCACAAAAGATCATGAATAGCCAAAGCAACCTTGAGAAAGAAGAACAAAGCTAGAGGCATCTTGCTTCCTGATTTCAAACTATATTACTAAGCTATAGCAATCAAAACAGTATGGTATTGATGTGAAAACAGACACACAGATCAGTGAAACAGAATACAGAGCAAAGAAATAAACCCACATATGTATGGTCAATTAATATATGTCAAAGGAGCCAAGAATATACAATGAGGAAAGGATGGTTTCTTCAATAAATGGTACTGAGAAAACAGGACCACTATCTTACACTGTACCCAAAAATCAACTTAAATGGATTAAAGACTTGAACGTCAGACCTGAAACCATAAAACTCCTAGAAGGAAATATGTGGCAAGCTCCTTGATCTCCGTCTTGGCAATGATTTTTTGCATTTGACACCAAAAGCAAAGGCAACAAAGGCAAAAATAAATAAGTGGGACTAAATCAAACTAAAATACTTCTGCACAACAAAGGAAACCATGAAGAAAATGAATAGGCCCACAAATGTGAGAAAATATTTGCAAATCATATATCTGATAAGGGGTTAATACACAAAATATATAAAGAACTCATACAACTCAACAACAGAAAAACAATCTTATATAAAAACATGCAGAGGATCTGAATAGACATTTTTTCACAGAAAACATACAGGTAGTCATCAGATACAAGAAAAGATGCTTAAAATCAGTAATCATCAGGGAAATACAAATCAAAACCACAATGAGGTATCACCTCACACCTATTGAAATGGCTATCATCAAAAAGGCAAGAGGGGCTTCCCTGGTAGCGCAGTGGTTAAGAGTCTGCCTGCCAATGCAGGGGACATGGGTTCAATCCCTGGTCCGGGAAGATCCCACGTGTAGCTGAGCAACTAAGCCCATGCACCACAACTACTGAGCCTGCACTCTAGAGCCTGCAAGCCACAACTACTGAGCCCATGTGCCACAACTACTGAAACCTGTGTGCCTAGAGCCTGTGCTGTGCAACAAGAGAAGCCACCACAATGAGAAGCCCACACACTGCAACGAACAGTGACCCCTGCTCGCCGCAACTAGAGAAAGCCTGCGCACGGCAACGAAGACCCAACACAGCCAAAAATAAATAAATGAAATAAATAAGTTTATTTTTTAAAAAAAGATGGCCTCTCAGTTTAAAAAAAAAGGGCAAGAAATAACAAGAATTCGAAAGATGTGGGTAAAAGGGAATCCTTGTGCACTGTTGGTAGGAATGTAAATTGGTGCAGCCACTGTGGAAACAGTATGGAGATTCTTCAGAAAGTTAAAACAGAACTACCACATGATCTACTTCTGGACATTTATGCAAAGTAAATGACAGCATTAACTCAAAAAGATATCTGCACCCCCAGGTTTATTGCAGCATTATTTACAGTAGCCAAGAAAGAAACACCCTTAGTGTCCATTGATAGATGAATGGATAATACACACACACACACACACACACACACACACACACACACACACACACACACAATGGGATATTATTCAATCATAAAAATATGAAATCTTGCCATTTATGACAACACGGATGGACCTTGAAGATATTATGCTAAGCGAAATAAGTCAGACAGAGAAAGACAAATACCATATGATCTCGCTAACTTGTGGAATCTAAAGAAAATCATAGATACAGATTGGTGGTTACTAGAGGTGGGGGATGGAGAATGTGTGAATGGGTGAGGGTTGTCAAAAGGTACTAACTTCCAGTTATTAAAAAATAGTCCTGTGGATATAATGATAGCATGGTGTCTGTCGTTAATAATAGTGCATTACGTATTTGAAAGTCGCTAAGGGAGTAATTTAAAAAATTCCTCACCACAAGAAAGAAAAAAATGTGTGGCAATGGACGTTAACTGAACTTATTGTGCTGGTCATTTCACAATCTATACATGTATTGAATCATTATGTTGTACACCTGCAATTAGTATAATGTGTCAATTAAATCTCCATAAAAATTAATCCAAAAAATTTTTTAAAGACGCACTTTACTCCACATCTAACTTCCTGTGTTCATTCTCAAGCAGGGTCAAAAGAGGAGAGTGGTAATCAGTGAACACTCTCCCCAACCCCAGCTTTGATTTTGGTGAGTTTTAGCACCTAGTAACAAGGCTTAAACCTAGTTCTCAGAATTGGGCATTATTTCACTGTTGTACTGACACAAAATTGGTAATTTGATATACAGATTTTGTGGCCCTAAAGCTAATAAAATGCCATTACCTTACTTGCGATTAATCTTAAGAATTGCAGGCAGTGATGAAACTTGAGGTGGTACTCAGGTGTTCATTTCAAAGTTACAGAAATGAACAGTATATAGTCTTGAAGTCAATTTAGGTTTAGAAGGTAGGATGATGTGTTTTTTATTAGGCTTGTTCTAACATCAGGTTCTTTCAATAATGTTGAAACCTCTTAGAATAGATAAAATGTTTTTTGTTATTTTTTAAAAGAATTTAATCTGTAATGAATTTTCATGACTGGCTGTCTCTGGCTATAACTTGCACCTATTTCTTCCTTGGTTTATGACATGGACTGCTTGAAAAGAAGTAGTCAGTGATACAAAGTTATATAACTGATCATTTTAATTCAGCTACTTTCTTATGTTAGGACTATAAGGCTAGATATAAAACAGTAATTAATAATCTTTCAGAGTAATTAATAATCATTATTGCCCTGGATCAAAATGTTATTCTGTAAATTAACTTGAGTTTCCAGGAAGCAAGATTTCTGATGTACATGTGTCATCTATCTCTAGTGATTATCTGGAAATAGAATTAGGGAGGTTTAGTGTACGCTAAAAGGGTTTCTTTTATTTATTTATTTATTTATTTATTTATTTATTTATTTATTTATTTATTTATTTATTAGGCTGCGTTAGGTCTTTGTTGCTGCACGTCTTTGTTGCTGCACGTGGGCTTTCTTTAGTTGCGGCGAGCAGGGGCTACTCTTCATTGTGGTGCGCAGGCTTCTTATTGTGTTGGCTTCTCTTGTTGTGGAGCATGGGCTCTAGGCGCAAGGGCTTCAGTAGTTGTGGCATGTGGGCTTCAGTAGCTGTGGCTCGCGGGCTCTAGACCTCAGGCTCAGTAGTTGTGGCACACGAGCTTATTTGCTCTGCGGTATGTGAGATCTTCCCCGCCCAAGGCTCGAACCCATGTCCCCTGCATGGGCAGGTGGACTATTAACCACTGCGCCACCAGGGAAGACCTAAAAGGGTTTCTTGGAAGGTTAATTTGGGAGGAGAGGGTCATCTAGCCTCCCCTTCTCTTGTTGATCCTTTCTAATTCTCATTTAAACACTAATAAAAAACACTTGAGAAATTTAGTGTATTCTAGAAAAAATATCAAATGCCAAACATTAAGAAAGATTCTTTGTCTGCACTAAATGATGATTAAATTGTGCCTGGTCACAAATAACTTGGGTAACAATGGTGCCTAAGAAAGTTGGGGTACCCTGGCAGGAGAATCCTTGGGTACTCATCCTTTAATTCCATTTGGTATCTCAGTGTAAGGTCTGTGCATTGTGTCCCCCAAACCTAGTCTAGTGTCTGGCACATTAAAAGAAATCAATAATTATTGAACACACACATTTATTTATTTAAATATTTATTATTTATCCCCCTAGATTCTTCTCTATATATATTCAAAGAAACCAAAACACACACACATTTTTTTTTAACATTTTTATTGGAGTATAATTGCTTTACAATGGTGTGTCAGTTTCAGCTTTATAATAAAGTGAATCAGTTATACATATACATATATCCCCATATCTCTTCCCTCTTGCGTCTCCCTCCCTCCCACCCTCCCTATCCCACCCTTCTAGCTGGTCACAAAGCACCAAGCTAATCTCCCTGTGTTATGCGACTGCTTCCCACTAGCTATCTATTTTACATTTGGTAGTGTATATATGTCCATATATACACTACCACTCTCTCACTTTGTCCCAGCTTACCCTTCCCCCTCCCCGTGTCCTCAAGTCCATTCTCTAGTAGGTCTGTGTCTTTATTCCTGTCTTGCCCCTAGGTTCTTCATGACCTTTTTTTTTTTTTTTTAAGATTCCATATATATGTGTTAGCATACGGTATTTGTTTTTCTCTTTCTGACTTACTTCACTCTGTATGACAGACTCTAAGTCCATCCATATCACTACAAATAACTCAATTTCGTTTCTTTTTATGGCTGAGTAATAGTCCATTGTATATATGTGCCACATCTTCTTTATCCATTCATCCGATGATGGACACTTAGGTAGCTTCCATGTCCTGGCTATTGTAAATAGAGCTGCAGTGAACATTGTGGTACATGACTCTTTCTGAATTATGGTTTTCTCAGGGTATATGGCCAGTAGTGGGATTGCTGGGTAATATGGTAGTTCTATTTTTAGTTTTTTAAGGCACCTCCATACTGTCCTTCATAGTGGCTGTATCAATTTACGTTCCCACCAACAGTGTATAAGGGTTCCCTTTTCTCCACACCCTCTCCAGCATTTACTGTTTGTAGATTTTTTGATGATGGCCATTCTGACTGGTGTGAGATGATATCACATTGTAGTTTTGATTTGCATTTCTCTAATGGTTAATGATGTTGAGCATTCTTTCATGTGTTTGTTGGCAATCTGTATATCTTCTTTGGAGAAATGTCTATTTAGGTCTTCTGCCCATTTTTGGATTGGGTTGTTTGTTTTTCTGATATTGAGCTGCATGAGCTGCTTGTAAATTTTGGAGATTAATCCTTTGTCAGTTTCTTCATTTGCAAATACTTTCTCCCATTCTGAGGGTTGTCTTTTCATCTTGTTTATGGTTTCCTTTGCTGTGCAAAAGCTTTTAAGTTTCATTAGGTCCCATTTCTTTATTTTCGTTTTTATTTCCATTTCTCTAGGAGCTGGGCCAAAAAGGATCTTGCTGTGATTTATGTCATAGAGTATTCTGCCTATGCTTTCCTCTAAGAGTTTGATAGTGTCTGGCCTTACATTTAGGTGTTTAATACATTTTATTTTTGTGTATGGTGTTAGGAAGTGTTCTAATTTCGTTCTTTTACATGTAGCTGTACAGTTTTCCCAGCACCACTTATTGAAGAGGCTGTCTTTTCTCCATTGTATATTCTTGCCTCCTTTATCAAAGATAAGGTGACCATATGTGGGTGGGTTTATCTCTGGGCTTTCTATCCTGTTCCATTGATCGATATTTCTGTTTTTGTGCCAGTACCATACTGTCTTGATTACTATAGCCTTGTTGTATAGTCTGAAGTCAGGGAGCCTGATTCCTCCAGCTCCATTTTTCTTTCTCAAGATTGCTTTGGCTATTCGGGGTCTTTTGTGTTTCCATACAAATTGTGAAATTTTTTGTTCTAGTTCTGTGAAAACGCCAGTGGTAGTTTGATAGGAATTGCAGTGAATCTGTAGATTGCTTTGGGTAGTATAGTCATTTTCAAATTGTTGAGTCTTCCAATCCAAGAATATGGTATATCTCTCCATCTATTTGTATCATCTTTAATTTCTTTCCTCAGTGTCTTACAATTTTCTGCATAAAGGTCTTTTGTCTCCTTAGGTAGGTTTATTCCTAGGTATTTTATTCTTTTGGTTGTAATGGTAAACGGGAGTGTTTTCTTAATTTCACTTTCAGATTTTTCATCATTAGTGTATAGGAATGCAAGAGATTTCTGTGCATTAATTTTGTATCCTGCTACTTTACCAAATTCATTGATTAACTCCAGTAGTTTTCTGGTCGCATCCTTAGGATTCTCTATGTGTAGTATCATGTCATCTGCAAACAGTGACAGCTTTACTTCTTCTTTTCCGATTTGGATTCCTTTTATTTCTTTTTCTTCTCTGATTGCTGTGGCTAACACTTCCAAAACTATGTTGAATAACAGTGGTGAGAGTGGGCAACCTTGTCCTGTTCCTGATCTTAGTGGAAATGATTTCAGTTTTTCACCATTGAGGACAATGTTGGCTGTGGATTTGTCATATATGGCCTTCATTATGTTGAGGTAAGTTCCCTCTATGCCTACTTTCTGGAGGGTTTTTATCATGAATGGGTGTTGAATTTTGTCAAAAGCTTTCTCTGCATCTATTGAGATGATCATGTGGTTTTTCTCCTTCAGTTTGTTAATATGGTGTATCACATTGATTGATTTGTGTATATTGAAGAATCCTTGTATTCCTGGGATAAACCCCACTTGATCATGGTGTATAATCCTTTTAATGTGCTGTTGGGTTCTGTTTACTAGTATTTTGTTGAGGATTTTTGCATCTATGTTCATCAGTGATATTGGCCTGTAGTTTTCTTTCTTTGTGACATCTTTGTCTGGTTTTGGTATCAGGGTGATGGTGGCCTCGTAGAATGAGTTTGGGAGTGTTCCTCCCTCTGCAATATTTTGGAATAGTTTGAGAAGGATAGGTGTTAGCTCTTCTCTAAATGTTTGATAGAATTTGCCTGTGAAGCCATCTGGTCCTGGGCTTTTGTTTGTTGGAAGATTTTTAATCACAGTTTCAATATCAGTGCTTGTGATTGGTCTGAATCCTGGTTCAGTTTCGGAAGGTTGTGCATTTCTAAGAATTTGTTGATTTCTTCCAGGTTGTCCATTTTATTGGCATATAGTTGCTTGTAGTAATCTCTCATGATCCTTTGTATTTCTGCAGTGTTATTTGTTACTTCTCCTTTTTCATTTCTAATTCTATTGATTTGAGTCTTCTCCCTTTTTTTCTTGATGACTCTGGCCAATGGTTTATCAATTTTCTTTATCTTCTCAAAGAACCAGCTTTTAGTTTTATTGATATTTTCTATCATTTCCTTCATTTCTTTTTCATTTATTTCTGATCTGATCTTTATGATTTCTTTCCTTCTGCTAACTTTGGCAGTTTTTTGTTCTTCTTTCTCTAATTGCTTTAGGTGTAAGGTTAGGTTGTTTATTTGAGGTGTTTCTTATTTCTTAAGGTAGGATTGTATTGCTATAAACTTCCCTCTTAGAACTCCTTTCCTACATCCCATAGGTTTTGGGTCGTCATGTTTTCATTGTTATTTGTTTCTAGGTATTTTTTGATTTCCTCTTTGATTTCCTCAGTGATCTCTTGGTTATTAAGTAGTGTGTTGTTTAGCTTCCATGTGTTTGTATTTTTTACAGATTTTTTCCTGTAATTGATATCTAGTCTCATAGCATTGTGGTCAGAAAAGATACTTCATATAATTTCAATTTTCTTAAATTTACCAAGGCTTGATTTGTGACTCAAGATATTATCTATCCTGGAGAATGTTCCATGAGCACTTGAGAAGAAAGTGTATTTTGTTGTTTTGGGATGGAATGGCCTATAAATATCAATTAAGTCCATCTTGTTTAATGTATCATTTAAAGCTTTTGTTCCCTTATTTATTTTCATTTTGGATGATCAGTCCATTGGTGAAAGTGGGGTGTTAAAGTCCCCTACTATGATTGTGTTACTGTCGGTTTCCCCTTTTATGGCTGTTAGTATTTGCCTTATGTATTGAGGTGCTGCTATGTTGGGTGCATAAATATTTATAATTGTTATATCATCTTCTTGGATTGATCCCTTGATCATTATGTACTGTCCTTCTTTGTCTCTTGTAATAGTCTTTGTTTTACAGTGTATTTTTTCTGATATGAGAATTGCTACTCCAGCTTTCTTTTGATTTCCATTTGTATGGAATATCTTTTTCCATCCCCTCACTTTCACTCTGTATGTGTCCCTAGGTCTGAAGTGGGTCTCTTGTAGACAGCATATATACGGGTCTTGTTTTTGTATCCATTCAGCCAGTCTATTTCTTTTGGTTGGAACTTTTAATCCATTTACATTTAAGGTAATTATCGATATGTATGTTCCTATTACCATTTTCTTAATTGTTTTGGGTTTGTTATTGTAGGTGTTTTCCTTCTCTTGTGTTTCCTGCCTAGAGAAGTTCCTTTAGCATTTGTTGTAAAGTTGGTTTGGTGGTGCTGAATTCTCTTAGCTTTTGCTTGTCTGTAAAGGTTTTAATTTCTCCGTCGAATGTGAATGAGATCCTTGCTGGGTAGAGTAATCTTTGTTGTAGGTTTTTCCCTTTCATCGCTTTAAATACGTCCTGCCAGTCCCTCTGGCTTGCAGAGTTTCTGCTGAAAGATCAACTGTTAACCTTATGGGCATTCCCTTGTATGCTATTTGTTGTTTTTCCCTTGCTGCTTTTAATATTTTTTCTTTGTATTTAATTTTTGATAGTTTGATTAATATGTGTCTTGGCCTGTTTCTCCTTGGATTTATCTTGTATGGGACTCTCTGTGCTTCCTGGACTTGATTAACTATTTCCTTTCCCATATTAGGGAAGTTTTCAACTATAATCTCTTCAAATAGTTTATCAGTCCCTTTCTTTTTCTCTTCTTCTTCTGGGACCTCTATTATTCCAATGTTGGTGCTTTGAATATTGTCCCAGAAGTGTCTGAGACTGTCCTGAATTCCTTTCATTCTTTTTTCTTTATTCTGCTCTGCAGTAGTTACTTCCACTATTTTATCTTCCAGGTCACTTATCCGTTCTTCTGCCTCAGTTATTCTGCTGTTGATTCCTTCTAGAGAATTTTTAATTTCATTTATTGTGTTGTTCATGATTGTTTGTTTGCTCTTTAGTTCTTCTAGGTCCTTGTTAAATGCTTCTTGTATTTCCTCCATTCTATTTCCAAGATTTTGGATCATCTTTACTATCATTATTCTGAATTCTTTTTCAGGTAGACTGCCTATTTCCTCTTCATTTGTTAGGTCTGGTGGGTTTTTGCCTTGCTCCGTCATCTGCTGTGTGTTCCTCTGTCTTCTCATTTTGCTTAAGTTACTGTGTTTGGGGTCTGCTTTTCGCAGGCTGCAGGTTCATAGTTCCCGTTGTTTTTGGTGTCTGTCCCCAGTGGCTAAGGTTGGTTCAGTGGGTTGTGTAGGCTTGCTGATGGAGGGGACTAGTGCCTGTGTTTTGGTGGATGAGGCTGGGTCTTGTCTTTCTGGTGGGCAAGTCCACGTCTGGTGGTGTGTTTTGGGGTGTCTGTGACCTTATGATTTTGTGTAGCCTCTCTGCTAATGGGTGGGGTTGTGTTCCTGTCTTGCTAGTTGTTTGGCATAGGGTGTCCAGCATTGTAGCTTGCTGGTCGTTGAGTGGAGCTGGGTCTTGGCATGGAGATGGAGAGCTCTGGGAGATTTTTGCCGTTTGATAGTACATGGAGCTGGGAGGTCTCTGGTGGACCAGTGTCCTGAACTTGGCTCTCCTCAGAGGCACAGCCCTGATGCCTGGCTGCAGCACCAAGAGCCTGTCATCCACATGGCTCAGAATAAAAGGGAGAAGAAAATAAAGAAAGAAAGAAAAAGATAAAATAAAATAAAAGTTATTAAAATAAAAAACAAGAAATAATTATTAAAAAAATTTTTTTAAGTAATTAAAAAAAAAGAAAGAAGAGAACAACCAAACCAGAAAACAAATCCACCAGTGATAACAAGCTGAAAACTATACTTAAAAACAAAACAAACAAACAAAAAAACGGGCAGAGAGAACCCTAGGACAAATGGTAAAAGCAAAGCTATACAGAGAAAATCACACACAGAAGCATACACATATACACTCACAAAAAGAGAAAAAGGGAAATATATATATATATTGTTGCTCCCAAAGTCCACTTTGTCAATTTGGGATGATTCGTTGTCTATTCAGGTATTCCACAGATGCAGGGTACATCAAGTTGACTGTGGAGATTTAATCCGCTGCTTCTGAGGCTGCTGGGAGAGATTTCCCTTTCTCTTCTTTGTTCGCACAGCTCCTGGGGTTCAGCTTTGGATTTGGCCCAGCCTCTGCATGTAGGTCGCCTGAGGGCATCTCTTCTTCCCTCAGACAGGAGGGGGTTAAAGGAGCAGCTGATTAGGGGACTCTGGCTCCCTCAGGCCCGGGGAGGGAGGGGTACGGATTCGGGGCGAGCCTGCAGTGGCAGAGGCTGGCAGGTCATTGCACCAGCCTGAGACGTGCCATGTATTCTCCTGGGGAAGTTGTCCCTGGGTCACGGGACCCTGGCAGTGGCGGGCTGCACAGGCTCCCGGGAGGGGAGGTGTGGAGAGTGACCTGGGCTCGCACACAGGCTTCTTGGTGGCGGCAGCAGCAGCCTTAGCGTCTCATGCCCGTCTCTGGGGTCCGCGCTGATAGCCGCAGCTCGTGCCCGTCTCTGGAGCTCCTTTAAGCGGCGCTCTTAATCCCCTTTCCTCATGCACCAAGAAACAAAGAGGCACGAAAAAGTCTCTTGCCTCTTCGGCAGTTCCAGACCTTTTCCCGGACTCCCTCGCAGCTAGCCGTGGCGTACTAGCTCCCTTCAGGCTGTGTTCACGCCGCCAGCCCCAGTCCTCTCCCTGGGGTCCGACCTCCGAAGCCCGAGCCTCAGCTCCCAGCCCCCGCCCGCCCCGGCGGGTGAGCAGACAAGCCTCTCGGGCTGGTGAGCACTGGTCGGCGCCTATCCTCCGTGTGGGAATCTCTCTCCTTTGCCCTCCGCACCCCTGTTGCTGCGCTCTCCTCCGTGGCTCCGAAGCTTCCCCCCTCTGCCACCCGCAGTCTCCGCCCGCGAAGGGGCTTCCTAGTGTGTGGAAACCTTTCCTCCTTCACGGCTCCCTCCCACTGGTGCAGGTCCTGTCCCTATTGTTTTGTCTCTGTTTTTTCTTTTTTCTTTTACCCTACCCAGGTACGGGGGGAGTTTCTTGCCTTTTGGGAGGTCTGAGGTCTTCTGCCAGCGTTCAGTAGGTGTTCTGTAGGAGTTGTCCCACATGTAGATGTATTTCTGATGTATTGTGGGGCGGAAGGTGATCTCCACGTCTTACTCCTCCGCCATTTTGAAGGTCCTCTCCACACTTATTTATTATTTACTATTTATCCATCTAGATTCTTCTCTATATATATTCAAGAAAGCCAGGACACACACACACATATTTATTTATTTACTTATTTGTTTATTATTTATCCATGTAGATTGTTCTCTACATATATTCAAGGAAGCCAGAACATACACACACATACCTTTATTTATTATTTATTTATTTATCTATCTAGATTCTTTATATATTTTTTAAAAAGCCAGAAAATGAGTAAAGGGTGGGGGTTGGGTATTTAATTTCTCCAGGAAAATATTAGATGCTTGGGTAATAAGTTAGTTATCACATATTTTATAGGCGTGTTCCATATATTTTTTCATTATGTTGTGCAGTTCTTTATGAATTCAAAACCACTGGTCTTAGTTTTGATTGCCATTATGATTCCATGAATAATTTTGTTTACCCTCTTCTGCCATTAACTTCTTCCTTTTTGTAGTTCTTGATTTATCTGGAATTCATTAGTGTATTTTTTGAGGTATGGATCAAAAGCAGTTTTTCTCTGCATAATATTTAATTGCTTTTATTTGTTTTTATAATCTGTGTGTTTTCCCTTAAGTTTTGTTTAATCATGTGGTTTAGGAAGAGAGGTGGGGGTCAGAAGGGAGAGGCGTCTAGGTGTAACAAAACAGGGATGTATAGGGTACTTTAGTTTCCTTTCAAAGTGGTTTGGTTAATAGCTCTAACACCATATTGTCTACATTATAAGTAACCCCCACCCCCCAAAGCAAGCATTTGTGTCCCACTACCAATTGTGCCAGTTCCACCCACCACCCAGCGCACCTTGGAGGCCTTGTGAACTCTGGGCTGGATGTGTAACTATTCAGGATAGTGTGCTTCCAAGGTGAGAGTTTTTAGGTTGTGTGTCCATCATTACCCCAGATCATTCCATTTAGTTATCATCTCCCATTTGTAATTCCCAATAAACAACTGTGTTTATGTCATCACCATGTCACATGAACCCAGTAACTCTTCAAAACTGGCACATCATTAAGAGTCCCTTTTTCAGGTTTTCTTTTTCTAAGGAGGGGGGAAGCTGGCAATCTCTTTGTGTTTTTCTTCCAGTTTTATTGAGATATAACTGACATACATAAGTTTCAGGTATGCAGTATAATGGTTTGACTTACATATATTGTGAAATGATTACCATTATACATTTAGTTCAGGTTTTCTATATGCAGCCTATTATTCTACAACTCTGTTACAATGTTTTGAAATTTGATGGGTTGAGTGCCTCATGAACCTCATTTATCACTTTTCCTTAGATAACTTTCATCACTCTGATATTGTTCTAGTGTTACTTGGCATTAAAAACATCTGTATCCTAATTTCTCTGCACGTCATACCTGACTATATTTGGTAATTTTTTGTCCTCACTAAAGTTTTAATAATTTTCTATTAATAAACCTCAAATATTCCAAGTAAAATTTATATAAAAAATAGTTTTATATGTCAGTAGAATCTCTATTAATTGTGTGGCTTTAATTTATATGTTAAAGTTTTGCAGTTTAAAAAGTTTTTTTATTATGTCCATAGACTCACTATTAATTGTGTGGCTTTATTTTATACATTAACGTTTGCAGCAGGAATGATTTCATTGATTTCCTGGAGTATTCTGGGTAAATAATGGATACTGGGTTGCTTGATTGATGTATTCATTATACTACCCCCACCACTTCCCCACTTCCCCCCCATTCCCACCCCCCTTTCCCATCCCCAACCCCATCCTCTAGACCCCCTACCCTCCTAACTCCTCCTTCTTCCTTCACCCTCCCTTCTCCTCTCTCCACCCCTTCCTCCTTCCCCCTCTCCCCCCTTCCTCACCCCTCCCTCCTTTTCTCTTTCCCCCTCTCCCCCCTCCTTCCCTCCTTCCCCCTCTCCCTCTCCCCCTTTCCTGTCCTCCCCCAACCCTGTTCACTTTATGCCAGTGTATGCTGAAATGATCGAGACACAGTTTGCACTTAACCACTAAATCTTTATTGAATTTTTACTCTAACATCAATACAATATTAGTAAATAGAAACACAGAGTAAAGAGAAAACAGCAATAAAATGGGGAAGGGCAGGGAGGTGGGGCAGGAATAGGTAGGAGGTGTAGAGTTAGGGAAAAGGGGCAGGGGTAAGGAGGAGGGCTACTGACAGGGGCATAAGCAATGGTTCTTATTCATCACTTCCCTGTAACTTCCATGAATCTTTACCATCCATCATTATCAATTTCACTCCAGCAACAACTTCTCAAAGGGCATCTATCTAACTCTCTAAACGCTTTGCTTACAATCTCAATCCCTGGAGTGAATACCCAGGGCAGAGAAGCTCTATTAAATTATTTATCCAATCATCTTTGAACTTTCTCCCACTAGGTTTTTATCCATGTTCAATAGCCCTAAAAAGATTGATCTCCCTGCAGTTCCCTCCGAATTTATTTGAAATCTTTAGGGGTAGCAATCATAGGGTAAGGGATCACAAGTAAGTACACATGTCCACTTACAGAGATATCTAATACGTTACCTCATGCTTTTTAACTAATCCCACCCACTTAAGATTAGTTAATAGTCCCTCCCACTCTAAAATACTTATGATTATATATATCCCCAATTACTTATACTGATTACACAAAGATACAAAAACAATGCAATTTTCCACAGACCAATTTGATAGCATTCTACAATCTGAAACAACAAAGAACTTTCAGTCCCAACAGATGTGCATTCTTTCTTTAAGATGAAAACGCAGCATGGTTCCCATCAGGCTCTTCACCTCTGCAGGTGGTCCTTTATCTCTGCCCAGGTCTTTCTAGCAGAGTGTTCTCTGTTGCCAATCTTGGAATTCTATCTGATGTTAGACATCTGTGGTGGATGATGACTGGATCAATTCAGGAGTCCAAGAGGTACCTGCAAACTTAAACAGAAATCCAGACTGCACTATGTAGATGTGCCCCTCTTATTTTGTGCACCTGCAAGTTCACTGTGCTAGCTCACATGATTTATTCCAACTAATTCTCCATTTTCCAGTATCTAATACAAATACCTCATTGCTCAAACTAAATTGACCCTTCAGAAATGTATGTAAACTTCCTCCGTTTCAAACAACCTAGCATGGTGACCTTAGCTAGTTCTCTCCACGTCCACCTAACAATGGGAGCTTATACCTTCTTCCTTGATTTTTTTAATTAACACTGAAAATTTGGGCCAAAAGTCAATCAATTTTGCCAATTTGTTTCAAAAGGTAGACTGTTGGCTTTGCTTAATAATTTTGATGTTTTAATTTACTTATCTCCTTTGTTTCTATTTTGCTCCCTTTCCACCTTCTTTAGAGATTTAATTCTTTGCTTTCCCCTTTCTGATGAATAAGGCATTTTGTTGGGAAATGCCCAAAAAATTGTAAAGTATTCAATTGAAGACGATCAACAGCAATGAAATAAATCACATGAGCGAAAGGAAACTTAATAAAATTCTGATTCTACAGAATAAATTTGAGATTACTTATCCTTAACACCTACACTTCTAGATAGCATATATAGCTGTAGAGCATAGTACACACTGCCAAACAGGTTTTCACAAGCTTTACGAAACAGCCGAAAGCGTGTCAGGGACTTCGTCCATGAGTTGTTCACCCACACCACCATGCTCTCCCTGACAGTTGTTGTTGCCACATTTCCAGACTTCTGCTTGTAGTGATGGCAAATGTCCATGTGCACATGCCGGGGCTGCAGACAACAGCCCATTTCTAGGCCCTCTGCAGTTTGAAGATCAATTGACAACTGTAAATCTGACACAGAACAACTTAAATTCAAATGTATGGAGGATGGATTGGTATCTGAGGTAAACTGAAGTGACGCTTCAAAAAGTCCAGAAGCACAAATGCACCATTTAAAAAGTAATTACTCTAAAACACGAGTGACTGACAAGCTTTCTGCTTCCATTGGGAAAAAAAAAAAAAAGGAAAAGTTGTTTTGAATTAAATAGCCAATTAGGTATCTTCCTTGAATTTGTATATCATTTTGTGTGAGTTTTTAAAGGCCCAATCAAAAATAATTGAAATTATGGATGATGTTAAAACAGAAGTTTGAAGATGAACATGATGAACTATTATACAGGTACTCCAGTTCTGAGGAGCCTCTCATTCACAGTGTTGTAAGAGTTCACAGTAAAGAAATATTTTACACTACCTTACTTATCAATTGTAATTAATTTAACAATAAGACTTGGATAGTACTTTGTAATTCAATGGAAATAACTTTTGAAAGCAGAGTCACCACTTTAAAACACTGTTAAAAGGACACTATCAACCTACAGCTAAAACTTTTAAGTATCTAAACATGCAAGGATAAGGGTGGGTGATAATGAATATGTGAAAGACGATGTTGATGAAAAGTGAAACTTCACCATTAGACTCCTCTTCATGACAGGCAATTTGAAATATACACCATGTTGTTTTTCTACTGCTCAAACTGTTGGAGACTGTGTGTTGAAACACATGCTCCGAGAAGCCTGCCAAGAAGCCAGCAAAATAAGAGTCTCGGCAGCCAGGCAGGAAGGATGACACAAATCCTGCAGCAGGGTTAGTGGCAGTAGTAAACAGAAAGAGAGAGGTTAGACAAACAGTTCAAGGTAGTAGCAAGGGACCAGGCTAAAGGAAGTCAGGCAGTCCCAGGTTAGCACAAAGCGTCCAGGAGACACCAGCTGATGTCACTGGATTGAAGACAACTCTTGTGTTGTCTGTTGCTTTGAGTTGCTTTTGGAGGCCTTTCATTCCTTGGCAGCTTATCGGCTCCATCCCCTAGAGGGTGCTAAAATCATTCCCCCTCCCTAAGCATCCTAGTGCTACAGTCTAGTGAGGGGACTGATGATGAAATGCCCAGATGTATATGGAGGCAGAGACATGGATAGATGCTCCCAAGACTTCAGGTGATGCTCTTCCAACCAATTAACAACGCTCTTAAAAATTCTTTCTGAAGTTCCAGGTCAAGGTGGTAACATTAACTTTGAGTCTCCCCTTTAAGAGCTGGGTACGGGGATTTAGGAGTCCTTTTGATTTGCTACTCGTCAGCCCTCATACGTGACTGAGAGGTGATCACATTTCACAAACATCTAACACACCTGGAGCCACCAGTAGTCTCTGGTTACCAGGTTTAAGGTTTTGTGGAAGCCATTGCTGGCATGGTGATGGTAAGGTGTTGTGACAAAGCCAGAGTTATTGGGTACATGTGATTTGCACCAGGATGTGAAGGCACACTCAAACATGCCAACATCCATCTGAGCGTACTTCCTTCCGAGGCCTGAGGTGTTTCTGTTGCAGGGGTTTTGCCTGCTCCTGGGGGAACCAGTCGAGCTGCTGCTCCTTGCGTCATGAAAGTGGAGTTTGAAGATGGTGAAGTTTCAAAGGGTGCAGCAAAAGAATCATGGAAGCCGTTTCACACTGCACCAATAATTGTGGCTTCCTTAATAAGGCCTCGGTCCTCCAAAGATGTAAAGAGAGTACCGAAACTGCAAGAAAAGTCATGTCCTCCTCCTCCTTGTCTCCCCCTCCATAAAGAAAACAGCATTTCCTGTGTTTGCATCAGCTTCTCAGTAACTATTAAATGAGGAACCTGGCAGCCAATAATTAATATGGTGACAGAGGTTTCAGCAGGTAAAACCCAGGCTTCCAGGGTTCGCTGGGAAGTAAACTTATTACGAATTTTAATTAGATTGGCAGTTAAGGTGGAAAACAGAGATAATTTGTTGGTAAATATTTTGTCACTCCCACCAAACAGTGGAGGTCTGTTGGTGCTTTAGGATGTGCCCCAGTCCAGGGTGGCCCTGACCTTCTGTAGCCGTTTCAGAGAAAACCTGTGCCTCAGGTTGGTCTGAAGGTGCAATAGCCCAATTTAGCACGCAGTCACTGATTGAGAAGCTGAACAGGAGTTCATTTCGAGGGCAGAGATCCTGAAGGACATGATGCGTATTTACATGGTGCTGTAAGACGGCGGTGGCGGCGGCGGTGGGGGTGGCGGCGGCGGCTGCGGCGGTGGGTACTGGGGCACCGGTGGCTGGCGGTACCAATGCGGATTCCAGGTGATCATCACAGGGACATAGAGCGATCGCCCCTGTCCATCTCGCCCCACGGGGTACCAGGCAAATCCTACTGGGTAGGTCGGGTACGTGGCATATGCAGGGTAGGTCGGATATCCTGGTATTTGAGGTACGTATTCAGTGTACGTCGCCAGGTGAGCTTGGTCTTCTAAATTTGGAATAGAGAGTCGAGGATACTGATTCTGGATGGTGAAATTGTTGGGAGCTCGGCAGTCGTAAGAAACTTGCAGTTTCCACCCCCTTTTCACTTGGAGAACTTGGGCTCCGTTGGGTGCGACAGTGGGAGTAATGAGCCCATCTTTCACGTTTCGGGCCACAAAATCTCGCAGAGCTGCCATTTCGGGTTCTGACAGTGAGTACACGTGTCCGCTGGGAATACTGTGTGCTCCAGGGATCATTTCTATGCTGGGGTCAACCAGACGGTGGTCTGGGTAGACGTTTTCATCTACTGGAGTGTACACATTCTGGACGTAGTAATACCTCACGGGTTGGTAAACTCTGTATCCTTCCACCGGGTAATAGAATGATGGTTGTGCTGGTGGTGGGAGCGGGGGTGGTATCGGAGAGTACATCCGGCAATGGTATCGGCAATATTCGGAATCAAAGACGATCGATCGGGTGCTCCACGTGATGTTGGGATCGTGTGTGCTCAGCCAGCGCACCCCTAGGACGATGGGGAAGAACGGAGACTGAGTCACATCGAATGACAGCACCTCACGGTGATCTCCCAAGTCGACGATCAGGTCGTGCGTTTCGTGGACAACTGGGCCCGATGCTATGGGACGTCCATCAATCGCTTCTACAAGTATTGGCCAGTCCTTGACTCTCAGAGGAATGCCATTCTGGGCGACGTATTCGTGATCAATGAAGTTGCCGGAAGCACCAGAATCGATCATGGCTCGGACAAACAGGGTGTGTCTGCCCGGAAGATGAATCTGGAGCATCACTTGCAAGTGTGGCGATGAAGCAGCATCATCTTGTGGGGACCTTATTAATTCCGGCCCGGTCGCTGAAGGTCCCTCTACAGCGGGGCCGGGGAGTTTCCCGCCGGCGAAGCCTTGGAGGCCTTGGCAGGACAGTTGTCGGCGTAGTGACCTCCATTCCCACAGTAGAGGCACAGGTTCAGCTTTCGGCGTCTTTCTTTTTCTTCCTGGGTCAGGCGCATGCGGGCACCTCCCACGGGCTCGGTCGGATCTACCTGGTGGTGGCTGTTGACGTGAGGCATCACCAGCGCACGTGGCGGGGAGCGTGGTTTGCGGGCGGCAGCTGCCCGGGCCAGCCTTCTCTCGATGTGGATGCACTGGCCGATCAGTGCGGACAGCGACTTGGCGACTTCGAGGCGCGACAGCTCCGCCTGAATGTGGTCGCTGAGGCCCTCGTGGTACTGGTCAATCAGGGCAGGCTCATTCCAATCCAGGTCCTGTGCGATCATCTGGAAAGCGTTGGAATAGTCGATGACTGACCCCATGCCTTGACGCAGACGTCTGATCTTGCGTTTGGCAGCCTCGCGCCGCTGAGGGTCTTCAAAGACGTGCTTCATTTCGGTCATGAAGGCTGGGTAGTTGTGCATCAGGTAGTGGGATCGCTCGAGCTTGGCGGAGGCCCAGCGGGCAGCACGGCCGGTCATCATGCTTGTCACGAAGCAGACGCGCACACGATCAACGGAGAAATCTCTGGTGCTCTTTTCCATAAAGAGCTGGCACTGGGCCATGAAAGGCACCAGCATGTCTGGGTTGCCGTCGAACTTCTCGGGAAGGTCTTCTGGGCTCTCCTCCTCGATCGGAGTGGCTGGGGCGGCAGCGGCTGCAGCTCCGCAGAGCTCAATGTCATCTTCCTCCTCCTCAGGGGCGGGCTCCACCTGCTCGCGGAGGGAGGTGTTCTCCTCTGTGAGTTTCTGTACCTGGTTCTGCAGGTTGTTGTTCTCCTCAGACTGCTTCATGACCTTCTCTCTGAGGTTGTTGATCTCTTCAGAGAGATCCTCCCGCCTTCGTTCGGCCAGGTTGGGGTTGTACTGGCCCCTCTGGCCGCTGCAGGGGGAGCTGGAGGGGGAGGCAGGATCGTTGGGGGGAGGAGGAGGAGGAGGAGGTGGGCAGTCGGGCCCCAGGGTGAGAGGTGGGGTGGGAGGAGACCTCCCAGGTGTAGCTTCACTCCGGTGGGGATGGAGGCCTGGGTCCTGGCCTCCTCTTCCACCCTTTCGCCTTTTGGTTTTCAGAAGCTTTTTGTTTCTGTAAGTGAAGACAGAAGCATAAATTCAACATATACATTTAAAGCACCACAGTACGAAGAAAATTTTATCATTTAAAGTATCTACTAAAGTACTCTAAACACATGCGCATTTAAAGCATCTCTTTGTTCTACTTGCTCACATCAATAGTTAATAAACAGACAAAAGCCCTGCAAAAAAGATATTAATCAATAGGACAGTAGATAATGAAAAGCAGCCTACTTTTTGATGTCCAAATGACTTTTTCCTCCTCAAGAATCATCTGTTCATCATGATTCAACAATACACAACTGTATCAACAGCACTATTACCTTTACTGACAAATAAAGAATGAGAAGACACTCCAAACAAGAAGTTTTATAAGGAGAGAGCAGAGCAAGAAACTTTCAAGCAAAGATTGATAGTGGAAAAGTTACACAAAATAAAGTCAAACTTATAACTGTTTATTATTAGAAAAGTTACCTGAAAAGTTGCTACTATTCCAGCCAATAGAAAACCAAGAAAAAGAAGCGGGGAGGTGAGTTAAAAATCACAATGCCTGTATTCATCAACCTTGGGGGAGAGGGGGCCACTCTGGCCCACTGTCGCGACCCTGATCCACCTCTACAGAGAAGGTAATTAGTCATCAAAACAAACAACAACTGCCACCAAACCAGTGGAATTGTCTAAATTACTTTTCGGACCGTAATTTGATTTCCCAAAGAGAATTCCCTTTGGGACAGAAATGGCAATGAGTAGCAACCTGTGTATATCAGTTTCCCTCCTTATTATGAAGTCAATCAACAAATATCAATTGACGTCTCCTAGGAGTAGCTGGGCTGTAAAATGGGACATTCAAAGAAGCCCAATAATAGTATACCTCAAACTTATAATAAGGATTTAATTAAATAATGCAGGTAAAGCACATAGTGAGTATTCAATAACTGTTAGCTGATATTAATAAAGTTATTAATAAAGAACAGAAACTTTAAATTTCTGTGTGATGAGGCTGCGATTAAAACAGGGAGGGGCTGCAACTATGGCAACCTGGGTATGCAGATCCCACTAAAGATACTAATTTTTTTTTTTTTTTTTTTAAATACTGCATTGGTCAGACAAATCCAGGGCCTCATTAGACTTTCAGGTCACCAGTGTGTAATCCCAGGTTTTTAAACAAGGTTTGTCAGTACAGCCCCACCCAAAAGTTTGTAATTTAGAGTGGGATAGGTCACTCCTAGCGGGGTGAGTGACTGTGTGTGTGTGTGTGTGGGGGGAGGGGACGGGGGGGTTAAATACCCTAATTATGGGTAGGGTGACAATAAATCACACATATAATAAATCAGCACACAGGGCCTGTGTACTTCCTGGAAATAGGGTTAAATTCATTTAGAGTAATTATTTTAACACTGATGATTTTTTTAATGGGCATCAAATTCTCATATTTGGAAAACTCTAGGAAAGTGCTCAAAAGTTTAAAAATATAATATGTAAAGCAGGCAGACTGCCTATTCACTACATTTTAACTTGGCAGTCCTGGTCACCTGCTCCTCTCTGACCCATCAAGACAAAAAATGGACACCAAATTAATTACGTAAAATAAAGCCACAAAGATAAACGTGTTATTTAGAGAAGTTAGGTGAAAAATAGCTAATGTTTCAACCAATAGTGTACAAGGGAAAAAAAAAAAGGTGATGGTAATCAAACATGATGCCTGGTTGTAGAGAAATACCCCTTCCTCCTTCCTGCCTAAGACCCCTCCTCATTCTTTAGGCCCCTCCCCTGCCCCAGCCCTGCCATCCACAGCCATTTTCCCTTATGCCCTGGGCTGTTGGTATGGCCTCTTCAAGGAGTGGCTATACAGCAAGTAGAGTCCTTAAGGGACAGAATTACTGTGCCATTTTAATAGTTTTAAATGCTACTTAATTACTTTAATAGCTTAGGCTATGGAAACAACTAATAGTTGACATGCAAGATAAAATCTTCAAGTTTAGAAAAAAATCAGAAGATGTAATTAACACATCATAGCCTGTGACATTGTTTCATTTCCAGCTGCTTAAAGACAATTAATTATATTGGTGACACGCAGAATATGAGGTCACAAAATAATGCAATTTTTATTAATTAAACTTAAGAGTTTTAATGTTCCATTAAAAAGCAACTAATAAGCGCAGGTCAGGTGACTCAGGTGTCACTTCTGTCATCAAGACACTAATACTTTAAAAACTTAGAAACAAGACTTCTGAAAAGGCATTCACAGCATGGCCTGGAGCAGCGTGACCCAGGTCAGGAAGGTTAACAACCTATATGTCAATCACAGTCACTGGGGTGGGCTTTAATGAGGCCCAGGTCTGATGGTTTTCACATCTGCAAAACACAATAATAGGAGAGAAATAACAATACATTAGGAAATCAGCAAACAATCACTGTATTGTTTATGGAAACAGAAGATCAATAAGAGTTTAAAATTCAAATGCTTTTGGTGACAGGAAGGTAATATAAAGGTGAGAAGAGACTGGAGATAGGAAAACAGGAAGGGGCTGCAACTATTTAACTTGGGGATGCATATCACACACCCCCCCCTCCCGCCCCACAATCTTTTAATTCTTGTAAAAATTTTAAATACAGTGGTCAAAGAAATTCAGGGCCTTTTTTGACCTACGAGATCACCAGTTTGAGGCCCTTAACTTTTACCAATATCAGGCCTAAGGCCTCCACCCCCGGGGTTTGTAATTTTGGGGTGGGAGTCTAAGTCCTAAAAGAGTTAACTGCCCAGAACAGAGTCGTTTAACCATTAAAAGTGATAGGGCAGTGGGCAGGCAAGTCAACAGTGTAAGTAAAGTTTACAAATGTTTAAACAGCAATTGGAGCACCAGTTAACATGGGAACAGGAGAACGGTAACTTGATTTGAATATAGGACTATGGCTCCTTATACACCCCCTTAGTAGGGGCTGGACTGGGAAGGTGGGTCAAGGGGCCCAGTGCCTAAAACCTGGAAGGACACACAGCATAAAGCTAAGCTCCCTGGGACAGATGCCACCTTTACACATGAAAAAGAGTTCAGTATTACTCTATTTAAGAAGTAAAGACATTTGCTTCATCTTTGACTCTTCACAATGACTTTTGAAACTTTCTATCCCCCGCAACCCCCCTACAAACACACCAAAGTGCAACAAAACCCACCATACATTAAACATCACACTAGTAAATGACACTTCATTAAACAGTGCTTAATTGTTTTACATTTGCAAATGTCCATATTTCTTTTTGAGAGCTATGAGTACTATTTGTGAAATGCAAATTCTAATAATATGCACATTTTTCAAACCATTGTTTTGAACCTCTTTAAAATGCAGACACAAATTCCAAAGAGAAGAGGGGTCAGGGTGGCAAGGTGGGTAAAAGGGGCCTGGGGACTTACTGAAAGGTGTAATTATGATTAGCACATGTTATCCATAGATTGTATACTTGTTGGGGGCTAGGGGAGGGGTGATTGGTGGGTTGTGACAGGTTTTTGGGAGCCAGTGCTTCTAAATGACCCTGTAACAGTCCTGGCTTATGGTTTCTAATATATGGAACCAGGTTTTAAAATTTCTTCATTTAGTTAGAAACATAAATAGCGGATTGGCAGTTAGCTATGAATTTGTTTTATATAGATATTTTTAAATGCCAGCTAAAACCTTCAATCTATATTTTCTCATGTAACCACTCTGTTACGTTACACAAATTTTAAATGACAATTACGTACCATTAAATAATCCACTTGCCCCAAATTTAAATAATTAGCTTTTGCTTTTTAGTTTATAAAAAAGCTAATTATTTTGAGTGTTTTGAATTAATTTAGCTGCTTTGAATTATAATTACTGCTTACATTATTGGAGCTTAAAAATGCTTTTTTTTTTTTTTTTTTTTCAAGATCCTGTTAAATGAGAGAGAGATAAGGCAAGCAATGTCTTGGACAACCCAGGACAGCAAAACACCTTAGGAAATAGCCAGGAGCAAAAAACCAGAAAACAACTGCAGACACCAAGGAAGACACTGAATAAACCAGTTTACTCTGGTCATTTAACACTTATTTAATGAACAGGTGTTCATTAAATTGCGCCTACAATGTGTCAGGCACAATTATGTAGGCAAGTTAGCCAGGGCTAATCCCCTAAAATTCCAAGAAAAAAATCCAGATAAACACCTCCTCCTCGCTCAGAGGCCAAGCCAGTAGCACCAACAAAGTCACTTAAAACTCCTGTGAAACAAAGTTCAAGTTGTTCTTTATTTTGTAGCCACCAAAGCATCTGATTCCAGTAGGTCCCACCAAAAAGGTCCACTAGTGTGTCAAAAGAAACTTGAGTTCTTTAGTTTTAAAAAATTAAACTTTTAATTTTAATTTTTTAAGATTTAAAAAATCTTAAAATTTAATGATGTTAAAAGTATTTAAAATGTTTTATTTTTCATTTGCAGCAAAAACATTTAGCTAGATTGCCTTTAGAGGCGCCAGCCACGTCAGCTTGGAAGCACCCTTCATAAGCCACTATCAGGAGTTTAAATTGTGGGATTATGTTATTTAACATATGCAAAGTGCTTATTAATGCCATGTATAATTACTATTGTTGTTAATTGTTCTTATTTATTATTCTTATATTTATTAGACACTGGTGGATAAAAAGCAAAACCGGCGCAGAAGAGAAACCGCAGCAGCGAAACCGCAGGAGAGCTGGGCTGTGCAGCCAGGCGCAGGCAGCGAAGACGCAGGCGCAGAGGAGGGGTACCTGATGGGAGGGGGGCTCACACTGCGCAGGCGCAGGTGGGCCCTGGAGAGGTGGGGCCATAGGCCAGCCCAGAAGAGGCTGGCTCAGGGCGGGGCCAAGTTTTGAGAGGTGTGGTCTGGAGGAGCCACTCCAGAGAAGGGGGTGCTCAGAGGGAGGAGGGGTCTAGGGGAACCGCCTCAGAGGAGGCGGGCTCGGGAAGACGCGGGGTCTGGGGAGGCAAGGTCTAGAAGGCGCGCTCCGGGAAGGCGCGCCGCAGAGGAGGCGCGCTCCGAGTAGGTGCTGGGAGGTGCTAAGCCTGTTCTGAGGAGATACTGCAGAGAAGGCGCGCTAGGATGGGCGGGGCAGGTCTGAGACTGGCTGCATGCCTCTCCCAGGATTCCCCCCTCCCCAAGCCCCTCCCACCAGCCTCCAACAGGCAGATTCATTTCATGCAACAAGAGCAATCACCCCCAGATCCAATCCCCCCACCACCCCCCCGCGCCTTCCAAGACTAAGCAAACCAACAGTTTCCACAAACTGTTGCTGGACGCCAATTCGCGCCACCACTACAACTATACCGCCACTTCAATCAAGCGCAACTAGGCAAGGCAGCCCGTTCTGCCACCACCAAAAGATTTTTTACGCTCAAGTCAGCGCCCTTCCACTCCACTGCCATAGCAGGAATGGTGTGGGCAGAATGTTAAACACTAATTTTTGCCCAGGGCTCCATTTTGTCTAACAGCACCATCATGCAGAGAACCGTCCTGTAGAAAAACATAGTGGGAGCCATTCCAAAAGGTGTGTAAGAGACAAAGGGTGGGGTTCCTCCAAGAAGACAGAGTAATCTTACTCTTCAGTTCATGTGCGCTTCAGCTGGTTTCTTTGTAGCGCAAAACAGTGCAGCTTGTGTACCTCTGCAGCTATTATTACTTTGTAGCGCATTTTAGGTGTAAATTGTTCCGCAGCTCATGTACCTCTGCGGTTCCTGTGTCTTGTAGCGCAATGAAGCGCTGTTGTGCTAATCGTTATCATTTTTGTAGCGCTGACCTTTCTACAGCTCAGATTTTGTAGCGCATTTAGAGCGCAAACCAGTCATCAGTCTGCGGCTCACATATCGTTGCAGTTCATACTGGTTTTAGCGCAAAGAAGCATCCATCAGTCTGTAGCGCATTGAAGCGCCCATCCGTCCGTAGCGCATTTGAAGCGCTCATCAGTTTGTAGCGCATTTGAAGCGCCAATTAGTTTGTAGTGCACATCACTTTGCAGCGCATTCGTAAATTGGTCTGTGGTTCACGTCCGTCTGCAGCTCATGTTTGTCCACAGCTCATATGTGTCTACAGTCCGTATCTGGACTTAGGTTCTGGAAATCAAAGCCCTGAAGGCTAGGTTTCTCCATGCAGTTTTGGGGCACAGCCAGTGAAGGCGTGACAAGGTGTGCGTGGAGACATTCCGGGCGCTACTCCATCTCCCGCAGCTCCCAATTAGAAGGGGGAATGAATGTGATCTTAAAAAAAAGAAACATCCTCACCGCATACTCACCACGCGAGGACTCCTCTGCGAAGACACTAAGGACGGGGTCCCACACCTGTGCCAGGCGTGGGCTCCGCTGGGTGCTCGGCAGCCCGGAGTGGCTCCGGACGCGAGCCCGCTCAGCGGACCTTTCGCGAGGCTCGGTGGTCCCCTCTTCGCTGGTCTCCTCAGGTCGTAGTCAGGTTTCTTCGACACACACCAACCGAAGTTGAAGCGCGTGTATCGAGAGCGCCGACTGGGAGCCTTATATAGGCTGAACCGAGGAGGGGGGCGCCAAATCCCAGCGTGCTCCGCGGGTTAGGGGGGCGGAGGGGGGAGCGGGGGCGGAGGGGATGGGGGATGGGGGAGATGGGGGGTGGGGGCGATGGCCATGCTACACTGGCCCGCCGCTAGAGGGAGCACGGGATTAAGGAGGGGGTGCAGGATGCTGATGCTGAACTGGCCAAGCTGGGAGGAAAGAAGAAAGGGAGGGGAGGGGAGAATCGAGGACGGCCGGCCTAGGCAGGCCAAGAATGCAATTGCCCTGGTGGTGGGAGCTGGGAGACCCTTGTGCTTGGACGGGACAGTGTCGGGGGACACGCAGGATGAGCCCCGCGACCACTGGCACCTTCTTGCTGACAGGTTAGTGGCCCGCGCGCGACGGGAGGTCCTGGGGCCAACAGGCCGCCGCCTCCCCATCCCCCGCCCGGGTTTTGGGTACCCGGGTGCATTTTCTGGGCATCAGCCCTTCTTGCTGCGGAATCCCCGGTGCACCCCTCCTCCAGGACGCCCCGCACCCCACTTCCCGGGCCCTGTGCGCCCCATACCAGGCTTGACCCCTGGCCTTTTTTCTCCGCGCCCCCCGCGGGCCCCTCCCTGCCCAGAGGCGCCGAAATTCCATCTCCAATTTCAATTCCCGTTGCTCCCCACCCACCCCCAGCAGTCCTGGTGGTGAACCTCTCCCGATCCCTGCCTCAAAGAGCTGGGGGTCGTTGACCACTTGTGGGGGGGGTGGTGGCTCACCCCGCGAATGGGGCTCTGCAGCCCAGAGGCGAGCCGTAGGAAATGGGTGTCAAGCTGCGCCCCCCTCTACACAAACGCATCTTTTTTTCCTTTTCTTGAATCCGATCTGGAGAGAACACAGAAATGTGCATTTGAAACGCCTAATTCTCCCCTCTTTCTAAGCGAATTTCTCGGCGATGGAAATCTCGTTTTTCTTAGGTTTTTTCCCTGCGGAGCAGGGAAACGGAATCATGAAACGCTAGGAGCCAAACAGGGTGTTGAGGTCAGGGTTAACCTCGGGTGGGGGCCAGAGATGCTGCAAACAGAGCGGTTTGCCCCACCAAGTGCACTATTTCGAGAAAGCAAAAACAATTAGAAACAGCTGTGGATGCCTCCAGTGTAGTTGGCGGGCTTCGGAGGCTCCCAGCTACGGCCTTGTGGTGGTGATTACGAGGTTTACGCAGAGACCTAGATCTCTCTGCAACGTTACATTTTTCTAAATCTTGTAGGGTGAATGAATACAGTTAGTCACGGTTACCGCACGTTTAATCCTTTGAAGCGTGTTGCCGAGATTCGGCCGCAAATATTTGTGTATATTTATACGTATAAACATTTATTTTACGTTAGAGAAAATTGCAATGAGTTACAAGACTTTAAAATACTGATGAGGAAGGATGCTGGAAAAAAAGCCTTAACGTGGGTTTCCATTTAAGTGCCTCAAAGTGTTAGGCACTGAGAAAAGGGACAATCTGTTGATAATCTTAGTAAAAGAAGTTTAAAATGAAAAACCAATTGCGTACAACTGAGTGAGGTTCCTGAAACACAGATGAGACACATTTGTATATAAAGGCTAAAACTGAGCATATTTCAGTAACATTGCTGCGGATTATTTATACATAGAGGATAGATAAGAATTTGACCCATTGTAGGAGGATAGATAAGAATTTGACCCATTGTAGATGATACGATGGCAGAGATCTCAGTTAAAGCGAGCCTTTCTAGGAGTAAACAAAACTGTAGCACATTTATTGAGATCTACTTTTTAATCAGAAATAAAATGTTGACTATCAGATATGTGAATGAATGAAGTGCAGATTTCCAACACTGAAAGATATTTTTCTAGGAAGTTGGGTGAACATAATTATACTGTTTAGAAGTGCCTAGTGCCTTTTAATGTTTAGGATGTTCACTCTTTTCTGCAATGTAGAATAATTTCAGGATTTCTTATGTATGCTAGAGTACTGTTCTGGTGACCACCGGATTGTCAAATTCTTAGCATTTTTTAATCCAGGAAAGTTACTTCATCTACTTGTTTGTTAACTGATAGACATTCTTTTTTCTAAAAAATGAAATTAAAAAATAGTATAGGTGATAGAGAAAATTCAGGTTTAAAAATCTATCCCAAGACTTTAAAAGTTTGAACAAGTTTGAACCTATTTGAATTTTTATTTCAAAATGTTAGCCAGGATTTTTTTGGCGGGGGGGGGGTGAAAAAAACCCCAGCTTTAGTATTATCCTTATCATAATAAAAGTAATTCCTATTCATTGTACAAAATTTAGGGAAGAAAAACTCCAGAAAACTGGAAAAAAAAAATCAAGCAGGAAATCAAGATCACCTGTAATTTCTTCATCCTGTGATAACCCCAGTAAACATTATGGGCTCTACTTTATCTATGCATATATATGTGCCTAAATAATATACATTTTTCACAGAGTTGCACATGTATAATTTCTAAAAATTGAAAATGGGATCAAATTAATTTCCTCCATTTTTTCTCTTCAAGGAGCCTTAACTATCTAAATAACATTAAATTTGCAGAGTTTTTTAAAAGGAAATAGTATTAATTACTTTTTCTAATTAAAATTTTAAATGAACCACATTAGTACGCAAATATTTAAAACCAAAGAATAGAGAGTTTTCTCTGATCTCACTGTTCTAACATATACATAGTAATCATTTGGTATATTTCCTTGTGTTTTTTATTCTTCTACATATGAAATAATTTTTGCTCAGAAATAGATTTTTCTAAGGAAAAAACAACATCAGTAGATAAGTAGTTTTGATAAAACTTTTTAATCTAAAGCAACAAAACAATGTTAAACATTAAAACAAAAATACAATGTTAATAGATAAATACTTGAGATAACATGTTACCTAAAACAACAAAACTGCATTTAAAACCACCCCCCCCAACTTAATAGACAGGAATTTAAAACACTTTCTTGACATTTGTTATCATAAGTGAATTTTGGATTTTCTCAGATATTTGTTTCCATTGTTGTTTGTTTCTTACCCGTTTTGTGCAAGATTACACGCAAAGCAAAAAGAGGTGCTAATGTGCATTATATACTTTATCAAATAATAACTGGACGTTGTATCTGAACATTTTAATCCATTTTTATGAGAATTTCCTGTGGATCTATGAAGCTGTTGATTTACCACCTGTATTTTAACTTCTAGTGTAGTAGGAAAATTGTATTTCAAAACAAAGTGGGATTTTCACTTGTCAAATAATAGCTAGAGTTTCTAATTGGACATTTTACTTATTTAAGACAATTTGCCATGTATCTGTGAAGCTGTTGATTTGCCTTATATGTTTAGCTGAATTTCTTGGGTGGTGGGAAAATGGTATTCCAAGAAAAAAAAGTTGAATTTTCACTTGTCAAATAATAACTGGGCTTCCTAGTCGGACATTTTATCTATTTTAGATGACAGTTTGCTGTGGCTCTATGAATCTGCTGATTTACCACATGCATTTGGCTTACCTTTTAGCATATTAGGAAAAATTTATTTCTAAGCAAAGTAAAATTTTCAGCTGTCAAATATTACCTGGACTTAGTACTTGATCATTTTATCCATTTATTATAAGAGTTCGCCATAAATCCAAAAACTGTTGATTTACCTCATATATTTAGTTTAAATTCTAGTATGGTGGACAAATTGTTTTTCTAAGCAAGGCGGAATTTTCACTTGTCTCTCAGACATTGCAAGGGACAGTGAGAAAACCGATGAGAGAGAAAAGTAACACGTATCCAGTTTCTAGCACTGGTTTTCACTGATAAAAACCATGCTCCAAACAAAGTGTTGAAGCATTGAAGAAACCCTGACATGTTAAAAAATTCTCAATCAGATATTCAGATTGGTTGGGATTGTAATAAGTGCAATATTTATGGATCACATTTTCTCCAAAATAACCAGCTACTTTGTTTCTTTTTCTTTTTTACTAACTGTCCACACTTACTCTATCTGATCCCTTTTCTTAGAACTTACCATTACGTCAGTTCTAAACACCCAAGTGTAAATTCTATTGTTGGTCTTATTTCCTACTCTTAGTATAAAAAAGGACTCTAAATGAATAGATGACATGGGTTTATGTGTCCGTTAGAGATTCTTGGTCTGGAGCTCTGTTTAAGTCCAGAGCTTCACAGAAATATTAACATTGTGATTTTTTTCTTTCTATCCTTTCCAATCTCTCCATCAGAGACAGAGAGACAGGCACGATAGAAAGACAGATAGACATGGGTAGGCAGATAGACAGATGGACAAACATGGACAGATAGACACTTGGGCACACACACATGCATGACATCCAGGCTTTTTCTAAACTTTAGGATCCAGTTCTCCAGTTTGCTATCTCCCTGATTTCTAAAAATATTAAGCCAAAAGCATCAGTGCATAATTCAGAAAAAGAAGCTGGTGTTTCTAAAGATCAACAAGTATTTTTCAGGTTGGTAGAATCAGATAGAGTCTCAGTGCTCTTAAAGTTGTTCCACATGAACTGCTTCCAAACTGCTTCCAAGCAAAATTCTGTCTAAGCAAAATTCAGTTTTTTTAAACAACGTAACTATAGTAAAGACAGTATTGAATAAAAAACAATCTCCACCGTCTGACACTAGAAGAAACATTTCCATTGATGTTCCTTCCGTTCTAGTCTTTGTTCCATGTGCATATATATTTTTACATGACTATAATTTTAATATGTGTAGATTTTTTATACTTTGCTTTGAAAGATAAGGGAATCTTGCTTTCAGCTGAGCATTTGTCAAGGCTTTAGGATGCTCTTGTGTGTGAGATGCTGTGTTAGACTAGCAGGATTGCTTTGTGAGCATGAGGCAGGCTGAACCAGTACCCACCAGGTGTGGGGTTTACTGGGTTTGGTTCTGGGAGTGGTCCCTAGTGAAGGATCACAAGCCTTTGCCCTGGGTCTTCTCTTTTTCAACATTTTTATGGATAACTGTGATGAAGTTCTAAGATGCTTGCTTTAAAATCCATGGTTGACTTGAAAAAAGGTTAACTGTTACAAATAGATAACAGAATTTAGAGTTAACAAGGTTTAAGTAGGCTGTAGTGCTATTCAAAAATATATTTTATAGCAGTAAATGCATCATAATTCATTGGTGTGTAAGGAAGGAGGTGACTTTACGTGGTGGCGGGTTTTGAGGAAAAGGACAGTTAGTATGAACTGGTGGCATAACGTGGCTACAAAAATATCAAATTTAGATTCCGATAATAGTGTAGTGTCCATATGTCACAAAAATTAACAGTACCCTGCTCTAATTAACCACATCTGTAGTATTGTGTCCATTTCTGGCTGTCGTGTTTAAAGAGAGACATTGACAAAGTAGACAACTTCCAGAACAGTCCGTGGGGATGGTGAGGGGTCTGGCAATCCTGTCATAGGAGGTATCCTCCAAGGGTCTGGAAATGTTTAGCTTGAAGACTAAAAGTAGACAAACTCTCTTCTGTGCTTCAGAAAACAGATCTAGCTGCAGTGGGTGAAAGGTAGAGATGGATTTCAACTTGAGACCTTTCTAACAGTGCAGCTCAGGAAGGGAATCAACTTAACACCTTTACTTGGTCTCTTATTTTAAAGTATCAGAAATATTTACCTTTCTTGTAATGAATATTTAATTTGAAGACCGTGATAACATTTTAGTGTAGGGTAGCAAAGATACTTGTGATGGAAACATTTTATATTTTCTGATCAACTATCTAAAAAGAATAGTCCTATGTGTTGCAGGTTGATTTCTTACAACTTGAAAATAGCTGCAACCGGACATTTTAACACATTCTTTCCTCCCTTCTCATTTCATTTCAAACATGAAAATCTGAGAAGTAAAGTTTTATCCCCCCCTGCAAATTATCCTGGCTTTAACTTGCTTCCTAGAGTTGTTCCTTTCCTGGTGTTTCTTGCTTGCTGAGAACGGGCTTCTCTGGCAGAGTGGCTGCAGATGCCTGGGGGGGCGCCCTGGGTTAAGGGGGAGTGGACCGCTGCTGGGCAGCTGAGACCTCAGCTGCTTTAGCCTCTTACTCAGGGGAAATGTGCAGCCATTCTCCCTTCTGCAGTCCCCGCCCCACCCCCACCCCCCCTTTATATGTCCTTGCAATACTTAACAGTTACAATTTTTAGCTTTTCAACAGAAAATAAAACCTTTCAATCAAAAATAGCTGCTGCCCCTGTGCTCTTTTAACTTCTCTTCCTTTCAAGTTAGCCGCGTTTCTGACCGCCACTCTTAGTGTTTCAAACACGTCTCGGGACAGATTTTTCTTTCCTCTCCATCTGCCTATTGATTGTTTATTTTGATTATCATCTCTAACTTTGAAAATGTGATTGCTCAAAATTAATTTGTAGAGAATGCACACAGGACCCCACTTCTAAGAAGTGATAACCTGTAACACATCTGACTCCATAGCAACGATTTTTGTGCCCCTGACCCTTGAAAACTAAGACTCTGATGAGAAATGTGAAGAAAGAAGAGAACATTCTTCAGTCATCTTTTTAAACCAACTTTTTCCTGCCTCTTTTACTCCTGCCACTTCTCCCCACACCCAGAACTTTCTCCTCCACTCAAATTGTTAGGTCAGATATATGATCAAGCTAACGCTGACTATGTGAAGTGTATTTTTAATGTTGAACAAGTTTCTCCTCTTCTTATTTTCTCTATCTTTTTTAAAAGTGTCGTGCACTTTTGTGGGATAGTAGTAATACACCGGGCAGCTTGTGATGGCTGGGTTCCCAGTTGTTGAAGATGCCACAGGCGTTCCTGAGCTAAGCTCATATTTCCGAGAGAGAAATGCTCAACGATGAGCGTCTGGCTTGTCAGCGCTCACGCACCTGATCTGCAGGCGGCTACTTGCAATTCCTTGAATGCAATACTTGCTCCTGCTCCTGGGTTTGGGAAGCAAATGACCTCCAACGTTTAAAATTTAAAACTTCAAGAAGTTATCTTAGGAAGTAAATAGGTAGCCTCGAAACATGAGTTGCTGTGCTTAGTAATGTTATATTCTTGCACAAATCAACATATTAGTAAAGCTGAAGTGCTGTTTTCTTCTTGGGTCACTTTGGTAAAATTCTTATTTTTTGTGTCTTCATCTAAGAATTTCTATGCACTATTTATGCAATCGCGGTTTAAATGTGTCTTATCACTTAAAAAGCGCTCATCTTTAGCACGTCTCATTTTCTACTTAATTGCCTTGGACTAATCAGATTTTTTAGACTAGCTCTTTGGCATTCTGTACCACGGGAATCACCACGGCATCTGTTGTGACACGGAAGGCAGACTTTTTCTCTTCTGACAAATGAAGCCGCTCATTTCAAAAATGTTTAGGAGTTAGGCAGCTCCAGTGTAAATTCTTTCCCATTCTTTAGCTTTTCACTCATTCATCTGGTCACCACTTTGATTATTATGGAGATTTGGGGTTCACTGTGAATTTGAAAGAAGAGATCACAGTTAATTTTCCTATAGCAGTTAAAGTGAAATATTTTAGTTCCTGATTTCTTCAGCAATAGACGTAGAAGTAAAGTTGATTTTTTTACCTTGGAATGCAGAAGAAGAAAAAATTAGCCCCATGGTTTTTCTTTTTTTTTTTTCTCCTTAGCAAATTGGTGTTTCTCACTGTGCGGTAAAATGTCAGTGGCTCTTCTGTCCTATGAAAGAGTTAATCAGTGTAGCACCTTTAACATCTTTCATTTTTTTGTAGTTATAGAATTGATTCTAATCAAAGGCCAGTACTGCAGAAGTGGAAACAGAACAGGTTGCTACATGTGTTTATCAAAATTTGAAATGTATGTTATTTTTTGTCTAGCTGTTTAAATTCTAGTTTAGTTTACAAATGTACTCCTTTAAGTGATGAAAAATAAAAATATAAGGACGTTTATTGTAGGATCGATAGTAATAATGAAAAACTAGAAAAAAAATTGGGTCATCTTACTAATACTTTTTTTATTCATTTATTTTTTGAGTATTGACTGGTTTTGAGACTGTGTTAGGTGCTGGGGAATACACTTTCCTAGCCGTTAGGGAAGTTTTACATTAGCGGGGTTGACAAAGATTAATCAATTAATCACATATAAATGTGCCCTCAGAACTATGATAAGTGCTACAAACACTAGTAGAATTTCTAAGCAGGGGATTTGGCCAGACATGGGGATTAAGGAAGGCTTCTCTGAGAAGGTACTCAGATCTGAAGGTTGAGTAAACGTTACGTGAGGTGAAGAGGAAAGGTATATTTGAGGTCAAAGGAAGAGCTCTGTAGAGGCCCTGGGGCAGGTTGCCCTGGCAAATAGAAGGTGTTGGAAAAAGTCCAGTGATGTTGGAGCCGGGAGGGAAGGGGAACTACAATATGAAAGGAGGCTAGATAGGGGGTCAGGGAGCAAATTTTGCCGGGTCTGTTAGACTACCTTAAAGAGTGTAATCTTCATCCTAAAACCAACGGGAAGTCTTTGGAGGGGTTTAAGCAGGACTTGATCAAATTTGCATTTCAAAAAGAGCACTTTGGCGGCATTGTGATGAAAGGATTGGAGGGGTCAGGATAGAAGCGGTAGTTCGAAGGCTACTTTAGTAATCCAGAATAGAGATGATGACCTCCCAGGCTAGGGTGGTGATGGGGAAATGAAGATAGGAGGGACATCTTGAGGGGTAAACAGCAATCGGAGTGGGTTGTGGATTGAATTTGGGGTGGAGAGTGACAGGAAATATCAAGGATGATTTCTAGATTTCTGTTGTATTCATGGGAATGAATGGTGATACCATTCTCCTGATGAAGAATGCCGGAAGAGGACCAAACTTTAAGGGAGAAATCAGGAGTCCTAGTTTGGACAGGCTGAGTTTGAGGTGATGATAAATAAATTATGATTGAGCCACACAGCATAAAGCTATGCAGTCTTAAAATGTGATATCATGTAAACACGCTCAAGATATATGCTAAAGGAAAAAGTGTAATCACATTATGTAAAGAAAAGCATGGTGTATGTGTGTGTTTATATGTGTATGTGTATAAACATACGTTTGCATATGCATAGAATATGGAAAGATGCAGGGACTATTAAGAGTGGGTACCCTCAGCAGTGGCATTAGGAGGATGGCATTGGAGGGAACTTTTATATTTTATACCCTCCTGGTTATACTATTTGAATGTATTACAATGAAAATGTATGGCTTCTATAATAAAGAAAAATAATGACTGTTTCAAGTAAACACCCATTAGTATATTATTGTTATGTTTTTTATTTTGAGCAGAATTTTTTCCTGCAGTTTTGCTTCCCTAACCCAGTAGCTCTTAACCACTTTGCCTTTTAATCCTTTCCCACTAGATTGCACTATTAGGCTAGATTTCACCGTCTGCGTAGTATTTTGTATTCTACCTTTCGCTAATTTTATTAATTTCAAAACAGTCCAACATTTTGCAGATGAGGACATTAAATTGTAATGGTGCATGTAACTACTGCATATATTATGTATCCCATTTTCAAGGGTCCCACTGGTGGTCCTTATGCATCTAGTGTTTCTGAGATAGAATATAGATAGTACCATTTCCGGGCAGTGAAAACCCAGTACGTGCCTTGGTTGGGCTATTTGAGCAAAGGTGTAAAACTCCAAAGAGAAGTGGATAACCCTCCCTTCTCCATGAACTATTCTATCAAACCAACACTTCTTCTTTTATCAGACATTTAATTTTTCATCCAGTTTTGATATATGTAATGCGAAGTCGAATCTTGTGCCCATGCAGTTTTTGCTTTTGTTGCGTTATTTCCTCAGAATAAATACGTAAGCGTTTGTGAGAGTCAGAGAGTACAGATATCAATATAACTTGCTTCTTTTTATTTTATTTATTTATTTGTTTATTTATTTATTTATTTTTTAACATCTCTATTGGAGTATACCTGCTTTACAATGGTGTGTTAGTTTCTGCTTTATAACAAAGTGAATCAGTTATACATATATCCCCATATCTCTTCCCTCTTTCCTCTCCCTCCCTCCCACCCTCCCTATCCCACCCCTCTAGGTGGTCACAGAGCACCGAGCTGATCTCCCTGTGCTATGCGGCTGCTTCCCACTAGCTATCTATTTTACGTTTGGTAGTGTATATATGTCCATGCCACTCTCTCACTTTGTCCCATCTTACCCTTCCCCCTCCCCGTATCCTCAATTATAACTTGCTTCTTATCACACCTGGCTTTTGCAGCTCTCAACCAGTCTGCCTTGGCCGGTACTGGGAATGAAGACGTGCTATGATGCCGTCTTCTTAGCCCTGTGAAGTTTGGGATGGTTGGAGCCCCTGGGCTTCTCCTTCCTCTGGTGAGCAGCTTCTAGTGTTTACTCCACTCTGCCATACAAATATCATTTTTTCATGTGTCTCATGACCGTGAAGAAAAAAAAAAAGAGTGCTATATTCTATAATGCCAACTGTAGTGACAATAGTTTTTTCATTTGAACATCTATTTTTTTAAAAAAACACATTTAAAGAAATCTAAAATTTCCTTCATATTAAGTGAAGAATAAATGTAATAATAGCTTATATTTTTTGAGAACATCATTGTGTGCTAAGTACTCTTCTAAGGGTTTTAAGTGTATTATCTCATTTAATACTCACAATGCCTCTATGAAGTGGGCACTGTTCTGGCCCTACCAGATGAGGAAACTGAGGTACAGAGACATTGAATAACTCGCCCAGTGGACAAAAACTGGGATTTTGAACCCAGGCACTCTGTCTCCAGAGATGCTGATTTAAACACTACCTTTCTGTGCTCCCGAGTTTTATTTCACTCTAAAGTCTAAAATCTTACCTAGCTTGTGCTAAAATTATAAAATTCTAATAACTTTAAATTATATTAATTATTTACGTTCTGCCCTGCCAGGCTCTTCTGTTTTAACAAAGTTTAGAGGCTTCTCATTCTGGCATTTTCGGTTTGAAGTCTTGCTATTATACTTAGGAATATTTTTTTCTGACTCCCTTTGAGGTTGGGGTGGACAGTTCTCCTCAGCAAAGCCATTTTTTTCTCCATAGGTTCCAACTAACCTTTTAGCTTTCCTCTTTTAATGAAGTGTGTGTGTGTGTGTGTGTGTGTGTGTACATACGTACATAACACATAGGATTAATTCCCATGGGTATTGCCTCCTTGCTAGCTGTTTCTAATCCAGCAGTCAGGGAAAACTTATTTTTTTCTAGAAAGAAAAGTAAGCTGAAGAGGACCTACTAGTAATAATAATAATATCTCAAATTACTTAAGAAATATATAGTTCACAGAGTGCTTTCCCATTTAACCATTTGGGCATCGTGTTGATGAGTAGATAACGGGGACTTTGAAGTCAATCAAGAAATGGGTTCAAAATCCAAGTCTGCTACTTACTAAACATAATGACCTGGGATAAGCTACATAATTTCCTAAGACTTCTTATCCTCATTGTAAAATGGAAGTAATAATACCTGTTTCACGTAGCGATGATGTAAGGATTGGAATAGTTATGTATAAAACCTTTAGTGCCTTGTACTTACCACTCAAAACTTGGTAGCTAATGATAATGGCAGCTAACATTTTTTAGAGAGAAAAATATAAAAACAAGGTTTCAGTATAAGAGACAATTTAAAAAGTATTAAGGAGAGTTGCCTAAAAAGGGGAAGAGAAAACGTAGAGGGCAAGGGAGAGACATAATGACACGGGGAATGATGAGAGAAGGGAAGAGATGTAGGCGACATGAGCTGTCTATCCTATTTATGAAAACAAAGTCTGTGTCCCCTTTGAGTGAAACAGGAAAAGAGACAGATGAAACAGTGGACAGAGAAAGACTTGACAGTTTGGTTCTAAGGTGAGTGTTAATCAGATTATATTTCATCTGGCAGATTCTGCTATTTACTTGGACAGTGATGTCAGACTAAATTATTATTTATTATTTCTATCCCTTGACATTTTGATTAGCTCATCAGCAATCAGTCACTATTCACAGCTCTTCAATTGCTTTTATTAAATAGCAAACCCTTCCTCACTAAGTCAGCAAATTATTCAGGTTTGGGAAAGAGTCATGTCTCTTCAGAGAGTGTTTGCCCCAGGCCAGATGAGATGCAGTCATGCTGCTACAAGACTCCGGATGAATCATGGAACCTTAAGACAAACTTTAAGTATTGAATGGTTTCTAGGGATTTTAAGGACATGCCAGTCACCACTGGATTAATTCAGGCTTTGATGAGTTTTGAGAGGGAGCCTTGAGGAATTGGTTAACTTGTATACCATGCTATGCTAGCTAATTGTGTGAATGTCTTCTTAGTCTGGGCTCTGTAAACACAAGATTCATATTATTCTTTGCTTTTGTGTTTATGAATTAGAGCAAAACTCATATCCAGGTACAACTGTAGCATAGGTATCATGAACCCAATGAGCACAGTGGAGTTCTTTCAGGATTTCTGAGGATGGTCCATTCTCTTTGGAAGGAGTCCAAGAATCAGTCTATACAGGCTGACTTTTTTTCTTTACACACTAGATTTAATCTTGAAAAGTAATGTATAGAATAAATAGTTTCAAAATTTGAGTCATGTTTTCCCATCCTAAGGAAATTTATTCTCATAGAAAAAAAATGGTGTGCTCCTTTTCTAATGAAAATCAAACTTATTAAAATACTACCTTTTTTTTCCCAATGAGTATTCTGCATTTGTCAATGTACAGATTACAATAATTTTCATTACAAGAAGTTAGCTAAGTGGATCCATATCTTGGACACACAGTGAAAAATAGATATTTCAGTGTTACTGAGATTTCTCCCTCAAGGTGTGGGACTTGAATGTTTAAGCAGACACATTATCCGTGGTGTTGTGTCTTGCCTTTATTGACATTGTCCGGTGAGTAGAGCAGTAAAAAGTTGTCTTTTTATTTAGATTTATTGGACTGTGGTCTTCTGTGGTCAAAGTAGGACTTTAGATGGATCAATATAAACTTAAAAAAAATGAATATCCTCAAAACAATGCCAGCCTTAAAATAGAGCTATATCTGTGAGATGTGTTTAAACTATTTTACCCTGCCTCTATTTTTTAACAACTGAGGCACCAATCAAATTTGTCTTTTGAATTTTGAAATTCTTGTCTGTAAAAGCCAAGTAGGCTGCACTTACACAGGACCTGGAAAGCTTGAGCAATGATACGTTGGTTCACCCGGCAAGGATGTGCAGTGACATTAAATCTTATGGGTTAGTGAGGTTCTAAAAGCCAGAGTATAAGGAAAAAAATTCCATAGACTTAAGTTACCCTAGTAAATCCTTTAAATTACCGATGAAGTACATTATGTGTAGTTTTATGTGTATAACTGAACAATAATTCTTATGCACAGCATGGTCTGAGAACCACTGGGCTAGAATAAAGGAAGGAACAAAAGGGGTGCTGTCTGGACACCCAAACCCTTCTTTCTCTATGGTAACTCCCCAATCCATGGAAAAGTGGAGAATTCTGAAGCGTGCCTGCTTGCCTGCAGGGTTTACTCCATTCTGCTGTAGGATCAAGCCTCTATAACCTTCAGACATGCTAACAGATTCTCTTGGTTTTGTATGGATTGAACTAGACAATCTACATGAAAGCACCTTGCTCAGGACCAGGTGATGTGATGGATTTAAATGTAAATGTTGCTTGTCAGGTCCACATATATACATTGTTTTTTGAAGAGTTGTAGAGAAGAATTTGGCCACTTGCTTCCTGTCTTTCTAGGTTGAGATTTCCCACTGTCCAGCAGTGACTTTCATGTTCTTGCAAATTGGCTGCATCTGTGGGCCAGTTGGGGATAAGAGAGAGTAAAGTTTTCAGTTATAAGGTTAGCCCTACATTTGTCACATTTGATGTGACTTGGTTGAACATCCTATATACCCTTGGGTTCTGTAGGTCTTCTGTTGGTCTTCTAGAGTTCGTATTTATGTGTGAGAATCACCTGATGAAACTGTGTAACCCAACTACGTAGATTCTCCATGGTGGAGTCATGAATATGTGTTTTAAATTTTTTTATTTTGTAGTTTTTGGGGTGTGTGAGAATATGTATTTTTAGAGAGCTGCCCAGGTGATTCTTATGTAACTAGCATATTGCCTTTGGAACCCAGCAATTAGGAAAACCCTTGGAGGTGGGATATTTTCCACAAGAGGCCATGAACATTTCTGATCCTATTTTAGCTTAAATTATTTAGGAAATGACTACTGTATTCTTCATCTAGATTTAAAAGGACATAACTTCAGTTCTTAGGTGAATCAACCATTTATTAGGTGAATCAGCCATAAGATTGGTCTTTTAATAGATATAAAATTAGTATACTTAGGTTTACATAATTTAAAAATTCAATACCAACCAAGTCATTTATTCACTTGGGGTGCTAAGGCCTTTGATTTCCACTCCCAGGTATCACTGAAATGATCACCTGAGGTTTTGTTTGATTGTTTATTTTTAATAACTTGGGTTTTGAATTGTATTCTTTTTTTCATTTTGGAAGGGGACTTGGTATTTCTCATAATTTAGTTTAAGTTCAGAATTTTACTCAAAATTCAGTTTGAGAAGGAAATAACCATTTCATCTCTGATTTACTAGCGTGAGGAGCCCTTTCAACATTAAGTGTCCTGTACCCCAACAAATGTTTCTCTCTTCACTTGTCCTTACTCTCTGATTCATGTTTTCTTTATATGCTTGTATAAAGCATATATGCTTTGTATATGCTGTACAATATACAAGTATATGTATATTGTATATTTCTGCTTGGTCCCACCCATTCTAGTTTTTCTGGGATTGTGTCTTATCATTTATGTTCCTTTTCGTTACACCTAGTCTCTCTCTCTCTCTCCTTTGTCTTTTCCTCAGCTTATAAACAAAATTTGTTTCCCTACACTAAAATAACCAACCTTTTTCTCTACCTTGCTGCTCCTCAGTCTGCCATATCATTTTATCTCTTTGCTTCCCTATTCTGGCCAGTGTTCTTAAAAGATTAACTCTGTTTGTTGCATCTACGTCTTGGCCTTTTGCTGTCTGGCTTCTACTCTTACCACTTTATTGGAACTCCACTTTCAAGGAGTCACCAATAACTTCTCCCCTTTCACATCTAGCAATCTTTTCTAAGCTCTCATCCTCTTTGACCTTTTTGCAGTAAGTGAGGATGTTGATCACACTCTCCTTTTTGACAGCTCTTCCGTTGACATATGTATATGACACTTCAGGCTCAGTTGTCCAACCTCTCTGACCGCCTTGTCTCTTATTTCTTTGCTGAATTATCCTCTGTTTTTTGCTATGTAAATGTATTTATTAACATGTTCTTCTGCCTTTGTTGTCCCTCCCACTTTTTGTGCATTCCTTCTTGCTATATATTTCACCTCCAGAAGCTAGGACAAAACTACGGGGTACACCCTGGGGGATTTGGGAACTGAGCTGAACTCGAAGGGAACATATCTGAGATGGCTAGAGGAAGGGAGAATGAGATGTTGACCCAATGTTGTAGTTAGGAAAATGGTACCTAAATATCAAGTCTGGAAGATAAGGATGAAAAATGGGAGAGTAAGCAGTAAGATTGGTAGTTTGGATGATTGGAAATAGTATAGGCAAATAGGTCAAGAACGTGAATGTGTATCTTCTCCAGATCGTTTTGTACCTGACAGTCTAATGCATGTTACCTGAGAGCATGATCTCTTTAAGGAATTGCACTGGGACTTTGGCTTCAACAGTCATTTCTCTGGTGATGAACTTCAAATCTGCATCCTTGCCTTAGATTCTTCTGTGAACCAGAGTTCTATTTCCATCTTCTTCTTAGGTGGTTTCACCTGGATATCCAACTGGTACCCCACATTTAACATATCCCCAAATAAATTTGTCATCTTTCTCCTGAAATGGACTCCTTTTTGGCATTCCTAATATATCACTGTTCTGTGTCATCCTCGATCAAAACTTCAAAGCCATTATTGATTCTTTTTTTAGCCCACAACCAGCAATTTGAGAAGTACTGTCAGTATCTCTCCCATGATGTTTTGTAACTGGCCCCACCTTTACTCTTCCTTTCTTCAACCCCTGATTATGGGCTGACTGCTACTCTACACTCCAGAGATATCCCCCTATTTAGTATCCACTAACCCTGATTCTGGTCACTGCTGCCAGTGTAATGTTTCCAAAACTCAACTGTAATTTTAAAAGACGTTTTAAACTTATCACAGCATTCCTAGCCAGGGAAAATTGCTTCCCCTCTCAGTGTTATTGTAGCAGCTATGCTTTCTACCACTGTGTGTATATGTGTAATTGCTATACATATACACTATATTATATGTTACATGTATATTTTGGTACATGAATTATCAATCCCTATAGATTGTAAGCTCCTTGGAGGGCAGGAACTGTGTCTTTACTTTGTATCCCCATATATTCCTTGTATTGACATGCAACAAATATTTATTGAATGGAATTAAACAGCTCGCTGGGGCTGGAAGGAATCTGATACCAGTTAGTATGTAGTAGGTGATTTGTGATAGTCATTTTAATTTGACATTAATTTCATTTTTTGTGCATTTGTTTTATTCTGAAAAGCTTTTTTATTAAGCTGTGCTGATGGCATAAATGGAACAGTTAACTGGAAGACCAAACAGGCCAACAGTTTTATTATCAGCAGAAAAATGACTGCTGGGAAGAAAGATGGTGAGTTTAGGTTGTAAATCTAAATCCCTTTTGGGGAGTCAATTAAATGTCCGCTTCCAATAGTCCTTTTGCTTTTTTAGTCATGTGTGGATTTTTTTTTTTTTGATAAGTCAATCTGAAAAAAATCAAATTTTGTTTCCCTAATCTTCTAAAACTTCTGATCCTGTGTTCGTAATCCATTATTTTCCAAGTTTTTTTCCTTTGCTGTAGTTTTCCCTTTTTTTTAACCAAAAATAATTCTTGTTTTTAACCTAATGTTGCCCCTTATCCAGTCACTAGCTTGCCACTTATGAAAATTGTCCCAGTGTGGTTATTATAACAATTTATTTATAACATTGAAAAACATTAAGAAGTACATTTAACGTAAATCGTTTAAAAACAGTATTTACATAACCTTAGAAAAATGGTCATAAAATATTTTGGCTAGTTGTGGGTGATTTTTTGAATGATTTTTGTTGCAAAACCAAATTGGTATGTTTGCTATTAACTAATTAGATGGCGTTTGTTTTCTATTGAAAAGATGGCCTGACCCTTGAATGATTGATTGTCCTTCTGAATTTTTCTTCCCTATCTTTAATGTGTTCATTAGCAATATGTCTGGACCTTTGAAATAATGCATTTCATCAGGGAGAAAAAGACTTACTTAATAACCAAAAGATTAGTTGTTTTAAAAATATCAATTATCAATATGAGCTTTCACTTAATATTTCTGGATTATTTGTCTTTATAATCCCTCTTAACTGTACCGTCACCCCTCCCCCCCACACACACAATTTTGGCTATATGTGGTCATGAACAGAACATTAGCAGAACAGTAGCCTAGTTTCCATAACTTTGGGGTAACCAGAATATCTATTAAAAAAAACAACAATTTTAAAATATTTTGAAAAGAGCAGTAATTTTATGTGATAAAATGGCCTTACTGCCATATAAAACTTTCTAGGTATCTTGTAGGAGTGATTCCTGGCTTACCTCATTTTCTTCTTACATTTCTGAGTTGCGGGTCACTGACTTTTTTCCAGCTAGCATCAAATTATTCCTCAGCTAGAATCTTCTACTCCCAGATCTGTTTCACAGTAGGACCAAGGCTCCCAGCATCTCTTCTTCTCTGCTGTCTTTGAAACAAACCCACAAACACCTTTGCATTTTTAAGGAATTTTCATCTCTAATATCTAAAAGAAAACAGAGTTTTATAACAGTAAACTCTCATGAAAAGTTAACAAATAGTTGTTTTCAAAAGCACTAGACTCACTTGTTCTAGGATCTAAGCCCATCGTCCCACAGTCCTTTCCCCACACCCTCCTTAGATATTCTCAAAGGATTTTCTCTGTTTCCTTCAAGGGAATCACCCCTGACTACCTTATCTGGGCTGCTCCTTAATCAGGCTGAGGGCCTTTGGCTTCTTCGGCACATCCACTATTCCTGTTTTCTTTTTATTTTATTTTATTTATTTATGGCTGCGTTGGGTCTTCGTTGCTGCGCACGGGCTCTCTCTAGTTGCGGCGAGCGGGGGCTACTCTTCATTGCAGTGTGCAGGCTTCTCATTGCAGTGGCTCCTCTTGTTGCTAAGCCCCGGCTCTAGGCACATGGGCTTCAGTAGCTGTGGCACGCAGCCTCAGTAGTTGTGGCTCGCGGGCTCTAGAGCGCAGGCTCAGTAGTTGTGGCGCATGGGCTTAGTTGCTCCGTGGCATGTGGTATCTTCCCGGACCAGGGATCGAACCCGTGTCCCCTGCATTGGCAGGCGGATTCTTAACCACGGCACCACCAGGGAAGCCCCTTCCTGTTTTCTAATCTTACCAGTTATGGCCCCAGATGGCCCTCAGTATTGCCATCTGCAATTTACTTCTGTCATCTCCCAGGGATTTGGGACCTGCCCTGATTCCTGCTGCCTCACACGAGATCACTAAAGACCCTTCCTCTGGACTTAACACTATTTTGCACTAAATTGCAGTCTTTCCCTTTTCCTCAGTTTCTTCTTTTTAACGTTGATCCCTAGAATTTCTGTCCTCTTTAAGCGTGTCCCTCCATTCCTATTTGATTTTACATAAAGGTACTCTCTAACCGGCTGTCAAGCTCAGCTGAGTCATTTACTATGGTGCTCTTCTTAGTGAAATGTACTATTCCAAGGCCTTTACCATAGCACTCTCTAGAATCTCCATCTCTTCCTTTTTCAAACTTCATGCTCCCTCTGGACCTCAAACTGATTTTCTCCTTGGAACCTGAGCCATAACTGTAGTTCTCAAAATCGAAATGATCAATACATCTTGAGGTAACCAGTTCAGATTATCACATTCTCTTATTTCCTCAGTTTCTCTTGAACTCATTCTTTAGCTTCTCCCTTCCTGGTCTCCTCCTCTAATTTAAATCCTATCATTATAGTTCTGCATTATTAAAATATCTTACACAGAGAGTAATGAGTTTACTTAAGTGGGTTGTAATAATGTAATGGACAGCCACCGAATGTATTACCTCATGTTAGCAAATCAACAAAATACGTTAACTACCCTGGGTTCAAGTCCTGGCTCTTCCTCTTACTAGTCCTGTAAGCTTGAACCTGTCATTCAGCCTCTCTGGGTTCAATTTTGTTAACTATAAAATGAAGGACTGAACTTGGTTCTTTGCATGCAAACTCCGATTGATGTTATCTGTCAGGAATCCTGGACTGAGTAGAATGCTGAGGCCATATCCAAGCAGGAAGTAATGCAATGATTTGTCTCTTAGTAGAGAAGGTTATTTGGCACGCCCTGACAGGATGACATCTAAAGCCCCTTTCAATTGCAGTGTTCTATGAGACCAAGTTTATTGATTACCAATTAAAAATGGTTTGCAACCACTTTCCAGCCGACATTTAAGAAAAAAACAACAAAACAAAACAAACACATGATCATTCTATGGAAAAATCAAGATATTTAACTCTAGTATAGAAAAATGGTTTTAGTAAGTGGCTTTGGTTGGGGGGAGGGGAATCTCACAAAGTAACCTTTCTGCTGCTTGTAGAAAAAGATCCAAGTAGTGGTTTCTTTTCTACCTCATGTAGAGAAAAGTGGTCCTATCTCTTAGAGGAGTGAAGTTTTAAAAGGCAATTTAATGCCTTCCCCATGATGAGCTCTACAGCCCAGGTGTGGACTATCTGTGACTGAAATAAAACAATAGCTGACCACTGCCCAATGAATGGCCTTCAGTACTTTGATGTTGAGTAAACTTAAGGGGTGAAGGGCAGACTGCCGAGAAAAGCTTTTGATTCTAAGCCAAGATTTATAAAGCTGGATTGATAAAACACAAGGTAAATTTTAAAGAGGAAAAAAAAAAACCAAAACCAAAACAGGTTGTGTACCTGGCTGCATATTGATGCCTTTCAAACTATTTTTCTACAGACATTATCTGGTTTAGTAATTAAATTTCAATTAGACTATAGAAATAACACATTGAAAAATAAATTAGGAAGGAAACCATAAATATATCAAGCTCTGAAAACGCTGAAATGAGTTCTCTTGGTGCAGAGATATCAAATGGAATTCATCTCTTATAATCAATTCCCATTAATTGGTAGCAGCTTCTTGGAGTGCTGTGTATACAGGGGCTCTGAGCCTCATAAAGAGCTTTTAGCTATTAAAACTATAAAAGAGAAGGCAAGTCTTATTTTTTTCTGTCTGTACTTACAGTTTCTAATTATCAGAGATGATCATATAGTAAAATAAGTTTTCAGCAATTGTATTTTTTGTGTAACTTTCTTTTTAATAATATTCCAGTTCTTTAGCAGGGACGTGGTGTCTCTTCTGTAAATAGGATTTTGAGGAATTGGGATACCTAGTTGCTTAGGCAAAAGTTTATCTTAAAAGCTGTACCAGATAAGTGGCTATTCAGTATTATCTTTGTATTTTAAACATATTTAAAAGTCTTCTTCATCATTCTTATCCAAATTATTTTTCAAATAATACTTACTATTAAGGCAATACTATGAACAGTTGGAAGATACGCACTGTCTTATTTAACTTATTTGCACTCAGTTAAAGCACCCTTGTCATGTTTCCCAATGAGTAGCTTACGTCTTAAAACTGAACATGAGAGGCAAATTAACAAAATTGAAATGCTTTTGGAAATAGGCTTCAGTTTCTTATTAATAAATTACTTATTTTAGTGTGTTATGTTCTTAGGCTGATTTAGCTATTGCTAAGGGTAATAGATCACTTAATCAATAGATCTCTTTGTTTAAATTATGCAGTATATTTCCCACACATTGAATATGTAAGAAATTATTTTATACAGCACATTAAATCCCCTCCTTTTGATTTGACAGTTTGTTTACGTAACATATGGGTTGAATTAAGACTTTCTGTGGTACACTTATTTATTTCTGAATACATTTAATACATAGAGTTTATGTTGCCACCTCCTCAAGTAATGGCTGTCTCCCAATTATAGTAAGATCATCTTTTCAGAAGTATACTGTGTCAACTAAGAGTCAGGAAATACACCACAAAAGGGTCTCTGGGTAGCCAAAATAGATGCAGCAAACGCAGGCTCCTGTTTTTCACACCTAGCAGAGCCCTGCGTGCGTTAAAACAGTACAAATTTGCTCTTACTTTAATACGCAATCCCACCTCACTTGGTAGCCTGGTTTCTAAACCTGCAGCAGATTAATAGCAGCAAATTAGAAGGGATAGAGGAGCTGTTACAGGAAACATATGGATAGCAATGAGAAGTGACAGCTGACAACATGTCTACAGATGAGAAAACAGAAAATCCATAAAACACACAGCCTTAAAAAGCATTAGCAGACGGTGACCCGCTAGTGTACTGGGATGACAAGGCAACCAAACAGTCCATAAGGGCATGATTGTATTATAGAGGGGAGTGCAATAATTTATGCGCCAAATGATGATCTTATGCCATAGTGAAGAAGGATCGACCACTGAGTACTTTAGAAAACTCAGCTCTCTAAAATGTTTCCTTCGTTGGGGTTCCTGCTAAACTGAGATTTTACTGTATTCTCTCAAACCGCAAAAATTAGAAAATGATTATGTAAGTGGACCTTTTAAAGTGATTAATTTGTTGATAAAGCATCTATGAGAGAGAGAGAGATATTACCTTGACGTGAATACTGACAATCGTTTATGACTTCAGAGGAGAGGAGACTCTAAGACTTAAATCTAGCTGAGACTTGTAGGGTGTCACACTCAGCAGCCAGTTTATCTTTATAGTCATGTCCCTGTTCTTGATGCAGAAAAAGGGCTGGGAGGTGTTCTCCGGACTTTTTGGTAGAGAGTGGACTTTGTATGTGCCTGTGCACATGCATATGCTGTTAAAAAAATCATTGTGATAATTGTGGAGTGTTATGCTCTAGATTCGTTAGCAGTGCACCACCACAACCCTTTCAAAATTTGATGTTTACTGAACACATCCAGATTTGCTTTTGTTTTTAAGTAATTGTAAATAAGCACACAAATGTGCACCCTCATATTTTCATCTGTGTTGCTCCCATAGGGAGAGAATTTCAAATGGACTATTAATAAAGGAAGACAGGATGCTATTTAGCTAGCATGAGGTCCCCCACTTTATAGCTACCGCCATCACCTTCTGTTACTTGGTTCTTGGCTCTCTGCTGTCCCATAAGATACATTGTCGAAAATGGTTTGTAGTTTCTATGCCTTATGACTAAAACATACAGGGAACAGTTTTATAGAAAGATTTTGGTAGCATGTTAACAAGGAATATTGGACCTGCATTTAGGGAGGGTGAAATATAACCCCGACCACTTGCCCACATATCCTTTTGTTCTTCTCAACTCAGATATGTAATTTTTCCTTTAAAAAATTCTGTTATTTATGACTACCTGTCTTCAGTTTTTAATCTTTGCAAATCTAGCTACCCTTGAGGTTTGAAGGTGATGTTTTTGACCCCCTGTGGGTTGGACTTTTGGTTTAATTGTTTTGCCCATTAATGGTGATGGATTTGCACGGATTTAGCCACAGACTAGTTTCCAGTTTCATTTGTATCCGGTGGCATGTGTTTGCAGAGGTAATGGATTTGCAGCCCTAGAGGACTGGAGAGCCATGCAACACACAGAGCAGCCAGACCTTGTGACCTCAGCTTGATTAGCATGGCGCTGTTTGCTTGTATATTTCAGAGACTGTTCAGAGATTTTTTTTTTAGCGATGTGTATTTCAGAGATTCTTCAAGTGTTTCAATTTCGTTTTCAAGACTTTCTTTTAGGGAAAACAATATGCTTCAAGCTTACTGTTTGTGAGTACTTACCTAGACATATGTGAGTGCAACATGTGTCCACTGTTAAGTAACAGCCTTTTTTGGTGTTAGTGCAAACCCTATCAGTATTGTTTATATCGCTCATGTTTAGAACAAGAGCCCATGACTCTGAATTCTCTGTGTCACTTGTTGCTTTTGAAAGGAAGCTAGGTATAAATACTGCCCAAATAGCCTCTGTTGAAGAGCTATTTGTTTTGCAAGTAACAAATGGGAAAGGTAAGGTAAAGGGCACTTCTCTAAAATGTTGTATGGGTCCCCATAATTTAAACTGATGCTACAGAAAGGAAGTATTATTTTCACAAACAAAACATAGTGGCTTAGTCATTTTCCATTTCTAGATGATGACTATGTCATACATCTGTATCATGTTTTTCTCAAAGTGAATGGCATACTATACTTACAGTGAAGCAGGCTTTACTGCAGAGTTGCCAAGGTAACTGACCAGCAAGTATGCAGTTCAGCAGATTGGAGAAAGGCAGTTGTACACATGAATAAAGAAATGTGCATGTCATCTTAAAACCCAGGAGGGCCATGGTAGATTGTGGTTTGGCTCTGTAGATTGTAGAAATGTTTTGTTTGTTTGTTTTTTTATGAAAGCAGAAAGTGAGATGTTCTACGCTAGTCCTTGAAGTGAGGTAATAAGCAGTGACAAGTACCCTCTTATGGTTCTATTTTAGGCTCTACCATTGGCCATATAGAAAATAGAATCATTTCAATATTATTAATATGAACAACCTTTCTTTTTGATTTATAAGCTAGCTTTTACCACCTTATGGCAGCAAAAGCTATGGGAGACTGTTAGTAGTTTATAATGGAAATGGAGGATGGTAACCCATAAACTGCTACACACGTATGAGAATTAATTTAAGTCACAAAACTAAAAATGAAGTAAATATTATATATATTTAGTCCACAAACATAATAACTGTGTTTCCCTCTACAGTGCTTTGTATTAGAATGTATTCATCCATTTATAAAATTATTCACATATGCCAGACACCTTCTAGGTGCCGAGAAAATAACAAAGGTAAATAAAGTTCAGTGCTGGACTTAAAGGTGTTTTTAATCTCTAGAAAGAATAAATTGGATAAGCTCCAAAGAGATTCCTTTGAATTATGCAAAACATTCCTGTGCCTTGGATGTAGGATTGTGATCTAGAATTTAAACACCTTTCCGTATAGAATGAAATAACTACTCACCAGGAGTTCACAGTTCTCCATAATTTGACTCATCTTCCCAGTTTTCCTCCCCCCTACCAGGATCTAGCATTACTGGCTTAATTCCCTTTCTTGAAAGGGCCCTGCAGTATCCCACTTTTGTATCTTGCACATTTCACCACTGAAATTGCCCATCTCTGAGTTTCAGAATCTTGCTAGTACTTTAAAAGCCATATTGAATTCTACTTCTTATATAAACCTTTCCCAGGTCTTTCCAGCTTCCATTGCTCTTCACCATCTTTCCAGGTCTTGCCAGAGCAGTTTGTCTCTCTGGGGTCATACCTAGTTAGGGGGGTGTTGGTCTCCCAAACCAGATGGTGAGCTCGTGAAAGGCAGGGACTGGGTCTCCTTCATCTTCACATTCTCCACAGCACCTAGCATTCAGCGGATGCCATGGAATCCAGCTGGTGAAAAATCTCTAATTCTCATCCTCGCTATTTTTCTGTGATTCACATATTCTTGTTTTTTTGGAACGGGACCATTTTCACAGGTGAGTAAATTCCTCTTGGGTAGAGAATGGGTACTCTAAATGCCATGGGAATGCTTACCAGTGCTAGTACAAAACAAGTCAGGAAAGAACGAGTCTCCCTATGTACCTAGTTTAAACCTAACTTGCCGCTTCCTTCCCTCCGTTACCACAGCCTTTGAAGTTGTGTTTTTAGTAGTAAAGCTATGGATACATGAAGCTACAAGCCAAATATTTTAGTTCAGTTCCCCATTTTTGGCAGCCATCCACAGAACTGTAGGGGCAAGTTTTCACAGATAAAGAAACATTTTTGTGGGAGTTCCTATTTTTATGCTGAAAAATTCACTGTCAGTGATTTTGCCATCCAAGGGCTTTTAGTTAGTTGTGAGCCCGGGAGTGAGTGGCCTTGGGTTCTTAAGGTTAATTACTACATTTACAAATACATCAGTGACTAAGAGAAAGAACTTGCCTGATAGGGTTTATCTGTTTAAAAATTGCAGCCAGTAGCCAAACAGGAAGATAGAAAACCAAAAGAGATTGTAGAGGTGACAAGGGTAATGGCAGTAATGTGTTGGTGGAGATGATGATATCAGAGGAAAAGACGATAAGTTGAAACTAATCAAACCAATTTGGTCATTTTAATGTACTCACATCATGTATCGTAAGTAACCAGTAAATCATGAAATCTGCCCCATTTCACTTAAAGAAATGATTTGCGCTGAATTTTATTATATAATTGTTATTGCTTATTTAGGAGGTAGCATAATAGACTAGATTGTATGTGTGAATTATTAAATGTCGAGATTAGGTAAAGTGGAATAAATCACTTCCAGGAAAGATAGGGGGGGAATAACACTCAAAGAAAGAGTATCCAATGCATTTTTATAAGTATCAATATATATGAAAGTCCCCTTACATATATCAATGGTATCATGTAGTCCGATATGCTCTGTCTGGCAAACAGTTAATACGGTGGAGATTGTTACCATTTAAAAATACCTCTTTATACTTTGCTTTGAAAAAAGGAAAAAGAAAAAATATACTGTAGCAATTATATAGCTGGTCAGTTCTCATGATGTATTTTGTTGGTAATAATCTCCATAAAAATTACAAAAGAGATTTCATGGATGTCTTTATTATTTAATAATAATTTAAAATATTAAATGTGCCTAATTCTGCTTACATAATATTTGAAAAGTCTATAAACACAGCAAGTTGAGAGTTGTTCCATGTTTTGTCCTAAAACCACTCCCCTTTAAAACAAACTTCTTAACAATCTTGCATGTTGCTTCAGTTTTCTCAGAAATTTCTACATAGTGAAACCCTTCTTTACAGTGTAAGTGAATTTTCAAAAGCAGAGCTCATTATTTGTCTTTCTGTCTCTTATCTTCCCTCTTTGTTTTCAGTGTACACTATTTTCTCCAAGGTGCACTCTGATCGGAATGTCTACCCATCTGCAGGTGTCCTCTTTGTTCATGTTTTGGAAAGAGAGTATTTTAAGGGGGAATTTCCACCTTACCCAAAACCTGGTATGTTCTGGTGGGAAAAAAAGTGGTTAATTTACTAAATTTTTCTTTTTGTTCGATGTGCATAATCTAGATGATACATGATCAGATATTACTGACATTATTTGACATGGTCTGGATATGTGATAAATTGATTGTTATAGAATATTTCCCATATTAAGATTAGAAATTTAATTACCGAAGGAAATAATTCATTTTTGAAATTTAAAGAAAGCGTATTTCTGATTTCCTAGTCTTGAGTTTTGTGCTTCTGACAAATGATCTACCTCTATTCTCAGAGAAATAATTATAGATGTACAATTACAGTTTTCCACATTAAGACTTAGAGTCTTACATAGTACATTGATTTTTGGAAAACTATACGTATGTTGTAGAAGAGAATGAAATATGGTATTAAGAAAGAGTTCTCAAAAAAACTTTTACAATATGAGATAATTTTATATAACTTCATAATCATATAATGGAGATTAATTTTTCTTCAAAGTAGTACCAGTTACGAAGTCCTATTTAATTTACTATTGGTTTAAATTACGTTATGTTGGATTGTCACAAATGCCATCAAATGAACGAAGATACAGAAAAAATAGCAAGAGAAAATACATTGTTATTATGACTCTTACTTAAGTAACAAATAAAAATGAATTTCTGAAAATAACAGCATTAGAATTAATATAAATATTATTTTTGTGGATTATATGATGAATAGCATACCTGAAAACACTCATAAAATATAGTTAAGCATGTTCTCACCAGCATTCAAGAAACAAGGCAGTCTTTTCATCAATTACTTAAAAAATGTTTTCTCATGAGGGGCATTCTATTTTTGCAAAACTATATAGCTAAACCTTGTGAGCAGCAGCTTCAACATTGGAGAAGAAAACGTAGTTAAGAGCATAGTTTCTGGAGTCAGCCAGGATTAAATTCTTGTTTCACCACTTAGTATGGCCATGAAGAATTAACATGGAAAATTACATATTTCATCAATAAAATTAGGGCTAATAAGAGTACTACTTTCATTGGTATGTTTGAAAATCAGATGAAATAGTGCCTGTAGAGGCCAGGCACATGCTAATAAAATGACACCATTATTATTGTTTATTATTAATAAATGTCATGTTATTGCAGTTCTTTTGGATTTGGATTTGGATTTTTTCAACTCATCCTCCATTGTTTTTGTTTTGTTTTGTTTTCTCCATTGTTTTTAAATTACATAATTTTTGTTTTGATGACGCTTTTATAATTTTGAAATATCCCTTAAGATGAGTTTGATAGTGCTCAGAGTTTCATGAAAGGAAGGTTTCTCAGAAGAATGAATACATCAACATGAGTAGGGGATTTTCCTGAAAGATAGTTGTCTCATTGGTAGAACTTTTCCACTGCTATGTGACCTCCTCCCCCCAAAAAAGAAAAGGAAATTTACCCCCAAATTGTATGAATATGCTTTCTTTGTTGAATCAGATTTCTAGACTAACTAAACAACCAAAAGGATTTTTTTCTTACATAAGGCCCTAATCCAAATTCCCAGATGGATTTTTTTTTTGGTGTGTATTTAATTTGCTACAAATGTTAAGAAAAAAAATTTTAGACAGACACATTTTTATTGAAACAATCAAAGCAACATGTGAAAATAACTGTCTTATATCTTACTTCTGTGTTTCTTACCTAGGCGAGATTAGTAATGATCCCATAACATTTAACACAAATTTAATGGGTTACCCAGACCGGCCTGGATGGCTTCGATATATCCAAAGGACACCATATAGTGATGGAGTCCTATATGGGTCTCCAACGGCTGAAAATGTGGGGAAACCAACAGTCATTGAGGTAATTTACTTAGAAAGAGCAAAATTATATTCTTGGTTTTTTGTAATTTGAGTTTCAAATGTTGTAATTAAAATTACATGGCAGTGGTTTTCAGTATTTTATGCATGAAAACACACTAGATAACATTTGGAAATGTACCATTCCTTTCTGTTCATCTACAGAGTTTTTTGTTTCAGCTTTTATGTAAAAAAGCGCCATCTAAATTAGTGAAAAAAATTAAAAGGTATTTAAAAGAAATAAATCACTGTGAATTCTATTTAAGAAAATGAACAAAAACTTAAAACACTTATTTTCTCCAAATTTTAATTTCAGATTTCATGTTCATTCAGTCATTAAGGAGACGTCTTTTGAGCCCCTACCATGTGCTGAACATTATGATAGGTGTCAGTGGTAGAAGGATGAGGAGTAGCTGTGCCCTGCCGTGTCTTACAGTTCAGGGGTTGAAGCACTGGAATGGAAACTCAAACTTAGCCAGCACTGACATAACTGTTATAATAAGAAGGTGCTGTTTGATGCAGAGTTACAAGAGGGTAAATAGAAATTCACTAAGTAGAAGGAAGGCTATTTTAGGCAGAAGATGCAGCACATCAAAATCTTGGAGGCATAACCATAACCACATAGTCTTAGAGAACTGCAAGTGTGGCTAGAGGACAGGATGCACTCCAGAGGGCAAATGATGGGAACGGAGGTGTTGATGTTGGTAGGAGCAGATCTTTGAGGGCTCTGTAAGCCATGCGGATATGTTTGACCTTTACTTTGGGAGTGATGATGGTGCTATAATTAATCAGATTTTTACCAGTACCTAATATCATACCTGGAAGATATTAGAAATTGAAACAATAACAAAAACAATGATGACATTGAACCTTTAATGGGAATTAATTTTTTTTTAATGAATGGATATAAAAGCTAAAAGTGTTTCACTCTTTACTATACCTAACAAAATCAGAATTATAATGGCAATTAATGGCAGGAGAGGCCTACTATAGTTTTATGCCTATATGCCTCTAGGATCTTAAATTGGAATTTAACTCTTCAATTCCATAAAAGCTTACTGGTAGTGACCAGGGCACCAGCCTAGGAACTGCTAGTGGAATTGCCAGGAGTTTGTATATGTCCTGCGTGGCATGTGTTCTACCACCAAAAATTTGCAGAATTTCTGCAGATTCTCAGGAGATTACATGCTTTGAGTTTTTCTCCAAAGTTTTAGTCAGCCGTGGACTCTGGATATGAGCTTCCAGGCTGGCTGAGAGAAGGTGTTTCTTCATTTGAACTGAGGTTTGTATTAACATGACATTTCAGTGATTTCTATCTATAAATCTGCTTTCTTAAGGCAATGTTGATATAAGATAGAAATATATGTAGATATAAGAAAGAAAGTTATTTGGAGTTATTGTCAGAATAATTTTTAAAATATTCAGTAAAGTTATAAAAGAAATATATAAATGTAAGTCACCACCTTGCTAGATTAAAAAAGAAAAACACAATCACCTTGAAGATTCAGAGAAAGCATTTAATAAAATTCAACACCTATTCTTTTTTTCTTTTTTTAATTTTATTTATTTATTTATTTATTTTTGGCTGTGTTGGGTCTTCGTTTCTGTGCAAGGGCTTTCTCCCGTTGCGGCAAGTGGGGGCCACTCTTCATTGCGGTGCACGGGCCTTTCCCTATCGCGGCCTCTCTTGTTGCGGAGCACAGGCTCCAGATGCGCAAGCTCAGTAATTGTGGCCTAGTTGCTCCGCGGCATGTGGGATCTTCCCAGACCAGGGCTTGAACCCGTGTCCTCTGCATTGGCAGGCAGATTCTCAACCACTGCTCCACCAGGGAAGCCCCAACACCTATTCTTGATAAGAAAAAAATAGCTCTTAGCAAACTAGGAATATAAGTGAACTTCCTTAACCTAATAGGTTATTTATCAAAAATAATAGCAAACATCATTTTTTAATGGGAAAACACTAGAGGAATTCCATTTAAATTCAGGAACAAAACAAGAATGACCCCCTGTATCACATCTATTACAGAATATATTAGAAGTCCTATCCAGTGCAGTAAAGAAAGGAAAAGAAATTTTTAACTATTCGAAAGGAAGAAATGGAATAGTCAATGATATAAAGAGTCTATAGGCTATTAAAATCTTCAGAAAGCCTAGCAGTAAGCTATGGGATCAATATAAAAGATTTAGTTATATTTATTCATTAAATAACAAGTACTGAGAAAAATACATGATTTTAAAAGATACCATTTTTTTAGTAGCAACAAAATTATAATGTACTTGGAATAAATCTAACAGAAGGTATGCAAGTTCTGTATGGGAAAAATTATAAAACTTTGTTGATATTAAAGAATGCCTATATAAATGAAAAGATAGTTCATTCAGGGATAGGAGGACTGAAAATCATGAAAGCATCACTTTCCCCCTAATTGAGCTATAGATTCAATGCAGTTCCAATAAAAAAATCTCAGTAGGTTATTTCATGGAACTTGGCAACTAATTCTAAAATTTATAAAGAAGATAATAAAGCAAAATCAAGACATGCTTAAAGAAGAATAAAAAGGGGAAAGATTTCTTTCCTTTCCAGATAGCAAGATTTATTGTAAATATGTAGTAATCAATCATAAGTTTGTATTGATACAGGGATAGACAAATTAACCAATGAATAAAATAGGGAGCCCAGAGACAGATCCATCTACATAAAGAACAATGATATATGTCTAAAGAGGTGGTGCCAGAGATCACAGATTAGGGAAAAGGAGGTCAATTTATTGACTGGTGCTCAGCCATATGGCAAACATAAAATTAGATTCTTACTTCACAGGAAATACAAAACTCATGTCTAGGTAGATTAAGGATTTAGCAAAAATTTAAACTATTATATAAAACTGTAGAGGAGTATCTTTCTGAGTTTTGGGGAGGGAAAGATACCTTAACACCTAAATTTTTTTATTTAAGAGAAAAGATTGATAAATTTTACCATACTAAACTTATGAACTTCTGTTCATCAAAAGAAAACATTAAAGAAAAGACAACCCACAAGCTGGAAGATGATATTTTAAATATATATAGCTGACTAATGATAAGTATGTAAAATATAAAAAAGGACTTCTACAATTTCAATAAGAAAAAGACATGAACAGACATTTCACCAAAGAGGAGACATCAATGCCATTTAAGTAAAGAAAATTACTCTCATCAGTAAGGAGGAATATTCAAATTAAAACCACAGTGAGAATTTTATCCTCAGTAAAGGTCATTGCAGTGGATGTGGGTTGGAAAACGGAATATTTCACATAGCTGAGTATCACCGTACCCTATGATCTAATAGTCCCACTTCCAGATATGCACTTAAACAAGTGCAGGGAATTCCCTTACGGTCCAGTGGTTTAAGACTTGGTGCTTTCACTGCTGTGTCCCGGGTTCAATCCCTGGTCGGGGAACTAGGATCCTGCAAGCCACGCAGCATGGCCAAAAAAAAAAAGGAAAAAGAAAAAGAAACACTTGCAAATGTCCACCCAAAGGCATGCACAATCATGTTCATTGAGCAATGTTTGTATAGGAAAACACTGGAAACCCACAAACCAATTGAGATCCAGAAGTCCAGCAGCAAGAGAATAGATAAATTGTGGAGTATTCACACAGTGAACATTTATAGCAGCAATGAACTTAAGCTTGCCTGGCAACATGAATGAATGTTTTTAACGTAATGTTGAAAAAAACCAAACAAACCCCAGAAGACTGCATACAGTTTACTATTTTTGTAGGCGCTCAAAAAACAGAAAAATGGACAATATATTTTAAGCATATATGCATGGATAATAAAACTATATTTAAAATGGATGGGATGATAAACACAAAATCCAAAATGGTTACTCTGGTTGGAGAGAGACAAGAGGCTAGGATAGGAGAGAAACACATGTGTTGAGCCAGGATTCACAGGGGTGCATTATACCTTACTACCAACATACAATGTTATGAATATGTATCAGATAGTATCTAAAAAGATGATGAGGGCTTCCCTGATGGCGCAGTGGTTGAGAATCTGCCTGCCAGTGCAGAGGACACGGGTTCGAGCCCTGGTCCAGGAAGATCCCACATGCCGTGGAGCAACTAAGCCCGTGCGCCACAACTACTGAGCCCGAGCTCTAGAGCCCACGTGCCACACCTACTGAAGCCTGTGCACCTAGAGCCCGTGCTCCACAACAAGAGAAGCCACCACAATGAGAAGCCCGCGCACTGCAACGAAGAGTAGCGCCCCCTCGCCACAACTAGAGAAAGCCCAAGTGCAGCAACAAAGACCCAATGCAGCCAATTAATTAATTAATTAAAATTTAAAAAAAGATTATGAAAACTTAGCATCTCTTTCATCTAACACAAGTATTGATTTATCTGTAAATAACTCATTTCTACATCCATATGTAATAACATTTTCAGTGTTTAAAAATATTCTATTAATAATATAGTCAAAAGATTTTGCATATCTTAAACTAATATTTAATCATATATATCCACTAATTAATTTATTCAGTAGCTACTTATTAAGCATCTAAAATAGATCAGCCACTATTTTAGAAATAATGGATCAGAAAGTGCACAAACATGCATACCTCTTTGCTATGAAGGGCTTCACATCATCATGATAAGTAGAATTCTATTGAGGATATTACAGTATTTAAATATCTCATTAGAAGTCATAGAAGAATTGCATTCTGTTATAGCTGTTAAAATTAAGCATTAAATATAAATTCAGATAATAAAATTCTTCCTCCTGATTCATGAAAGGTTCTTCACTCTCTTGTGTAGCCTCTGATTTAAAAAAACTTATTAGAATTTATGAAATTTACAATAATGAAATTTATGATAATTATGGGAAGGCTAGCCAGAAAAATATTGCCATTAATTTGAAAATGTTTAACCTTTTTTTCTGAGCATTAGCTTTGAGATATTATAACAAATAGTATCTAGTATTTTTTTTCCACTGAGAATATTACTAAATTTTTTGCAGGGTAAACTTTTAAAGTCATGCGGATTCCCAAATGTTTTTGCATTTCTTCATTTGCTTGTGAACAATAATGCCTCGTTAATTTTAATGACTAGTCTTAATTTTAGTGTTCATTGTGAACCTAATTGACCACATGTCCCAACAGAGAGCAGCAAAGAAGTCATTAAATCCAAAAGAAATTTGACAAATTGTGGAGAGATAAGTGCTTTTATCTTTGTGGAATAATACACGTTTCAGAATATGTACTTTGAAATATTGTTAAAGGTTTGGAATTTTTTATTCCAAAATTCTGATTTTCACTGTTCTCTCAAATAATATTTCTGATGAGTGTAATGTATTTTATTTAAAGCTCATATGTGATGCTATTAAAATCTTTGATACTTGTTTTTAAATATGCAAGATATTTCTTTTCAGTTTGCGTCAGTTTTGTCTTTTTTGTCTCAGTGTCAACTACAGCTGCAGTTACTGCCAGAAGGCTAGTGCTGGGATGCTAAGACTTTTACACAATCATTTGGGGTTTTTTTGAGGTACTGCAGGCCTGTCTGAGTGATTTAATATCTGTTATAAAGTTAATTATTCCTTGATTTTTGAAGCCATATCCTGTTGTTGGCCTTTGCTTTGTTTGTTGTTTGCAGTGGCTGTTTCTGAATTGACTTTGATGTAAGTTCATTGGCTCTGCAAACATTTACTAATATTTGACTCTGCGAAGGGATTGATTTGTGTTTTTGAGCATTTGCCATCAGCTTCTCAGACTGTGATCCTCACTGCTGTACTCCCATTGTGAGATATGATTTCCAAAGGGTTCGTGACATTTCTTGACTGGTTGGTGTGCAGTTTAGTACTGAATGCAAACAACACAGAGACGTGCTTGTTTTAAAGTGTACTTTCTGGTATGATCCTTAAGCTCCATTTAAAAGTACACAAATATATTGTTTTGGCTTTTTTGAAATTTTAGAACAGCTCTGGTAAGTAATTCGTAATGGTTAATCCATTTACTAATGATGCATCTGCGTTGCTACTGGCACTTAACAGTCTTCTATAAAAGGGTTTTTCTGATTTTAACTTGTTGTTTTAGCATGTTAAATAGACCTAATTATCTATTTCCCCACAATATTGCTAAAAGCTCTGAGTTCTTGTCCAGAGAAGGAATATTTTGTAAGTATATAAACAAATAATGAAAATGGAAAGAACGACAATTTGTTTTCATTTTGTCCTTAATGAATTTCGTTTTCCAAATAACATTTTACTTCTTTTTTTTTTTTGTAACAAGATGAGTTTAATAGTTATTTCATATCAAAAAATAGAATTTTACTTCTTTAATATGACTTTCTTTTTCTAATAGATAACTGCCTACAATAGGCGTACCTTTGAGACTGCAAGGCATAATTTGATAATTAATATAATGTCAGCAGAAGGTAGGTATGGAAAAATATGTTGCTGATTGTTTCCTTATTTGCAAGAAGTATTTCATTATATTTTATATGTATGTAAAATGTAGTTAAGGATTTTAAAGCACCACATACCTACTATAACTAATGAAATAGTAAAATGCAGAAAACTAAGCAATATTTAACTCATTATAAAATATCATGACGTGTTTTGGTGCTGAAAACCTGAGGATAGGGAGCCAAATATAGAGGCCACTTATTTTCTCCAGGCCTTGGTTAAATCATCTGTAAAGTGAGACTAAGAATACTATTTCTCTCATAAGTCTGAGGTAAGGATGCCATCATTTAAATCTCAAAATGTGCTTGACATATAGGGCTGATCATAGAATGCATGATTGGTATTATTTTACTTTAAAACCTATCATCGGTGGTAGTCTAGTTGTATATGATGATAAAGAGTTGTTGATGGACAGAAATAAACCATAATTTGGGTCACAGTCTCCTTTCTAAATAGCTAATCATGCATCTGTAATTGCTGGAGTCCAACAACAATTTATCGTTACACATGCTTCAATTGTGAGTGATGCCTAAGGGTTTAGAAGGTTAGGGACACAGGAGAGATTCCAAGAATTACACTCTCAAATATTCTGATCCTGTTTTGGCATTCAATGGGAAAAATACATACCACTAAACACTTTGTGGTTAACGTTTATAAATCATGGGATACTATACCAGATATCATTTATGAGGGTGACAGGAGAAGAACTGATATAGCATTTTTCCCCCCAAAACAGTAAAACAGTTGTGAATCCTGGATAGGAAAATTCTTACTTCTATTTACTAGTACGATTGAAAACAAATAAGCAAACACAACACATTTTATCAGAGCCTACTAATTTGGAATTCGTAATAATTCAGTAAAGGCTGAGTTAAAAATTACCTTTACACTATATGAAAGAAAGCAATTTCAATAGAATTGATAATGCAGTACATAATTGGGGAGAAGATTGCTGGAAGGTTTTGAAACCCTTAACATAAGTTTTTTTCCCCAGGCATTTTAGCTGTAATAATTGCAGACAACAAATGTGCTAGTTGAAAATTTAAAATGGCCTTCATATATGAAAAGAAAGTCCAAGTACCAGTTCCTTTGGCCTGGACAGAAGACTCTCTACCCACTTTTCCACTTCCCAAGGGCTTTTGGAAGGTATTCATGTTTGGATCAAGGAGATTTTTATTCTTGACTCCAATTGTAATTGGATACTTGCATCCAGTCCAAGCTGTCCTTGTAGAATTTGGAATACCTTTAATGAGCAGAATGGTTGCGAAGTTCTCTTTCTCCTTGGGAATCTATCAGTTTAGTTATATACTTCCATTGCAGTGGGCTCGGACCACTAACCTCACTATTATGCTCTCAGAGGGACTCAAAACCCTTTGTCAGGTATGGGAGCCCCTGCAAACTGAAAGATAGCCTGGTCTACAGTTTTGAACCTCTTCCTTCTCAAGTCTGGTCTCAGTCCTGTCAATACAGAGTACACAGGCATTTGTCAGTACAGAGTACATGGGTCCACACACGTGTACTCAATAGGTAGTACACATGTGGGGACCCATGTTCAAGCAGATACTAATGTAAGACTGTTAGATGACTGAAGGATTGAAAGTTGGCATTAGGGACTATTTATTTAAACCAGGGTTGAGGGAGCACGAGTACGTGGGTTTTGAAAGCCTCCTTTTACATCAGGATCAGTGGCCCAAACTCTGAAAATCAGTGCACCAAATGGCAGGCATGTTTCCTTGCTTGTCTCGATGGAATGCATGTGGACACTAGGACGTACATCTTTGAGCATGGCCTGTACACATGCCATTTCTCCCAGATAAGGTTAGGAAAGAAGTAACAAGGGTTGAATATCCGGAGAACCGTGCTCAGTGCAACTCCCTGCCCAGCAGTCTCCCTCTCTGGGAGACCTAATGGGAAATCTGTCATGTAGAATCGTACAGCATGGAGCTCAAGGAGAGTACATAGAGTGATTCTCTAAATTGGGTTTAGTGCCTCAGAGGCCTGCCACCAATCTGTTGGCCTACTGTTCCCTTGGCCTCTGTGATATCCAAATATAGCAGGCACGGGATTTCCCCAAAGTTAGAAAGCTACTGTGACTCATCTCTGGGAGGCCTGGCAGCAGCACTTGGCCGGGTAGACGGCAGGCAGCTGCCCAGCCCGGAGCCTCGGAGGGCGTGGCAGCCGCAAGTCTCAGAAAGGAGCCACGGAGGGTCACATGGATTAGGGAAAGCCAAGTCACAGTTCTCCAAGGAGTGGCACTGATAATAAGGAAAAAGTTTTGCACGCTTTTTTTAGAAAAATTTCACTGAATGAAATTAATAGATGATAGACTTCTAGCATACCCAAAAACTATACTTGGTATTATTTATAAATATTATTTATTGCCAAGAAACTGTTCTTCATGACATTTTTCTGCATGACTGTTTCTCAGTATGGGGAAAAAATGTAGCATGATTAAGCTCCTGTTTATCTGTATAAAACAGGAAATGTATCAGTATAAAACAGGAAACTTATCTACAGAAAAGAGAATAAACATAGCATATTTTAGAAGATTGCAGATGGGCTATACATCAAACAAATCTAACAAAATCATAAGCAGAATAAATTACAGGGTAGGGGATGAGTAAAGAGCCTTCTGTGATTAGGGCTTTGAAAAACTTAGTCTTTAGGGAGAGACACCACACTCCAGAAAACTCTCCTGAAAACTCGAAAGCCAGAATATCTCCTTGACTTCATCTCTGGCATCACATGTCCTTTAATATTAAAGAGGCTTGATAATAAATGAAGTCATCAAGGTTTCAGTTATTTATCGTATAATTTTAGTTTTTTGTTTATTAAATAAGAATGGAATAGTATATGAGATAATAATAGTATAAGAAATAAGAACATATAGTACATGAGTTTTAATGAAATAAGTCAGAGGATATACATAATATAATTATTGTTGGGGACTTTAAATCTGTGTATAGTCCAGACATATTTTTTTTCCTTTTAAGTAAAGGGCAGAATCCAAGTAATTGTGCGTATTATTGTAAGAATTGCTAAAGTTTACCATTTTCTCAGTTCTTACTCTATATTGGGAGCTCCACTGAACACTTTATATATACAGTCTCTTTTAGCTTAGATAAAAATCATATGAGGTAAATTCAAATGATCGAAAGATCAGCTTCCCTTTCTGAAAGTATGGAGAAAAATACAAGTCCCTGCTTACCTTCTGGTTGTGAGTGTTAAATACGGTAATTCACCTCTTTCCCTTAGGTTGGCCTGCCTCATAGTAAGTATTCAAAAAAAGTAGCCTTTATTCTTACAGAAGTATTACTAAACAAAAAGAAAGCTATCCTCTGTCTTAACAGAACAACCAGAATACAGGAAATGATAGTTTGTAATTGAAGAGTAACATTTGAGAAGCTGAAATAAATTATATTTATTTAAAGTTTCTTATATTGAGAGTCTGAATGGGACATTGGGTTGGTATAAAATATTCATTTTGGCATCTTTAGAGGGAAATTACTGATGAGACATTGGGGAGGGAAAAAGCTAATTAAATCTCTAACAATGTGAGATATGGAATTTCATGAGAAATTTAAAATATTATTTCTCTAGAATATTTAATTATGGAGTGATCCAAAGAATGAAATAGCTATGATTTCAGAGTTCTTATTGAAAATACAATCAATATTTATTTTAGTAAAATGTGACATTTCAGCATGCTCCAAAAAGATCAGTAATACTGCAAATTAAAAATATGGTTTTCCATATCATATATAAGCAACCCACAAGCAAGTATAGATATTTTGCCGTGTCTTCTCTATTTAGAAAGGATGGTGCTGTGTTCTTCAGCTTCCTCCTTTGTTCAAATGGGAAATAGCACTACCTAGGATTGTAATGATTAAATTAAACAATGTATTTGAAGATCTGTCAGCTTGAAAACACTACAAGTACAAAATACTTTTCTAAGTTCTGGAAATGCTCCTTCTACCTGGGTACATTGACAGGACAAGGAGGCTGGCAGGTCACTGGCAAGTTAGCGACAGATTTGAGATTTGACATATTTTTCTTTTCCTTTTTATTTTTTTTTCTCTAATTGTGAATTGCCCTGCTGTCCCTTAGATTTGATTGCATTGTAGATAAAATTCTGGGTCTAATGTATGTCGTGTTTTTAGATATATCTTCTGTTATATAGAAAGCCTTTAAAGTCAGTAATAATATTGTTCCCCAAAGCCAGGATTGTGACAGAAATCAACAAATCTCAAATTGTTCTTTTGTTTCCCTTTCAAAAGACTACTTCATTAAAGATATGCATACCCTTTTTCACCAAAATTAGACTTCCCGTTACCATATCAAGCAGAATTCTTCATTAAAAATATGAACGTAGAAGAAATGTTGGCCAGCGAGGTTCTCGGAGACTTTCTTGGGGCCGTGAAAAATGTGTGGCAGCCAGAGCGTCTGAACGCCATAAACATCACATCAGCTCTAGACAGGGGCGGCAGGGTTCCGCTTCCCATCAATGACATGAAGGAGGGGTAAGCAGACTTGCCTTAAGTATGGATTTTTAAATATGGTGATCTTATCAAACTTATTATAGATGGAAGATGGCCTATTGCATTTTTCTTTTTAATAAGAAATAGTTATTGTAAAGATATGAAAAAACTAGCAATTTTCTGTATTGACAAAGAGATTGCATTAATGGTTCTTTACATCTGATGTTCCAGGTCCTGTGAAATCTAATTGTAGATCAGGATCCACATCATAAATTACAGCACTAAGTCTTTTGTACCTTCCATAGAGAAGCTGTTTATTTAGGGTCCTGAATTTCAAAGGAAATTGATGCCCCAGTTATCAGCTGCAGAAGGACGCACAGACTGCTGTAACTTTATTCTAGGAAACTATTTCTTCGCCTTTAACATTCTTTCCACCATGTGGCGGTGATTGATGGCTGGGGTGGATTTGAAACCCATTCCTAAAGCCTGGCCTTGTCACTCACAAGCTGGGTGACACTGGGCAAACTGCTGCACTCCTCTGGGCTTCAACTTCCTCATCTGCTCCCATGGGGACTATACTCTCTCCCTCATGGTTGTAATGATTAAACAAGACAATGCATTTGAAAGGGACTTGTCTATTCTCAAGCATTCCAGATACAGAGTATGACTTACATTCTTTTTTTTTTTTTTTTTTAATTATTTATTTATGGCTGTGTTGGGTCTTCGTTTCTGTGCGAGGGCTTTCTCTAGTTGTGGCAAGCGGGGGCCACTCCTCATCGCGGTGCGCGGGCCTCTCACTATCGCGGCCTCTCTTCTTGTGGAGCACAGGCTCCAGACGCGCAGGCTCAGTAATTGTGGCTCACGGGCCTAGCTGCTCCGTGGCATGTGGGATCTTCCCAGACCAGGGCTCGAACCCGTGTCCCCTGCATTGACAGTCAGATTCTTAACCACTGCGCCACCAGGGAAGCCCTGACTTACATTCTTGTAGAGGTTATGAAACACTCCTTATGCCTGGGTACATTGACAGATCGAATGTCAATGTCAAATGAAATTTTGCTGTTTAATTTCTGTTCTGTAAGTTGAGGCAGATCTGCCTTTTTTAAAAACCAATCCTATAGACGTGCGAGATATGGAATAAATCACATTTTATGTAGCATGTCCTTTTCCAGCGCTTCCTTTATCCATATTCTTGGTAACATTTATAGAGATGATATCTGGAATTAACTGGAATATCTGGGTTAATAAGAATCAAATTTAAGGGAAACTTTAAAGGAGAACTTTGTTGGAGATAAGGGAAAAGATCACAAATAGACATAGATGAGGTATGAACGAGTAGTCCAAAGGGGAATAAAGGATAAGCAGTGAGCTGCAAAGTCCAAGTTACAAATTTCAGAATTAAATTGTACCTTGTACGGTACAATAATGGATTTTGAAGTCAGTCAAGCACACATAGAAGTGCTTGGAGGAAAATAGTTGCTTTATCGCTTGCCTATCTGCTGGTTGGCTTTCTCTATGAAAACATAATTCTGGAGCTTAAAATTTTACTTGAGAGGTATGACATGGATCTCTTTCCCAATGAGTAATTAAAGGAGGACCATAGAAGGAGATGAACAGGGGTATCTCCCCTGAAGACATTCTCCAAATGTGGAATCTTTTCAACAGTTTTTTAAGGTAATGTGTTCCACAGTGATTGTTAAAACAATGACCAAAAGATGTTGGAGGAAACAACATGAAAACTAGGTATTGGTAGAGTTTCCCATAGTTGTGCTTTCTTCTGGGCTCACCGCTTCTCTAACCAGTAGTGTAGACCCCACCTGTAGAGGCACTTTAAGAAACAACTAGACTAAATTGAACTAACAACTCTCTAAACCAAACTCTGACCTAAAACAGTGCTGCACAACTATGTGTAGCCTGAGAATTACCAGTAGAGCTTTATGAAAAATATACCTAGGTTCCTGGCCTCTGATTCCCCCTAGAGATTCTGGATCTTTGAGTCTAGGGCTGGGCCTGAGCATGTGACTCTAAATTAAGAACAGAATTTTTTGTCCTACAAGTACTTGTTGGAGAATTCAGTCATTAGCTGATTGACCCCCAACACCTGCTAGCGGGAGGCATGTGCTGTCAGTCCCATGGCATTTATTTGGACCCTGTTGTCTCAGATCCTTTCCCAACTTGAAATGCTTTCCATGAGTTTTAATTTAATGTTAAGCTGCAACCTTTACAGAGTATTCATATGATAAGTCTTTTAAAATAGAATTTCTATAAATTGTACCCAGTGCCAACTCTGTTACTCCAGTGTCCCTATATGTGCACCAATGAAATAAGATCCTACTTGAGTATGATTGCAGGAGAAAAATTTGTCCCTGGGAATGATTTTGCATATTTTCTTTGGTTGTTACATAATGTCAAGGTAACAAAAATAAGGTTTTTTTTTAACCCTGTTGCCTTAAATTTAGAAATAAATCCAGTGCTTAACTCATCTCTTGTGCCTTCCTTTCTTTTTAATGGTGTATTTCATGATTCTTAATTCACTTAACAAAACTTTTTGCCTCTGTACTTTCTTTTGAAAATAACATGGACTATAAATCTCTTTAAAAATGAAATATTGAAAAGATTGAGGGTGGGATCAGAGATGCAAAGGAATTGCATCCCTTTATTTTCTAAAATTTTGTTTAAAAATATATTTATACACTTCAGAAGTATTAATTAAACACCTAATAACCGTGTTCTGCTTAATATTTTGCATCAGTCTCAGTCTCTGATTAAAAAAAAAAAAAAACTCCTTGAAAGTATTTCCTGTTACGCACGGCAGCCACAATTTACTAACTGCAAACTTTGCCATGTTACCCAAACCGACAGCAGAAGGCAAAGAGGAGCTCTCAGTAGTAGACCCTCAGAGTGAACCAACAGCCCTTCCACGGCCCAAAGTGCCATTAAATGTCAGTCATCAAGCACCCCCTCTACAGCCTCCCAGCTCCTCATCCTTCTTTTTTTTTTTTAAAAAAAAAGCAAGATTTTTTTTAATACTTTTTTTTTTAAATTAATTTATTTATCTTTGGCTGTGTTGGGTATTCGTTTCTGTGTGAGGGCTTTCTCCAGTTGCGGCGAGCGGGGGCCACTCTTCATCGCGGTGCGCGGGCCTCTCACTGTTGCGGCCTCTCCCGTTGCGGAGCACGGGCTCCAGACGCGCAGGCTCAGTAGTTGTGGCGCATGGGCTTAGTTGCTCCGTGGCATGTGGGATCTTCCCGGACGAGGGCTCGAACCCGTGTCCCCTGCATCGGCAGGCAGACTCTCAACCACTGCGCCACCAGGGAAGCCCCTCCTCATCCTTCTTGATGTGCATTTTTTTCATCTCTGCCGACCTCACTGATAGCCTTTAAACTTCTTCTAAATCTAACAGAAAACAATTATAAAGATTTCCTTCAAAGTGAGTAAGCTCCTGCAAAGGAACCCTAAACCTCCTGAAAAGATTCCCTTTCGCTTTCCAGACCCATAACCTCAGGGCGACTGTGCTCTCTCTGGGTGTGGTCTTAGGGCTGCTTTGCTCTTGACACTGAGCCAGAGGCTAAGGACTCATGGATGCATTTAGCCTGGGATAAAGCTGGTGGAAAGAGGGGCAGGTTCATGTTTCATTCTGGGCATGGCGTAGCTGCCAGCTCAGGGTGAGTGATGCGGTGTAAATGGTAGTTATGAAGGGAATGATGGGGTGTGAGGATTAAAGAATATACTCACTTTTCATAAGAGATTGTCAAACCTACCACCGTTTCCTCTGGTTACCAAAGCCTGTGGATCTATCCTCAGTCAACAACAGAGGATCCTAGTTTATTCTCTAGACAATCTCACGAAGTACTCCCTCTAATTAATTGTCTGCTTTTTGCCCTGTAAAGGGCTCAGGGAGAAGTTACACTTGAAGAAGAGAATGTAAGTCAAAGGCTGCCAAAGACTGCTCTGATGCAAGGTCATGGTCCTAGGCCAGTCCGTAGTGCTCTGCTGAATCTGTCCCCATGTTTGGTGATTTACAAGATAGTCTTTAATTCTTAAATAACGTGCCTCCTATATTTTTGATGCAGCTATTCTTTCTTTTAGGGAATGATGGTGATATGAGATTGGAATTTTTGGAAAAAAGCCTTAATAAAGTAAAAATTGGAAGCCAATATTGGTCAATTTTTATAAGTATAAAAATAAATAAATTTTAAAAATCAACGCAACTCTACGTCTAAACTATATGTCTATAACTATATTTCTTTAATATCTATTCTTCTAAGTTCTAGGCATAGATTCATTTTTTTCTTTCATAGTTTAACATTTATTAAGTATTTTTTATGGGGGAATAATGTATTAGTCTCTAGGGTAGAGTGATTTTAAAGAATGCAGTCTATGCTCACATCTATTAGGGACCAGGCAAGTAATCAGATAGTTAGAAAGCAGTGTTATACCTATCACAGTTGAGGTATTCACGGAGATGGCTCCTCTCCCACTTCTGGTCCATGTCAAAGCGTTCATAGAGGAGATGAAGCCTGATCTGAGTTTAAAATACGAGTACAAATTAGCCAGCTCAAAAAATGAGAAAGCGAAAGTATAGGCAGAGGAACAGCTTGGGCAAAATCCATTAGGTAGGAGGAAGCCTGGTCAATTTGGAAACCTACTTTGTGTGGAAATGGGGGACAGGGATCCAGAAATGATAATGACCAAAGAGGCAAAGACCAGACCATGTAAGGCCTTGTACACCTGGAAGAATTGTTTGGATTTTTATCTTGAAGCACTAGGGACCTTTGAAGAAAATGGTTTATATTAAAATTTTCATTTTAGCAAGTAGGCCTGCTAAGCCCTACCACATGGCTGAAAGAATAGACCAAACCTAAATGCCTCCTTTCTGCAAGCAGGAAAATCCTCCCACAAAAAACTCCAGAAAGGTCTGAGCCTTGTGTGCCAGTTCCCTCTTCTGTTAAGATAATTCATCCCTTCTCCAGTAAAGATGAGTAGCAAGCAGTAGAACTAGAGTCCAGAAGTGACCTTATTCTTTGTTTTATTTCTTATTCTGAATTAGATTCTTTAGTTTTATTTCTTGTTTATTTTTCATCTTATTTTTTGATGGACTGATATGCACAGAACAAAGAAACAGGGTGGAACAGAGAGGCAGGAATCATGAGGCATTTTCTTTTAAGAGCTCAAGAGTTCCCAGGCAGCATGTAGCATATGTGGACACTTTCTTCTCTAAACTGTCCCTTGTCTCCTATATACATAAAATAAGGAATAAAATACATTCATGACTTGGACAATTAGGTAAAAAAAATGCAATCATTGGATCTGTTTATCTGGCTGTTGCTGGAAAAAACCAGAGTTCTAACTTAAATTTTTTTTTTTTTATAAATTTATTTTATTTTATTTATTTTTATTTCTGGCTGTGTTGGGTCTTCGTTGCTGTGTGCGGGCTTTCTCTAGTTGCGGCGAGCGGGGGGCTACTCTTTGTTGCGGTGCGCGGGCTTCTCATTGTGATGGCTTCTCTTGTTGGGAGCACGGGCTCTAGGCACACGGGCTTCAGTAGTTGTGGCACACGGGCTCAGCAGTTGTGGCTCGCGGGCTCTAGAGCACAGGCTCAGTAGTTGTGGCGCACGGGCTTAGTTGCTCCGTAGCATGTGGGATCTTCCCGGACCAGGGCTCAAACCCGTGTCTCCTGCATTGGCAGGCGGTTGCTTAACCACTGCGCCACCAGGGAAGCCCCTGACTTAAATTTTTTACCTGTAACGCGGTTCTCCACCTTGTATGTGTAAAGGACTCAGTAAATGCGTTTTACCTCAAGAGAAATTGAGTTGTTCAAATTGGAAGAAAAGATCCTTCGTAAGGAACAAATTTTATTCAGAGTACCCAATGCCTAAGATTGTGAGTCACCATGTTTTGTTAACATTGCTTGAGAGCCTTGAACTTGATAATATGCTCCCATCCCATCTGTTTACATATATTTGAAAGTTTGAAAACATGTGGCTATGGTCATAAAGGTAAAGATCATCCTCCTTTCACTTCATAAAAATTTTAAATTTCTGCCTATCAAAAAGCTAGCCTATCAAAAAAGCTGCAAATCAAAAAAAGCTGCATGTCAAAGATCTGGGAAAACAGCAGATTATGAAAAATGTATTTTAGCATGTATAGCATAGAATTATAATTGTTATACATGGCCTCGTACAAAATTATTTTTTTAAAAAGCCAACATGTTGAAACTTATTGGCTGTATAAAAGAAACAATAAATACACTTTTTTTTGACTTACAAGGCAAATCCAATATCTACTTCTCTTGAGTAGTGTGTTTGCATTTTATTTATTAACTTATTTATTTTTCCAGTTTTATTGTGATATAATTGACGATATAACATTGGATAAGTTTACGGTGTACAGCATCAAGATTTGATATAAGTATATACTGCAAAATGATCACCACAATAACTTTAGTTAACATCCATCACCCCACATAGATACAATTTTTTTTTCTTGTGATGAGAACTTTTAAGAACTACTCTCTTAGCAACTTTCAAACATACAGTTGCTTCTGTTTTTAAACTGGTATCATTCATTCTGCAGATAGGCTCCCTGAGAACAGTGAGAGAGACTGGGTTCAAGGAGAACAATCAAGGGGCTGTTGCTTCACTCCCTGTGGAAAGTGACAGTGACTAGAGCTGGGGTGGTAGCAGTGGGATGGAACAAAGTGGACAGGTGTGTATGAGAGTTCTTTCGGGGTAAATGTCAGAGACTGATGATAGATTGAATATGTAGGGAAAAGGACAGGAGTCAAAGATGATGGTGCTTGAGCATCTGGCCATGCCAATCACCAAGAGAGAAGATGATGGAAGGAGCAACAGGTGGAGGTGGGGTGGGGTGATGATGAGCTCAGTTTGGAACATATTAAGTTTGTGAAGCTTCTGGATCATCCAAGTAGAGAAGAAAGTAGTTTGGCAGTATGTGTCAACTGTCATAAAAATGTTTCCACTTCTAGGCATCTCTTTTAAGATAGTAACATTAAAGAATATGCACAGAGATAGTCTTTACAATATTATTTATAACATCAAAAAATGAGAAGCAACTTACGTGTCCAACTCTGAAATAACTACTGAATAAATCATGTGCACTTAAAAATTATACTTCTATAAAAATATAATTACAAAGACTGTACAATATGGTAAATGCTTATGACGCATTAAGTGAAAAAGCAGGATACAAAATTATATTTTAGAGATTGATTGCAATTAGGCTAAAATATATGCACTTGAAAAGTATTCTGCAAGGTACATTGGAAAATGAAAATCGTGATCTTGGTAATAGAAATTAATTGTTTTTATATCCCATGTTTTATGTAATGTTTTTATATTGCTTTTATAATTTGAGGGAAAAAATAAAACATTTCAAAGCACCAAAAATGTATGCTTATGCCTATTTATGTTACCTTGAAGTGAATTAATTTAAAATCTTACTAATTATAAATGCAAATCAATGTTATGTAAAAGCAAGAGAACTTCTAACAGTTTTTAAAATATTTATTTTATTTCTGTATTTACAAATATATTTCACAGTTATCAAGGAAAAATATGGTCTTTGCTAAGCAGTTAATAAGGGGATAGAAATTGGCTTTATATGAAGCTTAAAAGTTAACAAATTGTTGTAAATGGAATATATTTCTTTTTTTAAAATTTTTATTGTAGTGTAGTTGATTTACAATGTTGTGTTAGTTTCTGCTGCACAGCAAAGTGAATCAGTTATACATATACATATATCCACTCTTTTTTAGATTCGTTTCCCACATAGGTCATTACAGAGTATTGAGAAGAGTTCCCTGTGCTATACAGTTGGCCCTTATTAGTTATCTATTTTTTATATACTAGTGTATATATGTCAATCCCAATCTCCCAGTTTATCCCTTCCCCCCACCCCATCCCCTTTCCCCCTTGGTAACCATAAGCTTGTTTTCTACATCTGTGACTCTTTTTCCGTTTTGTAAATAAATTCATTTGTACCATTTTTTTAGATTCCACATATAAATGATATCATATGATATTTGTCTTTATCTGTATGACTTACTTCACTCAGTATGACAATCTCTAGGTCCATCCATGTTGCTGCAAATGGCATTATTTTGTTCTTTTTTATGGCTGAGTAATATTCCTGTAAATGGAATGTGTTTCTATTCACTAATCATCAAAATTCTTTACCAGTGGTTTCTTATATCTCCTTTTTCTGAACTTATAAATGTTTAACTTGATTTTAAATTTCAATCCATTATATACTATTTGTCACCCAAAGACACCATAATTTTTAAAAAATCTTTCAAATTAAGTCCAAATATAAAATTGACATAAAGAGCAACCAAATGAATCTGTGTAATGGTACTCTGGGACACAGTTGTCAATTAAGGGTGTGACTTCATACTTACATACCTTTGAATTTTTGTGCCATACTTTTATTTCATTTCATATTTTTTAAAAAAGCAGCTTTATTGAGATATACTTTACATACCATACAATTCACCTATTTAAAGTATATATAACTCAATGGATTTAGTTTATTGACAAAGTTGTACAGTCATTACCACAGTCAATTTTAGAGCATTTTTATCCTCCCAACACTCCCCTCTCACACCCATTAACAGTCACCACCACCACAATCCCCAGCCCTAGGCAACCACAATTTATTTACTTGCTATCTATAAATCTGCATATTCTAGACATTTCATATCAATGGAGTCATACAATATGTGGTCTTTTGTGACCAACTTCTGTCACTTAGCATATTGTTTTCAAGGTTCATCCATGTTGTAGCATGTACAGTACTTCATTCTATTTTATGGCTGAGTAAAGTATGGATATTTTACTTTTTATCCATTCATTAGTTGATGAGCATTTGGATTGTTTCCACTTTTTGACTATTAAGAAGAATGTTGCTGTGAACATTTATGTACAAGCTTTTTGATAGGCATATATTTAAGTTTCTCTTAGGGTATATACTTAGGAGTGGAATTGCTGAGATATATGGTGACTCTGTATTTAACCTCTTGAACTGCCAGGCTGTCTTCCAAGCAGTTGCACCATTTTCCATTCCCACCAGCAGAGTAGGAGAGTTCCAGTTTCTCCCCATCCTCGCTAGCACTTCCTATTGTCTGTCTTTTTCACTGTAGCCATTCTAATGGGTGTGAAGTGGTACTCATTGTGGTTTTGATTTCTATTTTGCTGATGGCTAATGATGTTGAGCATCTTTTCATGCACTTATTGGACATTTGTATGTCTTCTTTGGAGAAATATCAGTTCAGATCCTTTGTCATTCTGAAATTGGATTATTTGTCTCTTTGTTATGGAATTGTTAGAGTCTTTTATATGTTATAGGTATAAGTCCCTTATTAGACATATGACTTGTAAAGATTTTCTTTTGTTCTTTGGGTTGCCTTTTCACTTTCTTGATGATGTCCTTTGAAGCACAAAATTTTAAAATTTGATAGAATCCAATGTATCTATTTTTTCCTGTTATTGCTGGAACTTTTGGTGTCATATCTAAGAAACTGTTGCCTAATTCACGGTCATTAAAATTTGTGTCTGCCTTCTTCTCAGAGTTTAATAGTTTTAGCTCATACATTTAAGTCTTTGATTTTTTTTTGAGTAAATTTTTATATGGTGTGAGATGGGGGTCCACCTTCTTTTTTTTGCCTGTGGATATCCAGTTTTTCTGGTACCATTTGTTGTAAAGACTATTCTTTCCCCCATTGAATTGTCTTGGCACCTGTGACAAAACCAATTTACTAAAGATTTTATTTTTGGACCCTGAATTCTATTCCACTTATCTACATGCCAAGCCTTACGGTAGTACCACACTGTCTTCATTACTATTGCTTTATAGTAAGTTTTGAAATTGGTAATTGTGAGTCTTCCAACTTTGTTTTTCTTTTTCAAGAATTTTGTGTGTTGGTGGGTCCCTTGAATTTCCATATGAATTTTAAGATCAGTTTGTCAATTTCTGCAAAGAAGACAGCTGGAATTTTGATGGGTTTATTCCATTTTGTAAGTAGTTATAGCATTGTCATTAGGAAAAGAAATAATATTTATTTAATTTCCTGGTTTTCCCTTTTCTTTTGAAAAAACCTATGAAATTCCTACCTTCTTAAGCTGCTCCAAGATTATTTCAATGCTATTATCACTGTCTTCACTTTTATTGTGAAACTCTTACTGGCAAATTGAATAGAGTTCTTTTCCCCTAGTTGCCAAGATACACATCAAGAAAATACATTTTGTTTGCCTAATTTGTATTTACCAAACAATAGTTTTTCTTTTATATTAGCTTCTTAAAGATTGAGGGACCTTATAATGAGGAACCTAACAGTAGGGGTCTCTGCAGTAGGAAAGCTGATGGACAAAACTCTTAGGTAGAATAGAGAAGTCTGCCTACAGCTCCACACCTCCAGGATGTAATATCACAATCTTATTAAAATGAAATCAGATGAAGATTTATTACTGATAATTATTTTAGTGATAATGTTATTTTCTAAACAGTTTACTTTAAGAATATTTTTGAATGTAGTCTACCAAATATTGTAATCGAAATATGATACATGATTATTTTGAATTAAATAGGGTGAAAAAATTTTTAGAAATTAACAGAGAATCAAGAGAGTGTCTCGTACACCAAAGCACCCAGTAAATATTGGTTGAATAAAGGAAAGAATGAAAAGAAGCCCCTACATGAATCACTGCTTTAAAAGCCCAGGCCACTACCTTAGGGATGATTGTAGATAATCCCTCAATTCAAAAGGATAAATCCTGCTTTCAGGGTAGATTGTTTTTCAGTGTTTCCAATTTTCTTAAAGGATAACCTGAGTGTTTCACATTTTTGCAGCGTTTATGTCATGGTTGGTGCCGATGTCCCATTTTCTTCTTGTTTACGAGAAGTTGAAAATCCGCAGAATCAATTGAGATGCAGTCAAGAAATGGAGCCTGTAATAACATGTGATAAAAAATTTCGTACTCAATTTCACATCGACTGGTGCAAAATTTCGTTGGTGAGTTTTTATTTTGTTTTTGCAAATGTAATTAGAAGTGATGTGGCTGGAGATAGCATTTGACTAAAACCTGAATTACTTTTAGGAACAAATCCTGGGTTTACTTTGTTAACTGCCGTTGACTTCCCTTGACTTTAAGGATTTGGCAAGTCCGTTGAAAGTGCATCCATTTAAGAAATAGTACCTCCACTTTTGTACTCAGTCTACTCTTGATTAGTTGTGGGGGCCAGATTAGCTTGGCTGGTGGTCCAAGTGTTCCCCCTGGACATCCAGGTGGCTGCTAAGTCAAGATAGATTTTGGAGTCAGTGTGACATGTGCAGGAAGCCTCAGATACGCTGCCACTGTCCCACTTGGGAAGGGGAGACCGGAGTGCAATCAGAAATCTGAAATAAAGCAATATTGTGCTATGATTCAATGTCCTAGAAACGCAGATTGGAGGGAGAGACCAAGGAATAAAAGGAAAAGCAGAGGAGAGTTAGACTCTTACCCCCAGCCCCATAAATATTAAATATTTCTTTCAAATCACTTTTTTAATAGCATGCTCAAAGACTTAGGAACATATGGGTAAGATTTCCTATATATGAAAGGTATATATGATATTTTATATTAATTTTTTTGATCCTCCTTTCTGGGAGATAGGGAAGTTGTTTCACTTCTTTAGCGACCTTTAGATTTAACTTCTGTCAACTCTTGATGATTGGTGGTGAGTGAATTAGGTCTAAGTTTAAAGTTGACATTTGAACAAATATCAACACATAAACACAACTGTCACTTCATGTCTTAGAGAACCAGTGGCAGGACTTTTCCCAGGTCCAGGACGGGAGAACATACCGCTTACACTGCGGTACTTAGCACCTGTGGCCCTTGGCCCCAGGCTCCTCTTTCCATGTCGCTCGTGTCTTAGGGAAATAATGCTCTTTCCCTGTCTTCTCAAATCAAGTAAAATTATTCAGATGCTGTGGTTTATGTGTACTGTCGATGAATATTGAATTTACAAAGCTCAATATTTCAGTCATCGTGCTAACCATACAAGGGTGCAGAAGACTGAGTGGCTGCAATCATAACTTAAATAGATGCCTCTCACCAGAGCCAGTAGACAGCGGGCCCTGACAACACCATTTTATTTGTGCTTGTGCTGTACAGTGTTCATGTTTAGGAAAATTATCTAATTTCTAAAGGTTTAAAAATGACTTCTGCTTTGAAGATTTTAATTTCTGTGGTAAGACTCCATAAAGAGAAAGGTTGGGAATTTTCGTTTTTTTCTTTTACTTGTATTTATTTATAGGTCACATCTTACCACAGAAGATTTCAGGAGGTTTAAATTAAAGGGTCAGACAATAAACATACTATATAAAATATAAAAGAACTGGAAAATCAGGACCTAAACTTTACCAAAACATAAGCTGAAGGGCAAGTTTGACAATAAGCCTCCTAATGTCCCGGATTAAATGAGGAAATTCATCTGTTATTTGGTTCTCATTCTTAAAGGAGGCAGAGCATCAATTCCTTGGCAGAAGATAGAGTTTTTACTAGCACTGTATCATTAACAAAATTCTTCAAGTGGAGGTGTATGGGAGAGGATACTGAGAAATGCCACAGATAATTCTCCCCCAACATTTTTTTAAGGGGCGAGCAAATGTAGTAACAAGTTTCACATGGCTATTTTTGTAGTGGCCTTCAGTAAAAACCTTAGCATAATTAAATGCAACACAGTGAAAGCAGTTCAATTACTGTGGAGGTAAATTAATATAGTCCAAGTGTTGTACATTTTTTGAGCCTGGAATAGAATTTATTGAAACTGTAGCATTGGATGGGTTACCTGTTCCTTAAACTATCTTTCCTAAAAACTACTTCTGTCAGCTGGATGGCAGAAAGATCAAGGTTGTAGTCACTTAGAAATTGTCTCTCTCTCTCTTTTTTTTTTTTTCTCTTTTACTAACCTTAGAAACCATACTCACATACTGGTTGTCAGCCAGTTCACAGTTTGTAACATCTGCACTAGAGGTTTGTCACTAGGAAACAAGGAATATACAGAGTGGTGTGAAGGACTTCTGCTTTGGAGGAAGTAAACTGAAAAAGAACAACTGTACACACACACACCTACACATGCACACATATTTGTTATATTTGTATACATTTATGTATGTATATATGTTGTGGGAAGGACCTAGAAAGTAGGCCAATATACACCCTTTAATTTATTACTTTTATGCATTACTTCTTCCTAGTTTCCATAAATAATTGCAAGTTCAAGGTGATAAAGTAATTGGAAAAGGTTGCTTTTTAGAAATTAGTCAAAGACTGTCTTGATATGTCTAGATCTTAAACTCTCATAATGTTTGCAACTATTAATTTGATGTGTAATTGTCTTCTTTTGTGTCAGGTTGATAAAACAAAGCAAGTGTCCACCTATCAGGAAGTGATTCGTGGAGAAGGGATTTTACCTGATGGTGGAGAATACAAACCCCCTTCCGATTCTTTGAAAAGCAGAGACTATTACACGGATTTCCTAATTACACTGGCTGTGCCCTCGGCAGTAGCATTGGTCCTTTTTCTAATACTTGCTTATATCATGTGCTGCCGACGGGAAGGAGTGTGAGTACTTTAAAGCACTAATAAAAAAATTATAGAGCTACTAAGATAACATATAAGATTCCATTAAATGCCAAGTTTCATTTAGTGCATAAAACACTTTATAAATGAATTGAAATTGTGTTCAAGTCAAACTACAGTACTTTATTCCTTTAAAATGAAGTAAAATAGTTTTGAGTCTAGTAAATTAAATTAGAGGTTATAATTACTTTATTCAAAAATTATTAAGGCTAGATGTAAATTCTTGCAGGCAAAACAGTCCCAAGAATAACTGAGGCTAGATATTTTGGTTATACAAGCCATCCTGTGTAAGCAGAGACTGCGGAATCTATTGACATGGTAATTGCACTTTAAATAAATAAATTGTCTCAGTCAGTTTGATCAGAAATGATGGTCAGAATTTTTCTTGAAATTGTTCTGCTATCAAACAGGGCGATACCACCTAAATGTTTAAAGGTATATATAGATATATAAAAACTTAGGAGTAAATTAATGAAAATAAGATGATAATTTGAGTAATGAGTCTTCACTTCATGAATAGTTAGTACTTTCTGGATATCTATGTCAATTAAAATAATCTCCCGAGATTATCTGGAAGTCAGGGTAACAAAACAAAGGATAAAAAATTAATAAAGCAGCAAGTAACAAATTCTTCCATTTTTACATGTAGCCTGATTTCATTATGTCATAGAACTTATTTCCAAGAGCTTGATTCTTAATCTCCATTTTTTTTTTTTCATTTTTTTCTGTGCGTTTCTCACCAGTATTCCATCTCTGTATGTGTACTCATCCAAGTAACGTCATAAACCTGGTGGCAAATGCTGCCTGGTTGCGTTTAATAGTAACAGTGTCAGCATTTCCACCTCATGCAAGATCCATGAGCATATAGTCTTAATGTTCCAAATATCAATGCTATTATTTAATTCATAAATTTTGTTTTGTTTCTAGGGAAAAGAGAAACATGCAAACACCAGAGTAAGTGTCTTCTTTCCTGTTATTTTCTTTATCATTTCTTTTTCATTTCTCAGTTGCTCGTCATGCCCCATACATGTGTGTCATGCTTTTTTTTTTTTCCATTCATCATCTTTCATAGTTTATTTCATAAACGTGAAAGCTGCTTTCTAAATAGAGATATTTAGGAGGGGTGAGACTAAAAATAAAAAGCGTGTGGAAACTAAGATTCTATAGATAAAAATTAAAACTAAAATATTTCAGATTCAGAATATTAACTTGCCATTTATATTATGTGATTTCCCAATCTGCATTTCGATAAACCAGAGAACAGATGAAAAGACCTTTCATACACGTTTTCCTGAATCTACAGTAATAACCTACCATAAAATGAAACTTATGTGAGTATTTATAAATGCCCCATCAGAAGCAACAATATAAAAGCCATGGTAGTTTTATCTTAATCGTAGAAATTAAATAGAATAGTAGTTTGCTGCCTAGGGCTGTAATAGTAACACAATGCTTTATAGCTTAGTTTAATGAGAGATGCATTTATTTAAAAATTAGTTTCTAATTTTCAGTTTTGTTATGTTAAAAGTATATGAAATGTGTCTTTTTCTGAAATAACTTGTAGAATGCCCAAAGTTAAATAATGTCTTCTTATTTTAAAAAGAAAAAAAGATTTCGTAACTTTTTCAAACTGATGACCTGTGGGGCTAATATGTGATCTTAAATATATGTGGTTTTATTTCTTTTTGACCTAGCATCCAACTGGTCCATCATAGTGCTATTCAGAAATCTACCAAAGAACTTCGTGACATGTCCAAGAATAGAGAGATAGCATGGCCCCTGTCAACACTTCCTGTGTTTCACCCTGTGACTGGGGAAATCATACCTCCTCTACACGCAGACAGTTATGAGAGCACTAATATGCCGTTGATGCAAACACAGCAGTAAGTATCCACTTGGAACCGTAATTATTATTATCATTATTATTTTTAAAATTTTTATTTATTTTTGGCTGCGTTGGGTCTTCGTTGCTGCGCGTGGCATTTCTCTAGTTGTGGCGAGCTGGGGCTGCTCTTCATTGTGGTGTGCGGGCTTATTGCGGTGGCTTCTCTTGTTGCAGAGCACGGGCTCTAGGCATGCGGGCTTCAGTAGTTGTGGCATGTGGGCTCAGTAGTTGTGGCTCGTGGGCTGTAGAGCACAGGCTCAGTAGTTGTGGCGCATGGGCTTAGTTGCTCCGCGGCATGTGGGATCTTCCTGGACCAGGGCTCGAACCCGTGTCCCCTGCATTGGCAGGCAGATTCTTGACCACTGCGCCACCAGGGAAGCCCCTGGAACTGTAATTATTAATGCATGATTATATCTACTTAATGTCTTTCAAGACCAGACGTCTTCATTGTTGTTGCATTTGTTTATTTGTTTATAACTGGAGGAGAAAATAGCAAAATACTGGTAGTGTAGATCCCAACCCCATGGTGCTAATCCAAATAAATAGAATTACTTTCAGGAAATGCTTTTTTTCCTTCACTAATCCAAACAAGATGACATTCACCTTAATATTTAAGAAATTGGCACTGCTAATAAACTAACATATGCTTGCTCAAAGATGAGTTAATTGTGAAAAGAGAGGCATGTCCTAAAGCGTAACAAATGGATTATTTTTTAGAACTGTTAGAATTGTTTGGTTCTGTTAACCTATTGTTTTTAATGTTATTACCACAGATCTATTTAATCTAAATTTTTTGCCTCAGGGTTTTCAGCATTTTTTTTTGTTTGTTTGTTTGTTTGTTGTCATTTGCTTATATATCAAAATGAGTAGTTCCAATTTTGGCTAGAAACACAATTTATTAGTACAGACCTTCTCTGTAGTGCTAGAAGGACTATGGTTAGAAAGCCTGGAAGAGGCCTTTGTAAGGGGTAGGTGTGGAGGAGATTGGTTGAGGAGATTGGCCAGTTGCTCTTGAGAACCCATGTTATATGTCTAGAAGCTCGGTTTTGGTATAAGGGAACTGTAGGTAAAAGTGTCATTTATTTCTAAGAACATGGCTGTTCTTTTCTTTTTTAACCATATGTTAAAATGGGTTAAATTCAGTTTCCCCAAGGAAGCCACAGTTTGCTTTTGAGACCCTTCTCCTTTTCAGTTTACTTTTGTAAATACAATGGATATACAAAACAATCTGGCCCTCTCACCCCAACACATACACACACACACACACACACACACACACACACACACACAAACGTTAGGATATGATATAAAAGTAACCTCTTCCTGATTAAAGATTTATTTGGGAGCCATATTGGGTACATTTTCCCATTGCAAATGCTTATTTTGCAACTGTGTGAAGTGCGTGTGGTAATTTGAAGTTAAACAGTAATTAATATGAGTAGTATAGACAGACTATAAGTTTGTCCAAAATACTTTGGCAATCTAAAAATATTGTGAAGGCGCGCCCAGCTAGCTTGGTAGAGCATGAGACTCTTAAAAGTATTATATTTTCCTGAAGTCCTCTAACAACTCGTACTTACTGTTGGACAGACCAAGGTATGTGTTTGTGTGCACGTATGTGTGTGTGTGTTTGTGTGTAATTGATTCAAGTTCCATTAGCAGTAGGGAAAATTGCATACATTTAAAATTTTGAGTTTTCGAAACAATATTCTATCAGGGATGTAAATATTGAAGTCTCACAAAATTGAGTTGTACTGAATGGAACTGATGGATTTCTATGTCCTCTGATGGTTAGAGGGTCATCATGAAACCTACTTTACCAGGATTATTAGATACTGATGAGAAAAATTAGGAAAATTTCAAGAATATTGTAATAGTTCACAATTTAGCAATCTCTCCTGTCTTTTTTTAGATGAAAATTATGAACAGCCTTATCATTCATTTTCAAAATGAAAATAATTAAAGAATTCTTTAAGGCTTCCATTTCTTATATTCTTTACCCAAGAATGCTAGTGAAATGTCGATATTTATTCTTCAAAGGTTGATATATATTTTCAAAAATGAAATGGTCAAATACATTTGAGAAACAGGATATTTTGGTTTTTGTGTTTAAACTACAAGAGTTCTCAGAGCCTTTAGTGTGTTGATATGCTCTGTGAAAAGCATGGAAAAGGTTAGAAGAGGTAACTCTATTTAAAGAACACAGTTTAGGAAATCTTCTATTGACAAAATAACAATGCTATCAAATTTTAGAGGAGAGGAATATTCATTATAATGAATAGGGGAACTTGAATATGTTTTTAAGTCAATAAAACTTTGAGGAAAAAAAGCCTGGGTCACTTTTTAGATGTGCTTTCTAACCATATTTGTTGGGAATAAGGATAACTCTTTAAATTTTATTTTGTCTCTATGTTACTGGGACTTTGCAGTTTTGCTACTAATATACAAGCAAAATGAAATTTTCTATCTAGTTTATAACTAAATGCATCTTCCTGGTCCTTCCATAACCCCATCAAGACTGTCCTTATGTTGATCAGATCTCTCTGTTTGCAAATGCAATAGGTTATTTTATTGAACTTACAACAATTTGACCATACATTTATTTTTAAGTCCAGAAAACCTTTATATTATTCAGATTTCTGCTAATGGAAAAAGTCCATTAACTAGCACTTCTATATAAATAGGGTACATAGATAATTGACGATGTTCACAATGATTATTCTGAGGCACTGCAAGATCATCAAGTGCGTCTGACTCATCAGAGGAAAATTAAATTACATTCAATGTAGTTTCAGTGTTGAGTGTATATTATCTTTCTTTTATTCTTGGAAATGGATAATATGTGCACGGTCTCTATGGTAACTCCCTATAAGCCAGAATATGTGATTAACCTCATTTTCCAACCATGCCAGGTAATAGAGAATTTATTGTTTCAGGTTCATTCACAAATGTCCTTTACGCAAATTCAGCTTTTACTCCTTCCCTGTTTTTGAAGGTTTATTTCAGCCCAAGTACACACATACATAAATATTTTGGTCATTTGGATCGAACTGAATTCTCAATGTTAAAATGAGATATTCGATGAGGTATCACAGTACTTGATAACCAGGTATATCCTTGGATAATGCTGCCTGTTATTTATTAAATAACCCTTTCTAAAAGGGCATGCATCTTCACATATTCATACTAACTGTACTGAATTTATCATTCATAAATAATGTGGCTAGCTACATTATTTTGTGTTTATTCTTCAGACTTGACATCAGAAATATTCAGGCATAATAGGGCTGAAAGTTTATGTTGGCTTCTAAGTAAGACTCAAGAACATTTAAAACTTTCCTTCAAAGCTGCATAGAAATTTGTTTGGGTCTTTTAAACAAGTCAGTCCACGAGGTATAGTGAACCTCGTAACAGCGAGGTCTAGAGAACTCGTAACAGTTGTGTAATGGGAGGCTGCCACAGTTATTTATCAATTACACAGTAATCTTTTCTTTTTGGTAGAATGCTTCATAGGACTCCAGACTGGCACCTTAAATTAGACAGTAAAAAAATGTTTAATCATTTGCAGATGATAAAATCGAGATATGGATAAGAGACCTAAATTAGGTCAAAACTGAGATTAGGTTATTTACCAATCTTGATATCAAGTCAGGGATAGATAATGTGGTCATTGACCTCGAAGGATTTCTGGTTCAGGTTATGGGCAAGGTGATTGAACAGATAGTGGAAAGGGAAACTGGAGCAGGCCCAGGAGACGGGACACCTGCTAGAAAGGGGGGATTTCATTTTGTACAGTGTTCCTTCTACTTTTCAGATTAGAGAGACAATATAGACAGACTTTTAAAATTATCACATAATATAAAAATATAAAGCAAATTTAGTTTGATCTTTGCTAACGTATTTATTGTTTCATAAACTTTTTAATTTTGGAATGATTTTCAAGCTACAGAAAAGTTACAAAGATAATACAGAGTTCCCAGAGATTCCCCCACCCCATTTCTCCCATCGTTAACATTGTACAGTCCCAGAGGACGTTTGTCACAACTAAGAAACCAACATTGGTGCTTTACTATCAACCAGACTTCAGATTTTTTTTTTTTTTCAGATTTCACTAGTTTTCCCCCCAATGTCCTTCTTCTGCTCCAGGATTCTGTCTAGGACACAATAATTGGCATATCTCTTTAGTCTCTTCTGCTCTAGGCAGTTTCTTAGACCGTCCTGCTTCCCATGACCTTGACAGTCTTGAGGAATACTAGCCATGTCTTCTGTAGAGTGTCCCCCATCCCATAGTATAGTCAGGCTGTCTGCATCTGTACTTAATCTGTTATCTTTGTAGCTCAGTGAATACGTGTTACCATTAATAGGAAGAAGAATTTTTGCCTCTATAGGCAGTCCCCTGACTTATTGCAATTCATTGCTAGAAATCACATTCTAAAGTAATTCTTAAAAGTAAATTTGCTTTGCCCGAAGAATCACTGTTGTGATTAGAGGTTACATTTTTGACCAAAGATGTAACATCAAAAATATAATACAGATTTGACTGATGTACTTCAAAGATAAGCTTTTGTAATGATTTAAATTAAGAAAGTCAAATTTCAAGGCATAGAAGTTTAGGTCCTAAAAGGAATGTTGAGAGATAGTTAGTAGTCTAGCCTGGTTATTCCCAAACCAAGTTGCACGTTACACTCCCCTGTGAGGCTTTTGCAATACAGATCCCAGGGCCCTACTTCTGGGAGTTTGGAAGCTGGTGGACGTATGTATTATGGTGGAGCAGGAAAAAAACATTGGGAATCCCAGCTTTAAATACTTAAAGAACCTACGTTTTAGGATTCAGTATTTCTAGTATTTCTGTTGTGGAGGGAGGGGGGGAAGTTTTAAAGGGGGAACAGTTTCTCCTAATTCCCCCTGAGGGGTCTGTGCAAAAGAAAACGTGAAAGGGGACAGTCCAGAGTGTTGGGCTTTGTGCCTCTAGACTTTCACACTTCCTTAAACTGCCGAGGAGGATGGTGTGGAGAAGTGAGAGATTTGTGCTGATTAGAAAATGATATCTGAATGGGACAGAGAAACGGTAAACCTTGAAAAGATAAAAACCACCTGGAAACTGTGCTCATTTTGCGATTTCATGTGAAGCATTGACTGGAGGATCCCAAATATTCAATTTTCTAAAAAATAATTTATTCTTTAATTTGTAGTGTATTATGTGATCTTTTAGGGGGTAGATCTGCCTCTTCATTATTCTTTTTTTTTTAATCCCAACATCAGTATCAATTGATTTTTCCCGAGTGGGAGGCATCTTCAGTGAGGAATTTATATAAGGAATAATAGGGGAAAGTACCCAAACATTTTCTAGGAAGATTTTAATTGGCTATACAAAAATTTTCCTTGTTCATTATACTAAACATAACACTTAATCCAGGGTGATTGGGTCTCCCTCAAGACAGGAAGTAGGTTGTGTTTAATCTTTTGCAAATTAACAAGTATAAAAGTAGAGTTAAGTCTTCTAATTATAGATATTTAGTAACTAATCATTTTAGCTTTTATCTAAAGTATTTTTCCATTTGTCTTCCCTTGGGTAATAGTGAGAACCAGCTTCATGGTAAAATTCCATAAATAAAAAATTAGGTTTCAATGAAAGTTAGTATCAGTTGAAGAGACTGTTTTGGGAGATCAAGATAATGATTTCCTGTTGACAGGAAGTGTCAGTGGAGCAGCCAAGGATATTTCAGAGCCATTGACTTTTTAAAAAAATTCAGCGAGTATACACTAAAAGTGATAGATACAGTATCTCTCTGATGGATTTTGGTTCTAGAGATTTGGACTCCTTCAGTTTAAAGCTGTGGTAGGCTTGCTTTCAGCTTTATAAAAGTAGGGAAAAAAACCTAAAATAAATTAATTTCTCCTTTCTTCTTTATATTCCATGTATATTCTACATTGATTTTAATTAAAATTAGATCTTGAAATTTAAAATTGGGGTGATGTTTCCAGTTTCTTTGTGTCCTTCCTTCCTTCTTTGAGCAAAATAATGGCCTGGTTCCTTAGTAAAAGTAGTCATAGGGTCCAAATCAGCATTTTTGTAGAAAAAATTTTGTAGAAAATTCAAGGTTTGGGTAATGTCAATTTTGCTGATAATTGAGAAGTTCCAAAAAGATATTACTATTTCTTATTGTTAAATGAATCCATACTAATTCAAAAGAAGTGTTTTGTGTTCCACATAACTAAACTAATGTCATTTGTTTTCAACTCTGGCACGGATTCTGTGGCCTTATACAAATCACTTAACCTTTCTTTGCTTTTGAGTCTTCAAGCAAGTAGGAATATAATGAGTTGATAATCATCAACCTTACTCATAGAATTACTCTACAGGATATCCAAGAATGTCAAATTACTTTAAAATGGTTGCACAAATAATAAATAATTGTGTACTCCCCCAAATCACTTATTTATTAATTTGCAAGTTATTACCTTTGCTTTCTTAAAGGATAGAGTTTGTGCAATAGCAAATTTACATAATTTTCTATTTAAATGCCTGTAGTTAATGGTAGTAAAAATAGAAAAAAATTAATGCTAATAATTTAGAGGATTATAGGTTTTGTAAATCTTTTTTCTACATAATTCAGTTTACGCATAATAATCTTTCCACCAGTCCACTAATAAGTTAATTATTCTAAATAGTTTGATGACTTTATAAAGGTCCTTTCTTTGAAGGATTATAGGACTTCTGTTTGAAGTCAACCCCGACTCTCCTGTCTAATTGCCTTTAGCAGCCTGCCTTCACCAAAGATAGAAGCGTTTCCATTTTCTTACTGCAGTCTCTGCTCAACTATAGCAAAGTCAGATGTGGGCATTTTTCCAGTATGCCTGAAGCAGCGCTCTTATGAGGTACCTCCCTTCAACCTTTAAATGGAATACATGCTTCAAATATGCCCATCATAGGTATATTAACACTCACAGGCTCACTTGTAGCCACAAGTTTGGTCAACCGCAAAATCAGTCATGTGTGCGCACCTTGGAGACTCTGGGGATGTTGAATCTCCACATATTTTTTTGCTGAGCACCTTGTTGTGCACATTGTACTTGTATGTAACTCATCTGAGTTTCAGTTGAAGTTGTGAGGAGCACATGTACGTTGTTCAAACTTAACAAACTTAATTGGGACACTCACTGCAGATACTTGTAAATCCCTAAACCAGTGTAATACACACAATTGCTCATACTTCTCCAAATTTCTTGCTCATTTGTGTGTGGCACTTTCTCAACTAACCATTTCTCTTCAAACCTAACCAAGGCCATTGCTGTTTAGAAAGTTGTAGCAAAAGAGGGAAAAAAAACAACGAAGGCTAGAGAAGAAATGACAGGGTGTAGATTGACTTTGATCCGTGGTTTTAAAACTGTGTTCCACAGAAGGGTCAGGTGGGCTGGCCAGTGAGAGAGGGGGGTCCAGCTACTTCATTCACAGATTGATTTTGAATTTGGTTATCCTGATCTAGGGCTTTTGAAAGGCTTTCTTTGTCCTCTTTGGTATCTTTATTTTGTCAAAATATATTGATTTAATCCATTAATAGGCCAGGTAGAGCTAGAGATGATAGGAAATGAGGACGTGTGTGTGTGTGTGTGCGTGCATGCGTGCAAACGCAAGGTGTGCTGTATTCGTTTCTAATGTAGAATAGACCCAAAGTAGTTGTACCTGAGAAGTTAAAAGAAAACTCATATCTCCCTCCCAAATGTCCATGAAATTGCATTTTGACTTTGGTAGTAAAGATGTTTGTTCACCCGTCTTTAAATCTGTAACTTAATTTCCTTTCTGTGGTTTGTAAATTAATCTTTTTACTTTCGTGATCAAAAGCGCTATAAATACATTGTGTGAAATACTGAAAGAATAAACAAACCAAGGAAAATACTCTCGGAGACCACACAAGGATAAGTAGGGCTGATAGGGAATAGCAAAAAAAGAATGTAATTATTGAGATGAATTATTAAGTAACTTACTCAAATTGAATTAGAATTGATTTTATTTCCTTAACCATATATTTTAAAAGGAACTCAAACTTAAAAAAAAAATCACTTGAAGTCATTAACATTCCTATGGATTAGTTTAAGAGTTTGAACAGTATTTAGTATGTACTGTTTTCCAGTTTAGATCATTGTATTTGGAGCATAATATTTGCCTGGCTGAAATGATTCAGATCAACGGTTTTCAAACTTTGTTTCTTGGAGGTTTCTTACCAATGCCTTAGGGGCCAGCATGTGAGGCAAAGGAAACAAAGCAGGCGGGATTCCTGGCTCCCTTGTTTCAACCCGGGCAACCTCACATTTATCTCTTTTGTACATCAAGAGTTCTGCTTAGGATTTCAATTAAAAGGAATTCCACTGCTGAAGAGAAACAAAAAACCTTGAAAATCCCTGGCTTGGATCAAGCCCTACTCTGTTGCAAGGGGCTGACTCCTAGAATTTCTTCCACACAGAATCTAAATTGTATATTTTTGTAAACTAATTTTCATATCAAAATCTGAAAATGAATGGGTGAATATGAGTGTTAATAAACATGTGTATTATGTGAATCTTTGTAAGTATCTTCATTTTTGCATGTATTCATCCAAACATAATTTATTGCTTGCTTACTGCTAGGGATACTAAACAAAATAGGAAGGTTCTTACTGTTAAGGCCCTTTGGGGCAATTAAACATTATGTGAGGAGAAATACAATGACAGTCAGCTTGTGTATGAAAACCTGCTCAGTGGTAACCTAATTGGGGAAGAGGTGCTCAGAGAGTGAGGAGGCATAGAAGAGGTGGTACTTGAGATGTTACTTTTTAAATTAAAAATAATAAGTTAAATATTTTAATTAACGTTCCTTGTAGGATATTTTTAAATTATAGGAGTAATATGAGTCCACTGTAACAAATTTTGGGTTGAGTTTGCAAGGATAAATGGGAGCTGGTTGGGGGCAAGAGATGATAGTGGCCATGGTGGCGGTGATTCTGTTTCAAGAAGTTCAGGGAGGGCGCCACATAGGAACCAGATACATTGATGGCCTTCCAGATCACACTAAGAAACTTGAAACTTAATTTGCAGTAGGTATAAGGAAATAATGAAATGTGTTCATTTGAATGACATAATCAGATTTGTGTCTCAGAAGATCATCTGACAGCAATGTGCACAGTGGATTATAAGGGAGCAAGAATGGGAATGAGGAAATAATTCAGATCAGTTGCAGAGATCCAAATGAGAAATGATGATGGCTTCAACCAAGGTAGCAGTGGAGATGGGGAAGACTCAACAGATTCAAAGGAGATTGAGGAGAATCATGAAGGATTCCCAAGTGATTCATTGTAGAAACTGAACGAGAGGGAAGAGTCAATGATGACTTCCATATTTTGACTGGTGCATTTGGGTGGATAGCCAGTGTCATTCCCTGGGATTTGGATGGAGGAGCACAGGTTTGGCACAGTGAATGAAGATGGTAATATATGTTGTTCTATGAGTGTGTATATGTGTTCTAGATTTGGATCTGAAAATGTACAGGTTACAGACACAAGCCCTGGAGTCCTATGTTCTCATCTTTATCCACCACTTCCTGGCTACATAGCCTTGGACTTCCAAGCCTATTTCCTCATCTGTCAATTGAGAAAAATAATACCTACCTCCTATGTTGTTGTGAGGTAGAGTATAACATGTAGTGGAAACTCCATGAATATTACCAAATATTGTTATTATTCATCTTCCTCAGACCTCAGTTTCCTCATCCATAAACTTATGAGAGGTGGGGGGCTGTGTTTGTGCTGGATCAGATGATTTCTGGGGTCTTTCCAGCTATAAAGTTTTTCATTCTAATGTGTCTGCTCTCTGTTAACATGTGTGTGGACAAATACAGTTTTACTAAAGGATGTTAATCATTTCTAGGAACTTGCCACATCAGACTCAGATTCCCCAACAGCAGACTACAGGTGAGTACGAAAAGTAATAAGTTCATGTTTATGAACGGAGCTAATAGATCAAAAGATAATTATACTACTAGATAATTTATGAAGCTTTAGGTTCACCAAGTAAGGCAAAAACAGTTGTGTCATTCCTTAATCAGAGTTAGAACCTCAGAATAATAGCTTAGATCATTGTGTAGATTGGCATAAGAGTGATAAACACAGGGTAAATGATCTTACAGCAAAAGCATCCATGGAGGTCCTGTCTAATTAAGGAAGACTGAATAAAATCCCCTTCCTTCAGTGAAGCTCCCTATTCTTCCCCTTGGTATGAAAGATTCTTAGCTTGGATGCTTCCAGGATTTGTCTCAGTAAGTGAGCAGCTTGAAACTGACTCTTACAAAAGGAAACCATTGTGACTAATCACTGAGGCTTCAGGGGGATAAATGAGAAATGGTTGGTCTGGTTTTAATGCCGTTTAAAAAGCTCTTATAACATGACCGCTGACAACAAGATGGCGGGCAATTCTCCCTGGACTATTCTGTTTCCCTAAGACTTGCTTTCTTTAAGTTTATTTCTTTCAAGTGTCCCTAAAAAATTTCCACAGCCAATTATTTCATTCATCTCTGTACCAAGTAGATAACTTATTCATGATTGTTTTCTAATTAGTGGTTGATTCCTAGTTCTAATTGCCGAGCAACCAGTAATGCCTTTGTAGCTCTTTTGGAAAAGCCAGAGAAGTTTTAAAAATGTAAGTTGGATGTGGAATTCTGAGTATGAATAGTGGTATTGTGGTAGGGAAGCTATTAAGTAAGTCTCATAAAAACTTTAGGCACATATAGAAAATTACTGCATGTTTTCATTCAAAAAATTATCTTCTCTATTACTGCTTTCGGGAATTTAAGGAGATTTTCGTTTGACAACTTTTCAAAGATTTGAGGCAAGTATAATGAAGTTGTTCATCAGATTTTAATTATGAAAAAACGTTTATAAGAATTTCCCCCACAATTTTGATTGCTTGTTTTAATTAAATGCTAACGTGTTTCAACAAGACTGTTCAGTATATTAATGCAGTGGTGCTACTGTGTGAGCATTCAGGAGATTAATGAAGGAACAAACTGCTGTAAATATGTGTTGTCTAAAGAGCAAAGAAATAAATGAATCCCTACTACCACTAATTTCATGACTTTTTTTAAAGAGGTAAAATTTTTAAAGAATATTTCTTCAGTGGAAATGCTAGAACTTCTTCCTCATTTAACCTCATAGACTTCCATCTCTCCTAAGATGTCTTACCTCTGATTCTTAATTATTTCAGACAAGGAGTGAAGGAAGACAATATCTAGAAAAATAGTAAATAGTTCTTTCGAATACTTAAAAAATCTAGATTTCACTTCTCCCCCCTCCCATTGGGAGAAATAAGGAAACCTAAGTAGATGATGTTAGGGAGATTTACCTAATAGTTGTATAAATTTTTAGCAAGTAGACTTGTTAGCTTGCTACAGTTTAGTAATAGGCACCGTTTCCAAATACAAAGACAATTTCTGCCTGAGCAAATGTTATAAGAGCCAAAGAATTTCCCTAGGGGGATTTTAGGTTGTTCAACATAATTTTCTAAGTTATTTTTCAAAGGCAGGTTTTGGGGAACAAGCATTTTGCTTGAGTCAGGAAAGCTTTCATCTCCTTTTTAGTTAACACTTATAGCCTATTACCTTCTTGTTTTCTTATATTTTTCTGTAATTTTCTGTATTATTGACTAAAGTACACTGTATCTTCTTGGTTGTTTTCTTCTTGTTCTTGTTTTCGATGAGTCCCCAAAGTACCTAAGTGGTAAAGGGAGAGAGGCCAGCCTGGCATCTTTTATAATTATGATATTAGATTTTTGTGTTTCTGCCTCTGATAAATGTAACACCAAATAGTCGTACCTCCTGAAGCAAAGAGCTAAATGGGCAGGTTACATTCCTTATTCCCATTCTGTTCATGTGAATGAAAAAATGAAGTTTGTTTCTCAATTTATTAAGTTATTCCATTCTGTCTGCACATGCATGGATTCAGTGCTATGTATGTATTTTCATGGGCGCAACAGCTTTGCTGTCCCTCTATCCTGGTTATCCTAGTATCGCAAAGAGGCAACAACATTTGTGCAGGATTTTCATAATTTGTTTTTTCCAAGTACCTCAAAGCACTATGCTAATGTCACAGTTTTCTTTATGAAGGTAATTTAAGCACAGGGTTTGTCCCATGGATATCAAGTCATTTTGTTTGCAGCTTGCTATATGGAATTTGTCAAGGGAGGGTATATTTTGAAGTTTGTTTTCTTTAGTTAGTTGTTTTCTTTTAAAAGATGATCAGAAGTTTAAGAAATGAACTAGCTGCTGGGCTTGTAATCCTGGACTTAAGCACTAGCTGAGATAATAGAGCAGTTAAGAGCTGACAATAGCACTACCGTTTGGACCAGGCCCAAGCCATTAGTTTTGATGCCCCTTCAGGTTTTCTCATTTTCTCTGCCCTTCCAAACCACATGATATTTTCTAAAGAGCCACGATTAAAAGGTACAGTCATACGTCCTGCAGTCAAACTCATTCTTTTTGTTTATTGTGGGAGGAATTTTCAGGCCGTGCCTTTTGAGAAATACAAAACATTGTAGCTTTGACCCAAGAAGGAGAGGACTAACTTAGAATTTCCTTTTTTTTTGAAAACCAAATGCAGAGAAATAATGCAACATAATTATTTTAAACTATGTTAAGAAGATAGAAAATTACGCCTTGCAGTAATTCGTTTTGCTCCAAATCTAAAAGTGTCCATGCTTAACTCATGCCCATATTCATTCTTACACATTGCAGGTAAATGGTATCCCTGAAGAAAGAAAACTAACCGAAGCAATGAATTTGTAATCAGACAATATAGCACTTATATCTTATTTTTTCTCTCTTCCAATAATGCATGAGCTTTTCTGACATATGGTATGCATGTTGACAGTGTCAAGTATATACCAAATAATACAATATAACATTCATTTTACTAATGTATTTTTTTTGGTACTTAAGGCATTTTTGACAATTTGTAAAACATTGATGACTTTATATTTGTTACAATAAAAAGTGATCTTTAAAATAAATATTATTAATGAAGCCTGAAGTCTGGCAAAATTTACTTCAGAAAGTATTTGATTGCCTCCTGTGTAGTAGGAATCTTTCATTGCTAGGAACAGGTTCGCGTGTTCATTCTTTATTTAATGAGATTTTTATTGGGCACTTCCTGTAATGTATAAAATGTCTATGCTTCTGTGTTCCAAGTGAGCTACCCATTTACTTGATACTTTTATCCTTGTGGCCTGTAAAGCTTGTTCTTTTATATACCACTTGTTGGAGTGTTTTAGAGTAAACGTGGCCCTTTGGATTGTGGATCTGATGATCCCCAGTTCATGAAGGGCAGCCCAGACTGCATACTTAACCTGACTCTATAATCAGATATTTGGTTTTAGAAGCACGCCAGGAGTTGTTACTCAAAAAGGGAATAGTTACCTGCTGATGGTGACATGAATTAGCTCCAAAACCCCAGGCTTCCCTGTGGTAACACTACTTTCAAGGCTTAGCAGAGTTTCCTTATACCATGTTGGTATACATGCTTCATGCGTCTTGGACGCTACTGGATCAATGTGGTCATCAGGCCAAGTAGCAGGCTGCTTTTGTTGCAGACTAGAAAACCTTCTCTTAATCTGCTCTGGGCAGATATCTGTGTTACCTATTAATTGGTCAGAGGATACACAAATGCTATCCAGATCTGATTCCAGAATCCAAGAAGGTTCCCTGTTAGTGTTGTGTACAACTTGTCTTCCACTTCGGGGAAATAGTCTACCATGTCCTTGACATTGAAGCTCCCCCTCCCAGCCACACCTTCCTGGGACTTAACAGAGGATGTGGGATCTTCGATATTTTAAAGATTTACCTCATATTCCTTTCCAAGACAGCTAGGGTATTGCCACTTGCTGTTCTCCTGGATTGATCAGCTTGAGGTTGTAAAAGTATTGGGTCAGGGCCATGTGCTAGGAGAAAGGAAATGTTGCCACAACTCCTGGCGACTAGACTGTGGCACAGGGCGGAGAGTTAACAAACTGTTGCTCCTGCCAGGTGAAATCAAACTATTCCTGGTAGTCCAAATGAGCAGGAACAAAGTAATACAGGATCCACAAATCAGGAACTGCAGATCAGGAGTCAGGAACGTTATTCATCTGTTCTAGGAAAGAGTCTACTGTGGGGATTGGAAAATGCAGTTGGAGTTCGCATCAGTTTTCACACTGACCATATTGAGAAATTGAATGGGGATAAGAATCATTGGCCAGCATCTCACAAATCTTTGATAATTGCCTTAATCTCTGCAGTTCCCTCTAAACAAGTGATTTTGCCTCTGACGTAATATTTCGATAGGGAAGAAGGTCCAAATAGCTTGCCCAGTGGTTGTTGCTACCTTAATAGCCCTTACTTTATGGGTAAAAAAATGTGGGGATTCTGCCCCATGCTGAGGATTTCTTCCCCAACTAAGCACCCTCATAGAGGGCAAATGAGTACATGGTGAGTTTGGGGTCCCAATGGTGAACTTAAATTAGAACACCTTTTTTCAGTAAGCTGTTGCCCTAAAAAACCAGTTGCAATGGTTGTCTGCACTTTCAGGAACTCATGAAAACTCAGCTCTAGATTCCAAATATCCCCTAAAAGTTTGTGACTTTTCTTTTTTCCATGGCCCCTCAATAAATGATGACCTCTCTTTGGGGAAGTTCACATCTGTAGGTCTACACCAATGATAGAAGAGAGCATTAGGTTAAAATGTTAAGGCTAAATTTGAGGCTAAGAGAGTACTTAGAGAATAATTAAGTAGAAAACAACATCAAGGCTGGAGCCTCCGAGTACAGATATAGCATGTAGGTGGGGTGTGTGACCTCTGGGATCAGTGGTCCAAGATTTGAGCTCTTGCTTCCCATGTCCTGACTATACCCAATTGAGGGGATGGATCAAAACTTTCAAGCAAACCATTCTAAGATGAAGCAGCCTCACAAATTTGCATTTTGGCATTTCTTATGGAACACTCTTCTAGCTGCTTATCTATTGTACACCCAATATGTTAGTATGAGTCGTCATGTTCTGAGGACATTGTGGTGGACCAAACGAAACACAGGCTCTGCCTTCGTGCAGTTTACATTCTAGTAGGAAAGACAGACATTCATCGAGTTGTCATACAAATAAATGTCAAATTGCAACTGTGATAAATACTATGAGGGAAAGTCATTGGTGCTATAAAAGCTTATCACAGGGGGATGTGACCTGGTCATCAGGGTCACAAAAGATTTCCTAAGGAAGTTTGCTCTGCTAGCAAAAGGATGAGTAGAAATTGATAAGATGAAGTGGAGTAAAAAAGAGTATTTGAGGCAGAGAGAAGAGCATTGCTAAGTCCTTTTGGGAGAAGAGTTCCTGTTGAGTGTAGGAGTTTACCAGAAAGTTCAGTGCAGCCAGAGTATGGAGTATAGGGAGGAGGTGTTGGGAAAGTGAGACCCAAGATAACAGGTAGGACCAAACCATGCATGACTTTAAAGGCAAAAGCATTTTAAGAACGAAGGATGGTGATGTGGTCATACTTTGCATTTTTGTACAATCAATCCAGCTGTAATATAGAGCAGAGATAGAGGAGGTGGGCAGAGTGTGAGTGGATAGACCAGCTAGGAGGCTATTGTAGATATAACTGGAGAAATAACTTTGGTGGTAGAAGAGATGGAGAGAAATGGAGAGATTCAAGAGCTATTCCGAAACATAGGCAGAACACTCCATGACATAAATCACAGCAAGATCCTTTTTGACCCACCTCCTAGAGAAATGGAAATAAAAACAAACATACAAAAGAGCTATTTAGGAGGTGAAAAACAGCAGTTGTTGGTACATTGGATACTTTGGAAATGGTGTTAAGGAAAAGAAAGGGGCTAATTCTGATGGGAGGGTATCAAATGGTAGTGCTGCCCATTGTTATAAGAGATACTGGATAAGAACCAGGATTGAGGAAAACAGTATGAGTTCAGTTGTACATAAGGTGAACTTGAAGTGCCCTTGAGAAAACCGAGAGACATAGGCTGTTGGATACATGAATTTGAAGCTCAGAGTAGAGGTCTGGGCTGGTGATATGATTGGTAAGTCATCTGGGTATACATAGTCATTGATGCCTTGAAAGTTGATGAGAAATCTGGTCCTTGGTAAGTCACCTGAACACTCGTGAATCAGCTACATTTTGTGTTACAGTTATTCCTCCAATGGCTAGCAAAAGAGTAGGGTACGTAAAGTTGAGTGTTTGCCAGAATCTAATGGACAGAGAAAGGCAGGAATGGTATTTTATTCACATTTCACAAAATTAAAATGTAATATTACTTACGTTTTTATTGAAACCTTACTATGTTATTAATAAATCTGAAGTTTTACAAGGTTGTTCATGGGCTGCAAGGGTTTCTGTGGTTAGATCATCTCACTTTACATTCCATTAATAGGCTGCAGTTCATCTTAGGTAATTTATCATGTAGTTTTCATATTGGTGTTTATATTTTTTTAAACTGTGACAGCCATAGCAGCGTGCTGCTTAGATCTTCCTTCAGGAAAGAATTTGCCATTCAGCTGCAAGGAGAGCAGTTAACTGACAGCTTCCAGTCTTAGCACCTTCAGGATCTGCCTTTGGCCTCTGAACAGAGAAACTTCCTGGGCAGGCACCCTTCAGCCATGACTGAGCATGATCTGAGTCCTAGGGTCTGGGACTCCTCTGATGGGAAATCTTTTCTCTGGACCTTTCTGTTGGGTTGGCTGTGACTTTGTCAGATGTGCACTGTGGTCGGATGACCTTTTTGCTCAATCCAGCTTCCCCTCCACCCCCTTTCCTTTCAGAGGTGTCAGATCACCATCATGGGTTGAAGATTTTCCTTGCTCAATTCTGCTTCCTTCCCCTCTTATCTTTCACGGCTTTGGCCCCAATAAACCTTTGCACTTGCAATTCCATTTCAGCATCTACTTTCCAGAGGCTCCAATGGATCTCTATAGTATTGCTTTACATTCCCAATCACAAATGTGGATCAATGGTTCAAAAATGGTTCACTGAAGAAGAAAACTGACAACAATAAGCACACTATACCAATAGGTACATGTACTATAATTCAAAATAATGCCATGAACATAAGGAATGATTAGGGCTCCGACTGCAAATATAGAATATATGTCTCTATGTATGAGAATACATGATTTTGAGTGAGGATTTTACATAAAAGAAGCCCAAACAGAAAAGTGCTTATCTTAAAAAAGTAGATTTTATTGGATCAGAAATCTGTTCCCTAGTACCTCAGTAACTAGTTTGCTGTCTGTTTTTGCATCATTTTCAAACAATATGTAATTCCTTTTTAATAAAACAATTGGGAATGAAATTGATTGCTTTTATAGATAAATTCATGAAAGGTAGCAGTACCACAGAAGTATTGAATTAGTTTGGGTCCCGCCAGAATAGCTCGTTCATTTGGGACGTAACCCCAGGAAGCCAGAGTATAGAAGCAGAAAGAGTGAGGAGGTCAGAAGGAAAGACAGTGAAGGTTATGTCATGGATCTGGCTATGATTCTGGAAAGCAGAACTTGGTCCTACTGCGGATTCTGTAATGAACTATGCAGCATAAACCTCAGAATTTTCCCTCCATGTGACAGAAGGTTTAGTCTTTCATTCACTGACTCACATACTTGTGGGCTCTGGCTGTGAGTAGGCTGGGTGAGATCTTGGTGCTCTGGAGAAAAACCGGGGGCAGAGAAGCTCAGAGATGCTATGGACACTTGAGATGAGAAAGAAAGAAAGAAAACGAAAGAAAGCTGAATAAGCTATTAGCAAAATATGTTGATCAAGGAGCAGTGCTGGATTTTGTATAGTATTGTTGACATACAATGTTTAAAGGCAATTACTATCACTTGTATTTATTAGCTGACATTTCAGTCTGCAGTGAGATGAAATCATTGACGTACAGCATACAAGTCGACTTGTGATATACATGAGATTCATATATAAGGAAGAATGGCTTGATGACTTTTTTTGCCATCATTGGAGTCTCATGCTGTGAGAGGACTGATTTTCATTTAGGGAAAAATTATGTTGTGAGCTGTGTTGATGCGAAAAATATATCCCTGAAATCACACTGGCTTAACACAATGAAAGTTTACTGCTCACTCATATCACAGTACAGTGCAACTATGTCAGCCTTCCTCCATCTTGTATGCTATATGATTTGGAATACATGATATCCAGGATTTCTATGGAAAAGGAAATTAAAGCTGAAAGGTCATGTTGGTTGTTTGTTTTTTTTTTTAATTAATTAATTTATTCTTGGCTGCGTTGGGTCTTTGTTGCTGCGTGTGGGCTTTCTCTAGTTGTGTTCTCTAGTTGCTGCGAGCAGGGGCTACTCTTCGTTGCGGTGCACGGGCTTCTCATTGCAGTGGCTTCTCTTGTTGCGGAGCACAGTCTCTAGGCGTGCGGGCTTCAGTAGTTGTGGCTTGCGGGCTCTGGAGTGCAGGCTCAGCAGCTGTGGCGCACGGGCTTAGGTGCTCCGCGGCATGTGGGATCTTCCCAGACAAGGGCTCGAACCCATGTTCCCTGCATTGGCAGGCGGTTTCTCAACCACTGCATCACCAGGGAAGCCCATGTTGGTTGTTTTTAAGAGATGGGCTTGGAAATAGCATCTCTCACTCTTATCTATGCTCTGGTGGTTGGTAATGTTTTATTACCCAGACATAATTGCCATGGACGCTAGGAAATGTAGTCTTCCTGTGTACTCAGGAAGAAAAAGTGGTGAACACAAGCATTGTCCCACAGATGTGGACTGGACAAAACATGTGATTGGTGCTTGTGGACTAATAGCTGTATGTGAAAATGAAGGACATAATTATGCAGATAAGTAGTTCTGTCATCCTCAATGACCTAAGTTGTCAGATAGAATTTTTAATTCAGTGGAATTAAAAACAAAAAAGAAAGTGCCTAGATATAATAATCGAGCTAAATAAACACATTTTGGAGAAATGCTGCATTGAATTCTTGTAGAAAAATATATGATTTTAAGGTTACAGTCCCTTGTCTGCTATTTCCAAATCCAAAGATCTCGAATTTTTTCACAGCTTCATAGGAAATCCATTTAATGATAGAACTTGACCTGAACAAAAATGAGGATACTTATATTATCTTTCTTAATCCTACTTGGTATGACTTTTTGCTATAGAAAGTTTAACATTTATTACAGGGTATTGCCCTTACCTTACTGAATACGTTATATAATATAAGGAACATACCTTACATTAATTGCACTTACAGAATCTTAAAACAATTGAGTATTAAAATATACCTGTTCTCAAGAGTTTTCAGTAATGTATTGTGGACTTATGTTAGTAATTTTATAAATAATATATTTAATGACTTTTATATGACAAGCTTCTTTTTATTTACCTAAATTTGGGCATCCATGTGTGTGCCAAAAGCAAATTAAGTGCTAAAACAATGAGGTAAGATTGAGATAAATTGGTCTAACAGAATAATATATCCCGGTTCCTTTTTTTTCCCCAAACCATCTCAAAATTTCTTATTGGATTTAGTATCAGGTCATTTTATTCATTCATGCAGTGAATATTTATTTAGAACCTGTTATGTTCTAGGCACTGAATTACGTTTGGTAAATAAAACAGACATAATGTGTTATGAAAGACAATAAACAAAGTCTAGTACAATGTCTGGCACTAGTTGGCGCTAAATAAATATTTGTTGAAGGAATTAATCTAATGTCAATAAGTAAAGGCTGTGAAGGTTAAAGGAGTGTTGTAATAGGGACTGGAGAAGGGAGCTGCTTAGATTAAATGATCAGAATAGGTCTATCTTAAGAGAAAACACTTAAGATAAAATTGGAAAGATGACCACATGTCAGTCACCCTTAGCAATTTTGTCAGATGGAATAGCATGAGCGTGGACCCAAAACACCTTCTTGTGCCAGAAAATTTTTAAATGTCCAAAGAATAATGGAGGTTTACCAAAAGAATTCAGGAGCCAGCTAGAAGGGGCTCACACTGGCCAAATATAAGACAATTTGGCTAACAAAATAGGTATAGTAATGTATTATAAACTGTAGATAAGAGTCCCTGAATCTATACTAATATAAATGAATGAATGCATGCATGCATGAATGAATAAATGCTTCCTTACAGTAGAATATCAACTAATGTAGAAGATATGATGGAATTAGCAAATCATCATTTTGCAACCACCATGGAGAAAACTGTTTAACACAAGAATCATAAATAAATAATTAAGTAGAAACTAAGATCTGGGTACTAGATATTATAGAGTGTCATTGCTTCTAAGTCCTTCCAATGAACAGAGCTAGAAAATATGTAGATGTATATATGTACACACACACATCTTCTATCTCTACAGTAATATAGGATATTTACAAAGACTCAAAATATCTCTGTACAGTGTAATGATTAATTACTGTTTTAGTTTCCTAAAGCTGCTATAATAAGATATCATAATCTGGGTGGCTTAAAACAACAGAATTTACTGTCTCACAGTTCTGGAAGCTAGCAGTCTGAAATCAACATGTCAGCAGGGCCCTGCTTTCTCTACAACCTTAGAGGAGAATCCTTCCTTGTCTTTTCCTAGTTTCTGGGGGTTTGCTGGGCATCTTGGCATTCCTTCGCTTGCAGTGGCAGCCCTTCTATCTCTGTCATCACATGGCCTTCTCTCCCTGTGTGTCTGTGTCTCTGTATCTCTTCTATTCTTCTCAGAAGGACACCAACCAAATTGGATTAAGGGCTGACTCTATTTCAGTGTGACTTCTTAACTATTACAACAACCTTATTTCCAAATAAATTAACTTCTGAGGTACTGGGAGTTAGGACTTCAACATATCCTTTTATTTCCCCATGTTTAATGTATTTATATTGCCAAAATACTTTCAAAGAAGGTAATGTTTTCAATTTACACCCTAACCTATGCAAAGACAGGTTGTCAAAGATGACAAAAGTAATAATATTCATCGCTCGTACTGGTGGTTCTATTTAATACTTCTTTGATTATCACTAAAGATGAACATTTTTTACATAGTGTTGTGGCCATCCTGTTTTTTCTTCTTACTGCAGTAACAAAAACCACACATAATGTCAAATTTACCATCTTAACCATATTTAAGTGTACAGTTCAGTAATGTTAACTGTATTCATGTTGTTGTGCAACAGATCTCTAGAACTTTGTCATCTTGCAAAATTGAAACTGTATACTTGTTAAACACTAATTTCTCCTCCCCCTTGTCTCAGTCCTTGGCATTTACCTTTCTACTTTCTATGATTTTTGACTACTTCAGCTACTTCATGTGAGTGGAATCATATAGGATCTGTCCTTTTATAACTGGCTTATTTCAATTAGCATAATGTCCTTGAAGTTCATCCATGTGGTAGCATATGACAGAATTTCCTTTTTTTAAGGTGGCGTAATATTTCATTGTGTATCTATATCACATTCCTTTATCCATTCATCTGTTGATAGACATTTGGTTTGCTTCTACCGCTTGGCTATTGTAAATAATGAAGCAGTGAACATGGGTGTGTAAATATCTCTTCAACATCCTGCTTTGATCAACATATCTTAACAATTACCTTGGCGAAAAACAGTAACTTTACTGTAAAGAAACCTGGAAAACACTACTTTAACCAAGCAATCAAAAGTACCATCAGTAATGGGACAAGTTGATGCTACATGCCTCCTGTTATAACGCATCAAACGAACCACCATTTCTGTGATATTTCTGCCAAAAATGCATATCCTAAATCAAACAAGAAGAAACATTTGATAATACCAAACTGAGAGACATTCTACAAAATAACTGGCCTTATTTTTCAAAAACATCAAGCTCATGGAGCTATAGACTGAGGAACTACAGATTAAAAGAAACTAGAGACATTACAACCAAATGCAATGTGTGATCTTGAGCTGGAATTCTCAGCTCTTTTAGAAATAAATTGTATACATAGAGAGATAGATATATAGATAGAAATAAAAAATCAAGTGTGATAAAATATTAACATTTGATAACTTTAAGTATATGGTACTAGTTGTACTATATTTAAAACGTTTTGCAAGTCTGAAATTATCTCAAAATAAAAATTCTTAAAAATAGCACTCTAACAAAAATATTAAGAATGGATAAAAGGGCAAGGAGTTAATGCAGAGGAAAGAAGAGCAACTTTTGAGAAATAGGATGAGGAAGAAAAAACGGATAGAACTATTTGTCTTTGAGAAATATTTTGTACATAAAATTGATAGGATTTGTTGATGGCTTGGAAATGTGGGGAAAGGAGGAATGAAAATAATTTCCAGAGTTATGGCCTTAGTTCCTGGGTATATTTTTGATCTATTTACTGAGTTTGAGAAGGCTGAGCAAAGAATACATATCAAGGATAAAACCAAGAGTTTAGTTCTGAACTTTTTTTTTTCCTAGTTACAAAGGCCAGCTCTTACTAGGGCAAAGAGCAAGGTAGACGTGCAATCTGAGGAATTTTCTATGCCATTTGCCAAATTTTCGTGTATATAAGTTTGTGGTAAGCCTCTGAAACAAATTTTATTGGCTCCAACAGACAGTATTAGTAAAACGTTAACTGGACATGTATACTAATGCGTGGTAATGTCTATATCAGTGCAGAGTGTTCAAAGGTTCTGTCATGGATACAGATAATGAAGTCCAGGGTTCTTGTTTCAGGTGAATGTGTAACACAGGGCTATCTTAGACAAACCTAAAGGAGAACAAACACATTTCAAAATACAGTTATGGCCTAACTTATCTGTGGTGATTCCTCATCTCTGAAAATTATTGAAAAATTGAAATGAATAATTAAAATTGCTTCCTCCTGTGTTCAGAGATCTGAATGTTGAGATTGTGAACTCCCAGGCCAAGCCAAATAGTCAGGGTCATTGAGATAGAAGAATTCTTTATTGACTGCACATGGAATTTCTAGTGAGACATAACAGTGTCATTGGTGCTACATCTTTATAGTTGATAATCATGGATTAGACATGTGAGGTCTTTCTTAAAATAGCTTGGATCTATTTTGTTGACAAATTCTGCATCAGAGTGACTCACAAGCCTACTTGGTGAGAAATATTCTATTTTGTGAGAAATGCCAAGTGCCTAAAAATTTTTAAATTGGATGGAAGATGTATCCTTCAACTAGATTATGCTAAGCAGCTTATGTCTTGATGTGTCATTTATCTACTGCTACAGTTCTGCTGTGTAACAAATTACCCCCAAAATAATAAGCATTTTTTAGCTCACTTTGGGTCAACCATTTAAGCTGGGTTTTATTAGAAGTTTCTTTCAGTCTCAGTTAAATTTCCTCATGTGTCGTGGAGTTGACTACTGATCTAGGGTGGCCTCAACTGGTATGGTGGGAAAACGTGGTTTCCTCCAGGTTTATTTCATTTAATTGGGCTGGCATGGGCATGTTCTTATAGCATGGCAGAAACACAAAAGGGTTATCAGAAAATGTGCATCTTCTTTCAAGCCACTCTTTGTGACACCGTTGCTAATATGTCATTGATCAAAACAAGTAAACTGACTGAGCCCTAAATCAGAGTAGGAGAAGAATATAAGATTACAGGCATACTAAATATGGGGCAGCTATTAACTGGGGCCATTAATTCAATCAATCTACCATAGTCTGCACACTGGCCCTGATTGTTTATGTTCCTTCCACATGCAAAATACACTAAACCCCTTTCAAGACTCCAAATTCTCATCCAAACACAGCAACAGACTTAAAGTACAAGATTTTATGATCTACACCAGATTCAGATGCTTCTCTTTGTGTATGGTCTCTCTTGATATGGAGACTTATACTAAACTATGAGTAATTTGCCTCATTTCCACAATTCCACATAGAATGATGAGATAGGTACTTGTTAAATAAATAGATACTTTTTTTTTTTAATTATTTTATTTATTTATTTATTTTTGGCTGTGTTGGGTCTTCGTTTCTGTGCGAGGGCTTTCTCCAGTTGTGGCAAGTGGGGGCCACTCTTCATCGCGGTGCGCGGGCCTCTCACTATCGCGGCCCCCCCTGTTGCGGAGCACAGGCTCCAGACGCGCAGGCTCAGCAGTCGTGGCCCACGGGCCCAGCCGCTCCGCGGCACATGGGATCCTCCCAGACCAGGGCTCGAACCCGTGTCCCCTGCATTGGCAGGCGGGCTCTCAACCACTGCGCCACCAGGGAAGCCCGATACTTTTTAAAAGAGGGAAGCATTGGAGATGTATAACAGTCATTGATTTGTTTTCAATTGCTATATAGAAATTATCACAAACTTAACAGCTTAGAACAACACAAATGTGTTATCTCACAGTTTCCATGGGTCAAGTGTCTGGGTATGGATTAAGTGAGTCCTCTGTGTAGGGTCTCACCAGGCTGAAGTCAAGGTGTTGTCCTGAGCTATGATCTCATTTGAGACTCAGAGTGCTATTCCAAGCTCACTGGTTGTTGGAAGAATTCAATTCCTTGTGGTTATAGTATTGAAGTCCCTGCTCTCTTGGTGGCTATAGGCTGGAGACAATTCTCACTTCCTAGACATTGCTCTCAGTTCCTTGCCGTGTAGCCTCTTGCATAGTTCACAGCATGGTATCTCCTTTTTCAAGGTCAGCAGGAGAATCTCTCTCATTTTGAATCTCTCCCTTTAGGAATGGCTCAGTCACTCTTTTAAGGGTTTACTTAATTAGGCCAGACTTGGGGACAATCTCTTTTTAATGAACTCGAAGTCAACTGATTAATAACCTAATCACACCCTTTTCTTAGTCCCTTCTATACTCAATGAGAGGGCGTTATACAGGGTATAATTATACCAAAAGTTTGAATAGTGGAAGCTATCTCAGAATTCTGCCTATCACAGTCCTTCCTCTGATTCCCAAAGATTCACGTCCTTTCCAAACATTTGCCCCTTTCCTAGGGGCAACGTTCCCAGGAGTATCATCCTATTATGGCATCTGCTCAAAGTAAAAAAATCTCATCATCTAAGTTTGAATTTCATGATATTATCGGCTCAAAGTCCAAAACCTCATTGTCAAACATTACTTAAATCAGATGCAGATAGGCTCCTGGATGTCATCTGTTAAGTGAAGTTCATGAAGTCTGATTTCTCTTAACCTGTGAACCTGTGATACTAAAGAACAAGTTTTTCCCCCCAACATACCTTGGCTACAATAGTGAGAGAAGTATAGGATAATAGTTATAAACATTCTGGTTCAAAAGGGGGAGAAAATGGTAGATAAAAAGGAAACATTGATCCACAACAGCTCTGAAATCCAGTTGGGCAACTGTTTTTTTCCTAGATTAGGTTTCAAGGCTTGGGAATAATCTTACGTGACTCTTGGTTCCATCCTCTGAGTCATTCTTTCTTTTTCATGAAAGGTAGCATGTATTATCCTGCTTCCTGCCAGTAGATTTTGGGGGTGGGTGAGAGGTATTAAACAACTTCCTTTAATTTGTACGTTTGCCATCATTTTCAGTCCCAGCTGGCAGAGTTTCCATTGGAATGATTTTCTCAAGAACTTAATGGGCTTTCCATGGATCTCACTGAGATCAACTTCAGTAGACAAAAGCCACATCCCTAGATTTTTTGAAGATAATTCCTTCTCTATCTTTGCCTCCTGCTGAGATGGCAGAGGGACAGCACCTTTATGTTTCTTAGAGGCCCTCTGGTTTGATTGGGAAGATCTGGGAGGCACACCCTTAATCTCTTGCCATGGTCATTCATGTGACTGAATAAATTAAATTTAAAAAATGTTAATTATTTATTTATTTATTTTAGGATAGCAAAGGGAGGCGGTGTACTGTGTAGGAGAGCACAAGACTTGGAAGTAGACACATGAGTTTAACTCTTTTTGTTTTTGGCCCACCCCGTCACTAGCTGTGTGAGCTTCTGTGAAATAGGCTGTGGGTCTCTGTGTCCTCAGCTGTAAAAGGGGCAGGATGAGCATCCTCTAGGGTGAGGAGGGAGGATGATTTCATGTAGTGGTTAAGAGTATAGACACTGGAACCTGGTTCCCTGAGTTCATATCCCAGCTCAGCCACCTATTAGCCATGTGACCTCAGTTTTCTTACCTGAAGGGACAAATTCCAACAAACAAAAGCCCAGGACCAGATGGCTTCACAGGCAAAATCTATCAAACATTTAGAGAAGATCTAACACCTATCCTTCTCAAACTCTTCCAAAATATAGCAGAGGGAGGAACACTCCCAAACTCATTCTACGAGGCCACCATCACCCTGATACCAAAACCAGACAAAGATGTCACAAAAAAAGAAAACTGCAGGCCAATATCACTGATGAACATAGATGCAAAAATCCTCAACAAAATACTAGCAAACAGAATCCAACAGCACATTAAAAGGATCATACACCATGATCAAGTGGGGTTTATCCCAGGAATACAAGGATTCTTCAATATATGCAAATCAAATCAATCAATGTGATACACCATATTACCAAACTGAAGGAGAAAAACCATATGATCATCTCAATAGATGCAGAAGAAGCTTTCGACAAAATTCAACACCAATTTATGATAAAAACTCTCCAGAAAGTAGGCATAGAGGGAACTTACCTCAACATAATAAAGGCCATTTATGACAAACCCACAGCCAACATTGTTCTCAATGGTGAAAAACTGAAACAATTTCCTCTAAAATCAGTAACAAGACAAGGATGCCCACTCTCACCACTGTTATTCAACATAGTTTTGGAAGTTTTAGCCACAGCAATTAGAGAAGAAAAAGAAATAAAAGGAATCCAAATCAGAAAAGAAGAAGTAAAGCTGTCACTGTTTGCAGATGACATGATACTATACATACAGAATCCTAAAGATGCTACCAGAAAACTACTAGAGCTAATCAATGAATTTGGTGAAGTAGCAGGATACAAAATTAATGCACAGAAATCTCTTGCATTCCTATACACTAACGATGAAAAATCTGAAAGAGAAATTAAGGAAACACTGCTATTTACCATTGCAACAAAAAGAATAAAATACCTAGGAATAAACCTATCTAAGGAGACAAAAGACCTGTATGCAGAAAACCATAAGACACTGAGGAAAGAAATTAAAGATGATACAAATAGATGGAGAGATATACCATGTTCTTGGATTGGAAGAATCAACATTGTGAAAATGACTATACTACCCAAAGCAATCTACAGATTCAATGCAATCCCTATCAAACTACCACTGGCATTTTTCACAGAACTAGAACAAAAAATTTCACAATTTGTATGGAAACACAAAAGACCCTGAATAGCCAAAGCAATCTTGAGAAAGAAAAACAGAGCTGGAGGAATCAGGCTCCCTGACTTCAGACTATCCTACAGACTACAGTGATCAAGACAGTATGGTACTAGCACAAAAACAGAAGTATAGATCAATGGAACAGGATAGAAAGCCCAGAGATAAACCCACACACATATGGTCACCTTATCTTTGATAAAGGAGGCAAGAATTATACAATGGAGAAAAGACAGCCTCTTCAATAAATGGTGCTGGGAAAAATGGACAGCTACATGTAAAAGAATGAAATTAGAACACTTCCTAACACCATACACAAAAATAAACTCAAAATGGATTAAAGACCTAAATGTAAGGCCAGACACTATAAAACTCTTACAGGAAAACATAGGCAGAACACTCTTTGACATAAATCACTGCAAGATCCTTTTTGATCCACCTCCTAGAGAATTGGAAATAAAAACAAAAATAAACAATTGGGACCTAATGAAACTTAAAAGCTTTTGCACAGCAAAGGAAACCATAAACAAGATGAAAAGACAGCCCTCAGAATGGGAGAAAATATTTGCAAACGAAGCAACTGCCAAAGGATTAATGTCCAAAATATACAAGCAGCTCAAACAGCTTTATATCAAAAACACAAACAACCCAATCCAAAAAGTCAGAAGATCTAAATAGACATTTCTCCAAAGAAGATATACAGATTGCCAACAAACACATGAAAGGATGCTCAACATCACTAATCATTAGAGAAATGCAAATCAAAACTACAATGTGGTATCACCTCACACCAGTCAGAATGGCCATCAGCAAAAAATCTACAAATGATAAATGCTGGAGAGGGTATGGAGAAAAGGGAACTGTTGGTGGGAATGTAAACTGATACAGCCACTATGGAGAACAGTATGGAGGTTCCTTAAAAAACTAAAAATAGAACTACCATACTACCCAGCAATCCCACTACTGGGCATATACCCTGAGAAAACCATAATTCAAAAAGAGACATGCACCACAATGTTCATTGCAGTTCTATTTACAATATCCAGGACATGGAAGCAACCTAGGTGTCCATCGACAGATGAATGAATAAAGAAAATGTGGCACATATATACAATGGAATATTACTGAGCCATAAAAAGAAACGAAATTGAGTTATTTGTAGTGACGTGGATAAACCTAGAGTCTGTCATACTGAGTGAAGGAAGTCAGAAAGAGAAAAACAAATATCGTATAGTAACACATATATATGTAATGTTAAAAAAAAAAAAAAGGGTCTGATGAACCTAGGGGCAGGACAGGAATAAAGACGCAGATGTAGAGAATGGACTTGAGGACATGGGGAGGGGGAAGGGTAAGCTGGGATGAAGCGAGAGAGTAGCATTGACATATATACATTACCAAATGTAAAATAGATAGCTAGTGGGAAGCAGCTGCATAGCACAGGGAGATCAGCTCGGTACTTTGTGACCACCTAGAGGGGTGGGATAGGGAGGGTGGGAGGGAGACACAAGAGGGAGGGGATATGGGGATATAAGTATACGTATAGCTGATTCACTTTGTTATACAGCAGAAACGAACACAACATTATAAAGCAATTATACTCCAATAAAGATGTTAAAAAAAAATCCAGAAGTCATAAAGGAAAAGACTGACAAAATCTTATATGTATATAAAACATCTACAAAGCAAAAACACCATAAGGAAAGCAAGAGACAGACTGAGAAAAAGTATCTGTATCTTATAGAAAAGGGCTACTCTCCCAAACGTGTAAAGAATTCCTTGAAGTCGGTAAGAAAAGGACCAATAGATAAATGAGCAAACAGTATAGGCAAAGTATTCACAGAAATGGAATTAGTAACTGCTTTTAAATATATGACAGGATGCAATCTGATAACACACTCCATCGGGGGTGTGGGCTGTAGGAGACAAGCACTGATGCATTGTTGGTTGGAAGTATAAATTGCTAGGATCCCTAAGGAAAGCAATCTTGCTGTAAATATGAAAATTAAAAATGCCTATACCCTATGACCCAGTAATCCCACATCTGGGAACTTATATATAGATTCATACTGGTGGAAAATGACCTTATAAATAAGTCTATTCACTGTAGTATTATTTGTAATAGCAATTGGTTGGAACAAATTAATAAGAGAATGGTGGATCAATATGGGAATCAATAAAGGAATGGTAGATTGCTGTTGCCATATAACCCTATGCAGGGGTAATAAGCAGTGGGGAAACTATACACTGATAGGGAAAGATCTCCAAGGAATATTGCTAAGTGAAAAAAAAAGTACAGAAACCTGGATAGGGTAGTATATTTTACGTTAAAGAAATGGGAATATATATTTCTTTGTGCTGTATAAAGGGACTTTGTAAGAATACATGAAAAGCTAGTGAAAGTGGCTACATGTACTGGGGGAGTAGCAGTCATGAGAATTAGGCAGGTGACAGACTGTGGAGGAAAAATAAAACTTTTAATATTTTTTGATTTTTGAACCATCTAAATATGTTCCCTATTCAAAAATAAATACATGAAAATAAATAATGAACGAAGTTGACCTTGAGAGAAGATGCTAGAGGACACGGCTGGCACCAGTACACATTCCTATTTCTGTTATCTCCACATATCTCCCCTGGTATTTTAAAGATGAGCAGAATGCTGAGAGAGAGGCTTACCAATCCTCTGGTGTCTTCTTTCTGATCTCTCCTTATAACTCCATTGGTATTTTCAAAGCTAGCACCTTGCCAAAAATGAAGTGTACACATGCTTCATGCGGGAAGTGATGGGCAATTTTAATTTTTGTTCCAATAATATGCCTGTTCCTTTTACATGTCCCCACTCAGATAAAATTAGAACTCTGAGGAAAGAAAGATAACCACGGGTCTGGTAAAAGCAGGATATCAAAGGTTTAAATCTGTAGAAAAGAAAAAAAATTGGACGACTGCAATATGTTAGAAAAGAAAAATCAATCACAACAATAAAGATTAATAAAATAATATAAAACAGGATAAAAGTAGTAAGACTAAAATTACAGTTAGCAGAATAAATAGGAAAGTGTAAAACCCCTCTGGCAATATCTGGCGTACAGCTATTCTGTCTGGTTAATTCAGAGTGCAAATTTAAATAGTAACTGGCAGGGGACAGTGGGTTAAGGGAAACATTCTCTCTGCATCTTGAAAACCAGAAGAACCATCGTCGTGCCGCACCAGGATGAGTGGTGTGTGAGGGGTAGAGACCGGCCAAGGTGCTCCTCAGGAACAAACTTGGAATTTGCTCTTAATCACAAACAGATGGGCCATTGAGGACCCAAGTTTCTGCTCCATATAGCACAGACTCAATAATTTTATTCTGTAGAATGTTTAAGGAAGGCGTAACCAAAAGCCCACTGTGGCACGTTGGAAAAAATACAAAAAGGAAAAACTCAATAAAGCTCCCATAGAATGACCTGCTTTGAGCACTGTTGCTTCCTGATGTACCCTCCAAGTTAAACTATTTATGTAATGTAGCCAAAGTAACGGAATGTAGTGATGTGCCACATGAAATCATAAACTACAAACCAGCCATCAGTTGGAGAAAACCTTGCTTTAAAAAAATAAAATTGTAAAAGTTTTTTATATAAGAATATTAAAAACAGGTCTACTCATTTTTAAAATATTTTTTTCAATTTGCCTTTTAATTTATTTATGGCATTTCTTTTGACCAAGAGAAATACTCCTTTTTTATAAATGAGTATCCCAACCCTATGCATTTTGTTTTCTTCTTTTGGGTATATGTTTGAGCTATTCTTTCTGTATCAGAGATTAGATTAAAATTAAGTTGTATTTTTTCCCCTCCTTTCCTTGCTGATTTAAAATTCTGTGTTCACTATATTATGAATTGTCCTGTATATAAGACTCTATTCCCAACTTTTTCTTCTGCTCCTTTGATGTAGCCCGTGAATTTAGTTGTAATTTTCTGGGTTTCTTTATTACTGTTGAGTACAACTACTTCCCTCATTATTCTTTGTGGTGGCCACGGAGGTGTGCCGCTCAGATCTCCCCTCAAAACACATGAACCAGCATGTAAGAAGAGGAGTCACCATTTTGGAAGGGACAAAGGATCCGAATCAGCAATAGGAGGTGGGGCTGCTTTTACACAATGGCGGATGGAAAGAATGTGTGTGCAACCCAGCCTAATAAGAGTATGATTACCAAGAACGCAGACCCTTCCAGAAGGAGAGTTTGGATCACAACTCCAGGTAAGCCACGGAGAGCTGCATGGCTGGGGGCAAAAGGGATTTAGAATTGGCAGCGGAGGAGCGAGGTGTGAGCACCAGTTGTGGCCCGAAGGCTAACTGCAGACGCAAGGACTGTATTTTGTCCTATTCACCTCTCTTTTGAAAATTTATCTTTAGAAAAAGTGGCCCGTGGAAATCATGTAGGACAAATTTCCTGGAAATGTGTGGATATGGATTCATGCCCAACACCAGGGATGAACTGTGATGGCTGTGGAGGTGCCCTGTTCACATCTCCCTTCAAGAGAGCCTGAGGTGAAGAAGGCCATAGTGGACAGTCTGCAGATACGGCACCTTTGCACCTGCCTCATTGTTCAGGCTGAGGTCTCCATCTCCCTGGGCTGCCCCCAGCCAACAACAAGCATGGTGGGTGTCCATTAGCCGAGCGATTCCCCTCTGACACAGGACTCCTCTGAATGGGTGATCCTTGCTCCTGGTCTCCTCAACAGCCTGCCTGAGACTTCTCAGGGTTTCATGCACTCCGCAGCCCCACTTACCCAAATTTCTATCCTTTCCCCTTTCCTTTCACAGGTATCACAAATGCATCATGGTTTGAGGGAAAGAGATTAATAAAAATGACATAAATTTTGAGCTTGAACATTTTTATGTAAAAAATTATAATCAGTCAAAATAGAAGACAAATGGCAACCAGGGAAAGTATTTGCAAAACTAGACAAAGGGTTGTCATCCTATTATACAATGAATGCTTACAGATAACCGAGAGAAAGGCAAGCTTTTAGTTCTATATGGTTAAAGGAAAAGAATAAGCACTTTATTAAGAAAAAAATTGAAAACTGAAAATAAATAATTATGACTTGATTCTCTTATCGGCCCAACCATCAAAAAAAAAAAAAAAAAAAACACCTTTCCTCAAAGAATTCTTGAGCTATATATGAGTTTACCAGAGCTTAAATATGATCTTCTCAGAGAGGCCTTTTCTGACCTTTGTATGGAAGAGGCCTCTTTAACACTGACTCCTTTTGAAAAATATGGAAAAGGGAATAAGGAGGGAAGTAGTGTAACCTCCTATCTTGAGTGGTCTACTCAACACCTCCTCCAAGGGCCAGGTTCTTCTTACTCCTCTCTTCTCTGCCAAGGGTCACTCCTCACTTTGACACAGACTACAGATAGGGAATTCATGGGTTGGAGTTCCTCTAAAGATAAGATTGCTATTTCTCTCAAGGCCCCTGTGTGTAGGGTGGGGGTTGAGCTTGGGGCAGACCTTACTCTCCTTTCAATCAACATCATATCAGGTCGTTAGGGGGTCTTAAATTTTTCTGAAGGGCCAGGAAAACTAAAGCCACAAGAAACAGAGGAATCTTCCTGAATCCTCCAGCATCCTCTGGGATACAGGAAAAAGGGGGCAGTTGAGGCTACATTCTAGTGGGGAGACAGCATCTGATTTATGGTTTACACCTGGCCAGGGCCAGATGCCGTCAGAGCAGTAGCATAACGATGTTACAGTGAGAAGCAAGTATCCACAGAAGAGGTCACTGCCCTTTCCTGAGGGCGAATGTGTACCAACATCTTGAGGCTGTGGCCTGGCATCTGGTCCTCAGAGCAGTAATCTCCAGAAGGGAAACAGAACTGGGAGTTAGGAAAGGAACCAGCACAGATACCACTAGAATTTTTGGTAATTAAAAAAAAAAAGAAACAGTACTGGCTGAGGAGGAAGAGATAATGTAGAGGGAACAGGAGGAGAACTCTCAGCCTTGTTTTTATGACGAGTTAGATGGAGAGCTGTGAACGTTTTGTGGAACATTTTATGAGCTACACTGGGTATGCCTCTATTGCTATCCTGGGTGGTATGGTCTGAAGACAGTTATGACCACCACACTGCCTTGTTCGAAGAAAGGACATAGGATGGCTTACAGGGCTGGGCAAAGTATAGTCAGATAACATCATTTGAAGTAGATGAGAGGGAAAAAGGGGCCAAGAATGAGGCTAATATAGATAACGGAGACCAAAGTGCCCTGTATTCTGGGATGGAGCACAAATTTAGCTCTAGTTTTTTATCAGCATATTTGAAAAGCCAACTCACAGTGTCCATAAGATAGTAGCAAATGAACTAACTGTTCAGGAGAAGCACAAACATCCACTGCTGAGGCCAGAATGAAATAACTCTTGAGAGTCCATATAAAGAGGCCATTGTGTAACGTAATCAACAACATTCTTACAGTGACATGATGATAAATTTCATGTAATGGTTTTGTAGAGTGTCCTGCAATGCTGACCAAGGGCTTCAAACCAAAGACAAATCCTGGGGGTACAGAAGGAGGATACTGCACCGGTGGTCTTTGCTGGGTGCTTGCCTGACTTAATTCTGAGGTACATTTTAAAGGATCTGAGGAAGTGGTAAAAACCAAATCTTTAATATTCCTTTACACATTTGGCCCAAGCCAAACCCATAGCTGATAGATATTAGATAGCTGAAAGTTCAAAACTGGATATCCTACACCTGGAGTTCTACTATTCCAGAGATCTAGGGAGAAAGTAGTAGCACAATAGGATATCGAGTAAGTGTAGGAGCGACACCTTTTGGGATAATTTAAGAGTCTAATAATCAGGAGTTTCTGAGGGAGTACTCTAAAGCTTGGCCAAGATTCTCTTTAGAAAAGAAGAATGGAATATGTATTCTCAGACAGATGGGCCATTTAGGTTCCAAATTTCTGCTCAATATAACCTAGTCTTAATTAATATTAGTCTGGAAAATGTGTAAGAAAGGCAAACTAAATATAGTGGCCATTAAAATTAATCCTCCCCTCCCTTAACTCCCAAAAAACATCCATAGAAAGCCTAGCTTTGAGTACTCTGATTTCCTTATGTTCTTCCAAGTTAAATTATTTGTGTAATGTACATCAAGGTATCTGAATGAAGTGACCTTCTGTCTAGAATTAATCAGGAACCAACTGAAATTTGGAAAATATCTTGGTTTTTCAAAACTTTAAGAGCTCTATATATACACAGGACGTTAAATTTTTGTCAAATACTCATGTTCTAAAATTTTCTGGCTTGTATTTTTTCTATTAATATCTTTTGGCATATTGGTTTTAAATTTTTATGTAATGGGATGTAACAATTCTATTTTATCATTTGCTTCGTTCTTAGTAGATCTTTTCTCATCTTGAAATATTTACTTGTAATAGGGAAGAACCTTTGTATTCTATTACAAGTGAATCACTAAAGGGATGTTGCCTATAAGCTTAAATTATACATAATGGCCCATATCTGGGAACCCTGCCTCCCAGGTAATACGCATTTAGCTAAAATACCTTTGTTTAGCTCAAAGGAAACATCCTGACCAGGCCCACCTGTGAACAGCTGCAGGAAGGAATAAATTAACACCTGCCCTCTGGGTTCTGGCTGGAACCAGGACTTTAACCCCTCCCCTTTCAGTATAAAAGAAGCCTGAATTCTGACTTGGGGAAGATGGTTCTTTGGGACACTAGCCCACCATGTTCTCTGTCTGCTGGCGTTCCAAAAATTTCGCTATTCCTTGCCCCAAGAGCTCATCTCTTGACTTATTGACCTGTCGTGCGGTGAGCAGCACAAGCTTGGACTTAGTTAACAAATTTTGACAAAGCTAGCCAGGAGCCTTGCTGCTGGTGGGCAGCAATCCCCAGTTGGGGAATTTTCAGGTAAGGCCCTAGCAGCTGCCAGGACCACTTGTCCTGAGGGTCTTCCCTTCAAAATTCCCCGAAATGGAACTGGCTGACCCAGGGCTTGGCAGTTGGAGCAAGGAATCGACATCTGGAAGCTGAGGGGCTCAGTACAGTAGGGTAAGTCACTCTGGTTTATACAGCCGGAAACTCTTTTTCCTCTATTTGGGGCTTTTTCCTCTGGAATGAGCCAATTTGTTTTGTATTTGAGTGAAGTACCCTGTTGGAGAGAGAAAATAGTTCTTGGACTTTTACCCGATTTGTGAACAAGTTTGTTTGTTTCTTTGAATGCTAGCATCTGTGTGCACCGTTTGTGTTTTGTTTGTCTTGTATTTCTGTCTTTAAAAAATGGGGAATGTTTCAACTATTCCTAAAGCAAGTTCTCTGAAGCACGTTTTGGATAAGTGATGTGATTACAGCTCTGAACCCATGACTGAGAGGAAGATTTTTTATTGTAGTGATGTGTGGCCACAGTACCTGTTAGGATCTCTACAAGGGGTTTAGGCTGGGTTACCTTGGGACACTGTGCACCATGTACTGTCACCCTTGTTGTGTCAAGTACGTCGTTTGTGGTCTCCTGTGTTGTTGGTCTGGATCCAACAGCTCTCTAAGGAGTCACATTGCCTTGGGATTAAGTTGATGTTTCTTGTGATATGTAAAACCCCGAGACCAAACTTGAGGGTTTGTTTAGGGTTTTCTGTTTGTTCTTCTGGTTTTTCATTTCATTTTGTCTTGGTACCGTTTCTCTATTTACAGACTGATGTCAATGGAGGAAAGGAACAACAACAACAAAAAACCTGTCTGTTCTTGTCTGAAAGCGGGATATTCTCAGGGAGAAAAAGTTTCCACTGGGTTCCTAAAATCACCAAAATCACCATTCCAAAATTCAGCCTGGTTGGCTAATGTCAAGGGAAAAGGGCATTCTTTTAACGGTTAGAGGTGATCAATTGCTATTTATGGTTTTACGGTGGGCTTTGAATGGCTCTATAGCTGTTCTGTGAGGGAGCGGGGAAGAATGATGATCCCCTGTGTGCAGCATTTGTGCTGTTACATCAGGGTGAGGAAAAGTCAGACAGTTGTCACCTTTATGGTAGAAGAAACCAAGGGAAAATCTGTCATACAGGACGAAAAGAAAGGGAATGAGGCTGAGGATACGTTGCCCCAACCTCTGGCGGAGCTGACTGTCCCAGCTGCTCCAGCCGTTATACTAATATATCCACCCCTTCCACCGCCTCCTGTTCTGACCCAGCCCCAGTTCCCGATGCTGGGGATCAGGAAGTGGTTGGACTGGCTCCACCTCCTTACAGGGGCAACTAGAAAATCCTGTGTTAGTTCCTTGGGCACAGGGACCTAGTCTGGTGTTCCCATCTAAGACCTCCACAAGGCACTCAGTTTGAACCAGGAGCCACTTCTGGAGCAGGGCAATTTCCCTTGTGCCGATATCCTGTAGGAGGCCTTAATGCAGATGGCAACCAGCTGGGTTTCCATGGATCCGTAGTCCTTTCTCCACCTCAGACTTGTTTAACTGGAAAGATCGCAACCCTCCTTAGAGGGAGGATATGCTTACAGGAGATGAAAGAAGAATGGTCATTGATAAGGCCAGGGAAGAAGAGTACCATCTCCACCTAATAGACTCAAATGGTACACCTGAAGCCCACTTGGCAGTACCCACAGCTGAGCCAAATTGGGACCCCAGTGAGTGAGGAATGCTCTTATATGAGCTCTACCGTAAGTGCATCTTGGCAGGGCTTTGAAAAGGGGTACCAAAGCAAGAGTTTGAACAAAACTCAAGAAATTCAGCAAAAATCAAATGAAGACTCCTCTTTTTTTTTTTTTTTTTGAGAAGAGCCAGCATAAAAGCACTTGTATTGCAATAATAAAACTTGAAACATATGTAGTGCAGGGGGTGGGGATAGGGGTGGGGGAATAGGCATCAATTTCTCTCACCAAATCACTGCACAGGGCAGCAAAGGTGAGAGGGGGGAAGGAGAAGCCAGGAAACTCTGAGATCAGCAGGGGGAGCTGAGCATTAAAAACCAGGAGATGCTGAAGCTGTGATGGCCAACATCACTTTCTTAAGACGATGGGATTTGTCATGATGGCTGGGCTTTCATGGGTGTTAAGTGTCTACAAACAGCACCCTCAATTTAACTTTCAATTACAGTTTTTAAAATTTAGGAAGTGGACCTTGTATAGCTGTGAGATTACAAGAGTCCTGAATATCCATTAGAAAAATCACAGGATGGGAAAAAAAAAAAAAAACCAGGCCATGAAGAAGGTTTCAGAGGTCCCTGATGGCCTGGGGACAGATACCTGTAGTGTCCACCATCTCAGTGAAAACGATCTGCTGTCAAAAGGCAGAGGGTTTAAGGGGAGGGCAGGGGTGGGGCAGTGGAGGCATTGGGCATCCCATTTTAGTTTTGGGTAGGGCTTCTAATTCAACCCAAGGACATCTCTCAACTTGGAGAATAATTCGGCCCTTAAAAGCACCTCAAATCTGGCATGGCTTTGCAGCGCAGCAGCAGCAAGAAGGTTTAATAGATAAAACTTTCATCCAAAAAAATAAAAATAGATTCTTGCACACACCCCACCCCCACCCCATGCACCAATTCCTGTTCTAAAGTTAATCCATAACTTGTGCTGTTAATACTTGACTAATACTTAAGTGGAAACCTAGATCCAAACGACTGAAACTCAATCTTCACCCCAAAACAAAAACAAACTAAAATGAGTAACTTGAGGTTTATGGCATATAGTTCAGGTGAACGTACATGCGAGGAGAAAAGGGAAGAGCAAAGCTGGTGACAACACATTTAGTCAGGGAAGATGTTTATACAAAGAGTGTAGTGGAACATCAGGAAAAGCTCCCTGCAGACTCACTGTGTGCCTCTGGAGGCACCAGATCCTTCCATGGCACATCCAAGGATGGGGAGCCATTCCTGTCATTCCAGTTTTAGAGGCTCCACTGGCACCGTAGGCATAGTCTGGGGAGATAGCTTGGCTCTGTGACCCACAGTCACCTGGGCAACCCCTTCTTCCCAGCCTCAGACCACCTCCTGCTTGCCCAGCACAAACTTAAAGGGCTTGTTTCTGTCCCGGGAGGAATCGAATTTCTTTCCATCTTCAAGCATCCCTGTGTCATGCACCATGCAGGTCTGGCTGCACTTCAGGAAGGTGCGCCGGACCCTGCGGGAGATGGTCTCCACCTGCACTCCCATGGCAGCGGGCGGCAGACACTTGGCAGGTGGCCGGCGCCACGGGCTGTGTGGACCGAGTGAGATGGCAGCGGTTCCACTGGTCTGCCTCTCTGAATTTCTGGAAAGGATTTATCAGGCCTACGGACGCTATACTGATGCAGATCCCAAGGCCCCTGAAAATATGAGAATGGTAAATTTGATCTTTTTTTGGGCTAAGTGCCTCAGATATCAGGAGAAATTTGCAAAAATTAAATGGTGCATTTGGAGTGAACACTTCTCAATTGGTAGATGTTGCTTTTAAAGTGTTCAACAACAGGGAACAATGACAGAAAAAGGAAATCGCAAAGTGAAATGCCACTTTTTCTTTTTTCCTGTTACTTTTTAAAATTGAAGTATACTTGGTTTACAGTGTTGTAAATGTTTTCAGGTGTACAGCAGTGATTCAGTTATACTTCTATATATCTATTCTTTTTCAGATTCTTTTCCCTTGTAGGTTATTACAAAATATTAAGTATAGTTCCCTGTGCTATACAGTAGGTCCTTGTTGGTTATCTGTTATATATAGTAGTGTGTATATGTTAATTCCATCCTCCTAATTTATCCCTCCCCCTCCCCTTTCCCTTTGGTAACCATAAGTTTGTTTTCTATGTCTGTGGGTCTATTTCTGTGTTGTATATAAGTTCATTTGCATCTTTTTTTTTTCAGAGTCTACATATAAGTGATATATGATATTTGTCTTTCTCTGTTTTACATCACGTAGTATGATAATCTCTAGGTCCTTCCATGTTGCCGCAAATGGCATTATTTCATTGTTTTTTTATGGCTGAGTCCATTGTGTATATATATCACAACTACTTTATTCATTCATCTGTCAATGGGCATTTAGGTTGCTTCCATGTCCTGGCTATTGTAAATAGTGCTGCAGTGAACACTGGGGTGCATGTATCTTTTCGAATTATAGTTTTCTCAGGATATATGCTCAGGAGTGGGATTGCAGAATCATATGGTAGTTCTATTTTTAGTTTTTTAAGGAAACTCCATACTGTTCTCTACAGTGGCTATACCAATTTGCATTCCCACCAACAGTTGTAGGAGGGTTCTTTTTTTCTCCACACCCTCTCCAGCATTTATTATTTGTAGACTTTTCAATGATGGCCATTCTGACCAGTGTGAGGTGATGCCTCATTATAGTTCTGATTTGCATTTCTCTAAGACTTAGCGAATTTGAGCATCTTTTCATGTGCCTCTTGGCCATCTGTATATCTTCTTTGGCAAAATGTCTTTTTAGGTCTTCTGCCCATTTTTTTTTTTTTTTTTTGCAATTGACAAAGAAATTTAGTTATTTCTGAGATATACATTTTAAAGTAATAACTAGAATTATGACTTATAACATTATACCAGAACATATAAGGTTTTTAGAAATTTCATGTAATGTCTGAAACATTTATATTAACATATTTCCATACAAATAACCCAATGAAAGTTCAGTATTAGTTGTTTTGTTTGTTTGTTTTTTTATACTGCAGGTTCTTATTAGTCATCAATTTTATACACATCAGTGTATACATGTCAATCCCAATCGCCCAATTCAGCACACCACCATCCCCACCCCACCACAGTTTTCCCCCCTTGGTGTCCATATGTCTGTTCTCTACATCTGTGTCTCAACTTCTGCCCTGCAAACCGGCTCATCTGTACCATTTTTCTAGGTTCCACATACATGCATTAATATACGATATTTGTTTTTCTCTTTCTGACTTACTTCACTCCGTATGACAGTCTCTAGATCCATCCACGTCTCAACAAATGACTCAATTTCGTTCCTTTTTATGGCTGAGTAATATTCCATTGTATTATGTACCACAACTTCTTTATCCATTCGTCTGTTGCTGGGCATTTAGGCTGCTTCCATGACCTGGCTATTGTAAATAGTGCTGCAATGAACATTGGGGTGCATGTGTCTTTTTGAATTATCGTTTTCTCTGGGTATACGCCCAGTAGTGGGATTGCTGGATCATATGGTAAATCTATATTTAGTTTTTTAAGGAACCTCCATACTGTTCTCCGTAGTGGCTGTATCAATTTACATTCCCACCAACAGTGCAAGAGGGTTCCCTTTTCTCCACACCCTCTCCAGCATTTGTTGTCTGTAGATTTTCTGATCATGCCCATTCTAATGGGTGTGAGGTGATACCTCATTGTAGTTTTGATTTGCATTTCTCTAATGATTAGTGATGTTGAGCATCTTTTCATGTGCTTCTTGGCCATCTGTATGTCTTCTTTGGAGAAATGTCTATTTAGGTCTTCTGCCCATTTTTGGATTGGGGTGTTTGTTTCTTTAATATTGAGCTGAATGAGCTGTTTATATATTTTAGAGATTAATCCTTTGTCCGTTGATTCATTTGCAAATATTTTCTCCCATTCTGAGGGTTGTCTTTTCGTCTTGTTTATGGTTTCCTTTGCTGTGCAAAGCTTTGAAGTTTCATTAGGTCTCATTTATTTATTTTTGTTTTTATTTCCATTACTCTAGGAGGTGGATCAAAAAAGATCTTGCTGTGATTTATGTCAAAGAGTGTCCTTCCTATGTTTTCCTCTAATTTATAGTGTCTGGTCTTGCATTTAGGGCTCGAATCCATTTTGAGTTTATTTTTGTGTATGGTGTTAGGGAGTGTTCTGATTTCATTCTTTTACATGTAGCTGTCCAGTTTTCCCAGCACCACTTATTGAAGAGACTGTCTTTTCTACATTGTATATCTTTGCCTCATTTGTCATAGATTAGTTGACATTTTTTGATTGGGTTTTCTTGTTTAGTTGTATGAGCTGCTTGTGTATTTTGGAAATATATCATTTGCAAATATTTTCTCCCAGTCCGCAGGTTGTCTTTTAGTTTTGTTTGTAGTTTCCTTTGCTGTGCAAAAGCTTATAAGCTTGATTAGGTCCCATTTGTTTATTCTTACTTTTATTTTTATTGTCTTTGGAGACTGACTGACCTAAGAAAACATTGGTATGATTTATGTCATAATGTTTTGCCTATGTTCTCTTCTAGGAGTTTTATGGTGTCATGTCTTATATTTAAGTCTTTAAGCCATTTTGAGTTTATTTTTGTATATGGTGTGAGGGTGTGTTCTAACTTCATTGATTTACATGTGGCTGTCTAGCTTTTCCAACACTTGCTGAAGAGACCCTTTTTTCTCCATTGTATATTCTTGCCACCTTTGTTGAAGATTAGTTGATTGTAGGTGTGTTGGTTTATTTCTGGGCTCTCTAGTCTGTTCCATTGATCCATATGTCTGTTTTTGTCCAGTACAATGCGGTTTTGATTACTGTAGCTTTGTGCTATTGTCTGAAGTCTGGGAGGGTTATGCCTCCTGCTTTGTTCTTTTTCCTCAGGATTGCTTTGGTAGTTCTGGGTCTTTTACGGTTCCATGTAAATTTTAGTAACCTAGTTCTGTGCAAAACGTCATGGGTAATTTGCTAGAGCTCACATTAAATCTGTAGATTGCTTTGGGTAATATGGCCAATTTAACAATATTATTTCTTCCAATCCAAGAGCATGGGATATCTTTCCATTTCTTGGAATCATCTTCAGTTTCCTTACTGTTTTACAGTTCTCAATATATAAATCTTTCCCCTCCTTGGTCAGGTTTATTCCTAAGTATTTTATTTTTTTGACGTGATTTTAAAAGGAATTTTGTTTGTTTGTTTGTTTGTTTTACTTTCCCTTTCTGATATTTCATTGTTAGTGTAAAGAAATGCAACCGATTTCTGTATGTTAATCTTGTATCCTGCTACCTTGCTGAATTTGTTTATCAGTTCTAGTAGTTTTTGTGTGGAGTCTTTGAGGTTTTCTATATATAATATCATGTCATCTGCATATAATGACAATTTTACCTCTTCTCTTCCAGTTTGGATATGTTTTTATTTCTTGTCTGTTTGCTGTGACTAGGACTTCCAATACTATGTTGAATAGAAGTGATGAGAGTGGGCATCCTTGTCTTGTTCCAGATTTTCGCAAGAAGGCTTTCAGCTTTCCACCACTGAGTATTATGTTGGCTGTGGGTTTGTTATAAATGGCCTTTATTATGTTGAGATATGTTCCCTCTATAAGGAGGGAAGAGCTTTTTTTTTTTTTCACCATAAATCGATGTTGAATTTTATCAAATGCTTTTTCTGCATCTATTGAGATAATCATGTGGTTTTTTGTCTTTTCTTTTGTTGATGTAGGGTAGCACATTGATTTGTGTTGAACCATCCTTGTGGCACTGGGATGAATCCAACTTGATTGTAGTGTATGATTTTTATGTGTTGTTGGATTTGGTCTGCTAATATTTTGTTGAGAATTTTTGCATCTATATTCATCAAAGATATTGGCTTGTAATTTTCTTTTTTGGTATTGTCTGTCTGTTTTTTGTATCAGGGTGATGGTGGCTTCATAGAATGACTTTGGGAGTGTTCCCTCTTCAATCTTTAGGAAGAGTTCGAGAAGGCTCAGAATAAGTTCTTTGTATGTTTAGTAGAATTCCCCAGTGAAGCCATCTGGTCCTGGACTTTTGTTTACAGGGAGTTTTTTTTTTTTTTTTTTTTTTTTAATTACAGATTGTATTTCACTTCTAGTGATTGATCTGTTCAAATTAGCTATTTCTTTTTGATTCACTTTTGATGAGCTGTGTGTTTCTAGAAACTTATCCATTTCTCCTAGACTGTCCAACTTCTTGGCATATAATTGTTCAAAATTTTTCATAGTATTCTGTTATTTTTTTTTTTTTTTGTATTTCTGTGGTATCGGTTATTTCTCCTCTTTCATTTCTTACTTTGTTTATTTGGGTCCTCTTTTCTTCTTGGTGAGTCTGGCCAGAGGTTTGTTGATTTTTGTTTACCCTTTCAAGGAACTAGCTCTTGATTTTATGGATTTTTTTTTTCTATTTTTAAATCTCTATTTTATTTCCTCTCTGATCTTTATTTCCTTCCTTTTGTTTACTTTAGAAAAAGAGTGGCAAAACCTAATTCCTTTAGGTGGTAGGTTAGGTTGTTTATTTGAGATTTTTCTTGTTTTTTGAAGAATGCCTGCATTGCTATTAACTTCCCTCTTAGGACTGCTTTTGCTACATCCCATAGATTTTGTATTGTTGTGTTTTCATTGTAATTTGTCTAAAGGTATTTTTAAATTTCCTCTTTGATTTCATCATTGAGCCATTGGTTTTTTTAGTAGCATGTTGTTTGGTTTCCATGTAATTATTTTTTTCCTCATTTCTCCTTCTGTGGTTGATTTCTAGTTTCATGCCATTGTATTCAGAAAAGATGCTTGAAATAATTTCTATCCTTAAATTTGTTGAGGCTTGTTTTGTGTCCTAGTATGTGGTCAATCCTAGAGAATGTTTCATATGCATTTGAAAAGAATGTGTATATATCCAAAAAAAAAATCTGAAATGTCTTAATTGATATTTTTAAGTCTAACTATTCTATTGTGTAATTTAATATCTTTGTTGCCTTATGGGTTTTCTGTCTGGAAGATCTGTCCATTGATGTGAGTAGGGTGTTAAAGTCTCCTATATTATTGTATTCCTGTCAACTTCTCCCTTTATGTTTGTTAATCTTGCTGAGTAGAGTATTAATAAATATTATCACTTAGAATAGAAAGTGAGAATTTCTCAGACAAGCAAGAACTAAAAGAATACAGCAATACTAAACATATCCTAAAGGAAATATTGAAAGGTCTTCTCTAAATAGAAAAGAAGCAAGAACCTATAGGAAAGAGAAAATAACAATTGGAAAGTAAATCACTTAAATAAGCCAGTATACAGATTTAAAAAGAAAATCAAAAAAGTTTTTTTGGAAGCAATGATAACTACAATGAAGAGCAAAAGGAAAACATGAAAATGTAAAAGAGGACAGCAAAATCATAAAATGTGGGGGAGGAGAGTAAGAAAATGTACTTTTGTTTTTTAGAATGTGTTTGAGCCTATAGGACTACCAGTCTAAAGCAAATAGATACAGTAATGGGTTAACATACTTGAAAAGCAGGGTTACCACAAATCAAAAACATACAATAGATTCACAAAAACCAAAAAGAAAACACAAGCGTAATACAAAATAAAACTATCATCAAACCACAAAAGGGAAAACAAAGAAAGGAACAAAGAAGAAATACAAAATCAACTGGAAAACAAGATATATATTTATTGCCATTTTAAATCTATCAATAATTACTTTAAATGTCAATGGACTAAATGCTCCAATCAAGAATGGCAGATTTGATTAAAAAAAATAAACCAGGAGCCTACAATATGCTGCTTACAAGAGACCCACTTTAGGGCAAAGGACACATAGATTGAAAGTGAGGGGGTAGAAAAAGATACTTCAGGCTAACAAATGACAAGAAAGCAGGGGTAGCGACACTCATATCAGACAAAATAGACTTTAAAACAAAGGCCATAAAGAAAGATAAAGAAGGACACTATATAGTGATAAAAGGATCAATACAAGAAGAGGATATTACATTCATTAACATATGCACCCAACATAGGAGCACCTAAATACGTAAAACAAATATTAACAGAAATGCCACTTTTCTGGTAGTGGCATTGGATTCCTGGGAGGCGAGTAACCTGAAGAGAGGTAAGCCACCACTGGGGAAGGAACAATGCGCTTACTGTAAGGAGGAAGGACGTTGGATTGCCATAGGCTAAAACATAAGAACAATAAAAGACGGGAGCCTCTCGTATGGTAGAAAGAGAGGGACACTCTGATCAATGAAGAGGCCCAGGGGCTCCCTTGGACTTGAGGCACCTAATTCCAATTTCCCGATAGGAGTCCTGGGGAATGAACTGATTGACTTTCTGATAGATATGGGTGCAACATACTCTGTGGTAGACATAAAAGTGGCACAGAAAACATCTCAATCCGTCCTGGTCACGGGAGTATCTGGAGGAGTACGAAAGCATTCATTCTTACAACCTCTAGAATGCCAACTAGGGGACCTCACCCCAAAACAAAAATTCTTATATATGTCAGAGTTTCCAATCCCTCTTTTGGGCCAAGATCTCCTTTGTAGAAGACAAAGGACAAAAGGACAAAGAGAGGGCCAAAGAATGGGGTTTCACTCTTGATCACACCTTGCTTGGCTGGAAATGTAGTGCACGAGGAATTGTTTTGACCCCTGAGACACTCTTGGACACTGGGCTGCAGCACATTCATAATAGTACCCATTATGAGAGAGATGCCACCTTACAATGGACTAAAAAGTATATAATGGGGTCTAACCTACAAAAGATCATCCAGCAAGTCACTTAAAGTTGTATGATTTGTGCTTAAAAATAACCCGAAGACTGATGTCAGACCTCCCCAGATGGGGACTCAACACAAAGGAACCTGCCTCACCGAGGATTGGCAGATAGACTTTACTCAAATGCCTTGAGCTGCAGGAAATTTCAGATACTTGCTAGTGTTTGGATACTTTTTCAGGATGGGTGGAGGCATATCCCACCCAGACAGAAAAAGCCTCCGAAGTGGTTAAAGTCCTCCTTATGGAAATTATTCCCAGATTTAGATTCCCTAACACCCTTCAAAGTGACAATAGGACTGCTTTTGTCTCCAGTATAATCAAACAGATATCTAAAGCATTGTAAATTAATTGGAAACTATGTTCATCCTGGAGGCCACAATCAATAGGAAAAACCGAGAAATTGAATCATCCATTAAAAAGGAGCATTGCTAAGATGTCAAGAGACTAATTTAACTTGGGATAAGGCCTTGACAGTTGCCCTGATATGGACCAGAGTGGCTCCCAGAAGCAGGCTTAAATTAAGCCCCTTTGAAATATTGTATGGTAGACCATTCCAGGTGTCTGCTGGGTGGGAGAATCCATAAATGCTCTAAAGACCTAGCAGTTGTCTATTATGTTAAAACTTTGGGCACTATACTAACCCCTGTTCATGAATTTGCCTCGAACCAGTCTGCCTATCCAACTGAAGTAGCCTTACATCCTTTCCAACCTGGAGACTGAGTCCTCCTTAAAACCTGGAGAGAACAATGGCCTGAACATCAGCTGGCTGCAAGGTGGACAGGACCACACGTGGTATTACTTACCACACATTCATCTGTCAAGTTAGCTGCAGTACCACACATTCATCTGTCAAGTTAGCTGGAGTAAAACCATGGATTCATCACACTCAGATAAAAGCAGCACCACTATCATCCGAAAATGACCCAACTTCTGAGAGGCCTGGAGAGCAATGGGTTTGTGAGCTCTTAGAAGACTTAAGGTTGCTCTTTAAAAAAAGAGAAGTATTGATTATAATTTCACTGTTGCTAGGGAAGGGTCAGCCCATTTAGTTTTGTCCAAATAAATAGCACAGGAATTTATACGTATTGGGAACAGGAACCAAAACCCCAAGTTCAATTTAATTAGACAATAAAGTGCTAAGGGGTTTAATCGGTTTCAAATAATTGTAGATAAAAAAGGAAGGAGGATTGTACTACTGACTAAAAGACTCTAAGGAATATTTCCCGTCCAAGGTTCATCAATTCCATTTTGTAATCACCTCTTCGTCACCCCTGTTCAACAGCAATTAGAGAGGTCTTCGTCCCTTTTCCCCCAGGATTGGGGAATGGATCATTGACAGTGGGAAATTGTAATAGGGAAGAACCTTTGTATTCTATTACAAGTTAATCACTAGAGGGATGTTGCCTATAAGCTTAAATTACACATAATGGCCTATCTCTGGGAACCCTGCCTCCCAGGTAATGAGCATTAAACTAATATACCTTTGTTTAGCTTACAGGAAACATCCTGACTAGGCCCACCTGCGAACAGCTGTAGGAAGGAAGGAAGTTAACACATCCCTTCCAGAGTCTGGCCAGAACCAGGATTTTACCGCCCCCCCCACCCCTTTTAGTACTGATATAAAAGAAGCCTGAATTCTAACTCAAAGAAGGTGGTTCTTTGGGACACTAGTTCATCATCTTCTCAGTCTTCTCAGTCTTTCTGAATAAACTCGCTATTCCTTGCCCTGAGTCGCCCTGTTGTGCAGTGAACAGTATGAGCTTGGACTTGGTAATACACAAGTTCTTATTTCTAGTTCTTATTTTGAATGTCCTTAAACCCTTTAACCATCTTAAATATCTTTTAGTATATGGAGTAAGAAAGGGAATTTACTGCCCCCACTCCCATAATTAAGCAATTGTCTGAGGACCATTTAAAGACTATGTCTATCTTTCCTTAGTAATGTGAAATCAAATATTACCTTACTCTAATTGGTGGAATTAAAATGTTTTTGTTTCATATTCGGTCAATCTATATATTCTTGCATCTATCCCACACTGATAACTGTAGCTTAATGTGTCTATACATCCAATTGTACAAGTCCTGCCCCTTTCATTACTCTATTTAAATTCTTTTTTGGATAGCCATGCTCATGTATTACTTCTCTATAGTTTCCATTTTAAATTTTGTAGTCTCTAAGGGCTCCAGCTCTGTGTCCCTTGTGTGTGAATGTGTTTTTTTTTTTTTAAACATCTTTATTGAAGTATAATTGCCTTACAATGGTGTGTTAGCTTCTGCTTTATAACAAAGTGAATCAGTTATACATATACAATATGTTCCCATTTCTCTTCCCTCTTGCATCTCCCTCCCTCCCACCCTCCCCATCCCACCCCTCTAGGTGGTCACAAAGCACGGAGCTGATCTCCCTGTGCTATGCGGCTGCTTCCCACTAGCTATCTATTTTACATTTGGTAGTGGATATATGTCCATGACACTCTCTTACCCTGTCACATCTCATCCCACCCCCTCCCCATATCCTCAAGTCCATTCTCTGGTAGTTCTGTGTCTTTATTCCCGTCTTGCCACTAGGTTCTTCATGGCCTTTTTTTTTTTTTTCCCTTGGATTCCGTATATATGTGTTAGCATACTGTATTTGTTTTTCTCTTTCTGACTTACTTCACTCTGTATGACAGACTCTAACTCCATCCACCTCATTACAAATACCTCCATTTCATTTCTTTTTATGGCTGAGTAATATTCCATTGTATATATGTGCCACATCTTCTTTATCCATTCATCTGTCGATGGACATTTAGGTGGCTTCCATGTCCTGGCTATTGTAAATAGAGCTGCAATGAACATTTTGGTACATGACTCTTTTTGACCTATGGTTTTCTCAGGGTATATGCCCAGTAGTGGGATTGCTGGGTCGTATGGTAGTTCTATTTGTAGTTTTTAAGGAACCTCCATACTGTTCTCCATAGTGGCTGTATCAATTTACATTCCCACCAACAGTGCAAGAGTGTTCCCTTTCCTCCACACCCTCTCCAGCATTTATTGTTTCTAGATTTTTTGATGATGGCCATTCTGACCGGTGTGAGATGATATCTCATTGTAGTTTTGATTTGCATTTCTCTAATGATTAATGATGTTGAGCATTCTTTCATGTGTCTGTAGGCCATCTGTATATCTTCTTTGGAGAAATGTCTATTTAGGTCTTCTGCCCATTTTTGGATTGGGTTGTTCGTTTTTTTATTATTGAGCTGCATGAGCTGCTTGTAAATCTTGGAGATTAATCCTTTGTCAGTTGCTTCATTTGCAAATATTTTCTCCCTTTCTGATGGTTGTCTTTTGGTCTTGTTTATGGTTTCCTTTGCTGTGCAAAAGCTTTTAAGTTTCATTAGGTCCCATTTGTTTATTTGTGTTCTTATTTCCATTTCTCTGGGAGCTGGGTCAAAAAGAATCTTGCTGTGATGTATGTCATAGAGTGTTCTGCCTATGTTTTCCTCTAAGAGTTTGACAGTGTCTGCCCTTACACTTAGGTCTTTAATTCATTTTGAGTTTATTTTTGTGCATGGTGTCAGGGAGTGTTCTAATTTCATACTTTTACATGTAGCTGTCCAATTTTCCCAGCACCACTTATTGAAGAGGCTGTCTTTTCTCCACTGTATATGCTTGCCTCCTTTATCAAAGATAAGGTGACCATATGTGTGTGGGTTTATCTCTGGGCTTTCTATCCTGTTCCATTGATCTATATTTCTGTTTTTGTGCGAGTACCAAACTGTCTTGATTACTGAAGCTTTGTAATATAGTCTGAAGTCAGGGAGCCTGATTCCCCCAGCTCCATTTTTCGTTCTCAAGATTGCTTTGGCTATTCGGGGTCTTTTGTGTTTCCATACAAATTGTGAAATTTTTTGTTCTAGTTCTGTGAAAAATGCCAGTGGTAGTTTGATAGGGATTGCATTGAATCTATAGATTGCTTTGGGTAGTAGAGTCATTTTCACAATGTTGATTCTTCCAATCCAGGAACATGGTATATCTCTCCATCTATTTGTATCATCTTTAATTCTTTCATCAGTGTCTTATAATTTTCTGTATACAGGTCTTTTGTCTCCTTAGGTAGGTTTATTCCTAGATATTTTATTCTTTTTGTTGCAATGGTAAACGGGAGTGTTTTCTTAATTTCACTTTCAGATTTTTCGTCATTAGTGTATAGAAATGCAAGAGATTTCTGTGCATTAATTTTGTATCCTGCTACTTTACCAAATTCATTGATTAGCTCTAGGAGTTTTCTGGTAGCATCTTTAGGATTCTCTATGTATAGTATCATGTCATCTGCAAATAGTAACAGCTTTACTTCTTCTTTTCCGATTTGGATTCCTTTTATTTCTTTTTCTTCTCTGATTGCTGTGGCTAACACTTCCAAAACTATGTTGAATAACAGTGGTGAGAGTGGGCAATCTTGTCTTGTTCCTGATGTTAGTGGAAATGGTTTCAGTTTTTCACCATTGAGGACAATGTTGGCTGTGGGTTTGTCATATATGGCCTTTATTATGTTGAGGAAAGTTCCCTCTATTCCTACTTTCTGCAGGGCTTTTATCATAAATGGGTGTTGAATTTTGTCGAAAGCTTTCTCTGCATCTATTGAGATGATCATATGATTTTTCTCCTTCAATTTGTTAATATGGTGTATCACATTGATTGATTTGCGTATGTTGAAGAATCCTTGCATTCCTGGGATAAACCCCACTTGATCATGGTGTATGATCCTTTTAATGTGCTGTTGGGTTCTGTTTGCTAGTATTTTGTTGAGGATTTTTGCATCTATGTTCATCAGTGATATTGGCCTGTAGTTTTCTTTCTTTGTGACATCTTTGTCTGGTTTTGGTATCAGGGTGATGGTGGCCTCGTAGAATGAGTTTGGGAGTGTTCCTCCCTCTGCAATATTTTGGAAGAGTTTGAGAAGGATAGGTGTTAGCTCTTCTCTAAATGTTTGATAGAATTCACCTGTGAAGCCATCTGGTCCTGGGCTTTTGTTTGTTGGAAGGTTTTTAATCACAGTTTCAATTTCAGTGCTTGTGATTGGTCTGTTCATATTTTCTATTTCTTCCTGGTTCAGTCTCGGCAGTTTGTGCATTTCTAAGAATCTGTCCATTTCTTCCAGGTTGTCCATTTTATTGGCATAGAGTTGCTTGTAGTAATCTCTCATGATCGTTTGTATTTCTGCAGTGTCAGTGGTTACTTCTCCTTTTTCATTTCTAATTCTATTGATTTGAGTCTTCTGCCTTTTTCTCTTGATGAGTCTGGCTAATGGTTTATCAATTTTGTTTATCTTCTCAAAGAACCAGCTTTTAGTTTCATTGATTTTTGCTATTGTTTCCTTCATTTCTTTTTCATTTATTTCTGACCTAATCTTTATGATTTCTTTCCTTCTGCTGGCTTTGGGGGTTTTTTGTTCTTCTTTCTCTAATTGCTTTAGGTGCAAGGTTAGGTTGTTTATTTGAGATGTTTCCTGTTTCTTGAGGTAGGCTTGTATTGCTATAAACTTCCCTCTTAGCACTGCTTTTGCTGCGTCCCATAGGTTTTGGGTCGTCGTATCTCCATTGTCATTTGTTTCTAGGTATTTTTTGATTTCCCCTTTGATTTCTTCAGTGATCACTTCGTTATTAAGTAGTGTATTGTGTAGCCTCCATGTGTTTGTATTTTTTACACATCTTTTCCTGTAATTGATATCTAGTCTCATAGCGTTGTGGTTGGAAAAGATACTTGATACGATTTCAATTTTCTTAAATTTACCAAGGCTTGATTTGTGACCCAAGATATGATCTATCCTGGAGAATGTTCCATGAGCACTTGAGAAAAATGTGTATTCTGTTGTTTTTGGGTGGAATGTCCTATAAATATCAATTAAGTCCATCTTGTTTAATGTATCATTTAAAGCTTGTGTTTCCTTATTTATTTTCATTTTGGATGATCTGTCCATTGGTGAAAGTGGGGTGTTAAAGTCCCCTACTATGATTGTGTTGCTGTCGATTTCCCCTTTTATGGCTGTTAGTATTTGCCTTATGTATTGAGGTGCTCCTATGTTGGGTGCATATATATTTATAATTGTTATATCTTTCTCTTGGATTGATCCCTTGATCATTATATAGTGTCCTTCTTTGTCTCTTGTAATAGTCTTTATTTTAAAGTCTATTCTGTCTGATATGAGAATTGCTACTCCAGCTTTCTTTTGATTTCCATTTTCATGGAATATCTTTTTCCATCCCCTCACTTTCAGTCTGTATGTGTCTCTAGGTCTGAAGTGGGTCTCTTGTAGACAGCATATATATGGGTCTTGTTTTTGTATCCATTCAGCCAGCCTGTGTCTTTTGGTGGGAGCATTTAATCCATTTACATTCAAGGTAATTATCGATATGTATGTTCCTATTCCCATTTTCTTAAATGTTTTGGGTTTGTTATTGTAGGTGTTTTCCTTCTCTTGTGTTTCTTGCCTAGAGAAGTTCCTTTAGCATTTGTTGTAAAGCTGGTTTGGTGGTGCTGAACTCTCTCAGCTTTTGCTTGTCTGTAAAGGTTTTAATTTCTCCATCAAATCTGAATGAGATCCTTGCTGGGTAGAGTAATCTTGGTTGTAGGCTTTTCTCCTTCATCACTTTAAGTATATCCTGCCACTCCCTTCTGGCTTGCAGAGTTTCTGCTGAAAGATCAGATGTTAACCTTATGTGGGGATTCCCTTGTGTGTTATTTGTTTTTTTTCCCTTGCTACTTTTAATATGTTTTCCTTATATTTAATTTTTGAGAGTTTGATTAATATGTGTCTTGGCGTGTTTCTCCTTGGGTTTATCCTGTATGGGACTCTCTGTGCTTCCAGGACTTGGTTAACTATTTCCTTTCCCATATTAGGGAAGTTTTCAACTATAATCTCTTAAAATAGTTTCTCAGTCCCTTTCTTTTTCTCTTCTTCTTCTGGGACCCCTATAATTCGAATGTTGGTGCGTTTAATGTTGTCCCAGAGGTCTCTGAGACTGTCCTCAGTTCTTTTCATTCTTTTTTCTTTATCCTGCTCTGCAGTAGTTATTTCCACCATTTTATCTTCCAGGTCACTTATCCTTTCTTCTGCCTCAGTTATTCTGCTATTGATCCTATCTAGAGTATTTTTAATTTCATTTATTGTGTTTTTCATCGTTGCTTGGTTCCTCTTTAGTTCTTCTACATCCTTGTTAAATGTTTCTTGCATTTTGTCTATTCTATTTCCCAGATTTTGGATCATCCTTACTATCATTATTCTGAATTCTTTTTCAGGTAGACTACCTATTTCCTCTTCATTTGTTAGGTCTGGTGTGTTTTGACCCTGTTCCTTCATCTGCTGTGTGTTTTTCTGTCATCTCATTTTGCTTATCTTACTGTGTTTGGGGTCTCCTTTTCACAGGCTGCAGGTTCGTAGTTCCCGTTGTTTTTGGTATCTGTCCCCAGTGGCTAAGGTTGGTTCAGTGGGTTGTGTAGGCTTCCTGGTGGAGGGAACTAGTGCCTGAGTTCTGGTGGATGAAGCTGGATCTTGTCTTTCTGGTGGGCACGTGCACGTCTGGTGGTGTGTTTTGGGGTGTCTGTGGCCTTATTATGATTTTAGGCAGCCTCTCTGCTAATGGATGGGGCTGTGTTCCTGTCTTGCTAGTTGTTTGGCATAGGGTGTTCAGCACTGTAGCTTGCTGGTCATTGAGTGATGCTGGGTCTTGATGTTGAGATGGAGATCTCTGAGAGATTTTTGCCGTTTGGTATTACGTGGAGGTGGGAGGTCTCTTGTGGACCAGTGTCCTGAAGTTGGCTCTCCCACCTCAGAGGTACGGCCCTGATGCCTGGCTGGAGCACCAAGAGCCTTTCATCCACACGGCTCAGAGTAAAAGGGAGAAAAAATAGAAAGAAAGAAAGAAAGAAAGAGGCTATAATATAGTGAAGTAAAATAAAGCTATTATAAAGCAAAGCTATACAGACAAAATCTCACCCAGAAGCATATACATATACATTCACAAAAAAAGGAAAAGGGGAAAAATTAATATATCCTGCTCCCAAAGTCCACCTCCTGAATTTGGGATGATTCGTTGTCTATTCAGGTATTCAACAGATGCAGGCACATCAAGTTGTTTGTGGAGTTTTAATCCACTGCTTCTGATGCTACTGGGAGAGATTTCCTCTTCTCTTCTCTGTTCGCACAGCTCTCGGGGTTCAGCTTTGGATTTGGACCCGCCTCTGCATGTAGGTCGCTTGAGGGTGTCTGTTCCCCACCCAGACAGGACGGGGTTAAAGGAGCAGCTGCTTCGGGGGCTCTGGCTCATCCAGGCCGTGGGGAGGGAGGGGTGTAGAGGAGGCGGGGCGAGCCTGTGGCGTCAGAGGCCAGCGTGACGTTGCAGCAGCCTGAGGCTCGCAGTGCGTTCTCCCGTTGAAGTTGTCCCTGGATCACGGGACCCTGGCAGTGGCGGGCTGCACAGGCTCCTGGGAGGGGCGGTGTGGAGAGTGACCTGTGCTCGCACACAGGATTTTTGGAGGCGGCAGCAGCAGCCCCAGCGTCTCACGCCTGTCTCTGGGGTCCGCGCTGATAACCGCGGCTCGCGCCTGTCTCTGGATTCTGCGCTGTTAGCCGCGGCTCGTGCCCGCCTCTGGGGTCCGCGCTGATAGCCGCGGCTCGCGCCAGTCTCTGGACTTCGTTTAGGCGGCGCTCTGAATCCCCTCTCCTTGCGCGCCGCGAAACAAAGAAGCAAGAAAAAGTCTCTTGCCTCTTCGGCAGCTGCAGACTTTTTCCCGGTCTCCCTCCCAGCCAGCTGTGGTGTGCTAACCCCTTCAGGCTGTGTTCACGCTGCCAACCCCAGTCCTCTCCCTGCAATCCGACCGAAGCCCGAGCCTCAGCTCCCAGCCCCGCCCGCCCCGGCGGCTGAGCAGACAAGCCTCTTGGGCTGGTGAGTGCTGCTCGGCGCCGATCCTCTGTGCGGGAGTCTCTCCGCTTTTTCCTCTGTGCCCCTGTTGCTGTGGGGTCCGCGCTGATAGCCGCGGCTCGCGCCCGTCTCTGGAGTTCGTTTAGGCGGCACTCTGAATCCCCTCTCCTCGCGCACCAGGAAACAAAGAGGGAAGAAAAAGTCTCTTGCCTCTTCGGCAGCTGCAGACTTTTTCCCGGACTCCCTCCCGGCTAGCTGTGGTGCACTAACCCCTTCAGGCTGTGTTCACGCCGCCAACCCCAGCCCTCTCCCTGGGATCCGACCGAAGCCCGAGCCTCAGCTCCCAGCCCTGCCCGCCCCGGTGGGTGAGCAGACGAGCCTCTTGGGCTGGTGAGTGCTGCTTGGCGCCGAGCCTCCATGCGGGAATCTCTCCGCTTTGCCCTCCGCACCCCTGTTGCTGCGCTCTCCTCCGTGGCTCCGAAGCATCCCCCCTCTGCCACCCGCAGTCTCTGCCCGCGAAGGTCCTTCCTAGTGCGTGGAAATCTTTCCTCCTTCACAGCTCCCTCCCACTAGTGCAGGTGCCGTCCCTATTCTTTTGTCTCTGTTATTTCTTTTTTCTTTTGCCCTACCCAAGTACGGGGGGAGTTTCTTGCCTTTTGGGAGGTCTGACGTTTTCTGCCAGCGTTCAGTGGGTGTTCTGTAGGAGCAGTTCCACGTGTAGATGTATTTCTACTGTATCTGTGGGAAGGAAGGTGATCTCCGCGTCTTACTCTTCCGCCATCTTCTCCCCCATCCCAGAAAGTGGTTTCTTCTGCGAATGTGTTTTGAAAGTGCTGGACCCCTTGGCCTTCAACTAAATGTTTTTCTATAATTTTTTTCTCTCTTAGTGATAGTGTTGCTAGGTGGGGGTGAGATGGAAGGAGGTGAGGTAAGGAAAATGTGGGTTCTTAGTTCTAGTTTACTCTTTCTATACCAGAGATGGCTGTCACTATTTTTCTCCTCAATTACTTAATTAAAACTAATCTTGCCACTCCAAACATTAATATCTAATCTAGTCTCATAGAGGAGAGTCTAATCCTTTTATTAGCAGGACCTTGACCCTATGACTTATCAGGCAAAACAAAACAAAACATACTGACCTAGTTATGAAAAAGCTATGGTCAAAAGTCAAGAACTTTGACTAGATAGAAAATAGAATAAAGAAGTTTAAGAATAAAAAAGAAAAAACCAAAAAAAAACCCCAAAAAACACAAGTGCCAGATAGAGAATCAAACCTTTTTATTTTTAATGTATGAGGGCGTAAGCCTTTAATATAACATAAACATTTATAATATCGGAGATATTTTAAATTAGAAAATGGAAAATTTTTTCTTTCTTGGTTTACCTTGAATTTGGAAAAAGAATCTTGGGTACTGTTCTTTACTAAGATGTAAAGTGTCAGATATTTCCATTATGATGCTCAGTAAAATTTTATCTTTGAATCCTTTAAAGACAAAGTATTTCATTTTATCCTGTTTCATAGTCCCCAAAATTCTTCATAATGGATAAAATACCTGTATAATAGCTTTTATATTTTAGAACAACTATTCCTAGTGTTACATAGAATTCAGGTATTCCAAAATTTTGTCATATTTAGATTCTGGTACCATATTGAATGGCAGCCATATAAATTCCACTTTTTTCTCATATCTCATTTTTAATATCACTATTAACATGAAAAGGTAAAACATATAGCACTTTTACATTTTATAAGATTTAAAACCAGAAAAAGTTTTCTAGAATTTAGTCGTCAACCTATAATTTTGGGAATGTAGTTGCCAATCGTTCCTTCTCTGGAAACCATTTTTAGCATAAGAAAATGAACCAGAATAAACGTTGCCAAATACATTTCCCCAAATCACAATTATCCTGAGAATGAACAAATTGAGTCATATTTTCAATCAGTTTTGAATGTCTTTGCAGAAAAATGTTCAAACTGGTAAGACAGATTGAACTGCCAGTCAAAATTGACCATCTTTATTTCAGTCTTTGAAATTAGGCTAATGGTCATTTTCTCTTGAATTATGTAAAAAATTTAATCTCTTTCAATAGTTCTAAAGATCTCTAAGTACAATGCCATCTAACCTCCTGTCATATAGCAGGCTCCCATATGGTACATCCAATCTATCAAACAAAACACTGACCTGTCTATAAGATAACCCACAAAACACTTCCAGTTTATGATATCAATGGCTGTATCCAGAATGTATTCTATTTTAAAAATTCAGCATAAAGCCATTCCCAGGGAATGAAATGAGTGGACTTAAGTTCCATGCCCTTGCAAAACATCATTAATTTCAGTCTCATTTTGTAAGTCCACGGATCATCACAATAGCACTTTCTGTTATCATACTAATTAACTTTATTAATATTAGCCTATATCAAACTTTAAGATCTCCTCAATCAAATCAGTAAATCATTTTCTTATAATGAACATGACATAGGTATGTTTCTGAGTCCGTTACATTAGAATTCTCAGTGTAAGCAAAATATAATTAACTAGGTGGTTTGCTGATATCTGGGCTCTCAACTGCAGTAGAAAATGTCACAAATTACACTTTTCATAAACTTCCTCTATAAGTTCTCAGCCATATCTTGATATACCAAGGGAGATAAGTTTTCCTAGTTAGCCTTCTATTTTCAAAAGCTTATTTTTTTGGCATGTAATTTCTGCTATATTCAATGGATATGCTTTTAAAACTTACCATCTGTTAAATGTTCTGGTGCAATTGTTTCACTTAATATATATGTGAATTTCACAGCATTATTATTTAAAAAATTTTCATTAAAGTCCTGTTGAAATTTCAGGTTTTCATTTAATTAATCTGATTTTACTTATACTGGCACTCATATATACATTTCTAGGTACTGGCAATAGTTTTTAATATAGTTTATTTCATAACGGTTTAAGTAGTATTTTTAAGTAGTATTTTATGACATAGTCACATTTTGTCTGAACACAGGAGAATATTTTTGACTTCCACAAAAAGCACAATCTTTTTAAAAAATACATGGCTTTCTTAGTTTATCTTTTCATTTTCCACTTTTGATAGAGATAGGATTCCAAAGAAATAATTCTCTCTACTATAACAAATATAGTAGTATAAGTACAATGACAAATTGCAGTTGACATTTCCCCCCAGCATAAAACAAAAAAATGAAGAATGGTAGGACTCACAGCGAGTAAAAGCTTATGTTCTAGCTGGTATGGCAAGCACTCAGGTCTGCAAGTAGTTTGCATCCAGAACAGAAAAACTCTTACCCTGCTGCAGAGTCACAGGTTATGTGCCATGTGACTATTTAAACTCACTCTTTATCTGGCCGCATAAGTGGGTTAAATTTTTTATAACATTATTCAAATCAACATCCTAAAAGCCAAATAAAGTATATCTTTAGCCTCCTGTCCAAATCACTAAGAAGGCAGTTAGGAAAATAATTTTCCTTTTCATCATTTGCAGGGCTGCCCACCTGCCTTGTATGGGGTTAGTACTTGACACAGTTTCTGTAGCATTTATTAATTAGTTCATTCAGCAAATAATTGAGAGGTATTGTTATAGGAGCTGCGGATACCATAGAGAGTAAAACAGAAAAATCCCTGTCCTCAGAAAGACTACATTCTAATTGGGGGAGATGGAAGAATAAAAAAAGAGGAAAGTAAAAAGTGTAAGTATGTTGGAACTACAGAGAAAAATGAAGCTGACTAGTACCATAATCCAGGAAAGAGCTGGTAGACTTCTGGAACAAGGTGATCACATAGGGGATGATGAAAAGTGGTTGAATTATTGAATTATGGATATAGTTTGAAGAAGATAAAGCTGACAAGTTTTACTAAAATATAAGACAAAAAGTATGAGTTAAAAATTTTTTATTTGAGCACCTGAAGAGTGTAGTTGCCATTTACTGAGAAAAAGACTGTGGGTGTTTTTGTTTGCGGCCAGTAGTGGGGAAGCTTAGTTTTGTTTTAGACTTGTTAAGTTTGAGATGTCTTTTAGATATTCAAATGCAGATGTTAAAGTACGCAGGTAGGTATCTGGATTTGAATTTTCGGGAAGAAGTTCAGACTAAAGACAAAAATTTGGTAGACATCAAAATGTAGATTATGTTTAAAGCCACGTGACTATTCATACTCACTCCTTAAGTAATATCACCTAAAGTTCTGAGAACTGACCTCTGGGAAATTGCAGTTTAGAGACTGAGGGTGTGAAGAGGATCCAGTATCCAGGACTGTGAAGGAATGGCTACTGAGGTAGGGAGAAAACAGGAAATGGTGATGTCTTGGAAGCATAGTGAAGGAGATGGTTGAAAAGGGAGGCATTAAATCAACTGTGTCAAATACTGCCCATAGGTCAAGTAGGGTGAAAACTCAGAACTAATCAATGGATTTAGCAATATGGAAGCTCTTGCTGATCTTGACAAGAGCAGTTCCGGTCTGGAGGAGAAGATAAACGAAGCAGTAGCTTTGGGAATGCTAGAGATAGATAGAGGAATTTTGTTTCTAAGATGGGAGAAAATAAAGCCAGAATCTGTTAGCTGATGGTCAAGCCTCTCTATACCTACTTTGTGTATAGCACGTTACTATATCCATCTTGACTCTGGAGTTACAGTCTTACTGAAGGAATGGAAGAAATGACAACATAATGGCACCAGGTAACTAATGCTAGAATAGTTTAAAAGAAGATAAAGTATTGGTGTCACAGAAAAGGTGGAGTTTAAATTCTATGTTAAAGAAGTTGGATCTAGGTAGATGAAGAGTGGGAACAAAGGAATAGTATATTTGGGGGACAGTAAGATTGGTCTGGCTGGAATTCATATTAAAAAGACATAAACATGGAGAACTTTTACCATCTGCTAAATTCTAGTTTATTATTTTGGAAGTGGAGATTAAAAGAAATAATCCATCTGTGGCAGCTATAGAATTAAAAAAATTTTAAGTTTTATGATCCTTTTAAGTGATTTTCATTATTAAAAAATTCTCTCAAATGTCTTCTATATAATAGGACCACTAGGTATTAGTGAAGTAAATGCTAATACAATCAGCTGAATTTAAAAATATCATAATAGTTACTTTTAAGGATGAAGATTTTGCCTGCACATGACAAACACTTCTAGGTAAGCATAAATTTCCTTTTAAAATGTTGATCTACCCCCTTTTTATGCTTTGGAATGGTATTTTAAAAAGTATTTTGTAAATAATTGTGTACAGTATCATGTCAACTGCGAACAGTGACAGTTTTACTTCTTTTTTAATTTGGATCCCTTTTGTTTCTTCTTCTCTGATTGCTGTGGCTAGAACTTCCAGAACTATGTTGAATAAAAGTGACAAGAGTGAACATCCTTGTTTTGTTCCTGATCTTAGAGGGAATGCTTTCAGCTTTTCACCACTGAGTATGATGTTAGCTGTGGGTTTGTCATATATGGCCTTTATTATGTTGAGGTAGGTTCCCTTCATGCCTACTTTCTGGAGAGTTTTTATCATGAATGGGTGTTGAATTTTCTCAAAAGCTTTTTCTGCATCTATTGAGATGATCATATGGCTTTTATTCTTCAATTTGTTAATGTGGTGTATCACATTGATTTGCATATACTGAAGAATCCTTGCATGCCTGGGGTAAATCCCACTTGATCCTGGTTTATGATCCCTTTACTATGTTCTTGGATTCGGTTTGCTAGTATTTTGTTGAGGATTTTTGTTTCTATGTTCATCAGTGATACTGGCCTGTAATTTTTTTTTTTTGTGGTGTGTTTGTCTGGTTTTGGTATCAGGGTGATAGTGGCCTCGTAGAATGAGCTTGGGAGTGTTCCTTTCCCTGTAATTTCCGGGAAGTTTCAGAAGGATAGGTGTTAACTCTTCTCTAAATGTTTGCTAGAATTCGCCTGTGAAGCCATCTGGTTCTGGACTTTTGTTTGTTGGAAGTTTTTTAATCACAGAAATTTAAGTCTATTTCTTAATCTATTAGATGTATTATAGTTCATAATATATTCAACTCTACTTTTGGAAAATAGTCTCATTTATACTACCTTATGGATCTTTTATGGAAGTTTTATAATTCTAATTCATATAATACAAGATGCTAGGAGGGATTTCATTAAAAGACCAATACGGATTTAAACGTGCTTTTCAAGCATGAGTATCTTAATATTTAGGATTTTTGAAGTTGTCAAGATCAATTCTGCAGGAAACTACCCAAGTTGTTGTTGATGTTTTAATCAAGGGAAGCTGTTAGGTTGAGCCCTATGAAACTGCCATTTCTGTAGGTCAAATTGATAGCATATTAGCGATTTAATACAGTTCAACATAAAAATTCCAACTTGGCTCTCAAGTTTACTAGATTGCCCCCCCCCCCTTATCAATCTAAAGGGGGAGAGGCATTCTCGTAGAAATTGCATGTTCTTTGACAAACTGTTTTTATTGAGTCTGTTTTATGAAGGTTCTGCCCTAGGTCCTATGGTTTATTTGTTTAGGCTTAATAGTTGATATACATATTTTTACAAGCTAGTAAAAAAATATACATAATCAAACACAGACATGCTTATCATTAAAGTTAATTTTACCAAGCTTAAAAGCTTCCTATGCTTACTAACTTTTGAAATAATACTCACCCATCTTTAAAATTTTAACTGGTCAACTTATCTTACAATGGAATGGTAGGATATAAATGTTATCTTATACCAGCACCTAAAGCAAATAATAGGATCCAGTTCATAGGTACAGAAAATGGTTTTAGGTGAAGGCTCTGAATTTTTAATGCTATGTTGGCTATCCATAAAAATGGGATGGTTTGACAAGGGAAACGGGGAAGGACTGGGGTAGACTGAGTCAAGCAAGTACCTTTTGGGGCCAGATGACAGATTTTTCAACATGATTTATATTATAGAAAATTTGAGTTTTAGAGAACCTGTGGTTTTATCTAAATTTTAGCACATCTAAATATTCTGTTAAACATCTTTTTTCTGAAGAATGGTATGATTGAATAATGCAAATAATCACTATGTGAGTCAATGCAGAAAAAATATTAAAACATACCATAGATGCTATAATTGTGGTAACTTATACCACAATAACCTCTTATCCATAAAGACTCATTAAGAAAATCAAATATAAATAGGACGTATTTTAATGACAAATGCATATTTTAATTTTAATTTTTATGTGCCACTGTTTTATTTTATACATAGAACACGTGATAAAGAAATAGGGCTTACCAGTTCCAGGAAAAAACTTTTCACTTGGCTATCACTATTAGAAGACATAAGTACTTCTATAACACAAATAATGGTCATCTTTCTTTTTCAATTGTTTCATCAGGAGGAATCTTTCTCAGATGATAAAACTTACAAGCTAAATTAAAATGCACTCTACTCATTGGCAAGCCACACCAGCAAGAATAATGTGATCACAGTACTTGGAAGTTTTTGATTTATAACTATACTATTCTCTACTTATAAGCCTGCAGTCTAGGAGGCAGAGCAATGAATCATTACAATTGTCTATCTGGGAAATGTCAAAAGATTAAGTAAGGGCAGAAGAAGAGAGGAAAAAGAAAGACCACACATCTGTTTGAGAAATATTCCTCAATTAATGGAAATATATCACTAGCACATAAATCCAGTGCTAAAGAAATAAATTTAGAAAATCTTTAAGTAACATTACTAATAAAACAATGTTTTAACTCATGGGCAGATTATCCTCTGAAGCACTGATAACTAAATTATTCTTTAACTATCACAGTGACTTACCCATATATGCTAAGAGATTGAAAAAGTAAATTTAAGCTGAGGAAATGAATTAGACATTTGAACCAATCATTAATGGATCCAGCTTTAAAAAAAAACATACTTTAATTGATACTTTACAATACAAAAATAAGCATCCACAGAATGTTTATTTACTGTTTAAATTACTCCATATTTTCATATACCATGAACAAAAAATATTTTACCCCATACACAGTAACAGCAAACAAGTGCAATCTTTCAAACATTAAAATTTATAATCAAATCTGTACAACAGATAAATAAATTTATACCTCTAACAATTAGCTTGTAACAAAACCAAAAACATACACTGCCCAAGGTCACCGGTTTACTTAAAATTCTACTTATGGTTATACATCTCAAACATAACTTGAATCCTTACTACACTGCACAAGTTTAGATTGATAAATATTTTTTTAAAAATAGGAGGGAGTAATAGGAAATACCAAAATGGTTATAAAGAGCTTCCAAACATTGGAAATAATATACAAAATTAATTAGATGGGGGAAAGCATATTCAATGGATCCACAGGGTAACTGGTATTACACTGGTATAGCTTAAAGAAAGGAAACAGGTGAATGTTTGGACTAGAAAGAAAATTTGGCCTTTTTATAAAAAGCTACAACAGTATCAATGACAAAACCCTGTCATGGAGCCTAGAACAACTTTGAGACAAAGTGTACAAAGATTTTAGGCTTATATACCTGAAAACCATAGTTAGGAAGAAAACTCATGTCAGGAAACATAACAATCAGAACATGAACACAGAAGACATACTGTTTGTCATTCCACATCATTGCACATATAAGAAAACAATACTGCAGTCTTTCTTGAGTAAGAAAGTTTTCAACGAAATAGGAAGTTCCATGATGAATACAGGTGCATACAATTTTATTACCACAAATTTAGTAAATATCAAAACACTCAGTGGTGTCACTAAGCTAATTATCTGTATTTTTTACTGGAAAGGTAATTATTTCCCTGCCTTCATATGTTAACTTAAAATCACTTATAAAAGGAAATACAGATCCAGTAGAAAAGACTTTTCACATGCAGTCCTATACAATGCACTCTGCTTCATCAATTTTCTTCAGTATTTCACATCGTATATGTACATGTCCAAAATATACAACCACACATGTTCAACAGATGTCACTGAGCTATCTTCTTGTCACACAAATTTTTATTTACATATACATTTGTATCTTCAGATAGATGCTGTTCTCCTCCAGGTAGACACAAAGTTAATCTGAAGAGTTTAAGGTTTTAGTATCCTAATGTCTTGATTTATCTTGAACAGATGATAAGATGAGGAGTCCACAAAAAAATGCAGCTATACATGCCAATCTTTTCAACAGAGATGAGTTATCTTTAGGAATAATAATCTGTGCAAGATCATTAGTGATCTGAGAAATTTCATGTGCCACACAAACAAATATGAAAGTGCTGACAATGATGTTGAGCATAGGGTTTCCAGGTATGAGTACCAAGATACCCCTTGTGTCTGCTGCCAGCCATATGTGATACTGGCAAATAAATAGCTGAAAGGAAAAATATGTCAAGTTAGATATGTTCAGAGGGTCCATAAATATATTACAGATTTTCCTAATTTAAACATATGATAGCATAATTATGTCAGAAGGCTTTTCCAAAACCATTTAATTATGTTTCACTGTTGGCCTTAAAGTCTATTGGCAGTCTAGTGTCCAGAACTCCTAATTGCTGAAGCACTGCTTCAAAGTCCCCAAGAAATGAACCACAGGAACCTTCTAACTTTAAAAACATTTCTTTGTCAGCTGTCTTCTATATCATGCAATGATATATGGACTTTTGTATTCAGACTCCAAATAAAGAATTACTGTGTGTGTGTGTGTGTGTGTGTATACACGTCTGTACTGCATATGTATATCTGTGAATATACTTATGTATATGTATATATGAGTGGGAAATGGCATGTTTTTTAAGATGTCCTCGTGTTTGTTCTGCACCAGACAAATGTCTTGAATTGCATTTCAATGTTTCAATAGTGTATTTCAACTTCTATGTGAGTATACATATTAGAGGACACAATTACTACTTTTGATTGTGATTACAAATGTGGTTCTACCATCACATTGCTTCAAAATATCAAAGATTAGGAAAATGCTTAAGCTACTTCAACAAATATCAACATGATGAAGAATGCTAAATTCTATACAATCTCTCTGTTAAAGGAGACTTAAAAAATAGGACATTCAGAGACAAGATGGCAGAGCAGAAGGACCTTGCTCTCAGGAAAACATCAAAATCACAACAAACTGCTGAACAACTATCAATTAAAAAAAAGACTGGAATCTTCCAAAAAAAGATATTCTGTATCCAAAGACATAAAGAAGAAACCATGAGATAGTAGGAGGGGCGCTCTCATGATATAATCAAGTCCCATACCACCTGGGTGGGAGAACCAAAAACTGGAGAATAATTATATCACAGAAGTTTTCCCACAAGAGTGAGAGCTCTGAGCTCCACACCATGCCTAGGGGTTCAGCATCAGGAGGAGGAGTACCCACAGCAATTGACTTTGAAGGCCAGTGGGGCTCGACTGCAGGAGCTCCACAGGATTGGGGGAAACAGAGACTTCACTCTTGGAGGGCGCACACCAGGACACAGGGCAAAAGCAGAGACTCCACAGGAGCCTGGGCCAGAATTACCTGCTGGTCTTGGAAGGTCTCCTGTGGGGGGGGGGGGGGGCGTGGAGGCTCTCGCTGGGGTCATAAAAGCTGGTGGCAGGCATAGTGGGGACCTACGTGAACTTTGGCTAGAGGCAGACATCTTGGGTCCTTTGACTGAGACCTGGTCGCAGCCAACTGCCTATAAGCTCCAGGGCTGGGACACCTCAAGCCAAAAATCAAAAGGGCAGGAACACAGACCCAGCCACCAGCAGCCAGGCTGCCTAAAGACTTCTTGAGCCCACAGCCACCTCTAGACATGCCCCTTGACATGGCCCTGCCCACAAGAGGGCCAAGACCCGGCTCCACCCACCAAGGGAAGGCACTGGCCCCGCCCCCCCCCCAGAAAGCCTGCACAAGCATCTAGACTGGACTAACACACCAGAGGGGAGACACCAGAAGCAAGAAAACTATGATCCAGCAGCCTGTGGAACTGAGTCCGAAAACAGGTCAGAACTACCCTGGGACAAGCTGGTCCCTGGCCCTTGGGTGACGAGAGGGGAGTGTACTGCTGGGACATACAGGACATCCCCTATAGAGGGCCACTTCTCCAAGGTCAAGAAACATAACTAAACTACAACATATATAAAAACACAAATAGAAAATTAAAATGAGATGGCAAAGGAATATGTTCCAGATGAAGGAACAAGATAAAAATCCCAGAACAACAACTAAGTGAAGTAGCAATAACCAATCTACCCAAGAAAGAGTTCAGAGTAATAATGGTAAAGACGATCCAAGAACTTGGGAAAAGAATGATGTACAGAGTGAGAAGTTACAAGAAGTTTTTAGCAAAGAGTTAGAACGTATAAAGAACAACCAAACAGAATCAAAGAATACAATAACTGCAATGAAAAATACACTAGAAGGAATCAATAGTAGAATAAATGAGGCAGAGGAACGAATCAGTGAACTGGAAGACAGAGTGGTGGAAATCATTGCCATGGAACAAAATAAAGAAGAAAGAATAAAATGAGTACAGTTTAAGAAACCTCTGGGACAATGTCAAACACACCAACATTTGCATTAGAGGGGTCCCAGAAGAAGAGGGAGAGAAAGGACCTGAGATAATACTTGAAGAGATAATAGCTGAAAACTTCCCAAACATGGGAAAGGAAACAGTCACCCAAGTCCAGGAAATTCACAGACCCATACAGGATTAACCCAAGGAGGAACATGCTGAGACAATAGTAATCAAATTGACAAAAATTAAAGATAATGAAAAAATATTAAAAAAAAAAAAAGGAAAAAGCAACAAATAACATAAAAGGGAATCCCCGCAGGAGTATCAGCTGATTTTTCAGCAGAAACTCTGTAGGCCAGAAGGGAGTGGCACAATATAAAGTGATGAAAGGGAAAAACCTACAATGAAAAATACTCTACCAAGCAAGGCCCTCATTCAGATTAGATGGAGAAATCAAAAGCTCTACAGACAAGCATAACTAAAAGAATTCAGCACCACCAAACCAGCTTTACAACAAATGCTAAAGGAACTTCTCTAGGCAGAAAAGGCCACAACTAAAACAAGAACATTATGAAATGGGAAAGCTCAGCAGTAAAGGCAAACATACAGGAAACATAGGAAATCATCTACACACGAACATGATATCTAAACCAGTAACTGTGAGAGGAGGAAACTACAGGAAAGTAATGCAGGATCCTTGAAATGCATTTGATATTAAGATATCAGAAACTTAAAACAATCATGTATAGACATGTATAGACAGGTATATCAAAACCTCATGGTAACCACAAACCAAAAAGCCATAATAGATATACACACAAATAAGAAAAAGAAATCCAAACATAACACTATAAAAATAGTCATCAAATCACAAGAGAACAAATGAGGAAAGGAAGAAAAAAGACCTACAAAAACAAATCCAAAACAACAAACATAATGGCAATAAGGACATACATACTGATAATTACCTTAAATGTAAGCAGAGTAATTGCTCCAAACAAAGACATAGATTGGCTGAATGGATACAAACACAAGACCAGTATATATGCTGTCTACAAGAGACCCATGTCAGACCTAGAGACACATACAACTGAAAGTGAGGGGATGGAAAAAGGTATTCCATACAAATGGGAATCAAAAGAAAGATGAAGTAGCAATACTCATATCAGACAAAACAGACTTTAAAATAAAGACTGTTACAAGAGACAAAGAAGGACACTACAGAATGATCAAGGGATCAATCCAAGAAGAAGATAGAACAACTGTAAATACGTATGCACCCAACACAGGAGCACCTCAATATACAAGGCAAATGTTAACAGACATAAAAGGAGAAATTGACAGTAACACAATAATAGTGGGAGACTTTAACACCCCACTTACATCAATGGACAGATCATCCAGACAGAAAATCAATAAGGAAACACAGGCCTTAAATGACACATTAGCCCAGAAGGACTTAAATGCTATTTATAGAGTGTTCCAATTGAAAGAGCAGTAGAATATACATTCTTTTCAAGTGCACATGGAGCATTCTCCAGCATAGATCACATGCTGGACCACAAGCAAGCCTGGGTAAATTTACGAAAATTGAAATCATATCAAGCATCTTTTCTGACCACAACACTATGATATTAGAAATCAATTACAGGAAAAAAGCTGTAAAAAACACAAACATGTGGAGGCTAAACAATATGGTACTAAACAACCAATGGATCACTGAAGAAATCAAAGAGGAAATAAATACCTAGAGGCAAATGAAAAATGAAACACAACAATCCAAAACCTATGGGAGGCAGAAAAAGCAGTTCTAAGAGGGAAGTTTATAGGAATACAATCTTAGCTCAGGAAACAAGAAAAATCTCAAACAACCTAACTTTACACTTGAAGCAACTAGAGAAAGAACAAAACAAAACCCAAAGTTAGAAGAAAGAAAGAAATCATAAAGATCAGAGCAGAAATAAATGAAATAGAGATGAAGAAAACAATAGAAAAAATCAATGAAACTAAAAGCTGGTTCTTTAAAAAGATAAACAAAATTGATAAACCTTTAGCTAGACTCATCAAGAAAAAAGGGAGAGGGCTCAAATCCATAAAATTAGAAATGAGAAAGGAGAAGTTACAACGGACATCACAGAAATACAAAAGATCAGAAGAGACTACTACAAATAACTATATGCCAATAAAATGGACGACCTAGAAGAAATGGACAAATTCTTAGAAAGGTACAATTTCCTAAAACTGAACCAGGAAGAAATGGAAAATATGAACAGACCAATCACAAGCACTGAAATTGAAACTGATTCAAAAACTCTCAACAAACAAAAGTCCAGGGCCAGGTGGCTTCACAGAATTCTAGCAAACATTTAGAGAAGAGTTAACACCTATCCTTCTGAAACTATTCCAAAAAATTGCAGAGGAAGGAACACTTCCAAACTCATTCTATGAGGCTACCATCACCCTGATACCAAAACCAGACAGATACCACAAAAAAGAAAATTACAGGCCAACACAAGTGATGAACAAAGAAAAAAATACTCAACAAAATACTACCAAATCAAATCCAACAATACATTAAAAGGATCACAGAATCATGATCAGGTTGGGATTTAGCTCAGGGAGGCGAGGAGTCTTTGATATCCGTAAATCAATCAGTGTGATACACCACATTAACAAATTGAAAAATAAAAACCATATGATCATCTCAATAAGTGCAGAAACAGCTTTTGATAAAATTCACCATCCATTTATGATTAAAAACTCTCCAGAAAGGGGGCATAGAGGGAATCTACCTCAACATAATAAAGGCCATATATGACAAACCCACAGCTAACATCATTCGCAAAGGTGAAAAGTTGAAAGCATTTCCTGTAAGATCAGAAACAATAAAAGGATGTCCACTATCAGCACTTTTATTCAACATAGTTTTGGACATTCTAGCCATGGCAATGAGAAGAAAAAGAAATAAAGGGATCCAAATTGGTAAAGAAGTAAAGCTGTCCCTGTTTGGAGAGGACATGATAGTATACATAGAAAATGCTAAAGATGCTACCAGAAAACTACTAGAGCTCATCCATGAATTCAGTAAAGTTGCAGGATACAAAATTAATACACAGAAATCTCTTGCATTCCTATGCTCTAACAACAAAAGATCAGAAAGAGAAATTAAGGAAACTATCCCATTTACTACTGCAACAAAAAGAATAAAATACCTAGGAATAAACCAACCTAGGGAGGCAAAACATCTGTATTTTGAAAACTATAAGATGCTGATGAAAGAAATCGAAGATGACACACACAGATAGAAAGAAATACTGTGTTCTTGGATTAGAAGAATATTGTTAAAATGCCTATACTACCCAAGGTAATCTAGATTCGATGCAATACCTATCAAGTTACCAATGGCATTTTTTGCAAATCTAGAACAAAAAAATGTTAAAATTTGTATGGAAACACAAAGGACCCCGAATAGCCAAAGCAATCTTGAGAAAGAAAATGGAGCTGGAGGAATCAGGATCCCTGACTTCAGACTATACTACAATGCTACAGTCATCAAAACAATATGGTACTGGCACAAAAACAGAAATATAGATCAATGGAACAGGATAAAAATCCCAGAAATCCACACACCTATGGCAAATTAATCTACAACAAAGGAGGCAAGAATATACAATGGAGAAAAGACAGTCTCTTCAATAAGTGGTGCTGGGAAAACTGGACAGCTACATGTAAAAGAATGAAATTAAAACGTTCTCTAACATCATATACAAAAACAAACCCAAAATGGATTAAAGACCTAAATGTAAGACCGGATACTATAAAATTCTTAGTGGAAAATATAGGCAGGACACTGTTTGACATATATCACAGCAAGATCTTTTTGGATCTGTCTCCTAGAGTAATGGAAGTAATTACTGAATTAAATAAATGCTTTTGCACCGCAAAGGAAACCATACACCAAACGAAAAGACAACCTGCAGAATTGGAGAAAATATTTGCAAACAATGTGACTGACAAGGGATTAATCTCCAAAATATACAGCCAGCTCATACAGCTCAATATCAAAAAACAAAGAATGACTTCCCTAACATGGGAAAGGAAACAGTCACCGAAGTCCAGGAAGCGCAGAGTCCCATACAGGATAAACCCAAGGGGGAACACTCCAAGACAAATATTAATCAAAGTAACAAATATTAAATACAAAGAAAAAATATTAAAAGCAACAAAGGAAAAGCAATAAATAATATACAAGGGCATCCCTATAAGGTTATCAGCTGATTTTTTGGCAGAAACCCTGCAGGCCAGAAGGGAGTGGCATGATATATTTAACATGATGAAAGGGAAAAACCAACAACCAAGAACACTCTACCTAGCAAGGCCCTCATTCAGATTTGACAGAGAAATCGAAAGCTTTACGGACAAGCAAAAGCTAAGAGAATTCAGCATCACCAGACCAGCTTTACAACAAATGCTAAAGGAGCTTCTCAAGGCAGGAAACATAAGAGAAGAGAAAAAATGAGAAAGGGAAGAAAAAAGACCAATAAAAACAAACCCAAAACAATTAAGAAAATGGAAATAGGAATGTACATATCAATATCAATAATTACCTTAAATGTAAATGGATTAAATGCTCCAACCAAAAGACGTAGAGTGGTGGAATGCTTACAAAAACAAGACCCATATATATGCTATCTACAAGAGACCCACTTCAGACCTAAGGACACATATAGACTGAAAGTAAGGGGATGGAAAAAGATATGCAAATGGAAATCAAAAGAAAGCTGGAGTAGCAATACTCATATCAAAGTAGACTTTAAAGACAGTTACAAGAGACAAGGAAGGACACTACATAATGATCAAGGGATCAAGCCAAGAAGAAGATAGAACAATTCTAAATATATATGTACCCAATATAGGACCCCTCAATATGTAAGGCAAATGCTATCAGCCATAAACGGGGAAAACGACAGTAACACAATAATAGTGGGGGACTTTAACACCCCACTCACACCAATGGACAGACTATCCAAACAGAAAATTAATAAGGAAATACAAACCTTAAATGACATGTTAGACCAGATAAATGTAATTGATATTTATAGAACATTCCATCCGAAAGCAGCAGAATACACTTCCTTCTCAAGTGCTCATGGAACATTCTCCAGGATAGATCATATGCTGGGTCACAAATCAAGCCTTGATAAATTTAAGAAAACTGAAGTCATATCAAGCACCTTTTCTGACCACACCGCTATGAAATTAGAAATCAGTTATAGGAAAAAAACTGTAAAAAACACGAACACATGGAGGCTAAAGAATGTTACTAAATAAACAATGGATCACTGAAGAAACCAAAGAGGAAATCAAAAAATACCTAAAGACAAATGAGAATGGAAACAAGATGATCCAAAACCTATGGGATGCAGCAGTTCTAAGAGGGACGTTTACAGCAATACAGTCTTACCTCAAGAATCAAGAAAAATCTCCAACAACCTAACCTTACACCTAAAGCAATCAGAGAAAGAAGAACAAACAAAACCCAAAGTTAGTAGAAGGAAAGAAATCATAAAGATCAGAGCAGAAATAAATGAAATAGAGACAAAGAAAACAATAGCAAAAATCAATGAAAGTAAAAGCTGGTTCTTTGAGAAGATAAACAAAATTGATAAACTTTTAGCCAGACTCATCAAGAAAAAACGGGAGAGTACTCAAATCAATAAAATTGGAAATGAAAAAGGAGAAATGACAACAGACACCACAGAAATACAAAGGATCATAAGAGACTACTAAAAGCAACTATACATCAATAAAATGGACAACCTAGAAGAGATGGAAAAATTATTATAAAGGTACAACCTTCCAAGACTGAACCAGGAAGAAATAGAAAATATGAACAAACCAATCACAAGCACTGAAAATGTAACTGTGATTAAAAATCTTCCAACAAACAGAAGTCCAGGACCAGATGGCTTCACAGAATTCTAGCAAACATTTAGAGAAGACTGAATATCTATCCTTCTAAAACTCTTCCAAAAAATCACAGAGGAAGGTACACTCCCAAGCTCACTCTGTGAGGCCACCATCACCCTGATACCAAAACCAGAAAAAGATATCACAAAAAGAGAAAATTACAGGCCAATATCACTGATGAACGTAGACACAAAAATCCTCAACAAGATACTAGGAAACAGAATGCAACAACACGTTAAAAGGATCATACACCATGATCAAGTGGGATTTATCCCAGGGATGCAAAGACTTTTCAATATCTGCAAGTCAGTGTGATACACCACAGCAACAAACTTAGGAATAAAAACCATATGATCATCTCAACAGATGCAGAAAAAGCTTCTGACAAAATTTAACACTGATTTATGATAAAAACTCTACAGAAAGTCAGCATAGAGGGAACCTACCTCAACATAATAAAGGCCACATATGACAAACCCACAGCCAACATCATTCTCAATGGTGAAAAACTGAAAGAATTTCCTCTAAGATCAGGAATAAGACAAGGATGTCCACTCTCACCACTATTACGCAACATAGTTTTGGAAGTCCTAGCTATGGCAATCAGAGAAGAAAAAGAAATAAAAGGAATCCAAATTGGAAAAGAAGTAAAACTGTCACTGTTTGCAGATGACATGATACTATACATAGAAAGACCTAAAGATGCTACCAGAAAACTACTAGAGCTCATCAATAAATCTGGTAAAGTTGCAGGATGCAAAATTAATACACAGAAATCTCTTGCATTCCTATACACTAACAATGAAAGATTATAAAGAGAAATCAAGGAAACAATCCCATTTACCACTGCATCAAAAAGAATAAAATATCTAGAAATAAACCTACCCAAGGAGGTAAAAGATCTGTACTTCGAAAACTCTAAGATACTGATGAAAGAAATCAAAGATGACACAAACAGATGGAGAGATATACCATATTCTTGGATTGGAAGAATAGATATTGTGAAAATGACTATACTACCCAAAGCAATCTACAGATTCAATGCAATCCCTATCAAATTACCAATGGCATTTTTCACAGAATTAGAACAAATTTTACAATTTGTATGGAAACACAAAAGAACCCAAATAGCCAAAGCAATCTTGAAAAAGAAAAATGGAACTGGAGGAATCAGGGTCTGTGACTTCAGACTATACTACAAAGCTACAGTAATCAAAACGGTATGATAGGGCTTCCCTGGTGGCGCAGTGGTTAAGAATCCGCCTGCCAATGCAGGGGACATGGGTTTGAGCCCTGGTCCAGGAAGATCCCACATGCTGCAGAGCAACTAAGCCCGTGCGCCACAACTACTGAGCCTGCGTGCCACAACTATTGAAGCACGTGCACCTAGAGCCTGTGCTCTGCAACAAGAGAAGACACCACAACAAGAAGCTGATGCACCGCAACAAAGAGTGGCCCCTGCTCGCCACAACTAGAGAAAGCCCATATGCAGCAACAAAGACACATTGCAGCCAAAAAAAAAAAAAAGTCCCATAAAAAAACCAGTATGATAGTGGCACAAAAACAGAAAAATAGATCAATGGAACAGGATCGACAGTCCAGAGATAAACCCACGTACCTACGGTCACCTAATCTATGACAAAGGAGGCAAGAATATACAGTGGAGAAAAGAGAGCCTCTTCAATAAGTGGTTCTGGGAAAACGGAATGGCTACATGTAAAAGAATGAAATTAGAACACTCTCTAACACCATACACAAAAATAAACTCAAAACAGATTAAAGACCTAAATGTAAGACCAGATACTATAAAACTCTTAGGGGAGAACACTCTTTGACATAATTGCAGCAAAGATCTTTTTTGACCCACCTCCTAGAGTAATGAAAATAAAAACAAAAATAAACAAATGGGACCTAATGAAACTTAAATGCTTTTGCACAGCAAAGGAAACCATAAACAAAATAAAAAGACAACCGACAGAATGGGAGAAAATATTTGTAAATGAAGCAACCAACAAGGGATTAATCTCCAAAATATACAAACAGCTCATGGAGCTCAATATCAAAAAAACGAACAATCCAATCAAAAAATGGGCAGAAGATCTAAATACACATTTCTCCAAAAAATACATACAGATGGCTAAAAAGCGCATGAAAAGATGCTCAACATCACTCATTATTAAAGAAATGGAAATCAAAACTACAATGAGGTATCACCTCACAATGGTCAGAATGACCATCATCAAAAAATCTATAAACAATAAATGCTTGGAGAGGGTGTAGAGAAAAGGGAACCCTCCTACACTGTTGGTGGGAATGTAAACTGGTACAGCTACTATGGAGAACAGTATGAAGGTTCCTTAAAAATCTAAAAGTAGGGCTACCATATGATCCAGCAATCTCACTCCTGGGCATATATCTGCAGAAAACTGTAATTCAAAAAGATACATGCACCCCAAGGTTCACTGCAGCAGTATTTAGAACAGGCAGGACATGGAAGCAACCTAAATGTCCATCAACAGAGGAATGGATAAAGAAGATGTGGTACATATATACAATGGAATATTACTCAGCCATGAAAAAGAATGAAATAATGCCACTTGCTGCAACATGGATGGACCTAGAGACTGTCATACAGAGTGAAGTAAGTCAGAAAGAGAAAGACAAATATCATATGATATCGCTTATATGTGGAATCTAAAAAAAAGGGTACAAATGAACTTAATCTACAAAACAGAAATAGAGTTACAGATGTAGAAAACAAACTTATAGTTACCAGGGGCAAGGGAGGCGTAGGGATAAATTGCAAGATTGGTGTTGACATACACACACTACTATATATAAAATAGATAGGTGATAAGGACCTACTGTATAGCACAGGAAACTCTACTCAATACTCTGTAATGGTCTATATGGAAAAAGAATCTAAAAAAGAGTGGATATATGTATATGTATAACTGATTCACTTTGCTGTACCCCTGAAACTAACACAACACTGTAAATCAAATATACTCCAATAAAAATAAAAAACACACCCATAAACGACCCAATGAAAAAATGGGAAGAAGATCTAAATAGATGTTTCTCCAAAGAAGACTTACAGATGGCCAAAAAGCACATGAAAAGATGCTTAACATCACAATTAGAGAAATGCAAATCAAAACTACAATGAGGTAGACCTGGGGAGAGGACTGGGGTTGGCTGTACAGAGACAGCCGGAAGGGGCTGGAGTGTGGTACGGCTGCAGTAGTGGGTGTTTGAGGAAGATGCTTGGGCCTGCCATAGAAACAAAGGGCTATTGTTAAGTGGTGTGTGAAGGATGGGGCCACCATAGCAGCTCATGTGCTGGCCTTTGCCTCACCTCATTGGCCTCCAGGAGAGCGTGTCTCAGCCGCCGCTGCCTTGGCAGGCTCCCACACCAACCGCCACCTTGGCAGGCCCTGGGAGGAGATGTCATTGTGTTGCCCACATGCAGAGGTGCGGCTGAAACCACAGCTGAGCCCCAGGGGCCATGCAACTTAGGAAGCAGGGCTGAAATCTCTCCCCATGGCTGTGTGAGCCATGGATTTACACCTCTGCCACCGGCTTTGTAAATTCAGTGCCTGCGGGACATCTGAACAGATAACAGGTGCCCTGTGGCTGGGAGGTATCTGGCCTTAGCAGCTGTGGGCTTTGTGTGTGTGTGTGTGTGTGTGTGTGTGAGGGTTTGGCCGGGCCAGGGTGTGAACTGCCTCCATAGCTCCCACAGTGGATTCAGATGTGCGAGTACTGTGGCCCTGGGACCTGACTTCACTCAATCTGCACGGGTGGCCTTGTGAAAACAACACCTGTGGGACACCAGGGCTGATTGATGGTATTCCCAGCATTGAGGAGGGGCCAAGGGCAGCAGCAACAACAGTTTACTCTGTGAGCCCGCACAGTAGGTGAAAGGTGACACAACAGAGCACATTCACTGGTGAACAGCTCCAGCGGCTGCAGAGGAAAACTCAGTGGCTCCTCTCCCAGTGGGAGTGCTCCAACACTGACTATCTTGCACTGTAGCTCAGAAATGCAGGTCAAAAAAGGATCTGGGGGCTTCTACTCCCAACAACTAGGGAGTAGACCTTGTCCCAAACAGGGCTGTAGCAACCACAGAGCAAAGAGGAGGCCCACTCAATATCCAGTGCAGGCTCTGGTCACCACAACATCAGTCACACCTCCTATCAAAGGGATAATGGCCAGCATACACTGAGGAAAGAGACAGCAGGCATCCATACTGAAAAGAGCCCTTGTACCAAAAAATATTAAACCCATGCAGGCTACACAGGGATGTTCCCACATAAAAATAGCCCTCCAAGACCAGAGCAGATAATTGTTTCTCCTAAACTCATAGAGCAAGAGAAATATAAGTAAAATGAAGAAGCAGAGGAACCACTCCCAATTAAAAGATCAAGAGAATTCCCCTGAAAGAACAAGCAATAAAATAGACCTCTTCAGTTAAATAGACACTGAGTTCAAAAACGAGATAATGAAAATACTGAAGGAATTAAGAAAGGCTCTCAACAGAAATGCAGATTACTGTAAAAAGGAATTAGAAACTAAAAGGAGGAGCCAAGAAAAATTAGAAAATTCATTTGCAGAGACAAAAGCTGAACTAAAGGCAATGAAGAGCAGAATGAGTAATGCAGAAGAATGAATAAAGATCTGGAAGACAGAATAATGGAAATCACCCAATTAGAACAACAGACAGAAAGCCAAATGAAAAAAAATGAAAGCAATGTAAGAGACCTATGGGATAATATAAAGCATGCCAATCCACACATAATAGGGATCCCAGAAGGAGAAGAAAGAGAAAAGGGGATTGAAAACGTATTTGTATTGAATGTATTCTGAAAATTTTCAGAAATTATGGCTGAAAATTTTCAGAAATTATGGCTGAAAATTTCCCAAACGTAAAGAAGGAAGCAGATATCCAGGTACAGGAAGCACAAAGAGTCCCAAACAAGATAAACCCAAACAGACCTACACCAAGACATATAATTAAAACGGCAAAAGTTAAAGATAAAGAGAGGATTCTAAAGGCAGTAAGAGAAAAACAAAGAGTTAATTACAAGGGAACACCCAAAAGGCTGTCAGCTGATTTCTCTGCAGAAATGTTGCAGGCCAGAGGGAGTGGCAAGGTATATTCAAAGTCCTGAAAGGGAAAAATCTGCAACCTAGGATACTCTGCCCAGCAAGATCATCATTTAGAATAAAAGGAGAGATAAAGAATTTCTCAGACAAGCAAAGACTAAAAGAATACAGCAATACTACACCTATCCTAAAGGAAATATTGAAAGGTCTTCTCTAAATAGAAAAGAAGTAAGAATCTGTAGGGAAGAAATAATCACAATTGGAAAGTAAATCTCTTAAATAAGCCTGGACACAGATTAAAAAAAGAAATTAAAAAATTTCTGAGAAAGCAATGATAACCACAATGAGCAGCAGAAGGATGAACATGAAGATGTAAAAGAGGACGTCAGAATCATAACATATGGTGGAGGACAGTAAGAAAATGTAGACTTTTTTTTTTATAATGTGTTTGAGCCTATATGACTACCTGTCTAAAGCAAGTAGATACAGGAAGGGGTTAACATACTTGAGAAACAGGACAATGGCAAATCAAAAACATACAACAGATTCACAAAAAAACAAAAAGAAGAGAACATAAGTATAATACAAAAGAAAACCATCAAACCACAAAAGGAAAAAGAAAAAGTAAAAGAAAGGGACAAAGAAGAAACATAAAACCAACAAGAAAACAAAGCTTAAAATGGCAATAAATATGTATCTATCAATAATTACCTTAAATGTTAATGGACTAAATGCTCTAATCAAGACACAGAGTGGCAGATTGGATAAAAAAAGAAGAGCCTACAATATGCTGTCTACAAGAGACCCACTCTAGGGCAAAGGACACTCATAGATTGAAAGTGAGGGGATGGAAAAAGATATTTCACGCAAACAGAAATGAGAAGAGAGCAGGGGTCGCAATACTCATATGAGACAAAATAGGCTTTAAAACAAAGGACATAAAGAAAGATAAAGAAGGACACCATATAATGATAAAAGGATCAATACAAGGAGAGGATATTACACTTGTCAACATATATGCACCCAATATAGGAGCACTCAAATACATAAAACAAATACTAACAGACATAAAGGGAGAAATCGAAGGGAATACAATAATAGTAGGAGACTTTAACACCCCACGCATATCAACGGACAGATCTTCGAGACAAAAAATCAATAAGGCAACAGAGATCCTAAATGATACGACAGAACAGTTAGACTTAATTGATATTTTCAGGACATTACATCCCAAAAAAGCAGACTACACATTCTTTTTGAGTGCTCATATGATCCTGCAATCCCACTCCTCAGCCTATATCTGCAGAAAACCAGAGAAGATACATCCACCCCAAAGTTCATTGCAGCACTGTTTACAATAGCTAAGACATGGAAGCAACCTAAATGTCCGTTGACAGGTGAATGGATAAGAAGATGCGGTGTGTGTGTGTGTGTGTGTTGTGTGTGTGTGTGTGTGTGTGTGTATGTATGTATAGTGGAATATTAGTCATAAAAAAGGATGAAATAATGCCATATGCAGCAACATGGATGGACCTAGAGATTATTATACTAAGTGAAGTAAGCCAGACAGAGAAAGACAAGTATCATGTATCACTTATATGTGGAATCTTAAAAAAAAAAAAAAAAAAAAAAGAACTTATTTCTAAAACAGAAAGAGACTCACAGATATAGAAAACAAACTTATGGTTACCAAAAGGGAAAGGGGGTGGAGTGATAAATTAGGAGGTTGGGATTAACACATTACTATATATAAAATAGATAACCAACAAGGACCTACTAAATAGCACAAGAAGCTATACTAAATATTTTGTAATAACCTATAAGGGAAGAGAATCTGAAAAAGAATATGTGTGTGTCTGTGTGTGTGTATAACAATCGCAGAGAAATTTTCCCCATTTTAAAGACAACTTAATAAATATTATAACTCTAAAATGTATCTTTTATGATTATAGTATGAATTCTACTGTTTTAAAATGTTCTATTTCAAATAATAAAACTCAGAATACTCAGAATGTATTTCATAACCTACTTTAAACTGATTCTGTAGATAATTTCATATTACGTATTGCACACAAAATAATGAATTTAAAAATTTTCCCCAAACTTCCAATCATAAGAGTGAATTTTTTTATAAGCATCAATAAACTAAATTCCAGTAATATTTTAATTATGAATGAACAAATCAAAATCCTCTCAACTTGATTTCATTTATGTCTATTTACAAATTTCATATCTATTTCATTTTTTTCTCTTCTGATCTCAGCATCTTGTTGTACTTGAAAGCTTAAGACAATGTAAAGAATATTTGAAAGTCATCTATGTCTAGCCATTTAAATAAGGCTTTAAATAATGTAATGTCTAGCCATTACATTCTATAATACTGCTGTTGAAGTTCTAAATTTCTTCCCTATAATTTCATAAATAACAGCTTTGGTTGAAAAAAAATGTCAGACTTACACACCTATATACTCATTCACATACACACCTGCATATAACACTTGGTTGTGTAAGACAGACCAAAATATTAATGTACCAACCTCTAATGAAATTTTTCCAAACCAAGCAAAAAATGAACTGTAAACTGAACGGGCATATCCAGGGATATTCCTTATTAGGATGAAGGCTAAAATCTAAAGAAAAAACACAGAGGCAAATATTAATAATCTGCTTATTAAAAGAATTTTGCTTTCTTTCAAATAATAACTTTATTCTTTGTTATTGAACTTGATACATCGACACAATGGTTTTCTTCAACAGATAAATGGTTTTTTTCAAGTTATTTTTGATCCAGAGTCTACTCAAATTGGATTTCTCAGCATGTGGTCTGTATAATGCAAACAAGTGCAGGTTATACATAATACATGGCTGAACAGTTTTATTTTATGTATATTAGAAAAAATATAAACTCATCTTAAGGCCCTTTGTGTAGAAATAAATGATATATTTATGTAGCAAAATTTAATAAAATTCCATGATACAATTTTGCTTCTTCCATAAAGTATTTGCTTTTCTGGGAGCTGCCCACCCCCATCTTTTTGCTCTCTTCAAAAGTCTCCTTCTACTGGCAGCAACGTAAACGTGGGAAAAGAATAACTAAGGAAAGATGAGCATGTGAAGTGGAGTGACTAGGAGAAAAGGTGGTGAAGGCTCAGGAGTGCTTGTGTTAGTGTTACTCTATGTGCAGCTACTCCCTTCCTTAGCTCCCCTTATATTGTTCAGTATTAGTGCACTGTTAGTGGAACAACCCCCTTCCTTTCATGTCATTACAAAAATGACATCAGATACGATATACAAAGTGTTATATCTGGTTGTCTGCAGAAGTCATGAAAATGTTATATGAATACAGTACAATGTTTAAAATGTCATTATCAATCGTGTTTGGAGAGTCTGTCATATGCTTGGTTCTACTGACTATATAGAGGTTTAAGAGGGATAAAAGAGTTTCTTCATTGAAGAGAACTTAAAACCTAAAAGAAGATCCTCCAGAAATCCTCCCTGTTCCTCTTTGTTGAACTACTCATTTTTTAGGCCTCGGCTTAGACGTACTTTCTCCAAGAACCCTGCTCTGGTATCAAGATGGGTTAGGAAGAAACCCCATGTGTTTCCCAAGTACCCTGTACTTGACCATCACTACACTAATCACAATACCCTACGATTACCTGCAACCAGAGGTATCTCTGTAAAAGGTAAATCTGATTTGGGTTGCCCCTAGCCTCCGCCCACCTCCCAGGCACTGCGACATACTTCTCTTGACCCTGGGTCTCTGAGCTCTAGCCCCAACGGCCTTCATTAAGTTCCTTGAATGTGAATATGCTCTTTTCTACCACAGGGCCTAAGTTCTCGCTGCCTGCCTTCATTCCTCCATTCTCAGCTTAATTTTATGAGGGAAATCATCTCTGAACCCTAACTACCTTCACTCCAACTCCAACTAGGTCATATCCCGTATTATTTTCCCTTGTAGCATCATGTACTTCTATTTATAATTACATGGTGATTATATGATTACTATCTCTAACAGAAGAATATAGGCTCTGTGAGGGTAGGGACCATGTCTGATTTGGTCACCACTATATCCCCCAGCATAATATCTAGCACATAGTAAGTATCAAATATTTGTTAAATGAATTTTAAAAATTGTTAAATGAATGAATGAATGAATGTTTACCGATCCATATCTCTATTAGACTGTAAGTTCTGTGAGGGCAGAAGCTACATGTACTTTTTACATGTAGCATGGTTCTTAACACATAGTCATAGTTTTTCATGATCTTCTAAGTAAAAAAGTAAATGAAGAAATTTGAATAAATAAATGATGAAAAAGCAAACAGGAGAAAAGAATTAACATTTTCTAAGTGCTTATTAAGCGACAGACACTGATCATTTCCATACATTAATAACCACCCTTTAAAAGAGATTTTAATATCTGTTACAGTAGAGGAAGGTAGGCCTTAGAAAGATTAAGTAATATACTACATTTAATAGAGTTTAATCTCAAATCTCGCTGCCTCTAAAGACTGTTCTTATCAAAAATTAAGAAGAAAAATTTCTCTAAATAAAGATAATTACCTGTACCACAGAAACAGATGGGTGGAGTTCATTGCACTCTGCTTTGTTTTTACAACTGCTAGCCCAGATGGAATAGGTCTAAAATAAAAAATATATGCATCAGTTCACAAAAATATATATGCCTTAAAGAGGCAGCACTCAACTTTAAAAATAGTTTTCTTTATTTATAACATTATACTTCATTATGCTATTAAAAAAGCTTCAGTAAAAACTGTCCACAGGTTTGCTCATCACTCTTTTTGGTGTGCTCGAATACCAGAAAGTAGAGAGAGGGGAGCATAAGTCTGTGATTTTCTGGAAATAGTGATCATAAGGCAGTGATGGCTCTTCCTGTCAAACACCTTATATTTTTTCCCAAACTTATTACAACTTTTAAAATTCCTATTTCACTGAGATCTCAGTTATTCTTCATATTTAACATATATATATATTTATATTCTCTTTAGAATTTATGTTCAATTAAAAAATAAGGAGAAAAAGAATTTCAAAAGTAAAGATTTTATTTATTAAAAACAAATGATTAAACTCCTATCTCTTAGAAGTTAATTTCCTGTACCATGGATTTTGGAAATTTAGAAAATTACATTTTGAAACTTACCAAGAAAGAAACTACTGAAATAAATAATAGAAAATTTGAAACTTTGTTCGAAAAAAGAGGTTCACCCTTTCCTTCAGAAAGTACTTGGCGCTTCTGTAAAGCCAGATAAATGAAAGCAAACAACATTCCATGAAAGACTACCTAAAAAATAAGGAGAGAAAACCTGTTTTAAACAGCTACTTTTCAACAAATAGCAAATGTAATTGGTAAAGGAGAACAATATGTATAAAAGTATGTAGGTAAAAAGCTTAAAGGTCCAAAGTTTCTATGAAGAGCTTAAACTTCAAGAAATGAAGTCAACGACTGTTGGAAACAATTTGCAATAGACAAGCAAACATCTCTTGCAATGACACAAGATAAGCTGGTTTACTCCAAGCAGTCTCAGCAGCAAGTGAAGAAATAAAGACAATTTATATATCTGGAGAAAACCATAACTCGAAAAGATACATGCACCCCAGCGTTCATTGCAGCATTATTTACAATAGCCAGGACATGGAAGCAACCATCAATGGGTGAATGGATAACAAAGATGTGGTACATATATGCTGTGGAATATTACTCAGCCATAAAAAAAGAACAAAATAATGCCATTTGCAGCAATATAGATGGACCTAGAGATTGTCACACTGAGTGAACTAAGTCAGACAGAGAAAGACAAATATCATATGATATCACTTATACATGGAATCTAAAAAAATGGTACAAATGAACTTATTTACACAACAGAAATAGAGTCACAGATATAGAAAACAAATTTATGGTTACCATGGGGGAAGGGAGGGAGGGATAAATTGGGAGATCGGGATTGACATATATACACTACTATATATAAAATAGATAACTGGTACTTCCCTGGTGGTGCAGTGGTTAAGAATCCACCTGCCAATGCAGGGGACACAGGTTCGAGCCCTGGTCCGGGAAGATCCCACATGCCATGGGGCAACTAAGCCCGTGCGCCACAACTACTGAGCTTGTGCTCTAGAGCCCGCGAGCCACAACTACTGAGCCCACACGCCACAACTACTGAAGCCCACGTGCCTAGAGCCCGTGCTCTGTAGCAAGAGAAGCCACCGCAATGAGAAGCCTGCACACCGCAACAAAGAGTAGCCCCCACTCGCCGCAACTAGAGAAAGCCTGCATGCAGCAATGAAGACCCAACGCAGCCAAAAATAAAATAAATAAATTTTAAAAAATAATAAAATAAAATTGATAACTAATAAGAACCTACTGTATAGCACAGGGAACTCTACTCAATACTCTGTAATGACCTATATGGGAAAAGAATCTAAAAAAGAGTGGATGTATGTATATGTATAACTGATTCACTTTGCTGTACAGCAGAAACTAACACAACATTGTAAACCAACTATACTTCAATAAAAATTAATTAAAAAATAAAAATAATGATAAAAACTATTCTGAAGACACATGATAAAATTTAAATGTATTCAACCAAGATAAAATATATTTTATATTGGTACTTCCAAGCAAATAAAACAGTAACATTACCAAGAGCATACTTTTAAAAAGCAGTATATGCACATAAGAATGAAAAAAAAAAGGTGGATTAGAAAGCACAATAGCTGTCTTTTTTTTTTTATTATTAATTAATTAATTAATTTTTGGCCACATTGGGTCTTCATTGCAATGCGCAGGCTTTCTCTAGTTGCGGTGAGTGGGGGCTACTCTTCATTGCGGTGCGCGGGCTTCTCATTGTGGTGGCGTCTCGTTGCAGAGCACGGGCTCCAGGCACACGGGCTTCAGTAGTTGTGGCACACAGGCCTAGTTCCTCCGTGGCATGTGGGATCTTCCCAGACCAGGGATCGAAGCCAAGTCCCCTGCACTGGCAGGCGGATTCTTAACCACTGCACTACCAGGGAAGTCCCAGCTTTCTTTTTTAAATAAACACTTAACATGAGCTATCATAGTAGACTGCTCTAATGAGAAAGTTGAGAATTTAAAATTATTTTATGGCAAGGCTTTAACAAAACTTTTTATTCACATATGGTTTTGAAATGCAATGTTCAATTAGAAAAATAAAGAGAAAAAGAATTTTAAAAGTAAATATTTTATTTATTAAGAATAATTGGAAAGTGCATAGGTATTAGAAACCAGGAATGGCACAGAAAAGGCACTAAGAAAATATTTGTTGAATGAAAAAAGGGAAGAGTAAAAAATGGAAGTTAAAGGGAAAGAGTGAAGAGGGGTAATTAATATTTATTCAGTGTCTATTATTTTCCAAATACTGTGCTAGATGTTTTACGTTTTCTTGGCCAATTAAATCCTAACCAGCCTTCAAGATAAAATTCATGGAATAATCCATGACACTGCTCTCTTTTCTTTGCACACTTCTATTACAAAATCCATACTGCAGAGTTTAGCACTAATTATAAGTAGTAATCCAGAGGTTTTTGTTTTTTTTTTTTTAGTAATCCAGAGTTTTAAACTAGATTATAAGGTTTAGAAGCCTGGTGGTATGTCTTCTTTCTCTAAAATATATCCCTCATAACAACAACATCTAGAGCATATTTTGGAGCTTAATAAGTATTGTGTTGAATGGCTGAAGCATATATATGAGAGATCATCCCTAAATCAATATTATGACTCAAATAAAGGTCACTTTATAGATAACATTTTTATAGTATTTTCCTACTGATATATGTACACATGCATACCCTTTCTCCACTGTAAAAACAGGGGAGGGCTGGATTGGTTTGATTTACCAAATCAACATGTTTCCTCATGCCAAAACTAAATAAAAATAGATTAAAATTTTCCAAATAATTTTTAAAAGTATAATTTGAAATAGCAAAAGATCACAAGGTAAATACATACGTAACGGTCTAACCTCCATCTGAACCACCATTCATATACGTTGCCTTTCAGTTCGAAACACTTGGACAATGGCCAAAGAGAAAAGATCTTCTCAAATGCACCCTGAGAAGAGGAATCCAGAAAATAAATTAAGATGGTACAAGTGAATACTTGCCTTGCAACTCTATTATAAACTGTCATTTTCTAAACTTAAGATTATATAAGGGTCATACACAATTTTAAGATTCTATTTAAATATTTCATTTGAAAATGTCATTTCATTTGAAATTCATTTGAAAATAAATACATTCTACTAAAGGCTAATAAAGATGATTTAAAACATTTTTGTTAACTTACTTTCACTGCATATGAAAGGCTACTGAGACTGCAAAATAAAACAAACAAACAAACAAACAAAAAACCAAGCTGGTAATTGGAAAATTATTCCATTTAAGGTTTTTAATCTAGTATACAAAAGAGCTAATATTTACTGATCAAAACACAAAAATACAAAATACTTCAGCCAACACAGTATGAATAACCTAAAGGATGATGGTTAAAGTTATAGTTTTTCTTTATCTAAATGTCCTTAATAATCTATAATGAACCATTTGAGTTAAAAAAAATCCTCTGAATTAGTCACCTTACTCAATCAACCATACCCAAATTCCATTACTAGCCTTTGAAACAAAGTTTACAATTTTACTCTGGTCGAGTTAGTGAATGTACCCCCTTATTAATCTGACAGCCTGGAAAATCTGGGAATGAAGGGGCAGAAGTCTTGGGTACATTCCTGCACATTAATGAAGTCTTTCAAAAAAGAGAACAAAAACCTCAATTTCCAGACTAAAGAATGAAGACAAACTCTATTAAGGAAACTCCATTATTAGACATAATGCCACAGGATAAAAAAATGTGTAACATCACAATTTTTAAAAAGGCTAATAAAAATCAAAGCAAAATATGAAAATAGTATTACATTTTAGGTAATACCAAATCTTTAGGTCAGAAGAACTTTATTATTTTAACAAAATGCAATATTCTCCATTTAACTGCAGAATTTAAAATGCTAATAGCTTATAAAAATAGGTTCTATCAAAGCCTTTGCCTCAGAAAATTAAAGATGATTATTACCAAGACTTGCAATGTAAGGTATATACCTATTACATCATATTTCTATATTTTATCTATATATATTAGAGATACATGGCCCTGTAGATCATATATCACATATATGATGTATTTATAATTTAAAAATTTATTTCTCATTAAAAATTTATTTTTTGTATGATTAATAAGCAAGTATTTAATGAGCACCCATTTTGTGAAAGACACTGGGCTATGTACTTTTTTTCTTGTCCAGTGGTCAATACTGTTCCAAAGCTGGGGAAATCTTCTTAATTCTTTCTATTGAACTGCTGGTCCGTGCTCCTTTCTCTCCCTCAGATGAACCAGGGAGTGTTGGGAATTTTAATGAATAATTATCAAGTAATGTGGCAGTTACCTGGCTATTTCTTTATACATTTGCCTATTGCTTCCTTATTATTTTATATATTTCCTGCAAAAAACCTTGGAAGTCAGGCAGAAATAAATATGCTCTATTTCTAAGTATAAAAATAAGTAGGAAAGCCTATAAAACAAACAAAAAAACCCAGCTTTACAGGACTACACACACACACACACACACAAACACACACACACACAATGCTTATATGGCATTGTTACCTGGCACAGCCAGATACAAGACAGAGAGTGTTGGAGATGGGAGTAAACTACAGAGTATGTCACAACTATAGGCATTCAAATTAAAATATTTTGTTATAAATATCATGCTGACCAAATAATATGTCTGTCTGATGGACTGCCAGCAGGTAGCAATTTGCCATCCTGCTAAAATAGCTGAGAAAATCTCAACCATCATAATAGGGGGATAAAAGGGTAGAGATAAGAAAATGACCAAAAGTTTTATTAAGTTAAACGTACTACGTATATACAAACCCCTTTGCTCTGAAGCTGGTTTTATTAACAGCCAAAATTTTACTCTATGCCGTTATGGAAAAATCAAGCTACATTTCGGTGCCATGAATAATGCACAAACCAAGTTGCAAATTCTGTCAAGAGAATTTTGATCTTCACTTAGAAGTAGTGTCTTATAAGAGGCATTCAATAAAAGTTTGATTGATCAAAGTCAACTAAAATGGATTTTGAACAATTGCCAGAGGAAGAGCTTTAAATTGCTCTTACAACAAAAACAGTGGTAACAAAAGTAGATAGGTCTCAAAAGAACCACACTGAGTAGTCAGCTACAGAGTGACACTTTTATTACAGTCATTAAAAAATGAGGCTTAAAATGAGGCTGACTCTTCTCTCATACTTTAATAGATTTGAACTTTACAATAAAATAGAACAAAATATAAACCAAAAAGACTATACAAACCTGAGAATATGCCAAAAAACATATACATAACAGCAAGAAGGCTAGTTTCAACAGTAAGCCAAAATGCCAGAAACAATTTCCTAAGAGAGAAAATGTTTAATTTACTAAGAAATGTAAACTTACATTAGAAAACACATTAAATACTCTCTATTTAACATATTAATACCCTGCATAGCTCTTAAAAATAATTTAAGGCTGCCTACAGGATACAAAAAATATATCTAAGTAGTATAAATTACAAGTAGGACACAAAGGAAGAAAAAAGGTGGAGGGTCCTTACTAGGAATGAGGCTACAACATTAATCTGATACCCCATATACCTGCTATTTATCCACTATAAATATATTTGAAAATACCTCCTAGATTCAATTATACTATTCATTATTGAAAGTTACAACAAAATTTGGAACAATAGGTTCAATGTAACTCTAACAAACACTCACGTTTAATATAACTTAGGTAATACTGCTTAAACATTACAGTTCTAAGGAGAGAGCTTAAGAACTCCCTAGTGGACTAATTTAACCATAAGATGTATTTTAACATATGCATATTTTAAATTATGTGTTCACAGTTTATACATACTGATTATCATTTTATTAATATGCTGGGTTTGTGTTGAGGAATGAAACTACAGAGCCTGTCCAAAGACACAAATGGACATTATTGAACCCTTTCCTAAAGAATTATTTGATATTATAATAGAAGTCAACAGAAAATATTTTTTGATATACAATATTTGGTTGAAAGAGTTAAGTTAAATACATTATTAAAGATAAAAAATTTTCTTTTTCCAAAAAAGGGAGGCTTTTATTTTAATGACATGATCTTGAGGGGAAAAAGCATTAAGATAAATGACTGTGACCTCACTTCGAACATTATCAGACCTGGCTATGTGAAATTTGAAGATGACACCTTCTTAGGGCACTTAGGTTTCCTTAAACGAAAAACAGGTTTATAATAACTGCTTAAAGGGTTGTCTAGAATATAAACTATATTAGTGATTTTTAAGCTTGTTTGACATAATGTTTACTCAAAATCTCAATATATATAAGAAATCAAATAAAGCAGAACTGCCAAGATTGAAGCAGGATGTACAGCCCTGGAGCCCTGTTTGGCTTTCCTCTCTTCTGGCTCTCCCCATTCTGACTCCATACAAGATAGTTTGAAAACGGTTGCACTAGTAGATATGTAAAATGGCTTTGAAAATTTAACTTTAAAAAAAGAGAAAACACATACAATATAAATGCAAACTATTGTTCTGCACTGTTATACTACTTGAACTACTTAACTGTAAAATTTTAAAAACGTAATTTAAGAACGAAATTTCAAAATGTCAATGCTACACATAAATTTAAACTGTCAACATGTCTCAATAAAATAGCCTTTAGCAACTGAAAAGGAACTTACATTGAAAGAATATATTCATTAACATTAGTAAGAGAGTATATTTACCGTTTGCTTTTTTTTGGATTATCTGTGGCCACAGTGCTAAAGTAACATATATGACCATGAACCATACAGTGACCAAGGGGACAAAGTAATAGAATTGATAAGGCCGATCCATTACTATACATAACACCACTACCAGGAAATTGAGACGAAATAAGACCTATTAAAAAGGAGGAGAAAATGGTTTTCATTCCAGGTATGCAAGAAAAGCAGACAGATTCTGACAGAGTATAAATGTTTATTTAAGACTAAAATAATAACTGTACAAGTATGTTTTACTAATCCCTAAAATCACATTTATTTTAAAATCATTGTAAAGAGTTGAATATAAAATATTTATGTATCATTATATTAACTGAATCCCAGCAAAGCACCAACCTGAGCTGTCCTCTGGCTACAACTGCCATCTTGTTAAATGCAGCAAAAGAATTATAAACCTCCTTCCTAGAGCTACAGGTCATAAACAGAGATTAGATTACCTCAACAAAAGGGTGTCCATTTCATCTCTGTTTGATGCTGATTTACCTCATTTGGTATTAAATTGAACATTTTAATAGATACAAAATAATATTATTCAAATTAAAAACTGTCTTTGAAAATCAAAAGTATCTTTGCGACTTTTGTAACAGTCATTTCAGACAGTGTGATGTCAAAGAACACAGAATTTGAGCAGATTAATATTAGAGCTTTATCACTTACAGTGTGACCTTAGGCAAATTATTTAACCTCTCTGAGCCTCAGTGTCCTTGTCTGTAAACATAAAGATCACAACTCAGGGTTGTAATGAAGGGTAAATAAAATAATGTTTACAAACTTCCTAGCACAAGGTAGAAACAAAAAATATTAATCCTCTTCTTAGAGAGAGAAAACATAGCATGTTATAACAATCCCATGTAACTGTACATTTCTACAAAACTAAAGTGAATCAGCAATGTTCTCCCTTTTGCTTTTATCATACATTCATCTAAATTCTATTTTTTCATCCCTCAGTAATAAATTATTTATCTTGATTATTAACCATAGAACATGGAAATAACAAAACTTTAAAGTGCTATTTCATAAATTCAAATTATCTATGGCCTTAAAATAGATATATTTATAGTTTCTCAACAGTTAGGCACAAAAGCATGTTGAAATGAAAGAAAACAAATAACAGTGCATTCCTACCTGACATACTCTATGGATTCCAAAGTCTCCTTTGATCCAAAAGTATGAGAAATGCCCATACCCTGTTTGAAATAGATACGCAGCAACCAGAACCCGAATGTGCATGTACACAGGCAAAAACTGTTGACAAAAATAAACAGGTGAAATACATGCTGACACTAACTATACCTAAATTATCATAACCAGTAAATTTAACCAAGATAGTGGAGCATCATTATCATTCAGCATTATCTCAATGAAAAGATTTATTCTCAAAAATTAAGGCTTGTACCAGGGGTTAAAAAAAGTAGACTTTGGAATCAGAGACCTAGATTCAAATTCTGGTTCTGCCACTTATTAGCTATGTGACTTTAAACTTAAATTTGAGTTTCTAAACTGCAAAATGAGACTATCTTCTCCTTCCTCAAAGGGTCTTGTGAGGAATGAATGAGTTAATAAATGTGAGGCGCTTTGTACATTTCATCCAATTTGAATTAAATATATGATATCCATAATTATTAATCACCATATATATGCTGAATACAAGGTCACTCTGGAGTTCACATTTTCTCAATAAGATAAAAAACAAAACAAAGGGCTTCCCTGGTGGCACAGTTGTTAAGAATCTGCCTGCCAATGCAGGGGACGTGGGTTCAAGCCCTGGTCGGGGAAGATCCCACATGCCCCGGAGCAACTAAACCTGTGCGCCACAACTACTGAGCCTGCGCTCTAGAGCCTGCAAGCCACAACTACTGGGCCCACGAGCCACAACTACTGAAGTCCGCATGCCTAGAACCCGTGCTCCGCAACAAGAGAAGCCACCGCAATGAAAAGCCCGCACACCACAATGAAGAGTAGCCCCCGCTCGCCACAACTAGAGAAAGCCCACGCGCAGCAACGAAGACCCAATGCAGCCAAAAAAAAAAACCCAAAAAAACCCCCAAAATCCTACATTTTTGGCCCCCCTAAATATACACAATTTAGACTTGTAAATAAAATTGTCACATCACTACTTAAAATATTTGATTATTTAGCAAAAATTACATTTAAAAAACATATGCAAACATAATTCAGAAATATTATTTCCCGTCTAATCTTATTTTATAAAACAATTTTATTTTACACTCCTGTATCAATGTTTCATCTTTACCATGAGTTTTCAGAGCATCACATCTTCACTTCTGTCTAAGCTGAAAGAAATATAACATATTTCTAATCTCTATTTTATGGGAGTCACTGGAAATATTATTTCATTTACAAGTCCTAACTCTCTTAACCTTAGAACACTGTCAGATGTCTCCCCACCACCTATTAGTGCTTTAGGTGTATAGTTACGATCTCTAAAACACAGATAGTGTACTGTTTTTTAAAATGATCTTTAAAAGGCTTGTTTAGTGACATCTAACCTTTGTAATTATAAGGCCATTCTTTTAGGAATAATTACTAAATCTATGTAAACATTTTTTTGGCTTCTATTTTATAGACTCATCTGATCACCTCTGTAATTATCCAGCATTAACACTGGTTAGGGCCATTTTAGTTTAACATGTCTTCCCCAAGTGATACTTTGTAGGATAAAATAAGATAATTGAGCAGACGCCTTAAACAGATTTTATAAGGCCTCGAACATATGCATCTTTTGTATATATCCTTGAATGCATCCTTGAACACATCTTTTTCTTTTCTGAGGGATAACATTTTTTTCTGGAAGGAAAACCCCCCTGAATTATAATGTCATAAATTCTTCAACATAGTCTCCACTCTAGCCAAACTGTTAGATTCTCTGTCTCCTAAACTGGTCTTTCTTGTACTTTCCTGTCACCTCTCCTTTGTTTACCTGTTCTTTCTACCCTGGAATGTTCTCCTAACCACATTTTGTTTATACAAATCCTATTTTTCTTTAGAGCCCTGGTCAAATTTTCCAATCTTTTACTCTCAGATGAAAGTCATTTCTCCTTCTTTTGAGTTCCTTTAGCACCAACAATCTATATATTAGAGTTCATATTTATTGCTTTTCATCATTAGTTCTTTTTAAATGTCGTATCATTAGATCAGGAATTTTCAATGAAGGTGTAACATATTAGAATCACTGGGATGAAGGTGGGAATACAGTATTGAAATAGCCTCAAAACTTATCTAACCTAAACCTGTATCTTTACCTCATTCTTGAATGCACTCCTCTAAAATATTCCCTTCAAGTATTTGAGCACTTTTTAATAGCAGAAAACACACAAATTCCCAAGGCAATCCATTCCATTTTCAGATGGTCATTAATTGCTATAAAGTTCCTTTCCATGAAAAGTTGAAATCAAACTCTATGTAAAAGCTACCAAATTAAGCTCTCTAGGGCAGTGCTGTGCGATGAAAATAAAATGTGAGCCACATGGTAAATTTTTAATGTGGCTGCCAGACACTTAAACAGTTAAAAGAAATAAGTGAAATTAATTTTAATAAACATATTATTTAATTCAATATATCCAAAATATTATCATTCCAACATATACTGTGATATTTCATATTTTTTCATACTAAGCCTTTGAACTTTGTATGCATTTATCATAATTAATCATACTTAATCTGATATATATTTCACATTTACAGCACATCTCAATTCCGACTAACTACATTTCAAGTGCTCAATGGCCACGTGTGGCTAGTGGCCACCAAAATGGACAGTCTAACTCTAGAGCCATATGCACGCACTTAATCACTTTTACATCTGATAGTTCTATGAGTATTTGAAAACAGATGTCAAACCGAGGCTAACCATTCCCAATTACTTCAACCATTCTCCATAACACATGCTTTCGAATCCCCTCAAGACTGGGTCTGGGCCTACAATGTTTAGACTTGGTTATATTTAAACAGTAAATACAACCATTTAAATTGAATTAAACACTATCACAACAATTTGCCAAGTTTCTACCAATGTTGGATTATTACAAATTTCATGTAATACTTCTCCCAACTTTTTAAGATATTTTAAACCAACAGAAAAGTTGCAAGAATAGTACAACGAACAACTATTTACCATGCTGAACTATTCAAAAGTATTTGCAGACCATGTGACATCATTCCTAAATATTTTAGCAAGTATCGCCTAAGAAAGAATAGTTTCTTGTAAGAAAAGTTTCTTACATAGTTTCTTATATTATCATTATAATACCCATGAAATTTAATATAAATATAATAGTATCTACCGTACAATCCATATATGAGTTTCCTTGATTGTCCCAGTGATATCCATTATGATTAAAAAAATTTTTTTTTGATTTAGGAACCTTGAACCAAGAATCACACATTGCATTTAGTTTTCATTCCTCTTTAGTCTCCTTTAATTCGAACTGTTTTCCTTTTTGTCTTTCAGGAGTAAAGTATTACTTACAACAAAATTTTAGTATTAAAAGTATATTGAGAATCCTATTTCATTAGAATTAATAGGCTGACTGCTGGTTCTCTTCTTTTTCGAGCCCCACAAATTTTCCCTTAAGACCTTTTATTCAGGTCCCTGAGTTTGGAAGTTATTTACAAACTCTCAAAGGAGAAAAAGCCACAATGGAACACAAAATCATCTACTGTATATACCTAACTTGCTGCACTCTCTGTATTTCATTCACAATATTTTATCCATATCAGATATAAGTTATGTTTAAAAGAATGTTTACACCAACAGTTGCAATCTGCCAGACCATCTGGATTATTTTAATAATTCTCTGTAAATTTTGACATAGTTTCTATTTTACTATAAAAACATGGCACAACTAAAGTCTGACACATTTTACTCAAAATAAAAAGCATTAAGGTTAGGTAATTAAAATAATCATGACCATTAAAAAGTTTTTATGAGGGAAATCCCACAAATATCCAAGAATCAAGTCCCCAAATACATTATAACCCATGCTAATAATGCTTTGCCAGTGTAGATACAAGTAATTTTTAACCACAAAATTCTATACAAATGAACAGGGATATGTTAATTAATCATAACAACTGATCTGTTAATGAAAAGTATGTCCTTCCAGAATATAGATGTTTTTAAATTGTAACCTAGAATGTATTGGGATATAGTCTAAGATGTATTAGAATGCTAGCTCGGCAAATAATTATAATAGAATGCCAAATTGCTTTCATCCTTTGATGATCCAAATCCTTTCTGGAATCAATGAATTGAAGAACTGAATGCCATTAATTCTTTCTATCTGATATATATATATTTTTTTACACAGTACTATTACCCTTTATATGTCAGCAATTAATTATGTCTTAAGTGGCATTTTCTTAAAACAAAACCCTCTCCCCACCCCACTCAAATTAAACTAATCTTTCTTCATATGTCAGAGATATTTCTATGATTCAATATTCATCGTTACTTTTTAGAAAATTTGCTAAATTTATCCTACAAATTCTGAACTGGGCTTATGAACTAATTCTTACTATCTTCATCTCTCCTTGCTTTGGATCTCTTTTATTGTCTTGGTTCTTCCACAGTTACTTGAATTCACTAGGTCCCCTTCAGCTGCAGTGTCACAGGAGTTTTACTGCTGTCACAAATATACATATCATAGCCATACAATTTCAGTAAATATTATACTTCTTCCTCTGCCTTTTGCCCTTCAAACAAGCCATCCATAAAATCACCAGTAATTTTTGAAAATAATAAAGAGACTTAATGAAGAATAACATTAGTATTTCTAATTGTTAGAGATATCTGAAAAACCCTAGTATTATTTATCTTCTTAAATGCTGCAATGGAAATTTCAAAATACTCCTTTCTGGGCAACACTCCCCTATTATCTCAACTTAACATTGACTCAGTGTTAAATGGAATCACTGATTCTATGTTAAGTTACTGTTTACAGACATGTGCTTTATATAAGCAAATAAAGCAATAAAAACCAGTTCAGTAGTTCCCAAATTATGAAAGAATTTGTTAAATTTTTAAAACATATTTTATAGAAATCAGTTTGTACCTTCCCTATAAAAACTTGTGTGAAAGTGGTTATTAGATACCTAGGTTTACTCTTAAAAGCTTGTTTTAAATGTATGTAACTGTAATGTTACAATTCTGAACACATTTTTTCTACCCCTACCAAATCCAAGATGTCCCCATATCATGAGAATCCTAAGTCTAAAAGATATAAAAAGACACCTACGAATAAGGGAAAAATGATTTTGTCCAGGTACAGAGGGCACTAGGTGAGCAAAGGAAGGGTCTTCCATCTCATGGAAGTGGTAATACTTATGAAGTATGGCACATAATACATGGTCAACAACAGCAGACCATCGGTATCTGAGTACTCTGAATACTGGGGCAAGAGAGTTCTAAGTTTTTAAACTTTAAAAATATAAAAATGATTGGTCAAACTTCCTAACATACAGTGAAGGATAGAATATAAAATATAATCATCTAATTTGATTTCTTTTAATAGTAACTTGCCTATTCTAACTCCTTTGCAATTAAGTATCATCTAGAAAGTTTCTTGATAACTTTAGTTGTTCAGCAGGACATGAAACAATACCCTTAGATTATTAGCTGTTCCTACTACATTAAAATTAAGGCAAAGTAAATACAAATTATTGCTTTATCTTTAAAAAAATAATTATTTTGCTTTTAAGACTATACATTCTCAAAGAGTCAGATGGGAGGAGAAAAATGGGAAGACAGAAAAATTGGGTGGGAAATAAGAAGGGTCTCCAAATGGTAGAGAATATAAAACACAAAAGAATTGGTGCCCTTAAGGAAACATTAAAGTGACATTATTTCCTATATTTTCAGAACTTAAATTCAAAATACTTACTGTACTTGCTCCAGAGATATGATAAATCAAAATCACAAGTTGCATCCAGCCTTTCCATTCATCTGTTTGTTCTCTATTTAACACTTTAGTCTGTGTAAAAGAATCAAAATTTGTTTTAAAATTCTTCATGAAGCTATTATTTGGACAGTATACATTAAATATGTTAACATTTTTCTCATAGGATATAAAGCTAATGCTTCTTTCAAAAGAACCTTGGGGGAAAAACAGTTAAAGATTGTCATTTTATTTCTTGATAAAAGAGATAATAAAACTATTTAAAGTATAATATGAATTTGAAAATGAATATAAAAGAGACTTTAAATATTTAAGTTGATACTTATGGTTTTATATTAAGATTACTTTTAAACTATGACAGATGTGTTTGTAAATCTAAAAAAATGTCATTTTATAATTTTCTTTAAGAAAATCTTAGAATTTCAGTTAGAAAAGATCTTACAGTTCTTTTATACTTTATTGTGAAAAAAAAAAAAGCTCCTTTATTATACTTTATTTTCTCTAGAATATTCCCACTGGAAATGAAGAACTGATTAATCATCCTCATATGAAAGTTATGTCTTACAATAGAATTTATTAATTCAAATAAATCATGACTTATAAAGGAGTTACATTAATATTCTGAGCAATTACAGCAATACTAAAATAGGAATTCAGAAGATTATGAACAGTGCCCACATTATTATGTAAGTTCTAATTTGTGTGTACATGTCTGACTATATACACATATAAATATAACAAGTGTTTATTAGTATAATTATATGTTTTTAACTTATAAAAGATAATAGTATCTCATGTTTGAAGACCATTACAAAATTGGGAGCACCTCAACTTTCTCCATCCTCAAGCAGGCAAAATGACACCAAATCATGATATCTTTTTCACAGGTCATTATTTTCCAGCTTTTCAACAATCTTTATGAAACTCTGAACTTTCTCTAAACTGTTTCAAAAAAGCAACAGTTAAGAGTCCGCTAAGTGAAGTACAGCTGCAATATTCCTTCATCCTCTTCTATATATGTAAATGTTTGTATATTATGGCATGATAAATGATATTATTTCTTTAATCTACACTTTGTAATGAGATGAAAAGGATAACATGAACTAAAAAGAAAATGACTCTTACCTCCTTAGTATTTTCATTGTAAAATACTCCCAAAACCAAGATGTAGATAATTGGAATAAAGAAAGTTGAATGTGTATAAAATTTGTTTTCCTTCATAAATAGATTTGCACGGTCACATATATAGAAATAAGCCATGATCAGGCCAAGTTTGCAGAAAGACTGTAAAAGTATTCCTAATGGAGACACTGGGGGATTGATAATATTCTTCTTTTCTTCTCCACTTTCCAAATCAGTACAAGGCTTATTCTTCTGATGAGCATTACGATGAATTATATAAAAAATTAAATATCCAATAATAGATAAAGTGAAAAAACAAGCAGCTAGCTTCTGTAGGAGAGTAAGAGGAGGCCGGGGTTGACAACAGGAACCATCTACAGGCTTCAAAATCTTATTGCAATACACGTTCATAAGAATCATTGCACTCTGTGAACAAATCAAGTTATTTCATTATTATCTTGTCAGTAATGTATTTCCCATTAGATTTTCTCCTGTGAATACTACCGTTTCAGCACTGAAACCAAAATGCTTTTGTACTTTATGCTACGATTTCCCAAACACTCATGTAAATAATGGTATTCCTTCAATCTGTAAATAACTAGTTCAGGGTTTTTCCAACTTCTTGGGTTATTAACCATAATGAAAAATTCATTTTAGAATGTGACTCAGAACACATATATGGGAAACAATACCTATCCTTACTACTTGGAATGCATCTGACTTTTTTCCATTCTATTCTTTAAAAAAAGAAAAAAATGCTGATTTCATGGCTGTTAATGGGCTGTGACCTTTGGTTACAAAAATACTGACAGATGTCAAGGACCAAAGAAATTTAATTAGCAGATTTTCAATACAAAAGATACCAAGATACTTAAGATAGAGTCCCAGTCTTTAGATGTGAAAAAAGAATATAAAATAACTGCCACCAAAAATAATTAATTCTTAGCTAACAATATTTATAATATGCCCTTCATTTGGTTTACAGTTTATGGATCACTTAGGATTCAACAGTTTTAAGATTTCTAATTTTAAATAAAGTGTAGAATCTTCAACATGGTTTCATTATAATAAAAATATTCTAGGCAAGCTGTTAAGTATTTCTAGTTGAAGGTTCAGTCAAATCTAGTTTATGAAAACTTTATAGTTTAGGTACCCCTAGAACTCTTAAGATGATTATATTATTTAAGCCTAAAACATTCAAAGTACTCAGTTATTTAGAAAATCTCATTCTCTTAGCTCTGAGACTTCAGGAGACTCTGAGCCTGGAACTCTTGCAGATACTAGCCTACAAACTCCATCCCAAGGTTCTTAACCAGTTCCAGGGAGTCCACAAAGCCCCTGAAAAAATATGGAGAACCGTGTGTGTGTGTATGCAGACATGTATTTTTCTTCAGGAGAGGAATAGAACCATTACTTTTTATCAGATACAGGGTTATGTGATCCTCAAAAAGGTTAAGAACCACTGCTTTATAAGAAAACAATAACTCTAAATAATATCTATTGTACTATGTGTGAAAATTTATAATTATGCAGTTCTCTTTTGTACTTAACCTAAAATCCTTTTCCACCCATCAATCTGGATTTGTTCAGTATCTACTTTGTACATTGAATCATGCTTAGGGTATCAGAACTAGAAGGAAATAATAAAAATCATTCTATATATTAAAAAAATGTGCTCTTCACAGAAGTTTAATCTTGTAAATTTAAGGTTCAAGGCAAAGAGAGTATAAAGCAGTAGTTTTCAAACATGAGTGTGCTGAGAACTTATAAGCTTTATATGAAACAAGGGATATTAAGAGTAACTAGCACTCCTAAATGAAGTCGCATTTCCTCCCTTCCATAACTTTCTCCCTTAGAGTATACTAAAACTCTCACTTATATATTCAGCTAGGTGATGGAAAGCACAATTATTTCTAGATCTATGTTTAGATAGAATAACTGCAAGTAATTAAGACTGCAATTAAATTATTTATTACCACGTTATAGTGACATATAGCCATAACCAATTAGATATTACGGTCTGTACTGACAGATACAAGAATTCTTACAGTTTCTCTGCTTGATTCAGGAAGATGTAAGCCATCCAAAGATTCCATGATGGTTTCTTGAGCAATTAATTTGGAAACACTGAACATCTTAACATTCGATTTAGAATTTCTGGTGCTGCTATTCAAAATACTGATTGCAGCTTCATTGTAGGCATCTATCTTCTCATTAGTGATCATTTTCCTATTTTCACTTAATAGATCTTCATAAACAGGATCTGCACATGAAACATATTTTTAAAAATACACTTAAAAATCCCTACTGGTAGAAATTATAATCATGCAAGTTAGTTAACTGCATTTCATATTTTGTTGTTAAAGTTCAGAGAATTCCAAGCACTTAATAATTCTTTTTAAAATAAAGTTGGCCAAGGTTTACAATAGATTTCCTATCCTGTATTCAATTTTTGAATCAATCCATAACCCTCTTAAAGTTAAAGAACTTTTATACCTCTTCTCTCTTAGGTACACAGCTTTCAGGAAACACTTTTATGTTCTAGCATGTCTTAAGAGTTTAAAAATTTTGGATGCTGGGTTATAGCAGGTAACCGGAGTTTAAAACTGGATTATGGAAGATGGCCTAATTAAGAATAGCAGCCAATCTTTTTTTCCTCCTGTTGCTGATTCATTTTGCAAACTTTGTTCACACAATTAGGAGGTAATATTATTAAGGATCGAGGTCTTTTATCACTTACCATAAATCATTTAAATTTAACTTTTTCCTCACTTTAGTAATAGAAAGGTTAACAATGAGTCTGTAAATGAAATAGGGATTTTGGAAGAGATTATCACCACCGTGTTGTTTCTCTCAGCTTGACATTAAACTTGGAAACAATCATAAGAGTTTCTGACAAACAACTTGAATTGCTAAAATACCCAAGACATTTCATATTGTGCTAGGCATTAAATAATGGACATTCAATAAACTCCTGAAATGAGTTGATCTAATGTCAACTTTCTCTTAAAGAATTTCATTACCAAGTATAAACTAGCTGGTTTGAATTTAAATATATTGTCGATTCCAAAGAATATTTACTTCCAATGAACATAATATTATGAACCAGACAATTTTTTCTCTATTTCCCTATCACAATAAATATACTTGGTAAGAAATTAAAAAATCAGAGGCAAACATCTTATTTGCCTTTAGGACTTATTCTCTTTGTTATATTCTGCAGCTGTTCTACCTGCTAAGGTTCCTTGGAGAACCTCTTTATTTAATATTAATTTTTTTTTACTTATTATATTTATTAGTCTGTCTATTCCTTAAGTTCAAAACAGGAAAGCAAATAGCTCAAATTTATTCTAATTTTTCAAACCTTATTTCAAAATTTATTCTCATAAAGTAGTAATTCTGCTTCTTGAAATAGAAGATAATAGAAACCTATGTCTCAAAATATATACAAAATGACATTTTTTTCATTACTTATCCCTTACCTTGTAAGACCCAATAAACATCACTAGTCTTTGCCAATTTTTCTAAAAGTGGTGCTATGGAGGTAATGTTCATTTTATATTGGGAAAGTGCTTCGTTGCTGCCATTGTGAATTTTAATAGACCACTAAGAGGAAGTAAAAATTAAGCATTAATTCAGTATTTGTCACAGAAAAATTAAAGTATATAATTTCCTCTATTGTAACAAAGGTTATTATTTTAAGATAATTCCCATTCTTATTCAATATTAGAATAAAGTATGGTCAAATTATTTCATGAAATGTATGAAGGCAGTTATAAAAAGCTGATATAAAATTAGACTTTCAATGTATAACGTTCAAGAAGAACGTAATTTTAGATATAAAATAATATTGACATTTACCATCAAATTTCCTAAGTTCATTCAGATCTTTTTAAAAAATTATCCATCTAACTAATTAATAGAAATAGGAATTAAAATATAAGTATAATCAAGAATTCTATATAACATCAGTTAATTTTTTCTTAGCATGTTCTTAAGTATGAAACAAAAATCATTATGTAAGAATCAGTTAATAACTTACTGTGGCAGCTCCTGCTACAACCACATGGGGCTTTGCAACAGAATCCTGAAGAAAGAAAAATCTTTATAATAGTGTTATATTCAGTTCAGGAAATTAACGCAAGTAATATCCCTTAATTTTTTCCCTTAAATTTAAGTTCTTCTTCTATTTAAATGCATTTTAATTTTCTAGGGTTCCTTATCAGATTCTTGTTACAATAAGATGGACACCCCATGCCTAAAACCTTACATGGTTATATGACTATACAGGATGGCATGAGGCTTGTATGGCTAATTCTTTGGTGTTCTTTAAAACAAAAACAAAGACAAAAAAACACTACTGAAATCTAACACAGCCTAATATTATTCTGAATTCTGAGTAAACTGTGTAAAGCTCTAGTATATTATGTCAGCCAATTAAAAAGTATTCTTGGAAGCCTACAGGGTATACAGTTTAAGTGTTAAATAAAATGCAGTGCTCTAAAGAAACATGATCTTTTGGGAAAGCCAATCTAGTATGTATTTAACAAAGTAAACTGATAATTATTATAGACCATAATGTGGAAAAAAACCGAGTAATTTGGTAGAGATCCTCACCTAGTGCAAATTATACTATTAATAATACTACCAGTTATATAGTACTTAGTAATTTACTAAGTATTTCTCTTAAATTAGCTCATTTTAATATAGATTCTTGCCACTTGTTAGATAGGCAGGAAGATATTATACATATCTTATAAAAAAAGGCTATAGGGACTTCCCTGGTGGCGCAGTGGTTAAGAATCCGCCTGCCAATGCAAGGGACCATGGGTTTGAGCCCTGGTCTGGGAAGATCCCACATGCTGCGGAGCAACTAAGCCCGTGCGCCACAGCTACCGAGCATGCGCTCTAGAGCCCTCGAGCCACAACTACTGAGCCCATGTGCCACAACTACTGAAGCCCAGGCACCTAGAGCCCGTGCTCTGCAACAAGAGAAGCCACCACAATGAGAAGCCTGAGCACCGCAATTAAGGGTAGCCCCCGCTTGCCCCAACTAGAGAAAGCCTGCGTGCAGCAACGAAGACCCAACACAGCCTAAATAAATAAATAAATAAATAAATAAAATTAAAAAAAAAAACAACAAAGGCTATAGACTCAGAAAGGTTTATAGCTATTGCTGAGGCCTGGCAGGGACAAAGCCAGAACTTAAGTCTTCTGACTACTGGGTTCAATGCATCTTCCACAACATAGAAGATCTGATAATACAATCATGTGCACAAGAAACAATTAAAAACAAGAAATCAGAAAAAGTCCAACCCATATATAAAAATAGAAATGACAGTCACTGTCTCATTATGAAGGTAAAACATGCTCAGTGGAGAAAACTATGAAAGCAGAGAAAAGTAATAACAAAATTAATCTATTTCTCGTCAGAGATATTCCAGTTTCCAGTCTAGCATGCTCCATCTTACATTGCTACTTCAGTGAAACTTTTTCCTCATCCGTAGGTGGCTCCCTTTCTCACTCTTCACAGTGGTTATCCCAAATTATTTTTCCCTTACACAGGTCCCTCCTGTCCTCCTCCTCACTTTTGGCATAAAGCCTAATTCTCAAACTTCACAGAGAAAACAGAATTCATCTGGCTTGTGTGCTCTTGCCTTCCTTCCTCCATTCTTACAACTTTGTCCATATGCTCACCCAGTCTACCTTCCTCTGACAGGAGAGTAAACAAAATATGTTCCTATTCTGCTTAATGGCTAGTCCATTGCTCTGCGTTTATATCTCCTCCCTTTTTACTTCTGGAGCTATATCCATAAGTTATCTCCTCAGACTCCTGAATTATCCATTTCATCCTTCTCTACTCTTCTTTCTTCCCTCAATCCACAAAATGTTAAATCATCTTTATCCTCAAAAAATGCTCCTTCAATCCTGTCTCACTCTCAAATTCTGCCCGTTCACACTCTTGACCAACAGATTACTTGGAAGAGCATTCCGCTTTCACTATGCTGATTTCTATATCTCTCATTTATGCCTCAACTTATCATGTTTAGATTTTGAATTAACCATCCATTAAAACTGTCCTCAGAGCCCATTAATGAACTCTGAATTGCCAAGTCCTGTAGTTTCATTCTACCCTATATAGTTCCTAAAGTGACACTACTATCCACTTTTTAAAACTCTTTCCTTCCCTGTGTGTGATATTACAGTTATTCTTCTTCTGCTTTTCCTCTTACCCCTTTTACTACCTCCTCTCATAATCTTTTTTATAGTTCCATTCCTACACTCTCTTATTTAATCTATACTTGCTGCCTATTCAATTATTTCTATTCAAGTCACCTCAAATATCAACTCACTCCATACCAAGACTCCCCAAATCCATCTAAGTAGCTCAGACTTAATGACTACCATTCACCGACAGAATTAAATCTAAGTTGCTGGTTTCCTTAATTACTTATATCTGTCACTCACCTAGAAGCTCTTTGAGGAGAGGAACTCTGTTATGTTAACCAGGGTATCAACAGTGTTTAGCCTGGTGCCTAAAATATGGCAGCTGATTTATAAATATCTGTTGGATAACAGTAGAGTTGTTTAAATTCAACTTTGCTTTTATGCCTGTAAGTATCTGTAAGGCTGTTTCAGTTCATAAGTATATCTTTCTAATCCACTGTTCTTCTAGAAATATTATCTCCTCTGTAAAGCTTTCTTAGATCCTCACTACTCTAAACAACCCTCATTCTAAGTGCCTCTCTCCATGGTGCTTTCATAGTTCTTTGCGCTCAATTCTACTGTTACCCTTCATATTATCATACCTTTATTCATAAGAAAGTCACTATCTACTAGATTGCACATTCCTCAAGGCCTGAGACTGGGGCTAATTCCCAGTCACATTCCTAGTACCTAGAACAAAGCTAGTAATAGTACATACATAATAAAAATACAGAACTTTGTATTCTCAGGATCTAGCAGCTTATTATGGAAATATTAAAAAATAAATACATAAATACATGCATACATATATACTCTTTGATTGAAACCAATGAACTAATCAATCTCAGGTAATTACATGGCCATCTATCCCAATAAGTTGAATCTTTCCTCTCCCCCAATAATCATAAGGAGTTTTACAACAGAATCTAAAGCTCCAAAAACCAGTGTTAGCAAATTATAAGAACAGAAGATCTGAATATGCAATATATCTCCAGGTTAGTAAATAACAAAGGTTTTTTGTGATCTTGCCTGACTTATAAATTATGTTACACTGATGTTTGTTTAACTGTGAATTTCTACTACTTTAATGGATATACTTTCAGGTCCAGCACAAGGTAAAACACATGTTTAAATCATCTGAAATATACTCATAACATTATACTTCTGGACATTTAAAAACACATCAATAAAAACAAAACAAAATTATGTGAGATCCCAATTTTCCAGAAAGTTGAATTCTAGAAGTGGTCTGCATGTTTGTTTTTTGAAAACTTAAACATTTTCTTAAAGAAACAAAGTTAAAAATGTTGACTAGGTTCTCACTGGATCCTACCAAAGTCTATTTGGTTGCTGTACTAAACACTTATTGTGAAAAGAAGCAAAGAAAAATATCACTGCAACACAAGTAATTAAGCAAAACAAGGTCAACAAAATTGAATATTGTTTTACCAATCCCAAATGCAAATACCTCTGGAAAAGAATACAGGTTTAATTAAAGGACTGACAAGGAGCTATATGGAGAGACTATGGAAGTTCTAAAGTGAACTTGTGAGAAGTTAGGGGTTTTCTGAGGTTAACAGCATACTGGCCTTATATCTAATTTATCTCCAAACATTACGAGCCAAAACACATTAGGCTCGACTTTTAGGTCACAAATATAATGATAAAAGGGAAAAAAACAGGATATTAAAAAAAAAAGTTTCCTGAAGTATCAGGACATGAGTTTGAAGAACAAAGTGGACAAATGCTCAAGAGAATGTATATAGTGCTAGAAAGATTATCTGAGTTTGAATTAACCGAGCTACAACAGTAACAGAAAGTTTTAAATCAGTAAAGTGTGGTATAAGCATAATCACCATAGGGTTAGAATGGTGATAACAGAGGTATTGGATCAAAACTTTGTTCTCTCAGTAAAGTGATAATCAACCCAGCATGGTCGAAATCAAAAAGGTTGGTATAAAGTACAGGAGAATGGGACAGGTGAATATGGGAGAATGAGCTTTCAAAATCTGATTGCTCAAAACCAGCAAGGCCTATATTTTCAAATACAGACCTCAGTCCACACTTTGATACACTGTTTCATAGAACCATTAACCTCTGGATGCCACAGAAAATCCTAAAAGAGAAATGTAAGAAAAGAAGTCAAAGAAAATATTGTATCCACCATTCAAAATAAACTTTAACATATCTCTTATAGAGTACTTAAAACACTACCTTATCTACAATATCTTCATCTCTCATCTCATTTTGGCAAGAATCTCACAATAGTTCTCCTTACGTCCACTTGTTGCTTTTCTCTAAAATATTCCCCACATTTTAGTCAGAGTAATGTTTTAAAATTTTAAATCTGATCTTGCCACATCCCTGCTTAAGTATTCAAGGACGTTCAATCAGTTGCCCTGAGAATAAATTCCAAAGTCCTTAAAATTCCTAAGAAGCTGCAGGATCTGGCCTCTGCCTAGACATTCTGTCTTTTCTCCTGCCATTTCCCCCGTGCTAAGTGTCCTGTTGGTTCTCATTCAGCTCCTGCAATGCTCTATGCGCTCCTTTTTCTCCAGGGCTTTGTTCCAGTTCCTTCTGCCTACAATGTTCATAAATTCTCCCCCTAAGCCTAACTAGCTTGAGGCCTCAGTTAAAACATTATTTCCTCAAGGAGGAAAACTACTTTTAATAATTCCTTGTTCTGTACATTTCTATTGCCCCACTTTTTCCTTTTTGCCATCCTTATCCCATGTTTAATTGCACATAGAAAACTATAATGACTCATCAACTCCATTAGATCTAGGACATTGTTGTCTTGATCCCCATCTGGATTCTCAGTATTAGAAGTCACCTGTGACTGGGAATTCAAGAAATTAATATATGTTCTTTTATGAACTTTGATCCTAAATGCATACTGGTTTCAAATTAACGTACAAGATTATTTTTTTCCTGGATAAAAATTTGAGAGACCAAATTTTCTATGTTATTACACAAAATAGTGCACACATTTATTAAATTATCTTACTCTACTTATCTGCTCTCAATACACTGAAATACATTTAGCATGTTCAAAGCATTAGCTGATCTGCAAATAAATTAACCAATGAATAGTTTCAACATTATAACATTTAGCTTACTGTTATATGAACTTACCACTTTAACTGATGCAGTCTTGTCTTCAAAAGGAATGTTTTCATGCTGCCATAAAAAAGGGGGAGAGACAACAGAGAAATATTAATGTGTAGATTAACTGTATGTAAATAATTCCTCCTTTAGCTGCTTTTGTTGACTCATTTGTACACCATATCCCAATTAACTACATTCAACCTGAAGGGGAAAAGACCTGCATAGACTACCAAAAAATAAGAGATATTCAACTGTTTATCTGTGATCTTCAACATCTAAGATGTAGTTTAAAGATAAAACTCCAACTATGAATAAGCAGGTATGTGAACACGCCTATATAAATTATCTTTTTGCCAAGCTTCCCATGATTCAAATTTAGTCCTAGTATTATTATCTATGGTAGAGACTGATTGCTGCCAATATAATATGGCTAGATGTAATATGGGTCATTTCCAGGCTGAAGTTCCCAGGGCAATTCTAGTCTCTGCCTTAACCTGATACAGAGACTGACGAGGTTGAATGTCCCAAATGGCACAACTAGAAAATAGTAAAAATTTCAATAGCAAAAATCCCTGAATGACTGCATGGAGCAAAGCCCCTTGCCAAACCACTTAGGACAAGCAGTGCTAAGTATTAAGATTGTAGCATGGTTTGTTGCTGCAGCAACATCTAGTCTCTTCTCACCAATATACTAGTACAGGCCCTGTCTAAACAGGAATGGACATATATGACTCTAGGTTATTGTAGATTTCACTTAGAAGGCAGTAAATAAATAGTCCAGTTGTAGAAAAAAATTAAAATCCAGAGACTACAACTTCTTGTAACTAAGTGTTCCATAAAAAGAATAAAAATCCTTTCATAGTTAAATATACAGGATGGAACAGGGGTGGTTAATAAGAAGCTAATTCTCTTCCTAAAACCAAGGTTGAAATGTTTTCATTAATTTACCCAGACAGTATTTGTTTTTATAATGAAATAAAGTTTGCTTTTATCAACAAGTTAAATTTTAAAATTCTTATTAGTCCTGCTTAAGCATCTTTTCCCAAAATGACTTTTTTTAAAAAAAATTTTTATTGGAGTATAGTTGATTTACAATGTTGTGTTAGTTTCAGGTGTACAGCAAAGTGAATCAGTTATACATATACATATATCCATTCTTTTCCCATATAGACCATTACAGAGTATTGAGTAGAGTTCCCTGTGCTATACAGCAGGTTCTTATTAGTTATCTATTTTATATATAGTAGTGTGTATATGTCAATCCCAATCTCCCAATTTATCCCTCCCCACCCTATCCCCTGGTAACCATAAGTTTGTTTTCTATATCCGTGACTCTACTTCTGTTTTGTAAATAAGTTCATTTGTACCTTTTTTCCCCAAAAGGACTCTTGAGGCCATTAATTCAACAGAACTTCAAGGTATGATATATGAAAAGAGTTTTCTTGGTCAAATAAGTCTGGGAAATACTGGGACAGAGAAAATTATATAGGTGTTCTCCTCCTACTCCATCCTAACCTTTAACAAATTCTTACTCAGAGAAATCGTGTGTCATGAAATTTCTTTTTCCTTTTTGCATAGCACAGTTAATTCAATCAATTCAATCTTTGTTTCATTATTTTAATATAACATTTGCTATATACAAAATAATATATCACATATATGTAAGTCACAAGGCATAGTAAAAATAAGCACTTGTGAATCCATGGCACAAATCAGAATATTACCAACACATGGAATGACCTATGTGGCCCTCTCCCTCTCAAATTCCTTGCTTTGCCCAAAAAGAACAACCATCTTGAATTTTATTTTGCTTTCTTTTTTATTATACAGTTTTGTCATATGTATATTCATCCTCAAATGATATACTGTTCTGTTTTGTTGGCTTTCACTCCAACTTTTAATTTTGAAAAATTTCAGACTTATTATAGCAAAGTTAATACCCTTTACCAATGGTTAATATTTTCTACACTAGCTTCACGTGTCTCTACGCACCACATGTATTGGGTGGGCCAAAAGGTTACTTCTGTTTTTTCCGTTAGGTGGCTCTAGTAGCACTTAGTTGTCTTTAACTTCATTTGAAACAATTTTGTTAGATTGTATGTGACAGTTATCATATCAGCGTGCATTTAAAAAAAGACATCAAAATTGGTGAATTTTTGTGTAGCCATTTTAATATTGAAGATGGAAGAAAAAAGCGACGTTTTTGGCATGTTATGCTTCATTATTTCAAAAAGCAAGTGAAATGCAAAAAAAGATTTGTGCAGCGTATGGAGAAGGTGTTGTGACTGATCAAACATGTCAAAAGTGGTTTGTGAAGTTTCATGCTGGAGATTTCTTGCTGGACGATGCTCCACGGTCAGGTAAACGAGTTGAAGTTGATAGCAATCAAATCAAAACAGTAATTGAGAACAATCAGTGTTATACCACACAGGAGATAGCTGACATACTCAAAATATCCAAATCAAGCTTTGAAAATCATTTGCACCAGCCTGGTTATGTGAATCACTTTGATGTTTAGGTTCTATGTAAGTTAAGAGAAAAAGACCTTTACCATATCTCCGCATGTGATTCTCTACTGAAATGTAATGAAAATGTTCTGTTTTTAAAACAAATTGTGACAGGCGATGAAAAGTGGATACTGTACAACAATGTGGAATGGAAGAGATCGTGGGGCAAGCGAAATGAACCACCACCAACCACACCAAAGGCCGGTCTTCATCCAAAGAAGGTGATGTTGTGTATATGGTGGGATTGGAAGGGAGTTCTCTATGATGAGCTCCTTCGGGAAAACCAAACGATTAATTCCAACAAGTACTGCTCCCAATTAGACCAACTGAAAGTGGCACTTGACGAAAAGCATCCCGAATTAGTCAACAGAAAAATGCATTATCTTCCATCAGGCTAACACAAGATCACGTTTCTTTGATGACCTGGCAAAAACTGTTACAGCTTGGCTAGGAAGTTCTGATTCATCCGCTGTATTCACCAGACATTGCACCTTTGGATTTCCATTTATTTAGGTCTTTACAAATTCTCTTAATGGAAAAAAATTCAATTCCCGAGAAGCCTGTAAAAGGCACCTGGAACAGTTCTTTGCTCAAAAAGATAAAAAGTTTTGGCAAGATGGAATTATGAAGTTGCCTGAAAAATCGCAAAAGGTAGTGGAACAAAAGGGTGAACACATTGTTCAATAACATTCTTGGTGAAAATGAAAAATGTGTCTTTTATTTGTACTTAAAAAACCGAAGGCAGTTTTTGGCCCACTCTATACATAGCTCTTCTCCTTTGCTGAACCATATGAAAGTAAACTGCAGACATAATAACAATTTCACCCTTAAATACTTAAGTACACATCTCCAAAGAATATGTACATTCTCTTACATAACTGCAATACTACAGTCCCACCTAAGAATCTGACATTGATAAAATATTATCTAATTTAATATACAGTGCATGTTCAACTTTCCCTAATTTCCCAATAATGTCTTCTCTATAGTTCTTATATTTTAATCTAGAATTCAATTAAAACCAGGTATTGTGTACCCGATTGGAGACAAGATGGTGGAGAAAAAGGACCTTGAGTCACCTCCTGTCACGAGAACATCAAAATCACAACTAACTGCTGAACAACCATGGATTAAAAAAAGACTGGAACCTACCAGAAAAGATATTCTACATCCAAAAACATAAAGAAGAAACCCAACAAGACAGTAGGAGAGGCACAGTCATGATATAATCAAATTCCATATCCTGGGTGGGTGACCCACATGGAGAATAATTATATCACAGAAGTTCTCCCACAGGAGTGAGAGTTCTGAGCTCCATGTCAGGCCCCCAGCCTGGGGGTCTGGCATCGAGAGGAGGAACCCCCAGAGCATTTAGCTTTGAAGGCCAGTGGGGCTTGACTGCAGTAGCTCCACAGGAATGGGGGAAATAGAGGGCACACATAAGGTCTTGTGAGCACCAGGACCCAGGACAAAAACAGTGACTTCATAAGAGTCTGGACTGGACCTACCTGCTGGTCTTGGAGGGTCTCCTGGGAGGCTTGGGCAGCTGTGGCTCTCTCTGGGGTCATAAAAGCTGGTGGTGTAATATTGGGGAGTGTTCCTCTACTTGAACTCTTGCTGGAGACAGACATCTTTCTTGGGTAATTAGTATCAAGACTAGGTCCCACCTAACAGCCTGTAGGCTCCAAGACTGGAACACCTCAGGCCAAACAATCAACAGGCTGGGAACACAGCCCCACTCATCAGCAGACAGGCTGCCTAAAGACTTCCTAAGCCCATAGCCACCTCTAGACATGCCCCTTGACATAGCCCTGCCCACCAGAGGGCCAAGACCCAGCTCCATTTACCAGTGGGCAAGCACCAGCCTCTCCCACCAGAAGTCTGCACAAGCTTCTAGACCAGATTAACCCACCGTAAGGCAGACACCAGAAGCAAGAAAACTACGATCTGGCAGCCTGTGGAACCAAGTCTGCAAACGCAGGTCAGAACCTACCCTGGGACCAGCTGGTCACTGGACCTTGGGTAATGAGAGGGAAAGTGTACTGCTGGGACACACAGGACATCCCCTATAGGGGGCCACTTCTCCAAGGTCGAGAAACATAACTAAACTTCCACATACATAAAAATACAAATAGAAATTCAGACAAAATGTGATGGCAGAGGAATATGTTCCAGATGAAGGAAAAAGAAAAAAACCCAGAAGAACTAAGTGATGTGGAGACAGGCAATCTACCTGAGAAAGAGTTAAGAGTAATGATTGTAAAGATCATCCAAGAAATCAGGAAAAGCATGGATGCACAGAGCAAGAAGGTACAAGAAGTTTATAGCAACGAGTCAGAAAATATAAAGAGCAACCAAACAGAGATGAGGAATACAGTAATTGAAATGAAAAATACACTAGAAAGAATCAACAACAGAATAAATGAGGCAGAAGAATGGATAATTAGGTAAGTGAGCTGGAAGACAGAGTGCTGGAAATCACTGCTGTGGAAAAGAATAAAGAAAAAAGAATGAAAAAAAACAAGGACAGTTTAAGAGACCTCTGGGACAATGTCTAATGCACCAACAGTCACATGATAGGGGTCCCAGAAGGAGAAGAGAGAGAGAAAGGTCCTGAGAAAATATTTGAAGAGATAATAGCTGAAAATTTCCCTAACATGGGAAAGGAAACAGTCACCCAAGTCCAGGAAGCACAGAGAGTCCCATATAAGATTAACCCAAGGAGGAACATGCCCAGAAACACAGTAATCAAACTGACAGAAACTAAAAACAAAGAGAAAATATTAAAAGCAACAAGGGAAAAGCAACAAATAACATACAAGGGAATCCCCATAAGACTATCGGCTGATTTTTCAGCAGAAACTGTACAGGCCAGAAGGGAATGGCATGATATATTTAAAGTGATGAAAGGGAAACACCTGCAATGAAGAATACTCTACCCAGCATAGCTCTCATTCAGATTTGACAGAGAAATCAAAAACTTTACAGACAAGCAAAAACTAAAAGAATTCAGTACCACACAACCACCTTTACAACAAATGCTAAAGGAATTTCTTTAGATGGAAAGAAAGGCAACAATTAGAAACAATAAAATTATGAAATGGGAAAACTCACCAGTTAAGGCAAACATAGAATAAAGGTAGCAAAACACCCACATGCAAATATAATACCAAAACCAGTAACTGTGAGAGAAGGAAAGTACAAATGCAGGATATTTGAAATGCATTTGAAATTAAGATATCAGCAACTTAAAACAATCATGTATATATATAGACTGCTATCAAAACCTCATGATAACCACAAACCAAAAAACTATAATAGATATACATCCAAAAAAGAAAATAGACCTATAAACACAAATCCAAAACAATGGCAATAAGAACATACATATCGATAATTACCTTAAATGTAAACAGAGTAACTGCTCCAACCAAAAGACACAGACTGGTTGAATGGATACAAAAACAAGACCCGTATATAGGCTGTCTAAAAGAGACCCACTTCAGATCTAGAGACACATACAGAATGAAAGTGAGGGGATGGAAAAAGGTATTCCAAACAAATGGAAATTAAAAGAAAGCTGGAGTAGCAAGACTCATATCAGACAAAATAGACTTTAAAATAAAGAATGTTACAAGAGACAAAGAAGAACACTACAGAATGATCAAGGGATCAATCCAAGAAGAGAAGATAACAATTGTAAATATATATGCACCCAACATAGGAGCACCTCAATATATAAGGCAAATGTTAACAGACATAAAAGGAGAAACTGACAGTAACACAGTAATGGGGGGACTTTAACACCCCATGTACATCAATGGAAAAATCATCCAGACAGAAAATTAATAAGGAAACACAGGCCTTAAATGACACATAGACCATTGGATTTAATTGATATTTATAGAGCATTCCATCTGAAAGCAGAAGAATGCACATTCTTTTCAAGTGAACATGGAACATTCTCCAGGACAGATCACATGCTGGGCCACAAAGCAAGCCTGGGTAAATGTAAGAAAACTGAAATCATAACAAGCATCTTTTCCAACCACAATGCTATGAGATTAGAAATCAACTAACAAGAAAAAAAGTATAAAAAACACAAACACGTGGAGACTAAACAATATGCTACGAAACAACCAATGGATCAATGAAGAAAACAAAGCGGAAATCAAAAAATACCTAGAGACAAGTGAAAATGAAATCATGACAATCCAAAACCTATGGGATGCAGCAAAAGCTCTTCTAAGAGGGAAGTTTATAGCAATACAAGCTTATCTCAGGAAACAAGAAAGATCTCAAATGAACAACCTAACCTTATACCTAAAGCAACTAGAGAAAGAAGAAAAAACAAAACACAAAGTTAGCAGAAGGAAAGAAATCATAAAGATCAGATCAGAAATAAAGGAATTAGAGACGAAGAAAACAATAGAAAAGATCAATGAAACTAAAAGCTGGTTCTTTGAAAAGATAAACAAAATTGATAAATCTTTAGCCAGGCTCATTAAGAAAAAAAGGGAGAGGGCTCAAATCAATAAAATTAGAAATGAAAAAGGATAACTTAACAACGGACACCACAGAAATACAAAGGATCATAAAAGACTACTGAAAGCAACTATACGCCAATAAAATGGACAACCTAGAAGAAATGGACAAATTCTTAGAAAGGTACAATTTCCCAAAGCTGAACCACGAAGAAATGGAAAATATGAACAGACCAATCACAAGCACTGAAACTGAAACTATGACTAAAACTCCCAACAAAATCTAGGACCAGATGGCTTCACAGGTGAATTCTATCAAACATTTAGAGAGGAGTTAACACCTATTCTTCTGCACCTCTTCCAAAAATTGCAGAGGAAGGAACACTCCCAAAATCATTCTATGAGACCACGATCACCCTGACACCAAAACCAGACAAAGATACCACAAAAAAAGAAAATTACAGGCCAATATCACTGATGAACATAGATGCAAAAATACTTAACAAAATGCTAGCGAACTGAATCCAACAATACATTAAAAGGATCATACACCATGATAAAGTGATATTTATCCCAGGGATGCAAGGACTGTCCAATATCCACAAATCAATCAGTGTGATATACCACATCAACAAATTTAGGAATAAAAACCACATGATCATCTCAATAGATGCAGAAAAAGCTTTTGATAAAATCCAACACCCATTTATGATAAAAACTCTCCCGAAAGTAGGCACAGACAGAACCTACCTCAACATAATAAAGGCCTTATATGACAAACGCACAGCTAACATCATACTCAATGGTGAAAAGCTGAAAGCATTTCCTCTAAGATCAGCAAACAAGACAAGGATGTCCACTCTTGCCACTTTTATTCAACATAGTTCTGGAAGTCCTAGCCATGGCAATCGGAGAAGAAAAAGAAATAAAAGGGATCCAAATTTTTAAAAAAAGCAGTAAAACTGACACTGTTTGCAAATGATGTGATACTACACATAGAAAATCCTAAAGATGCTACCAGAAAACTACTAGAGCTCATCCATGAATTTGGTAAAGTTGCAGGATACAAAATTAATACACAGAAATCTCTTGCATTCCTATGCACTAACAACAAAAGATCTGAAAGAGAAATTATGGAAACAATCCCATTTACCATCACATCAGAAAGAATAAACCTACCTAAGGAGGCAAAAGATCTGTACTTCGAAAACTGTAAGACACTGATGAAAGAAATCGAAGATGACACAAACAGATGGAAAGATATATTGTACCATGTTCTTGGATAGGAAGAACCAACATCTTCAAAATGACTATAATACCCAAGGTAATCTACAGATTCAATGCAACCCCTATGAAATTACCAATGGCATTTTTTGCAGATCTAGAACAAAAAAATCTTAAAATTTGAATGGAAATACAAAAGACCCCGAATAGCCAAAGCAATCTTGAGAAAGAAAAATGGAGCGGGAGGAATCAGGCTCCCTGACTTCAGACTATACAACAAAACTACAGTTATCAAAACAGCATGGTACTGCCACAAAACAGAAACACAGATCAATGGAACAGGCTGGAAAGCCCAGAAATAAATGCAGCATCCATGGTCAATTAATCTACGACAAAGGAGGCAAGGATATATGATGGAAAAAAGACAGTCTCTTCAGTAAGTGCTGCTGGGAAAACTGGACAGCCACATGTTAAAGAATGAAATTAGAACATTCTCTAACACCAAACACAAAAGTAAACTTAAAATGGATTAAAGAACTATAAATGTAAGACCAAATACTAATAGCTCTTAGAGGAAAACATAGGCAGAACACTCTGACATAAAATGCAGCAATATCTTTTGGATTCACCTCCTAGAGTAATGAAAACAAAAATAAACAAATGGGACCTAATTAAACTTAAAAGCTTTTGCACTGCAAAGGAAGCCATAAACAAAATAAAAAGACAACACACAGAATGGGAGAAAATATTTGCAAATGATGCAACGGACAAAGAATTAACCTCCAAAATATACAAACAGCTCATGCACCTCAATATAAAAAAAAAAAACCCAATCAAAAAATGGGCAGAAGATCTAAACAGACATTTCTCCAAAGATATACGGATGGCCAAAAAGCACATGAAAAGATGCTCAACATTGCTAATTGTTAGAGAAGTGCAAATCAAAACTACAATGAGGTATCACCTCACACCAGTCAGAATGGCCATCATCAAAAAGTTTACAAACAATAAATGCTGGAGAACGTGTGGAGAAAACGGAACCCTCTTATACTGTTGGTGGGAATGTAATTTGGTATAGCCACTATGCAGGTTCCTTAACAAACTAAAAATAGAGGTACCATATGATCCAGCAATCCCACTCCTGGGCATATATCCAGAGAAAACCATAATTTGTAAAGATACATGCACCCAGTGTTCACTGTAGCACTATTTACAATAGCCAAGACATGGAAGCAACCTAAATGTCCACTGACAAAGCAGTAGATAAAGAAGGTTGGTACATATATTCAATGGAATATTACTCAGCCATAAAAAAGAATGAAATAATGCCATTTGCAGCAACATGGATGGACCTTGAGATTAGTATTCTAAGTGATGTGAACCAGACAAAGACAAATATCATATGATATCACTTATATGTGGAATTAAAAAAGTGATACAAATGAACTTATATACAAAACAGAAATAGACCCACAGGCATAGAAAACAGACTTAATGTTACCAAAGGAAAAGTGGGGGGAGGGATAAATTAGGAGTTTGGGATTAACATATACACAGTATTATAAAATAGATAACCAACAAGAACCTACTGTATAGCACAGAGAACTATACTCAGTATTTTTTAATAACCTGTAATGGAAAAGAATTCTGAAAAAGAATATATATATATACTCACTTTGCTATACACCTGAAACTTACAAAACATTGTTAATCAACTATACTTCAATAAAAAAAAGAAAAAACAACAGGTATTGCATTTAGTTGTCATGTCTCTAGTTTCGTTTTATATATCAATTTATTTTATCAATACACATCAAATATTATATTCATTATTTTTTTAGAATCTAGGTTAATTGATACAATGCACCAAATCTAGATTATAAACAGCACCGATAGTTACCTTCTTGAACATCTCTTTACATGAGTCACTTTCTGTAATAGTTCTAAATGTTCATAGACTATACAAATGTTCACCCTCACATAATAATGCAAATTATTTTTTGAAGTGTTTGTAACAATGTACCCTCACCAGTGGTTTGAGACACAGCCTCTCTAATACATTGTTAGAGTTCATATTTTTTGCCATTGTCAAACTTAATTTTGGCACTAAAGTAGGTACAAAATGCTATCTCACTATGGTCTTAATTTGCATTTCCCTAATTACTAATGAGGTTAAACATCTTTTAGATTTACACTGGGATTTATGTTTCCTCTTCTGTGAAATGCCTGATCATGCCTTTCCTCTTTTTATTCTACTGAGTTGTCTTTTTTATTAATTGGTTCCTTTTATCTCTTGGATATATGCAACAAATATCATCTCCCAGTTTATAGTTGTCTTTTTTCTTTAAGGTATCTTTTGATGAACACGTAATCTTAATCCTAAAGAATGTGAATTTATTCATCTTTTATTTTATGGTTAGCATTTTTTGTTTCTTACGTACGAAACTTATCCCTACCTGAGGTACCAAAGATATTCTATATTTTTTTCTAAAGGTTTCAAAGTTTTGACTTTCACATTTAAGTCTAAATTCATCTAGAAATAATTATACTTGATGGTGTGAGGTAAGGGTCCAATTTCACTTTTTTCCGTTATATAACCAATTGACAGCATCATTAATTGAAAGACTTTCCTATCCCTACGGATCTTCAACAGCATATCTGTTAGGTTTTTTTTGTATATGATTGTGTCTATTTTAGAGTTGTATATTCTGCTCCATTGGTTTCTTTGTTTAGCTCTCCCAATACCACATTTTCTTAATTAAAAGATGTCTAGTTAAAATAGGTCTTGATATTGGAGAAGTCCTTTCTACCTTGTTCTTTAGATCTCTTGCAGTTATTTTTGGTCCACTGCCCTCCATATAAAATTTGGAATGAACTGGTAAAGTTCTACAACAAATCCTGTTAGAATTGTTTGAACCTATAGATTAATTTGAGAATAACTGACATGTTTACAATATTGAGTCTTCCCATTCCAGAATACAGTACATACCTTCCATTTAATTATATTTAAATTGCCTTTTAATAAAATTTCATGTGTTTTCTGCATATACACCTTCCTTAGTTACTATGTTTATTCCTATGTACTATGTGCTTTTTGTTATTATTGCACACAGTATATTTTAAATAACATTTTTGAACTCTATATTCCTGACAAGTAGATATGCAATTAATTTTTAACAGCTTTATTGAATTACAATTAATTTTCATATATTTACCTTATAATCAGCTATATTATTAAAATTTTTATTACATCTAGTAAATTTTCTATAGATTCTTTGGGATTTTCTGTGTAGATAACTGTATTATAAAATATCAAGTTTATTTCTTTCCAATCCTTGTATCTTTAAATTATCTTTCTTTGGCTAAGGATCTCTAATACAATATTGAATAGAAGCAGCAATAATGGACTTCCTTGTTTTCTTCCTGAGTTTAATGGAAATGTGTCTAGCATTTTACCATTGGAACATTTACTGCAGGATTCTAGAATTTTTATCAGAATAAGTTAGAATACAAAGGAACTTACCTAACAGAGAGAGAATGATACCAATTCTCTGATATTGTCAGGACTTGGTTAGTGGCCCAATATGTGATCAAAAAAAGATTTCATGTATGCTTTGAAAAAATATATTCTCTGATATCTTAGTGTATGCTTTAAGTACTGAACTATAAGTTCGTAAAATCAGCATGTTAACAGTCTACTCTATGTTTACTTATTTGCTTGCACTATTATTAATTGCATGAGCAGTGAGTAATTCTCCCACTGTGGCAGAGAATCTGTCAACTTCTCACTGTAATCATGTTAACTTTTGCTTTATATATTTTAGGGCTAATTTATTAAATGCCTACCATTCAAAATCTTCCTAGTGATTTGAATCTTTTGTCACTAAAAAGTATCCCCAATAATGCTTTTTGCCTCTTAATCTATTTTGTCTTATATTAATACAACTTATCTTTTTTAATAAATATTTGTCTGATAAATCTCTTCTCATTTTAAATTAAATCCTTCCTATGTCCTTTTGTTTTAGGTATCTTTCTAAGCAGCAGAAAATTCTTTTTAAAATCAATCTGAAAATCTGTGTTTGGCTGACAAGTTTAGACTACTTGCATTTATTTTGATTATAAATGTTTCTATTATCTTACTTTTTGATTTCTAGCTCCCTAACACATACACATATTTTTATATACATATGAAATGTAAACACTGATTTTTACATGTACATATAAATGTTCATATATATATAGATATATGTATATGTGTGTGTGTATCGGAGTATATATATGCACGTGTGCATGTGTATGTACACGTGTGCATTATATTTGGTATTAGATGAGTTTGGTTTTAATTTTTTTCTTCTTCTGGTTTGGAATTACCCATTTTAATTCTATCCTTTTAGTCCTTGCCCTTGGACTAAAGGGCATCATTAACTTAAGTTCTAAAGTAAGATAATACCTGGGGACTTCCCTGGTGGTCCAGTGGTAAAGAATCCGCCTTCCAATGCAGGGGATGCGGGTTGGATCCCTGGTCAGGGAACTAAGATCCCACATGCCACAGGGCAACTAAGCCTGCGTGCCACAACTACTGAGCCCATGCGCTCTGGAGCCCGTGCGCCACAACTAGAGAGAAGCCCGCATGCCACAACTAGAGAGAAGCCCATGTGTTGCAAGGAAGAGCCCGTGCACAACAAAAAAAGATCCCGCATGCCGCAATGAAGATCCCACACGCCACAACGAAGACCTGATGCAGCCAAAAATAAAAATAAATAAATAAATAAAAATAAATAAACATTAAAGTGTATTGTGTAGTTTGTTGATGAATTAAAAAAAAAACGATAATACCTTAAAGAGTAAAGAGGACATTAGAACACTAATTGTGGTCATCTCTCTCTCATTTATATGCTATTGTACTGTCTTTTTGTAAAGTGTAAAAAGACATTATTATTTTATAGACACTGTTTAGATTTATATACAAGTTTACTATTTTCTTTAACCATTGTTTCAGATCATTTTTTTTTCTGAATTATTTCTCTGCTTCTTGAAGTTTATTCTTTAGAAAACCCTTTAATATAAGTTTAATGTGGCAGTAAACCCTCATAGTTTTTGTTTATCTGAAAAATGTCCTATATTTCAAGAACAGAGGAATCTGTATGCTAGGGATACAATTCTAGGTTGAAACTTACTTTCTATCAGAACTTTAAAGTTATTAGTCTACTGTCCTCTGGCTCCCAATATTACTATTGAGAAATATGCTGGCTCAAAGCTTAGTTTTCTACATATAGGGTATTGCAGCCACTGGCATCTATCTTTAGGGCAACCTGAATCTCTATTGCACGCCTACTGTTATTGTTCCCATCTCTGGTTTTGCCTCACAGTTTGTTCCTTTTTGGGGGTGTGTCTCCCATTTCAAAGTTTAGAAATACATCAACAAGTATTTTTTTAATCTAGGATCTAGTTGGTTTGAAGTGGAAGAGGCCCCCAGAGTATCTACCTTGCCCTCTGGCTGGAAGTAACACAAACAGGTTTCTTTACAGCAAGACTTCTCAAGTTTTTAATATCCTAGCCTAAATTAAAACCATCTAAGAGGGGGATATGATATCTGGCTCTGCCCAAACTTATTTGACCAGAGCTTCGTACAGAACTAGTCTTCCACAAAATATAATTTGAAAAAAAAGAATCCTGCTCTAAAGCTTCCTTTTTAAAAAATTTGCCCCAATACAGAAAAGAAATAAATTCAAAAAAATATTATCTTCAATACTCCTAATTCCACCTAAAGAATCCCATTACCAAGGCTAAAAAAAAAAAAAAAAAAAAAAAAATTAATCAACTTCACAACATGCCAGGCACAAGAAATGTATTCAAAAATAATGATGATACACAATCTCTGTCCTCAAGGTGTTCAGAGACAAGAGAATAAGTAAAATACAATTTGGCAAATGTTCCACTAGCAGTTTAATCTAAATAGTTTCACAATAACTGTCTCTTTAAGACTGTGACAAACTGTCTTTGTTTCTTTTTAAAATGCATATAAAATAAAATGTATCTTGTCTGATAATTGTGGGATAACTAGGAACCTCTAGAAAATAAAAATTGGAAACCTAGAGCTCAGAAACAATGTACCATATTGTACCTACTTTTGGCGATAGACTAAACCATTACAGATTTTTTTCAACTGTTGCCAAATACATTATTCCAATTTTCAAGAGTCACACTATTCTAGGCCTAGAAATACTAAAAATGTTTTTTTAATCAGACATCTGTTTTTTAAATGTTTACTAAGTTTTTTACTTTAAACTGTAAGAATCTCAGGTCATTAAATACTTTGAACTCTTCTGTATAATTTTGAATGTATAAATATAAATGGAAAATACATTTATAGATACCAAATAAAATGAGAGGTTGACTTTGTTATTTTCTATTATTCAGCTTTAAAATCTATACTAGCTTTTCCTGGTAGACAAAATCTCTAATAGCCTATGGCCTCTTCTCACAAGGAGTAGTTCCTAAAGACTTAGTATCCATTACCATCATCACTGTGAAACTAGCTACTTAAGCTGTTAAGTCCCTGATTTTTCAACTCCTTGCCGCTGGGCAAGTTGATGTGTACAGGGAGATTTTCATCATAAATTCATGAGCTATTACCCCTACAATTCTGAACTTTTTGTACTTTTACTTTTTTCTTCTTGCCATTACCCACTCCCAACCACATGCAACTGAAGGCAGGGACTAGAACCTTAGATCACTTAAAAATGTACAAACAGAAGATACTGTTTTATGAGATAATTCCCCCCAAATTAACTAATTAACTTGATTAATTAACAGAAAGATGTTCATCCTTGTTAGCTTTTAAAAAAAGACACATTTTTAAAATGAGAAATTAAAAAGAGCAGAAATTTGTTACACTGTCATTTTAACTATATAGCATGAATGCCTAGTGCCAGAAAGGTTACAGAAAATTAGGTCCCAATGTGCATTGCTACTTACAGTATAGATTGAAACAGTTTAACAATATAATCAATAATTTTAAAAGTATTTATATTCTTCAACCTAGTATTTGCATTGTAAAGATTCCATCCTAAGGAAATAATTTAAAAAGCAAAGTTTTCACACAAAAATGTAATAAAAATGTCCTTTTTTAAATTGTAAAATAAAAAACATTAGAAAACTACAAAAAGTCAAGAAAAGGGAAGATTATATAAAATCACATTATATCCATTCAATAATATGTTGCCATTATGAAGATGCGTACATTGATTGTATAATATGGTAAATTGTGATAAGTGGTGGGGATAGAAGCAAGATATAAAATTGCACATGCTAAACTATTACAATTTTGTTTTCAAAAAAGAGTCTGAAAAGAAATATGTCAAAATATTAAAAGGAGGATAAGGTATATTTCTTCTTTGTTCTTTCTAAAATTTTTAAAAATGTTTTCCATGGAAAGAATTTTAATATTTCTGAAAACGAAAAGTTTAAGTCAATAAAAAGCTTGCCAATACTTTACCCACCACTTGTTTTTCTTATGTTCGCATTATGGCAAATTGTCCCTGTTTTCCCCCTCCACCTTTCCCAAAACCAAAGTAAAATTTTATAGTTCCTTTTGTTAATGTGAAAGGGCACATTCCTCCTATTAACTATTCAACTAACTTCTAAAACAATACGCTAATGAAATGAATAGACAAAATTTACCTTATTTCCTTCTTCTTTAAATTGGGGATTAATTATTTTTACAAAAGAATAAAACAATTGACGAATCCTGGAATCTCCAATAAATGCAATATGTTTATCTACAAGGCAGTTCTTCGCTTCACTGAAATCAACAAAGACATCAATTAGAATAAGGAATATCGGCATACTGGCACTTTTCAAAGCACATCATTTGTGAAGAAAGTAGTACAGCATTATTACATACACAGTTATGTTGCTTTAGAAATAGGTGGCCAGGTTTGTTCAACCTACCAGTCCGTGTATGATCGACTAACTCTCAATAATAACAGCCCTCATCCTAATAAGTGTTTCAGATGTACTCTAACCATAGTAAGTGCTTTATATCCGTTGTCTCAGAATAACTCCATGAGGTAGCTATCCAAGTCCCAAAGCAAGAGTCCTTCATTCACGGGCTATTGCCCTGGGCCTGGTTATCGCTCACCTGAGATAAAGCAGATTGGTCCAAAGCCTTCCCTAATGCTTTAGAGCGAGAATATTCCTTTGGACTCACTCCCAACTCCTACCTTGTCAGCAATTCTCTACCATCACATAGAGAAGTACCATCTATCACTTTCCCTGATTCACCAACACTTTTCTACCAGATATTAAGACCCATCTTAGAAAAGAAAACAAACAACAAAATGAAGAAACTACCTGGTTTTGTACTTATGCATCATACAGCTGTGAGGTTGCCAAACTTTCTCTCCAAGAAATCTGCCACTTGAGAGAAGGTATTCACATGAATCATTTCCTATAGTAATTAAACACAATAATGTTGTAAACAATAGTTAAATTCTTGTATGTTGGTTATTTGATCCCATTTAAGCCTTTGAGATGAGGGGGTACAGAGTTTTCTATACTTCACTATACCTTCTAGGTACATATCACTCACCCATGAGAAGCAAATATTAATATATTAATATTCAAGAGGATAAGAGCCACTAATGACAGATACTTTACCTAGAAAATACTTCATCCCCAATGCTACGTTCACTGCTTTGGTAGTTCCTTCTGCTTCAGGTTTTCCTTCCAAGGACATCACCTTGCCTCAAACTAGCCTTTATATCTGTTTATCACTCCTACTTCTAGTTGGGAAAGAAAAGTTTAAGGGATAAAAGAGAAGACTTTGGAAATGACTTCCCATTCGACTATTATAGTACTCAGTGCATCAGCATACCTGGAAACCTAGTAAATACTGAAGTATTTTATAAATCTACTCCCTAATTTTCACAGCTTCCCTGGAAGTGGGGTATCCCTATTTTGTAAATGTGCAAAGGAAGACTTATGCAAGAACTTCTGAAAAAGCTTAATAAAATTTCATCCTTTTGCAATCTCACAAAGATAAGACTTAAAACTATGTTAGTCAAATGGTGGCTGAAGATACACATGATCAGTATCAGTAACAAATGCTGTTGTTAATATTTAGCCCCTCCACTTCTCTCGATTGTCTCCTGCCTCCGTTAGGATGACCAGCCAACTCCTCCCAGTGTCGTTGGGACTGCCACAGTTTTAAACAGAAAATTCCACATCTGCAAAACCCCTCAGTCCTGTGTAAACTGGGACAGATGGTTACCCTGCTTCCTTTGGCCATTTTACCGTACATTAGCTTAATGTACATGGTCAATGTACGTGGTTAAAAAGGGGATTGGAGACATTAAAAAAGTTCAAATATGTCAAATGGATGAGGGAAAAACGAAATGTGTACATTAACTGTGGGGTTATGATAAAATACATGTGTTTTTAAATTTGATCTCTAGTTCTTTATTAACAGTCAACAGCGATCTCTATTTGTTTTACAAATAGTTAAGGTCAGGATAGGGCATCTGGTAAAAAGAATACTACAGAACAAAATAGTGGGGATAGGGAAGACCCAAAGATTTTTAAAGTAGAAGAACACATCTCTTTTCTCAATCCAGTTATCCATTTATCTGGTCAACATACAGATAACGGTGATACAAATACAAGACATGTATGCATAAATAATGAAAGTGTTGATACCACAGTGTCATAAATTCTAAAACGGAACAGGAAGGAAAAGTGAAAATACTGCATTATTCTGTTGGTGAAAAACTGGATAAGGAAAGTAGAATACCAATTATTACATTTTTGCAGTTACATATGTAGCCTGAGCAGTTTTTTCTGTATTTGAAAGATTTTTTAATAACATCTAAGGAAACTATAAATAATCAGTTCTTAATTCTTTCCAATTATTTAAAACTAATTCTAGTTCTAAAAAATTACGCTATATAAACAATCAAGGAGTAAAAAAAAAAGGACTAAAGGAACACACAATTATTTCCTAAAAACTGCACTCCTGCTGCATTCTTTTATAATGGCCATATAGTAAAATCCTATTAAAAATCTAGTAAATGTTTAAAATTAGGATGAAAATTCCATATTTATAGCACTTCTACCTCTTTAAATACATTAAACCAAGTGAAAAGTTAGTAACCCACCTATTTTCTAAAAAAGTTATAAGAAGTTGTAAATAACTGGTATTAATTCTGTGAAGTTTTTCTTCCTTTTCTTTCTTCTTTATCCCTTCCTTTTTGTTGTTGTTGTTGTTGTTGTTACTTGATTTTTGTTTTTTAATAGAAGCCTAAACAGGAACACACCTTGATCAGTCTTCAGTGTGTGGGACTATGCTCTTTGTTAACCATGTCTATGGTTATCAATATGATTTTGTGGAGACTGAAGTACCATACCAACGTCTTAAAATAACCAATTTTCTCCACCAGAAAATGTGTTTTAAAATGCCAAACTCTTCCTCCTCTCTTCAATATTACTACTCAGACATTATTTTTCAGTAGTTCAGCTAGTAGAAAACAAAAAAACTCTAATCTCAAGAACCCACATTAGAAAAACCTCATAGCAAAACAGATTTGAAGTTGTCACTAACCAAAAGACACTATAAACACAGCATTGTAGAGACTACTGGTCTTTCCAGGGAAGAAATTCTTAACCTGGTAATGAATGCTAGTTAATGGTGACTCTTCATAATATATTTTATGATGCAAATTTAAAAAAAATAATCCTTGTATCTGAAATTAATAGTCTCTGTATCACATCAGTTAAGGTCCATTCAAAAGACAGAAACTACACCAGCTATTTTAATAGAATGTTAATATGACGAATTGTTAGGAAAGTACAAGAATTGCTAATTAGATAACTGACAAGAGGAGACTGGCTTTTATATATTTGTCAGCAAAATAATGAAAGTAGTATTAATAATAAATACTATTGTAATCTGATTTTAAAAAATTAACCGGATCTAAAAAAGAAAACTCCATAAAATTCTATACTCTAAAACTAGTTCTCTTTTCTTGGGAAGGAAATAGTTTTAAAATCAAATCACTAAATGTAAATCTAAATGTTAAAATAAGTTAATGTGCCACTTTTTTTTTATGTATACTAACTACATGTAAACATCTGCTGGCACATTATTTTCCTTTCAAAATTTACCCAGAAGAACCCCAAACAAAAGAAAACAAAAAAACCGCAGTCATTATTTTCAGTTGCTTCATATAATTTTGATAGCTACTTTAATACAACCAGCGTGAAATGAAAGTTGCCAAGTGCTCAGATAAATCAAGCTAGGAAAACAATTAAAAAAAAAAAACAAGCAACTAAAGGGATAGAATTATCTACTTCAGCTATCTCCAATACAAAGATTATCTAGATGAATAGCTGTCTCCTCTTCATTCTGTTATCTTAAGCATAAGCATTCTGGTTTGTCAATCTAAAGTCTCAGGTTTTCATGCATGATTTTTCTATAATAGAAAAATACTAAGAGCAAACAAAATAAGTAAAAAGACAAACAAGTTTAAAAAAACCTGAAAAACAAAATAGAACAACTAAAGAAAACATCTGATGTGCTAAATAAACCGTAGCTTTTATTTTCCTTTGAATAGAATACCTCTGGCACATTGAAACTTTAGACTTAATCATCCTGCCAAGGCTGTGCGTTTCTTACTATCCACCATGAAAATACCAGACCATAGAGTTTACAATATGATCTGCAGAATATTTTATTTGCCTGAAATTCAGCAAGTTATACTTTTGTCTGTGCTGAAAAATCACAATTTACATTTTTCTTTAGATAAGCTAGGAGTGCCTCATTACAAGTGGTGTCATGTAGATCAGGATCTTTCTAGCAGTCAAAGAAAGAAAAGGCTGAGAGACCTACAGCTGCTTCTTTCCTGCTTTAACTTCTGAAGTTTTGAACTTATTTTTCTCCAAAACATGCAATAATATTTAACATTTGCATTTAATATGCCTAGTGATAGAAAGGAATTAGATTTCAACAAAATTAAGACGTTTGAAGCAAGTTAACTTTATCAATTAAAAAATTTAAATATATCCAGGTTGGAACTACCCTTAAGGCACAGATACTGGCTTCTTGTCACAGAAATGATGTTTTTAGTCTGTAATCACAGTATTAATGGACATTTTGTGATTCAGTAATGTTAAAATTTAGAAAAAATAAAAGAATATTTTTTAAAAGGTCATTCTATTATATTTTGTGAAAATATATTAAGAATGCAAAAACCCCCCACAAAACTCTACCTTCTAAAGTTGAGATCAGAACATGCTATTAGAACACGAAATTAAATTAAAACCAAAAGAATGAAATGCGAGGAAAAGAGAAGGAAATAAGGACTTTGAAAATCTATTTATTCAATAATTGTTTATGGAGTTCCTACTGTGTGTTAAGCTCTGATGATTTAAAAGATGAATGAAATACCCTTGGAAGCTCAAAGTTTGTGTGGGGCTGTCAGATACAAATTATTATAATACAAAATGATAAGTATGTACTAGTTACTGTAGAAACACTGAATTCCTAATTCCTACTTCTGTGCTGGTGACATCCGAACCAGGCCTTGAAAGAAAAATTTGTACTTTCTTTCAAGGAGAGAGACAGGTCATTGCAGGCACAGAAAATCAGATATCTGTGAGATATGCAAAAGGGCAAAGCATATTTGGACTGTGAGCCCGGAGTTTAGGAAGAAGGAAAAAAGATAAACATAGGTAATAAAAAGTAAGCTTTACACACGCAACTTTTAGAAAATCACCATTTACTGGAAAAAGAATAAGAAAACTCTTGGCTGGCACTCTAAAGCTGAATTGGTATTTTTAAATGGTTTAACCCATGTCCCACTGGAAAATGCTTTCTCACTCCACCTTTTATACATCACCACTGTCTAAGAGGCTCTGAGAAAGGCAGAATATAACATAATGGCATGACGCAGACTAACTGGGTTTTAAATCCTAGCTCAGTTAGACTAACTGTATCTTTAGGCAACTTAACCTCTCACGCCTCATTTTTAAAATGTAAATAATACTGTAATTCACTTAATCTAAGACCACTGATTATAAAATACACCATTATTTTATAGAACAGTAGGAAAAAATGTTATCAATTAAACTTTGACATGCAATCAAAGTTTTAAAAACTCATCTTGATTACAGAGATATTAAAAATGGTGGGGGAAAGCAGAGGGGAGGATGAAATCTGGTAATTGTATCTACCTCATAGACTGGTTGTAAAGACAAAATGAGTTAAAAGATGTAAAACCTGTAGTAGAAGAGCACCTGGCATATAATAAGTGCTCAATGATAGCATGTAGTTTTGCCAAGCCTTACTTCCTGCAGTGTGTAATGTTTTACTTTCTGTAGTTTGTAAAGCAAGAGATACTGAATATGTATATTCCAACTGCATTCACTCTACCTTGCCTGAGGCAAACTCATAAGCATGCATTGAAGATTTTAATATATAGCCTAAACCTCTATATCTAATATAAGGTCCTTTCTTATTCTAAAGATTTATGATACTGTGATTCAAGCATATGGTTATCCTTGTGTGAAAGGCACTGCATCTGACTCAGTTTCACACTGCCAAAGCATGAGGTTGGCTAAAAAGTTCCTGGTAAGATCGTTATTTTTCCCAAACAGTCTCTGGCTCAAGTTCTTGACATTCAGTATGGGCATGTACACACACCAGGTGTACTGCTTCACACTCAAGACACTAAAGCACCTATGAAAGCTGATGACTAGCTTCTGGAGGAGGCTTTATAAACAATCCCAGATTGCTACACTGACTCATAAGGTTCCATCTGACATTCTATTTTCCCTGCTGATGAGAGAACTTGAAAGGATGAAATATATAAATACGATAATTAGGGTCCAAGCTTATCAAAAGATAAAAGCACAGTTTTAAAAAGGGAGCTGAGGGGCACTAGATGTTTACATTTAGGACCATAGCATCACAGTTATAAAATTTATCTCCACTATCACATACATAAAATTGAGTTAGATTACTGTCGTCTTATACCAAAATAGCATAAAATGATAGCAGTCAGAAAATTTTCTTTAAAATTACCACAAATTAATGCATCAAATTGCTAGCTTTATTTTGTATATGGAAGTGTTGGACTTCTGTTACAGCAACTGAAGATGAAACAAAGTCTTGCCAGGTCATGTGGCGGTGATCTATAGGAGGCTGGAGGAGAAAGGCCAAAAGGGTATAAATAATTTATCTTTTTCAATCGATTTAGTGTATTTCTATAAAGGGCTATTCATCCAGTACAGTACTAGAGTATAAGAATTTTAATTCTCAAGCATTGCAGAAACAAAACAGCAGAATTGATCAAAATGTCCTTCACTTTGAAAGATTCCCTAAAATGAGAAGAGAGTTCAGATTCCAGCGCCCCCTTTACTGGATATTTTGCCAAAGTAGGTGTGAAGTTAAACGGGAAATGCGTTAAATGCGCACCTATTACACATTACATCTTGACCAATTAATCTCACAATCACCAAGAGCTGTCCAGATAATGGCTTCGATAACACTAAGAGCCACAAATAAAAGATCCTTTCGTTATTAATTTCCCTCAGCCTGTCAACCTCTAACCTAGTAGCATTTTTACAGAGAAAATGAAAAAAATCAAACAAGTAAATGCCCCTTGATGACTGAAGAATAATTCTTTCTGAAACAAGGAGGTCATATTTCTTTTCGTCTTTACACCAATCTCAAAATCCACAGCGAAGACCTCCTCTCAAACTGCTTCCAACTTGTTTTCATTGCCCAACTCAACTCCTGTCAACCTGTAACTTCTTTTCAAATATCTGCCCCAGTGGCTTTACTTTGTAAAAAGTGTGCAACCAGAACGCTTTAAACGTTTCTGAATCACAAAGCCTGGGTGACACCTCCTCCATTTGACCAAGAGCATCTTTTGCCAGCTGTCACCCCGGCGGTAAAGGAAAATGGGGCGGCCCATGCCGCTGTCAAACAGCTTGGCCCCGCTGTTCCAAGGCAGAGGCCGGATAAAACAAAAGCTAAAGAGCTGAACTCCTAGGGCGCAGAATGGGCGACCCTACTTGGGGCGGAGGTGCCCCCTTGCAGGGCGGCCTTGGCCTTCACGCGCCCGGGGCTGGCCCCTGAGAGCCGCCTGCACGCCTCCTGCACGCGAGCCCCGGGCCTGGCGCGTCTCCCCCGGCGCAGCCCGCGCAGGAGCCGGGACCCCGGCAGCCCCTGGGCCAAGCCCGGGTAAGCGTCCCCGACCCCAGCGCAGGCTGCTCGGGGGGCGCAGGACCATGGCCTCTCGACCCGTGGCCGCCTGTACTGGGGTCCGCTCGGTCGGTCGGGGGCGCCTAGCCCGCCGCCCGGGCCACCTGGGGGCACCTCCTACCCCGCGGGCTAGGCGCGCCGGCGGGCGGCCGCGTGAGCGTGGGCGTGTGTCGGGCGAGGGGGGCTGCCTCCAGCCTCCGCGTCGCCTCCTCCCCCAGCCGGCCCGGGCAGGGGGAGGGCCCGCTCACCTCGGTAGCGGCGGGAGGCGAGGTGGCACAGTGCGAGCAGCAGCACGGCCACCAGCGCCAGCACCTTGGCGCTCCTCACGCTGAAGTAGTGGTTGATCTCCCGCTTGCCCAGGTTGTAGGCCAGAGCCGCCATCTTGGTTCCTCCATGACAACAGCGCGCGGCGGAGCGGGGAAGGGGCGCCGCACAGGGGCAGCACTGGAGCTGCCGCCGCCGCAGGCAGGCGAGGAGCCGCCGCCAGCCCCCGCGGCCGCCACCCGCGCCGCCCGCCGGGGAGCCTGACCCCGCGGTGCCCCCGGCCTCTGCCTGCCCCTCCTCGGCCGCGACCGCCTCAGCGGCCTCCCCCCAGCCCCGCCGCCGCTGCTCCGCCGTGCCGTTTCCCCAGGCGCCCTGGACGCCTGTCTCCTCCCCTTCCTCCTCCTCCCCTTTAGCCTCCTGTCTTAATAGCGGCTGCGCCTGCGAGGGGGGTCCGGATGCCCGGTGCTCCGGGGTCAGGGGCCCCAGACGGCCCTCCGGGGTCACCGGGTCACGGGCGGCGGCGGTGGCGGCAGAGACAGGGGGATGTGAGGAGAGGAGAGCAGGGTTCCACCCCGACCCGAGCGCGAGCCTGGGGCTTCAATTAGCTTACTGGCCGCTACCTGAGCCCAGGTGGGAGCAATTAGAAGTACTGTTCCGGAAGAAAAGTACACTTCACTCCACTCCCTCCTTCCGCAACACACCTTTTCGTGAGCTTTCTACTCCCCGAACCTGCCCAGCAGGATGCGAAGGCCACCGCAGTGTCACCGGAGCTTATCGTCAGGCTATCTGGTCAGTCTGGCTGCCCCCCGATGCTTGCCAGGTGTAGAGACTGCTGGTAGCCTTAGCACCCAACCCACGGGTAAGACCAGTCTTAGCTCTTAACTCGTTGCTTTGAAGCCCATTTCTCTTGCAACTTGAAAAAAGTCCTCGGTTTGCCCAGTTCCAGTGGGTGAAACTCTACCAAAGTACAGAGTAGAAGGTACAAAGAGTACAGAGTAGAAGCTTAGCTTAGTGTAGGTGTTGGTGAGAAAAGAGCCCCACTCTTGATTTTTATTTACACAAGGGTTGGCTAGGATGGGCCAAACATGAAAAAGCGTCTCAGGATAGTCATTCCTGTTCCCGAAGTTGGTTAATGTTGCGTGGTTATCAAAACAGGGAGCACTCCTTTGCCTTGGTTAAGAGCTTGTTATTCCCCCATGTTTTGTTTTCTCCTTTTGGTTTCGCCTTTGCTGCCTTCCAGGTGGGAATGGTTATTACAGTGCTTCCCTTTCTACTTGCCTTGTTTAGAGTGAGTTATTGATTAGGGTGTTTTCAGGTGTTCTTTGCAACTTTCCCATTTAGCCATTCCTGAACTTGTGTTTATAGGCCCCTCTTAAAATGATGGAATGTTAGATATGAAGGGACTGTACAGATCTTGTCATCCCAATTCTTTTCATCCAGGGACTCTTTTTATTATGTTTTTATCCATGGACTCCATATCTTGAAAGATTTTGTCACTTAAATGAAATCACATACATCACTGTCATGGAAGTAATGCTAATAAGCAATAAAGCTAAATAAGTGTACAAACACTAGGCACTGTTCCCTGGAAATGGTCGCTTAATTTTGGCTGTCATTCTTCTGATCCAAGGTTCCACATGCTGGAAGAATTAAATCTGATATTGTAAAAAACAGATAAATAACTCTGCTAACAGTATATGGTCTACCAATCACATCCTAGAAATTTCTATGATGTCATCAACAGCAAATTAGAATTTCTGATCAGTATACGATAACCAATGTTAGCCTGCAGGGTTGATTTAATGCCTGCCAAAAGTAAAGAAACTTGACATTTTATTTAATTGCAATTTCCAGAAGGCTTTCTGAAATGTTGTAAATAGCTTGTGGACCTCCTTCCTTCCCACTAGTTTAAAGCTAATCCCTCTCCTCTGCTCTGAATCTCTTTCTGTCCCCCTTTCTTGGGGGTGTTGATGACTCCATCAGTTATCCCTATGTCAATCATCCTCTCTCTGTGTCTTCTTTAAACTTTCCCTTTTTCTTGGATGTTTCCCTTCCACCAATAATTTTATCTTGTTAGTGAAGCTCATCCATGGACTGTGTTTCTCTGTGTTTACCTCTCCATCTCTTTCCTTCTCTGACAAGTTCTAGAAAGAATAGTGTTGTCTTTTCAGCCTTCACTTGCTCCACTTCCATTCTCCCTTCTAAATAACTCTCAAATATGTTGCCTCCTCTCCATTCCCTTGTTGTTGCCTTGGTGAAGGCATGATTTCTTGCCTGAATTTTTTTATCCCTTAAACTCATCTTCCTCATGTTTGGCTCAAAAATTCAATCTTACAGCTCCCTGCCATTCTCTAACCAGACGGAACTTTCTTAAACTCAAATATGATGATGCTAAAAACTAGTTAGTGGCTCCACATTTATTTGTCTATCCCTAAACCATCCAGAATGTTAACTAATGCTCAGCAGGTTACGTCAACCCTAATAATCTGATAAAAAGAGAAACCATTTGATAGGAACTCTTTCAACCATGCATTACTTAAAACAAAACAAACAAACAAAAAAAACCTGACTACACTTTATTCCTTCCCTTCTTCTTTTTCTTTTTTAACCAAACATCTATTTCCTATTTTACCACAGGAGGTCATGGGGATAAAGAAGACAGGAAAAAGGACTGAAAAGGACCAGCCAGCACAATAGGAGGAGCGCAGTTTTGAGGTGAGAATCTTTTGGTATAAACTGTTCCTGCTCCACTGTGTCCATTTCATTACTGTTTATACTGATGGGATTTTAAAATTTGGGTATAATTGACATATAATATTACATTAATTTCAGGTGTACAATGTGATTTGATATTTGTATATATTGCAAAACGATCATCACAGTAATTAGTTAACATTGGTCACCATGCATACATACCTAGTTACCGAATTTTTTTTCTTATGATGAGAACTTTAAAAATCTACTCTCTTAGCAGCTTTTGAATAAGCAATACGGTATAATTAACTATAGTTCCTTTCTGACTTGAAAAATTCTTCCACTTCTTTCCCAAAGCTGTCTCTTTCATCTGTGTCCTTGATTGTGTCAATAAAATTTCATTTGAGAACCTGGTATCATAAGTTTCCCTTCTTTATTTCTACCTTCAATTTCTCCCTCTTCACTGTTTGCCCAACAGGAAGCTCAAATGCTTCCTATTTAAAGCACCTTCCTTAATTCACCATACAATCTGTCTTCTCCTTTAACTATCAGACTTCTTGGAGGAACAGTCTATGGTTACTGTTCCGATTTTTTTTGTTTTTTTCATTACTTATTGGTTCTTTAAATACTTGAAAACTGACTTCTGCTCCTATTCCATTACCTAAACCACTGTTTCAAATGTCAACCACATCCTAAATTACCATATCCAATGTCTTTATCTTAGCTTTATCCTTCTTGACTGTGCAGCATTGTTGAAATATTTGCTTTCTTAAAATCTTCTCTTTTGACTTCCATACCGCTACACCCTCTGGCTCTCTTTTTTTCTTTCCCATGCATCTCCAAGAAGAGTCCGCTTGCTTTTTTTCAAACCCTTATATGAAAGTGTTTGCCTCCTTTTCTTCTTGGGAAACCTACACTACAGCTATCACACTGAATCCATGCATGTAACCTGGATTCCTCTTGTGTGCTCCAGACCTCTTTCACGTACCTCAGAAACTGCTTCATTGAGTGTCTCATGGTACCTCACACTCAGTGTGTTGGAAACCAGTTTTATTTTCCTTCCAAAACCATTCATCTTGTTATGTTTACCATTTCATTCCTTGCCACCACTATCCTTCAAGTCATTTCTGCTACTCTGACTCATCTTCTTTCTCCTCTGCCATATCTAAAGTATGGGTTTCAGTGGGGAGCTGTGTTCATAAGGTAAGCCAGTGGATAGTGAGAACAAATTACCAAAGCTTCTATTTATAGTTAATTCCTGTTAAAAAATGATTAAAGAAGACATTTTAGGTGATACAAACTTTAGTTAACACTTCATGAAGTGGATAGTCTCCTTTCAGAGAACAGTAAAATGGGGTGGAAGCTTTTATAGGGTAAAGAATAAAGAACAAGGAAGAGAAAAATAGAAAATATCTGGTTGGCTGGGGCCACATAGTCAACCTTGTTTGGGATGAGAAGAAACAAGGAAATAAGGATAGAGCGTAGAGTTGGCTTGCTGTTTGGGGGTTGGCTGACTGGATATACTGCATTTCTGCTCAAGCAGAGCATTTATAGAGATATGAAAGTTTTCTAAGTTTTGGTTTGCTGACATGGCATGGCTAAGCAGGAGCAGATCCATCGTGAGCCCAGCAAGTTATTTCAGCATTCCTAGATACAATAAAATAAGGCTTCATTAATATTTAATATAAGGACTTCCCCTGGTACTCTGAGTTGGTCTATTTGTAGAGTCATGTCAAGTGCACTTGAAGAGGAATTCTGAGGGGAGGGTGGGAATTCACACATGGGGGAGAGAGATGGACAAGAGCTCCCTTATTTGTTGACTCTCAGCATACTGTGCCTATGAGCCTATCAAATGGATTCACAGATTGTATTATCTACTCTTACTTCAACTCACAAAATGGAAAGTGGCTTTAAAAATCCCCATGGGAATGTGAATTGAAGATGATTCTAACCATATAAGCACTATCAAACAAGAAGAATATACAGCATGGAATCTTCTCCTAATATAAACTCTTCATCAGCTGCATTACATGGTTAAAAAAAAGAAATATGTGTGTATATCATAATATATACCTGACACAGATTATATACAGAGTATATAACATATAAATATCACACCTGACATATACATATATGAACAACTTAAATCTGTAATCAGGAAAAATTATGAAATTATCAAGATTATTTGAAATAAGAATTTACATCCACTCATAAACCACGGATCTTGCTTGTAAGTGTATGGTGCTTTGAGATGAGAGTTACGACAGATATGAAGCCATCAAAATTAACAAGCCATTTATAAATTAAGCATGTGAACATGATTTAAACCTCTCTCTCTTGGAGAGAAAAAAAATTTGTGAATACGTATGACTGTTTCAGATTACATGGATTAGTTCATTGGTAGAGCAGTGCATATTTTATAACTAAATAAATATGCTCTAATTTTTAACTGGTATGAGTGCACAGTCAAAAGCCTAGAATCACTTAGTGAATAACTGTATTCTGTTCGTTAACTCTTTCCTCAAAACTCTTTCCTTCTGCCCAGAATGCTCTGGTTTAGGCTCCAACCTGATCATTGCAACACTTTCTACTGGCCTCCTTACCTTTAATTTCTCACTTTTTCAATCCCTTTTTAACCAATTGCCTCTAGAATTATTTGTCTAAGGCTTATGTTTGATCTTGTCATTTCCCTGCTTGAAAACTTTGGTGGTTCTCTATTGCAACAAAATGAATTCCCAGCCTCTTAATACGTGTAAGGTTGTCTGTGATTTGGCCTAAATCTCCATTTCTTCTCTTTAGTTCTCATTTTATCCAACCATGCTAGAGTACAAGCCAGGAACATTATAGATCTGTTGCTTTTTTCTTACTATTCCCTTACCTTGAATACTTTCCCCCCTGTACCTCATATGCTGCTTATTTAAAATCTTTATTCTTTTTTTTCCCCCTCCAGCCTTAATAAGGTATAATTGACAAATAAATTGTTTATAGTGTACAACGTGATGATTTTTCACATATACCTATACTTTGTGAAATGGTTACCACCATCAGAAAAACTTTCTCCTTTAAAGACCTGCTACATTTTGCCTCTTCCATGAACTAAGCCCCATGGCTCCTTGTGGGAATGTAACTCTTTCCCTCCTCTGATTTGTCACAGTACTTTGTTTCTGTCTATGCTAAGTATGCCTTCAGCACAAGGCAGCACCCAATCAGAACAGATATCTTCCTTCCTTGTGCATATTGTGTGTATTGGGAAACTATCAGTTCTTTTGGGACATAGCCCACTGTGCCTTGTAATCTACTCAGTTATTATGTTTATCTTCCTCTTCTTCATTCCTCTCCCTCCAGATTTTATGCATTGGGGCACAGGGAATTAATACTTTTTATATTATTTGTAGGGAAAACTTGTGAAAGACTTAGAAATAGACCAAGATATCATGGTTGTCTTCAGTGGGAAACTGGGCATTGTCCAGATTATCCGATTCTATCGGGTCTCTGAATCTTTTATTGTCTTTGAGTTATTTTACATTGCTGTAAGTTATATAATACTTATAGTAATGCAAATGATTCTTGTCCGTAGAAATGCAAATTGTATCTCATTGGGATTCAGTTGATTTTTGCTCTATGGATACTGAGCAGTTTTGAAGTTTTACATTTGTTAAGCAAATTTATTTCACCAGTCCCAATGCCCATATATATGTGATTCTTTGAATTCTCCTTTGAACCAGTTGTAATACCTTTCTGGTTCCCTCATTAATTAATGAATTAAATAAAAGCTTTGACACATGTTCATTTTATATCTGTATGAAGTGAACAATTTCCTCTACAAGACTGAAAAAACTTGTTTTTATCACCATGAATTTGAATATTGGCCTTTGGATTTTTTGATCAAGTATACCCAAAACAAAACAAAACAAAAGCCAAATATCTGATTTGTATGTACTCAAATGTCAAAAAAACTGATACAAAAGAGTAAGAAATTATAAAGTATTACTCAGTTATTTTATTATATGCTTTTAGTTTTTAGTTTAGTTTTTTTTTTTTTTAATCTGGAAGATTTCACTTTAAAACATGATACAGAAATCTCAGTAATCATTTGGAAGTTGTATAAAGTAAAAGTTTATACATGATATTATAGTCTTCAGTATAAGAAACACATCCTGAATTCACAGTCTGTTCACACCTGTCCTTCTTGTCTTCAGATTGGGAAACATTTGGGAGTCAACCTTAGGTCTCCCGTCCTTTCTGTCTAAATTCTCTGCTTATCCCAATTGTATTCTGCTTCTCCCACCTTTTCAGCTTCTCTTCTATCTCCTTTCCTTCTGCTACCAATTGTAGTTTTTCCCAAGTATCTGTACTTTTGAGAAAGCTCTTTACTCCCTACCCTCATTCACTTTACTGTTTGGACAAAGGTGAAAGCAGAAGAGATGGAAAGAAAAGTGGACAGATTAGAGACAGGTTTTAGTAATAAAATGGACAGAATATGCTGATGGAGTTGCATGTGGGAAGATAAGGGAGAAGAAGAATCAAGGGTGACTTCTGTTTCTGGCTTGAGCAACTGGTGGCTTCAGGGACTGCTTACTGACATGGGAAAGACTGGAGTGGGGGTAAGCTTGGGAAAGATTATCCTAACAGTTCTTCAGTTTCTTCTTGTTTACATCAAAATATGTTTAAAAATTAAAGCCCAGACAATCTAATACATATTAAATTTTCACATGTGAAATTCTGCCCCACCCTGCCACCCTCAGTACCCTTTCTCCAGGACAGAAAAATGCATCTTCCACTTTATTCCCAAATTACACAGGTTTTTTTCAGGTGAAATCAACATTTCCTGTCAACAGTTAACAAATAAAGGGGGGGAAGGGATAATAGTGTAGCAATTATTTTGCCCTGGGTCTTCCTCAACGGGTGAAACAAATTTTCCTTTCTGTAGAATAGTTGTTTCAAATTAGCTGGAAATTCACAGTTCACAGCTTTTAAAAAATCCCTTAGGGAAGGCAAATATGAATATCTCCCATTGTTTCTAAGGTGAAGGATGTTAACCATTGATCAGATCAGAGTGGGGCAACTTGAAGGGGAGAAAAAAATTCTAAATGACCTGTCTGGTTTCACACAGCCCTCTGGCCCAAATGGTACTGACATTTTCGTTAAACAGGTTAAGGAAAACAATAGAGGTTAATTGACTTAGTGGTGTTTCAGCTGAAATGGCCAAAACTGCCCAAGGCCTCAGGTAAGTCTAATGCTGTTAGCAGCATCTTGGCCTTCCACTTTATACTCTGTCACCTTTGAACGATCGTAAACAAATTAGGATCACTTTTTGTATAACACTGTGTAGCTCACAGGGATGTGTGAAAATGTATTAGGTAATGTCTGTAAAGCACTTTAAATGATTTATTCTTTAGCCAGTTTTTCCTGAGGGATACTTTGTCTCACACGCTTCTAATTGCCATCTAGCTAGATGATAAAGAGCAATCTTCAACTGAACACTTAGTGGGTTGCAGGAGATGACTCACAGATCTTTTACTCTATGCGCGCAGAACATACACTTACATTTCCCATTATGAAATTCTGCCTTTCTAACTAGCATATTTTTGGGGGGTGACATTTAGATATCATTTTCGGTTTGCAGAAGTGGCAGGTATAACTTTGTGGTCATTAGTAAAAAGTTTTTACTACGGGGGTAGAATATGTAGTAAAAAAAAGCGTAGGCTTTGAAAGAACATTCGGGGTTTGACACCTGGATCCACCATTTACTAGCTAAATAATGTGGCAAATCGTTTCACCTGTTGAACTTCAGCTTTCTTACTTGTAAAATGAGGATAATAAGATCTATCACTCAAGGTTGTTTTTATGACTAAATGAGTAATGTATAGTTTTTGACACTTAGGTGATGCTTAATAAAAGATTCTTTTTTCCTTCCGAGTTCACGGTCACTGGTAAATTCACCAGAAGTTTTCTTAAATTTCCTCTCTACTGGTTAACATGTGTGTCATGGAGACTGGGTGTTTAATTAATAGAAAATAGCCAAGCCAAACATAGATACATTCCTTTAGATAATTAAATAATCCTTGGTTTAGTCTGTTAAACAATACTCTGGTATGATATTGAAATGTCCTGTCATCCACCTTTTGCCTTATTTACAAGTTTTAAATAATTTTGCTTAACAGTCCATTCTTTGATGGTAAATAATCTTTAGAGATTTATTTATTTGTTTGTTTAAATTAAAAAAATTTTTGGCTGTGTTGGGTCTTCGTTGCGGTGCGTGGGCTTCTCATTGCGGTGGCTTCTCTTGTTGCGGAGCAGGGGCTCTAGGCACTCAGGCTTCAGTAGTTGTGGCTCGAAGGCTCTAGAGCGCAGGCTCAGTAGTTGTGGCGCACGGGCTTAGTTGCTCCACAGCATGTGGGATCTTCCTGGACCAGGGCTCGAACCCGTGTCTCCTGCATTGGCAGGTGGATTCTTAACCACTGCGCCACCAGGGAAGCCCCTCTAGAGATTTATTTTTGATCACACACACAAAAGGCTGGTTTCATTATGCTTTGGAGTGATTGTTTACACAGTTCAGCAAAAGTTATTAACCGTCTGGGGATGCCTCCTTGAGCATTCAGTACTGAGCAACTGTAGAGCCCAAAGAATTAAATTCTGCTGAGTATTGTCATTAAGAAGTATAAGATTCAATAATTTAAAAGGATCTATTATTTTTTTCTATCCCAAGATTAGGAAACCAAGCCCAAGAAAATCTATCCACCAGTATTTCATCTCATTTCTTATAGATTCTGGTGAACTCCTTTTCACTTCAAGTCCCCAATATGCTGAGGTTCCTGGCCAGCCAGTAAGTGATGTTGCTTTTGACCTGTGAGGCTTTAACCATAAAACAGGTACCAGGCTAGTTTTTTTAGGTGGGATTTGTAGGCATTTCACATATAAAATACAACACTTGCTTGTTAATGATGGGATTTCCTTATCTGATTAAATGTCATTTATTTTCAAATATGACTCCCAGGTGTAACCTTTTATGACAATGTCAAAATCTTCTCTGTTGGGGTGCAATACATAATTTTTAAAATAAGAATTTGATACCTGGTGAAAGGAAGACAGCTTCTTTTTAACCCTATGCAAGTAACTTTGGAGACTCCTTAAAGATATTTGGTTCTAAATTCTGAAGGAGACACTAAGAGTTAGGAGCCATTTTTTAAAATGTTTCATTTGTTGTTGAGAGTTACATTTGATGTTGAGAGTTAGAGATAAATTACCAAGTAGAGGACTTCTTCATCAAGCATCAGAAAATAAACAGTTCACAAATAAATGCCATCAGTATTCCAAACCAAATAACTATAATTAAATTTTCCTTATCAATTTATTCAGTTATTTATTTATTTGTTTATTTATTTTTGGCTGCGCACAGGCTTTCTCTAGTTGCGGCGAGTGGGGGCTACTCTTCGTTGCGGTGCGCAACGGGCTTCTCATTGCGGTGGCTTCTCTTGTTGCAGAGCATGGGCTCTAGGCACTCAGGCTTCAGCAGTTGTGGCTTGCTGGCTCTGGAGCACAGGCTCAGTAGTTGTGGAGCACGGGCTTAGCTGCATGCGGGATCTTCCCGGACCAGGGCTCAAACCCGTGTCCCCTGCATTGGCAGGCGGATTCTTAACCACTGCACCACCAGGGAAGCCCCCATTCAGTTTTATGTATTTATTTCTTGTTCTACTGCATCTTGGGTCATCAGCCTTCTTTCACAAAGTCATCTCCTTCTGAACTAAGAAGAGTCCTGAAAATCCCAAGTCATTCCCAAATATATCTGACAATTGTGCAAGCAATGTCATCTTTATGCTCCGACGTTGTTACTCGTGAGCCTCTTCATTGAACTATCAACAATTAAGAGTACATGGTATGGTCCTTTCTATGAAATTCTGAGATTTTCCTTTGTAGAAGATGAAAATTTTAACCTGTGAGCCTTTTGACAAGCATTAGAAGGTAACAGGAATCATCTGTCAATGAGACTAAATGATTACCGTTAATATATTGTGGTAACTAACAATGTCAAAGCTGAAGACAGTAAAATTCTCTATTGAATGCAGTACATAATTTTTTGTAAGAATTTGATCAATGTTTTTCCTGGGAGTAAGAAGATATTATGGACAATGAGAGCACTGACAAATCTCCAGGGCCTTCCAATTCATTTTTAATGTGTACAATCTCCAAAACGTATATGTGAATAATATTTTATCTATAAAATTTACCCTTTAATTTGACCACTCTTTTGATCAGTGCTTACACTAGAGGTGAGCTAATCTAGAAATATAAAACATGTCAAGAAAACAGTTATTTGGGGCATCACCTCTTTTATAAGGCAAAAGAACAAATCTTCATGAATTTCCAGGGGCCTTAGGGGAATTTCAAAGAAGTTTTATGTGTAAAGAAAATCCTGAAAATTTTATTTTTCTGAATGTAAGATGTGATTGTGGAAAAGCGAAATCAAAAGAGTTAGAGTACTTTAGATCATTTATTAAGACAGGATAAGGTGTGCCTGAGAAACAGTAAATTGACTACCTGTTAATCAAAGTGACAATACAGTATTCTAAATAAGAAGAAGGTAACAATTGAAAGGAATTTTAGCTTTTTCAGAAATGAGGAACTTTATGTTTTTGTTGCTTAATAATAAAGTGCTTGACAAAGTTGTCACAAAACACAGAAAACAGTTTTGTTAGGATATGGAATTTCCAACATGCAGACAGATCACACAGAATGTAAAAGAATAACTATTTACTACCCCTCGTTAAGAGAAGACAAAAGAGTTCAAGATAAACTGTCATTTTAATATATAGAAAACCAAATTCTAGATTTGCATTAATATCACATTTAGCAGTAAAGGATTCATGAGGTCCCTGCCCTACTTTTAAAATTATCTTATAAATAAACCCATCAAAACTGAGTGAACTTTGTCAAAATTTGAATCCATCTCATTGCCTCTTTTCAGGCTTATTATTTATAGTTTGAGGCAAATACAATTTTTCCTGCCAATCTATAATTTTCTATATTTATTCAAGATTTGTCTTACACAATCCTTTTTCACATTCAGGAAAAACCAGAATCTTTAAGAAAAGACGACTCTCCTTTCCTTGAAAACAAAAACACATTCCATTATCTTGCATTCACCGTTGTACTTTTCTGCTACTATTGCTTTAGCAGTCTTTGATTACTGGTGTGATTAATAACTTTCAGTCAAATTAATTAACTTCTATTTCATAGAGAAAACTAGAAAGGAGTGTAGAAGAATCTGTCATACACAGAAAATTAACAGAACTCATAAATACACACATAAAACCCTCTATGGTCACATACATCCATTTTTCACCTTTTTAAGTTAGCAAAATGAATACAATCATTATCATGACCAATAATTATATCCACGATAAGAAACACACACACACACACACACATACACACATATATAAAATATGTTGGGTGACCACATTTCAGATTTATATTTCACTTAGAAATCATCTAGGTGTCCAAGGTTCTGCATTAAATAACTTGATTTAAGAATAGTCCAAGGTTTTACTACTAGGGCTAATCAATGAATTTGGTAAAGTTGCCAGATACAAAATTCATACACAGAAATCTCTTCCATTCCTACACACTAACAACAAAAAATCAGAAAGAGAAATTAGGGAAACAATCCCATTTACCATTGCAACAAAAAGAATAAAATACCTAGGAATAAACCTACCTAAGGAGGCAAAAGACCTGTACTCAGAAAACTGTCAGATCCTGGGGAAAGAAATCAAAGACGACACAAACAAATGGAGAGATAGACCATGTTCTTGGATTGGAAGAATCAACATTGAGAAAATAACTACACTACCCAAAGCAATCTACAGATCCAGTGCAATCCCTATCAAATTACAAATGGCATTTTTCACAGAATTTGAACAAAACATTTTACAATTTGTATGGAAACACAGAAGACCCTGATTACCCAAAGCAATCTTGAGAAAGAAAAATAGAGCTGGAGGAATCAGGCTCCCTGACCTCAGACTATACTACAAAGCTACAGTCATCAAGACAGTATGGTACTGGCACAAAAACAGAAATATAGATCAATGGAACAGGATAGAAAACCCAGAGATAAACCCACTCACATATGGTCACCTTATCTTTGATAAAGGAGGCAAAAATGTACAATGGAGAAAAGACAGCCTCTTCAATAAGTGGTGCTGGGAAAACTGGACAGCTACATATAAAAGAATGAAATTAGAACACTTCCTAACACCGTACACAAAAATAAACTCAAAATGGATTAAAGACCTAAATGTGAAACCAGGCACTGTAAAACTCTTACAGGAAAACATAGGCAGGACACTCTTTGACATAAATCGCAGCAAGATGTTTTTTTGACTCACCTCCTAGAGAAATGGAAATAAAAGCAAAATCAACAAATGGGACCTAATGAAACTTAAAAGCTTTTGCACAGCAAAGGAAACCATAAACAAGATGAAGAGACAACCCTCAGAATGGGAGAAAATATTTGCAAATGAAGCAACGGACGAGAGATTAATCTTCAAAATATACAAACAGCTTATGCAGCTCAATATCAAAAAAACAAACAACCCAATCAAAAAACGGGTCGAGGGGCTTCCCTGGTGGCGCAGTGGTTGAGAATCTGCCTGCTAATGCAGGGGACACGGGTTCGAGCCCTGGTCTGGGAAGATCCCACATGCCGCGGAGCAACTGGGCCCGTGAGCCACAGTTACTGAGCCTGCGCGTCTGGAGCCTGTGCTCCGCAACAAGAGAGGCCGCAATAGTGAAGAGGCCCGTGCACCACGATGAAGAGTGGCCCCCGCTTGCCGCAACTGGAGAAAGCCCTCGCACAGAAACGAAGACCCAACACAGCCAAAAATAAATATAAAAATAAATAAATAAATAAGACCCGGTGCAACCAAATAAATAAATTAATTAAAAAAAAAAAAAGGGTCGAAGAACTAAATAGACATTTCTCCAAAGAAGATATACAGATGGCCAACAAACACATGAAAAGATACTCAACATCACTAATTATTAGAGAAATGCAAATCAAAACTACAGTGAGGTATCACCTCACACCAGTCAGAATGGCTATTATCAAAAAATCTACAAACAATAAATGCTGGAGAGGGTGTGGAGAAAAGGGAACCCTCTTGCACTGTTGGTGGGAATGTAAATTGATACAGCCACTATGGAAAACAGTATGGAGGTTCTTTAAAAAACTAAAAATAGAACTACCATATGACCCAGCAATCCCATTACTGGACATATACCCTGAGAAAACCATAATTCAAAAAGACACATGCAGCCCAATGTTCATAGCAGCACTATTTACAATAGCCAGGTCATGGAAGCAACCTAATTGTCCATCAACAGAGGAATGGATAAAGAAGATGTGGTATATATATATACAATGGAATATTACTCAGCCATAAAAAGGAATGAAATTGGGTCATTTGTAGAGATGTGGATGGGCCTAGAGACTATCATACACAGTGAAGTAAGTCAGAAAGAGAAAAATATCATATATTAACGCATACACATGGAATCTAGAAAAATGGTATACATGACCTTATTTGCAAAGCAGAAATAGAGACACAGATGTAGAGAACAAATGTATGGATACCAAGCGGGAAAGGGGTGGAATGGGAGGAATTGGCAGATTGGGATTGACACATACACACTATTGATACTATGTATAAAATAGACAACTGATGGGAACATACTGTATAGCACAGGGAACTCTACTTAATGCACTGTGGTGACCTAAATGGGAGGGAAATCAAAAGGGAGGGGATATATGTATATGTATGGCTGATTCATTTTGCTGTGCAGTAGAAGCTAATACAACATTGTAAAGCAACTATACTCCAATAAAAATTAATTTAATAAAAGAGAAAAACAAATATAATATTGCTTATATGTGGAATCTAAAAAATCATACAGATGAACTTATTTACAAAGCAGAAATAGAGACACAGACATAGAGAACAAATGTATGGATATCAAGGGGGAAGGGGTGGGTGGGAATAATTGGGAGATTGGGATTGACATATATACACTTCTATGTATAAAATAGATAACTAATGAGAAACTACTGTATAGCATAGGGAACTCTACTCAGTGCTCTGTGGTGACCCTTATGGGAAGGAAATCTAAAAAAGAGGGGATATATGTATACGTATAGCTGATTCACTTTGCTGTACAGCAGAAACTAACACAACATTGTAAAGCAACTATACTCCAAAAAACATTAATTAAAAAAAAAAAGAATAGTCCAAGGTTTTAAAGTTAAATAAGGATCTTGGTTAAGTTGACATATAACAACTTAGAAAATCATTTATCAGAATTATAATTTAAGAATTTATTTAGACCATTTGTATTCACATAGCTTAATTATTGGGACTGAGAACTGAGATCCCCTGCATGAATTTGACTTAATATTTGTTCCAGGAAATTCTTGCCCAGGAATATAAAGCTGTAGCCAATCAACAATTTCACTATTTGCTTCAGGAAATTCCTGAAAAGCAATTTATCCATATAGTTTGTCCTTCTGGCCAAACAGCTCTATCTCCTGTCAAGATAATAGATTGTTCACTTGACCAAATAGGTAGCTTATTAAAAAATTTACTTATCAAGACTCGTGTCAAGAAGCTGACTTTGCTTTGTCCCTCAATCCTCAACTATTATGTCAAAGACTGTCCCCCATCACAATTAGTTTTCTTATCTTGACAAACCTACCTTCAACCACTTAAGCCCAGATCCCCAAGCCCTTCCCCAATCTCCCCATCTGAGACATTACTAGAATCTCTCAAGGTAGTGTTCTCCCTTAACTGCAGCAGGCCTAATAAAAGTAGCTTTGATTGATCAACAGAAACTCTGAGTTAATAAATGTGTATTGCTTTAAGCTGAGAAATTTGTGCAAATATTGTTATGCAGCAATAGTAAACTAATAGGACCACATTGATAAAACCAGGGAACAATCATTGCTGTCTTCAGACCAAAAGTTATTAAGCCAGCCTAGTTTGTAAAAGATTAAACTTTATTACATGAACTTATGTTTTCATACTGACCTGCTTCTGATCCTGAGCTTATGTTCAATTTCTTTATTTCCTGAGAAATTTGGGAATATTAGAGTTATATAAGTGCTTATTTTTCTTTATGAATCAATTAGAATGGAGTTATTTGGATCTGAGAAACTATTTTATTTATTTATTTATTTATTTATTTATTTTGGCTGCATCAGGTCTTAGCTGCAGCACGTGAGATCTTCATTGAGGCATGCGGGATCTTTTGTTGTGGTGCATGGGCTCTTCATTGTGGTGCAGGGGCTTCTCTCTAGTTGTGGTGTGTGGGTTTTCCCTCCCTAGTTGTGGCACGTGGGCTCCAGAGTGCGAGGGCTCTGTAGTTTGCAGCACGCGGGCTCTCTCGTTGAGGCCTATGAGCTCCTTAGTTGTGGTGCGTGAGCTTAGTTGCCCCGTAGCATGTGGGATCTTAGTTCCCAGAACAGGGATCAAACCCACGTGCCCTGCATTGGAAGGCAGATTCTTTGCCACTGGACCACCAGGGAAGTCCCGGATTTGAGAGACTTTATAATTTAATTAATTTATATATTCTAGAGATAGGAAAACATCAAACACAATGAGGTAAATATTTTTCTCAATTACAGATACACAGACTTGCTAAGAGCTTGCAGCTTTAGTTCTACAACCTCAATCATAGATTAACATTAAATGCAGAGCCATAAACACTCACTAAAGCAGATCTCAGGGGATGTTCTACTTTCAGTGAGCATAAAGTGTTTTCTTGACTGAGTTGTGTTTACATATAGTCAAACAAACAAAGGCTAACAAACCAGATTCTCTATCATCTCTCACCTAACTGATCACCATTATATTCTGACAGAGATCACCTAATGATTAGATCATAAAACCAGATTCCCAAATAGTCCTGTCACCAATGAGGAAAAAATTGTTGATTGTGCATAAATATACACAAGATGCCTTCCTGACTATGAAATCAAGACTGTCCTAGTGGTCCAGTGTATCCACTGGTCCACGGGTCCAGCTGTGGAGTTAGACAAGACATGAATAGATGAATAGACTTGGTGAAGAACCAGAAAAAAGAAACAAAAGCTTCTATGGTTTACTCAGAGAACAATGATTTAGGCTGTTTTGGTATCAAAGAGTGGGGAGTAGGATGGCCAAAGGGGCCATATTAACTGATGACCTTGAATGTTAAAAAGTGCCATTGTGGGGAGGACCTTCAAGATGGGGGAGGAGTAAGACGTGGAGATCACCTTCCTCCACACAAATACATCAAAAATACATCTACATGTAGAACAGCTCCTACAGAACACCTCCTGAACGCTGGCAGAAGACCTCAGACTTCCCAAAAGGCAAAAAATTGCCCACGTACCTGGGTAGGGCAAAAGAAAAAAGAAAAAACAGAGACAAAAGAATAGGGATGGGACGTGCACCTCTGGGAGGGAGCTGTGAAGGAGGAAAAGTTTCCACACACTAGGAAGCCCCTTCACTGGTGGAAACAGGAGGTGGGCAGGGGGGAAGCTTCAGAGCCACGGAGGAGAGTGCAGCAACGGGTGCAGAGGGCAAAGCAGAGAGATTCCCTCACAGAGGATCAGTGCCGACCAGCACTCACCAGCCCAAGAGGCTTGTCTGCTCACCTGCCAGGGTGGCTGGGGGCTGGGAGCTGAGGCTTGGGTTTCGGAGGTCAGATCCCAGGGAGAGGACTGGGGTTGGCTGTGTGAACACAGCCTGAAGGGGGCCAGTGCGCCATAGCTAACCGGGAGGGAGTCTGGGAAAAAGTTTGGAACTGCTTAAGAGTCAAGAGACCATTGTTTCGGGGTGTGCAAGGGGAGGAGATTTAGAACACCGCCTAAATGAGCTTCAGAGATGGGCACGAGCCGCGACTGTCAGCGTGGACACCAGAGATGGGCATGAAACACTGCTGCAGCCACCAAGAATCCTGTGTGCAAGCACAGGTCACTATCCACACTTCCCCTCCCAGGAGCCTGTGCAGCCTGTCACTGCCAGGGTCCAGTGATCCAAGGACAAGTTCCCTGGGAGAACACACGGAATGCCTCAGGCTGTTGCAATGTCCTGCTGACCTCTGCTGCTGTGGGCTTGCCCCACATTCTGTACCCCTCCCTACCCCTGGTCTGAGTGAGCTAGAGCCCCCAATCAGCTGCTCCTTTAACCCCATCTTGTCTGGGCAAAGAACAGACACCAGAGGGCGACCTACATGCAGAGGCAGGGCCAAATCCAAAGCTGAACCCCAGGAGCTGTGCAAACAAAGAAGAGAAAGGGAAATTGCTCCATGCAGCCTCAGGAGCAGTGGATTAAATCCCCACAGTCAACTTGATGTACCTGCATCTGTGGAATACCTGAATAGACAATGAATCATCCCAAAATTGAGGCGGTGGACTTTGGGAGCAACTGTAGACATGGGGTTTGCTGTATGCGACTGACTAGTTTCTGATTTTTATGTTTATCTTAATATAGTTTTTAGCACTTGTTATCATTGGTGGATTTGTTTATTGGTTTGGTTGCTCTTCTTTTTTTAATAACAATAATTTTTTTTATTTTTATAATATTTTTTTTTATTTTAATAACTTTATTTTATTTTATTTTATTTTATTCTTGCTTTCTTTTTTTCTCCCTTTTCTTCTGAGCCATGTAGCTGAGAGAGTGTTGGTGCTCCGGCCGGGTGTCAGGCCTGAGCCTCTGAGGTAGGAGAGCCAAGTTAAGGACAGTGGACCACCAGAGACCTCCCGGCCCCACCTAATATCAATCAGCAAGAGATCTCCCAGAGATCTCCGTCTCAATGCTAAGACCCAGCTCCACTCAACAACCAGCAAGCTCCAGTGCTGGACACCCCATGCCAAACAACTAGCAAGACAGGAACACAACCCACCCATGAGCGGAGAGGCTACCTAAAATCATAATAAGTTCACAGACACCCCAAAACACACCACCAGACATGGTATTGCCCACCAGAAAGACAAGATCCAGCCTCATCCACCAGAACACAGGCACTAGTCCCCTCCACAACCCACTGAACCAACCTTACCCACTGGGGGCAGACACCAAAAACAACAGGAACTATGAACCTGCAGCCTGTGAAAAGAAGACCTCAAACACAGTAAGTTAAGCAAAATGAGAAGACAGAGAAATACGCAGCAGATGAAGGAGCAAAGTAAAAACCCACCAGACCAAACAAATGAAGAGGAAATAGGCAGTCTACCTGAAAAAGAATTCAAAGTAATGATAGTAAAGATGATCCAAAATCTTGGAAATAGGATGGAGAAAATACAAGAAGCATTTAACAAGGACCTAGAAGAACTAAAGAGCAAACAAACAAAGATGAACAGCACAATAAATGAAAATTAAAATTCTCTAGAAGGAATCACTAGCAGAATAACTGAGGCAGAAGAATGGATAAGTGACCTGGAAGATAAAATAGTGGAAATAACTACCACAGAGCAGAATAAAGAAAAAAGAATGAAAAGAATTGAGGACAGTCTCAGAGACCTCTGGGACAACATTAAACACACCAACATTTGAATTACAGGGGTCCCAGAAGAAGAAGAGAAAAAGAAAGGGACTGAGAAAATGTTTGAAGAGATTATGGTTGAAAACTTCCCTAATATGGGAAAGGAAATAGTCAATCAAGTCCAGGAAGCGCAAAGAGTACCGTACAGTATAAATCCAAGGAGAAACACGCCAATACACATATTACTTAAACTACCAAAAATTAAATACAAAGAAAAAATATTAAAAGCAGAAAGAGAAAAGGAACAAGTAACATACAAGGGAATCCCCATAAGGTTAACAGCTGATCTTTCAGCAGAAACTCTGCAAGCCAGAAGGGAGTGGCAGAACATATTTAAAGTGATGAAAGGGAATAACCTGCAACAAGATTACTCTACCCAGCAAGGATCTCATTCAGATTCGACGGAGAAATTAAACCTTTACACACAAGCAAAAGCTAAGAGAATTCAGGACCACCAAACCAGCTTTACAACAAATGCTATAGGAACTCCTCTAGGCAGGAAACACAAGAGAAGGAAAAGACCTACAATAACAAACCAAAAACAATTAAGAAAATGGTAATAAGACCATATGTATCGATAATTACCTTAAATGTAAATGGATTAAATGCTCCCACCAAAAGACATAGACTGGCTGAATGGATACAAAAACAAGACCTGTATATATGCTGTCTACAAGAGACCCACTTCAGACCTAGGGACACATACAGACTGAAAGTGAGGGGATGGAAAAAGATATTCCATGCAAATGGAAATCAAAAGAAAGCTGGAGTAGCAATTCTCATATCAAACAAAATAGACTTTAAAATAAAGATTATTACAAGGGACAAAGAAGGACACTACATAATGATCAAGGGATCAATCCAAGAAGAAGATATAACAATTGTAAATATTTATGTACCCAACATAGGAGCACCTCAATACATAAGGCAAATGCTAACAGTCATAAAAGGGGAAATTGACAGTAACACAGTAATAGTAGAGGGGGCTTCTCTGGTGGTGCAGTGATTAAGAATCCACCTGCCAAGCAGGGGACACGGGTTCAAGCCCTGGTCTGGGAAGATCCCACATGCCACGGAGCAGCTAAGCCTGTGCGCCACAACTACTGATCCTGTGCTCTAGAGCCCAAGAGCCACAACTACTGAACCTGTGTGCCACAACTAGTGAAGGCCATGCACCTAGAGCCCATGCTCCACAACAAGAGACGCCACAGCAATGAGAAGCCTGCACACTTCAACGAAGAGTAGCCCCCACTCACCACAACTAGAGAAAGCCCGTGTGCAGCAATGAAGACCCCACGCAGCCAAAAATAAATAACATAAATTATTAAAAAAATAGTAGGGGACTTTAACATCCCACTTTCACCAATGGACAGATCATTCAAAATGAAATAAACAAGGAAACACAAGCTTTACATGATACATTAAACAAGATGGACTTAATTGATATTTATAGGACATTCCATCCAAAAACAACAGAATGCACTTTCTTCTCAAGTGCTCATGGAACACTCTCCACGATAGATCATATCTTGGGTCACAAATCAAGCCTTGGTAAATTTAAGAAAATTGAAATCGTATCAAGTATCTTTTCCGACCACAACGCTATGAGACTAGATATCAATTACAGGAAAAGATCTGTAAAAAATACAAACACATGGAAGCTACACAATACACTACTAAATGACCAAGATATCACTGAAGAAATCTACGAGGAAATCAAAAAATACCTAGAAACAAATGACAATGAAAAGACGACGATCCAAAACCTTTGGGAAGCAGCAAAAGCAGTTCTAAGAGGGAAGTTTAGAGCAATACAATCCTACCTCAAGAAACAAGAAAAATCTCAATTAAACAACCTAACCTTACACCTAAAGCAATTAGAGAAAGAAGAACCAAAAAAACCCAAAGTTAGCAGAAGGAAAGAAATCATAAAGATCAGAGCAGAAATAAATGAAAAAGAAATGAAGGAAACAGTAGCAGAGATCAATAAAACTAAAAGCTGGTTCTTTGAGAAGATAAACAAAATTGATAAGCCATTAGCCAGACTCATCAAGGAAAAAAGGGAAAGAACTTAAATCAACAGAATTAGAAATGGAAAAAGGAGAAGTAACAACTGACCCTGCAGAAATACAAAGGATCTTGAGAGATTACTACAAGCAACTATATGCCAATAAAGTGGACAACCTGGAGAATGGACAAATTCTTAGAAAAGCACAACCTTCTGAGACTGAACCTGGAAGAAATAGAAAATGTAAACAGACCAATCACAAGCACTGAAATTGAGACTGTGATTAAAAATCTTCCAACAAACAAAAGTCCAGGACCAGATGGCTTCACAGATGAAATCTGTCAAACATTTAGAGAAGAGCTAACACCTATCCTTCTCAAAGTCTTCCAAAATATAGCAGAGGGAGGAACACTCCCAAACTCATTCTATGAGGCCACCATCACCCTGATACCAAAACCAAAGATGTCACAAAAACGGAAAACTACAGGCCAATATCACTGATGAACATAGATGCAAAAATCCTCAACAAAATCTAGCAAACAGAATCCAACAGCACATTAAAAGGATCATACACCATGATCAAGTGGGGTTTATACCAGCAATGCAAGGATTCTTCACTATATGCAAAGCAATCAATGTGATACACCATATTAACAAATTGAAGAATAAAAAACATATGATAATCTCAATAGATGCAGAAAAAGCTTTTGACAAAATTCAACACCCATTTATGATAAAAACCCTCCAGAAAGTAGGCATAGAGGGAACTTACCTGAACATAATAAAAGCCATATATGACAAACCCACAGCCAACATCATTCTCAATGGTGAAAACCTGAAACCATTTCCAGTAAGATCAGGAACAAGACAAGTTTACCCACACTCACCACTATTATTCAACATAGTTTTGGAAGTTTTAGCCACAGCAATCAGAGAAGAAAAAGAAATATAAGGAATCAAAATTGGAAAAGAAGAAGTAAAACTGTCACTGTTTGCAGATGACACGATACTATACATAGAGAATCCTAAAGATGCTACCAGAAAACTACTAGAGCTAATCAATGAATTTGGTAAAGTAGCAGGATACAAAATTAATGTACAGAAATCTCTTGCATTCCTATACACTAATGATGAAAATTCTGAAAGAGAAATTAAGGAAACAATCCCATTTACCATTGCAACAAAAAGAATAAAATACCTAGGAATAAACCTATCTAAGGAGACAAAAGACCTGTATGCAGAAAACTATAAGACACTGAGGAAAGAAATTAAAGATGATACAAACAGATGGAGAGATATACCATGTTCTTGGAATTGAAGAATCAATATTGTGAAAATGACTCTACTACCCAAAGCAACCTACAGATTCAATGCCATCTCTATCAAATTACCAATGGCATTTTTCACATAACTGAAACAAAAAATTCCACAATTTTTATGGAAACACAAAAGACCCTGAATAGCCAAAACAATCTTGAGAAAGAAAAACAGAGCTGGAGGAGTCAGGCTCCCTGACCTCAGATTATACTATAAAACTACAGTAATCAAGACAGTATGGTACTGGCCCAGAAACAGAAATATAGCTCAGTGGAACAGGATAGAAAGCCCAGAGATAAACCCACGGACATATGGTCACCTTATCTTTGATAAAGGAGGCAAGACTATACAATGGAGAAAAGACAGCCTCTTTTTTTCCTCTTCTTCTTTTGGTTTTGGGAAAATTGGACAGCTACATGTAAAAGAATGAAATTAGAACACTCCCTAACACCATACACAAAAATAAACTCAAAATAGATTAAAGACCTAAATGTAAGGCCAGGCACTATAAAACTCTTAGAGGAAAACATAGGCAGAACACTCTATGACATAAATCACAGCAAGATCCTTTTTGACCCACCTCCTAGAAAAATGGAAATAAAAACAAAAATAAACAAATGAGACCTAATGAAACTTCAAAGCTTTTGCACAGCAAAGAAACCATAAACAAGATGAAAAGACAGCCCTCATAATGGGAGAAAATATTTGGTAACAAAACAACTGACAAAGGATTAATCTCCAAAATATACAAGCAGCTCATGCAGCTCAATATCAAAAAAACAAACAACCCAATTGAAAAATGGGCAGAAGACCTAAATAGATATTTCTCCAATGAAGATATACAGATTGCCAACAAACACATGAAAGGATGCTCAACATCACTAATCATTAGAGAAATGCAAATCAAAACTACAATGAGGTATCCCCTCACACCAGTCAGAATGGCCATGATCAAAAAATCTACAAACAGTAAATGCTGGAGAGGGTGTGGAGAAAAGGGAACCCTCTTGCACTGTTGGTGGGAATGTAAATTGATACAGCCACTATGGAGAACAGTATGGAGGTTCCTTAAAAAACTAAAAATTGAACTACCATATGATGCAGCAATCCCACTCCTGGGCGTTTACTCTTAGAAAACCATAATTCAAAAAGAGTCACGTACCACTATGTTCATTGAAGCACTGTTTACAATAGCCAGGTCATGGAAGCAACCTAAGTGTCCATTGACAGATGAATGGATAAAGAAGATGTGGCACATATATACAATGGAATATTACTCAGCCATAAAAAGAAACGAAATTGAGTTATTTGTAGTGAGATGGATGGACATAGAGACTGTCATACAGAGTGAAGTAAGTCAAAAAGAGAAAAATAAATACCGTATGCTAACACATATATATGGAATCTAAAAAAAAAAAAAGAAAGAATTGGTTCTGAAGAACCTAAGGGCAGGACAGGAATAAGGACGCAGATGTAGAGAATGGACTTGAGGACATGGGGAGGGGGAAGGGTAAGCTGGGACGAAGTGAGAGAGTGGCATGGACTTTTATATACTACCAAATGTAAAATAGATAGCTAGTGGGAAGCAGCTGCATAGCACAGGGAGATCGGCTCAGTGCTTTGTGACCACCTAGAGCGGTGGGATAGGGAGGGTGGGAGGGAGATGCAAGAGGGAGGGGATATGGGGATATATGTATATGCATAGCTGATTCACTTTGTTATAAAGCAGAAACTAACACCATTGTAAAGCAATTATACTCCAATAAAGATGTTAAAAAATGTTTATTTATTTTATTTATTTTCGGCTGCATTGGGTCTTCCTTGCTGCGTGCAAGCTTTCTCTCTTTGGGGTGAGCGCGGGCTACTCTTTGTTGCGGTACACAGGATTCTCATTGCGGTGGCTTCTCTTGTTGCAGAGCACAGGCTCTAGGCGCATGGGCTTCAGTAGTTGTGGTACATGGGCTTAGTTGCTCCATGGCATGTGGGATCTTCCCGGACCAGGGCTTGAACCCGTGTCGCCTGCATTGGCAGGCGGATTCTTAACCACTGCACCACCAGGGAAGCCCACTATACTTCTTTTTAAAAAGGTAACATTACAACTTCATACGAATATAAAAATGAATAGATGTTAAAGATTTAATTTAACTCATTAATGAGGAAATTGGTGAGGTATTACAAGTTTAAGGGAAAATTAAAAAAAATAAAATTTGCAAATCAGGAATATTGAAATAAATGTGCAAATCGAAGTAATACTGGGCTCAGGGGTGGCGGGTGGGAAGGAAGAAAAGTTAATTGACTCTCTACCAAGCAGAACTTACACATTTATAGACAATAATTAGTGTGCATTGTTATCAGTTACAACTTACAGAACTGTAAAGTAACTCAAGAATAATGAAAGAGTAGAATCAGATATTTGGAAAGGTGTGATCTAAATAATACATATTCTTTTACATTGAAGCATAATTTTTTCCCTACAGTGCACTTGACTGGCTTAATAGTGGGAAAGAGGCAGGGCAGATTTGCGAACTGCTTTAGGCTTAAAAACTGTGCAACTGTTAGTTGTTCAGATGTCGTGAGTGGGAAGGAGAGGTCAAAGGTCATTGATTACCCGTGTGGCGTTTGCCATAGTGTTTAGTGGTTGCTTCATGTGGGCCAGGATAATAACCTGCAGGGTGTTGGGGGCAATGAAGGGAAAAGTGAGGAAATATTTTAAGAAGGGATCATTTTAGAAACTCAAGCTTTGTGATGGTAAAGGGGTCTTTTGGTGGTGAGGGGGAGGGTTGCCATACACTGCATTATCACTAGACCCCCCCTTTTAAGGTCACATCAAATAATCATGTAACCTAAGTGAAAATGGTGTGCTTACTCTGCGTGGAAGCTCCTGGCTAAGTCCTTTGGTTTCCTCTTTTGGGATTAGAGTATATTGCCTTTTTTGGTGCACTTGATCAGGAGTCATTTGTGGACCTACAGAAAAGCTTCAAGAGGGAATTTAGGAAAGTCCTAAAGGGAACCATGGGAGACATTGCTCAGTACTTTTCTTTTTCCCCAGCGTGAATTTGATAAGAGAATATTCTGACTAAGGAAAAAAAAGTGGGAGGAGGAACTGAAGAAATATTACCCTTTCTTCTAAAAGTTTGTGGGAAAAGGCAATTATATGACCAGGAATCTTTTTCATATTTAAAACATGAAGAACACTAGGTTCTTTGTTTATAGCTATATTACTGTTTGCTTAGCTTAAGGTCCTTTGAAACTCAGTTTTATATCCAAGATCTGCTCTAAACTAGTCAACTTGCTGTTCTGGTTTCCCAACATTTCAAAATTTCACCTTAAATTAATATATCTTTTCTGTTTACCCTATGTATGAATATGAGGTACTACATATTTTTGTTCCGTGTTTAAGGAAGGAAGGGAGGGAGGGAGGGAGCAAGGACAGTAATGGAGGAAGAAGGGAAGAAAGAGAGAGAGAGAAAAAAAGGAAAAGTTGGGGGGAACCCTGATTCTCATTGCAATTTGATCACTAGCTTGTTACAGTAGAGTTAGTCTGGTCACTATTGTAGATCTAGGATCTCCTTTTCTTGTTTTGAGCACTGGGAAGTAGTAAAACCCCCCAACCACAACTTTCCTTAAACTTCATTATTTTTGCATTTATACCATCAATCAATCAATATTATTCAGTGCCTCATACGTACCAAGTCATATACTGGAGGCTGGGGATATGGTAGTGAATTACGGCATCCTTGCCCTGTTTAGAGTTTTGCTCTCATGGGAGATACTAAAAAATAAACACACATAAGTAAAATAAAGTTTAATACAGGATGCTAAGTAAAAGAGACCTTTTTTGTTACTCGTATATTGATGACTTAGGAGCTAAATCTGAGGTTAAAAAATGTGTTGAGTGCTTCAGATTCTAAAGACAACAGCAAAGAACTGGGGACAAACATCCCATCGAGGCTTGGCCAGCTCCCCTTTCTTCATTTCCATTCAGTCTCTCTTAGAGGGGAGTAGAGAGGGATGGAGAGAGAAAGAGAGAAGCAGCTCTCTAAAGTGAGAGTGCTTGGCATTTTCTCCTCTTCTACTTGGTGGAGTTGAGGAGGTGTCTCCTAAAAGTCAAGTGAGTGTTTGTTAACTCCAAAAGCTAAGTGAGAGAAGCTGCAAGAAAGCCACTCATAGAGGTTGGGGGTATCTGCAAGAAAGTGAGACTGCATCTTATTTTCTCTTGGATCATCAGCTTATGCATGTACTTGCTGATCAGCCTCTATGCCATTTTAACATAGAGGGAAAAAAACCTGGAAACAAATGACAGAACAGAGAGAGGAAGTGGCCTATCCTTGAAACTTTGCATGGCAAGGATATGAGAGTTCTGCAGTTCAAGTAGACACTGTAAACTGTAGATGGACTCGAGCTGACCTTCTCTTACCTCACCTGGTGAGTAGGTTTTGACACTAAGAGCTTTGTGGTGTACCACTAGGGCAGCTGCTGTGGGAAGGTTGGAAGACATGAGGCAGGGTGAGACTGTCTAAGTGAAGGACCTCTCTGGGTGTTCTGAAGAATCAGCAGTTGGAGGCTTGCTGCAAGAGGAACATGAAAGGCCGTGGGGGTCTTACCCACAGAAGGCTCAGTGACCAAGAGAGAACCACTGACAGGCACCTGGTTATATAAGATCTTGGCTATTTTTCCTATTTTTTCCCTTTTCATCCCCAATTCCAGAAGCCCTAATATTGGTAGGAATGGAGAGGAATTGAGAAGGAACATGCTGAGAAAGAGAATGAGACTGAGGTTTAAAAATGAACTAGACTAATTTTTAATAACTGAAAGTGACTGAACATCTTTGAGAGCTGCCTGAGTTATTGTTAAGAGGCAGGAGAGGAAAATTGAACTGTGCAAGGTTGAAGCCAGTGATTGGAAAAAAATAAAACTGTTTCATGCTCATTTCTCCATAGATTTTGAACTATAAATAAACTGATTACAGATAAGTGGGATAATTTTATTTGGTATTAGTGCTGTGAAGAGAATAGAGTAATAAGTAGAAAGTAATTATGAAGATGGGAGTGGATAGGAGGCTACTTTAGCTGTGGTGGTCTAGGAAGCCTCTTTGGGTTGAGAATTTCCATGATGAGAGAGAGCCACTCATTCCAAACTCTGGGGCAAAAGTGTAAAATGACCCAGGTAAGATCAAGAAAAATGGTCGGTATGGCTGGAGTTTAGTTAGTTAGGCAGGCAGTGATAGAAGATACTTCTGGTAAAACGGGCAGAAAGCCAAGTAACAGAGGGCCTTGTAGGCCATGGTAAAATATTTTGATAGCAATTTTGCTTTCCTCAAAAAATTTTCAAACAGTTTCTTGGCCCTACCCTCTTTGTAGAAGACTCTAAATTTGTTAATATAATTTTATTTAATGGGTCACACATATTATATAATTCTAAATACTTCTGGTCTCAGAGGTAAGAAACTATTAAGATATCTTACATTTGTTCTCTTATGACCACAATGCTACTCCTATATCAAGCTAGTTATACAAAATTCATTTATGCTATTTGATTTTTCATCTCACGCAACTCTACATTCCTGAGGATTAAATTCTTGCCCATCACGGGGGTGCACATACTTAAGTAGTTATAACGGACGTCTAGATTCTAGATGGTATATCTGTTTGCTCTAAGACTGAAATGATGGGTCCAAATGTTGTTGTAAATAATTCATATTAATCATGCCCAAAGAAAGAAGAACAAACTATTAATTTACTAGCAAATAGAAAATGTGTGGAAAATTATGAAAGCATGGCAGCTAAAAGTTCTGCTCTTTGATATTTATGATTTAACTCCCAGAAGAGTAAACCTTTCCTCTTGGACTTAGCTACAAACTCCAGAGATGGAAATCTCTGGCCGGAGCAGTGCGTGTTGTCTCTCATTAGAGCCAGTTCTTCCATAACCACGTGAAAGAATGCATAGACTGCAAGGGACGTGTGCTCAGCCCTGTAGCAGCAGTGTTCCTGACTTCTGTAATATGAATTACACCATCTCTCAGTATAATCCTTAAACTTCTATCTCCTACACTTGTGCAAATAGTCACTCTGAATCCAACATGATACCTTTTAGTTAATCCTGGAACATTAAGTATTGCAGCTGTTTCATGGAAGAAACTGAGAGAAAAATTTCTGTTCAGTATGGAAATAACTCTATAAAGCTCATGACAAATGAAGACTTGTGAATAGTATATCAGTTATTGCAGTCATCATTATAGCAGTATATTTCCTTGGGTTCTTATGGGAAATGACTTTCTTTGGCACATTCTTGGGAATTATTTCCTGTGTTCCGTTAGCTCCGTGGGATGATGTCCTAAAATGACGGATGCAGTTCTATTGTTTTGTTAGAATGCTCTATAACTGCTCTTAGGGCATATTATATTCTCTTTGACTATTATCTGAGAATATGATTCATAGTTTAGTATGAATGTTTTCCTAAAAAAACCACTTAATGAACAAGAAGGAAGCTTGTTCTGGTGGAAAGAGTAATAAACAGCAGAGCAGGTAATCCTTGTTCTAGTTGGTGATTCCACTGCTAAGTATATGACCTGTGGCAAGTTACTTTAGCTGTAGTGTCTGTTTCTTTATCTGTAACTTATTTAAAAAATCTTCTTTAGTTTATGTTTTCTATTATTGTAAGATTTTTCAGCATTTAGTAAATATTAACTCTGTAACTAAAAATCCTGTTGGGGAGACAAAATTGAAGTACAGAAATTATGGAAAATATATAATCAACTACTGACACGTATGTTAATAAGGGATATTGGTTGCAAGCAACAGAAGTCCACTGACTAAGCAAAAACTGAAGTTGTTTCAAAAGTTTTTGGAGACTCTCACAATCAGTTGGAGGCTAGGTAGGAGACCAGGCTTGGGAATGGGGAGGATTTCAGGTAGCTCTGAAGAGCAAAGAAGCAGGAAGTACAGTCTTGTCAGGATGCTGCTGTTATGTTGACACCCTGTATATGATTATCAACCATTTGTTTTGTTCTTGCCTCACTTGTTCATAGTGTAGGATGAAAGCATTCAATGGGCTGATGTGCCCACCCACAGGCGCTATTTAGAGATGGGAGCCTGACAGGCCCCAACAGTTATTCTCCAACTGTGATAATACACAAAGAAGAGAAATCATTTCCTAAAAGGATGTTAGAGTGCTATTAAGAAGTAGAATGGCTAATGACAAATGTCCCCTATGTATTAAATTGCAGAGGCTAGAGAAACTAGTTCAGTTTACACTGGTATGACTGAGAGACTTTGTGAAAAAGGCTGGATAAATAGAAGTTGAGATGAAGGCCATGAAGGGAGATTAAAAATTCTTCACCAAAGAAAGCGACAAACAAACAAACAAAACAAAGAAAAACGTATGAAAGCCACCAAAATTCAGTCTGTGAGACTTTCAGTATTGTTTCTAGTCAACTACATTGCATCTTTTAGTTCTCAGAGGGGCTTTATGGTTGGTCACTCATGGGAAACAGAACAGTGTAACTGTTTGCATAGTCTATTCTCTAAACCTAGCAAAACTGTATCTTCACGTCAGAGATCACTCTCACTCATTTTCCAAAGCTATCCTAAAAATGCATAGTTAAATTCCCCAGGGCACTGAGGAATTTACGGTTCCTCAGTCTCCTCATCCATTCAGAGGACATGTCCTCCCCTACATTATTAAAACAATAAGCACAAAAGTATATTTAAAAAGAGCTAATACAAGAGGTAAGAAATCATACACATTTGTTGTGGTTATCATTTATTATTGTGTAACATTTTCTTCTCCCTTTTTACGAAGACTTTGTTGATTAATTGGAATAGGGTGGTTTATGTCATAATATTGCTTGTCGTTTCCGGTGACAGAGGCATACATACTCTTTCCACAAGACTCCATCGTTGTGCATGGCAGCAGCCATCCCTTGATTAACCAGTCTCAAAGACTATTAATGGCCAATAGGACTACACCTAAGACTTCTGTGGCTAAGCTGTTTAAGTTAAATTTTAACTCTCCTTTGATCGTAATATGGTTAGATCTTATTTCATTTTTCACAGAGAAAAATGAAATTTTTTATGGTAGCAACATGAGAACAAGTGAAGACCCCGCTTGTCTCTGTCTCCTAAAACCTATTTCAAATATAACATTTTCATGGCTATAAACTTGGGGATTCCTCTGTGCTGAGCACGCCATTAGGGACTCAATAAATATCAGTTGATTTAATTCAAATTTACACCTGGAAACCGATAGAGAAGTGCTTCTTCCTGTTGGCTGTCATGAAATTACATTACGGTTGTTGGTGATAGTTCTGTAAAGCAGAGCTCTCACTTTTCCCCAGAAGTAGTCAGAAAAGCAAATAACTCTCTAGATAACATGGGTAAACATGAATAAAATATATTCACAGTATCCTACCTTGATGATGGATGTGCAAATCTGTCTGCTCTTAGATGTTCAAGAAAGAGAAAAAAAAAACCCCTTGTAATTTCCTTATCAAAACTGGTGAAAGTAAACAAGCAACCATGTAAATTGGAAAAAGTCTGTAAGTCTGGAATATTTAAAAAAAATATCTTTTATGTATTAGCTTGTTGTTCTTGGTGGCAAAAGGAGAGCAGTGATTATTGACTTTTCCTTGTTTAATTTCGTTTTTCTTGCTGAAAGTGATAATTGACAGTTGACACAAGTGGATGAGAAAACAGCGAAAGTGCATTTTCCCCCAATTAGATGTGAAGAATATGTGCTGTTTGTGGTAAATTTCTGCCCATAAGGCTGGCTAGGATGCCAGTAGTTAGTGGGCTGCTATGGTTAACACTGGTGCACAGAAGGAATAGAAATGTGAAGACAGACCCAGTCTGTGAGAGGTGTGTTGTCAGGGCCAAGCCAGCAGCTGGCTTTGTAGACACCTCACAGAACCCTGTGAGGGGGCTTTATTTTGGTGAATTTATCACAGTAAGTGATTTGGCCCTGACTTGTCTAGGCTTGAAGCCCTGAAGCTTTAGTCAGCTCATGAAATGGATGCATTTCTCAGTGATGGTTTCATGTAAACCACATTTACAAGGTTGATACCCAAAATTTAGTGCCAATTTATTAATTTTTAATGAGAAGTACAGTTGTCACAATAGTCAGAAAACCATAGTCTGTGATCGGTTCATTCTCTTTCTGTAGATAATTGAACATGAGATGTAAAATTATAACCTGAAACTTACTTGATGAATGTGAAATCAGAACTAAGGGAATTGGTTAGATAAACATTTCTTAGCTGTTAATGCATTCAGGACACAGTCAACTTAACTGACCTGAGTGCTTTTCTTCTCTCTTTTATACCTCTTGTTATCAGTCATTGTGTCCTAAGCTTAACCATTTAAGGTTCATATTCCCTCATTTCCCAGTCTCAGGGAAAAACTAATCCTTCATGTACTGACTTCAGGGGAATTTTACTTTAAACTTTTACTGTAACTGGTTATCATTTATAAAGTATAAATTAAGATTGCAAGTGCAGTTTTAAAAATGTGTATATGGGCAGCACATAGAAATCACAAGTATTCTCAGCATACCTGAGAGTTTAACAAAGTTGAGTAATACTGAACTTCTGAGAAAATGAGTTGACTGTTATCCACTGTTAAAGAAAGCTAGGAAGGGATTTGTCCAATTGCAGACTAGAGGAGAAACAGCAGATCTGAAGGACAGAAAAAATTCTGGTTTCTAAAGAAGTGTTCTGTGGTAAGAATACCTTGTCATGCCTTTTTATGACCTGGACAAAATAGCCATTACACCGTCCATGTAACTCTCCTTGGAGTCTACCTCCCCACCCCCCCGTCCTGCCATATACATTATTTTGGCCTCAAAACTGTTAGGAAAGTCATGTTTAATATGCAGTTTCAAACTTTTTATCCCACACTCACCTTAATTTTCCCTTACCTGTTCAGTAAGGTCTGGTATGAAGACAAAGAAAGTAAAGGAAAGAACTCGAGGATTGCTCAGTGTCCATTTCCACATTTCCCATCCCCGGATTCAGAGATCCTTGTGGGACAGAATCCCCTGAAGAGGCCTGTAGTCTAGGCCATCACTAGCACTTGGGTACACAAGTATCATTTTGAGGGGTGATCTAGAATAGACCTGAACCCAATTGCTCATTTGTATTACAAACAAAAACAATGTCCATTCCTTCCATTTCAAAAAGCACATTTTGAAAGGATTTTGTCCTTTTGTCCTGACTTTGCTGGTTCCCAGACCACTGTGTTTTTGTAAATGGGATTTCCTAAAGATGTTCAAGGTAAAACGGTTGATTAAAGAGGAGACTCTGTTTGAGGGGAGGCAACGATGGTCCAGTTGGAAGGAGAATTCTTGCCTCAGGTAAGGAGGAGGGAATGAGCTTATATTTCTGCGAAGAGAAGCTAGAAGGAGGGAACCTGCTTGTTGGGAGGGAAAGTTTTCCAATAGCAGCGGGAAGGGCACATATTTTGAAGTCACACAGCCTTACGTTTGAATCCCGTCTTATCCCTTACCAATAGAGTAATGGTGGACAAGTTACCCAGCTTTTCTGCTTTAGTCTCATCAGTATAATGAGGGAAGAAGACATCTAGGTTACAGAATTTATTATGACATCAAACGAGATCACATGAACAAAGTGCCTAGACCACTGTGGTGTTCAAATGCTAGTTTCTTTCTTCTTCTTAACCCATGATGTTTAATTGTAACCACGTAAAAAAAGAGGACTTCTGGGATAATAACCTTTTCATTCTAGTTGATTGAAAGTTTCTCTTCCCTTAATGTGATTGCCCTGGTAAAACCTAGAGAAGAGCTCTTTCACGCCTTGTCTGCAGACATCCCTGCCGGCAATCTCTTTCCCTGATTCGTTTAGTGTACTTACCCTCGCTATGATCACCCATAAGAGAGGAGATTGGTTCAATTTGGCAATGAGGAGGATATTTCACTGTCCCTCAGTGGCAGTAATGACCCTTCTGCCCTTGGGGAGAGAGATAATAGGGGCTACTGAGTTGTTTGAAAGTTTCATCTATATAGTTTTGTCCTTTTCCACTTTTGCCCATTTGATCTAAAGCTTCTTTTTTTCTTTCTTTTTTAATACTTGATGACATCCAAGGCTGGGGTCTGGAGGTGGTTCATTTCATATACTGTTATATTCTCATTTGTTTTTTGGATCTTTCAAGATGGGTCCAGTTATCGTAGCTTTTTCATTTTTTTTTAGAATTAAGCAACTTGTGGACCCTTTGGTTCTTAGACTTCTTCACCTTCTGTGTGTACTCTGAACACCATAAATGCGATATTATAGTGAATCAACATTTTCACCAAGGAGAACCAAATCTAATCTCACTAAAATTGTTATTCAAATGTGAGAGCCAACACTATGATTACCTGCGGGCCCGGGGCATGAAATGAGAATAGGAAAACAAGAGTATAAAATAAGGCAGATTGTTTTCCAACAGGAATATAGACATATAATTAAAATGGTTTTCAACTTGCAGACACAGCCTAGATTTGACTATATCCGGGTTGGCAAGGGACACCAACGAATGCCTTGTTTCTTTGACGAACAATGAAAACATTTCATTAAAAAAGTACATTTTCAACAGTGATGTCGTAGACTGCAAATCCAATCACCTAAACAGAAGATATTTGGACAGAATATGGTTACTAGGTACCTAAAAAGAAATCTAATTTGGAAAATGCTGATTACTTGATTTTCTACAGTTACTAAGGAGACCTCAAAGAATAAATGTTTGTAGTTGAATTTAAGTTGTAGAAAATTCTGGTAAAGTTTTTCAAGTTGTTTTTAATACATTGAGTGAATCAGAGGTGAGAAATGTTCTAAATCAATAACCAGCATTCGAATGTGACTTTTATATAATTTCTCAAGAGGAGATCTAGGAGACCCAAGGCATTGTAACTTCTAGTCAAGCCCAGACAACTTGCCACCTTGTTCTCTTAAGAGACGGGCTGAACACATGGGAATGACAAAAGGCTACCCGCTTGGGAGTCTATTGATTTTCACATGTTATTTTCCCTTCTGCTTGCCTCTCCCACTAATTTCTCATTCCCTGCTATTTCTTTCACTGCCAGCATGGCAGAGAAAAAGAAAATGTGGTTATTGGTACACACTGGTGGGTATTGTACATATTGGAACTTTGAGTAAGATTTTCTATTTCCATTTACAATGCAAGAGTGCATACAGAGCAAGGGCGTTCTTCTACAGTCCTAATGGTCTCTGGCCAGAAAATGACTGATATCCAGGTGAATTTTGAAATTGTTGTTTAGAATGACCTTTAAATGTGTTGCTTTACAGGTAATTAGAACTTAAATTAGATTTCAGAAAGCCAGCAAAGCGAGGTGGTAAAGGAATAAGCTCTGGAACAGAATCTTGATTCTACATCTTATTAGTTATGTAACTCCGGGTAAACTACTTAACTTCTTTGTGCCTTAGTTTCTTCATTTGTATAATGAAGCTAATCCTAATATCTACCAGGTAGGCTTGTTGTGGATCAAATATATTGATATATAAAGCATTTAGAACATGCTTGGATCATGATAAATACAGTTTAAGTGTTTGCTATCACAGGTCCACAATCCCTTATTTGCAATTCTAAAATTGAAAACCTGAAAAAAATTGGCGCATATTGTAGCGAACTCATTAAGTGGTTAAGATCTGACTGAAAATTATCTGTGGCAATTTATAGGCTCACTTTACCCCACTTTGTGTAAATACAGTTGTCACTTGGTATCTGCAGGGTATTGGTTTCAGGCCCCCCTGCAGATACCAAAATTCCTAGATGCTTAAGTCTCTAATATAAAATGGTGTAGTACTGGCATATAACCTACATATATCCTCCCATATACTTAAAATCGTCTCTAGATTACTCATAGTACCTAACACAATGTAAATGCTATGTAAATAGTTACTAGCCTGTGGCAAATTCAAGTTTATTTTTTGGAACTTTCTGGAATTTTCTTTTTTTACGAATATTTTTAGTCCGTGGTTGGTTGAATCCCCAGATGCAGAACCCGTGGATATGGAGGGCCTATTATGTATTAATGACTGAGGAAGTATTAATATGTTTGATTAAAAGCAACTGCCAGCCTCCCCTAAGGTTGTTACATAAGATAGTCATGACTTTCTAAAATCCAAGACATTCTGAATTCCAAAAGACATCACGTCCCAAGGGTTTTGCAGCGGGATAGTGGATCTGTGTTGCTACTATTTCAAGTGATAGGATAGTAGATCCAATCTTGTTTTTTATTTGTTGGAAACAAAACAAATGATTTGAAAATGTGGAAGCTTTCTTTTTTAAAAAATTTTATTTTATTGAAGTATAGTTGATTTACAATGTTGTGTTAATATCTCTTGTACAGCAAGGTGATTCAGTTATACATACATATACATTCTTTTTCATATTCTTTTGCATTATGGTTTATCACAGGATATTGAATATAGTTCCCTGTGCTATACAGTAGGACCTTGTTGTTTATCCATTCTATATATAATAGTTTGCATCTGCTAACCCCAAACTCTCAATCCATCTCTCCCCCCCCCCCCCTTTGGCAACCACAAGTCTGTCTTCTATGTCTGAGTCTGTTTCTGTTTCATAGATAAGTTCATTTGTGTCGTATTTTAGATTGAAAATGTGGAAGTTTTCATAACAAGATAGAGTTACATAACACATAACACAGTGATCTGCCAAGATTGGAGAATGGATGTCCTGGTTAATCAGATGTTCTGATTAGTACAGAGTTGATATATATATATATGTATATATACGTGATATACATGGATTACAAATTTTTAAAGAGTTTGTATTAGGTATTGTCAACCGAAAAACTTCCTTCAGTGAGTGCAGCCTATATTTATTGAGTACTTTCTTTGTCCCAAATACTGTGCTAAACAATTTACATGAATTTTTATTTAATCTTCTCAACAGCCCTATAAAGCAAGTTTGATCACCATCTCACTTTAGACATAAATTAAGAGGTCACCTAGGTGGTTAGTGAGACTCTAACCTAAGTCTTGGCACTCTAAAATCTGTGCCCTTATCTATGAATTGATTATTCTTTGATGATTCAAAATTTGTGACCCATGACATTATTGTGTTCCAAAGGCATCGTTAGGAACACTAATAATAATAATAATAGCATTTATTATGCCTTTACTATATCCAGTTGTGCTAAAAGTAGAATCATAACTCAGCTGTGAACAAGTGTCAGTTAAAAGGGTCGATTCAAAACATCTCAACAAACTGTTTCACTATATTTATTCAGTCATATGATTCATTACTCAGTGGTTTATCATTCAGGATAAAAGATGAATAAAACACAGGTCTTGCTTTTTAAGAGATTATAATCCCAGGTTAAGTGGTTGCTCTGAAGGTTAATAGATATACTTAACTTTTTATTTCAATTTAGAGTTAATAATGAGCTAGTTCACATAAAATATAGAAAACTTACAACCATAAAGGTCTATTATTCCCCTAACAATCTTTATGCAATAATTTTCATATGTGTTACATCTATATGTATTATAAATCCCACACAAAAATTTTATAATTTTTGACCTAAACACCTAGCTATATTTTAATATATATAATTTTAAAGCGATTAAGTAGGGAAATAATATTTTACATTAGCTCATGTATTTACATTTACATCCAAGTATTTTTATTCCTTCTTGAAGATCTGAGTTTTCATTTTCCTTTAGCCTAAAGAATTTTATTTAGCATTTCAGCAGATCTGTTAGGTGACAAATTTTCTTAGTTTTCTTTTTTTTTTTTTTTTGTGAGTTTAATTTTTATTTATTTATTTATGGCTGTGTTGGGTCTTCATTTCTGTGCGAGGGCTTTCTCTAGTTGCGGCAAGCAGGGGCCACTCCTCATCGCGGTGCGCGGGCCTCTCATTATCGTGGCCTCTCTTGTTGCAGAGCACAGGCTCCAGACGCGCAGGCCTAGCAATTGTGGCTCACGGGCCTAGTTGCTCCACGGCATGTGGGATCCTCCCAGACCAGGGCTCAAACCTGTGTCCCCTGCATTGGCAGGCAGATTCTCAACCACTGCGCCACCAGGGAAGCCCCTTAGTTTTCTTTTATTTGAAAACATTGTTTCACCTTCATTTTTGCAAGATGTATTTGCTGCATATGAAATCCTGGATTGACACAGTTTTTTCTTTCAACACCCTGAAGATATTGTTTCATGAATTTCTGGCCTCCATAGTTTCAGTTGAAAAGACTGTGATCATTTGAACCATTTTCTCCTGTGTAATTGTGTCATTTTTTTCTGACTGCTTGCAAGATTTTATCTTTTTCTTTGATTTTCAGCAGTTAGATGATGATGTGTCTACACATAGCTCCTTTATATTTATCATGTTCTGGGTTCACCAAGCTTCTATGTTTATGTGTTTCACCAAATTTGGGAAAATTTTGGCTATTTCTTCGAATACTTATTCTGCCATAATTCTTTTCATCCCGGGCCTCCAATTACACGTGTTAGATCTTTTGACATTGAGTTCTCTGAGGCTCTATTAATTTTCTTCTAATTTTTTTGGTTTATTTTTCAGATTGGATATTTTCTATTGTATTCTCAAGCTCACTGACTGTTTTCTCTGTCACCTCTATTTTGTTTTCAAGCCTATCCAAGGATTTTTTTTTTTAATTTCAGAGATTTCATTTTTCAGTTTTAGAATTCATTAGTTTCTTTTGCATAATTTCTATGTCTTTACTGAGCTTCCCTAACTTTCCATTCATTACCAGAATATTTTTCTTTACCACACTGAGTATAGTTATAATAGCTGCTCTAAAAATCCTTGACTGTGTTAAAATTAAATACAAAATGGAGCCCAGACTTGAAAACTCCCTGAGCAGACAAAACCACTTAAACCACGTAAGTGTAACTTAATTTAGCTTATTTTGCAAAACAAGTGAAACTTAACTTGGACTGCTTCTTGTAAATGCTTCTGATAATCATAAAAGAAACTTAAGTTGTCTTCCTAAAAATGGTATCAGGTAATCCCTTTTAACCAATCCCCTGCAATCTGGAAACCCCCATTATAATAATCAACCATTTTCACTTTATAAACTGTCCTGTAATGTCATCCGCCTGAGCTTCATATTAGTTTTAAATCTGAAAGCTCCCAGTTCACAAACTGTTCTTATATGCACAATAAACTCCTAATAAATACTATATTTTGGTTTGGTGGTTTTAATTTTCTTATTTCTAGATTTTTGACATCTAGTAATTTCAATTTCTGGATCATCCAGGGTTGATATTTATATTGTCTTTTCTCTTGAGAATGGGTAAAATTTTCCTGCTTTTTAAAAAAAACATATGTTTAGGGCGTAGAGCCCAAGATGGCTGCATGCATGTAGTACCCTTGTGAACCCAGCGGGGATGGTTCTTGTTATCTCCTTGAAGCCCACGTCTGGCCCTCCCTCCTGTGCTTATGATGTGAGCTGTTGTAGCGGGGGAGACGAGAGCAATGGCAGGGAGCCTCACTTGGGTGGCAGGCAGGAGCCTATGGGGCCAGGTGCCGCTGGCCTGCAGAAGCTTCTCTCTGGGTGTTCCTAGATTGTTCCATGTAAGGGTCACCCTCCCGCCCCACAAAGTGGTTGATTGGTGGAATGAGAAGAGGGCCATATTTGGGGTATATGACAACATCGGGATCCTGGGAAACTTTGAAAAGCACCCCAAAGAACTGATCAAGGGCCCCATATGTCTTCAAGGCTGGAAGGGGAATGAATTGCAGCGTTGTATCCGAAAGAAGAGAATGGTTGGAAATCGGATGTTCATTGATGACCTGCACAACCTGAACAAATGCATCATCTATCTCTAAAAACGCTTTAACCGGCATGTACAAGTACTGGTAGAAGAGAAAGCTGGGAACTGTGGAAGAGTCATATCTCTCACCCAAGAGAAGGGGAAAGTACTTTTCCTTATGAGGAAAGGGATTTGTATGTTCTCAAGAATAAAATGGGACTTCTTCGTAAAAAAAAAAAAATATATATATATATATATATATATATATTTAGAAAATTTAGATTATATCGTGGACATTGTCAGTGTTATGTTGTGGATTCTGTTATAGTCTTCCAAAAATTCTGATTTTTTTGTTCATTTTGGTAGGTAATAAACTTAGTTGGACTCAAACTTCAAACTCTGTCTCTTGTGTGGTAACTAAAATCACAGTTAAGTTCTATCATCTTTATCTGAATTTTTCTGACACACATATGATTTGGGAGCCAGCTAAAGATTAAAAGTATATATTGAGATGTAATTTACAATTTTGTATAGCATAAGTGTACAGTTTGATAAATTTTAGTAAACCTAAGCATTTGTGCAACATCATCACAATTCCACTTTAGAACATTTCCATCACTCCCAAAAGTTTATTCCTGCCCATTTGTAGTCAGTCTCCATTCTTACCTTTAGCCCTAGGCAACCACTGATCTGCTTTCTATCTCTATAGCTTTGCCTTCTCTAGAAATTTCATATAAATAGAATCATACATTATGTAAACATTTGTGTCTGTCTTTTTCACTTAGCATAATATTTATGAGGTCATTTGTGTTGTTGCAAGTTTCACTAGTTTGTTCTTTTTTATTGCTGAATAATATTTCATCACATGGGTATACCATATTGTGTGCATCCATTCACCAGTTAATGGACATTTGTATTGTTTACAGTTTTTGGCTCTTTTGAATATTGCTGCTATGAACATTCATGTATAAGTCTTTGTGTGGACATATGTTTTTTATTACTTATGGATAGATACATGGGGTGGAATTTCTGGGACATATGATAAGTTTACACATCCAAGAAACTGCCAAACTGTTTTTGTCTTTTCACACTCTCTCCAGCAGCATAAAAGTATTTTAGTGTCTCCACATCTTCAGTGATACTTGCTATTGTTAAGTCTTTCTGATTTCAGTCATTCTAGCAGATGTAGTGGTAGCTCATTGTAGTTTAATTTGCCTTTCCCTAATGACTAATAATGTTGAACATCTTTTCATGTGCCATCAAATCTTTTACTCATTTAAAAAATTGAGTTGTATGTCTTCTTATTCTAGAGTTTTAATTGTTCTTTATATTTTTGGGGTATGAGTCCTTTATCAGATATATGTTTTGTAAATATTTTCTCCCAGTCTGTGCTTTGTCTTTTTATTTCCTTAAACAGTGTCTTTTGAAGAATAAAGTTTAAAAGATACTGATAAAATTCAATTTATCATTTTTTTCTTATTGATTGTGCTTTGGTATCGTATCTAAAAAATCTTTACCTAACCCAAGGTCACAAAGATCTTCTTCTACATGTTCTCTAAAAGTTTTATATCTTATATTTAGTATTATGATCCATTTTGAGTTAATCTTTGTATGTGATGTAAGATGTGTCTAAGTTTATTTTTATTTTATTTTTTAACATCTTTATTGGAGTATAATTGCTTTACAATGTTGTGTTAGTTTCTGCTGTATAACAAAGTGAATCAGCTATATGTATACATATATCCCCATATCCCCTCCCTCTTGCGTCTCCCTCCCACCCTCCCTATCCCACCCTTCTAGGCGGTAACAAAACACTGAGCTGATCTCCCTGTGCTATGTGGCTGCTTCCCACTAGCTATCTGTTTTACATTTGGTAGTGTGTATATGTCCACGCCACTCTCTCACTTTGTCCCAGCTTACCCTTCCCCACACCCCATGTCCTCAAGTCCATTCTCTATGTCTGCATCTTTTACGTTTATTTTTAACGTGGATATTTTTTCTGTTTTTTTGAAAACATTATTTCTTTCCCATCAAATTATCTTGGTGTCTTTGTCAAAAATCAGTTGGCCGTAAATGTGAGTTCATTTCTGGACTGCCTGTTCTGTTCTATTGATCTGTATGTCTGTCCTTATGCCAAAATCTCATTGTCCAGATTATTGTAGCTTTATAGTATGATTTGAAATCAGGTAGTGTAACTTCTCTAGCTTTTTTCTTCTTGTTTGAAATTGTTTTAGCTACTCTAGATATTTGCATCTCTATATAAATTTTAGAATCACTTGTTAACTTTTTTTGGGGGGGCTGCGTTGGGTCTTTGTTGCTGCACGTGGGCTTTCTCTAGTTGCGGCAGGTGGGGTCTACTCTTTGTTGCAGTGCGTGTGCTTCTCATTGTGGTGGCTTCTCTTGTTGCAGAGCATGGGCTCTAGGTGCATGGGCTTCAGTAGTTCCAGCACGCGGGCTCAGTAGTTGTGGTGCACAGGCTTAGTTGCTCTGCAGCATGTGGGATCTTCCCGGACCAGGGATCAAACCCATGTCCCCTGTATTGGCAGGTGGATTCTTAACCACTGCGCCACCAGGGAAGTCCCCACTTGTTAACTTTTACAAAATAAAACTACTGGGATTTTGATCTTTATTTTGTTGGTTCTGTACCGGTACCGGTAGAAGAGAATAGTAGCTCAAACTTGAATTTGTAGCTCAATTTATTATTAAATTTATTTGTAAGTATCCTATTATTTTTAATGTTATTGTGATTGAAATTGTTTTCTTAATTTTATTTTTGGATTGTTTTGCTAGTATAGAGAAATACAATTGAGTTTGTATCTTGTGACCTTGGTAAACTTGTTTATTAGTTCCAGTAATTTCTAAAACATATTCCTTAGGGTTTTCTACACAAAAGATTTTATTGTCTGCAAATAAAGACTTACTTCTTACTTTTTGACCTGTGTGCTAATAGTTTCTTTTTCTTGCCTTGCTATGTTGGAGGTCATAGCTAGTTCAATGTTGAGTAGGAGTAATAAGAGAGGACAGGACATCCTTGTAATGTTGTTGATATTAGGAGGAAAGCTTTCAGACTGTCACCATTAAGTATGATGTTAACTGTAGGTTTTTTATAGATGCCAGTTATTATGAGGTGGAAATTCTTATCTATTGATAGTTTTTAGAGTTTTTATCATGAATGTGTGTTGGATTTTGTCAAATTCAACTAGAGATTTGAGCAGAGTTTACACAGAAAATTTAGAGCTTCGTGCTCTTCTTCTTCCTGAGATCCCCTAGCACTTACCAACAGCTATGATCATTTTGAACTCTCCTCTGGTTCTATAGCCTAAAAATCCTACAGTTTTCTCTTGGAGTTTTAGGTAACCTACATATGGCATGAATGTATCCTCTTACTCTACAAATTATAAAAATGGGAAATTCACCCCATTGCTATCCCTCTTCCAAGTTTAAATTGCCTCCAGAATTGGTTTACTTTTGTTTGTTCTCCAATGCCTATAGTTAGTTATGGTGTTTTGTCCTGTATTGGCAATTTTTATCTCTGGGTGGATTGATCTGGTTGGAGTTTACTCACCAGACTGAAAGTAGATCTCTCATTGATTGAATTTTATGTATTAAATGAACTTTGCATACCTTGAATATATCCCACTTGGTTTGTTGACCATTATACTATCTATTTTGTGAAATGTTTCATATGTCCTTGAAAAGAATATGTATTCTGTTGTGTTGGAAGTACTGTTCTTTATAGGTCAATTAGGTCAAGTTTGCTAATACTTTGTGATTTTTTTTCTGTGTGGGTGTCTTTCTGATTTCATATTTTGCTGGATTCAATTTATTACTATTTTATTTAGGGTTTTTGCACCTACGTTCATAAGATATATTGGCTTATAATTTTCCTTCCTTGTAATATCCTTGACAGATTTTGGTGTCAGGTTACATTGGCCACATAGAAGAACATGGAAGTGTTCCCTCTTTTTCTTTTCTTCAGAAAAATTATTGTTATTATTATTTTTTAGTATTTGCAGTAGTTCACCAGCGGATCCATCTGGACTTGGATTTTTCTTTATGGGAAAGTTTTTCATTACAGATTCAGTTTCTTTAACAGATATGCAACTATTCTAATTTTACATATATATATTCGAATATAAGTTAAGGGAAGGTGTGTTTTTCAACAGTTTTTTCCATTTCATCTCAGTTCTCAAATTCTGTGACATACATTGTTTATAATATCCTCCTATTATATTTTGAATGACTGTAAAATCTTTAGCAACGTTCACTTCTTAAATTTCTCATAATGGTAATTTGTATTTTCTTTTCTTATATTTTTTTCTGTTTTGTCTTCCTAGAAGTTAATCCATTTTATCACTTTTTAAAAATTTCTCTGTATGTTTGTTTCTATTTTTATTGATTCTGTTCTCATCTTTATTATTTTCTTTCTTTAACATCCTACTTTTGAGGTAGAAACATAGATAACTGGTTTTTAACTTTTCCTCTTTTCTAATATATACACTTAAGCCTTTAACTTTCCCCACAAGTTTTGATATATTTTTATTATCATTCAATTAAAATATTTTCTATTGTCAATCATTATTTTTTAACTTATGAGTTACTTGGAGTTATATTGTTTAATTTCTGAAGAATTGGAGGGTTTTCTAGTTATCTTTCTTTGTAATTTCTAGCTTAATTACATACTTATTAAAGAATTTATTCTCTTTGACTCAATCCTTTCAAATTTATTTGAGATAATATGCTTTATTTTGATAAATGACTCATACACACCTGAAAAGAATGTGAATTCTATTGTGTTGGATGGAGTTTTCTATGTAGTTCAATCAGGTCAATTGTGGTAACTGTGCTGTTCAATTCTTCTGTATATCCTTACCGATATCTTTGTCTGCATTGATCGTTACCAAAATTTTGTTAATATCTCCAACCATAATGGTGTATTGACTATTTATCCATTTAGCTCTGTCCAGTTTAGCTCTTAAAGCAGTACATATGTAAAGCAATATGTATTGCTTTACATATTTTGATGTTCTGTTACTAGGTGCATACAAATATAGATTATTATAAAACACTTTGAATTGACTGTTTTTTAAAATCATATTTTCACATCTCTCTTTATTTCTAGTTATTAATTTTTGCCTTAAAGTTTTCTTTATATTATCTATCTATAGTTACAAACCCTCTCTTTTGGTTAGTGTTTGCATATAATCTCTTTTTCCATACATCTCTTTCAACTTTTTTCTAACATTTAAGGTCTTGTAAGCAGTATATAGATTAAAAAAAAAAACCTATTTGAATAATTTTGTCCTTCAATTGAAGGATATAGTCAGATATTTGATATAATTACTATTGTATTTGTGTTTAAATTTACTATATTCGGCTTGATTTTATTTTATTTCTCCTTGTGTTTGTTTCTTCCTTTTCCTTTTTTCCTAACTTACTTTGAATTAGTAAGTATATTTTATTATTCTCTTTCTACTTCTCTGCCTGATAGTAATGCATCTAAAATATTCCTTTGTGGTTAATATAGAGGTTACATCATTTATTCTTGAATTATTACTATCTACATTAAATTAGAATCTACCTTGAATTAATGTTTTTGCTCCTTTCTGGACAAAGTAAGGCTCTCATAAACATTCTCACTCCATTAACTCTCACTTTTTATGCTGTTGTTGTTTTATGTCTTAGTTTCCATATATTTTAAATCACACAAGTTACTTTAAAAAAATCAACTAATATTAATTTAAGTTTACTTACATTTTGAACTTTTGGTGCTTTTCCTTAATTCCTATATCACAAGATTTCCAGCTGGATCATTTTCCTTCTAACTGAAGAACTCTTGCTAGTATGTCTTTTAGCATATATTTTACACATATATTTACATTGAATTCTCTCAGTTTTGTTTTTGTTTTCGAATTTTAACTTAATTTGTAACAGCTTTATTGATATGTAATTTACATACCATAAAATGCATCCTTTTAAAGTATGACAATTCAGTGTTTTTTAAATTATCTTTATAGAGTTGTAAATATACTGTCTAATTTTATATTTACAGAGTTGTAAATATTGTCTAATTTTAGAATATTTTCATCACTCCTGAAGAAGCCCTGTACCCATTATCAGTCCATATTCCATTTTCTCCCTAGCCCTTGGCAGCTGATAATCTACTTTCTGTCTCTATAAGTTTGCCTATTTTGGACATTTCATATAAATAGAATCACAAAAATATCACCTTTGTGTGGCTTCTTTCACTTTGCATAATATTTTCAAGGTTTATCTATATGAGCATGTATAAGTACTTCATTCTTTCTTATGGCCAAATGCTAGTCTATTGTATGGATATACCACATTTAATATTTTTTTAATAATTTTTATTGGAGTATAGTTTATTTACAATGTTATGTTAGTTTCAGGTGTACAGCAAAGTGAATCAAGTTATACATATACATATATCTACTCTTTTTTAGATTCTTTTCCCATATAGGTCCCACATTTAATACTGATTCATCACTTGATGGACATTTGGGTTGTTTCTGCTTTTTGGCTATTATAAATAATGCTGCTCTGAACATTCATATACACATTTTGCTATGGACATATGTTTTCAATTCTCTTGGGTACATACCTAGGAGTGGAATTGCTGGGTCATGTATTAATACTATGTTTGACTTTTTGAAGAACTGTCAAACATTTTCCCTAAAGTGGCTGGAAGATTTTATAATCCCATCAGAAATGTATGAGGGTTCCAATTTCTCCACAAACTCACCAACACTTGTTATTGTCTTTTTATTTTAGCAATTTTAATGGCTTGGAGCTGGTTTCTCATTGTAGTTTTGTATTTGACTAATGATTTTGAACATTGGGTGCTTATTGGGTATTTGTATGTTTCTTTTGGAGAAATACCTTTTGAAATCCTTTGCCAGTTTTAAAATTGAGGTATTTGTCTTTTTATTGCTGAGTTGTAAGAGTTCTTTATATATTCTTTATATATATCAAATACATGATTTGTTGATATTTTCTTCCATTCTTTGAGGTTTTTTTTTTTTCGTTTTCTTGGTGGTGTCTTTTGAAGTGCAGATGTTTTAATTTGATGAAATCCAATTTATGTATTTTTTTTCTTTTTGTAACTTTTTTGTCACTTGTGCTTTTGGTGGCATGCCTAAGAAACCATTGCTAAATCTAGGTCTTGAAGATTTATGTTTTCTTCTAAAAGTTTTATGACTTTAGCTTTACTTTTAGGGCTACAATCCCTTTTGAGTTAATTTTGTATATGGTTCAACTTTATTCTTTTGCACGTGCATTTGAGGTTGTCCCAGTGCCACTTTTAAAAAGATTGTTCTTTTCCCATTGAATTGTCCCCATTGAATTTTCTTTCTGACTTTTCATGTGGATGTTTCCTAGTTATTCTCTTTCAGTTTACTAATCTTTACTTTGCCTTATCTGCTATTAAACTCATGTATTGGATTATTAATTTCAATTATTATCTCTTTCATTTATACAATTTCTGCTTGATATTATTTAGTAGATAACTGTTTTCTTGAAAATTTTCCATCCTTTTCTCTGTTTTAAAGAATACATTATCTAATGATAACTTCAATATCTGCATCATCTTTAGTTCTATTTCTATTCTCAAATTTTTCCTATTTTTTGTTATATGTTCCAATTTCTTGTTTTCTCTAGTAATATTTGATGGAATATTGATATCCTGAATGAAAAATTACAGGGGTCCTAGGTGATGATGTCTTTCCCCAAGATAATTTAATTTCATTTTGACAGGAAGAGAGAGATATGGCAGATCATCTTGATCTAGTTGAAGGTGGATTCTCTACTCTGATTGGATTGGTTTTGTCCTAATTTGTCTTCATTCTCAGGACACAGTCCTTATTTCTAGGGTATACCTTTTCTATGGTCTCAAGTGCAATCATGAGGGTGTTTCCTACATCCCCTCTACTTTTTGAGCCCTGAATTATGTTCTACATGTCCTCAGTACTACCATACTGCCAAGATCTTTGCTTAGCTATCTGGCATACTACTAATTTTCGCTAGGTTTCTGGGAGTCTTGCTTTGTGTATGTGCGGTTTCAGAGCTGGAAAACTCTTTACAGGGAAGTTGCATGCAGAATTTCAGGTACACTTTTTATGTGCTTTCTCATTTTCCTCAAGTCTTAACCGCATTGGCTACCCTCAACTCTGAATTCTGTCTCTTCAGCCCAGTGAGAGTGTTACAAGCAAGGTTTGTCTTTGTGTTTAGCCTCTGTTTCTCTGCTGCCAATCTGCAGGTGTCTTGAGGAAAAACATAGTGCAGAGGCTCACCTCAGTGTGCTTGCCTTCTCTCCAGGACTGCTGCTTCTCAAGTTCTGCCTGCCATCAGTATTTTCTAATGTGTCAAAATGTTGTTTCATGCATTGTATGATTAATTTTGGCAAGAGAATTATTCTGATATATACTTTTCTATAATAGCTGGAAGCAGAGTTTTCCCAGCTTTCTTTGGAAAAATATACACGGAAAATTCCTACTTTTTACTGTAATATAGTTCTGTCATATCAGCAAGTAATATTCTTTAAAAAATCAGATACTTTCCTGGTGTTATAATTCAGGATTTTATTTGTGATCGAAAGCCTTGGCATTAAATAAATCCTAAGGAGAGTGCCCTAAAATTATATATCAGTGCTACAACATTTACACAGAGATATGATAATTCAAAATTTATAAAAGCAGGCTGGGGTTCTTTGTGTTATATATAAGAGACCTCAACATATGTGATGTGTAATATGTTAAAGAAAACCTTTTTATACCAATATTTTGATCCATAGTTAATATGTCAGTTATCCTTAGCATTTAATTCACTGTATTTTTGTTTGTCTTAGAGTGTAAAACATATTTCAAGAATGACAATTTGAGTGGCCCAAGTCTCTTTAAAATGTCTCTAATAAAATTTGAGCTACTTGCTATATTTTCTCCCAATAACCTTTTTTTGAGAATTAACAGAATCCTTCTATTGATCTGAGTTCTACTCAGAAATATTACAGTACATATAAACATATTTATTGATATTGCTTTTGATGACTATCAAGATGTTTCTTCTGCTGAATATTATTTTTAAAGTAATGATTGACAAAATATTTTTCTCTCTCTTTATCCTTGCCTAAGTTTTTGCAAACTGTAAGTATATCTACTAAGTATCAGAATAGGAACTAATCATTTCTGCCTACTCACTGTCATTGATACTTTGACAATTATCAAAAATCTTGACATTTTATTATAATCCACATGAATGATGAACATTTCCTTTAAAACAGAATCTTCAGCTTGACTTGGAGAATTGCGGAAATAGCTGTGACATTTAAAAAATTGTATTCAAGTAATATTTGTAATGGGGAAATTTATGACTTCAGGATAAGCAAAGGAGATTACTGTCTATATATTCAATGCAATGTTAGAGCCTTTGGGGATTATCCGAACCTTTAGGGATATGCAACTTTGTCTCTAACTAAGCTATTTTACAGCTCTGTACAGAGTGAAGTTAAGTTGTAGAAAATGTATAACAATGCAAATAATTCTTGTCTGTAGACATGCAAAAAAAATTCTGTCTAATGGAAGGAAAACATTTTTCCTCCTGTGGGAAAGCCAGTTTTGCAAATTCATCTCAGTATTACAGACTCAAAAGTATGTCTTCTTTGAGGTCCCCTTTTGAACCCATTGAAATGGGTCCCTCATTTAATTAATGAGTTAAATAACATCTTTGACATGGGTTAATTTTATATTTATATGAGAGACATTTTATCTTCTTTTGAAAATTATCATCTACCCTAATGCTCCCTTGGGCTTGTCATTTATGGAACCTCTTAAGGGAGAGATGAATTCATGTGTGGATGGAATTGAGGCAGATTTGAATGGGCGTAATGATGGTCAATGAAAGTGTGAAAGACAAGAGCTTACTTCTTTCTCCAGGCTTGAGATATAAACCCACTCAACATAGGAAATCGGTCTTTAAGGTTACAGAGATTTCTGAGGGTTTTGCTGTTGTTGTAGTTTGTTTACTTTAGTAGTGCCTATACAAAATCTATTTTTGCATCAGATCTGTTACATACACTGCAATTATTTTTAATATGATTTTTGGTTGTACTCTTTATTTCAAAGTCTGGTTTACTTCTTTACTTCAAAGATTGGTTCAGTAACTAAAACTGCCCACACTTGTAATAATAACTACCAATAAAGAGGAACATGAATTATTATATATTTACAAATCATTCAGATGTAGGACAGTCTCTTACGCCACTTACAAAATAAAATCTTGTTCATTTCTCTACCCCTTCACCGGCAACGGAAACGCAAGGAGTGATTTCCCCGTCATTACTACTACACTAGTTGTCCAGGATTTCATCTCTCCTATCTTGGGTTCGAGAGGGCCTAAAATATTTTAATCAGGAGGATTTCCTCCATGGGTAATTCAAACAGTAAAATCCTACACCCCAGAAGGCATCATCACTGCTCAAAATCAGTAGGTGAACCACTGGGTTCTAAAGTCCTTTCTTGTTGCTAAAGAGAGGATCAACTGGAGTAGTGTGACATTCTCACTCGTGAAAGCTCCTGCTTTCTCAGCTTCCATTCACCATCTGAGCACTTGAATAGTGCTCTTGGCAGTGGTCCTTAATTAGGCCTACCTACTTGTTTCTTCCCAGGTAGCAAGCTCTCTTCTTGGGCTCCAAAGCTCCCAGGGTCCTTCTGGTACCCCTTTTCATTTACTCACCTCTTTCCAACTTCCTTTTTGCCAGGGATAGGGGGAAGGTGGAGGGAAATCTATTCCTCTCTATTCAGACTTCCTTCACAGGCACTTTTTCTTTCCTCAAATTTAGTTCTCCTGTTTTTTTTTTTCTCAATAAATTTTGATGGCTCATTACCCTTAGAGGCTGAATCATTAACAATCAAAATATTAGTTCTCTTTCTTAATATTCAAACCCTGCCTCTAGGCAAGGGAAAATATTTCCATTCCATTATTCTCTGCATGAAAGGAAAGAAAGAAAAATTAAATAGTTTGTTTGTGTATTATAATAGTCATAAAATTGGAGTCTTGCCACAGAAAAATATTTGATTGGGATGCATTTAGGAGGTGGAAAATAGATATTAGAGCTGACAAGCTCCCTTCATTATGCTTTTTCTTAGGTTCAGAATACAGAAGAAATACTGTACCAGTCTACAATCCCTTTAGAAACCACTTGAGATTTGATGTCTGTTTTGGAGTTGAAAATTTTTTAGATTTTAGAGTGGTAACATAAACTCATATGAATTTATTATGTAACTTCTTCCAGAGGGGCCTGGGGCAGCACTGATTACTCAGAAATTTTCTTTTTTTGCCACCAACATATGAATATTCACACTCTGTAGAATATAGTCTTTAAATGGTCTCCTGTCAATTCAGAACAGCTTCTCCTACTAAAAAATTTCAGATCAGATTATGTTTTGATGCCAAACAAATTAAAAAATTACTTCAGATTTATCAGAGCTTTCTGAATTTTGCAATTTTGAATAAAAGATTTTGGCTTGTATTTCTTCAATTTTAAGGTGCCATCAATTTAAAATGCACTATCCATTTAATGATAGTTTTGAAAGCCAAAAAATAAATGCTCTATTTACTATTATTTCATGTGTTTTTACTTTTCTTTTTTGCTATCTTAGTTATATATCCCTAATTTTATTGTATTGTGGGTAGTGAACATGGTGTGCATAATATTAGTTTTTTGGTTTTGTGTGTGTGTGTTTGTTGAAACTTCCTTTGTGGGTAGCTTGTGGTTATTTATCATAAATTTCTTATTTATATTAGAAAAGAATGTTTATTCTCTGAATGTGTGTGTATATGTATTCATATAGATGTATACATATATACACATACACTGATGTATATATATGTATGTGTATGTATATAAGTGTATAAGTAGATACACATGTATATATTTATATTTATTAGCAAATGTTAAGTTACATTATTCAGACATTGTCCATACTTATTTTGAATCTGCTTGATCTATTGCTATCTGAAACAGGCATCTTAAAAATTCCTACTATTCTTATAAATCTGTTAGTTTCTCTTTCAAGTTCTGAATATGTTTTCTTCATTCTGATACATGTTATGTTGATTGAGGTTATATATTTTATGGCTTTTGTATGAATGACGTCATTCCCTCATTTCTTAATGACTTTTGCCTTCAATTCTTTTTTTTTTTAATCAGGCACTATCAGGTTTCTTTTTATTATAACTAGCCTGGTATTTTTTTGTTGCTGTTTATAGAACTTGATTAGTTTAAATCTATTTTTGATAATTTAATCCATTCATATTTATTATAATTACTGATATGTTTAGAATTATTTCTGCTCTCGTATATTGAATTTTCAATTTATTATGATTCTTGTTTCTTTTTCCCCCCTATTTCTTCTTATGTTACATTAAATAAGGGGTTTCCCATTTTTTTCTTCCTGTTACATTTTCTTCCCCAAACTGAGAAATAAGGCAGAAGGGAATGAAGCTTATCCTTTCATGTCATACTAGGGGATACCAAGGACCATCCATAGATTATTTAATAATATAGAGGAGTGTACCAGTGCTTAACTTTGCTCTTTACTATTTGATTAGAGTCTGGACACTTTGAAGACTTGTTAATTTGTAGATATCCTTCCATTAGAAATGATAACTCTACCCATTTTTTTTTTGTCCTGTAGGACACTTTGTATTGCTAAACTTTACTTTTCAAAAAGGTAAAATTATGACTCACATAAAAATGGTTACACGTCAAAGATTTTATTCAACTTATTTATTAATGAGGGACCCAAGAAGATATCAAAACAAGTTCAAAAAACATTTAAGGAGATGTGTATTTATACCTTTTTAATAAAACGTTGTTAGAATAAAATTTCTGGGTTATATATAAAACTGGTTAATGTTCTACAGTGCAACAAACCATACCTTTGAGCTTATGTTTTCTAACAAAAGAAATTATTTACCTTTCCACTTGGGGGGAAAAAAATGGGTTAATATGTAAATTCACTGATCTGGAACCTTTAATCAATAATAGTGAGTCAAACAAAGTATATTTCTCTAGATTAGGGCTTGATAAACTACAGCCTGCCAGGCAAATCCAGCTCACTATGAGCCAAATTCAGCCATTAGTTTATGTATTGGGGGGGCGGTATCTGTGGCTGCTTTAGTGTGACAACAAAACGGTTGAGTAGTTGTGACAGACACCCTGTGGCTTGCAAGATCAGGAATATATACTCTTCAGTACCTTACAGAAAAAAATTGCGGAACTCTGTCTTAAATAATCCTTGGGTAGATCTTTGCTCTTTAATAACATTGAAAGATGTGCTGCCTTATTTCCAAGTTCTGAATAATTTTTCTTTTTTTTTTTTTTTTAAATTAATTAATTAATTAATTTATTTTTGGCTGTGTTGGGTCTTCGTTTCTGTGTGAAGGCTTTCTCTAGTTGCGGCGAGCGGGGGCCACTCTTCATCGTGGTGCGCGGGCCTCTCACTATCGCGGCCTCTCTTGTTGCGGAGCACAGGCTCCAGACGCGCAGGCTCAGTAGTTGTGGCTCACGGGCCCAGTTGCTCCACGGCATGTGGGATCTTCCCAGACCAGGGCTCGAACCCGTGTCCCCTGCATTGGCAGGTGGATTCTCAACCACTGCACCACCAGGGAAGCCCAATAATTTTTCTTAATATTGCCTAAAGTAAAAATTTTTTCTAACATTTTTTGATTACGTACAAATAAACAGTTTATAAATCTTTGATGTGTGTTCTTTCTGTATTTCTATGAAAGTCATGTTTTTAACTTTTTTAAAATAAATTTATTCATTTATTTAATTTTTGGCTGCATTGGGTCTTCGCTGTTGCACATGGGTTTTCTCTAGTTGCTGAGAGCGGGGGCTACTCTTTGCTGTGGTGCGCGGGCTTCTCATTGCTGTGGCTTCTCTTGTTGTGGAGCATGGGCTCTAGGCGCGTGGGCTTCAGTAGTTGTGGCACACGGGCTTAGTTGAATGTGGGATCTTCCCAGACCAGGGCTCGAACCCGTGTCCCCTGCATTGGCAGGCAGATTCTTAACCACTGCACCACCAGGAAAGCCCTGTTTTTAACTTTTTGATGTTGACCCTGATCATGTTGGTTTCCACAGTATTTCTCCATTATAAAGTCTTCATTTTCCACTTTGTAATTGTTAGGTAGTTTGGAGGAAGATACTAGATTATACCAATATCCTGTTCTTCATCAAACCCAGGAGCCTTAGTATCCATTGACTACCCCCACCTGAATCAATTACCACTACGATTGTTGCCATATGGTAATTTTCTATTTCTGTCTGTTTTTCAGCATCTGTTAACAAGAATTCTCCTAAGAAAGAGTTTTCCTCTTATCACCCCTTTTATGTATGTGTATATGTATCAACTCAGAGATTTCTGTTTTATTCACTGGTTTTCAATCAATTCCTATCGTTATTTTAATGCTCAAATTGTTTAAGATTTGGCCAGTATGAGCTTCTTCAAAGCTGGCACTTAGGACTTTTGACATGCCCAGTTATTCTTCTGATCTGTAACCAGACACGTTATCCATTGTGCAACTGGCCCACACCCTGCCCAGTTATTCTTTAAGTACCTTCTTATATTCTGGCCCACCAAGATATTCCAGAGTCATCTTATACTTTTCTTGCCCCCATCCTGGAATCAGTTTTTTCCCCAAGGACCTTGAGTTCCTTTAGAGGAAGATGGAATCTTGAAACTAAAATCTGGGCACTCACTTATGCTCACTGTTAGTTACTAGAGTGTCATTGCTTCTAGACTCTCTCAATAGAAGGTACAAAATATACACGTGTATATAAACATGTACACACATATTACGATATATACATATCTATGTCTACATGTACACACATATGACGATATATACATATCTATGTCTATTTATATTATCTATCCATAGAAATATATAAAACAAACATGAGTTCACATTGATATCTCCAATTCCAATTTAACAGCTCAGGCCTCTTTCTAGCCTTCCTCCTTTTCATATTTGTAACTCACTTCTCCAACACTGAAAAATCTAAATCCCATTGTCTTTAATATAGTTACTTCTTTTCTCAGTCCTTCTGTATATAACTGATCTCCTGACCACAGGAGCCATATGTTTGGCCTTTAGCTCCATCACCAGCTCTTCCTCACTCCCCTTTCCATCCTCCCCCATCATGCCTACTTGGCCCTTGTCTCCACTGCCACCTCCTTGAATCTGTTGCTTGCTGCATGGCCCAACCACCTCTTCAGCTCCAGGCCCACTGCTGCCTCCTGTGCCTTCTGCCATGCTACCATCACCAAAGAAAGAGAAGTGGAAGAAAGGAAACCAATTAGGTAGAGGAAGAAGAGGAGAAATAGAGAATTTTCTTCTTATCCTTCATGGTCTGAAATTTTACTCTGATGTTTCTAGACCTGGATTTTTTCTTATTGAATTGTTTTTCTGGTAGCATTTGATGAACTCTTTTGACAAAAGAACCCTGTCACTTAGTTCTTAGAAATTCTTTGCCTCTATTTCTCCAACCATAGCTCTTCCTTTTTGTCTTTCTTCTCCTCTTAGGGAAATTTTTTATCAGATATTAGAATTTCTGAATCTATTTTCCTTGTCTCTTAAAATTTTCTCCAGAGTTTACATCTCATTACCTCTGTATTACGTTCTGGAAGAATTCCTCAGCAATATATTCCAGCTCACCGATTTACTCTGCAGTAGATCCAATATGTTATTTAGTCTGTTTATTAAGTTGTATATATTAATGAGTGTATTTTTCATTTTAAAAACCTTTAACTGATTATTTTATTACTATTTATTCTTGTTTCATAACCACTTGTTTTTATGTATTTTATTGAATTTTCTGTTTTATTTCTCCTATAGTATTAAGTATTCTTTGAAATCCTTTCTGTTAACTCATCTCCTTAGGTCAAAGTTCTTTCTTGTGAGTTTAAAGACTGAGCTTGTTGACAGTCTTTCATGGTGTTGCCATGGGATTAATAAATCTTATTTGGACATTTATCTTCTGTGACAGAATTCTTCTGCATATATGCCAAGCAGTGGCAGTCTCCTATGTGGTGTCCAAATTGACTTCCAGTGGGGATGATGTGTAAGTCTCCTGATACTGCATGACATGGCTATAGCAAGGGCAGTATTTTCTTTCAGGATGGCTGTCTTGACTTCTTAGCTCAGCAGCTGTGACATGCTCCAGATATAAAGGCCCCAAAGATTTTCCTGCCTATAATGACTTCCAATTGCGATGGCTTCCCACACAATGGACGCCTCTTAAACTTATGCCTGTGATTTTGGCTCACTGCTATGGCTGCCAGTCTTTCTTTCAGTGACACCTCACAGTTTCATGCCCACCAAGAGTTCCCTTTCTTAATAAGAATCTATTTCTTTCTTTTCTCTCTTCCTTCCTTTCCTCTTCTTTCCTTTTTACCTTTCTTCCTCCCTCCCTTTCTGCCTCCCTTCTCCCTCCCCACTTCTTCTCCTCCTCCTCCTCCATCTCCTTCTTCTCTCCTTCTCCTTCTTCTTCTTCTCCTCTCTCTTTCTTTCTCTTATTCTCTGGGTTTGTTTGTTAGTCTGCATCTTAGACCAGAATCTATAAATGAAGTTTAGTACCTTTATGTTAATGAATGTATGTAAACAGTGACATTTTATGTCTTTTGCTTCATAAAGTCTGAGTATAACACTTCTTCGTATTCAGAGTCTAAAGGCTTTTCTGAATCATTCTCATCAATGGGCACTCATATGTAGCACCATATGGAAAAGACACTTCCTAGGATAGTAACTTCTTTAGTATACTTAGGATTGATACACTGATACTATAACATGGAAGAGCACTGGGATTTTGTCTGTATTTCCTGTTTGATTAAACTCGTATTTTCTTTTTATCTTTAATTGACTTAAGTTTTTCTGGAAGTTAAATAGCTTCTCTTGAAAGCCAGTCAAAGATTTTTGACAGATAGCTATTTGGGGGCCTGACTGTGGTTCTTTCTAAGGATGCATTGTTTGCACCAATCTCTCCTAGCTTTGAAAATTTGATGATCTATTGAAAAGATTTGGCAATTTCCAACACCTTTAACTGCATTACTTGACTTCTGCCAGGTATCTTTACCTTCTTCTATCACAATACTGTTTCATTTCAGTGGTGTTTCATAATGTAATTATTTTGAAAGCAAGTTAAGTGAGTATTTGAAATCTGAATTTAAGTCTATGTGTAACAGTGTAGTGTGTGACATCATTGCAAGAAACAGAATCACAAGTCAATGACAAACTCCTTTACTTGGATGTTTGTCTATGTACGGACAATAGCATCACAACTTATTCATCAAAGTTTCTTGGTACACAAAGTATGAAAAAGGTATGCTTTAGTCAAAAAATATGGTATTTTTGTTAAATATCTAATATACTGAATTAGAGAATAGAAACAAATAGGATATAATAGTCATAGGGTAAGAGGAAGCAACCAAATTTGTCTCTATGTCAGATAGGTCTCCTCTGATGACATGGAAGAGGAAAGTTAATTCCAAATAGCTTAAGAAAAAGAATATATTGACTCATGTAACAGAAAATCTAGGGGTTTGATACAGGACTTAAATAATATCATGACCTGGTTTTGCCATACTGTATCTCTTCATTCTGCTATCCCCTGTGTTTTCTTCATTCTCAGGCTGGCTCTAAGCCTAACTCCTCCAATGTTCAAGTCCAGAGGAAATGGGAGAAAGTGTCTTCTCTGGCAATTTCCACATAAATCCTGGGAGCCACTGTAATGGGACCAATTTGGATCATATGGTCCCTGACCTAATCTCCTGGGGGATCTTTTGCTCTGATTGACTAGGGATCAGAATGGCATGCCACCCAAAATGCACAGACTGAGACTTGGAGGGTAGATAAATAGTTGCCAAGGAAAACTGTGCAATTTAACTTAAAGCAGCATGAGATGGATATTGGGTAGTTAAGAACAACAACAAAATGTCTTACAGATATGGTTGGATATCGAAGACAGAGAAAATAGGCTAAAAACTCCCACTTGTAGCAAGTAAAGGTGGCTGTGAGTTTCTATTTGATTACAGAATTGATCAAATTATAAAAATTTTTAAAGATCTCTAGTATTCTGTCATCAATCTTACATATTATTTCTCTTCTTATGTATAGACTAAAGAAAATTTATTTAGGATCCAACTGAAAAAAGAAAGAAAGGAAATATAAATATATAGGAGTCAACTAGAAAAAGTAAATGTTTCATTAATTGATCCAAGTACACTTAAGACTCTATTTATTATGATGACCTGGAAAACTTTAATTGCATTGCTCCACTTTGCTCTGGTGTGTAGGTAAATAGTAGTAAAAAATTCTGTTTGCTAGCAAACTAGAGGTAAACCAAACTATATTGTTTGCTGTTCCCATAAATCCTGGATACTGTGCTCTGCTTCTGGTCAGAACTCAATTATTCTTGTTTACTGACCTACCCAGTAGTATAAATATATGTAAAATATGATTGCAGTATGGTATTCTAGCCTCAAAACTGATTTATTACACCTTCCTCTGAGAGCTTAACACAGATAAAAATAGAACAGCAAGAAAATAAGCAGCTACTGCCTTTCATAACCGACAACACTCTTTGCCTTTCCCTTTCACTCTGCCTCCTACACCCACACTGATGGAACCAGATAAACACATAGAGCTGAATTGTTCTCCCTTTGGGTCATAACATCATAACTATGCTTGAATGTTATCTGTCTTTCAGCTTTACTAAGGCTTTTGCAATAATAAATGTAAGTTGTGGTCTGTCTTAAGGGTATTTGCATTATGAAAGGAAATTCTTGAGGACTGTAAAGAAGCCCTAGGATCAGTAACTGGAATTGTGGGAAGAGAGGTTCTTTTGGGGGGGAATGCCCTGTCCCCACATTTTTGGTGGAGCAGCAAACATAAACCAGTTGTTTTTCATAGTATTTCAGGTTATAGATTTAACCTAGCTGTCTGCAAGTGCATCCACTTCTGGGCATGTGTGTGTGAGTGACCTAAAGATACTAGAACCCTTCCCTCTTCCAGTTCATGAGAGAGTGAATAAATAAAGACTTGGCAGCCATCTCACAGAGGCTGCTGACACCTGCTCCGGACAAATCCCAGGGCAATGTGCTTTCTATCTTCATTGCGTGTTCTGCGCGAAGGACTAAACTGTTTATCCTCCATCCAGCTAAAGAGATTATATTTCATGGCCAGCTGGTTCCCTTTGAGGCTGACTTTGGCTCCTTAAATATGATACTTGTCTAGATAAATGTTTAAGTTATTTAACAAAGGACATAAAAATCACTTTTTCTTGGTAGCTTTTTTTCACTTTTCATTAGTCTAATAGAGATTATTCATGTTTGCTGACAAATTTCGTTTTGTTCCCCCTCCCCCAAGAACAGTATTAAAAAGACTAATATTTTATTACTGTAGAAAGAATGCTTTCTACTTTATCATTATTCATAGCATTGTTCTCCCGAGGCTGTGAATATGATCATAATAGGTCTAGAGTTATTGGCTTTCATTTAATATAAATATTCTCAACTAATTTTGTGGGGAGGATTTTTTCCTTTTGGGGTATTTCCCTTTGGTGGTATGTAGTAATTTCCACACTCACCTCTCCCACTAGACTTGTGTGCTTGGACTAAAAAACGTAAGTCATAATAAAAAAAATGTTAAGAAGTATACCTGCTTCTAAAGATCCACAGACATTTTCCAAACCCTGCAGTGAATACCCATAATGTCTATTGCGGCGCGTTGCACACAATTTGCATTCTGTCTTCCTTGTTATTTGAGTGAAAAAGATGTAAATAGTTTGAATTATCTGTGTTACTATCCCCAAATCAGAAGTGGATCATAATATCAACACTTTTCATAAATCTTCTGTTATGGGTTATTTTGATGTTTATGCTGCTCATTTTCACGGAGCCCTAACCTGTCAGTGTGGGCTGGATCCTCATGAATGCAGCGGACTCAGATGTGACAAAGATTCAGGCTGTTTCATTACAGCCAGTTTGCCTGGTTTCACATAAAAAAGGGAGCCTAGAAGTGTAAGTCCCTGAAGATCAGAAAGCAGCCACCATGAACTAAGCTAAATGAGACACCTTTGATTTTTTGGGCATGACTGAGAAACCAAAGGTGCAACAGCTGTGTAGGGAGAATGCATAGCAGAATGGAGTCATGTTATCTAGGTTTAAGGACCAGATCTTCCCAATTACTAACGTGTACTTTTGGATAAATTACTTAACATCTCTAAGCCTTAGTTTCCTTACTTGTAAAATGGAGATAATAATAGCATCTAACTCATAGGGTTGATGTGAGGATTAAATGAAATCATACTACTAAGAGGACATGGAACAGAGCCTGGCACCAAATAAATACTCAATGAATGTGAGCTGTTAAGTCCTGTCTGCCACAACTACTCCTTGACTCTGAACTACTAAAGCTCTTGGAATCTGCAATGCCCATTTTGGCACTTGATCATGCATTAATTCATCTATCACCATCTACTGAGTGACTTTAATCCCCCTTAGATTGCTGAATATGGCTCACAGTGTTTAAGATAGCAGATTGCCTATTTTAGTGCTGTTCACATTAAACAGATCTCTGATAAATATTTACTCAAAGTTCTAGGTCAATACTAAAAAAGCTAAAGGAATGTGGTACCCTATTAATGGAGAAAAAGTACCTAGCTTAGAGAAGCCTGCTTTATTCCTCATTGCTAGAATATTGGGTTTAATTATGGGAATCTACACCCTGAGAATGACACTGATAACAAGAAGCAAGTAGGGAAGAGTCTAGAAACCTTACATTATATGAGGAATGGTTGAAAGGAATGGATGGTGCAGTGGATGAGAATGTCTCTTTTCTTGATGTTAGGTGCTATTGGAGAGGTTTGCCGTTTTTAGATTTTCATTTATAGTCAAGTTTTAATATGAGTTCCTGAGGTTGAATTGGGGGTAGTTACCATCAAGAGTCACCCATTTTAGAAGCCCTTACTCTTGAAGCGACTATGGCTTTGTTTCTAAGTCAGTTCTATTGTCCTTGCCATTTATTTTTTCCCAAATAGTTCTCCCTAGAGTTTCCTAAGTCTTCATGAGCTTCTTGAGGGAGTGCCTACCAGTTTGCCAGAGGGCTTCAGCATTGTTGAATCCTGAGTCAAACTCTCACTATGCCTTGTCCCCTACTGTTAGTAGGCTCTAGAGCAGTGGAATAGAAACAGGTAGAAAATGGGAACTAACAAACTGTAGATAGCCGAGGGGGGTTCAGAGGGAACTGGGTTGGACAGAGTGGATTCAGAGCTCTGCCTCAGAGCACGTACTTGGTTTGAAGATCAACTCTACAACTGTGCTGCTATCCCTACCCTCAATTTTAGACTGCCCTATACTTTGAGGATTCACTCTCTGTCTCTCTCTCAAGTGATTTTGCTATTCAATTTATTTTAAATTACCAGTGCAAAAGACCATGGTGTTTTCTATAAAATAAAAGATTTGCCATATTTATACTATATTTGGTTTGGAGACTGAGTGTATAAATATGTGGATCAAAACTATCAGTGAAAGCACCAAAAACTGCTTTTTCTCATGATCCGATGTTTGGGATTACTGAATTTTGCACTTAGAAACCAATTACTTTGATTTTATGTTCATTTTTGTTTCTAAAATTGGAGATAAGTGCAATTTCAGACTGCTATTTGCAAGTATTTCCCCATGTGGATTTTCCTGCCCTTGCAAGCTTTCTACTATCCTGACTGCCTTTTACTATAATGGTGGCTCAGCTGTGTGTTTCGGATGTTTTGCTAACAATTCAAACTTGCTGTTTTCCCATCACAGTGATATTCTCCATTACTTTTCATTCTGTTTTGTTTTTTAGCAATAGCTGCAATTCATGTAATTGTAGGACATTTGTTTGATATAAACTCTTAGTCCTATCTGGAAATATTTAAAACACTGTGTTCTTTGGGAGCACATGGGGAATAATATTTTAACACATAGCTTTTATTTTCACTGAGCTGACATTAAGCCAAGGTAATTTTGTTCCATGTTGTGTAATGTTCTCACTTGTGATTATTCCTGCAGGTTTCTCATTTTCTTTTTTTAATCACAACAACTAAAGGGCAAGAAACAGCTGCTGGAGTTACGGTTGTCAGACATTTTAGGTAGTTTTTCCCTTTGCATCAAACAGTTCTGTTGAAAATACTAAACTGTGTATATGTTGAGATTGCCACCCGCTGGTGAAGTAGAGAATTTCCATTTTAATGAGTAATTTAGGAAAACTTATTTGTTTTCTCTTTCTAGAGTATGAATTTATATTTTTAGGTTTAAAAAAATATATTTTAAACTTTACTAGAAGAATAAAGAATTTTATTATTATGGAACACTTTAAAGCTCTACTGGAAAAATTTTAAAAAATCATCATTTTGAAACTATTTAAATATCTATTTACATCTCTCATAGCCCCTACAAAGGGGAGAAGAGAAAACAAAAATCTCAGAATTAAATATGCCTAAGTGTTATCAGTGGTTGCTGTTGAGTACTAAGATTAAGAGGGATTAAAATAATTTTTGTTGCTTCTTTACACTTTTATTTAGTAACATTTTTTTTTCCTACAGAAAGCTTGTATTGCTTTAAAAGAAAATATAAATCTGAAGAGGAAAAATAACTCTATGTGTGTATATAAATCGAAATGTAAGTCTTATAACAGCACTTTATAGAGTGTTAAAAAAAAAAGTACTACCCTAAATCAATGCCACATTTAACTAAAAAGATACAAAAGGAACAAAAGCCTGGAGATTGAAGTGCAGCTTTCATCACTCCACTAGCACACATTTTAAATTCAAATGCATACATAAGAATTTATTATGAGATGAAGATGCCATTTCAAATTCATGTGCAAGGATGCTTGGTTACCTTACATCATTTACCAAATACATTCCAGATGTGAAAAATTAAAAATATACAATGAAATAAATTTTTAAATTAAAAACATATAAATTAATATTTAGGCTAAGCAAAAAAGCAAAAGAAAAAATTATAAAGGAAAATACTGGAAACTTCTGTGTATAAATACAGAAAAGCAAATGATAAACTGGGAAAAATATTTATAGCGTATAGAACTGACAAAATAAATAAGACTTTAAGAAAAAGGCCTATGCGCATTTGAAAAGAAAATTAACCTCATTACTAATCAAAGAACTATACGTGTTTTTAAAACTGAAAAATTTAGCTATAAAATGGCCAAGATTTAAAAAATGTTGTAGTACTCAGTGTTTTCTGATAAATGTTTCCCTTTCTGATAAAGCTTTCAAATATCTGGCATGTTAAAAGTGTGTTGCTAGGTACATGAAAGATGATACAGACAAAAGTACTCCATATTATAAAACTATTCTGCTATTTAAAATTATTCCTTAAAAGGACATTTAATAACATGGAAAAATGCTCATATAGAATTTAGATTACAAATAGGGTTTAAGTAATAACACAATTTTATCTATATCTATCTCTCCAGAAGGATGTTATTCCAAAGTTTTAATAGTGATTATCTATACCTCCAGAATTATTGGTGATAATTTCCTTCTTCATTCACTTCTGTATTTTTAAATTTTTTTAAAACAAAAAAATTGCAAATGTATAAAATATTAAAATTCCTTTAAAATTAGGATACAAAATAATACATGTAGTTTTATTACTATTTTAATAAAGATAAAAATATGTTATATGTACATATGTATATTCATAATTCATACACGTAGGTTAAAATTATTTGAGAGTGTAACCATACAATTATTTGTATGGTTATTGCTATGATTATATTTCCTAGTTAAAGGTGATTATTGTCTTCATCATTCATTTTGTAATAATTTTACTACTGATAAACAAAAATGTACATTTCATATATATATATGCACATATATATGTAATCTTTAGGAAGATATTTATTGGTGTGGAAAAATATTCATGAAAACTTTAGTTAAAAAGATGAAAAACTATGTGCAGTATAAGTAGTTTGTTCCCAAATTGATCGAAGTAGAAGCCTATATCTATTTTATTCATACATGTATATGAATAGATTTTTGAAAACTTGGAAGGGCATGTCCTAAAGTTTTAATCGTGATTATCTATAGTACAATGGATATAGCTGATAGTTTCCTTCTTCATTCATTTCTAACTTTTTAACTAGAAACAGTAAAGTATTATACATACATACATATCAAATATGTACATTGATTTGTTTCCTTTAAGTATGTGCAGTTTATTTTGTATTGATTTTACCTCAGTAGAGCTGTTAAAAATATATAGTAAAAAACTGTGCTGTACAATAAAAAATACATACAACTCTTATCTTTTCTTTCTAAAAAGAAAATTTAATATTTAAAAAATTCAGAGTGTTCACATTTTACTAGCTCAATGTTTATTCCATCCATTTATAGGTGTATAGAATACCCAAGACATTTAAAAATATCTCTTCACTGGCATTTGGCATGGTAACGAATCAGCTTTTTAAACCAGTTTGCACAAATTTGGATCTGCACATTCTTTTCTAAGGTGGGAGTGTGTGGGGAGGTGGGTAGAATATTTCCACTTACCAAGATGTTAGTCCCTAAAAGGAAATTAACATCATGTGCAAGGAGCTGACTACTTTGTGGAAACATTCTACTATTATTTCATCAAAAGAAGGTAGCTTCTTATGATTAACAAACTTAAACAAACAAGCAAACATGATATGACTTTTCAGAGGGAAACCACTTACCCAGATATTAGAATATCTTATTAACACAAGCTTGGCTTCAGCAGTAATTTTATTGATTATGTGAACTGTTAAATAGTCCATCTGCAATGCAAACGTAACTTTAAAAACGTCACATCAATTTATTTTCCTCAAGCAACTTCAGAACTAAATTAAACCCTTGATTTGATGCAGCCATCCTTTTCTGATAAAGCTTTCAAATATCCGGCATCCTAAAAGTGTGTTCCTAGGTACATGAAAGATGATACAGACAAAGGAAAACACTGTCTCAATCACTTTTTAATAAAGGAAAATATACAGCTCTCCTGTGTAGCTGCACACTACCTGACTGGAAGGCAATACCAATATATGTCCAGAGGTACGATGATGTATCTGCTAGTCTCGCTGAGCTGTACAGAGACCTTTTGCACAGATGCTCCTGTGTGACAGCTGGCTGTGTAGTCTGTTCTGCCTTACCTGCAAGGCTCTCACTCTAAAACCCTAGCAGCTAATTTTAAAATAGTAATGCATGGCACAGGCCTAAAGAATGAATGAAAATACTCGTCCCTGAGGCATGTCATGAGTTGATTATAATAAAAATTGCTTAATTATTTATTAGCAGTTGCTTTATAAATTACTCACTCTGGTTTTGCTGAAGGGTATAAACTGTGAGATGGGAGAGAAGAGCTAGAGAAATAAAATTGTCAGGGGACACCGTGGTTAAGGGTTTCAGAGACCACACAGATGCCTTTTGACTTTATCCTGTAAGTACTGTGGAAACAGAAATCTTTTAACAGGGAATTGAAAGGTCAGATTTGTATTTTCTCTGTGTGATGGAAGATGGATTGCAGGGGGACAGGAAAAAAGGCAGGTAGTAGTTAAGGTGAAAGACCATGAAAGCCTGAAGTGAAAGGTTGCGGCACAGGTGAAGAAGAGTGGAGGAAGCACCAAAATATTTAAAAGGTAAAGCATGTAGGAAAAACATTTAGAAGGATTTGGTTGTTGAGTGAATATGGGGGCCAGAGGTAAAGCAGAGGAAAGAACTGAGTTTTCTTCTTTATATAACTGGGTAGATAGTAACATTCTTAACTGATATTGAAATGACAGGTGCTGATGTCGATTAGATGGGGAAACTAAGTGGCTGGTTGAGCTACTTTCCTAATGGATACATGCAGTCACTCAGAAATTTTACAAGAGCAAATTGTATGGACAGACATACAATAAACAATGACAGTAAAATTACAGACAAAGCCCTCTGACTAAATCACAGAAAGCCAGGAAAACATAAGAACCTTTTTATGATGCTGATGTCAGGGATGTGGACAAAGGTGGAACAATTAAATTGCATTAATTGTATTTGTTATGTTGCAATGGTAATGATTTTGCTTGCCATAATAATGAGCTCTGTTATAATAGGCATTCGCCTTGCATCTCACCTATTCATTCATTAGAATGAAGTTTTATTTTTTTCCCTTTTACAAAGTAAATACACAATAAGATCAAATAAATTTTGATGATTGCCAACAGATGGTGAGGGGCTCAAACTCAGACCATCTGATCTTTCGCTTTTCAATTCTTTCCGGCTGTTCTTTCTACTTAATTACCTTCCCCTCACTTCCTAATCCCTTCCATGTAATTTTACACCAAGATGGGGTCTAGCACTCTCTATTAATTTTCCACAGCCTATACTGCTTTCTGATAAGATATTCGGTCTTTGTAGCTGTGTTGCTAATGTATCTAAACAGTCTGGTTTTAGCAGAACCTTTCAATCCTACTTGAACCATGTCTTTGCTCAATTTATTAATTCAATTTAATGTTGAGAATTTAAAACTTACTCTTACAGTTTGATCTCATTTCACATCTGACACCAGATGGATCAACCACCAGTAATTTTATGTAATCAAAGAACTATTTTAATTGACCTGTCTTTTAAATCCTTCTCATATGAGACATTTATTTTTTTCAGTCACCGAAACAGCCTTACTAGAGTGATATATGTGTTTCAGTGAGAAATTTCCTTTATTACGTGAGTGCATCTATGCATCTTTTATGGATGAAGGAGAGAAAGTATTGCTGTAATAGGTATTTTAATGATATTTTAGGGAAGCGCGTAAAGGGTAGGAATTTATGGAAGCTCAGAAGGCACCTCCTAAGGTAGTTTACTGTAGACTATGTGTATTTATATAATCCATGTCTAGATAGAACCTTTCTTTTCTTTTGACAGGTACGTTTGAATGTCCAGTTCAACATAAGGAGGCTGTTGTATAGTTCTGTTCAATAGTCCCTAATAGCACTGCTTTACTGAGGTGAACTAATAGAATTCTGTTGATTGAAATTCCTGAATTATAAATGTGTTCTTGTGTTTCTGTCATGTTTAGCAGTAGTTTGTTTAACCAAATCCTTGTTCTTTGGATACAGAAATTGCACACCAAAAACTACATATCGTTAAGCATTTGTAATAAAATAAGGCTTAGTTTTAAAGACATCATCTATGTTTTTTGAGTATCATTTAAAAATAATCAGTTTTCTTCTGATAATGGAAATATTAAATGTTCATTTACATTTTTTTGAAAAATTCAGAAAGAGAAAGGAAAGAAACCTGACAATACTCATGTCTCATTAAGGGTGATGGCTATTAAGATGTTTACATATATCCTTTCTGGATTTTTTATGCATGTCTTTATAAAATGAAAAATTTTAAACAAACTTGGACTTATATAATGATTTATGTAGATAGTCACTACTTTTTAAAAAAATATTTATTTATTTGGTTGCACCAGGTCTTAGTTGCAGCAGGCGGGCTCCTTTGTTGCAGCTCGCCAGCTCCTTAGTTGCAGCTTGCGGGCTCCTTAGTTGTGGCATGTGAACTCTTAGTTGCAACATGCATGTGGGGTCTAGTTCCCTGACCAGGGATCGAACCCGGCTCCCCCTACATTGAGAGCGCGGAGTCTTAACCACTGTGCCACCAGGGAAGTCCCACAACTTTTAACTTACGTGAATTTTAGTCTGCGTGTGTGAGAGAGAGAACAATTTAAATAGATTTTTAAAATTTCCTGTTCATTTTGTTCATGAGTGTATGCCCTGGAATAAGCATGAGATAGGGGATAGGAATTTGCTATTTCCTCAATCATTCTCAATTTCTCTGTCTCTTATAGTATGTGCATCTTGCTACACTGACTATGATTCTAATGGTAAAAATATATATTTTCCTACAATGTGGTCAAAACTTAAGCCAACTGCTTTGATGCTCAATCTCAGAAACAATTATCTATTCTGATACTAAAAAGAAAAACTGTGTTGAAGTTATAGTATTTGGTGTCCAAACTGGAGATTTTCAAGGGTAGTCTTAACCACATGAGATTTTTTTATCATGTGCTGATTTAAAACCTAGCTCCTGTATGAGATGCAACTTCACTGTAATATACTTGTTTTAGTATATGGTTATTAATTTTTTCTCATATCATTAAGTATTCTTTGAGAACATTTAAAATAACTGCAATGTAATCCATTATATGGATGTGCCATATCTACTTTAACCAATCCACTACTTTTTAGATTTGATTTATTTGATTACTTTCCAGTGTTTTGCTGGAAATAAGGCTATGATGACTGTTGCACCCAAGATATGATGTGATGGTCAGTCATTATTTTTGCACATGTACCTACTGCTGTTGTAGTGTCTTTCCTTCAGGCATTTTTAACACTTTCATGCTGGTGAGATATAGAAGCTAGGGGAATGTGACTTTACAATAGCCAATTGGAGGTTGCCTCCAATGGAAGAGGGGGCAATAAAACATACATTTTAAATACAATCTTTGGTATTTTTTGGAGACTTCTTGCCATGACACCTCCTGTTCAGAGGGTTGGATTAGCGCTTTGTCACGTGAGCCAGTTCAAAGAGTGTATTTGCTGTGGCTTTTTTGAGAGCTGCAGTGTTCCAGTTCTTTCTGTTGGCTTCATTCTGCAGATGAAGAATGACATGGCATTTCTCAAAGACTTCTGTGATTCATGTGCTTGTCCTTCAGACTGGCATAGCTGTCCTTCAAAGCTTAGGTTGCTCTGAACAGCTGCATTGAAGGATAGCTGTGCGTTGCTCTGACTTGGACAGTAGAAAGAAAACCAGGGTCTCACAGCTTTATGAGAAACTCTTCATGTAGACTCTCCTTGTCCAAAAATCTTTAGAAAAATCAAGGATTCATTTCCTAGGATACATTCCTAGATGTAGAATAATGACTTGTCAAAAGTGTAAACATTTTTAAGGCTTTCGATACATACTGATAAACTGCTCTCCAGAAATTTTGTACCAATTTATATATGAGACTATATATGTCATAGTCATATCATGTCACTATATGTATCACTGTATATATCATGTCAACTATATATGAGGCTGATCTTTTGGCTGAAACATTATTATTTTCAAAAGAAGCCCAGCCATAGACCAGGTGAGGTTTTACTTTGTATTTCTTTAATTGCTAGAGGAATTGAACAGTCTTTTTGCATGTTTAATGACCTTTAGTCTTTTATTTTTTAACTCACATTCTTTGTCCCCTCTCCCACAAGGTTTTTGGTGCAAGCATTTTTAAATAAAAACTAATGTGTAAGAACACTTTGTATTAAAAATAATACTCAAACCACATGAAATAAGATAACATATTTTTCAAGAGAAAGAAGTGATAGGAGGAGGGTGAGAAGGATAGATAGGCAACATACATTCAAGTAGAATGGCCTTTCATGCGCTCACCCCCTTTAAAAATTGCCCCACCCATGGCTTCTGGTGCCTAGGCGGTCACCTGTTATACCACATGACTTTAATGATCATAGTTGATGGGATGTCTACTCAAAGGTCACGAGTTAATAGGCTGCCAAGGGATATATGAACTGCACTGCAATGTCTCCCTAGGGAATTAGAATAGCAAGTTAAAAAAAAAAGATTGCCAATTAATAGCAGATCTGAAAGGACAAACATGCAGAATATGAATGAGCCAGATTAATGGTGGAGCTGTAGAGAAAAGAGTCACAAATTCCTGCTCCTGAGATCTCTAAAGCTACCTTAAATAGCCACATTCCAGCTCCAGTTTCAGCAGAGCTGTTTACCTTTCCTGCTCTTATTCCTCTGTGCATCACCCTGTCTCTTAAACTTCCTTGAGTGGACCTCTATTATTTACATTTAAGTGAACCTGAAGAAACAGAATGATTCGGAGGAAAAGTACCTATGATACAGATTTAAAACTATCTTATTTACTACAACTCTATACATATCCCAGCAGAGTTTGTTTGTTTGTTTTTTTTTTTTAAATGGAATGGTTCTTAAGTAACCACTTCTTTTTTTTTTTTGAAATTCACGTTCTTTTATTTATTTATTTATTTATTTATTTATTTATTTATTTATGGCTGTGTTGGGTCTTCGTTTCTGTGCGAGGGCTTTCTCTAGTTGCGGCAAGTGGGGACCACTCTTCATCGCGGTGCGCGGGCCTCTCACCATCGCGGCCTCTCTTGTTGCGGAGCACAGGCTCCAGACGCGCAGGCTCAGTAATTGTGGCTCACGGGCCCAGTCGCTCCGCGGCATGTGGGATCTTCCCAGACCAGGGCTCGAACCCGTGTCCCCTGCATTGGCAGGCAGATTCTCAACCACTGCGCCACCAGGGAAGCCCCAGAGTTTTTTTAATAGTCAATAATTCTTTCATTTAACAATTTGTTCAACATAAAATCATTGAGGGGCTTCCCTGGTGGCGCAGTGGTTGAGAATCTGCCTGCCAATGCAGGGGACACGGGTTCGAGCCCTGGTCTGGGAAGATCCCACATGCCACGGAGCGACTGGGCCCGTGAGCCACAATTACTGAGCCTGCGCGTCTGGAGCCTGTGCTCCGCAACAAGAGAGGCCGCGATGGTGAGAGGCCCGCGCACCGCGATGAAGAGTGGTCCCCACTTGCCGCAACTAGAGAAAGCCCTCGCACAGAAACGAAGACCCAACACAGCCATAAATAAATAAATAAATAAATAAATAAATAAAAGAACGTGAATTTCAAAAAAAAAAAATCATTGAGCATGCAGTCTATATTAGGTATTGGGCTAGGTGGTAAAGGAGATACAGAGATGAATCAGACAATCTCTGTCATCTAGAAGCATATAGTTCAATCACACTTTTCTACATAGCATGGTCTTTCATTACTGCAGATTGTCAGATCAATGGTGACCAACTAGTTGCTAGGCAACTTGAAATACGGGAATACAGAACTGATGCACCTTCATTATGATATGAATTCTTCTTTGAAATGTTTGTCAAGAATTGTGAAGGGTCTGAAATTTTCTCTCCTTTAAGCCTACGATGTGAGCCTGCCACGGTTTAATAGATGCTGGCAGAAGACGTGTGACTTCTGGGTCAGAGACAAAGGACTTTATTACTCATGGCAAGGCAAGCAACATGATTTTTATGTTTACTTCTGGTCCTCTTGCCCCCAAGTCCCATGGGGGCATGCAGGGCAACTCGATGAATGTGTCACAACTGAGGAACACCAAGCATAGGGAACCCAAATCTTTTAAGCAAACCTGCCTGACATTTGGCCTGTAGGGAAACATCTTTATTATACTGGATAGTAACTTGCCCTCCACTCTGGAGGGAGACACTACCTCTGTCTTCCAAGGCTGTTCACTATCACTATATAAACATCCTTGAAAAGATAGTCCAAAACAAAGATAGTCAGTGCTTTTGCTTGCAAGACATTTTGCAGAAACACCATAAACCCTTAGAGAATTGAATTCCAACAATGTTCTTTCTCTGGATACTTTCTAAAACCATTCAAATGTTCGATTCTTATTTCTATTAACTCTAAGTATCTACTTAGAATAAGTAAGATTGTCCCATAGTCCCCCATTTTTACCGTATTCTTTTTACTAGGTGTATTAATCAAAACTGGTTTTTTTGTTCGTTTGTTTTACATAACAGAAACCAATTTTCTCTAACTTAAGCAAAAAAGAAAGTTTGTGGAAGGATACTGGATTATTTCATAATTCAAAGAACAACCCCAAACTAGTACAGTTCTGGGACCTCATCAGCAGAAGTTCATAGTTGTCTCTAGAGTATTGTCATTAGCATGCCTCAACTTCAGTGGCTGTCAGTCTCTGTCATTCTCCACTCCAAGTTTTAAATTCTCAGAGGAGAGGAGTGGAATGGCCCACCTTGGCTAAGGCTCTGCCTCTATCTTTTAAATTATGTCCAAGGGGGAGGGGCCATAAAAGCACACAGACCTAGTAAATCTTGGCTGTTCCCAAATTAGGAGAGAGTTTCTTGGCAGCTTTGGAAGCCTTCCAATTGCTTTCTGCTATATCTGGATTTGTTTTGATTGATATTCCACTGCTCCTAGAGAAATACAGTTATTGTTTTGTGCATTATTCTATTTTTTTAATCAATTAAATACAGTTTTGCTTTATGTGTCATTTTCTTGGCCATCTTCTGCCATTTCTCAGTTTTGGGGGGGAGTCATTATGTGAACTGATCTAAGCCAGTTTAGTGATTCAAGAGTTTGGGGTAAATATAGGTAGCCTCTGGTGGTTGAAAATAGATTGGACTATTTGTCTTTTCTTGACAATCTTGCTATTAAGTGTTATGTTATAAGCAGAGTAAGGCTTAGCCCAAATTTTGTTAATATTAAATATTTATTAGCTAGTCAAAATATCTTCAAGACCATTTTGTCAACAATGAAAATTTATTTTTAACATCCTTTATGCTAATTAACATATCCTCTGGTGTAGATTTCAATAATGCTATTTGAAATACCAGAGTAAACACCTCTAAAGCTGTGGATTTTCATAATTAGGGTACTTCCAGGATTACAAAATCAGTCCTGGAATGTGGGATATATGCACATATATACATGAGACCTCCTATGGAATTATTTTTTAAATAAATTACCAGACAGACAATATAATAGGTCAAAATATAGGCATTTAGTCAGGTACTCATGCTAATTTCCAAACTCCTTTATAATTAACATTCCTCCTGACTGGATTAATTGGGTTTGCAATAAGTAAGCACATTTATAATGCTGCAACTGTTCCCAAATTAACTGCTCATGTGTTCAATGAGCCATTACATGTTCTCATTTAAAGCAGCTTAGAGAGCCCATGATTTTAGAGCTGTGGTCCTAATAATTTTGGGGAGAGGGGCACAGAATCATCCAAGAATATGTCAATAATATGATGACAACAATAAGCCAATGGTGCCCAAACTTTGAGAGTACATGAGAATCACCTCACTACTCATTGAAAATACCAGATGCCTTGGCTCCACCCCCAGCAATTCTGATTAGGTAGATATTATGTGTGGTTTGGAAAAACTTTGAGAAGTATTGCACACTTCCTTCCTAGAAAAAGGCACATATTCACATACTTCCAACTTTACCAGTGATTTTACTGTGGCTTTAGTCTAGTACAATTTTTCTCATGACTGGATGCATATTACAATCACCAAGGGAGTTTCAAAACAATATTTCAGACCAATTAAATCATAATACAAGTGGTAAAGGGTGACTAAACTGTCTGCATGTTTTTTTCCCCAACCTAGAATGGAGACTAGAGATTTTTCCCAACGTATCAATTTATTTTACTGAATTAGACTCACTTGACAGATACCTAGCAGAAATGATAATAAAAAGAGCTCAGTTACCCTATAAATCTTACAAAATACACAGTTTAATTTGTGTATTGGTGAGAAGGCACATCATTTTTGGCATTGATTTGTCTTTTTCTCTTCAAAGGTTCAAAGGATTTAGTGGACTTTGTACTCTGTTTGATAGATAGCCTTCCCAAGCTTGAGAGAAGAAAAGCACGGCTCTTTTTTATAATTTATGATGGCAAGGTGAGTGTTTATTGTAATATTTTAGTTGAAGAAAATCTAAGAAAACATATGGCACTTCAGATTGACCATAAGTTCACTATATTTTAATAGCACGCCCAGCAATAACTAAAAGTAAATATCTGTTGTGAATAATCCAGAAAAATGGTTAAATGGACAATTTTCTAGATGTTATCTGAAGAAGGTCTTTTTACCTTTTTTTGATTAGGAACATATCATGATGAGCAAAGTGGTTGATGGAAACTTTAGTTACATCGATAAAGTTTTTGAAATTATTTTAGACTTCTGTATTATAAAGGAAAGGAGGCCTATAATCAGTGATAGAAAAACCATGTTGGAAATAACTATAATCAAAGCTTCTTCTATGTTTCTTTGAAGTGGATCCACTTATAATATTACTCATATAGACATTCAAAGCACTGGCAATAATAGGTGATTTAATGATGTTTAAAACCCTTGAGTAAATTTATATAGGCCAAAAAATTTCCCTGAGGACATGAATTTAATAATTATGATCATCTCTTGTGCTGATAACTCTTGAGTTAGGATTTCCACTGCCAGAGACAAAGTTTTAGAAAATCGAATTGTGAAAATTAAGTGTCAGAAGTTTGGATAATTCAACATGTATGAGTTATAGCTGGTTTGTGTAGAAAAGCTGGCTTCCGAGTGAACAAAAGGGCCATTTCTATGCTCAGAAACTTTCTCTCAAAAATTGGAAGAACCTAATGGCATAGGGCAGAGACCAGTTAAATGCAAATTTGTTCTATTTGTCAGAAATTTTACTTTTTTTCTTTTTTTAGCTGTCAGGGTGAAATTATTATTGTTTTTTTTTTGTTGTTGTCGTAAAAAAATGAAAAGATTTTCAAGCTTTTAATAAAAGTACTTTAAAAAATTGGATTGTGGAGAAGTATTCACCAAAAATTGTGAAGGTTTGGAAGTTTGCTGGAATCTATTTGTGGTAGAAAAAATAGAAGTGTAGTAGTTGAATTGTAGATGTGTTGCCGTTTTAGGCCACTGCTGTCAGAGAAGATAGTACCTATAGAAAGGTGATTACTTTTCTTAGCAATGTAGTTAAAGGTTTTCAGGGAAGGATTTTGTTCAAGATGGTGTAGAAGGAGGTGCATTCACTCCCTCTTGCGAGGGCACCAGAATCACAACGAACTGCTGAACAATCATCAACAGGAATACACTGGAACTCACCAAAAAAGATACCCCACATCCAAAGACAAAGGAGAAGCCACAGTGAGATGGTAGGAGGGGTGCAATCACAATCAAATCAAATCCCATAAATGCTGGGTGGGTGACTCACAAACTGGAGAACACTTATACCACAGAAGTCCACCCACTGGAGTGAAGGTTCTGAGCCCCACGTCAGGCTTCCCAACCTGGGGGTCTGGCAACAGGGGGAGGAATTCCTAGAGAATCAGACGTTGAAGGCTAGCAGGATTTGACTGCAGGGCGTCGACAGGACTGGGGAAAACAGAGACTCCACTCTTGGAGGGCACACACAAAGTAGTGTGTGCCTCAGGACCCAGGGGAAGAAGCAGTGACCCCATAGGAGACTGAACCAGACCTACCTGCTAGTGTTGGAGAGTCTCCTGCAGAGGTGGGGGCTGGCTGTGTCTCACTGTGAGGACAAGGACACTGGCAGCAGAAGTTCTGGGAAGTACTCCTTGGCGTGAGCCCTCCCGGAGTTCACCATTAGCCCCACCAAAGAGCCCAGGTAGGTTCCAGTGTTGGGTCGCCTCAGGCCAAACAACCAACAGGGAGGGAACCCAACCCCACCCATCAGCAAAGAAGGGGATTAAAGTTTTACTGAGCTCTGCCCACCAGAGCAACAGCCAGCTCTACCCACCACCAGTCCCTCCCATCAGGAAACTTGCACAAGCCTCTTAGATAGCCTCATCCACCAGAGGGCAGACAGCAGAAGCAAGAAGAACTACAATCCTGCAGCCTGTGGAACAAAAACCACGTTCACAGAAAGATAGACAAGATGAAAAAGCAGAGGGCTATGTACCAGATGAGGGAACAAGATAAAACCCCAGAAAAACGACTAAATGAAGTGGAGATAGGCAACCTTCCAGAAAAAGAACTCAGAATAATGATAGTGAAGATGATCTAGGACCTCGGAAAAAGAATGGAGGCAAAGATCGAGAAGATGCAAGAAATGTTTAACAAAGACCTAGAAGAATTAAAGAACAAACAGAGATGAACAATACAATAACTGAAATGAAAACTACACTAGAAGGAATCAATAGCAGAATAATTGAGGCAGAAGAACGGATAAGTGACCTGGAAGACAGAATGGTGGAATTCACTGCTGTGGAACAGAATAAAGAAAGAAGAAAAAATAAATGAAGACAGCCTAAGAGACCTCTGGGACAACATTAAACGCAGCAACATTCGCATTATAGGGGTCCCAGAAGGAGAAGAGAGAGAGAAAGGATCCGAGAAAATATTTGAAGAGATTATAGTCGAAAACTTCCCTAATATGGGAAAGGAAATAGCCACCCAAGCCCAGGAAGCGCAGAGTCCCATACATGATAAACCCAAGGAGAAACACGCCGAGACACATAGTAATCAAATTGGCAAAAATTAAAGACAAAGAAAAATTATTGAAAGCAGCAAGGGAAAAATGACAAATAACATACAAGGAAACTCCCATAAGGTTAACAACTGATTTCTCAGCAGAAATTCTACAAGCCAGAAGAGAGTGGCATGACATATTTAAAGTGATGAAAGGGAAGAACCTACAACCAAGATTACTCTACCCAGCAAGGATCTCATTCAGATTCGATGGAGAAATCCAAAGCTTTACAGACAAGCAAAAGCTAAGAGAATTCAGCACCACCAAACTAGCTCTACAGCAAATGCTAAAGGAACTTCTCTAAGTGGGAAACACAAGAGAAGAAAAGGATCTACAAAAACAAACCCAGAACAATTAAGAAAATGGTAATAGGAACATACATATCAATAATTACCTTAAACGTGAATGGATTAAATGCTTCAACCAGAAGACACAGGCTTGCTGAATGGATACAAAAATAAGACCCATATATATGCTGTCTACAAGAGACCCACTTCAGACCTAGGGGCACATACAGACTGAAAGTGAGGGAATGGAAAAAGATATTCCATGCAAATGGAAATCAAAAGAAAGCTGGAGTAGCAATACTCATATCAGATAAAATAGACTTTAAAATAAAGAATGTTACAAGAGATAAGGAAGGACAATACATAATAATCAAGAGATCAATCCAGGAAGAGGATACAAAAATTATAAATATATGTGCAGCCAACATAGGAGGACCTCAAAACATAAGGCAACTGCTAACAGCTCTAAAAGAGGACATCGACAGTAACACAATAATAGTGGGGGACTTTAACACCTCACTTACACCAATGGACAGATCATCCAAACAAAAAGTTAATAAGGAAACAGAAGCTTTAAATGACACAATAGACCAGGTAGATTTAATTGATATTTATAGGTCATTCCATCCAGAAACAGCAGATTACACTTTCTTCTCAAGTGCGCATGGAACATTCTCCAAGATAGATCACATCTTGGGTCACAAATCAAGCCTCAGTAAATTTAAGAAAATTGAAATCATATCAAACATCTTTTCTGACCACAGTGCTATGAGATTAGAAATCAATTACAGGGAAAAAAACATGAAAAACACAAACACATGGAGGTGAAACAATATGTTACTAAATAACCAAGAGATCACTGAAGAAATCAAAGAGGAAATCAGAAAATACCTAGAGACAAATGAAAATGAAAACACAACAATCCAAAACCTATGGGATGCAGCAAAAGCAGTTCTAAGAGGGAAGTTTATAACAATACAATCCTACCTCAAGAAACAACAAACAGCTCAAATAAACAATCTAACCTTACACCTAAAGTAACTAGAGAAAGAACAAACAAAACCCAAAGTTAGTAGAAGGAAAGGAATCATAAAGATCAGAGCAGAAATAAATGAAACAGAAACAAAGACAACAATAACAAAGATCAATAAAACTAAAAGCTTGTTCTTTGAGAAGATAAACAAAATTGATAAACCATTAGCCAGACTCATCAAGAAAAAGAGGGAGAGGACTCAAATCAATAAAATTAGAAATAAAAAAGGAGAAGTTACAACAGACACTGCAGAAAACACCCATCCTTCTCAAAATCTTCCAAAAAATTGCAGAGGAAGGAACACTCCCAAACTCATTTTATGAGGCCACCATCACCCTGATACCAAAACCAGACAAAGAAACTACAAAAAAAGAAAATTACAGACCAATATCACTGATGAATATAGATGCAAAAATCCTCAACAAAATGCTAGCAAACAGAATCCAACAACACATTAAAAGGATCATACACCACGATCAAGTGGGAGTTATCCCAGGGATGCAAGGATTCTTCAATATATGCAAATCAATGAATGTGATACACCATATTAACAAATTGAAGAATAAAAACCATATGATCATCTCAATAGATGCAGAAAAGGCTTTTGACAAAATTCAACACCCATTTATGGTAAATATGCTCTAGAAAGTGGGCATAGAGGGAACCTACCTCAACATAATAGAGGCCATATACGAAAGACCAACAGCAAACATCATTCTCAATGGTGTAAAACTGAAAGCATTTCCTCTAAGATCAGGAACGAGACAAGGATGTCCACTCTCACCACTATTATTCAACATAGTTTTGGAAGTCCTAGCCATGGCAATCAGAGAAGAAAAAGAAATAAAAGGAATACAAATTGGAAAAGAAGAAGTAAAAGTGTCACTGTTTGCAGATGACATGATACTATACATAGAGAATCCTAAAGATGCCACCAGAGAACTACTAGAACTAATCAATGAATTCGGTAAAGTTGCAGGATACAAAATTAATGCACAGAAATCTCTTGCATTCCTATACACTAATGATGAAAAATCTGAAAGAGAAATTAAGGAAACACTCCCATTTACCATTGCAACAAAAAGAATAAAATACCTAGGAATAAACCTACCTAGGGAGACAAAAGACCTGTACTCAGAAAACTATAAGACACTGATGAAAGAAATTAAAGATGATACAAACAGATGGAGAGATATACCATGTTCTTGCATTGGAAGAATCAATATTGTGAAAACGACTATACTCCCCAAAGCAATCTACAGATTCAGTGCAATCCCTATCAAATTACCAATGGCATTTTTTACAGAATTAGAACAAAAAATCTTAAAATTTGTATGGAGACGCAAAAGACCCTGAATAACCCAAGTGGTCTTGAGGGAAAAAAACGGAGCTGGAGGAATCAGACTCCCTGACTTCAGACTATACTACAAAGCTACAGTAATCAAGACAATATGCTACTGGCACAAAAATAGAAATATAGATCAATGGAACAGGATAGAAAGCCCAGAGATAAACGCACGCACCTATGGTCAACTAATCTGTGACCAAGGAGGCAAGGATATACAATGGAGAAAAGACAGTCTCTTCAATAAGTGGTGCTGGGAAAACTGGACAGCTACATGTAAAAGAGTGAAATTAGAACACTCTCTAACACCATACACAAAAATAAACTCAAAATGGATTAGAGACCTAAATGTAAGGCCGGACACTACAAAACTCTTAGAGGAAAACATAGGCAGAACACTCTATGACATAAATCACAGCAAGATCTTTTTGGATCCACCTCCTAGAGTAATGGAAATAAAAACAAAAATAAACAAATGGGACCTATTTAAACGTAAAAGCTTTGCACAGCAAAGGAAACTACAAACAAGACGAAAAGACAACCCTCAGAAAGGGAGAAAATATTTGCAAATGAATCAATGGACAAAGGATTAATCTCCAAAATATATAAGCAGCTCATGCAGCTCAATATTAAAGAAACAAGCAACCCAATCCAAAAATGGGCAGAAGACCTAAATAGACATTTCTCTAAAGAAGACATACAGATGGCCAAGAAGCACATGAAAAGCTGCTCAACATCACTAATTATTAGAGAAATGCAAATCAAAACTACAATGAGGTATCACCTCACATCAGTTAGAATGGGCATCATCAGAAAATCTACAAACAACAAATGCTGGAGAGGGTGTGGAGAAAAGGGAACCCTCTTGTGCTGTTGGTGGGAATGTAAATTGATACAGCCACTATGGAGAACAGTATGGAGGTTCCTTAAAAAACTAAAAATAGAATTACCATATGACCCAGCAATCCCACTACTGGACATATACCCTGAGAAAACCATAATTCAGAAAGACACATGCACCCCAATGTTCATTGCAGCACTATTTACAATAGCCAGAATATGGAAGCAACCTAAATGCCCATCGACAGATGAATGGATAAAGAAGATGTGGTACACATATACAATGGAATATTACTCAGCCTTAAAAAGGAGCGAAACTGGGTCATTTGTAGAGACGTGGATGGATTTAGAGACCGTCATAAAGAGTGAAGTAAGTCAGAAAGAGAAAAACAAATATCATATATTAACGCATATATGTGGAACCTAGGAAAATGGTACAGATGAACCAGTTTGCAGGGCAGAAATTGAGACACAGATGTAGAGAACAAACGTATGGACACCAAGGAGAGAAAGTGGTGGGGGCTGGTGGTGGTGTGATGAATTGGGAGATTGGGATTGACATGTATACACTAATATGTATAAAATGGATAACTAATAAGAACCTGCTGTATAAAAAAATAAATAAAATAAAATTCAAAAATTCAAAAAAAAGAAAAAAAAAGGGCTTTCACGAAGATCCAGCCTTGTAGGGATAATGGTAGCAGTGGTGCTGGGTACTTTCTCTACACCAACCTCACAAGCTGCTGTGCATTCCTGTTTCCGATCCTAACAGTCCGATGGGTAGTGCCATTGTTATCACCATTTTATGGATGATGAAATGGTGGAGACAGGATTTAAATCCAGATAGCTTGTCTTACTAAGCTCCTGTTCTTTCTGTCACATCCTCGTCTCTCTGTTCCATATAATCCTTAAAACCTCTTGCTTAAATCCTGAAGGATTACTCATGGTATTTGGGGGCAACATTTGCAGCATTGGACAGCACTGCTCACCCAAAAGGCCATTCTCCTTTTGAGCTTTATGTTTTTCTCTTTGGGACTTCCATTTATTAGCTCTATGGGAGAGATATTAAGGATAGATTAGAGAGGGTAAGTAAAAAAAAGGGAACATTGAGGACATAAGGTAGACCGCTATGGACACTATCTCTCCACCATCTGGAGAGAAGGCTGTGTGTCTGGGGCAGACAGGAAATAAGCACAGGAAACTGTTCTATTTTCTCCTCCTAAATCCGAGTTTTCATTCTCTGATGTTGTGCATGTGGCAGTGTTAAAAGACCGGGGTGTTCTATTATCCAGTCAGCAGGGGGAGCAGTGAACTTGAAGTGACATCCAGTAGGGAGAGAAGGGCCATCCACTCAGCACAGTGGTTTGTGAGTAAGTGTTCTTATCCTGCCTGGCATTAATAGATTCCATGAAAAAAACAAAATTGTTTCTGTTTTTTTTTCCATGCTGTTTATGGTTAATTATTCAGTGGACACCAACAGCAATGCTGCAGCAGAAAAATATTTACTTTAGCAGAAAAGTACATTTAGTGTTATGATTAGTAATAAAGTACATCTTTAAATATGTAGTGAATTGTAGTTTTAAAGATACCTTTCTAGACTCCGTTAGGATTGCTAATTCTGGCCAAGATTACTCTTACACCTTGGACTCAGAATAATAGCTCTGCTTGGGAGCAGCCAGATGAAGAGGAGACATTTTGGTTCTAAGAGGTGATTTGAGGGTCCCTGAAAAACATGTTCCTATTACTGTCCTTACAACCTCTAATAGTGCCCAGATTTTTAATCCCTTTTAGGTTAAAACTTCTTGTTTTCAAAAAAACTATATAACTTACATATACATATTTTACCTAAAAGGAATAACTCATTAACTGATCTCCATTATTGACTTTGTTCTCATTTGAAGAGGTTCCGTGGACAGGTGCATTTTGATGTTGCAGAGTATAAGGCTGGGTCATAAAGCATGTGCGAAGACTTGTTAAAGCATAGGATAGAGGTCTATAGCAGGGAAGTGAAAGAATGAATGACAAACCTCTATTTTAATTTGGACCATTGTTGGTTCATTCTCTTGGGTCTTAGGATAGGAGAAGCAGCGTGTTGAGTATGAGACCCAAGATGAGATATGAAAGTCTAGTTCAGAAAAGTTCAGGTTTAATGAAGTGAGTAGTACTTCTTTTGGTTATTGGTTTATAACATCTTTTTTGGCCATGTACCCCTTGGCTTAGCTGAAGAAAGTTGTGGACCCTTTTCCAATAAATATGCACACACACACAAAATTTAACACTCTGTTTCAGGAGTTCACTGATGTTCTGTTCTCCCCTGGAGCCCACCATGAGTCCTTGTTTAGAGCAATAGTCTCTGAAATGAGGGTGGGTAGGTGATACATGCCAAGGTGTGTGCCAAATGATCCAATGGAGTGTGGAATTTTCTATTTGTATTTATTTTCTGTCTTTTAACATTTTTTTCCATGTAGGTTTTATATTGCACATAATATATTAGTACAACTGTACACATATAACATTTATACATAAATAGATTAACAAAATTAGTTGTAAGAGCTCACATTTTTACTGATAGGGAGGCACAACTCAAAATTGATAGACTACCAATTCAAGAATGGTGCTAATTAAATTTAAATTCTAGTCTCTCCTCTCCCTAAACTGGAGGGCCAGGGATAGGAACTTAAATCAAGAGGAGATTACAAGTGACTGGAAGTTTTGGACCTAATGATGACAGGTAACATTTGCCTACACTTCATTAAGCACTTTCACATATGCCCCACTTAGTCCTCCCAGTGGTTCTGTGAGATAGGCACAGTAGGTATGCTGATGGAAATCTCTGAGAGCAGGTATGTTAACCAAATTCTCAGAAAACTTAAGACTTTCCCAAGGGCCCATGGCTAGTCGGTGGTGGAGCTGGTGCGCATAACCTTGGCTGCCGACCACAAATTATATGCTCATTTCACTGAACTGCAGGGATAAGTCAATCATTATGGGCTGTCTATGGCCCCCTTGTTGCAGTTACTGGTGCTCCCCCAGGCCACTGAGTTGTTGAATCCCTGGCTGATCCAGGCACAGGGATAGAAAACATACTTAGCTACTTGATCAGAGGGCCAGGAAGCTGAGCTAACAATTCAGCATTAGCTCTCTCCTGTTGGAACTGTAATACCAACATATTTCAAAACAGATAGAGGGTTCTGGAAGGGTTTAGATACATCTATGTACAAAAAAGATTTACAATGGGTTATTAAATGGGAGTTTTGAGGCTGGCTTCATGGGAAGTGCCAACCACTGTTTCTCCCAAATTTCCCCTGGTGCCACTGTCAAAGGCAAAGTACTTATCTAGATGGATTGTTGTTCCGACCCAAAATCACATTTCCAACTTTTCTTATATATAATCCAATTTCTGAACTTCCTTTTCAGTGATATTAAGTGGAATAGCATAAAAAAGTCTTTTGGCATTAAAGATAATAAATGTGTTCAGCATTGCTCAGGTGTCTTTGCTCTTTGCCAGTGCGTTAGCTGTATTGACTTTAGAATTTTAAATGACCAGACTTCATTTTTTTACCAGACTTCATTAATATCTCTTCCCCTCATCTTGGCTACCTAGCTCCTTCAAGTCTCTCATGTGCAATCTTCTTCCCTCTCACACTAACACAAGTTAGAGGCGGCTGACCTTCACATGACCAAGGGTCGGGAGATGTCATGAGGAGGTTCCCTTGAGTCTGGTGATTAGCCTCTGAAGAGGGGACCTGCTGTTCAAAGGTCAAGCCTTCAGTACATTGCCCAGGCCCTGGAAACACTAACAGTGGACCTCCTGTCTTGGTAAGTACCAGACTGTTCTAATATGTGGCTTCTGGAAAAGAAACATTTAGCCAGACAGAAGGCTAGAAGGTGATATGAGATCTCTGGCAAGAGCTGGCCAGCTCAATCCAAATATCACCGTTACTGCATGAGGCTAAGGTCAATTTCCTGGGATTCCATCTCATGAATTAATAGTGTCCTCTGCTATCCTCAGAGGACACTTCATTTAAAATTGTGTTCACACATTCTTTTATTCTCTCTCTGCAATTGAACTGCGAGATCCCTGAGGATGCTGCTGCCTGGTGTGGCTTTGTGCACCCCTCCCCAGTGTCCCCCAGAGTGGCTGGGACATGGTGAACGATGACTCTTAGGTTAGGATTTTCCTTCTCTTTCAGAAAGTGGGTGGGCAGGAGGGTGACCACCCTTCCCCTGGAGTTGGTCACTCCTCAACCAGGATTGTTTTCACTTGGGACTGCTTATTTCTTTTCATGATATTTTAAGAGTAAATTTGTTGTAAATGATAAAAGTAATATAACTACATTATAGCAGATTTGGATAATTTAGACATAAAAATCATTTCTATCATTACTACATAAATGTACCTACTCTTAGTATTTTTACATGCATTTAAAATATTTTTAATGACAGTGTGCTTGAATATTATATTTTAAAGATTGTAACATTCTATTACATTTTTTCTTTTGTTTAATTATCCTCATAAATGTTATTGAGATACAAAAATTTATTTCACTATTTTCCTATTATTATCTGTTAGATATATCATTATTTTTTCCTCATTAGTATTTATTAGATATTCTATCATTTATTTCCTTATTGTTATCTATCAGATATACCATTATTTAACTATTTTCCTATACTAGTCTCATAAGGATGATTAAATGATTATTAAGTGACTGCTTGCTTAGGAAATCTGCCTATTTGGATACAGTTTGACAAAAGTCATTACTAACATGTAGCATAGTTTTGGCTTGTAGTTGGTACTCAGTAAATGTTGGTTTTCTTGCTTCTTCTCTTTCTCCCTTCCTTATACCAACTTTATCAACTTTATGGTTTGTTCTTGTACTGCGAGCCTGAGGGCATAGCATATGCTTTATCCAGAGATTTCTAACTGGTTATTATGTAAGTTTGTCTTGGCTGTTTCAATTAGTAATTTGTGGGGAGTACTAGTACTCTGATCCCAGAGGTTCAGTTTTCTTTATGTTGCTTGGTTAGGTATATTGATTCGTTCTTGCCAGACATAAAATGTTAAAACTACAAAGGATTGTTGAAATCACCTTATCCAGTGGTTTCCCAATTGGTGCATGTCAGAATTTTTCGAGGTGCTTAAAAGAATACTGATTCCTTACTAAATCTTAATTTGGTGGATGAGGATTGGGAGTCTGCATTTTAATAAGCATTCTAGTGTTCTGATTTAGGTGGTGGAAGGACCATAATTTGAAGTTACCATTTGGTTAGCAGACCTTGCTAACTTTTTAGAGTTAATTTTAGATTTTTATCATGTTCAGTCTTTTGCTTTAAAAACTAATTGAATCTCGAGATGACTTATAACAGGAGGCAAATATTACAATCACAATTATGTTCTGCAACAGGAAATAAGCTCTAAATGAATCTTAACATTTTACTTGACACATTACTATGTTTAAGTGTATTAAAGATGTCATTGAAAGGTGCAGGGGAGGAAAATGAACTTGATTTGGCAGGTAGGTGTTCATGGTACTATTATCCACAACTGTCTGTGCTGATTGACAGCACACACATTACCTCTTAACAGGCATTGTACTCAGTTGCATCAGATTTAAGTGTATGGCATTTTTACTGAATATTTGAAACTGTTTTAGTTAATAGTATTAATTGTGCATAGACCAACTTTCAGCCACTGTTTCAAAGTGCTTAATGGATAATGAACCAAAAAGTTCTATGGATCTCTACTTAGAATAAACTTAGGTCAACAATTGCCATGTTGCTTAGGTATTATGTATTTTGAGTAGGGCAAATGTTTAACAGTTCAGAGAAGGAATCTTCCCCGTGTTATAGATAAACTGAAACTCAGAAAGGTAAAGCGCTCAAGGTCATTTAGCCAGAAGGAGCTGAGCCAGAATTGGAGCTCAGATCTCCAGGGTCCTTGTTCTCTGCTCTTTCTACCATACCAAACTGCCCTTTTTGCATAGTTCCTATCTAATGAGAAATACTCGGTCTAATGGCTGGTTAGAGATGCTATAATCCATATTTATACTGCAAAGAGCATGGAAGCAAGGAATTCTACTCAATATTTTCTTTGGAAAACCAAACATGCTTTATTTCATTTTTTGCACAATTTATTTAAACATCTCACATATACAAAATAGGTACAATTTAATTTTTCTGCTTGTCCGAGAAACAAGGCTTCTTTGGAACCACGGGAGAGGATGAAAATGAGACTGGCAAAGAACAAATGCTGAATTTAAAGAAGAGGACAATGTTGGGCAAACGATCCACTTACTTTTATTCGGGAATAGGATGTAAAGTACTGATGTTAAATCAAATGAAAAAAAAATACACAATACAACTCAACACAGGAGTATTTCTTCTCAAATTCTCCTAGCACCATCAACATTCTTCAAGTATCTGAAATACTATTAGTTAGCACCTTTGTATTCTGAACAAAAAACAGATACCTCAGCTCAACTCTGTCTAGGTCAGCACCTAATGGTGTGGATCACACTCACAGGAAAGTGTTTTGAGGTAGTTTACACCTTTGGAAGTTTGGGTTTTAAACTTCCCTCTGTGGAAGATATTCAAAAGCCACAAGTGGTGCAAATGTTCATGGTTTTTATTTTTCAATTTTTATTTTGGTTTTCTTACAAAGGTTGACATTTTCCACAACAAGTTTAAGAGTGTTGAAAAAAAAATTCCAAATCTTTTGGAGAGGGGGAAAGGGAAAGGGAATTAATTAAATCGTATTGCACAATGCTCTGATCAATCCTTCTTCTTCTCTTTTGCCCACAATTTAAGCAAGTAGATGTGCAGAAGAAATGGAAGGATTCAGCTTTCAGTTAAGAAAGAAGAAAAAGAAATGGCCAAGAGAGAAATTTTTCAGATTTCCTTTTTCTTTAATTTAGGTTGAGTTCATTTATTTGAAACAGACTGGGCCAATGTTCAATCTGATTTCTTGGTCAGCGCCACCGATGTCCAAAGGTGCAATATCAAGGATGGGCAGGCGAGATGGCTTATTTGTTTTATATTCAATGATTGTCTTTCTCCATTCATTTATCTTTTTCTGTTTAAAAAGAGAAGAAAAATATACATAAAGCAGCACTATTATGGAACCTAATCATCTTGTATAATATTATATAATTATATATTGCATACAATTGTATTATATAATATATAATTATATAGAACATATATTTATATATAATTATATATTAGATAATATTTATATATAATTATATGTTATACAATATTATATACTAGATATTATAATAACCACTTTTTGGCTCATGTCCTTCTGAAGATGTGTGTCTCAGATCAACAAGTTTATCTTTGAAACGGTAGCATCAGGGCTGTCTTTACAGGGAGAGGTTTCCTACCAGTCTAATTTTATAAAAAAAAATTCCAATGCATATTCCAAGTGGTTTATTTCTACATTATCTTTTCAGGATGTGTGTCGTAGGGTGGCTATGCAGTACTACTATTAGTGAATTTAAATTTTCTTCAATTTATAGTATATTATAGAGAAAGCATAAAGAAAAATTAAATGTAGGCCATACTAATAAGTAAAATAAAATACATATAACTATAAATTACAGTTTGGGCCCTTTTAACCTCAAGTAATTTTAAGTTACGGGTATACATCGTCATTTAAGAAACTCATGTTAAAAGACAAATAACTAATACGTGGAACAGAGTATATATTTCAGTATTTCAGAAAATTTCAGAAGGCAAGATCTGATAAGAATATTCTGAATTTAAACAAATACATTTATGAAAGAAAAATCAAATAAGTTAGGTCTCTCATTCATCTGTTCATTTAATGGTCTATGCTCCACTATCCCACTTCCCAAATAAATGTTATTCCCATATTTCACTATTACTTACAGAGCAGCCATCTACAAGAACAGTGTAAGTGAATCTGCTGTTGCCCTCGGCAACAAGTTCAACATCATTGGATCCTTGCAGAATGACAGCCTTTTTCAGGTTGCCAGTCTCCTCATCCATGTATGCAATGCTGTTCTTGCAATGGTAGGTGATGTTTTGAGAGGCATGGTTGGCCAGCAGGCGCATGAAGGCAAGTTGGGTAGCCATTTCCTTGGTGGTTACTCCTTCAACATTATATTCAAACTACAGAGAATAAGATGGGCATTCCAGTTAAATGAAGAAGGACTCAGATACTAAGAGTCAAATTTAAAAAAACAGTCTGGTATAGAGAGGAAAAATGGACTCAGATCTGAACTTGTACTTTTAAAGGAAACTCAATTCACTTGTCTTTGAAATATAAGCTACCTAGAAGGAACATAAGAACTACCAGGCTGAGGCAAGTCATCTCAAAAAGGGACCTGTTTCAGATAAAGCCCAGCTATATATATATACAAATACACACACACACACACACACACACACACACACACACACACACACATATATGTGTTTCTTTTTTAAAATAAGAGAGCAAGGATATAGAGATTCAGACCCCTTTAGTTTTCTGTAATTCCCACCAATAAAGTTGATGAAAACTTTTAATTAGAAATTCAGAAAAGCTCATATCTTGAAAATACATGTGGCATGAGTACTGGACTACATGCTGGCCAGTACTCCTTCACACTAAATGACATTAGTCAGTTTCTCCAGTGATTATCAATTAAGTCACATTTGAATAATTACTTTTGAATTGTATGGATATGTCTAATCAATCCATCTTTAACGTGCAATCTAGGATATAACCAAACCCAAGAACACAGCAGGTTCTTTTAAAAAGCCCATTTTGGTAAAGGGCTAAAATGTAGATAATTAAAAAACAAATAATCCTAACAAGATATTATTTAGTAGGAGAAGGAATGTTTGTAGGATTCCTTACCTGGGTACCACCATTGATAGTTTCTCCTACCCAGACGTGCTTCTTGGCCTTGGAACTTCTGTACCAGTTCTTGACTGGGATGTTTTCAGGCTGAGCCCGGATGCAGGTTTCGCCAGTAGAGAAATCACAGTATACTTTGATAGCATCCATAGTACATCCTTGGTTAGGGTCAATCCAGTAGTAACCTTTTAAAAAAAACAAGACCCAGATCATAAAACCTCTCATTGAGCGGCACATAGGTTCTAACAATTACTAGTCAAAGATTCTGATTCCCGTAAGTAACATTTTTGATTGTACTGTTATATTGTCTACTCCACCTTAACAGGAAGAGGGTGGCTATTTTCTAAATTAGACAGTTCCTCCTCTCCTCTCCATGAAAATCAAATCAGGGTACATATTACCATGAAAAGGGCAAAAACAGATATCAAGACAATCTTGAAAATGGGTGCTGGTTGGGAGAAGAAAATGTTTTATTAAGTGGGTATGATTTCACATAATGCAGTTTTTACCCAAATACCTTTTTACTCTAAATATCAGTGGGGACTGATTTTGAAAAGCCTAACTTGTGAGAAGGGTCATTCTGGTTGGACATCTCAACCTACCACTGCTCCATTCTGGGTGGCTGAGTCTCAAGTCACGGCATGTGCGAGCTGGGTTCTTCTTAGAGCCTTCTGGAGTAAGAAGAGTCTCAATCTGGTTGTTGAGAGATTTCAGAGTAGCATCAACTTCATAATCCTTGGGTCTGAGAGATGGTGGTGAGCGAGGCTGGTCAGCCCTGTAGAAGTCTCCTTCAAAACCGAAGTCATAACCACCACCACTTTGGCCAGGAGGGCCAGGAGGGCCAGGAGGACCAGGAGGGCCCTGCAAAGTGTAAATAAGAAAGAGGAGGCTTTGTATTTGGTTACAGTGAGAGAGAACGAGAGCAGGTTTTCCGTCGAGATTCACACAAAAGCATGTTCTAATAAGTAAAAAAGAATCAAGTTCATGTAAATAACAACTTGCTCCCAGGCATACTTGCAGGGATGGGCTTATAGAGCTCATTACATACAGACAATTTTTATATATTTTAGAAAACATACAGAAGTGGGGGATTACTTTAATGTGTTGTTATAATTGTCTTGGTTTAGTCTAAAGAAGATATTCCCTTAGGTCAGTGATGCCCTTTATTATTTCCCTAAATCATACTTACAGCAGGACCTTGGCTACCCTGAGAGCCACGAATGCCAGCAGGTCCGACTGCACCAGGATGTCCAGTGCGACCATCCTTGCCAGAAGGGCCAGAAGGACCAGCAGGGCCCTAGGGAAGAAGGACACCAAGTCTGTGTGAGCCAGTGAAAACCCCACAAGGGAGAAGAGGTCTGGGGCTCACTGCCTGCCATAGGCTCCTTTCAGAGATAAACGTCTCTTAGTTGACCTACCCTAGGACCAGCAGGACCCACAGTGCCAGGAGAACCTTGATCGCCATGATGACCCTTTAAAGAGAGAATAGGAAAATCACACTTTCAGAACATGTGTCGATACATAGATTTCAAAAAACTGAATGGAAAACTTTAGTTTCAATGGACTCTGGATTGAGAAAATTGAAAATGTAAAATGGGGCTCTTTTCTTTCATTATGTCTATTATATTCAATTATTTTTTTCTACAAGCCATTTCAGAAGTGCAATATTAGTCATTCCTCTAATTATATTTATTTTAAGTGGGGATGAAGGACATTGTTGCCAGGAGATTTTAATATATGTATATTTCTATCTCCCCTAACCCTCACCTTTTCATGTTGGGATGAAATAGCATTACCTCTGAGCTACGGAGTTAGAGAACGGGAAGTGAATATGATGTAGGACATTTTAGAACAATACCAGTGAAATTGTGAGGAAGTTCATTCTGAGTTGAAGGACTTTAAGATCTGTGTACATGCTGGATGTCCACATTGTACTTACAGCAAAACCAGGAAGACCCTGCAATCCATTGTGTCCCTTTAAGCCAGGAAGACCTCTGGGCCCCTTATCACCAGGCTCTCCCTTATCACCTCGAATACCTTGTGGGCCCTATAAAGAAAAAGAAGGACAGATAGGACATTTACCTTTAAAAGATGACACTCACTTCTCCACAAATATTGTTCAATCTGTTTACAAAGATAATTCAAGACATGCAAAGGTCTAAAAGCCATGTGGGTGCTACTCCCAACTCTTAACCTGCTTTATAGATGAACTGTCTGTAAAGTGGCTAAGTGTTGTGATAATTTAATACAAATAAGAATAGATTTGAAGTATAAGAGATTAAAAGGTATTTGTAGCAACTCTCCACATGGACTAAATTTAAAAATATATATAAAATCCAGTCTATGTATTATTTATCTTCTTAATGGACAGTGTGGACTGATGCTCCCTAACTGCTGTACAGAAATTTTCACCATGTACGTACACTGGGACCTCTTGGACCAACAGCACCGGCCAGACCAGTGGGACCAGAAGGACCCTGTGAATTAGAAAAGAAAAACACAATTTATCAGCCAAGCCCAAGATCCTCCTCCCTAGGCCACCACAGTTCCCAAGTGTGGGGAGGTCAGAGGTAAAGCCTGCTGAGGATGACAGCATTAAGGGACTGGTGTTTCTAAACTTACAGCTTCACCGCGGTTTCCATGTTTGCCAGTGGGACCCACAGGGCCTTGAGGACCAGGTGCACCCGCAGTACCAGTGGGACCAGCGTTACCAGGGTAGCCACGATCTCCCTGCCAAAGGCAGAAATGAAGCTTAGCATCAATCTGGCCTGTAGTTTAGTCCCTTTTAAGTTAGAGAACAACGATGAGGTGTACTGACCTTGTGTCCAGCTTGACCATCGCGGCCTGGGGGACCATCACTCCCAGGGTTGCCCTGTGAAGACACCATGCCAATTAAGGTGCTTAGGGAGGCTCTGTAGCCCACTGGCCCCTACAGTTCAGCTGTCTGCCTTCATTACTCCCAGTGCCCAATGGAGAACCCCCTTTCAGGCTGTTAAAAATAGGAACAAGAACTTGCCAACCTAGATTTTTATAGAATTGGTTTTTTTAATATTTTGGCCAACTTGAAGTATGCTACTTAAAGACTCATTCCCCAGCCCAAGTTATTTTTAGGATTGTCAATGCTGGGAGTGGTGAGTACATGTAGACCTCAGCTCAGGATACAAAGTTACACACAAGGAAGTACTGCTAGGTTATATTTTACAAACCAAATGTTGGACTTACATCACGACCAGCTTCACCAGGAGCACCATTGACGCCAGGATTACCCACAGCACCAGGGGGACCACGGGCCCCAGTTGGGCCTGAAATGCCGAGAGGGCCAGGTTCACCCTAAAGAGGCAGAGAAGACAACATTCCTCTCATTGGATTGAGTGCCACTCTCATTCTCCCAAAACAATGTTAGCCAGGGGATTCCAGTTTTAAGCGAGAAGGTAGATTGAAAGTGAGTGGGCCACATAATGGTAAGAAGTGTCATTAGTGTCATCTTTGCCCTCCTCCTACACACTTAGATGGTCAGCTTTATGTACTTTTGGAATGTTGCTCTGTACAAGGTGAGTCTAGTTTCATCTGATTTTCCAAATAAAATGAATTCATAAAGTTGAGAGAGTTTATGGAGATTAGATGGTTCCTAGTTGCTGTCATGTATTAGGTTTAATGGAATGATTCAGAACTTCTAGAGTTTCATTCTTCCTACAGGATAAATGATGCTAGCATTTCATACTGCAGAGGAGTAAATGCAATTAGAGCTTATATCGTTTTTAAGCATGTAAAAAGAACAAAAATTGTTCTGCATAATGTTAAGCTGTGTCTTTATAGCATGTGTCTAAGTAAGGTGGTATTAAAGCTTCTTAGATAAGTGACATGTGATCTGTATAAAGAAAATGCCATGAATAAAAAAATCTTAAGTGGAGTTATTCAGTGATCAATCTGTCACAGTTGAAGTGGCAGCTTTTAAATCTTTTCTTATGTTAATGAGAATAAGAATGGTGTCAAACACTCACCACAGATCCAGCAACACCTGGTAGACCACGTTCACCTCTAGAGCCTGGGAGACCCAGAAAACCAGGAGCACCAAGAAGACCTTGAGGACCTGGGGTGCCAGGAGATCCCTAAACAACAGTAAAAATACTGAGTATTACTGTAAGACCCTAGGAGATAACACAGGTTGGCTTGAGGCTTCTGAGAATGAGTTTATCCTCAGTTTAGAAAAAGGCTAATGACCTCCTATTAGTAGAACATATCTTTGGCTATCTTTTCTCTAGTGAAGACAATGAGTTTACTTCTTGGCATGTTTATTTCTTTGTACCTGGTTCCTCCTTGAGACCAATGGAACAACATTTAAAAATATGTGGTTGGGATTAATGAAGCCATCTTGGAGTGAGGGAATAGAGTTCTTATAGAATTTATGCTGGGAAGCAAATTTTGACCTTGGCCTCTAACTGCACCAGGTCTAGTAAAGTCACATTTCAGAGTAGCAATAATACTGCACATTGCATGTTTAAAAAATTGGTAGCTTACTTATATTGATTAATTTACAGTAGAGTGACCACAGCAATGGGATGCTGTTCTAATCCCAGTACCAGTGAGGTACCCTCACAACAGCTTAAAGGGCTGTATTGATAAAACAGTGAGTTCCCTCACTTATTGTCATCTCCATCTAGTGCCTTCTGAGCATCTGCTGAAGCCATGACACCTCAATATCTGTTGGATAGATTTCCTGGTTCACCTGAGCTCTACTTGAGAGCCCGCAATACTCATCAACAAATATATGCCACCTGAAGATTTGTATAAGGGATTTATATGAATTCAACACAAGGTGTTAAGAAAGAGGAGTTTGAAATAACTTACAGCAGTACCAGGCTCTCCAGAGGGACCCTTCTCACCAGCAAAGCCAGGAGGGCCAGAAGCACCTGTTTCTCCAGTTCGACCAACTGGACCTTGGTCACCACGAGGCCCACGAAGTCCTTCTTTACCAGCAGGACCAGTGGGACCAGGGGGGCCAGTGATACCCTGTGAGCAAATACATGAGGTCATTTACTTTCTGTTAATCATCACGGAATGGGAGAGAGAAGCTGAGGTTCTAAATATTAAGATGCAAACAACTTGAAGCAACAAAATAATATCCTGGTCATTTTGGAGAAATGTTTAGAAGTTTTAACAATCTTTCTTGTAGAAAGAAGCAACTTTCCTCTTCCTCTCCTGGGGCTGTAATAAAGTGAACAACCGAGGCAGAAGCTATGGCAAGTGTCTGTGAGGAAACGCAGCGCTGTGCCACCAGCCACCTGGCGTACTGGAATCAGCACTATGTCGAGTTATAAGAGCTAGCTGTAAATGAATGGGAATTTGGGTTTTGGAGGACTCTGCTTGTTTCTTTTTGAAGAAAGCCAATACAGGCATTTTGCTCATAATTGAGGAATCACATATGCTCTCAACTAGGTTTAATTAAATGCCTACAGGGAATGAAGATTTTTCTGTTACGAACCTGTGAAAGGATTCCAAGAAATCAACATCTTCGCTATTTTTTTTCCCTGAAACCTTAACCAGAAGACTTAATCCTTTGTAATTAATTAAATTCTCTTGAGTCCTGACAGGAGAGTCTGAATCAGAATTAAATTAGAGGCCAAACCACCTTTAAATTCAGGAACAATTATACTTTAACAGCGGAGGCAGAATGTTGGCCATAAAGGGTAATTAGATATAGAAATATCTGATATGTGACTAAAACTGTTCTGTTTTTTATTTTTAACAAAGAGACCATGCCCCTAAAAGGGGACAAGGGGACTTATGTTCACATGAATAAAAGCCTCTTAAACTGATATTTCTAATATAATTTCTGATGATTTTGCCTTAATGATTCAGAAAAACTGATTTCAGATTAGGAAAGTAATAGCAAAATATTAGTAGCATGTTTTTCATAGGGAGTTTCTTACCAGTTTCCTACTAGAGGCTAGGGATTTTGGCTAGAGTAAATAAATGAAGACACATTTTGAAGTGATTTACTTACAGAGGGTCCAGGAGGACCAGTCCGTCCAGCAGCACCAGGGAAACCAGTAACACCCTAAGAACCAAGCACATTAAAATTCCACAGTCAGCACCAACTCCAGGAATTTGGGTAAGATGGAAATCTCTCCCTTGGAAAATCCTCAGTACATGTGACCAAGGATGGACCAAAGAGTAGGCAGTGACAGCCTCAGGTAGGGTATTATTTAACCAGGACCCCGAAGACCCTCCATCTCTACGCATCTTCCTGACCAGCATGCCCCCAGTTGCAATGCCTATATTTTGCATTAAGGCTCTGATAGTTCTTTTCTGAAATGCTAACATATTGCCTGATGGTTGTAAAAGCAAGAAGACAAGACACTATACTATTACTATATATGATCTGTATATATTAATAACTCTTAACCACCTGGCTGGGTGCTAAGGGAATGGACACTGAGTAAGTAATTTTGTTTACAGAAGAAGGTATAATAAAAGACCAAGGGTATTAATTGCTGTCCAATGAGAGGAGGAAGAAGTCAGTGGAGTTGATTCCTGGGGAGCTTTGGGTCTCTAGGAAGTCAGTGTGATAGCACTGGACACCAAGGGAAGGGACCTAATCAGGCAGAAGAAGGGGGGCATCAACAAAAGGATAAAAGGTACCAAAGAAATATTTTACCCATTTCACAATTAAACTACTTGGGGTTAACTTTGGTTATCACTACCTCAAGTGAAGTGGTAGCAACATACAGTGCACTGAGTTCCAGCTGGGATTAAGTTAACGTTCCATGAATCTGATCTTAACTTCATTATCAGAATTTCTTTAAATAGTTAGCTTGACTCTCAAGACTCTCATTATAGTCCAAATTACCAAAAATTTCCAAACTTTCAAGTTGTCCCTAATGGATTCTGAAGAAAGAAAAATTATCAGAATACACTGTAAATACTCACAGGGGGGCCTCCATCACCACGACTTCCAGCAGGACCAGGGGGACCATTTGGACCCTAAATGGAAACAAAAAAAGATGGTCAAATCAGAAAACAATCTTTATAAATGTTACTCTTTTCTTCAAATGGATCATTCCCATGTCTATTAGAATCAAATCTAGAAATGTAAAACGATTATCTGTGTTATATAAAATAAATGTCCTTACTTCAGTATTACCACCTTTATGGGTAATCAAAGAAGTGAGATAAAACAATATTTATGAAACTATTATAATGTGTAAAGTGGTATGCAAATGTTAACTCTTATTTTAAAATTGTCTTCTATCTGATATGTTCCCTGATGTATAGCAGGCACTTGATTGATTTATGTTGAGTTATAAGATTTCATGGGTGACTGCAGAGGCTGTGTTGACCATCAGCGAATTCAACTTACAGATGGGCCAGCAGCTCCAACGGGGCCTGTGGGGCCAGCAGGGCCATTTTCACCCTTGGGTCCTTTGGTTCCTCTCTCTCCTTTAGCACCAGGTTGACCAGCAGCACCCTGTTGGAAAGGAACAGTTACAGTTTAGGTGTTCCAACTTACTCTACTTGCTAACTTGGAATGTTTTCAGATTAACCTTCGTTACATGATACTCACAGCAGGACCAGCAAATCCATTGGGGCCAGCGGGACCAACCTCACCACGCTCACCCTAGGTGGGAAAAGGGATTTTAAAAATGTCTTAGCAATCTTCGATTCATCAGTGTCTAGAAGTTATGAGTGTCTAAAACGACCCAGGTGTTTACTTACAGGCATACCACGAGGACCAGCAGGACCAGCGGAACCGGCAGGGCCAGCTTCACCCTATAAGGGGGCCAAACATGAGTGTGTCAGTGTTCCTCACACAAATGCTCCACGAGGTTAGGAGGGAGAGGGAACAGGCATAGACAGTGGGCTCTTGTCAGAGTTTGCAATTGCATCCAAAGAGATAACTAATTCACATCTCACAGAGAAAAGTGAAATGGATTCTTACTCTGCATAATATTGTATTAATTTTGGAGGGTGAAGTGGTATTGGTCATACACTTGCCAAAACACTATAAATCCGTGCCCACAATACCAGGAGGAGGACATTTTAATTTTTAGATGGACACAGGGCTGATCTATTTGCTGCAATTTGTGCAATACAATAAATAAGGTCTATTTTAAGTGGACTGTTCGATGTGAAATAGGCACACTATGTATTTTATTGATTTTTTTTTTTTTTTACAATGAAGGCTTCAAGAAGGCTCAGTGCATTAGGATATTGTTAATGGGCAACCCCGAAAGACTTTAAAACAAATGATAGGGATTGAAGTATAGATCAGATACCTGGCACGTGTATAGGAAGGGAAAGAGAACTTTAAACACACAGCGTTTGTTTCTTGCTGCCCCATACTAATGGATAAGTTTTTAAATAAATGGGCTTTATACCAAGCCATACAAATGAATTGCCAGGGCCCTTTGGGGCCAGGGTGGCAGGGAATTTTAGATACCGCCATTGGCTCAGAGAGCTGCAACTCAGTGAAAATGCATGCTTACCCGGTCCCCATTGGCTCCAGCAGGACCAGGGGCACCTACAGCACCAGGAGCACCCTAGTACCAAAAAGAAAACAAGTCTTGTTAATAACACCCCCATACCGTCAAAAGTGACCCTTGCTGTGCTTATACAGCGACTGAACACTTCTACTGGACACTCTGGGTGGACATCAAGAAAGCCTTTGAAGCATTTCAGTTCTAATTATCAAGACTATTAGAAGGCACTCTCAGGAGGAGAGTACCCTAGTGGTGAAGGTTATGGAACTAAGTCACGGGCAGGTTAGGAACTGGGGAGATCTGAAGTCTCTGCTCTTGTAAAATTCCCTGGACAGTAGCAAATGACTAGCCTTGCTAAGAACTGTGAGGACTGTATGAGTCAGAGAAAGGATATGATGAATGTGCCACAGGGAGGTTATCAGCCCTGAGGGAGAGGTGAGAAGAGCCCAAGTGGCTTATGGCCTGGAAGAGCCATGATATCAACACTCTAGGTAGGATTATTATACCTTTATGGGATTATCATTGGCATCTCCAAGGCATTAACAGTTAATCTTTGGGGCTGCTCTTTGAGTGATAAATTCTTAGGGTATACATTTGAATAAATAGGACCTTATTAGAGGTTCTGGCTTCCTAAAATGTAAGAATTATTGTTTTTTCTAAAGCCCTATGATAACTTAAACAATCATTTAATGTTCTATTAAACCTAGAGATTTTGGATTGTAGTTTGTACTTGGTATAGTTAACACTAAGGAAGGTAGAAAATTCAGGCTATGATTTTCAAGGGGATAAGTCCTCATTTGAATTTTTCTTTTGGAACATGTAAAATGATATTATTAGTCATAGATCCAGGAAGGAATGGAATACTCCTTTACAAAACTTGAAGCCCTCTTTTGTCAGTTCAGTTTTGGAAAGCTTCTCAACTCAAATTGAGTGAAATGTAAAACAAAACAAAACAGAACAAAACAATCTGAGCACCAACAGAATTCTACTCACACGAGCACCATCTCTGCCGTGGCTACCAGCATCACCTCTGAGACCAGTTTCACCCTGAAAGTAAAAAGCAAGAGCAACTTTTTGTCTTCTGGCCAAATTTTTGAATCAAAATTAATCCGCAGTTTGTTTTTTTTTTTTTACAGAAGATGCTATAATACTTTTATTCATTTAAGATCTTTAGTAATGTTTTGATTCCCTACCATTCTATAAAATATTGAATGAGGAAAAAAATAAGGAAAAAATAATTCAAGGCCCTTTCCAGATTAGTGTTAAATATTCTTTTCTAATTTCCATACACCCTCCTGAAGCGTAATCAAGCAAGGTACAAATTCATGTGGACAGAATTATAAGGCAACATCACAATGGGCTTCAGTGCCTGATCACTCTTATGGCATAACTAATGCAGCAGCACGGTTGACAGCTGTTCAATATAGCTTCTTCCCATTAATTAGGGCAGGCTGAGGCATTATTGTTAGTGGCATTAAAATGAGCCTCATGTATTACTCAACACCATCTGTTTGCGTGAAATTCCATGGTAGCAAGGAATTTTGCCAGATTAGTGAGTTTAGAAATGCGTAGGTGCTAGGTGGCAGAGGGACATGTATATAGATAGATATCAAAATGCTACCAGACCACCTGCCAAGAACTGTAAAAAAAAAAAAAAAAAAAAAAAAAAGGTTGACCTTGCACAGCCTTCTTTGTGAGAGTTCATCAACAATATGTATTGAGGTCAAACACTGAGAGGCTACCTTTTCTCCCTTGCCTCCAGGTATGCCAGCAGCACCCCTTTCTCCCGGGAGTCCACTAGGACCAGATGGACCAGCAGTGCCTGGGGCACCAACCACACCAGGTTCGCCCTTGAATCAAACACACGTGAAATCAGTTATTTCTGTGGTACAAGAAGAAAATGAAGAGCCAAACTCTTGAAGCATTCCAATTTAAACATTTCATGGATAGCATGCTCTCCTGCTTAGAAACACAAAGGAGGCCTACTGAAAGGAGGGAGAATATAACCGAGGAAGACGCTGTTAATGACACGGTGACTAAAGAGAAGAGGGTAGTAGGATGGGTGCCTGTGATTTTTCTATGACCTGCTCCCGGTTCTCTTAAGGAAGTCAGGCATGGGAGAGAAGAGGGTACGACAATGGAAGGCAGAGAGTGAAAAATGCCCACAAACGTTTTTCAAGGTTAAGTCTCTTAGCTCAGACAGGAAATGTGGAAACAGACCTCATCAACTGGGGAGATGTTTACATTCTAATCTTCTTAAAGAGTGTGGACTATAGCTTCCATTTTTCTATAAAACTTTACAATTCCACATACTTAAAACCTGTTGACTCACTCCTGAGATAAAACCCTTTGAAAGTACTTTCTCACAGAACCAATATTTCCTTTCTTACTTCCTCTCTCCCACTTACCTTACTTTTATTTTTTCCAATATCCTTCCATATACCAAAACAGCCTTTTATAGCAAATCTTTACCCCTTAAAGGTAAGAATCAGAAGTAATATAAGTTACCTTCTCTTTATTGTGGTTGAAGTAATCTGTTTTTCAGAAATGTGTAATTCCATCTATTTTAAGATCTAAACCACAGATTCTATTTTGAAACACAAGTTTTCAGGCTTATGTTTTTGGGATGAATGTACTGTCCAGTTAATTTTTATCATCATAAAATTCTCTTATTATTAAAATTTAGATTACTTTTTGAAATTTTACTTTATGAAGTAGGATGTTGGGAAGGTAAAAGTTCATTCTCTAAAAATAGTGTCCAAATGTATACGATGTTTCTAGATTAAGACAAAAGTATAAATAGTGTGATGAGAAAAGAGTGAAACCCATACTAATTCATTTTTGTGTGTAGAACACTGGGGTTTTGCCTCTTTTGGAATAATTCAGGTCTGTTGGAATCAGATTATTATTTACTGAGGTGGAAATCATCACAGAACTGGAAATAAATTTTAAAAAAAATCTGAGAAACAATTCATTTACTACTGTAAAGGATTTACTTACTCTAGAGCACACTAGGCCAAACCAGCAATATGTAACAAAGTTTTACCTTGTTTCCATCAGGCCCTGCAGGTCCAGAAGGACCTCGGTTTCCAATAGGTCCAGCAGGCCCAGCAGCACCACTTTCACCTGGGGGACCACGCTCCCCCTGTGAAAAGGGGATTAGAAGAAGTGTTACACTGTTCATCATTTTCAGAGATACCACTGTGCACATTAGAGTTCACACTTGTTTAGCTTTTGAATCCTAGTTCTGCCATTTACTAGCAAATTATAATGATTTTTCCCTTAATTTCTCTACTAGTAAAATGAAGGGATGGGATGAGATAATCTCTAAGGTCTCATTCAGCTCTAATGTTCTATGGCTACGACTCCAAAATTTGTTGCTTTTGGAGTATAATATTCAACTTTTGGAATTCATTTCCTTTTTTTGTGATAGGTCCGTAGGTAAAAATAGATGCCAGTTATGCACAGTAGCGTCATTTTAAGTGAATAGCAATGCCAGATGTAAATAAGATTAGATATTTCGTATCTATGCTCTCTTTATACAATTGCATGCAATAGTGATGTAACAGCTATAATATAGTTAACAGAGAATATACGTATGAAAATGTGTGTATGTGTGTCTATCTATCTATCTAAATATTTCCCAATTTGCATGTAAATATCACTACAACATAGTATTCTACGGTCCAGAATATTTAACATGTAAGTTCACATTGCAACTGTTTCAAAGGCCCTTGTTATAATCTGGTTCTATGATACTGTGGTTCTATGACAGTAAATTTGTTTGGGCATCCTAGTTATATGGTAACTAGCCACAAAACAAGATACTTTAGGGGCCAACTAATCTTTCCAGTTATTCTAATGACCACAGACAAACGACATCAATTTATTTAATATTTAAAATAAAAGTAGGCTCATGATTTCAGCTTTTAGACTTTGAACACCAACACACGTTACAAAATTTGATTTTAAATCTTAGTAAGATATTACTTTTCCTTAGCTCAGGTCGAGCCACTGTCATAAATATATCATACTTGTTTGTATAAATCACTGAATATAATACATATATTAGTTCATTTATGTTTCTTATAATCCTGTGGTTTTTGAATAAGAAATATGAGCAATTACATAAAAAGCCTACTATCAATTTAGAAATTGAATGTTCTCTGCAGATTATGTTTGACTACAGAAGAGTGTCAGGAATTTGCTGTTAACAAAGGTCATCAGTAGTTTTTAGGAGAAGGCACTATTTGTTTTAAAAACATTGCGAGAAGTTTATGAAAGTTAAGTAACACTTACTCTTGGACCAGCAGGACCAGGGAGACCAAATTCACCAGGGGTACCCTAGGCAAAACATGAGAACAAATAAAGTGTGAAACTTATGTATGTTCTCTAAATCCACTTATGTTTATGATATTTAGAAAAGTTTTGAGAGTGAAATAAAGCCAGATAGGCTCTACCTATGTGAGTGTATAAGTACACAGGCTATTAGGAACAAGAGAGCTTTCAGTGGTGTACGGAAAGATTTAAAAAAAGTGAGAATTCCACTGATATTAAATATATATCTATCCTAGAACCTGGTATCAGAAAATTTTAGTCTCTCATTATTTGGTTTATTGCTTTTTAAAAAGTGACAAAAGACTATCTCCTTTGATAATATAATAAATAATGATGATGAACAATATCAGACATTGCCTATTTTTAGTTATATAACAGACTGCTTTCTTAATAGAAATGATCATATTCTGCATATTACCTAGTTAATTGTATACCCAAGTGTATCTCCTTTATTACTGACCAGCTGTCTCCTTAATGTGCCCCACTGTTGACAAAGGAGAGCAGGCCACAGAATGTAACTGAATTGAGGCACATTCATCACAATTACAGATAAAATGACTCAGAACTCATGCCCTGATTGTGAATAGCAGTGTCATGTCTGAATGCCAAGAAAAACATTAAAAGCAATTTTTCAGGGTCTAGTTTGATGGAAAATCAGTGCATTTATTTTTTTTTACTATGGAGAGGGAAATAATTTGTATTTTAACATTACCAAGAACAATACAAAAAGTAAGGCTATTAAATGGAATGTTCATGATATTGTACTTCCATAATGTGATGTTTCATTCAATCCTTAAAACAAAGTAATTTGAATGAAAATGAGTAACTTGGCTCATTCTCTCCATCAGTACCAACATATGTAGAACCCTATCATTAACATATGAAATATTAAGTTTCCTTTTGCATATTATAATTGCACTGCAGTAGGGTATTAAACAGAGGGAAAGTCCCAAGTTTAGGCGAATTTACTATCACTTGTTTTACTCACCCTTTCTCCTGCTTTGCCAGCTTCACCAGCTGTACCTGAAGGGCCAGGCAGACCCTAGATGAAAAAAAGACAAACCTCAATCTTTATGGCTATATTTGGGGGATTTTCTAATAATTGGTTTTTTGGGGAACTATCTAATATCAACATGATCACTAACTATTATGTGTTATTAAAGGATTACAGAAAAGTTTGCCTTGAAAAAAATGTACGCTTCTTTGCTTCAGTTCTGAAACCACGTTCTGTGTGGCGGGGAGAGTGTTATAGTGATTTACAGCTGGAGAGTCTGACCAAAAGCAGGAGTCTGTATGTTTCAGCTGACTTACCTGGAAACCTGGAGGACCAGCGGGACCCTGTTCACCTTTTCCACCTGAGACACCCTGAAAGTGATAGGAAAGATTATATACATAGAGATATATGCCACCATTGCTATCTAGCTACATAACTTTTAGACTGGAAAAAAAAGATGGCCATTTTTGTGGGACTAGATTCATTTTAGTGCAAAATAGAGCAAGAGTGAGAGAAATACTCACCTGTAGCCCAGGAGGTCCCTGAGCACCATTGTTTCCTTCAGGACCTGGAGCACCCTAAAATGTTCAACAGAAAGGCTCAGAGTTAGTTGCCTGTGAGTCAGACAATTTAAGATACCCCAAAGCCTCCCTCATGTATTACTTCCTCACAACAAACCTTGTTATTTCAGCATGTATTAAACACATTGTGGCCAAGGCCCAAATACTACCTACTAACTTGTGATACGGCTCATAGGAAGTCCATGGATGAAGGGCAATTTATGAAAGTCAGAGAATGCTACTAGCATATTCATAGCCTTTTAATCACAAAATGAATTAAATAAAAACCAAATGCATCCATAAATATTTTTGACTTAATATACATTCTGATTCGTCATAGCTCACTGCCTTATAAGTGTGGTTAAAGAGAAAAGACATTTTGTGATGGTAAAAGGAAGCTTGGGGATGCCATCTTAGAAAGAAAGTGATGGAATGATATCAGATGGCCTCAAAAGATGTGTATCCTACGTGAATACTATGTGGATAGAGCCGCACAGAAGTTAGTACCTACCCGAGGACCGGCAAGACCCGCATGACCTTTTTCACCATTTTTGCCAGGATCACCCTATAATGAACATTAAAAAAAAATACATTTAATGTCAAATTAACCATGACAATTTTGAAATGTGAATTTCTTGCCTTTTTTCTTTTTTTAGATTCCTAGTCCTTGAATTCTGTTATTTAAGGCATGATCCATCATCATGCAGCTCCAGATACAATAAAGTACACTTATGTCTGCAGGAGCATATGACTCAAGATGTGGATTTTCAGCAGGAGCACAATGATACACTGGAGGTCAACTTTTGTTGTGGTAAGTGGCTTGCAGTTTTCTTGTGTTGAAAGGAACCCCCTTGAGGTAGAGTGGACTGAGGCAGGAGAGAAATAATAAGAGTTTTGGTGAAATGTGGCAAAAAAGTGCCAAGGGAGAAGAGGTCGTGGTGATTCTTACAGTGGGGCCTTTGGGTCCAGGGAATCCGATGTTGCCAGGCTCTCCTCTTGCTCCAGCCGGGCCAATTGCTCCAGGCCTGCCATCAATACCAGGGAGGCCCTGAAACCAGAGTTTATTTAAAGTTTACTCAGCATCAAAAGGGCCTCACAACCTCAAGCTTGTGATGTTGCCACAGGATGAAACAGAATCATTTTCTGATTGTATAGAGCTTCCTGTATAAAGTGTCAATAAATTATGAATCCACTTTCCTTTTCTAAATAGGATGTCGGTACATGCACATCCAAGTCAATCTCATATGTACACAATTCCCTCTTTCTCCTCTCTTTTCATACCCTTGTCACCCTCTTCAATATTCCCTGCCATGTTTTTCTTTTTCCTTCTCTCCTTTTGCTCCTGTGTTCATTTGGACTCTGTAATTACAATCTATTACTTTTCATTCTCAGATATGTATGTGGCTAATATTTATTTTCAATGTGTTCACATATAAATAAGCTACAGGAAACACTTGATAAGGGTGCAATAAGTGTTGAAAATATAAGCAATACTTACCATCGGACCTTCTTTACCAGCTGGGCCAACATTTCCAGGGGAACCAGGAAAACCCTATAAAATAAATGAGGATGCTTTCCTATTGGCACTTTAACACATATACTCAAGGCTCCAATTAATTGAAATCTCACAAAAGCACTTTCCCCCCACTTTTTGTTTGTTGACTAGGGCAAAACATTAGGGGTATTAGCCACTAGCTGGGAGGTATGAAAGAGCTCTGAAAACTTTCTTCTTTCTATTTTTAATGCCTTTCCTTTTACTGAATTTTAGTGCAACTGATCCATTTAAAGATATCTCAAGAAACTGTTGAGCAACATACTATATGTGCAAAATGTATATGTTTTTTACCTTAGAATAGAAAAACAAATACTTTTAGTAAGTAATTTTCAAAGTGGATTTTTTAAATTGCTATATTTGGTGTCTTTATTACTTGTTTATGGTACAATGACAGTTGATACTCATCCGTAAGAGATAACGGAGGCAAAAAATTACTCTATTGCTATGGATTAGAGTGTCTACAGATCTAAAGGTCATTTCTCCATAGCTAGTGTGATGCTGAATACATTACAGCACTTTGTGATCGCTGGAAAAATGATTCACTTATGAATCTAATAAACTGATAATGTATAGTCCTAATATATTTCATGAACACCTTATATAAAACTCACAAATTGAGATAAAAGATTCATGCTGATAGGAGAACCAACCCAATTTGGATATATTAAAATAAATCTATTCTTCCAAAAACCTCACAGCCATTGTATCAAGTAATAAATAGGAAATGTATGAACTAACTAAATTCATCAAAATATCTACTGGGCTTTGATAAAGTTAAATTAAAAAGGGAACCATCAGCAAGTCTACTAACAAATTAACTTTTGATTTTTTTTATTGTTGTCTTCAAATATTAATCATCCCTTTAGAAAAGGAAACAGTGCTAGGTGTGACTTGCTCAAAATCAATCTGAAACTTACTCGGGGTCCCATGAGGCCAGGCTCTCCAGGGCGACCAGAATCTCCACTGGGACCTCGCATACCAGCAGGGCCAGTTCCACCACGACTACCATGAGGGCCCTATTAAAAAGAAAAGGGAGGGGAGGTTGTTAACTCCAGTGACATACCCACGGCCAGAAGCATCAAGTTCCTTCCCAGGATGTGAGTAGTAGACAACTTACCATGACACCAGCTCTGCCATCAGCTCCAGGAAGACCACGAGAACCAGGATTTCCCTGTAACAAAGTACATGAAATAGAAAAGAATTGGAGACAATCCTTATATCAGGTAGGGCAGAATTTATTGAAACATGGCATGCATGCAAGAAATCTTGATGACCTTAAGGGGGAGATACAATTACAAACCAAGCCAAAAAACTTCATCCAAACCCCAAAGGACTGTGTGGAGGAAACATTCTGCAAAAGTAGGTCAACATTGTTTCCAGACCAATTTAATAACATATCAAATTGAGAGTCAGTGATTTAATAAAGCAGATGGAAAGCAGATGTTTCCTTCATCTAGAAAATGCACTCAGTGATTCTGACCAATTCCCAATGAATGGGTGCCTCTGGTGTGTCTGGGTGTCAAGAGCATTTGGAACCTACCCTCAGCCCAGGAGGTCCTGGGGGGCCAGCGGATCCAATTTCACCAGTGGTGCCTCTCTTTCCTTCTTCGCCACTGGGACCAGGAGGACCCGTGGGCCCAGCAGCACCCTATTTAATGAAAAAACAAAAGAAGGGGACACAGGAAAAGTAAAATTTGTGTTCATATCTAGCTAGAAAAAAAAGTAATAACTTAAGAAAAGTGAAAGTATTACTTTTTGGATTGAAAAAGTAGTAACTCCATAATATTGTGATTATAGAACTACTTACGGGCTCGCCCTTGTTGCCACTCTCTCCTTTGGAACCAGCTGGACCAGGCTCACCCTAGGGTTCAATACAAAACAGTGGTCAAATGACAAACATTTGTCACAACTCTCTGGAAGACAAACATCAGGGGCTATTTACGAATCAAAGTAAAGAGAGCTTTAGTTCTCTAAGAAATATGCTTGGTTCATATTTAAACGACCTACAGGGGAATGGTCTTGGTTGAAAGGACAAGACTGATATAATAGAAGTGTGCCTCACTGACCTTTGGGTAATGTTCTAGGATAGCAGGAGGGGTGTGTCTGTGTGTGTGTGTGTGTGTGAAGGAGAGAGTATACATACGTGTGCATGAACTTACAGAAGAAATACACACTGAAAACGCTAAGGAAGAAATAAGGATGATAAGACGACAAAACGAAGTCTAGATGGGGATGAAATGATGGTAGAGCTGGTATTTCAGAATGATGAAAGCATCAGCCATGACCACTTACAATAAGTCCTCTGGCACCAGTAGCACCAGCAGCACCAACAGGGCCAGGAATACCCCGGGGTCCAGGGAGGCCAGGAGCCCCAGCAACACCGGGAAGGCCCTGGGAAAGAAACGCAGCATGGTCCCTCATGAGACAACTGGCAGGAGAGACAGCATCCATTAAACTACCTTTAAAACCACAGCAGCACGTTTTAGCCATATACTCACAGCAGCACCCTTAGCACCAGGAAGGCCATTGGCTCCAGGGTTGCCCTGTGACGAAAAGGAAGGGAGAAAGATATGGTTCATAGGAGTATTTCTGTTCTTCTTTGACCCCACCTTCATTCTTTTTGTTTTCTTCCTTCTACTCAATGAAGTTAATGACAGTGGCTACTTACAGGAGGTCCAACAGGGCCAGAAACACCTGCAAGACCCACTTCACCACGGGAACCCGCGGGACCAGGAGGACCAGGGTTACCGACAGGTCCAAGTTCACCCTAAAAACAGGAATGACATTGAGGCATTAGTCAGCAAATAATGAAATAGCCTATCTCTGTTTTTAGGTCACCAAGTTTTATGAAATTTCTTCAGAACTGCAATAATTTCCCTTATCTGATCTGGCCCCACAGATTGGGGTTTGTGTTCCTATCTTCCTGGCCTGGTTCTGCCATCTTGGCTACCATTGCTATCTTCACCTACCTCTGTCTCTCTTGGTAGAGACTCTGGTTCTCAGCCAGTCAGTCCCAACTAGTTTGGGAGTATCCCAGAGGAACCCCAGGGCATCAGTTTCCATGTTGCTATCTCTGTCTATGCTCATAGTGCTCGGGTACAGAGAGATCATCTATTTCAAGTTTAGAGTGAGAAAACTGGTCATTCTGTATCTGAGAAAACTGGTCATTCTGTATCTGAATTTTGAAGGAGGGACTAATTAAGCTACCTGTTCTGTAATTATCTATATGCAAACACAGTCCCTATCTTTCACATCACAATAAAATGTTTATCAAGGTAATGACAATGGTCACCAGCATTTTTACCTTGGGGCCAGGAGCACCTGGGAAGCCTGGAGGGCCAGCAGAGCCAAGAGGACCCTGAAATCAAAGGGGAAGGTGGTAAGAAGTTTCCTCTCAGTAAGTTAACAAAACAACAACAGAAGATTGAAGTGGCTTAGAGTGGCTTGATCTTACTTAATGTTGGCAAAGAGAAAACTGACAGCTAATCTGTTGTCATTGGTATGTTATCGAAGGGAAGACATTCCAGGTATCCCAGGTGAGGTAGATTTTACTTTATATATCAATTACAAACCTCAGGGATAGTAGTTCTTATAAATAGAACCTTTAAATGACCTCTTAGAACATTTGGTAAGGTGTCTAAAGTGGTGTTATTTCATAGGGAATTAATAAAGAAGGTAGCTCCCATCCCACACTCTCAGTCCCTTCCAAATTCCTCAGTGTCACCACTTACAGCAGGACCCACAGGACCCACACTTCCATCACTTCCACGGGCACCCTATGAAGAAAATAAAGAAAAAAGTCAAGTGGAAAGTTAAATGGCACCTATTAGAAGATTTTAAAAAAGAATAAAAATGAACAAACTTGGAAGCACTCACAGCTGGGCCAGGGGCACCGACACGTCCTCTCTCACCAGGAAGCCCACGAGCTCCCTAGAAGCAGAAATATTTCCACTGAAATCCAGAATGCTAATTTAAGAAAAAGTTACAGGCATCATTTCCTTTTTCCAATTTCCAACGTGCACAAGAATCCACTAGAAATAAATAGGTCTTGTTCTAATTCCAGCTAAAAGGTAATGGATTTCAATTAACTATGCAGAAGGCTAATAGAAAAATATCAAAGAATACAATGCCAAGGGAAATGGTAATTAGCAAAAACATTAAAGAAGTTCCAGCTTGCAAAGAGTGTACACATTTTTGATTTACAATAAAGTAATCAATACTTACCATTTGACCTGGAATTCCATTTTCACCAGGGGCACCAGGTTCACCCTACATGGAAAAGAAGGATTGAGTTTTTGTTCATTATATATATCAATTATTTTCTTCTGATTTGGTAATTTTTACACTATTACTTCAATTTCAACCATTCATATATTTTGTAACATTTCTTACATAGATTGTTTCTCAATTATGCCAATCACATACATTTAAAAAATTTATAAAATATGGGTTTTTATTTAGATAATACCAAATATCACAGAATCAGGGAGATGTGGTCGAGTGTTATTTACCCTTTCCCCAATTTTCCCCTTAGATTTTGGATATCATTTAGACTAGGCTTATATATTAGCAATGATAACATAAAAAGAGATGATAGGATAAATTGCTTTCAACATAACCATATTTACCCTCTTTAAAGTTATTTTGAACACTCAACATTTTTATTTTTATAAAATATGCATGAAAAATTAAAGCTTCATAATATTTTATAAAACTGTCTTATTTACTTCCCATCTACATTCTTTTTTTTTTTTCCAATCTACATTCTTATCTTGAGTAAAAACCATGTTGGTGGGGGTAGTGGTGGTAGTGATGCTGGTGCTGGTGGTAATTTAATACAATGGCACATGAAAAGGAACTTTCCTTCAAGATAATCTAATTTAGATATAGAAGAAACCTGGTTTTCGAGACCATTTAAGGACCCTTCATTTCTAGGATTCTATCTGAAGTGTATTCTTTGTGAGTAAGCACTAGAGTGGGAGTCAGGAATTCTAGCCTGTGCCCTTCTAACTTCTAGATGTGTGACTTTGGGCAAGTTACTCACTCTCTCTAAGCCTCAGTTTCCCTCATCTGCAAAATGAGAGGGTCTCCAAAGCTCCTTGCAGCCCTAACATTTTATGATGCTGTGATCAGTAGTCTGAGCTCTTATATTAGGCTCCAGGGAGAATGAGTTTGACCTTATCCATTGGTGTGGCAGCTGGAAAGTTAGAACGGATTCTCCATATTCATGTTCATTTCTGGTCCCACTAGTATTCCTTACTCATTAATTTGTGATTACGTTGGTATTCACTTTAATATCACATTATCTCCTTAATAGGAGAGAGAACATTTTATAGTTGAAAACGCTGTCAGAGAAGAGCCCAGCCAAGAGATAACACACTTCTGAGACTTTAATTACCTAATTAAAATTTTTTTGAGTGTGCACAGATAAATCACAGGAAAGAGGTTGAAAAGTATATTGTGACATGAATGTACCCATCTAATTAGTGCATGGCAAAGGAGAATTTACTATTTAAAATAACATAGTGTTCTAATATCTGATTATATGTTTATTTACTTTTATTTTGGCTGCAGAGATCGACTAAAATTATAGGAGGAAAGGAAATGGAGGAAGAAACTATTGACATTTTTTTAATCTCAATTGCTTAATAGATATTGAATTAAATAAATATTATTAATAATTGGCCTTTTGTTACAGAATCCCATAGTCCTCACCACTGAGGGATTTAAAGTATTGAAGAGGAAATAAGATATGCTTCAGAATATGATTAGCCTTCAGTAAAAATATACTTTCTGATGGCGATGGGAAATTACAATCAATTGTCTTAAAAACAGTGCTTCTGATTTAGTATTTACCTTCACACCTGGAGTACCAGGCTGTCCCTTCAATCCGTCCAGACCGTTGTGACCCTGAAAGGCAAATCCTTATTATTAAAATGCTATTCCATTGCAGTGTTTGGTCAACTCAAACATCTTGTATCTTTGCAGTTAATATCTCCTGCATGAATCTTGTGACTGCTTCCGTAGAATGGAGTCCCATTGCCCCAGCTCCCAACAAACTCCCTCTGTTGCCCTAGGTAAGTCACTAAACCTCCCTACACTTGAAAGGGAAGGATAAAGAACTAGATGCTCTCTCATGTACTTTCCATCATTAATAATTTTATGATCTTCAGAGGGTTTTAAATACCTCTTAAGTTATACCCATTTTATACCATTTTCCCTGTAGGGATCCTCCTTTCTTGGAAGTTATGAACAGACTAAAAAAAAAAAAAAAAACTACACCCCACTTTACTTTCCGGCCACCTTACCCTTTAACTCTCTCTCCACTCCGGCAAACTCCAGGAATTTGGAAGCAAATATGTGTCATCCAGGAGTTTAAATATAGTTGAGGTTTTTACTAAAAGTAATCAACATTTTCTCTTCTGTGGGTAAAGAATGTGCTCACCCTAATGCCCTTGAAGCCAGGGAGTCCAGGAGTTCCAGGGAAACCACGAGCACCCTTAAAAAGAAACACAGAAGATGACGAATGACGTTTTTGTCCTAAATAGAAAGATGATGATTTCTTCCCTCCAAAGTGTTTCTTCTCATCAAAGTCCAAGCTTGGAATCAAAGACTAGTATATGTGTAAGCACAGAGCAGCAAATAAATTGCTCTAATTTGAGTAAATAATACTATGGTACTTGTAGAACACACAATTTAGTTGTTTAAAGGATGCTCACCATCATTAATATTACATTATTTGCATTAATAAAACCTGTATGCATTCTTAACTAGGCTCCTTTATTTGTCAAATGCCTTCAGTGAGTGTTATAAGTATGACATCTATGTTGCCACTTAGTCTGATTCTAGTTTTAGCAACTATCTTATATATGAGATACCTCTGATGTTTGGACTATATACTGTTGTAAAAAAATCTCACCTGTGGCCCAACAATTCCTCTCTCACCAGGTCGTCCAGGTTTTCCAGGGTGACCCTAAAACATGAAAGCATCATAGGGTAAACCCTCTCTTGGTAAACTGTCAGATGAAAGTCGGGGCATCTTGGTTTTTACAACAGGGAAAAAAGGCATCATATAAAAATGTGGATCCAAATATATATTTAATTAACAATTATATTTCCTTAAATACAAGAAAATTAATCATTATTTCATTAAAATGTTATTATCCATATGGGGGAAATTATGTCAGGCATATTCAGCTTTTGGCAGAATACTTAATTTGAATCTAGAAATTCTGTTGAGGCAGGAGTATTTAAATGGCATTTGGAAATGCTTAAGAGTAAATACTTACATCCTCACCAGCCTTGCCAGGAGGGCCAGGTGGACCACGAGAACCTGCAGGACCCTAGGAAAATGGGAGACCCATTGTTTTGTTAATGCTATATTAAGAAACTTCTTGAAAAAAATATTTATCACAAAGGGGGAAAAGTACTCACAGTTTGACCAGGCTCACCAGGCTCACCAGGAAGTCCTTGGAAACCTTGAGGGCCCTAAGAAAAAACAGTATGTCACATTCCAAGCCTTTATTTAATTCTCTGTCTTTTTACATAAGAGAGATTACAAGCTTTCGGTACTTACAGGGGCTCCAGATGCACCAGGAGGGCCTCTAGGTCCCATCAAACCCTGTAAAGAGGACAGATATAGTTAGCACTGACAAGTCGTCATGGCCTAGGGTTGGGTTAGACAGGACTAGCTTAGTAGTGCCATAGACGTTTTGTGATGGACAAATGAACAGAATTGTCCTGGTCTCATTTCACAGTTTTTGTTCCTCCCAAGGAAGCATTTAAGGACCCAAGTTTCCTCCACTGTGTCTCTGCCTTTGCTTTCACCTTTGCCCCTCCTAATCCAAATCAGAACTCAGTTAGATGAGGTGGCCACAGGTTCCTTAAAGTTGTGCACAATTGGGCATATTGAGATTGCTCCAATGCAATGAAGTGACTCAGTCTTTGCACAGTACAGAATATACAACTGCCGTTCATGCAGCTGACGAAGCATTTCCATTTGGATTTCCTTATCGTATGTCATCTCCTCAGATCATACTCAGCTAAGAAATTGATATTTTTATTGCCACAAGGGGCATAAATTGAAAAGGATCAAAAGTCTTTCTTAATGATTAGAGGGAGGTTTGTTATAACCTTATAGCTCCTTTAAGGGCTATTGGTGACTGATGAAAATGTCAAACAAAAGTGGATATAGTAAGGGGTGAAGGAAAAATAAAATATTATTGAAACATCCTACTGGAAGAATCTATTATATGCTACTATTATTGAAAATATGGCCCAAATGACAGCAGATTGTTTTCGCCTTTGTTCTTCATTCTGTAGCACACAGAGTAAAACAGAGTGTTACTAGTTTGGGAGCTAAATACACATTGTGACTCCCCTTTGCAAGGCCTGTGCAAACTCTTCTGTAGGGGCCACTCCTCTAATGCTGAATATATTGCACAGACAAGTCTCAGGTAGTTTATTCATGACACATCAAGCATGGGGACTCTGCAGTCAAGTCTGCCCCACTGTATTAATGCCTAGAGTGAAATAATATGGATTTTATTAAAAAGCTCATCATCTTAATTATGAGTTATTTATTTGGTTTTAGAAATTGCTTCAGAGTTAAAAGAAACTGTCACTTTTCAATCAAAATAATATTTTTAGGTGTACATTAAAAATAATTTTCCTTGACACCATGAATTTTTAATTATATTTATTCATTTTTCCATGTATGTGCAACAATTTCATTTACATAAAAGGTAGTTTATTTTGTGGAGGCTGTGAGATGGACAATGATTATTCATTAATTCAGAGAAGAACCCTGTGGGGTTTTATAGTTATTGATTTTCCAACATGGAAATTTATTTTAATGCTTTATTGCTGCCTATCTCTCCTATTTGTGAAACATATCTGTTGATTACATATGTCTGTGAATGTGTGTGAATGTGCAAGCTTAAAGTATATTTTAAAAGTAAAACACTCTGCTTTATGCCCCCCAGAGAGATGTTCCAAAGTCAGGGGAATCTGAAATCCATATTAATTTTCCAGGCTTATGTAGGCTTTTTTTTTTTAATTAATGCTTTACTTTTTTTTCTTTTTAGCTTCTTCTTGAGATATAGGTACTGCTTTAAAACTGACTAATGTCCAGCATTAGCTGAAATGGCTAATTTCAAATATCCAATATAAACAAAGCCAAAAGAAAATCTCTACTTCTTCATTTCAGATATGAATGTTTTAAATTACCATGCAAAATCAGGAAATTGGAAATCATCAATTAACGGCATATTACTTCTCAAGTGAGAGTTTTAATTTACAGAATATATTGTCTTGCCCTTACAGTGTATTAGCTTATTGCGGACCATTAGCTCCAGCAGAACGTCTTTTGAAGACAGAGCACTGAATGCCTTGTCCAGGTAAAATTTATATTTTAAAGACTATCTTAACTTGGGCAGATAAATACCTTTGTTTGCAAACAATTAATTAAAAATCACTAAATTATGTGTGGGTATGTACTAAACTGCAGTGTTTAATCAACTTAACATTTTTATTTCCAGCAATTTTCCCCTCTATTTTTTACATACTAGTATATATTTTGCATGCTCATATCAGTTTTTTTTTTCCCCTAACATATCTCACTAATGCTTGTTAGAAGGTTTACTTGTTAAAGATAGACCATCATCATCATAGTCATATTCTCTCCTATACTGATTTATAATTAGACTTTAAAAAAGAATTTTTTATCAAGACAGATAAAAAGAAACATTTCCTATGTTGTTAATTCCTTGAGGGAGGGTGGGAATCTGTCATATTCACTGCTATATCCCAAATGCATAATATAGTTTGGGTCTTATAGAAGACCAACTTGGTAAATACTTGTTAAATAAAGTAATGTTTTATTCAAGTACTGGATACATGAGCCATGATGTTGACTATCAGACATCTTGCCTGGTATTCTGTCATTAACCACATATATGACCTTGGGAAAAGGCTTAAACTCTCTACCTAGAAAATGAACGGGCTACACTAGAACTTGCTGATCCTTTCCAGCAAATTCATAGAACTTAATAGTTCTGCATCTCTGTGGGTTGCTTCAAATTCTAGGCAATGTTAAAGGGCATAAAAAAATTAATCAGAGTGATTACTTTTCTGAATTAAGTTGGTTTACCTAAATTATGATTACTACGTCCAGAGATTATTTCTTGGATATAAATATCTGATCTATCCTAAGGAGGCATGTTTGTAGAAAATATCGAACCCCCTAACCTAGGCTTAGATTTTTATAGATTTGAATACAAAGAGAGCTGCTGCTTTTATCTGATCTGGGTATTGAGTATTAAACTAGGTAGCTAAATAAATGGCAATATGAAATTTAACATAAAGTAAATTCTCTATTCAGTAATTTTTTGGCTAGATAAAAAGAGATAAGCATACCATTGGTCCAGGGCCAAGTCCGACTCCTTTTCCATCATACTGAGCAGCAAAGTTCTAGATGGGGGGGAAAAAAAAAAAAAAAAAAATATATATATATATATATATACACACACATATAAATAACTGTTGGCCATGTAGTTCATTTTCTCATTCTACGTCTAAAGATTTTTCTGTTGTTGTTTAAAAGGAAGCAGTATTTCTGACATAATTATTAGTTTAAACTTCCATACTGAGCTAAATTCCTAAAAATTCAGGAGAGGTACAAGTTTAAAATTTAGTCCACACCTAGTTTGAAATAGGGAGCTTCCCTACCTTATTTTTGAACCTTTTCCTGCCCTGTTATCCCTCTAACTCAAATCTCCACCCACTACCTGTACACTGAGGAAGACAGCTTTCTAAACTTTAAAAGTCAGTGAGGGCCCCTGATAAATTAAGCAGAAACCAAGAGAACAACTTTATATTTCTACCTGTTGCCCTGCTCCTCCATGACTACACAGAATGACTAAGAGACCTTTTTCTTGCTGTAGTTTCAAAAAGGATATAAAGAGTTTTAAAGTTTAGAGGAAAATTAAATTAAAATGCCCCTTGGAAGATTAAACTTTTAAAAAATAGTTCACAGTAATAGCTTTACTGTTACTGATCTCTCTTACAGTGGTAGACCTATTAAGAAAGGTGCTTTTTAATGCACTCAGTAGATAAGCAATCATAATAAGATCTTTGGGGGAGAAAGGTCTTATTTTACTGGTGTACAGTTGGGTATTAGAATCAGGCTTCTGATTCATAGTGCTAACCAATTAAGCAAATATGTTTTCCTTCCTGCAGTGAGGCCATTTGGTGCTCATACCATTGTTAAAGCATAAAGCTAAAAGAAGATATTAATGAAAAAGAGAAATGTACTTTTCTCAAATTAGTTTCAAGCAAATTAAACCAAAAACTGCTTTGAATGTTGGTTCAGTAGACTTCAAGCCAAGGAGAATAAAAAGAGTAGGATGTTTGTGAAATTGCTTAAGATCAGGGATTTCATTTATAATTCAATCTAATCAAACTTTTTAATAATGCAACACCTCTTATTTGTGCCCTACTGATAAAAGATATTAAATTCCCAAATTAAATAATGGTCACGAGGGCTGCAGCTACCTTCAGCGAACACAAAGACCTGTCCTGTAATTGACAAGGGCTCACAAAGAGATCGGGCAAAGCAGAATCTTGAATGAAGAAACCAAAGAAATGAAATAAAATACTATACTAATATCCAAATAGCAGACTCTCCCTTAGAACTACTAAAAATAAATTCCACAATGAATCTTCTTCCAATACAGGTGTAAGGAACTGAAGTTAGCTAAAAGTTAACGATACTTAAGACACCTTACCCCACCAAGACCAGGGGGACCAGGAGGACCAGGTGGACCAGGAGGGCCTGGGATACCATCATCACCGTCTCTGCCTGGTGGGCCTGGTGGACCCTGTTATGCAAAAAGAGAATTAAGTCAGGGTTAGACAGACTCCGCAGAGACCTAAAGGAGACCTCAGATTACATGTGGTAAGATCAGTTGGTCAGAATGTACAAGTGGTGTGGAAATTTAAAATGCCATATTTGCCACTGTTGACATGGGTCTATTTTAGAAGGAGGTTTAGTAGCTGGTGTCTGAAGAAGACACAAGACAGGATAGTTCCTCTTGGAAGAGGACTATGTCAGCCATTGGATATTAATTCATAATGGAGCTCCAGTATTCAAATGAAGATAAAAATTATAGCTAAAATTTATAGCTATAAATTCATATGGTTAACAGTGCACAGTGATATACTGTGTATATTGATTGTCAGTTTCTGACTGATGAACTTAATTGTTTTGGTATGTTATGTGTGAAAAGCAGATTAATTGATATAATAATTAATAGTTATTTTATCACAGGGTAGAAAATCCTGCAGATTTCCTACCATTAACACTATTTATGTTGTTAAAGTAATTTACTGACATAACCCTACCTCTAATAGATTGCTTGAGTGGAATACATTTAAGTCTGCACTTCTCGATGGATACAAGGTATAGGTATTTATATATTGATGAAAGTGTCATATAATGAAACCATGTGGTTATACATGCCACATAAGCATAGCAAGGAGATCTAAGAATACGATGAATAAAATGCAAGCCTAACTTGTACATTTATTAATTTAGACAGAAACATGTTGTTGGCTGCTGTTTAACTATTACTCTCAGCCTAAATAAGAGATCTTACTTGAAAAGCAAACAAAACATGTTAAAAAGAGAAGGGCCATGTGGTGGTAGGTAGATATATTTCCATTATGTATGTGTTGGACAGGTCAACTAAAAACAAAGAAAGATAGACCATGCAAAGAATATGGCTGCCTGTAATAGTTCTACTTTCTTAAAGGATAATCTTGACCTAAAAAGAATACTGATTATATATAATAATGCTTATTCACTTTCTGTAAGGCATTCTTTGCTTAAAAGGTAGGCAATTATCTGGATACATAATATTCTTATAAATTGTCAGTCTCCTGTAGTTTCTGATATGTAGTTATTAAAATATGGGCCAAAGCCCTTTAATAGTTCAAAAATTACACACCCTTTCTCCACGTGGTCCTCTATCTCCAGTTGGGCCCTACGAGGAAGGTAGAAACAGCACAATAATAAATGTCTAGGTAATTTCCAGTGAATGAGCAAAACATTCTCGATAATAATTAGTCGGTAAGGCTGATCTAACCATAATGTTATTAGATAGTAGCTATAAAAATGGCACAATACAATAGACAAAAGTATTTTGTTTTTATTATAATTACATGTAATTTTTTTAAACTGGGAGATTGGAGGCTATAGTCTCCAGCATTAGGCCAATATTATGACCACTATTTTTAGAAAGATGATTTCTGTGGATAAAATTATCATTTTGTAATATCGATAACAGCATATTTATATAGTCAAAGCCCTTTAAAATAAACTTTTGTTTATCACCTATAATTAACATAATATTCATTCCATCTCCAGAACAAAAACAAGTCTTTTCTTTTCCTTTAGTATGTAAATCACCAGTTGTATAATATAAGTATAATTAGAGATGACTCTGGAAGATAATAAAGCTTTGTTATCTTACACATCAAAGCTATTTTATTTTATGGTTTAGCTAATGCATATTCATGTGGGCAAAATCTTGACAAAGTATTTTCCTTCTGTAGTGTACCATAAATTTAGTTAAATTGTAAGTTATCTCTGATCATTTCAGGTACTATGGAGAAGTATTGGATTCTTACCTTTTTTGCAGTTGCCTAGAAAAGAATAAGTAAAGGATTATTATGAGGAAGATTATATAAATTTTAAAATGGCTCCCATTTCCATATAGTGTACAAACATACCTACAGATTATACATATTATGCATTACTATTATCTTAATATTTCAAAGCACAATTTAAAATTTTACCAATAAATAAAATAAAATATGTATAGAAGCCAGATATATACTTATCTGTAATTATGCCTCAAATTCAATTCATGAACTAAGAATTTGTTCATAATAATCTTGCAAATGATTCCAAGGGAGTGATAAAATTCTCTAGCTTGGTGAAGTCTTCTAGTTCGTAGCAGCTGATGCTAAAACCCAAACTTCCACTGGATAATTTACTCTCTTTTCTTATGGGTGTTCGTTTTAGGGTGGTCTTATTCAGTAGCCCCGCCCATTTCGGAAATTGGGGTGGGTACTTTCTAAGGCAGCCAGAAAGGTTTGACTACCATAACTCCTGATGATTATTTTGGAAATTCGGGTTGGTCAATATCAATACAGCCTCCTTTTCTTTCCCCAGAGAAGACATTACTGTGGCCAAGGCAATCAAAGTCTAAAATAACAAATTCTAAAAATAATTTTACTCACCTCTTGTAAAGCTATAGAGGAAAGGGGAAAGAAAGAAATAATTATTAGTATTATTTCATTGATCACTAGCAGTGATTAACAAATGGGTATATTAGTCTATAAAATTGACTTACCTAATTAAAAGACAAATTGTATTTTTTATTAAGAATATTCTAATGACTTAGAAATTATGCATGTCAAAATTATGGCAGGGATCAGCAGGATGATTTGTTTTCAATATTAATATGTAAATATATTTTGAATTAAATTGTTAATTATTTACTACTTTATAAATGCTGTGAAATATTAATGTGTCTAAAGGATACTTCTAATGTTTAGTAATTAAGATGCTATATTGCACAGGTGAATCACTGAATATGAGCAAAACCAGTATATTGATGAGGAAATAATTTGTATTAGTTTAGACAATTTTTGATACTTAAAAATTTTAAAAGGGGGAAATTTAGGAAAGTACGTTACCTAAAGTTTTTTTCTAAAACATTAACGTTACAGAGTTTGTACCATTCTTAATGTCCTTTTTCAAAAGGTCTAATTTGCAAATAAGTCACCATGAAAATGGATTCATTTGGACATCTGAAATTTTGCTTTAAATAGGTTCACTTAAGTTAGGTAAGGTCATTTTACCAATGTGTATCACTTTTGTCCCTGAGGAAGAACTGCTCTGTATAAATGGAAAAACTGTGGATTAAAGATCTAGAAAAATAATGGGAAAAATACACTAAAGGAATATCCTCCCCCTTTGCCATAATTGCTATAAGTCCTTAAAGACTGAATTCCTCTCCTACGGTATAAAAATTATAGGTTAACACAGGATATAAGGCCAAGCTGGCAACAAAATGAATCACCCCTAAAAATTGCTTTAATTAGGTGGCCAAGAAGTGTGTCATTTGGAGTGGGAACAGCTGCTGCAACAGTTACAGTTCAGGAGGGTGGACCACATCCAGCACTGACATTTAAGGGCAATTTGTGAGAATTACTTTTAAATTAGGAAAATGATATGTTTACTTCATTGTGTTCATCAGTAGGAAGAATAATTATGCCTGGACTTGATTAACGGAAGTTCTTATGATTTTGGAAATTTGCCTTTTAATTATTCAGACTGAGCCACTTTGAAGAATGTGTGTTTGGTAACTTTTATTCAGACTGTAGTTGGATGTTGATCAGAAGGTGAATTGCCCTTTGTACCTCCAAACTTCCCTAGGTCTAATTTCCTCTTTTCTCTAGGAGACAACTCTTTCCCCCTGCCACTCTCAGATCTCATAAAAAAAAATGAACTTGGTAATGTGAATTTGTTCAATGCAACTATTCCTTAGCATTCACAGTGTGTATACTAAAAGTGGATGAAGGGAGAAAACACACATACACACACAAATGCATCAGTAATAATGCAGTGGTAGACACCGTGGCATGTGGGTGGAGCAAACTTTTAGAGTGTTGGGTGTGGCCAGATCCCCCTCTTACCCCATCAAGTCAGTATCTTTGGTAATTAGTCAGCCATTTTCAAGGCAAAACCGGACTGATTTTCTTCATTCTATCTTGACATGGAAATCTGGTCATAAAACCTACAGCTGGAAAGCAGCCTTGGAGTCCATCCAATTTCTATCCTGCATTTTAGAAAAGGCTCGGTTTGACTTGCCCAAGGTCACATGATAAATTATTGGCAGAGTCATGGGAAAAACCGGGTCTCCTGAATCTCAGATCAGTGTTGATATTTCCCAACTTGCTATGTTCAGAATGCCTGTCTTTGGGAACATATTAAAAGAGCTAACTCTGGCTCAACAAAAGGCAGGGCAGATTTTAGCTAAATAATGTTACCATTTCCATGACCAGGTAATGAAATGAGAAGCTAATTTTACTTTTCAGAATGTATCCATTTTTCTTCCCAGGATACACTGACTAGCTATGGGGATTGGCTTCAATGAGAAATGCAGATCATTCTCTGTATAAACCTGTGGAGTCTTTAAATGGGGATTCCATTAACCTTAAGCCCTGGACCCCTGTGCTCTCATTGTCCTCCCTCCAGAGGGCGCCTGATGGCCATCATCATCATCATCATCATCATCATCATCATCATCATCATCATCATCATCATCATCCGGACCAGTCTTAAAACACCCAGAAGAGAAAAGCCTTTAGGGGGTGAGTTTTTTTATTACTAAATTAAGGGCTTTCTAAACCAGGCCTCAAGTTTCACAAGGTGGGCATCAGTGCAGTTTTGGGGCCTTTTAGGCGGAGGCCTTTGCCTTCCTTCATCATGTCAGTTAATATCTCATCTTTAAGGAAAAGGATTTCTGCTCCCTTTGAGCTTCACTAACTGCAGGATCCAGATCAAGTTAACAGGTTCACTCTGAGTTGAGAGAAAAGTTCCCTAACTTCTGGCGAGAGTCGAGCCTTTTTTGTTTTCATTTCTAAAGTATTTTCCATGTTTCTCATAAATGCCAGCGTTTTTCCACATGCCAGAGAGCCTTCCCTCCAAGCTGTACCTAGAACTTTGTTAGGTTTTCCTTTTCAGACCAGGTGCCCACCCATCTAACCTCTTTCCCCGACTGCCCGAAACAAGCTGAAGGCACTTACATTGGCATGTTGCTAGGCACGAAGTTACTGCAAGCAGCAACAGAGTCCGCGTATCCACAAAGCTGAGCATGTCTACCACCTAGACATGCAGACTCCTTGTGTCGCAGAGCCCCTGGGTCACCGGCGGAGGTATCACCTGGCGGGCGCAGGCATACAGTCGTGGCGAGTACCTCCAACTTCGCCGAAACCTCCTGCCGCCTTGGTGCTAAAATAATAAAGCCCGGATCTGCCCTATTTATACGGCCAAAGTTTCTCTGGCCCGAGGGTGCTTCCAAAAGCGCTTCCACCAATGGGAGGGCTGGGGCTGGGGGCCCGGGCAGCCCCAGCTGGGAGGAGACTGCGGGGGCGCAGAGGAGGGAGCGGAGGGGGGAGGGACGTGGCCACGGGGCTGGCTTCTTAAATTGGTTCCATCCTTTTTGAGGACGTGGACACTTTTGAGGCTTTCAAGGGGAAACTCTGACTCGCTGTCTGCATACCTCCGCCCTCCCCATCTCCCCCGGCCCTCCCCCGCCCTTTCCAAGTTTGGAAACACTTCTGTACACGTCGGAGAGCTCTGCTGACACCGACGTGGGCAGAGTTCGCAGATCTCCGGGCAGCCGGGCAGCTGTAGAAGGGACTGGAGCCCAGAGATCAAAGCAGGAGCTGTCCAGCTCTGCCTACCTGGTGCCCCGCGGGCCACCGGCAGGGTGGAGGGCCGGCGGGCGCGGAGGGGGCAGGGGACCAGCGAGCAGGCTCCGACTGCGTGGCGCAGCCCGAGGCCGCCCTCCCTCCGCCCCCTCCACCCCGCCCCCACCCCCGCCCAGCTTTTCTCCCTCTCTGGGGCGTCTGTGCGCCCACTTTTTCAGCAGTAACGCGCTTTCTCTCTTCTGGCTCCGGGAAAGGGTGAGAGGGGGGTTCAGTCGGTGGAGGGTTTACTTGGAGTCCGAGGACGCCCACCGTTGGGAGGGTGGGGAGGGAAGCGGGCTAGGGTCAGCGTGGCATCCAGCACCAGGGAGGACGTGCTTTGCGCACACCAGACTAGACCGAGCCACGGGAGAAATCATGCGACCTCCTCGCTTCCCTCTGTTGAGGCTGATTCTAAACCGAGGCTTTGGGGATCGTCTGGCCCTGCGAAGTGACTGCAACTGACCAACGCGGACTCCTTTCTTACTTCGCAGTCTCTTTCTGAGGTTGCGGTGGAAAAGTCCACCCCCTCCCCTTCGGGTTTCCAGTCTCCCCCTCCTCTTCTCCACAGACTCCTTGTCTGGGTTTACCAGCTACAGCCTGAGCCTAGACTCAGATAAGCCCCCAGTGAGGCGCCGCCCGCCATCCCTTTTGTCCTCTCTGCCCATTCACCGACCCCACACTTAACGGGAAACGCCCAAGCACCTCCCAGCTAATCTCCACACCTTGGAGAAAACGCCTAGGCCATCTAGAGGGACTTCTAATTTGAGTTTGGGATACAGGCTGTCTTCTCTGGTAACACCTCAAGCGGAGCTCCCACCAACGTGGGTGTTAGCTCTCTCCCCAACACCCACGTTAGGGAGAGAGCTCCTTCTCCCCTTGAGGACCCTTCCCACCCTCTGCTCCCCACCAGGGAGAGGAGAGGACCCTGAGGCATTGGAAATGAGAGGCCAGAACTCTTGAGAATCTAGAATACTGAGTGCAGTCAGCTTCAGCGGACGGCCCGTTCCCCAACCCTTCTGAGATGGCATTCCAGGTCCAGAGGAAAGGCCATTGGTCCGGGCTCTGCCTCTGCTTGCTCAGCACCCCCAGTGAGGCAGCCGTTCTCTCCCAGAAGTCAGCGCAAAAGGGGCATCTTTAGGTCAATTCTGTCTCCACCAAACAGAAATGAGTGGGCTGTAGTTCCTTGCTAATCTTTTTTCCTTTCTTTCCCCCATCTCTCCGCTCCTCCTTTCCCCCCCACCCCCTGCCGTACTTTAAGGAAGAATTTCTGCCTAACTCTATCAGCAGCTGCTATAAACCAAAGGGATTGAATATTCTTAAACTGGTTGCTTCCTCTAAGCTTATAAACAAACAGACAAACAACAAAGTTAATGGAAATAAAAGAGAACAACCAAAAACTATTTAAAAAAAAACCCCAAAACCTCTTCTTTTAGTCTAATTAAGAGCACTGACTTGGGAGATAACTTGAGAAGACTTTTTGAAATTGTAGTACATTTTTTGGAAATGTGATTATAATTTCCCTTTTAGCATAACAAAATGCTCAGCAAGGTTTTGAGAATTCGAGAAATTCAAGCACACATTTATAAACTAAAGGAAACGTATCTCTGCAGAGTAAACTGGTAACTGGAAAAGCATTCCTGGAAACTGATGCAAATACCAAACGCTGCCGGGCTCCCTCCCTGCTGATGTGGCAGGGTTTGAAGCAGGCAGTCCTGAGCATTTGGTGGGAGGCCCTGGATCTAGAGGAAACAATGAAAATGGAAAAAACTGAAGGGGAGTTTTTCTTTTTTAAGCGGGAGACAAATTTTTGTTCCAGCAGTTTTTACACATTATTTTGCCCTTCTCTTTCTCTTACTCATCACTTATTGGGGAGGATAGTTAATTAAGTGTTTGTGTTATTGGAGGAGTTCTTTGATGCTTACATTTAGGTCTCTGTTAAATATTTTGTGCCTCCAAACAAAGCGAGAAGCTTTGTGAGTGCATAGGGGTGGGGCTGGGAAGAGGGCTGACTCAAAGCCTAAACTGAGTGTCCTGGCAATGGCTGTGATGATGTATGTGAATTTAGGGGAAGCCTAGGTGACTGGGTGGGGGGCAATTGGAGACTGAGCAGGAGGAAAACAGAGTAAGGGAGTAAAGTGGGGGTAGAGGCTGAGTGGAGGAGTGGAGAGAAGGAAGAAGGGAGGTAGACATCAAAGACCTCTACATTGTGCTGTTACACAGTTAACACCTGGGTTCCTATTCCTAAATCATTCTCTGCTGAAAAAAAAGATGATCACTTTAGCTCCCTATAACCCACAGATTACAAACTGAGCCACACCCTAAAGTTTGGTCAGAGGAGGGTCGAGGGTCCCACTGATTAAAAAAATGCAGGGCAGCCTGATAAGACTATGCTGTCTTATGCTTTTATTCCTTTCTTTTCTTTGATCAAGCATCAAACTGACATCTCCTTTCAAACATTTTTGAGGATCCAGTCTGTGGAAAGCACGAATACTACACTATCTTATTCTAGTTCTAGTTGAATTGGTTTTTTGCTAAGAAGGTATTAGCTGATAATTAAGGTGGTAGCTGAGAAGGTTTGAAGGCTGACTTCTGTCTGTGATATTTGATTGGAAGACATGGAGATTCCTGCCCTACATCACATCTTTTGGGTCATTCAGTTCTCGCTGATTATTGAAATAAGACCAGATGAATATTCACTCAAGTACTATGTAGTGTTGTACCAGGCACTGTGCTAATTGGTGGGTATATAGCATGGTTATTGCCCTCGGGGGCCATATAGTCTGTTGGAGATTAAGAGTGTGGGGAGTACTGCGATGGGGGAGCACAGGGTGCTTATGTGTTTGTGGGACGATTAGATGGACACCTAATCTAGATTTAGGTGGGTGGAATCAAAGAGGGCTTCCTGGAGGATGCAAGAAGCTCAAGCCTTAAATATGAATAGGATTAGAAGAGATGAGGGAGAGATCCAGGCACAGAGGCATTAGAAAACTTGGAAGTTCTGAGGAATGAAAGTGTTTCAGCATGGTGGGTTTGTGGAGGGAAGTGGGGAGAGCAGAGGAAGGAGCTGGAGATGAGATTGGTGGATTTAGCAGGAACCAGATCAAAAAGCACCCTTTCAGCTGTATTCTGGTGTTTGCGTTTTCTTGACTATGTTATGGGGAGTGTTTGGATGATTTTAAGCAGAAAACTTGTGTAATGAGAGAGTGCTTTCAAAAAAGATGACTGTGGCTGCAGTGTAGGGAAATGATTAGAAGGAGAACACAGTGGAGAGAAAGAAACCAGTTAGGAGGCTGCAGCAGTACTTCTGAAGGAAAACGATGGTGGCCTAGGGTAGTGCTGGTAGAGTTGGAGAGAAGTTGGCAGACTTTTTAAATATTCTGGGAGTAGAAGAAAAAGACAGATGTTTGGTTGTGGGGAGTGAGGGAGAAGGACTCAGGGAGCATCAGCAGGTTTCTTGGCTGAGCACCTGGCTTCCTGGAGGTATCGTCCATCAAGCAGGGAAACAGTTGAGGAGGGGAAGACTTGGGGTGAGGGAGGGGAGGATAAAGACGTCAAATCTGGGCATGTTCAGTTTTAGGTGATTGTGGACCATCCAAGTGGGTAGGTCTCATAGATGATTAGATATTTAGGCCTAAAGTCCAAAACGTGTACTGGGCCTAGATTTATCAACAAGGGAGTCAGCAGATTACTGATGTCATGGGAGTGGATGAAATCCCCCACGTCGTACATGTAAATGAAAGAAGTTGACAATAATAAAACCTAGGACAAAAGCCTGAAGAGCTCCGGCATGTAAGCAGTGGACAGTAGAAGAGGAGAATCCATAAAGGTGACTGAGAAGGAACAGCCACGTGGGATGGAGGAAAACCATAGTGTTCCCATCACAGAAGGCAAGGAAACAGGTTGTTTGGGGGAGGCGAGCAAGAGAGGTCAAGTAAGGCTAAAAAGATGACATAAGTTAGCAAATTGGAGATCACTGGTGACCTTGGTGAGGGTGGTTTCAATGGAATGAAATCCTACTGAGAGAAAGTGGAAGAGTGAGGAAATAAACACATCTAGAGTAGAATTTAAGTTACATCAGGAGTGTAACAGGAGTCGGGAGAGAGCTGGGATATAGCTTAAGGGTGATGTTAGGATTAATATGGAAGAGAATTGTGTGTGTTAGAATGAGACCATCCAAAGCAGATGTTTAATCTTGATACAAACCCCATTTTAAAGCCTTCCATTGAAATGTTCTTCTCCTTCTTTAGGTTTCCTACATTATATTTCTCCTCATTTGCTTTTTATTACTGAAGCAAGGAGCACTTAAGTGCTTGCAGATATTTTTTTTAAAACTTGGTAGTGAATGATCAATTTTTTTTCGGGAGATCCCTTTAAAATGTGTAGACAGAGTCAATTTATTTCATGGTTTTTGAATCCCAGTTAATCTGGGAGATTCCTCTGGGATTCAGTGCCCCATTTTTCATGTCTAGAAATATGAAATAGACAATCACTTCTTTACTTAAGCACAACTCTGAGTATTCTAGAGTGTACAGATTGTATGGATATAGGTGTTTTGTGATATCTTGTTACTGACTATTCCAAGCCCTGTAATTCAGAGGGTTATATTAGGGCACACAAATTTCCGCTTTTAAGTCCACCTTTTTCTTTGAGAAGATGCTGATTACATTTCTTCAGCTAGTTCCAAATCCATCCTTAAATTGAAGAGCACCAGAATGCTAATGCATTCCAAAAGTCCACTCTGGGTTCTTAGGACTTTGGTTGGCTTGGTTTCCAGACTTATATTTTTCAATTCCTTTAAAGTGGCTGAAAGAAAGAAGGAGACTTCTGCTTCAGTTGCAACTGAAGATTCTGGGTGTTGGTAATTGATTGATTCACCCATTAAGTTGAATTGAGATATATTACATATAGAAAAAGAATTATAAAGATGTAATTATACACGATACCATATTTAGAATTTATATAATTTATATTTCGTCTTTTAAAAATAACTAGCAAATTAAGTTAATGGTATTACTGACAAACTCTTTAGAGTTTAAATTTGATTTTGACCTTTAGAATTCTCTACTTGCATAGATAATCTTCCAGTTAGTTAATGTGACATCATAACTACCTACTATATAGTTTGTTAAGTACTGTGCTAGGAATTTTACATAAATTATCTCAAACCTCCAAAAATCATTATCTAAATCTTGGTGGGGTATGTTTTATTATTCCCAAGTTTACAAGTAAAAAAACTGAGGCTTAGAGAGATGAAGTAACTTGTCTGAGGCTTCCCAGATATGCTAGAATGGGTCAAGCCCATTCTTGGGCATGGATCTGTTGCCTATTGTACATTTTCAAATGCCTTGTACTTCTAATATCTAGTATCTATCACCATGATAACTGATTAATTAATTAAAGGAGCTAGTTGTTCATTGACTGGCTTCATTTAAATGTGAGGTCTTTAGTGACAGAGACAATGCCTATTTTATTCATACTTCCAACTCTAGATCCTAGTACAGTGCCTGCTGAATGAGAGATGCTCAACAGATATTTACTCAACAAATGAAGACTGATTTGCATGACATAACTGGAGAATATGGAACTAAATGTAAATTCTGGTTGTTTTCTTCACTGATGGTTTACCATTTAACCCACACCCTTAAAAATTTATTTTTGTTAATAGGTAAGAGTGGCAATCAACCTATGAAATTTACTTGAATAATACGTGAATATATTTTAGCCAACTCACCTGATAATAACACCTAATTATTCCTTGATATCTCATAAAGATTTTATTTTATTAAGTCAAATTTTTGAAGGATGAAGTGATTGAAGAATAGGAAAAAGCTAATTTTATTAATGATAAAGCCACAGTTTTAGAGTTGGAAGATAATTTAGATATCATCCAAATCATAATCGTAATTATAGTGTGTGGAATCAGGATTTGTTTTCCTACCATATTTCTAATGTCTGGCAGATGTCAGTTACACATCAGGTGTTCAATAAGTTTTAGTTGCATGAAATAATACATTTTATAAATGAGAAGACATGCCTAGAGAGGTTATGTGACTGGTAGCTTATGGTAGACCTGTAACCAGGGGTCACCTGATTCCCAGTCTCCTGCTCTTTTCTTTAAATTAAAATAATATCTAGCATTTGTCTGGAATATTTTGCAATATTTAACCTTTACAGCAATCTGAAGACTAGTTATGATTTTACAGAGGATAAATTGAGGCTCAACAAAGTTAAAGTTATTCTCCAGATCAGTAGTTCTCAAAGTGTAGTCCCTGGACCAATAATACTAGCATCACCTTAGAACTTGTTAGAGAGAAAAATTGCATGCCCCATCTCAGACCTACTAAATCAGAAACTCTGGCTGTGGGTTAGCAGCAATCTGTGTTTTAATAACCCTCCAGGTGATTTAGTATTGAGTATGGTGACTGTTAGGTTAAACTTGAATTAGATAGATCTAAATCTAGTATCATGGAGAATAGCTGTGAGCATAACAGGATAGAAAAGTGGGAAAGTCCAGTTAAGAAAATGTTAATTCCTTTATTCTCCTTCACTCCAAAGAGCCTCCTCCACATGCATTTTTGCTCTCTAATACATCTGCTGACTTAATATGTCTTTTCTTGATTCTCCTTGGTTCAAGAGTATGGGTAGCTGAACATTCTGAAAGGCTATTAATTGTTCTTTACTCACAGTATTTTTTAACATCGAAGGAAGACTGTTTTTATCCTTTTTTTTTTGCTGATTCAGACTTTAAGGCTATTAGGGTAACATAACATTTAAAGTGGAAAAATGTGTGTTGAAGGATATACCTTAACTCTTCAAGAAAGCTGAGTGTGATTGGCCTAATGGTTAGAACTTGGTGCCTATGAAGTCTGGTTTGTAGCATCAGTTCCCCTCTGGACCAATTAACTTCTCCCTGTTTCAGTAGCTTGGAATTCATCGCTCTGTGGACCTGGGGTGTAATTCCCTGGGTAATTAAATAGTTCAGGTGAGGCAGAAAAGATTCATGGTTTACTGCAAATCCATTACTCATTCTAGAAAATGCTCCCAAAAGTCCAGGTGATGTTTTGAAACATTTTATTTCTATATTGACATCACAGACATATATGCTCCTTTTTCCTGTAGTTCCCATATCACGTTTTGATACTTGAATTAATAATATGGCACTCCACAGCCTTAAAAAATGGATTTTCCTTCTGAAGCACCCAACAGAGTAAGTAAGAGGATAGATCTTCCTGTTCAGAACTTCAGAATGTGCAATATGCTGGTCTAAAACAATCACGGAAGTCATTGTTTTTGCCTGTGAGTCCCTACTGGGTTTTCTGACAGGCTCCTTATGTTACAACTGTAGCCACTTAGGCACAACTGCAAACCCAGTCCTGCCTGGAAATAGGCCCTGTCCTTGTACATGATGAATTGAAGAAGCTCCAGTTCTAGCATTTTCTAACTACCATTCATTGGATTTGACTCTGTGGCACTCTTCTTTTATCTGGGCTTCATATATCCGAAACCCAGTCTACACGTTAAGCCCATTCTTACAACATATGTCTTTATCTTGTCTTCTTGCACCTGAGTTCCTCTTTTGATAATGTGCTTGTTTCCTCTCTAATTGGCTTTATTCACTCTATTCACTCATTCATGCATTCATTCACTCAACAAACCTAATGTCTATGCAGGATACAATGTTGGAAACTGGACCTGAGATACGATCTTGGCAACCCAACCTTTTCTGACACCCTGGCGACTGGAGTCCTGCCCCTAGACTTCAGCACCATGTCTCCACATTCATGTCTGCTACTGTTGCAGACCTACCTGCCTGTATCTACTTCCTCAGGGATCTGTATTCCAGCACCTGTTGCGACACCTGCATTCCTTCTTGCAGGACCTCACTGATGGCACTCCTGGCTTGGCCCAGCACATACTAGTTATCTCTGTGCTTTCCCTGCTTCTGACTTCCAGCTATTGCCTGCAGCTGATTCCATTGCTGTTGCACCTGTTCCCAATCTTCACTTTTCTCTCAGAATGTCCATCTGCAAGACGATGGGTTTTACTAGTTCCTCTAGCCACATCTTGTTTTGGATTGCATCCTCAACAATCAGTGATGGAGTTCCAATTGTGCCAGGTGCAGATGCAGGCATAGAGGGATAAGATATAGATTACCATCTCAGGAGACATCACAAATGCAGTAGATCCTCCCCAGTTGTGAGGGGACGGAGATATTTCAGTTTGAGGTACTTAAGATTTTAGGGAGAAAATAAGGTTATAGAGGGACTAAAGGCAGGCCCTTATAAATCTTTGTATCATCTCTAGAGCATCAAGACAGCATGCTAAATGAAGAGAGTATCAGTGACATTTTTCATGTCTTAAATTACTAATAATGGTTATGGTACAATTGCTTTCCATTTACCATATCTTGCTCAGTAGAAATTTCTCAGGGTCTTTCTCCCCTGCCATTTCAATGAAATGCCCATAAATTTGCTTTGCTTTGCTAAAGATAATATGCATGTGAAAGGATTTTTCCCCCTGTATCTCTTTCTCCATCCAAATGTTCAGTGCCTTCCAGATATCGTGATTCGAATTGTTGACTCCTGCATCCTCAGTCCCAGAGATAACTCTCTAAAGCACATGCCATCAGGCCCCTCTCACACAAATATCACTTTCCTCCTTCCTTGCAGCTGCAGGAGTACCATTTTAAGGTCTTGGTTTATGTCTCCTCAGATTCCCTTATTTCCTAAAGCCTCAAGGCAAAAACCTCTGTTACTGCCATGCCATCTGCTTTACTTTACTTTTTTATTCCCAACACCCAATTTCTTCTTTTTCTAATTATCCCCAACAGGAGTGACTCATAATTCTTATATACTGGAACTAAAAAAAGTACATAAAACTAAATCTGCATATACTGAAATCCCTTGTTTACTAAAATTTGAAGTAGGGGCAGTTCACTACTGGGGAAGGATTACTTTACCTAACTGGAGAAAATAAGGCATTATCTCATTAGAACAAAGATATTTTGCACTTATTCAGTGTACAATGTATTAACAAGGTTTAAGGGAGTCCATAAGGAGGATCAAAGAGCAAGAAGTAACGGATTCTACTTGGGAAGGTTGAGCAGGGAAAGGGAATGTTGAAATTGACTCTTGGAGGAAATTCATCAGGCAGAAAAGAAAAGAAAACCCTTTCTAGGGAGATGTTACCACATGTGTAGAGGCAGGTGACATTTAATCATAATTTGTACTCAAAAATAATTAATGTTATAACAATTATTATCAACAAGGTGTGTCGTGTGCTACTGGTGTCTAGTGGATAGAGGCCAGGGACGCTGCTAAATATCCTACAGTACACAGGACAGATTCCATAACATGTGATCATCCACCTCAAATGTCAACATTGCCTCTGCTCTATAAGGTAGGTCCCATGAGACCTGGAACCTAGCCTGTCTTATTCACCCCTGTGTCAACAGAACCTAGCATAGTTTGAGGCAGAGTTGGTACTCACTTAACATTTGCTGAGTGAATGGAGGCATGAAAGAAGAGGGAAAATGTTTGGGGAGGGAAAATACATATTCAGAATTAGAAGTTAGGGTATAGTTAAAGAGCAGTGGGAAAATAATAAGGCTATCAATAAAGTAAAGAGAAATTAGGAAGGGCATCTTGTGCTATCTTAAGGAGTCTTCTTTTAATGTATAGTCCATGGAGAACTGCTCCATGGAGGGTTTTAAGCAGGAGACTGATGCCATCTGATTTATGTTTTAGTAGGATGACCAAGCAGTGAGGAAAGAGCCTGGAGGCTGGGCAGTCACTTAGAAAGGCATTGTAATAGTGCCAGAATGATGAGGGCCTAACCTAAGGCTGAAGCAGTGAAGATAGTTAGAGAGAAGAGAGCAGATTTGAGAGATATTTAAGACTTAGAATTCTTAGGACTTGGTGATTAATTAAATATAGAAAGTGGGGGAGAAGTTTCTGCCTTGGGCTGCTAAGTGGATGTTGGTATCATTACTTGAGATGAGGAAGATAGGAGGAGAAGCAGAATTTGTGTGTGTGTGTGTGAGCTTGTCTCTGTATACCCATTAAAACATTAGCTTATATCAGTACACTCAACAGACTTTTGATTAACCAATTTCCCAGGCACTAAGGGTATCAAGGTAAATAATTCCAGTTTTTAAGAAGCTAACATGTTCATAGCAGCACTGTTCACAATAGCCAAAAGGTGGGAACAACCAAATGTCCATCAACAGATGAGTGGATTAACAAAATGTGGTGTATCCATACAATGGAATTTTGTTCAGCCATAGAAAGAACGAAGTAATGATACATGCTTTAACACAGATGAGCATCAAAAATATTATGCTAAGTGAAGGAAGCCAGACATCAAAGGTTGTATAATGTATGATCACATTTATTTGAGATATCCAGAATAGGTAAATCTATAGAGACAGAAAACATACTACTGGTGGCAATGGAGAATGACTTCTTAATGGGTATGGGGTTTCCTTTGATGATGATGAAAATGTTCTGGAACTATATAGTAGTTATAATTGCATGACACTGTGGATGTACTAACTGTATTTTATATTTTAAGATGGTTAATTTTATGTTATGTGAATTTCACCTCAATAATTTTTTTTAAAAGGAAGCTCGCAGTCATGAGAAAGATAGACTAGTAAAAAATATGGCAAATCAATGTGAGCCATCTATAATTGTCTCAAATAATACAAAATGTTCTTCAAGCTGAAGAAACTGTCCAGAAAAAGCCTCACTGGCTACGAAAGCCCATGGCAGGAGCAGGGAGAAAGAAGGGATTGAAGAGACCATTTGCTCTATTTTTATAGTCCTAATTGCTGCACTTCATGTAAGGCATAATGGAGTTATTCCAGAGACCTAAAGTGGTTCCATCAATGTCTTGTGACCAGTCAGTGGCAAAGGTCTGAAATAGTACAGTTCATCAATTCTTGGAACTTTAATCTTTTCTTTCTGTCGACTTCATCTCCAAAATATTTGTAGAAAGTAAAGTCAGAGAATGATGGTGATAAATTGAAGGATTACAAATAGAAAAATAATTGAGAAAGAATAGTGGAAACTCATGACACAACTTAAAATCGAATGGCCTTTAATGTTTTAGACAAATTTCCCAAAGAACATTAAGGAATCTCCACTACTTAAGTTGTTTTTCGAAGTAAAGAGTGGGCCAAAAGATGCACTGTAGTGACCAATAAGGAATTGGCAGAGTGGTGTCACAAGTAACTGAAGGTGTTTTCCTAATGTAAAATTACCATATTTACCCCCTTATTTTCTACACACCTTTTAAAAGATAGAATGTTGTTTTGTACATGTTTACAATACCTTCCAAATATGGTAGTGAAGAACTGGAATCACTTAATAGTTAGGATAGCTCCATCCTCAACATTGGAAGAAATATTACTTGACCTACCTCCTTCTCAGGGGAATCATTTGTCCATTCATTCAGCAAACATGTATTGAATCAGAGGCACTGAGAAGAGAAGGATGCTTAAGATGAAAATTGCCTTCAAGTTGCTCATAATTTAGCGGAGATGTGTGAGAGAGAAACAAAACAATGTGATAGAGACCTTTTTGTGGGAAAACAGAAATGAGGTATCTAACCTTGCCTGAGAATATTAAGGTGAATCCCCAAGAGGAGATGATGAATCCTGATGGGTTAGAGTTTGTTAGGTTGGCACTGCATGAAATAAACAGGAATATATAAAATATAGCACCATGGTTCAATCGAGTTATTCATTCATTTATTAAGTACTAATTTTATGCCTACTCTGTCTCAGGCACTGTGACAGGCATTAAGCATGTCTGCATAATAAACTAATGAATCCTCTGACAGGAAATATGTGGGGTGCTATGGGAGTACATGACAGGGGCCCTGACCTGGCCATGGGACACAGGGAAGAACTCTGAGGAAATGACAGACTCAGAACTAGAATGGTGTCTTGGTCAGCTTGGGCTGCCATAACAAAATACCATGACTGGGGACTTAAAAAAAAGACATTTATTTCTTACAGTTCAGGAGGCTAGGAAGTCCAAAGTCAAGGTGCCTGCAGATTTGGTTCCTGATGAGAACTCTCTTCTGGCTCACAGATGGCTGCCTTCTTGCTGTGTCCTCACATGGAAGAGAAAGAAAGAGAGAGCTCTGGTCTCTCTTTCTCTTCTTAAAAGGACACTAATCCCCTCATGAAAGCCTCACCCTCATGACCTCATCTAAACCGAATTACCACCACAAAGTGTCACCTCCAAATACCATCACACTGGGGATTAGGGTTTCAACGTTTGAAATTTTTTTGCGGGGTGGGGGGTGGGGGGCGGGAAACACAAACATTCAGTCCGTAAACAATGGGTGCCACATAGCCAAAGGAAGGGAGATGGGTGAGGTAGGGGTTGAGTTCATAGAGGGATATTCCAGGTTATCCAGAGGACAATCAGGGAGAGCCTTGAAAGGCATCTTAAGGAATTTGTCTTAGCAGCAGTGAGAATCCACTGAAGATTGTTAAACCCTAGTCCAAACATTAACCCTAACTCTCACTCTAATGCTAACCCTGATCAGATTTTGTTTAGAAAGATAACTCTGTCTGTGGTCTAGAGAATGGATTTGAGAGAGGAAACTGGAACATGACCCTTTAAGAGACTCTTCCAGATAAGAGATGAATGGTAATGGGGTCTGGGGTGATAACATCGGGTGAGAAGAGAATTAGGTGGATTTGGGATGTGAGAATCAGAAACGGGTATACCTACGAGGTTTCTGCCTTGTTGTGGTAACATTTCTGAGACAGAAGAGTGGATCTCTTGTGAAAGGTTATAAATTGTGAAAATTATAAATTCTTTTTCAGGCATGTTGTGTTTGAAATATCTGAATATAATTTCCCATGGCCGGAACATGTGGGCTGCTTGCGGTAAAGAATCACAGGAGAAGCGGAGAAGTAGGCAGTATCCATGTCATGGAGGACAAAGGTATATCTTGTAAGGTATGGAGAATCACTGAGGGATTTTCAGTAGGGCACTTTTGTGTTTTAGAACAATTATTCTGGCAACAGAAGAATACATCATAGGGTGCTGATACTGGAGGCAGGTGGTTAAAAAGCTGCTGTATCACATGACACGGTGGTGGTAGGCTGGACGGGAAAAAGAAGAGGAGAATCATATTTCAAGGACACATTCATAGAATTTGCTGTGAGAATGTCAGGATTAAGAAAAGAGTTGTGAATGATTCCTAAATGTCCTTTGGAACACTGAGTGGATGATGATGTCATTAACAGAGATGGCGAAAGTAGGGGGAAAGGCAGAGTTGTGAATTTGAACTTAGATTTGCACGTGGTATCTTTGAGATGGTGCAGGATGTCCATCTGCTGCTGAATAGCAGGCAACAGCTGCTAGTTTCTGTGACATCACTACTGGTAGCCTTATTAATGCTGGCTTATTTCAGTTTCCCTCTGTAAGTCCTTTCTTTCTCTTGGTCCATAAAGATGAGCCACCTCTTCTCTCTGTACACTATTTCTCTGAGAAGACCTTTTATCAAGGAGACAACCAAATATCACCACTCTAATGTAAGCACTACCACTAAAGGTTGATTCTTGTTCTATGAACTCAACATTAGCCTTATATATACAACTAGTTCTAGATGTTTCTATTTGGATGTTTTGTCATTTTCTCAATTCAACATACTCACATCAAAACTTTCCAAAATTCTTTTATTATGTCCAGAATCCATATCATTTTTCCTGAATCTCTTTGTGCGTTAATGTTCTCCCAGTCATACACATCTGAAACTTCAGGATCATCCCTGGTTCTTCCACAGTCGTCATTCTCCAAATTCAATCAATCATAAATTCCTATTTTTTTCCTTTATGCTACTTGTTTCAATCTTTCTTATATTGTTATCCCCAATGTTCTAGTTGATAAAAAGAAAAGAAAAACACTTATTAAGACCCTACTGTGTGCCAGGTAATCAAAGGTGCTCAGAGTGTAGTACCACTGGAGAGGCAAATACGTAAACCTACAAATACCATTTAATATGATGCGGAATCATTGCTGAGTGCAATGTATAGTGGAGGTCCTAATAATTCAAACTATGAAAATCAAGGAAAAATTTACAAGAGAAGAAAAACCCTAGCTGAGTCTTGAAAACGAATAGGAATGGCATGGTAGAGAAGCAGAGAAAGATGTAGCAGTAGAGGGCAGAGCATGAACAAGAGAGTTGAAGCTTAGGAAAGGTATGGCATGTTGAAGCTACCCTCCATAGTTAGTATGGCTAGAATACAAATTATGCAGCAGAAAGTGGCTGGAAATAAAGCTCAAGACTGACCAGATCAATCATCCTAAGTAAGGAATGCATCACCCTACACCCAGATTGCTATCCCAGCTTTCGAGCTGCTTTTGATGCCTCTAGTCTCTCACTCATGTGACTGACAAAAATTTATTTTATGTGGTATTTAGAATGAGCTTTCAAAGTACTGTCATGTATATGACCCATTTACCCATCACAACAACCCCTTGAGGTGGTAGCAAGCTGAAATTAGTAATTTTCTCAGTATTAACAAAGTTTAGGCCCTAGATCTTCTGTATCAGATTGCCAAATGCTTGCCATTTGTCTATGCATTTTGTGTATTTCTGTCGAACTATCTTGTATACAAAGCTATGATTATCATCCTTTTGCTCAACAACTTTTATTAGCTCCCTATTATCGTACATGAGCAAGAAAAGCCTCTCTGCTTGACGTTTTCAAAGCTCTCCATAATTTGGAACCAGCCTACATATTTAATCTGATGTTCTACTTCTCAAGAAAATTTACCTTTGCACTTCGGTTATCAATTGGTGCCTAATAAACTAGCCCAAAACGTAGTGGCTTAAAACAAATTCTTTATTTATGGACTGGGAATTCAAGTAGGGTTTAGCTGGGTGATTATCGTGTTCTACTTTTTATTGAGTGAGGTCACTCAAGGTTCAGCTGGCAGCTGGTCTGGTCCAAAGAGTCCAAGATGGCTTTGTTCATGTATCTCTTGCCTTAACAGAGATGCCTGAAAGCCTGGCTCAGCTGGGACTGTTGACAGAAATGCCTACATGAGGCATCTCTAGCACAGCAGTCAGTTTTCTTATTTGGCTCCCACAGAGAGCGTTCTAAAGGACTAAAGCAGAAGCTGCAAGACTTTTTCTGTCTTAGCCACGGAAATTACACAGTGTCACTTCTACCTCATTCTGTAATCATAAAGAGAGCCTCAGTGCCAACTGAGATTCAGTAGGATGGGATTACACAAGGGTATGATTACCTGGATGTGTGGTTTATTAGGGAGTAAGCTTTGGAGGCTAATAAACACATTTAGCTTTAGTCAGCTTCTCATTGCTTGTGCACACGCCATAGTTATTCCTGCATCTGGACCTTTACCCATGTTGATCTTCCCACAGATTCCATCCCACCTCTCCTTTGGCTTACCTAAGTCCTACCAGTCTTTCAAGGATTGTTCAAGTCTCATCTTGAGCATTTTGAATCTTTCTCTGAATACTCTTGTTCTCAAAAAATCTTCTCTATATTTAAAATACAATAGTATTTATGGTCTGGCAGTAGGACTAGAAAGGAGAAGACTGAGTTGGAGATATTTGGGGGGAAGAATCAACAGGGCTAGATACCCGTTTGAATGTTGTGGGCTAGTGACAGGAATCAGTCAGAGATGTTGTAGAATCGAACCTCGATAGGTGAGAGGATTGAGCTACAACTTACAGAATCACGAAATACCAGATGAGCAGTGGTTTGGGGGAAAAGATTAATTCCCTTTTGAACATGTTACTTTGGAGGTGTAGTGGAAGAGCCAGATGAAGGAGTCTTGCAAACAATAAAGGGAAAGGAGTGGAGATTGGGAGAGAGGTCAGAATTAGAGAGAGAGATCTGGGATCCGCCTGGTAAGGAGGTGCTGGTTGAAGCCGTGGGGTTGAATAAGCTTGCCAGAGGAGAAGTTGTGGAGATGGAAACCAAAACAGCCAAGGGCAGATCTGAGGGGAATTTTTGCAGCAGAAAGAATATGAGGATCCAGAGAAAGAACAAAGAGACAGGAGGAGACCTGAGAGAGTGCAAAGCTCCTTAATCCAAAGGAGGAAGGCAAAGATGGTCAAGTATTAAGGCTGAAAATGTGTTTAAGAAGCAGGGAATAAAGAAGACCAGCGAACTTTATCGTGAAGAGGTCACTGGCCACTGATCTAGGAATCATTAGGAGGAAAGCTAGACTGGACCTAGTATAAGTAGGTGGTAGGGTTAGGAAGCAGGAGAGTAGTGAGGACAGACTGGCCACTTTTTCAAGAAGTTTAACAATAAAGAAAAAATAGGATATCCTCTGTAATAGAATTACAAATAGAACTCTTAATGATGGCCATTCTTCTGTGATGCTGGTCATTATGTGGGAGTCGTGTGTGCATGTGTGTGTGTGTGTATGTGTGTGTTGGCGGGGGGAGGTATATATTATGTAGCAGTATTTTACCAGCCAGGTTCTGTATTAAAATCACCGGAGGACCAATTATACTCTTTAAGGCCCCAAACCACTTACTGACTGAGAATTTTTAGAGGTGGGTCCCAGGCATCTGCAGGTTAAAAAAAAAAATCTTATAGACACTGACTTAAGGGTTTAGGTATATCCAGGGACCTGGAGCTTCACAAAACAGTTGATGTCTTCATAGGGGGTAGGGCTAAAATGGAATTAAGTTTTTAAAATGGAAAATTGGGAAATAAAAACTACAGTAAGAATTCAAGATGTAAAAAAGTAAACATAGAAGACAAATATCTCTATATTGAAGACAAACATTTTAGTAACAACAGAAGAAGTCATATACTTCAGGTAGACTTTTTTTTGCTTCAGCAAAAAAACACGGACAGTTTTATGAAAGTCTATCATCAGAATTCCAAGCCATTTTCCTTTCCTCTTTCTTTTTTTTTTAAACTGGGCTGGGGGAGGAGAGTAAAAAGAATGTGGTTTGTGAGGCCAGTTAAAGCTCAGAAATTATTTCAAACCAAGCACTTTTTCTAGTCTGCACTTTTTGAAGTCTGCAAGTCTGGATCTTGGGGGCAGGGGAGTGAGGAAAACTTTGTCTGTGGAACCATTTGTCATTTCCTGGGAGGAACCCTATGCTTAACCCTTAAGGGAACCACATTTGAATACACATACTTCTGGGATTTGACGAAGAGTAGGTCCAACCCTAGCCATTTTCTTTCTGTATTTCAGATTGGTGTTTTCCTAACCTACACCTCAGGGGAAAAGAGTGGCTTTCCTTGAAAAAGAAGCAAATAGCAGTACCATTTGGGGATGTCAGTGAGGCCGACACTGTTGAACTCCTTTCACACTTTCTTATGACAATCCAAAACACAGACACACACAGTGTCACATTTTATTAATCTTATTTAGATATGAATTTGACTCATAGTGTTATGTTGTTTGTATGTTTTCATAGGAAAATCTTTATCAAAACGGAGTGTTTGGCTTTTGTTTTGAACTAGCATGCCAGGAAAGGGTTACAGAAGCCTGTCTCTTCTTGATGTTTAACAGCTGGTAAGAAAGCACAGCCTCTCCCTCAAGCTCAGCTCAGTCATATAAGTAACTCAGGGCCATCACCATCCCCCACTGCCTTGCTTCACTTAGTAAAATTCCTTGCAAAAGTTGAAATCCGGTGGTAAACAAAGGAAGCAGCTTTGGTTCATTAGTTTGGGGAGGACTAAGGGTGAGATTGTTGTAGTTAAAAAGGAGGTTTTAAATGCAACAAGTGGTATGCAGTCTCCAAGGTTTCATGGTTGGAGTGTTGTTCCTGAAAAGGAATAATTCAGGATGAGGAATAGTCTTGGCCTTACTGAGAGCCTGAGCTAGAATTGGAAGCCCCAAACTAAAATCACAATCAAGCCTGAAAGCTGGGCATCTTCAATTACATGAACACTACTTGGCAGCTTTTTGCTGTATGCAACTTACAGTAGATAACAACTTCCATTGTGCCTCTAATCAGTGTCTTACAGAACTGAGCTTGCTCGATACAAATAAACAGGGACACAAAGATGAAGTGTCCACAAAATGGCACACCCTTGGGTCAGCATAATAACCACTTAGGTTGTAGAGAAATCCACATGATTCATGAGGTCCTTAACTAAACACATTAAGGAACTACATATTACATTTTCTCCGAGTCAGAGTAAGTGCTTTAAATAGCAATCAGGAAGGAGAGGTCGAAACGTTGGGCTCGGAATGGCCTCTCTCTCTGTGTCTCTTTGTCTCTCTCTTGCTCTTTCTCATGAAGATAAAGTGTCAGTGTGTAACCCTCATCTTTTGAGTAAAATTAAGTCCCCAAGGAAATAAAAGGAACTCATTTTTCATTTAAATCCAAGGACAGCTGGGTGGATCCAACACAGTAAAATGCTCACGTGAAAGCCATAGGACTGATTTAAAAGATTGGAGTTGGGAAGAGAGAAAGAGACAGAAAGGAAGAGAGACAGAGACAGAGGGACGGGGCACAAAAGTTTTATAAGTGCCTACACTCTGCTATGGAAGGGGACGGTTGGTTCCTGGGATGGAGGCTGAGGGCAGGTGCCCTCTGTGAGGACGCCTCTGTTGAGCCACGCTGGCTTCTTGCTGGAAGGGAGGGCTGTGGGACCACAGCTGGGCTGGGCTCCAGCTGGTCAGCTATGTGGCACTGCTGCTATTGTTGAACAAAATTCTTTCCTCATTACACATCTCTCTTCTCAATTTGATAGAAAGTACAGTTCTTGGAATTTTTCTCTTCATGAACTTGAAGGAAATCAGAAAAGAGAAGCTTATTTTCTCCTCATTTAACAAGGGACTATTTGCTGAATCGGTAGCTTGAAGCTCCTTTATATAAAATTAGCTCTAAGAACACAGAGAAAAGTAACAGAAATTTGATCAATCTTATACAATGAATATTCAAGCAAAACCCATAATTTACCGGTGGCGATGTCTGATAGGGCTGATTGGCTCTTTTTAATGGACTCTAATTCTGTGGCGATTTACTTTAAACTGGTTGTGTGAATTTAAAAAGTCTAATATTGTTCCTAATCATATATGTTAAGGGGAACTTCTGGAGCTGGAACATTAATCTTGTTTGGCAAATTATTAAAATCCTGGCAAGAACAGAAATGAGATGGGGTAACATCCTCTTTCAGCCTCATTTCTTTTATCTGTAAATTGGGGGTAATATTTTTCGCCAATGTACATAGAATGATGAACAGAAGCATTATTTGTGAATTCACCAATTGCTCTGGAAAATCAAAGGGGAAGGCTTTATATTATAAATCAGTGATGCTCAATCAGGGTGGGGAAGTTGGAGGAAGAGGAGTGGTAGTCACCTAGGCTTTTAACTTGAAGAAGACTGCAGCCAGACTTGAGGACACCAATTCATAATCTTTCCCCTCAGTTTTAGGGTCTGAAGCTTCTAATTCCTGGTTAATATGGCTCCAAATAAGATAGAATTTTGCATGATCAATTATCATTGAGTTGGCACTCTTGTGTCTTTAACAGCTTGGATAATTCAGGCCAAAACAAGATCAAAAGCAAAAATAAACCCTGTTTTTGCCAAAAGCCAAACTTAAAAAAAAAAAAAAAATAAGATGAAAAAAATGGGACTTGTAGCCCAAATTCTCTAGAGCACTATGGCTGTGGCAGTCTAGCCCAGTGATTCCGACAGTGTGGTTCCTAAACTGGTAGAATCAGAATCACCTGGGAAACCTGTCAGAAATAGAAATTCTGGGCCTCTTCCTCAGACCTACTGAAACAGAATCTCGAGAGGTGGGACCCAGCAATCTGTGTTTTAACAAGCCTCTGGGTGATTCTGGCCCACACTCAGGTTTGAGAACTACAGCTCTAGTCTAATCCTGCTGACAATTTGGTCACATCAACTGTTTGAAAAATTACAATGGTTGTTGTCTCTCAGCCTCTACTTCTCTCTCTTTCTAATCCCTCCTTTGCATTGTCACTAATTATCTTCCTAAAGTGCCGTTTTAATCATATCTTTCTTTCTCTCAAAATGTCTCAGGGGATCCTATTACCTACTACATATGTTTATACAGATATTGTAGCTAAAAGGGGTCCTCATTATCAAATCCAACCAACTAGTTTTACAAAGGAGACTATTCTGGGGCAGAGAGATAGAGTGGGGATGCCTGGGCAAGTCAGGTGATAAATCCTGGACGTTGAATCAGCATCTTATATCTGGTTAAAGTGTGCCTGAAAGCAGCTTTGGGGACGGGGAGATACGGGAGAAGAGGGAGATGCCAGGAAAAGGGAAACAAGCAAACCATGGTGTGTGTTTAGAAGATGCAAGAAATCTCAGATCCAAGCCTACTGCTTTTTGTTAGTTGGGATGGTCAGACCCCTTTTTAATTTTCTTGGTACTAGCTCATGGGGTATGTTCGTTTGCTGGTGCTGCCGTAACAAAGTACCCCAAACTGGGTGGCTTAAACTACAGAAATTTATTGTCTCCCTGTTCTGGAGGCTGGAAGTCTGAGTTCAAGGTGTTAGCAGGCTTGATTCCTTCTGAGAACTGTGGGGGGAAGGATCCATTCCACGCTTTTCTCCTTGGCTTGTAGATGGCTATCTCCTTCTCCCTGTGTCTTCACATCACCTTCCCTCTATGTGTATCTCTGATCAAATCTCCCCTTTTTATAAAGACACCAGTCATATTAGATTAGAGCCCACCTTAATGACCTCCTTTAACTTGATTATCTCTTAAAAAACCCTCAGCTTAATGACCTCCTTTAACTTGATTATCTCTTAAAAAACCCTATCTTCAAATAAGGTCACATTCTGAGGTCCGGGGGTTTCGGATTCAACATACACATTTGGGGGGTTACTACCTTCTCCTTTGCACTTGGATGGTCCAGCTCAATGATCCCAAACGGAGTACTGTGAAGGAGAGTGGTGAGTGGGACAGAACTCAATTGTTGCCATTCAGAACAATTTTAAAAAATGTTTTCCACTTGGAAAACAGCTCTGGTGTTAACTACTTCTAGAAATGAAGAATGCTAACGCTGGAGTTTCATTTAGAGAACTTCTGGTCTGACATCAAATTTAGACAGAAGAGCCCACTGTTGGAAAGAGCTTTCTTTACCCACAGTCACAAATCTCATCATGCTTCTGATTTCAACTTCTGTGCTTTTGAGTTGCTGCATGCCTAAGCAGTGAGGTGACTGGCCCAAGGTCACGGCAGAGCTGGGACCCCAGACTCGATTCTCCTTCCAGGATTCTGTGCCCCTTATGGCTAGTGGGTCTTGCTGAGGGGGTCAGATTTACTTCTGAATACTACACACTACATAGCACTTGTGTGCTTAATTTTCCAAAGTTGTCCTGCCACCTGAGACAACTGCATTACTATGAACCATTGGAGGGTTCCGCTTCTTTCCATCAAAACGTATTTCCCCCACATTTTTACTGTACAATATTTGCTTGACTTCATAATATTTCCCTTAACTTGTTTGCTAGAACTCTTGTAATAATTGGTACAGCAGGAAAAAAAGAAAAGACTGAACTGATAAGTTGTTTCCAGTCAGAAGTCACCCATTTCCTGCAAATTGTCAGAGAAAAAGAAAATGGATTCAGACAGCTTTTTGTCTTTCAAGACACACAGCTGCATAAAAAGAAAGAGTTGCTGATCAGTTTCTGCCCTTGGAAAAAAGTAGGAAAAAGCCTCATTAATTTAGACTTAGTTGTGAGTTTGCGATTATATCAATACATAGAATAATATTAATAAGATCATAAGGGAAAAGATTAATTAGAGGAAAAGTGTTTTCAAGTGTACAAGAAGCAAGCAGGTGAAGAAGTAATCTCTCTTGTTAACCATTCTATCCCTCGCATCTACCATAGTTCTTGGCAAATAATATGTGCTCAATAAATTTGTATGGAAAGAAAGAATGAATAAATGAATAAAATAGTATACTTATAAGCAGATGTTGGCAATACTTGGACTGGTGCCTGGATATGATAATCTAATTGCAAATCTTGCTTCATTATTTATTAAATTTGAATCTCGATGAAGCAGTTCTCAGTCTACTTTTAATTACCATAGATTCTTTAAAGCAATAAACCTGAATTTCATTAAAAGAATTATATTATCCAAACTTCATTAATTCACACTACTTTTTCCCCTTTATTTAGTATGGCATAGTGAAGTCTAATTTCACTGAATGACCCAGAGGGAAGTAAGTGATACCAAATAGGAGACAAGAAAACTGATTAAACAAAAACTCCAATGTTTACCAGAATCCCTGTCTTTCTTTATGGAAGTCAACCTCACCTGAGAGAGAGAGAGAAAAGACACAAAATATATTTGTAGATAATATAGATAGATGAACATGGCTATCTTTGATGCGCCTGAGAAATTATTAGAAAGTATAGGAAATAATCACTGCTTTAAAGATAAGAATCATAAATATCTCCCCTAATCCAGCAAACACCATCACCCACACAGAAGAAGCAATGTTTAAATCCAGCTGATTAAGTCAATTCTATCAAAATAGTACAATATACCTCACTCAACTTTGCTCAACTCCAGAAGTGAAATAAACACCTAAAATGTCATCTTTTAAAATATTGTTCAAATTCTTTATTCTAAACTTCAGTCTCTTTTATGTTTATGAATGCACTTAGTGTAGATAAGTCTCTGTGCTTAATTTCACTGCTTATAGGCAAAAACTGAAATTGACATTCTGAGGCAACTCCGCTTAGTCGTCTCAAATGGTTAACTCTGATTGGCATTGGCCCTACCTAGCTGGAACCATTCTTTCCCTTCAGTTAAGAGCCAGAGCTGATTACAATCAAGAGAATAGAGAGAGACTGGAGAATGGTTTCCTTCAGCTAATCTTGTTTGTTTTATTTAGGTCTGCTCTCTGGATTTTCAGTAGATAATCACAGTTTTACTTTATTCCTGGTACCAGGACTTATTTTCATGTTTATCAGAGTTGTATTTTTCTCTGACATGTTCGGCCTGCTATTGCTTTTAGTGCAATTTGTTTCTCTTTCCCAAACCATAAATGTATTGTCCTTTGGCTCATTCTCTTATATTAAGCAAATAAAACTTATATGCCTCATTGAGTCTTTGCATCCTTTATTAATAGCAAAGACATTCTACTGGGCCTAATGGAAAACCACTACATAATATTAGATTTCATAGAGATGATAACCAGCAGGGGTTTTTTTTTTTTTTTTAAATTGCTGAGTGTGATTAGAATGTTGCATTTTTCTGCTACAAAATATTATTAAGAGCTATTCTTTATTAATAGTACTTCCCTTTTACCAGGCATTTAGCATGCATTTATAGTTATTCTTCACAACAGCCTGAAGATGTAGACTTTTTAAAATCACATAAATGCAGATGGGAAAGCCCAGGATTCTAGTCAGCCAGTAAATGGTAAAAGTTGGATCAGAATGAACTCTGCCTAGCTCTGAGGCCCATGACCTTTCAATAAAGAGCTGCCGCACAGCGAGGTCTGCAGTTCAGTACTGAAAACAAAGTTTCTAAGCATTTAGATCCCTCTGAAATGCCTCTTTAAAACGTCATTTTCCAGAATATTAATAAAACCCTCTACTCAATTGTAATTACTCTGAATTAAGTGAAAAATAGAGAAAAAAAAATCAACAGAAATAGAGGCTTGGTGAAAGGGAGACTATTCCCTTTAACCATATGCCTCCGTGGCACTTATAAACTTGCAGTTCTTTTTGACTGCTGGCCAGAAATGAATAGGGTAACAGAAATGAAAGCAGAAACAGATGTGGGCAAGTCTAGGTGACCTGCCAAGTGGAAGATAATGTTCTATACAGATGCAGACACAAATACAGTGAATAAAAATCTTAAAGACATGGTCATCTGCATTCACCAGGCAAAAAACAATGAAAAAAATACACATCTCCTGTGGCTGATTCTTCAGAGCTTAGCTCCAAGGTTTGGCGTATAGAATTCGATTTCCATTCCGAATTGTCTTCAGCTTCCTTTGCTAAGCATTATGGGTACAAAGTCTTAACTGATTGCAAATGTTTCTGTGGTAAACTTTTCCATGGGAGTCACCAGCTGGATTCCGCAGGGTTGCTTCTTTTGCAGTAAAACTTGGGAAGAAAGAATGATTAACAACAAAATCTTCCTGTAAGGACATTGTTGTAAAGAAGTTGTCAATAAGTTTGTTTTCTCTGTTTGTTAAAGGGCAGGGTGCTCAAAAGGAGCAGGTAAAATAAAGTCATGAAAAAGTACTTGGACTCTAATTCCTTCTTAGCCAGACGACTTCCAGTGGTTTAGGATTGCAACCCAGAAGAAGTATGAGTGGTTTCCAGAAAAAACAGTGTAAGTGGCCAAACCAAGCAATCTACTTAAAGTGGGCAAAGCAGAGCTGGAGGCCGTTATGACTTCGAAGCAAGAGACATTATTTTTTTTCCTTCTCTCACTGGTGGACCTAAGTGTTGAGTTTTAATAGGGAATCAAAACCTGAATAGATTGCTGGAGAAGAATCCAACTCTTAGGTGTTAATCAGTTCTGTCATCTGTTGTATCTTCATTTAGAATTAAAATTCTTCAAAATAAGCTTTCCCATCAGGACTAAAAGACAGAAAATCTATTATCATGATTTCTGGATGTTCCTTCTTATATTTCCCAGGGGTCAAAAGTCTTCATTAAAACATAGCCATCCTCAAATTGGACTTCCCTGAAAAGGGCTTTATCGCTTAAGGCTTCTTAATAGAAAGACAGCAGGGTTTTCCTCTATGAAGTCAAATTGTAAACATAGCAGGTGGTCAATTAGCACATTCACCTAAAATATTTATCTGTTTATTTATTTATTGTCCTACTTTTAATCAAAGGTGAAGAGTGAAGTTCTTCCTAAGAGAAATCACTTTTCTTTGTTCTTCAGGTAGTGTCAGAGGAGGTCACTTCCTGTGGCTCAACCTCCAGGACTTCATAGGCACAGAGGCTATTCTTTTTACTTTATCATTTTGGAGGACCCAAAATATCTGAGGGCAGCAGTGTGTTCTGACTGGAGGTGGGGAGCTCTCCCACGTGTCTGCCACATTCTTCACAGGGCAGGGCAGGGATGCGCTCAGCTAAACTGATTGGTCTTTCCTCCTTCCTGCATCATGTCACTTACTGTCTGTGGTATTGTGGAATCCCTCCCGTATCTTGGCATTTCTCTCCAGAGGCCCAAGACCGTCTCCTGGAGGCCTCCCTCTGGCATGGGTAGTGGACTGTATCTCTCTTATCTTATCCCTTGGGTATGACTGGGAAAGCTTTATATATGAGGTCTGGGGCTTATATCTCTAAATCTGTTCATATAGCACCTACAGTGAGTTTGTGTTGAGAATTAGAGGGGAACTTAGAAGGATGAGGAGAAGGCATTTCCCTTAGCTTCTTAAAGGACACCAAGGATAATGGTCCTGAATAAGTACCGTTTGCTTGCTCAGCTCTGTATTTAGACCCTGGTGTGACTCGTAACTTCCTGTGAGAATCAACCTCATGGAGGTGAAGGTGAATTGGGGGGTGGGTTTCTTTGGGGATACTGGGCTTGGCAATGCCAACCCACCCCGTAGCTGTGGACATTCTAGATCTGTGGTTCACATCATTTATGTCTTTGTGGCACGCTTTTGAATTCTAGATTCTCAAATCAGCACACTTGAAAAGATGAACAGGTGAAAACAGTTTTTATTTTTAAAAGGGAAAGTTTTGGAAAACTAAAAAAAAAAAAAGTACTGAAGTAACCACACTCTTCAACTGGTCACACTTAGGGCCTTCAGCTTGAATCCCTATTTGAATCAAGTTTTTTGAATGCTCTGACAATACTTTTGCATTTTTGAAGGAAGATCCTCACACGTTGCTGTAAATGCTCAGTTACTCTTTCATGCTAGATCGAGTTTAACCTCTCTTTTCTTACTCTCAGCAAATATACTCTATTCTATAGTATACTGCATGGTCAGGTGAGTTCAGTATCCTATCAGGTGGGCCACACCATAAGGGTTCATGTCCTTAGTTGCAGCAAAAATACATTTCACATATTGAGCCCAAACTGTACAGTGATGAAAAGTTGTCCATCAGTGTTGAGAACCTGTGCTCCAGAAATCCCTCACTTTCTGGCCCTCTCCAGCCTCAGCTTGAAGGAATATATCAGGAGCATTTGAGTGGTAAAGCCTGTCTTTCTGTGCATCTTTTCCTAGCTGATTCTTGTTAAGAACTGTTAAAGCTTTGAGATTTTGCCTTGCTTGCAAACTAACAAGTAAGACTGCCACAGTTTCATGGATACTGGTAGAAGACAAAAGACTGCTGGGTGAGAGACAAAGGACTGTTTATTACTCGCAGTAATAACAATGGTCAGAATATAAGTCTTTTTCCCCCCCAATTCTCTGAGTCCCACAGGGTGATTTAAAAAAAACAGATGACATCTGCACATGCAGTAGTTTGCATTATAGGAGAGAACCCCTGAATTTAGGGAACCCGAATCTTTTACAACAAGCAGTAAGCTTTCCTGTGTTTGCTGTCTATTTTACTGGATGATAAACATGTTTTTCTTCCAAGGTTGTTCATGGTACAAACATCCTTGAAAATATAGTCCAGAATAAAAGAGCAATCAGGGCTTCTCTTGCAAAATGTGCAGAAACGTGAGACCCATAAAGAATTGTCTCCCAACAATTTCATGCATGTATAACAGAGCTGGTAATACATTATTTTTAGGATGAAGGAGAGTTGAATTATTTTCACCCAGGACTCTAATTCCATCTTAGGCCATGTTTTCTTTTTGTAGGGTTATTATACTGATTTGGAAGATTAAGAGAAGACAAAGATGGAAAGCGTTGTTCTTGAGTGTTCAATGTACTGACAGACTCATAATTTGTCCGTTCTTAGTAAATGCTAAGTAGTGGAAGTAAATGATTCTTCACAAAATGGTGACCTTTCTTTTCAGGTTATTGCTCCTGAGTTCATGCCTCAAAAAAATACCAGTGGGTAGTACATAGGGTTTGCCAAAAAGTTTGTTTGTTTTTTTTCCATAAAATGGCTCTAGTAGCACTTAGTTGTCTTTAACTCCATTTGAAAAAATTTTGTTAGATTGTATTATGACAGCTGTCATATTAGCATGCATTAAAGAAAAATCAAAATTGGTGAATTTTTGTTTAGCCATTTTAATATTGAAGGTGGAAGAAAAAAGCAACATTTTTGGCACATTATGCTTTACTATTTCAAGAAAGGTAAAAACGCAACAGAAACACAAAAAAAGATTTGTGCAGTGTATGGAGAAGGTGCTGTGACTGATCAAACGTGTCAAAAGTGGTTTGTGAAGTTTTGTGCTGGAGATTTCTCGCTGGATGATGCTCCACGGTCAGGTAGACCAGTTGAAGTTGATAGCGATCAAATGGAGACATTAATTGAGAACAATCAATGTTATACCACATGGCAGATAGCCAACTTACTCAAAATATCCAAATCAAGCATTGAAAATCATTTGCACCGGCTTGGTTAGGTTTATTGCTTTGATGTTTGGGTTCCACATAAGTTAAGTGAAAAAAACCTTTTTGACTGTATTCCACATGCCATTCTCTACTGAAATGTAACAAAAACGGTCTGTTTTTAAAACAAATTGTGACAGGCGATGAAAAGTGGATACAGTACAACAATGTGGAACAGAAGAGATTGTGGGGCAAGCGAAATGAACCACCACCAACCTCAGCAAAGGCCAGTCTTCATCCAAAGAAGGTGATGTTGTGTATATGGTGGGATTGGAAGGGAGTCCTCTATGATGAGCTCCTTCCAGAAAACCAAACAATTAATTCCAACGAGTACTGCTCCCAATTAGATCAACTGAAAGCAGCACTCGACGAAAAGCATCCAGAATTAGTCAACAGAAAACACATAATTTTCCATCAGGATAACACAAGACCGCATGTTTCTTTGATGACCAGGCAGAAACTGTTACAGCTTGGCTGGGAAGTTCTGATTCATCTGCCATATTCACCAGACATTGCACCTTTGGATTTCCATTTATTTCGATCTTTACAAAATTCTCTTAATGGAAAAAATGTCAATTCCGTGGAAGACTGTAAAAGGCACCTGGAACAGTTATTTGCTCGGAAAGATAAAAAGTTTTGGGAAGATGGAATTATGAAGTTGTCTGGAAAATGGCAGAATGTAGTGGAACAAAAGGGTGAATACATTGTTCAATAAAGTTCTTGGTGAAAATGAAAAATGTGTCTTTTATTTTTACTTTAAAACCGAAGGAACTTTTTGGCCAACCCAATACTTAGGTGTCATCTTTCCAATGTTCAATCGTTACCCAAGCACTGTAAAATCATTAAAATTTGTATACCATCCTCTCCCACAAACTGGGACTTTAATCTGAGCACTACAGGTAGATTCTAACTTCAAAAATTGGTCCTATAATTGTCACTGAAAAAAATCCATTTATAGATTGGGGAAACCAGTTATTGTTTTGTCATTTCAGAGGTTTATAAAATTAACCTTTTAACTAATTAAAAATGATATAATGAATTCTAAACTTCAGCCGACTAAAAATACAAAAGAGGGGGAACTTTTAAGAAACCGAGCCATTATGGGGGCTCATTTGACGAGTGAAGAGAAAAGAATAATTAAAACAGTGTCTCTGATTCAAAGAGGCTCCAGGTCAGTTTTCTCTCTGAATAAACAACGTTTTCTCAGTGGGAGCCTGGTTTGCGAGCAATTAATTTCAAATGGTAGTTTTATATGTTCTGGGAAATGTAAATATCGATACGAGAATTATCTCCCCCTCCTCTTTCACTGTATTTCCTTTCTCCAAGATGGATCATATTGTGGGGTTAGAATTCATACAGGGTTCTCTCTGCTAACCAAGAAAGAGTGGCCTGATGAATGCTCTAAGAGAGCACAGCTTTGGCAGATAAAAAGAATGGCAAGGAAAAAAAGACGACATTGCATCAGACTCAGATTATTTTTCCCTGAGGAAAAGGACAGCTTCAGCCTTCTCTTTTGTGAGCTTTCAGTCTGCCATTACTCTTCTGGGTCTCCACAGAGAAGTAAATAATTTCCAGGTTGCTTTCATTTTGGAAAACAGAAAACACCCTGAGAGGATTTAAAGAAAATAGCCATGCTCATCAGAGATACCCAACTTCATGACTCTTTGCTCTGTGGAATTCTTAGGGAGAGTTTGTCCTTGTAGTGTTTACAGAGATGGAGTTTCTTATGCTGTTTCTGTGGAGCATATATTCATGTTAGGGATTAAGCTCCATGCAAAACACAGAGAAAGAAATGTCTGGTGCATGAATGGGATAGAAACTTTCTTAAAAACACCTTTTCCTTTTCTCTGTATATATTGCTGAAGTACACTTTTTAAAGTTTTTCTTTTTTTTTTTTTTTAAATTTATTTATTTATTTATTTATGGCTGTGCTGGGTCTTCGTTTCTGTGCGAGGGCTTTCTCTAGTTGCGGCGAGCGGGGACCACTCTTCATCGCGGTGCGCGGGACTCTCACTGTCGCGTCCTCTCTTGTTACGGAGCACAGGCTCCAGACGCGCAGGCTCAGTAATTGTGGCTCACGGGCCCAGTTGCTCCGCGGCATGTGGGATCCTCCCAGACCAGGGCTCGAACCCGTGTCCCCTGCATTGGCAGGCAGACTCTCAACCACTGCGCCACCAGGGAAGCCCCTAAAGTTTTTCTTTTAAAATTAGATTCCAGTTGGTTATGAAACTGTCTCTCAAAGGACCATCTTTTTCATATATGTTTCTGTCCAAAGGGTATAATTTCTTGGGTTTGTAGAAGGCTGTTTGGTTCAACACGTATACTACTTCTCTTCTCTGCCCATTATTATGTGTCTTTTCTATTCAAATGTAACTCCTTCTGTTGGTGGTAATTATGGAGACTTGCTCTTATGCTAGTCAGTGGGGGAGATTACAAAGGTGAGCATCGTCCATGACATCAGGAGTTTATAGTCTAGAACTCAGCAGACCAGTACAGTAGCCACTGGCCACATGCAGCTACTGAACACCTGAAGTGCGGCAAGTATGAATAAGAAAGTGAATTTTAAATTTTATTTACTTTAAATTAATTAAAATGTAAAATATCTCAGTTTTTAAAACATTTATTACATGTGGAAATGATAAAAAGATACAGAATCTTAAGATTTATTTCACCTGTTTAGATGGACAGATTTACCAAATAAAAGAACAACATGCCCAGTTAAATTTGAATTTCAGATAAACAAGGAATGATTTTTTAGTACAAGCATATTCCTGTTTTTTATCTGGCAAGTCTACCTGTTTTCTTCACTTCTTTTAATATGACTACTAGAATATTTAAAATTACTTATATGGTTCCCATGATATTTCTGTTGGATAGTATTTCTCCAGAATAAATATTGTTATTCTGACTTCCTAGAATACAAAACTTCATGAAGGCAAGGATTTTATCATTGTGTTTTCTGACATAAATATAGTTGATTTCTCAAACATAAGATTTATAACATGATTTTTCCTGGGAACCAAACTGATGGGTCTTAGAAGAGTTGTTTCAAGCTAGAGGGCAAGGATTTTCAGGCGCTGGGGTTCTCTCCATGACTGCTTGACTTCTGTCAATCCATTGTTCCTTTCCTTTTGTCACTTTCCTTCTCAACCAAGATCCATGCATTATGATTTCAGTAACACGATGGCCAGTACCACTAAACGCATTCACCTTTGGCTCTTCATTGCACCCATCAGGCATAAAGTCAGCCCCAGATTAACCCAAAGATCTGCCCTCCCTGTGTTTGCAGCTAACAGCCCAACCTGACTGTAGAAGGTAGCACAGCAGGCCTCACTGGATATTCTATAAATGTAGAGTCAACAACTGCAAATGGGCATTTAACTTGCTGCATGACTTTTGGTCAATTCCCACCCACATTTTCTGAAAAGACTTTCAAATCCTCTGTTCTCCATAATCCTCAACATTTCTATCCTTTCCATTGCTCTCCAAAGATAGTATTTTCACAGAGAAAATGGAAACTGTTAGATAAGATTGTGATCTCTCATGTTCCCATTTCCAAATGTATCTCTGCCTACACCTGTATCTAATCTATTCTCCTTTCCTGCTGTCTAACAGAGGAACTGTTTGCATCCTCTTGAAAGCCCATCTGCTCACTTGCCCTTTAGATTTGTACACTGTCTCCACCTCTGTCTCCCTACCCATACCCACCACCACTCAATAGGGAGAGTGGCCTGTCCCCATCACTAAACTATGATAGTTCTTGTTCAGATCAACAAGGGCCCCCAGGTCTCTAAATCCAATAGACAGTTTCAGGCTGCTTTTAACTTGACCTCCCTGTGGCATTTGTCACTGCTGAGCATTTCTTACTTTCCTTCACTGTCTGGACACAATCCTTTTCTGCTTTCTTCCTGCCTCCTTGTTGACTTGTTATCTTTGCAGGTTCATCCTTCTCTCTCCTGACTTTAAATTATCTGAATTTTTCAATGCTTGAGTCCTTTTTTCTTTCCAATTGGTACTATGTCCCTAGGCTCTCTCATTATGCCTCTGGCTTCTATTACCACCTATATGCACAAACGTGCAACTGCAGCCCACTCCAGACCCATATTTCCCTTTGACATCTTAGGATTGATGTCTAAAGATCACCTCGAGCTCAATATGCCAAAACTGAATTCATTATTTCTCCCTCTCCCCAAACCTGGTTCTTTTCAAGCGTTATCTGTTGCAATGACCCCTGCCCTCTCACCTTCATAAAGTTCAGACTTGCATTGCAGTCTGACATCTTTCTCAGCCTCCTCCGACGTTTTCCCCAATAAATCTATTGCACATTTAATTCCATCTTAGTGTCTGTTTTTTGGACTAACAAGGTAAACAAAAACCTTTGGAAGATGAAGTAACAAAGAATATAGCTAAGACTGTAATAGATCGCATTGAACTCAGTCCTTTCATTTTCATAAGCAAGAATGTTGAAGCTTAGAAATCCTTAATTGGGATGGAACTGAACAAGACCTGTCATTGTCAACGTCCATATGCATAACCTCTGTTATGCTGCCTCACGTGCTTCACTGCTGGTAAATGTAACATTTCCTCAGAGGTAGACAGTGGTTCTATGCTGAATATGTTTTTAGGCATTTTCAAAGGTTAACTTTAATGTGAACTTTAATGACATATAACATACAGAAAACTACATAAATCATAAGTATCCTTCCCAATGAATTTTCACAAAGTAAACCCACCTACCTAACAACCACCCACAACACAGTATAGAACATCACTCATGCTGCAGAAGACCCCGTGGGCTTCCCTCCAAGTCGGGAGCACTCCTTCCCCTTCAAAGGAAACCGCATCCTAACTGCTAACATCAAAGACTAATTTTTAATTTACCTCAATGAAGTAGCTCAAATCCATAGGTTCACAGTGCCTCAAACAAGTAGCTATGTGTATCTGTAGCAATATACCATAAAACCCCAGAAACCATTCTGTTTACTCTTTCAGTGCTAGAATCAAGATCCTTTCCCTGTCCTGAATTGGTAATAGTTTTTAAGAAACACATGACATCTTTGCCAGAAATTGGGCATGTTCTTTCCCCTGTGTCCCCGTGGAGAAGTTGTTCAACACCTCTAAGATTCATCTTCCTCAGCTGTAAAATGAGGATAATAATATTACATACTAAGATCTAAGATACAATAATCATGGAATAAATAAGTTAATGCATATGAAAGTTATATCATGGTATCTAGAACACAGTATAACTTCAATGAATGCTAGTTTTGTAGGAGTTATTATTAGTAATACTAATATACAAAAGTTCGTACCAGAGCTTTTTAGAAGCAATGTGCTAAATTAGTGACATCTTGTCCAACCTTGTGCAAATGACTTAGTTTTTGAGTGTTTGAATTTCTCCTCTTTTCTAAGGAGACAAAAGGTGAAGAAACAATTAATTAGTTGTTTTGTAAGTGCTGAGCTCTGCAGATGAGAAGCTGAAAGGTGCCTTTTGAATATACAAATTATCCTTTTGTTTCAAAGCACAGCAGTGCAAAGGCAAGTCACTATCCTCTTGAGAGATTGATGGTCTTTTAGGAAGAGTAAAAGTCATAGTAACTTTTGAAATCCCTCAAGAATACTTGGATTACATTCTAAAACAAAAACCTCTATCTCCATTCTAGAAAAAAAAGAACTGCTATATTGAAAAAGTAATCCAAAATTAGTTTCTCCTGAAGTAATGAAGTTAATAGCCATAAAGGCACAGATATATGTACACTGTTATAAATGGTAGGGATTGGGAGGTATGCTACAGATGAGTCAAGAATCCTGAGATCCAGTCTCTTCTTTTCTGCCATCCAGTTGTATGGCTTTGGGCAAATCATCTTACTTTTTTTAGGGCTAAATTTTCTTGCCTGTAAAATGAGTTGTTAGTCCAATAATTTTATAATTCTACTAGGCACACCACTTTTTTTTTTTACTATCGTCCAGTGAAAAATTTGAAACATGTATGTTAATTGTTGATAGAACCAAGATTTTCAGAGGATATAGAATCATATTCAAAACCAAGTCTAAAGACCGAATTCAACTTTGTGTGTGTGTGTGTGTGTGTGTGTGTTGGAGTGGTTCAGACACTGACAGAAAGGAGTTTATAAAAAAGGAAAGAGGATACTGTGGGTGACAAGAGAATGAGTGTTTATAGTATTGAGTCCTAGATTTCTTGTTTCTGAATATAGCTTGAACCTGAGTGCTCTCAGTTTGGAATTCAGACAGGTGGTGTGACACAGTGGAAATAGTACTGAAATAACCATCAAGAATCTGGGTTCTAATAGCTATTCTGTCTGATTAGTAGTGTGATATTTGACATGTCATTTCACCTCCTGGGTATTCTCAGATGTAAAAAAAGAAGTGGTTGGATGTGACGACTCAGGCCCCTTATAGTTCTTAAAGTCTTTGATTTTTTAAGAGGAGAACGAAACAATTTTACTGTGTGGTGTGGGTATTGGGTGGAGTGGCTTTATGCACTTAGGAGTCAATCTGAGGCTTATAATTAGAGAACAGTCCAGGCAAAACTTTGTGCCTTATTTTTTTCAGGACATTTGAGAGATTTATAACTTTAATTTTGTTTCAGTCAGCTATATTCACAGTAATGCTGTATAACAAGCACTGCAAAGTTTGCCAGCTTCTAGCAAAAAATTCATTTATTTCTCACTCATGCCTTTGCAGGTCACCTGAAGTTTGGCTGATGTCGGCTGGACTGGATTCCAGGTTGCAGGTTAGTTTGGGGTGTCTATATGGGACCAGTGGAATATCCTGGGTGTGTGGACTATCTCAGGGCTATGTAGACCTGCAAGAGGGCAAGTCCAATTGCTCAGGTAAATTTCAATTTCTTTTTCTGTCTTCAAATTTTATTTATTTAATTTAGAAATTGAGGTATCATTGTTTATAACATTATATAAGTTTCATGTGTACAACATTATATTTCCACTTTATACACTACAGCACGCTCACCACCAAAAGTTTAGTTTTCATCTGTCACCATACAATTAACCCCCTTTACCCATTTTGCCCTCCCCTCATTCCCCTTCCCCTCTGGTAACCACTAATTTGTTCTCTGTATCTATGTGTTTTTGTTTGGCTTGGTTTGCTCATTTTCATTTTTGTTTTGTTTTTTGCAAATTTTGATTTTTAGGCTGAGGTTGTCTTTGTTCTGTCCCACTGGCCAAAGCAAATTATATGATCAAGTCCAAAGTTAAGGGGCTTAGAAGTATACTCTATTTACCATAAGACCATGGCAAAACTACAGGTGGATAGCACTACTATAGGAGAGCAAAAGGCTTTGGACCAATAATTCAATTTACGACAACTTGATATATGTGTGTGAATATGGGGATGTGTAATAGAACAAGGAAAGCAAAAGAGGATTCTGAGTGGCTTAGGTAAGAGAACCACATACGTTTGAGGAGAAGGATCTAGGTTCTATAACTCAATACCAATTATTGATTAACTTCTGTATACCCGTCTTCTGTATCCGCTGGTGAAGTAGTTTCTTGTACTCTATATTGTTGGCTCAATAATGCTGCTAATGACTTTCTATAGAGAAACTATTTTTATCATGCTCAATAATAGCCTCCACATGGCTAAATATCGCAATCAATTCTCAATTCCCACCATATTTGACCTACCAGTGGCATTTGACATAGTTGAATGCTCTGTCTTCCTGTACACTTTCTCACTTCACTTTACTTCTGCTCATTGGCCAGAGCTTGTCACATGGCTCCCTCCAACTTCAAGGAAAGCTGGAAAAGTAAGGAACCCATGGATATTCAGGGAGCACTGACTGCTTCTGCCACATTTCTGAAGGATTCTCTGAGCCCACTTTATTTCCCTCTCTCGTGACTTTGGGGGTGTGCCTCGTATCTCCTCCATATACTGATGACATTCTCTAATGGTAAGTATTTGCTAAAAGGACACATGAATAAAACGGCCCCAAAGGGAACACAGAAAGGAGGAAAAAAAGAAGTAGTGGACACATAAATGATAGCCTGTCTAAGTAAGAGGCACTATGGTGTTGGCACCACTTACTAGCTGGTGATGTGGGCAAGTTTTTTAACCTCGCTGTGCTTCAGTTATCTGTAAAGATAGGAGTGATAATAATAGCACCTACCTCATAGGATCTTTTGAGGACACAATTAATATACATGAGTTACTTAGAACAGTGCCTGGCACGTGGAAAGTATAATAAGCACTAGCTATAACTATTTCATGAATTGAACAATTAAATTCTAAATAATAGAGAACTGAAACTATAAGTGATAGCAAATTTATAAAATTTTAAATTGTCTCCCATATAAACCCCAGTCTAATGAGGGAGATTCTCATTTTAATATGTTTTATTACCAGGATTATGGAAACACATAAAAAAATAAAAACAGAATGTGTTATTTCTCTGCACATGTGGCACTTTGGCTAGAGGTAATTTTTTTTTCTTTTTTTTTTTTTTGAAAAGCAGAACAAGAGCATTTTGGAAATGGAACAGACCCAATGAGTAGGGGGCACTTAAGATGTGTTTTGTAATTGCACACCATATTGTTTTATCGAAACTTTTCTCATTTAGTGTCAAGGGACCATGATGAGTGTCTTGGGGTCTAAGGGCCTTGTGAGAAGCCTGCAGAGAACTCAGGCCCACCCCTGCTGATGTGGCCCTGTGATGATGGCTTTTCTTCTAAACTGTCAGCAGGAAGGTTTTCTTACTGCCTTCTTTCCCTCTGCATTTCCAGCAAGGAAGAACAGCTGAGGCAAATGAGACAGAATCTTTTTCCAATTACATAGTATGCATATTTCATTTCAGCTGCCGCCTATGAGAAACATGATACTGAGTGAGTTAGTGGTGCTGAGGCAGAACCAGCCTACAAAAGATTTGGGGGGTACATTGTTAAATTTCCAGAAGATTATTTGGGTGAAATAGTTTGGTAGGTTAATTATCAGACTGAAAGGTTTAAGGTATTTAGTTGCTATAGAGGAGAAATTGCAGCCCTAAATACAGTCCCAAATTACTTTTAAAGCACAAAATGGTAAAAACATAAAAATGTGACAAATCATTCTGGCTTTTTAGACTATAATTGTTTTGAAGGGGAGAGGGTAGAGCTTTTAGAGGAGAGGTGATTTACTTGGTGGCACTTAGCTGCTAACTTTTACTTTGAGGAAGGGTATATGTGAATTGACTTTCTTTACTTCACATCATCATTTAACTCTTAACTCTTCATAAATGTTCCTGAGGGAAAAGGCCAAGTTGGAATTTTCCCTGTGCTGAACTAAGTAAAACATCAGCCAAAATTCAAACTAACATTTTTTGAAAAAACATAACTTCTGAACAAGAATCTAAATTAAGTCAGTTATGTTTCCTGTTCCTTTCTCTTTCTCTCTTATGTCTTATTGCTTTGGACCCCTCTCCCTCTCTCTCCCTTGGAAGAATCCTTCCTTATTTCTCTTTCCTTTTTTTTTCTCCTTTCTGTCTCAAACATCCTTTGATAATCTAATCTACAATGGAGCAAATACTATGCAGTGTCCTGGGGAAGGGGCGGTGATGGATGATGGAGAGGGACGAAATGAAAATCTTTTCTCTGTTCCCAAGAAATGCACAGACTTCTGGGGGTCATCCAGGTATAAACATAGTCTTATAATTCAGGTTGCCTAGATTGGGGCTTTTGGTCATGCTAAGGTCTAGAAGATCTCTCCCAAGTCTCCTGATTTAGGGATATAGACCAGTATAAATTCCAGCTCTGTTACTTACTAGTTGGGTGACCTGAGGTAAGTTTCTTGAACTCTTGGAGCCTTAGTCTTTCTGATCTGTAAAATGGGCATGATACTTAGTTGAAGATCATTAATAAGGATGGAATTCAAATACACAGGAAGATGAATGAGCAGCCTACCGCAATAGTAATACTGTAGTAATGCAGGTATAATGAGGGCTTGAAGTAAGGAAGGATGCACAGTACCAAGGGGATGAAGAGGAGGGTGAAGAAATATTAAATTGACAGAACTGGGAGGGCTTAGATACAAGCCGGTTGCAAGGGGGAGTGGAGGAGTCAAAGGTAAGGAGGATTTGGAGGTTTCTGGCTTTGGTCTCAGGTGATGCCATTAACTGGGAATAGAAATTCAGTAAAAATAAAATCTACTTTGGATCTTTGTTTTGAAAGCGCTGCAAAATATTCAAATAGAGATACCCAGAAGGTAATTTGAAACATAAGTCTAGAGAAGTCATCAAATTTCAATACGTATTTGCTAAGCACATAACATGTGCGAGATAATCTGTGAGGCACTGAATGTGGAATGGCTATAGAAAGACTTAATTATTCCTTTGCTTTCCAGTGGAGGAGAAAGATGTAAAATAAATACTAACACAGTGAAATATAGAACTAAAAATATATAGGTTATATTAAGGAAGATCACAAAGTGCTCTGAAAATATCTAGTAGGAGGTGCTAATTTAGATTGGGAGGTTTGGGGAGGTCTCTTTGAGGAGATGTAAGCTGTGACTGACAGTGAATTTGACTTAGTTGAGTGTAATTAACTCCTAGACTGTAACTGCCATGACTTTTCCCCATGGTTGTATGTTGGTGACTATAGCTCTATTTAGTAATCTACATTTTAGCAGAAGGAATCAGTAAGAGGAAGGAGTGCTTCCTATGTACTGCAGGAACATCAGCATAGACTTCATCTTACATCTAATTAATCAGAACTGCATCACATCTCTAGCCCTAGATGGAGGGTGATGAAGGAGAAGAGGTTGGAAATTCAGGTTGGGGCATTTGGCCAGTGGTATCCGCTACATTAAGGAAGAATAATGTCTTCAAAGTTGAGAGAGAAGAAAGTTTCAAGAAGGTGAATTGACAGCAAAATCAAATGTCACGGAGGTGGAGAAAGATGAGCTCTGAAACAAAACTACGGATTTGACATTTAGAAGGGCAGAGACCCTGCCCACTGTGCTCTCCGCTGTATTCCAGACACCTTCTCCAGCGCCTGGGACAGAGAAGGCAATTAATCACTGACTAGGGAAATTAATCTGGCTGCAGTGTATTAGATGTATTGCATGCATAAATGTCTGTATTGATCATCCAGTATAAATTAAATTCTAATTTTCTCTAAGTAAATACTTTCTGGAAAGAGTGAGCGTCTGGAGAGTTATCCTTCATATGTACATCAGAAACCCGTTAGGAGGAATAGACTAGAACTTAAAAAATATTTCCCCAAAGCTCAATGAAACAAGAGAAAGGAACTACCTGGAAGAATTTGCTTACCTCTGTAATTTTAGTAGCTGTTTTTAGTAGGGACAGATGGTTTGTAGATAGGGCAAAGCTGTTTAAGTATCATTAGAGCTATTTATTTTTATGCTCTTTTGTTATAGGAAAGATTCACAGCAGTTTTCTGTCTTATAGAATGGTAGAAAAATTTCTATGAAAGCCATTTATGTTATCAAATGTATTCAATTAATATCTTATATTTGCATGACAGTTTAGAGCTCGCAAAGCACATTTAAATATAACATCTCATTTGATTATCTCAACCATATGGGAGGTTATTAGGGCAAGTGTCATTAACCTCCCCATTTTATCATTAAAAAAAATTCAAGAGATCTTAAGTAATTTACTAAAAAATCACACAGTGCTAAGAGAGTGAACCAGGATTCGAACATGAATTTTAATTCCTAATTCAGTGTTCTATCAGTGGGTAAATAAATTTTTGAAATGCTCCCTTCTCTTTGCAGAGACTGCTAAGAAAAGATGAAAGGGGCCAGACTTTGTATATGGATGAGACTATTAATTGCAAGGCATACTTTACTCAGGGATCCTGTGTTAAGTGGTGTTTATAATGTAGGATGACTACAAGGATAGTTTCCTTTTTCCGTTGGGGAATCATAGTTTTTGGGTCTGCTCTTCATTTGTGGTATTCTTTGCACGTGGTCAAGTATTTATTGTCCATGCATTATTTTAGTTGGAAGTCAGAACAAACTTCACAGAAGAGGTAAGTTATATGTACATGAGGTAACTTGATCTGATTTAAAGCCTGATTAGAATTTACTATCTCAGGATTCAGGATTTAACTCCTCAGGGAACATAGCTTTCCTTGTGGACATTCTGTCTTTCATTCCTATTGTACATTTCTATCTCAGTTTCAAAACTGAGTTTTACCTGATTCCCCTCCTTTCTTCTGGTACATTCTGTGGCTTGCCATATGCAACCAATCCATGCACTTTGAGCCCTTCTGGGGGAAGTGTTGATATGTTTACTTGGATCCTTTAAATTCCCTGCCTCATCTTCCTTGTGACCAATGACAGGATAAGGTACCTATCTTCTCAAAGAGAAAAGCACTAACTATATATCTATTTGTGGTCCATAATTCCAAGGTTTTATTTTGTGAGGAAAAAAGATGAAGAAGAGAAATAACTCACTATTCTGTAAAAGATACTTAAATTGTAAATTACTACCCATTTGATTTGACAAAGCCTAAGTTTGTGGGCCTTGAGGCTGCGAGCAGTTCCGAGCTGCCTGAGAGATAAATGAGAGCTGTTGATCCAGGTGAGCAATGGAGCTGAGGGACTCACTTGTCACCAGGTGACTTTGGAGATTATGACTCTGTGTGCTTGAGAAGCCTTGCAGGTGGATGTGTGCAATAAATCAAAACTAATCATATCCTGGAGAGAACAACAGCTGTGTTTATGCCCTTATGGGGTTATGTTGACCCTCCCTAGTGGGCCTCCTAGAAGTGTTACACTTGAGGACTTGCTAATAGTTTATCTGAAACACGTTTTGAATCCATTTATTAAAGTTTTAAAGATTTATTTTATATCTTTCTTCCAGGGTTCAGGTTTTGGTATTTTCATTCATTCACTCAACAAACCATTCTTAATATTTTCTATGTGCCAGATGCTGGCCAGTGAGATGCAAAGATGAACTAGGCAATGTCTTTATAATTAAGAAACTCACATCTAGTAAAGAAGGTAAAACACATAGACCATGAAAGAAAAAAATGTGGCACAGGAATATTTATTAATAGTATTTTGTGTATTAATATATTTAACAGAAAGAAAAATAAGAGAAGAAACGGAAGGGGTAGGTATGTATAGAAAGAGTAGGCAAAAGAAAGGATCAGTACAGATATAATATACTCACATTCTATATTATTGACAGCTTTCACATGCAGAACACTTTTTTGAAAATAAATGATTGTTTGCAGTGATAGTCAGCTAAAATTATCTAGTCATAAGGAATCAAAAGAACAGTGAATTTGTTTGAAAAGTGTAATTACTGAGGCTTACAAATAAGCAAAACCCAGCAATTATAAACTGATGAATTTGTCTTCATCTAATGTGCTTACCCACATTAGAGTCTTCTGTACAATTTTTGGCACTAGAACTTGAGAATAATATGGAGAGCTTGGAAAGATTCAGAATAAAATTTCAAAAATTTATTAAAACGAGATCCTCAACAGGGACAGTACCAAGTGGCTTGAGGAGGGGGGAATTTAACCCTTCAAGCCCTCAAATAAAGATGCAATGCAAGTAAAACAGTGCCCTCAATATTCACTGCAGCTTCAGAAGTTGACATCCTTGCCAGCCAACCAGATTATTACCCCCAGGGCCCTTACAGATAGAAATTCTAGAGTCTCCAGTTGCTCCTAAATGATAGAAATGAGATTTATGAGGAACATCTATGGGATTTTCAACATCTGCTTCACCCTAAGTACTCAAAAATAATTGTCAAAATGAATGAAGATGAGGATGAGAAGTGACTCAAAGACTGACTTAGCTATTCTTTCTTGTACATCCTTTGTACCTGTTCTGGATTTTAAATAGAACATTATTATGAATTTGTTAATATTGTTAAGAATCCCTCCCCCCACCATCAAAGATGTAAGTTTCTTGATTCAATGTGCAAAATAAAGGATTTGGGGTAGATAGAGTTTTTCCTTACAGAAAAAAATATTAACAGGTTAATTTATAGAACTCTTTTTTTTAAAGGAAAGTAGATTTTCAGTAGTCTGGGATAGTTTTTAGAGGAAAATTTGAGGACCTATTAAGTTTCCTTTCTGCCCTACAGTGTAGGACCATATCTACATGGAAAACTTAATGATATGTGAAAAAATTATAGATTCATGGAATCATAAGAATGAAAGAATCTATTATTTCATCTATTCTCAAGCCATCTGTATTTTCTCCATCCACATATCCTATTGCTTAACTAACAGCAGTCTCTGAAAATTTTCCTTTGTCTACTTTAACGTGTTTTCATTGAGATGCTAGTGCTGGGGGCTGTGGTGGAAGACAAAGATTACTAAGAAATGGTTGCTCTTTACTTTTTAAGGGCATACGACCATGTTGGAAAGAAAACTACGACCTTAAAGGGGCATGAAACCTCAAGCTCATGATTTGTAACAAAATACCTTATTCAATAGTTAATATCTAACCTTTTATTATATTGTGTATCCACATTTCCATTGTTCTCCACTCCCTCCCACATGCAAAGAATGAATTATTTGGGGTTACAGGCTATTTGGCCAGTACAATTTTGTCTGTAAATACTTCCATTTACTCACCCCCCCCCCCACACACACACATCACACTCACGTACACACACACATCACACACATCACACAAACACCCCCCCACACACGCACACACACGCATCACACACACACATCACACACACACATCACACATACATCACACACACATCACACACATCACACACACACATCACACAAACACACCCCCCACACGCACACACACATCGCACACACACACCACACACACATACCACACACACATCACACACACAGCACACACACATCACACACATCACACATACACACCACACACACATCACACACACACATCACACACACATCACACACACACACCACACACACATCACACACACACACCACACACACACACATCACACACACACCACACACACACATCACACACCCCCCCCACACACACACATCACACACACACCCCACACACACATCACACACACACACACCACACGCACATCACACACACATCACACATACACACCACACACACATCACACACACACATCACACACACATCACACACACACATCACACACACACACCACACACACACACATCACACACACACCACACACACACACATCACACACACACACACCCCCCACACACACATCACACACACACCCCACACACACATCACACACACACACCCCACACACACCACACACACACACACACACACACACACACACTTAAAATTTTAACTTATACGACTTTGGAGGTAATTATTTCATGGTGCCTTAATTCTGCATAGTTTTTCTTCACTTAGGAATGCAGTGGTATGTTGAAGTAAAAGCATTTTTTGACTTTCCACAAGGGTGTGGGCTTCTCCCTGGGTTTCCACATTTTCCTTTGTGCCTCCTGTGGAATGGTTTGTGGAGACTGCAAAAAAGCAGAGGCCAACGCCTTACTCCTTTCCCCTCCCCTGCTCCCTTCCAGCTCATCATATTCTTATATAATCCAAGAGAAATCTGCTTTTGGTTAGAATGCAGTTGAGGGAAAAATAAGGGTTTTTTTGTTTTTTTTTTTACTTTAAAATGTTCCAAGTTTGTATGAAAGTTCTGTGGAAGCAACAACTTAAATGGAGGCAGCTGGAAATCATTAAGGGAACTTGCAGCGGACAGTGATTCAAGCAGGTTGGAATTTCCACTCTCTCCCTTTTTATGGTACTTTAAGCAAGTTAGTGTTGCTTTTGAAACTTGAATTAGCCCTCTGACTATGAGAGTTGAAAAATTATTTTATTCCTCTACTTCCTAGAGACCACTTCACTGATTTCAGAGGCTGTTACTGCAAATGAATAAATGAACACATTTGGAACTAACTGGTGCTCGGCAGCAATGCGCCTCATATTTCATGATTATCCTTGCATCTTCCTGGTCTGAGTCTGATTTGAAATGATAACCACTGAGGAACATTATGAACACTTTGTGGCTACTTTCCTAGTCTTATGTGATAACAGAGGTCCCAATTTTTACCTCCCACCTTTCTTCTTTAAGGGTTGTGCCACTTTTAATGACAAATAGTTGCAAATGAGTCATTCCAAGTTCTTTTTTTGCTCCAACTTTCTATGGGTTCAGATGCAAGGCATACTGGGATCTTAGGAGCAAAGGCTGGTGGGTAGAGGCTGAAGTCAGAGCTGAGAAAGTCTTCATGGCTGCAGGCTCTTCCCCATGGGTGTGGCGGGATTGTGGGCGGGTGTTGCTATAAAGAGGTGGAATCTGGTCAGTGGGGCAAAGCAGAGGAAACACAGATGGTGGATAGAATGTGCTGTCAGGCAGGCAGAGCCTAGGAGATTTGTCTATTGGGAAAGTGACCCTGGCTCGTGTCAGGGCATGTGGGACAGAGGGTCCAGGTCCAGATCTCTCTGGGAAAGCAGATTACCATTACACAGTCAAAAAAGAAACTGTTCAGTTTGGGCCATTAGGAGAAATCATGGGGGGGAAGGGGTTAAAGGAGGGAGAAAGCAAACTCAGCCTCAGCTGATACTGAACTCTGGGCAGCAAAGTGAATTCACACTGTTGTTTGCCTGCCTGAGTCTGAGTTGGTGAGGGGCTTGGCTAGAGAAACTGAGGAATCTTTCATGACTTGTCCCTAACTCTTCTTCCCACTGAACCATGTCGATATCAAAAAATTGTGTGCTCTTTTCCTCATTGTTTCTTGGAATACCTATCATGAAGACCAGAAGACAGAACTTATTGGAATTCTGATGTGGCAAATAATCTTGCTATAGTGAACGAGCAAGTCTTCTAGAGAATCATAAGACAGCTTTAATCTTTTCCCCACTTCCTGTTCCAACCTGTTCAGTGGGACAGATTCTTTTCTGGCCCTGCATGAATTCCAGGAAGGGAAACCTTTTGTGCTCTTCTAGCCACCCAAGAGGTTTTATGTTGGTCATTAAAATCCCCACTTCCACGTAATAATAACCTTGATTATTATTTGAAGTTGAGGCATCTCATCTCTTCCAGCTTAGGTCTGTCCGAAAGAAGGCCTGAAGTGGGGAAGGCAGACCTGGTGAGCTCTGTTTCTGATTCTCTACTTCCTGCTTCTGTGCCCTCTCCTCCTTCAGCTTGCTAACTGCAGTTTCTGACCCCTTTGGTGGAGGAGGGGGCTGAGGGAGAGGGAGGAGGTCAGAGGAAAGAAAAGGCATTATTTGATCAGGGCTGAAATGAGCTGATGTCTGTGTTCTCTGCACATGGCAGGTTGTTTTCTTTTTTAAAAAGCTGACACTTTTTCTTGGCAAACTTTAGTGCATTATTTGAAAACTGCCCACCCTCCAACCCCAAATCACTGGGGTATCTAACCTGCAGTTCTTTTGATATACTAGGAAATTCATCATTGTGGCTGCGTGCTTATGTGATGCTCTCCCTCGGTCCATGGGACTCTAGTGGCACACTCCTTTGTTAAGGTTACTATGTTCCTTGAGGTGGTCATCTTGGGCAGTATTTAGAGAACCCCAAGCCTAGCTCTTTGCTCTTGATTCACAGTAAACTCTCACACATACATTGCACCAAGAAACTCTTTTGCTATCTTTCTTGGTGGCAGTCTTTCCTTGTCTTCCGTTAGAATAGAGTTTTTCCATATTCCATTGTCCTCTGTCAGTAGCTGGGGCAGAAGCTTCAGCTCTTTAAATGGTTCCAGTGAAGCCACATTCCTGGGGTTTGAGCTGAGGGAAAGCATCCCCTAACCCTTCCTGCCTGGGAACTGAGTGGGATTCAATACTCACCAACAGCTCTTATACAAAATCTTATTTTAAAATTCCAATTCCTGCAGTCAGGGTTAAAATTTAAAAAAAAAAGAAAAAAAATTTTTACCACCTTTTAGCAAGCCTTGTATAGATGGTATCAAACTTCTCAATGGGTTTAAGAATGTTTAGCACCCATTATCTTGAGGCTTCTGTAAAACAAAAGAGAAAGAATCAATTTTTAAAAAACATGTTGTTAAAACCTTATTCAGACACTAGAGGTATATTGTTTTCCTGGTGGCAGAATTATCCAGAAAGAATGAAAGTTTTCTTTACCCTCTCAGGTTTATTAACTTTGAAGACTTAAAAAAAAATTAACATATTCTCACTATTGTCACAGAAGTCCAAAGTGCTAAACTAAACGTCTGTATATGAATCTATTACTAAGAGGTAATTCTTATTAAGAGTAACAAAACAAAACGCTAGTTTGGCAGAGGTCTTAAAGCCTATAGTTGGGTAGACAAACTATTAGATTGATGAAAGAGATTTTTGCACAAGGACAGTCTACTAATTTGCTGAGCATTGTATCTCAAGGTTAAAAAATCCTGGCTACATTTTAAAGCAGGGAAGATCAATTAGAACATTCATTAGATTCCTATTTACACTTTAATTGTCAACTGCTCATTTGTTGGAACCCTTTTTTAGTCATTAGTGTCTGTCAGTAAGAAATATGTCTTAATTTCGCTTATATTCATTTATTCATCCTTTCATTCAGTCAACAAACATTAATAATGTGCCAAGCACTTGGCCAGCTTTTAAAAATATACTGATGAAAAAGACAAAGCTTACCCTCAAGGACATATTCACCTCAAATTTTCATGTATTCAAAATTAGTATAAAGGCATTAGGTTATACTAACATTAAAAAAAATTACCTTTCACAATAGGAATACAAAAAAGGATTCTAATAAATGTACAACCTAATTGTTCTTTTCTGTGTGTGGTTATTAGCCCATTTATTTTTAGGTTTAAAATAGCCGGGTATGTTTTGTTTGGGCTGCTGTTGGCCTTACATGTGTTGTAGATTGGAGAGCTCTTGAGAATGGACACTATATATCTTCAGCTGCATTCTGTAGGACCACAGGATCCAGGGTCAGTAAATCCGCCACTTTCTGTTCAGGGAAGAAGGAGTCTGCCTCATCATTGAAAGGCAGAGAGTGGAGCCCTTGAATTTCCCAGTTTCTGAACAAAGGAGTTCCTGAGTACAGCGAGTGGTAGGGCTCTTGTAAATGTAAATCTTCAGAGGAAGACTGTAAGCTCTCCAAAATCACCTATATGTTATGGGTAGACTTTAAGTGCCTTCAGATTTTTAGTTTAATGTCTGATTTTCTAGACAAAGAACTCCCTTCCAATTTTTTTGGTGCCTCTGGACAAAATCTGGGCTAGCACTTAGGCCCACCAGACCTGCTGAGTGCATGACCTACACATTTCTGAACACTTAGCAATCAGAAATGTAGCATGAGATTTCTTCTCTTGGAGTATAATTCCAGGGATAAAATTATTTTGCATTAGAGGTTTAATGCTTATTTTTCAGTTTGATCTAGTAGATTTTAAGTACTTTCTTACACCCAGGATAGTACCAAGTATTGTGAAGGATACGAAAGACACATTGACCATAGTCTTCCTCATTAGATGGACACATAACAGTAGAGGCAGCATGTGGTGGCCAGAGAGCCAGTCCAGGTGCCAAGAGGACTGGGAGCCAGTCATTAACTAAATATGTAAACTTAGTCATGTCACTTACTTTCTTTGAGCCTCAGTTTCTTTTCTTTCAACAAATTTTTATTTCACTTGACAAATCTGAAATATTTCAGAAATATATATATATAGAGAGAGAAATGTACAGGGAGTATTATAACAAACATCTACGTATTCACCAATAAAATTTAACAGTTGCTATCCTTGAAGAAAAGGAATAAAATATTACAGAAAGAATTGAAATCTACCCTATCCTATTTTCTCTCCTTTTTATGCCAGAGATTATCAACTTGATATGTGTTCTTGCTACCCAAATTATTGTAATTTTCAAAAACTACATAATACTGTTTATGTATTTTTAGATTTAAATAAATTGTGCCATAGTGTTTGTGTCTATTTTCGCAACTTCTGTTCACTTAACATCATATTGGTAGGATTCTTCCATGTTGATACCAGTAGCTCTATTTATTCTCTTTATATGCTGTACCGTTAAATAAATATACCCCCAAATATCCCTTTCCCTATGTTTAAACATTTAGGTTGTTTCCAATTTTCTACTCTTTAAACCATGCGGTAATGAACATCATTGCATAATGTCTCCTTATGCACATGTCTGAAAGTTTCTCTAGTGCAGAGCTTCCCAAGTTCCCAATTAATGTATCATACCACATTAAAAATGCGCTTAGACTCTGTGTCGGTTCAGGTCCTTGGAGAAGCAGATAGCAAGATGGGATTAGATGTGCAAGAGATACATTTTGGAAAGTGCTTGTGAAAGATAAAGGGGGAAGGAGTAGGATAAGGTTGGGAGAGCCTTTAGGTTTGACACCTGTGAAAGAAGAGAGCAAAGGGAGGGTTGGATTGGAAGCATCTCAGCCACAGCACAGTTCTCAGAAAACATAGGCCAAGCTAGTGGAGACTCCTCAACTAAAGGTTGCTGGTTGGAGGAGCCCAGTGTCAGGTAGGAACATGCCGGCTCTCATACCCCATGCTATACTCAGGCCTGGGGGGCTGGGGGCAGCCAGGGAAAATATGAATCCCAAGGGACACAGCTGGGGCTCTCAGTCAACTAAGTGGCCTGCATAGTTCTCTAGAAGGAGATCTACGGCATGTACCTCAGTGGCCACTACAAACATTTATCACGTCGGTTCACACTGCCTGAGAAACTGAGGCACTAGAGATCTGACCAGTTGTAAGCTCCAAAACCTCTAACTATGGCAGTGTTACTTGGCACTTACTGTTCCTACTAGAATGGATTTCCATTCTCTTATTGGCTCTGGGGATCCCTCTTTCTTTCTCTTGAGGCAGGCTATGTATTGAACAATTTCTTCTTTTGTTCCATTTTATCATACATTTCTACATGGTTAACGGGAATGGTTTTGTTTCCTCAGTCACACGTGTTATTGTAGTAGACCTCATTTTCTTCATCTGTAAAGTGGGAGGTTGGATTCAATGATGTCAGGCCATTTTCTGCTCTATTAATCTGATTCTAATTAGGAAAAAAAAGTGGTCCAGACAAAATGTTAGTGGAGTGATATAGCAAGAGATAATCTAAGAGAAAATCGGACTCTAGGTCTTGAAAGAAAGATGGGATCCGTATGAACTGTACACCATCTACATTTTATAATAGAGGTGTCATGTAAGTTTTACTTTTTTTTTTTTTTTTTTTTTTAGTTGTTTTGTTTGTTTTTTTATACTGCAGGTTCTTATTAGGCATCAATTTTATAGACATCAGTGTATACATGTCAATCCCAATCGCCCAATTCAGCACACCACCATCCCCACCTCACCGCAGTTTTACTTTTCTGTGAAAAACCCTTCTTTGAGGGAAGTGTTCATGGCTTATTCATGTTAGTGACAGCACTTGGGCCGTAAGAGTAAAAAAATAATGTGTATTAGCTAGAGCTTAACAGGAGAATCAAAACAATTGTTCACTATTGAGAGGGGAGTTTAGTTCTATATTTAGAGACATATATTTTACTTTTAATGGTCTGGGTAGGTAGGAAGGGTAGAATTTAGTTTATTGTGGTATGTGTAGATATTAGAGAATTAAGGCTTAAGCAGTAATGGAAAAAAAAGATAGAACTTGGACCAGGAATTTAGGGTGAGATGACCTTAACTTCATTTTGGAATAGTGAGTAAAATAGAATTCTTCTGACAAAGTTATTAAAATGTGGACAAATAATTGATTTCTTTAAAAAATAGAATGCTCAAGCTGTCAATGATGGCAATAACCTACAGGTCTTTCTATTATGGCTCATCAGGTCATTCTCTGACAACAGTGAATAATATCATGAGAAAGGAGGTACATGGTCCTAGATTGACCACATCATAGAACGCCTGATTTACAAACCTTACCATTCTCGTTCAATCAGATGCCACAGAGGCACATTTGGACTTTCTTCGTGATTAGAATTGCTCCTTACTCAACGGGTCTTTTTAAAACTGCATTTCCTTTGTTCAGCTGAATCACAATGTTTTTCCATCAGTAAATGTACTGAACTTTAAAGAGTCCAGTTTTCTCGTTTAGTAATTGTAGCACTGGTGTTAATGTCCGTATAAGTCTTGTGGTGATAACCAAAGCAAGAGGTGGCTTCTCTTTCAGTTGAGTTCACATGCATTTGAGTCAGTTGATTTAGGGTTCTGGGATTTCCTATTCTTCCCTAGTATTTATGAATTCAACTTCCATTTTCAGATTTCCAAAGGCCACTTGAGGGTTTAAGTAATGCCTTTAATTATAACTTAAAGTATAGGCAATTGCATTTCATGAAGCTAACAATTATCCAGAGTATATTATTAGAGAGTGAGTTTTTGAAGTCTGCATAGTTTGTGAAAACCCATCAGAATAACTGGGGGAGAAAAGAGACAAACTAGATTGGAACAATGAAGTTTGAAAACAACTTTGATTGTGTCTGGAGTTTACATGGTAATGAGTCCTAAATCTCAGGCATTAGGGTTCTTTGTAAAAATCCTTGCAGTCTCTCCTGTTTGCCCTTATTCAGAAATAGAAATGTTGGCAATGTTTTCATCAGCTTTTAAAATATAAACACTGATGTGGCAGTTGACTATGCTTTTCAGACTTCACTTTATGTAATTCTTAAAATTTCCCTGTGACATAGGTGATAATGCTCCCTCGAGAATGCATCCTAAGAGGAGATGAGCAATTTGCCCGAAATCACATACTTATGAAGTAGCAACACTGAACTGCAACCCAGATCTTCCGCTCTAGCATCGAAACTAAAAAGCCCATTATATGATCAAGTGACTAGAATGGTAGAGCAATTTTTCAGTCCTGAGGCATTTTTCAGGTGATTTTTACAAATTTGAGTAAGTAAATACTCTTAAGAATGATACTGAAAAATAAATACGTAGATTTAAGAATCAATGCTAACTTTTTCTTTTAAACCAGCCTGGCCCATTTTTCTAGTCACGCTCACACGTTCCAACACCCTAAGGATGATGAGTCTGGTGTAAAGGAGAGAAGATGTTTCTGGAGTCAGATATGGTTTGAATTCTAACCTTCATTTATTAGTTGTATAACTAAGCTCTTTGGTTTACTTACTTGTAAAATGGTAAAAATAATAGCAACCTTAACAGGGTTTTTAGGAATAAATGAATGAGACAGTATTTGTAAAGTGCCTGCCATTCTAGGCACTAAAAAATGATGGCCATTCTATTTATAGTAGAGCCAAGTGGGGCATTATTTCAACTTAGAACATCTTACCCCTTTCAGAAGGTAGTTTTAGAATATATCAAGGTGGGTTTGTGATAATTTAAGTGACTCAAACAGACTACATTTTCCTGGATTTTCAATATAGTGGCTTTCTAGCTGTATTTTTACTTAAAAATCTACAATAGGGAATGGAAAATTCATAGCCCTTTTAAAAGTGTTTCTTATACTTCCATGGACCCTTTAAATTCATAGCTTGTCTTAGCCTTTTATCCTGTTCTATACATTTCCCTTTGAGTAAAAGTAGCAGCATGTTTTCCAAACTCAAAGGTTGTTATAAGTCAAAACAACCTTCCAGTTAAGTTTGTGCCCACCTGAGATGTTAGCCTGATCTATTGACCATGGTCTCTCTGAATGGAATAGCATGAGACTAGCGCTTAAGTGTCTTAAAAGTGGCATTTTTATCTCCTCCTCAGTAGAAATTTGCAGTGAACACCCCTGGTGGTGGTAGTTCTAATGTCCCTTCTTTCATCAGATAACTTAGCTGCACACTGTAGTGTGTGGGATGAAGATCGAATCTGCTGGATCTCAGTCCTTCCTCGTCCTTTCCTCCTTCCCCACCTTCTCCTCCTCCTCCTCCACCGTCTCACCATATCTCTACTTGTTTTGTGTCTACTTCTACATTGGGTGATGTTTCTAAAACAGGCCTGAGGACTTGTTAGTATGCTAGGCAGCTGGTCAATTTTCAGGAGCAGTAGGAAACAGGTGTCTTTTCCACTCCTTAGAAAATATAAAAGAAAAAGCATAGGTTACTTTAGAGCTGATGCCTTTAACTATGATGATTTTATGGCTAAAATCAACCAAGATTTATTTAGCACTTACTATGTGCCAGACACAATGTATTTTGCATCATTTCACACATTTCTTATAACAACCTTACTGTGGCCCAAAATGTGTCCCCCTAAAGTTCATATGTTGAAGCCCTAAGCCCCTATGTGACTGGATTCGGAGATGGGACCTTTACAGAAGTAATTAAGGTTAAATAGGGTCATAAGCGTAGAGCCCTGGTATGATGGGATTAGTGCCTTTAGAAGAAGAGACATCACAACTCTCTCTCTGTCTACCTCGTGAAGAGGTGCAGTCTGCAAACCAGGAAGGGAGCCCTCACCAGAAACAACCTCTGCGAGACCTTGGGATCTTGGACATCGAGCCTCTGGAACTGTGAAAAAATCAGTTTCTGTTGTTTAAGCCACCCAGTCAATGGTATTTTTTTATGGCAGCCTGAGATGACTAATACAAACCTTAATGGTATCTCCTTTTTATAGATGAGAAAACCAAGGCTTAGATTACCAAATTAAGGAATTCTGATGGTGTTCTAAGCCTGTTTGCAATCTCCTTGTTCTTTCCAGCTCAGGGTGAGATTTGGGGGGCTACTTTATAATTGTTTTCTCCAACCACAAGCCTGCTTCCATTTCTCCCTCCTATTTTTCTCATCTTTCTTAAAAGTTATTCTCTCTCTGTACTCAAACCCTCTTGATTTTCTGGTTCCTTCAGAAACTCCATCTCGCACCCATATGAAAGCATTTTGTTATTGCCTGGTGTCCTCTCTCATCTCTTCAAAATGTTTTCTGAAAACCATTTCCTCTCTTGACACTGAAGTTTTCTCTCACTTATCAAGCGTGTCTTTCCCCTATCTCTATTATAATGTTGTTTCCTCAGCATTTCCACTTGGATAAACATCTCCTGAGAGACGATGTTTGCCTGTTTTTTTTTCATCTTTGGTAAGGTTGTTCATAATCTGAAGGCAAAGAGTAATATAAAAACTAGGCTGATAATTTGTCATTTTCCTAAGTCAAGATTTAGTGATTCAACCTCCACTTACTATGCATTTCTTAAAGAGCTTAAAGATGATTTATTCTGTTATTTTAAAAAGGCATCCTATCTATTGCTCTCCTATTTCAATTATAAAGTAGTCTTTTGAAGTTTTGCATTCTCCACCCATGGGCGTACAGATGTCTCCGTAGCTTCTAGAGCTGCCAATATCAAGGCACATAGTAATGAACAACAGACACACTTTTAGTCTTGAATACCCAGGGCCATCCTACTGTTTATATTACTCATCTCTCTCATGTAAGAGAAAAATAAAGATATTCCCCATAGATCTTCCATCTCACCAATTTTGTTAGTCATCCTTGCTCTCCTACTCCCTTACCTAAACATGTAATAAATCATCAGGTCCTAGAGATATGACTTCTTAAAGGCAGCATCTCTTGCAGTTGGTCTTCTTGTCTCCAGCCCCCTGCCACTATTTCAGGCCCTCTTATTGCTACCTTGCTGTTCTCCTCTTGCTTATAACTCTTCTGTGACTTCCTGTTGAACAGTGGATAACATATATACGCAGCAGGGCACCCATGGTCATTCAGGCTTTAATTCTTAATCTATAAATTCAATCTTATAACCTACCTTTCCCCAACCCCATCCTCTGCTTGGAAATTTTGAACAATTGATTCATTCTGCATGCATTGCCAGCTATGTGGCAGACACTCTGCTAGACGCTGGGGATACAATGGTGATCAGGAGAGAGATGGTCTTGTCCTCTTGGAACGTGCAATCTACAGGGAATATAGAAAGGTCTGCAGGAGGTTACTCTAGAGTATGTTAAGCTTTACAGTAGGGAAGTTATGGCATGCACTCAGGGAACATGGGAGTGACATCTAACTCAGACTTAGGGAGGTCATAGAAGTCTGTTATATCCAAGTTAAGACCTAAAGGCTGAGAAGGTGTTATTCAGATTCAAGGTTTGGGAGTTGAGGGCAAGGAGAAACTGCTTTAGGCAGAGAGAGCATCATTTGCAAAGGTGAGAAAGAGCAGATTATTCCTATTCACAGAACAAAAAGTAGATCATTGTGGCTAGAGCAGAAGTGGCCCAGGGAGCTGTGTTGGAAAATGAGGCTGGAGAGGTAAATTTCTTTAACAGTCAGGCTCTGTTAGGCCATTGCTGATGCTGTTCCCTCTGCTTGAAATGACCTGGCAGCCTCCTACTCACTCTTACACTCAGCTTAACCATCATCTTCTCTGTAAAGTGTTTCCTGGTCTTGCCCAGTGATACAATTTTTATCTAGCATAAACTTGGGTTTATCACTCATATCACTGTATCTCTCTCTCCTACTAGAAGATCAACTCCTGAAGGGCAGAGGTGATATTTATTTATCTTTATATCCCCCTGTGTTTAGCAGAGGGCCTATTATAAAGTAGATGCTCAATCTGGAGCATTTGCTAATGTCATACTTTGGAGAAGTACCCTATTTTTCCCATGGGTAATAGAACATTTGGTTCGTTCAAGCCTTGGGCTTGGGGCTATCTACGTGTATATCACCTTACTTTAATATATCCATTGATATATGGAGTTAGGAAACCGCTCAACAGAGTCATGTCTGTTTGATTTTACAAATTGATATAAAAATCAGGTGTGACTTACAGGAGGAGCACTTCAAATCTGCTTTGATCAGCACTCCAAATCTGCTTTGAGGATTGAGTTTTTAAAAAAATCTTATTGAAGTATAGTTGATTTAAAATGTGTTAATTTCTTTTGTACAGCAAAGTAACTGTTATATATATATATATATATATATATATTTATATATTCTTTTTCATATTCTTTTCCAATATGGTTTGTCACAGGATGTTGAATATAGTTCCCTGTGCTATACAGTAAGGCCTTGTTGTTTATCCATCCTGCATATAATAGTTTGCCTCTGCTAATCCCAAACTCCCAACCCTTCCCTCCTGATTCCCTCTCCCTCTTGGCAACCACAAATCTGTTCTCTATATCTGTGAGTTTGTTTTTGTTTCATAGATAGGTTCATTTGTGCCATAGTTTAGATTCCACGTATAAGTGATATCATATGATATTTGTCTTTCTCTTTCTGACTTACTTCACTTTGTATGGTAAACTCTAGTTGTATCCATGTTGCTGTAAATGGCATTATTTCATTCTTTTTGACGGCTGATGATTAATATTCCATTGTATATACATACAACATCTTCTTTAGAGGATCGAGTTTTTTTTGAGGATTGAATGAACAAAGTTTGGGGGAGAAGGGTGCATGTTGAGTGTCTTCTTTGCTGAGGGTCAAGTGTTGAAAAACCTCCTTCAGGTTTCTTCCTGGTAGTTGCTACCAGAATCCATCCTGACCTCACTCTCTTGGTAGCAGCCTTAGATCCAAGAAAAGTGGTAACGTGAGTAAAATTGAAGAGCTGTGTCACAAGCATCCAAGCCAGTCTTGGCATGAAGTGCCCTTAACTGGGCATAAAATCAAAGGGACACTCTATTACCTTCACACTTAGGTGAATGCCATGGCTGGGTCTAACAGACAGAGCCCTGCCCCTCTGTTGAGGGCAGTGAGCAGGCTATGGGGTTTGGGCACAGGAGTGGGTGTGGTCCACCTGGGGATTTTTCAGTTTTTATCAGTAAGCCTCCAGGTTAATGGTGGTAACAACTGAGACACCAGGGGCAGCGGGGGCAAATGCCTCATCAGAAATGTGTCCCTGTGGGACCACTGGGTCATTCAGCTCACCTGGATAGCTGTTCAATCCTTTATTTAGTCAAGAATATTAATTGAGGATCTACTATATGCTGGGTACGTCTCTAAGTGTTTAGGATATAAAAGTAAAAAGGCAGGGAAAATGTTTGCCAACATGAAGCTCATTTCCTAGAAATAAATGCATATACAGTATCATTTCAGGTAAAAATGAGGAATTGGGGTGTGATTAAGAGTGTGAGTATTGGGGGGGCTTATCTGAGACAGGATGTTCAGGGAACACCTTTCTGAGGGAGGGACATTGAGCAGAAAATGAAATGGAGTGAGAGTGTGAACCACTTGGCCATGTGGGTAAGAGCACACACCACAGGAAAAGCGGCATGAGACATGAGGAGGGAACTAGTTTGCCATATTGAGGAGCATCGTGAGAGCCTGAGGGCTGAGAGAACAAGGGGGAAGGTAGTGGGAGGTCATTCTGCTGAAGACAACGGATCCTGAAATACTGTGCAGATATGGAAACCATTGGCAGGTTTTGAGATTCGTGTTTCTAGACAATCGCTGGCGCTGTAATTGAGGGTGGCAGGGGTAGGAAGCTTGCAGTAGTCCAGAAAAGAGAGCCACTCATGTTGGTAGCTGTGGAGATGGTGAAAAGTGGCTGGATTTAAGATAAACTCTAAAAGTGGGACCAACAGGATTGGATAAGGGGTGTGAGGAAAAAGAAGAATCAAGATACATGGTGAGAGTAAAAGAGGTATCCCTGTAGGACTGTGACCTTTTGGGGGGTGCCTCTTAGATGACATTTCTACTCATTTTTAACTGAGCATCCAAGAATGAATGTCTTCTCTGCTCTTTGAGCCATGATCAGTGGGTCTCTGCCTAAGAGCCCAGTCCTGACGTGCTAATCTTCAGCTCCTCTAGCTTCTAGCACATACAGCTTCTGGGGCGCATTTCCAGGAGCCAGCACCAAGGGCAACCAACTTTTACTTCTAGGATGTTATACATACAAAGGTTAGTAGAACCCTGGAGAAAGAAGAACTTCTTGCTTGTTTAGGAAAGCAGGAAGTCATGGTTGCTATGCTTTGGGGTATAGCTGTTTTTTTCTCAAGGTGGTGAAACCTGGACTTAGTGTTTCCACAGTATTGCACATATGCACCGGAAAGTGCCCCAGATGGGTGAGGTATAAGGCAGTGAGCGGAGAAAGCTTTAAAATACAAAACAAAAAAAAAACAAAACCCTTTGGCATATGGCAACAGAACTTGGCAGAAAATCGCCAGTCTTCTGAGTATGTTGGCCTTAATGAGAAACCCAGATGCTCTTTTTTTCCCCCTTTTCCCAGAATATATTTAAAGGTTTTGAGTGTTCATGGTGCCTTCCAAATATGCTCTTCTTTTTCCATGAGCTTACAGCTACCAGCCCTAATGTTTTCCTCTCTCCTGGACATGCAGGCTTAACTCAAAGTAGAGGACTTGGTATAAAGCTTCATATTTCTATATGTTAAGACTGAATTGTTGAGTTGGAGTAGGATACTGTTCACATTATCCCCATCTGCCTCCTCTACCCAGCACCAAGGGGAGAGTTCCAGGCAGAAGCACTCAATCGTTGACTGGTTTTGAGGACAGAGGAAACAGCAGCCATTTAGCCTCTTCACCTGGGTTACAATGGACTGTGCTTGTGGATGAACCATATCTTTAATTATTTCATGGTCAAGATTATACATAAACCTCCCCATTCTCGATTTGATTCTTACTTTTAAGATTGATCTTTCTAATGGCATGCAATTGGTTATAGACCAACACAAAATTATAACAAGTAATAGAAACAGGTTCTTGGTTCATTTTACTTGAAGGTTCATGTGTGTATGTGTGTATGGAGTGGTGGTGAGGAATATTGGCGATGGGATTTTTTTCCTAATATGGTTTCAAAGCAAATCAATATAAGAAGCTTAGACATCCGTGAATGTTTCACTCCTGAATGTCTTCTTTGGAGATTTTCATTGCTTTGCTAGTTGCATTAGTTATCTATTGCTGTGTAACAACTTGCCCCCAAAACTTAGAGGCTTAAAACAACAAACATTTATAGTCTCATAGTTTCTGTGAGCCACAAATTCTCGCAATGCTACAATCGAGGTGTTGGCTGGGGCTCTTAAGTCATTCCAAGGCTTGACTTGGGGATAATCAATTTCCAAGCTCACTCACATGGTTATTGGCATGGTCATGATGGCTGCTGGCTGGAGATATCAGTTCCCTGCCATATGGGTTTCTCTACAGGGCCGTTCACAATATGACCACAATATGGCCCTAGATCAAGCACTCCGAGAAAGAGTGAGAGGTGGCAAGCAAGATGGAAGTCACATTCTTTCTGTAACCTAATCTTGGCAGGTGATATCCCGTCACTTTTCCTGTACTCTATTCATTAGAATCACTAAGTCTGGCCCACAATCAAGGGGAAAGGATAACACCAGGGCATGAATATTAGGAGGTGGGGATTATTGGGAGCTGTTACAGAATCTCCCTACCACATTAATTTATTAATTCACAAGCAAATATTTATTAAAGACCACTGTATGGAAAGCCTCGCTCTATGGACTGTGGTTTCAGAAGGATCTCAAATGCAAACAGTGTGCAGTGTGCTTTGTTCTATCTAAGAAGAAAGTTTTATACTTTAAAAATAGCCTGCAATAACATGTCAGTATATGTTAAGTGCTCCGAGAGTTATGGAGGTGGAAGAACTCACTGTGGAGACAATTTAGGAGCTGTGTCTGATCTAAGAGAGAGACAGGTTCCCATCTGACTCAGCGGCTGCCAAGTGAGACGCATTAAAGGATGACTACCAGAGATCCATTTGGAACCAAACATGACAAACTAAATAGCTTTATTTCTTTCCCAGGATTTTTCAGCACTCTCTCGTAGTCTGCTCCAACAATTCTCTTCCATTCCACCCCACCTCCCCCGCTAGGGTGGGAGCAAAGGAGAGAAAAGATGAGGATATTAGGACTTGTAGTTCTTAACAGTGTGACTTTTTTCTGATTTTGTTTCTGGTCATTTTCTGAGACAATTTGCTATGGAGTTCCTGTGCATCTTAACTGTTTGTAACTGGAAAATAAATGATGATTGGAATCGTGTGGGGTTTTTTTTGTTTGTTTGTTTGTTCGCTTGCTTGTTTTGCTTTTAGAAAGTCTGTCTAGGGCTAGCCTCTCGTTTTTGTCAAGGAGGAAACAAGGTCCTGAGAAGTTCAATGACTTCGCTCATGTTCTCCAGCTTCCAAACCACTGCTCTTTCCAGGAAGTCCTGCTGTCTTCTACCTAATGTGCAAACACAGTAGACTCTACCTAGATTTTTTTTTTAATCCATCACATTAGATGTCACTGCAAGGCCAGTGACAAGGGTTGTCCTTATATCATATATGAGTAGCCACGTCAGTTTTGGAGGTGACTCTTTTATTTGCTTGTACCAAATGGTATTTGTAGTTTTTTTAAAGCATGATACATACTAAATACCATTTATTTCATTGAGATGTAGGCCTCCTCTTTCAATGGACTACTCAAAAAAGAAATATTACTAAAATTCATTTTAGTAATATCTGCTTGCCACAGTGGACACAAGGAAGCATTAGAATTATATGAAATTGAAATGATATTTGAATATGAGTTTCAAAAGAAAACTGTTTTGCATTTCATAATGATAGAAATTCACAGAGACAATCTAATATGGAACACTTTCTTAAGCAGTTGTGAGTTTCTAAGTTTCATATACCAAAATGCCACTCTAGGGGAAAAAACTCAAACTTTTTAATTGGAGATTTAAGAAAGAGAGTCTTTATTAAATCTAGATTTACATATGAGTTTAAAACAATAAAGCTTCTTATCTCAGTTCCTGAACTTCATGTGTATTTTCCCCAAGATGTCTTCCAGACATGGAGAGGAAATGAAATAGCATCACCTCTTAACTATTCCTTTATCCCCTCTGCACTTTCTTTTTCTCCTCCTTAATTTTAAGAATTTATAGTGCTATGCTGAACTTTCATAAACTGTAATATTCCTGCAAAAAGTGATAACAACCATGTTAGATGCTGTGATTTTTTTTTTAATAAAACTGATATACCATCTCTCCCTAACAGAAATCTCAAACCCAAAATTAAATACAGTTAAATATTACAGATGATGTTGATATCTGTATCATTACTTTGTGAAGACAAAATATTTTAGAAGAGTAATGGTGGGTTCAATTTTGCTGTGACAGAGTGATCTCCGGTGAAACTGTCAAGTGAAACAGATAACTTAAAATTAAATAAAGACTTGTGGCTGGTTGTACTGACTTATGAAACAACAAAACCCTTTATGAGTACCTATTAGGAAAGATCTTAAGCATTTTCACGGTCTTTATAGCATGGGATGTTTTCAAAGGTATATTATCTATTGCAGCCCTCGACTTTATTTTCAGATATGGTTATCTTCTCCATTTCACAGAAGAGGAAACCTGACATCAGAAAGATAACATGACTTACCCACGGTCACACAGTCACTGGAATTGGATTCGAGGTTTCCTGAGTCCAAGGCCAGTACTTTGTCACTTTCATACTTTTTTTTTTTTTTTGGCTGTGTTGGGTCTTTGTTGCTGTGCGCAGGCTTCCTCTAGTTGTGGCGAGCGGGGGCTACTCTTTGTTGCGGTGCACAGGCTTCTCATTGCGGTGGCTTCTCTTGTTGCGGAGCACGGGCTCTAGGCGTGCGGGCTTCAGTAGTTGTGGCACGCAGGCTCAGTTGTTGCAGCTTGCGGGCTCTAGAGTGCAGGCTCAGCAGTTGTGGTGCACGGGCTTAGTTGCTCCGCAGCATGTGGGATCTTCCCTGGCCAGCGCTCGAACCCATGTCCCCTGCATTGGCGGGCAGATTCTTAACCACTGTGCTACCAGGGAAGTCCCATTTTCATACTTTTGAGAATGTAATGGGGGCATCAAAATGCAAGAAATATACAACAAGTACTCCCCCACAAATACACAAGGGAACAAACACAAACACAGACTAAGCCAAGTGTTCTTTCCATGCCCAGCCCTTCCAGACAGTTGCTGTCCCTTCATCTCACCCTATTCTTCCATTTCTGTGATTTTGCTATCTTTTTTTCTTTAGATTGGACTGTCCTTTATCTTCTCTGTCTATTGAAATCCTAAGTACTGTTTATGGTGCATCTCAGATATCGTTCTTTATTTGGGTAGTCCTTCTTGATTTGAATGGAGTGTTCCCCTCCTTAACCTAGACCCCTCCAAACAACGTCATTTATACATGACTTTGGATGCTTTATCATATGGTGACTTGCGTTAGAATTACTCATGTTCATATCTGTCTATGCTTAGGAGGGTCAACTTCATAAGAGCAGAGAACATGGTTTATTTTTTCTGGGCCTTACTGTGACTTGTACATAGAAGGGACTAGGTGTATATGAGATGAGTTGAAATATCTGTATAAGGTTTTTATGCCAATTACAATGCAGGAGATGAAGAGCTTACTTCCCCTGCCTGGGCAGTAGCATTCTGAACTCCTTTGGATGATCAGGTGGAAATTACTGGACAGAGGGGGAATGGAAGACAGCAGTGAGAGAATCGCTTGTGACAGGTGATGGTAGTAAGAGAGTGGTGGAGAGAAGGGGAGACTGAGGTTTCCCTTTAGAAATACTCACCCCCTTTCTATTGCCTGCTCTAATATGTATCTTTCCTGCTAGAATGGAAACTCCATGAGATCATTCCTTGCTGTATCCTCAGTGCCTAGCAGAGTGCAGGGATAGAGGAAATGCTTATAAATATTTGTTGACTGAATGACTGATGCGTGACAGTTGAGACTCTCACAATAAGAGTAGAAAAGGGGAACACATGTCATGTACAGATTGTTTATTCACTGATGATGGTCTGTGTGTAAAGTGTTTTGATTTTTTAGTGTGTATTTTGGGTATTTGGATGGCTTATGCCTTTTGTAAATTTTGTATTTTTTCCCCTTCCATATGCCTTTCTGTTTTCAGTTACCTTTCTGCACTGCCAAAACAAAATAAATCCAACAGCTGCCTCTACTTGAGTTTCCTTTAGTATTGTTTTCTGATCTCCCATCTCCTTTAAATACATCCTAAGTACGTTTTTTTTTCTGGGGGAGGCAAGAATCTGCAGAGAAAGCAGACAAGTCTATCAATCTTGTCTCAGCACAAAAATTTACTCTTAAAAGACTAGCAGTGGAACTCACGTACCTCCATTTTTTCACAAAGATTCGTCGCATGTTAAGTATCTTCTTCAACACCATTCTAATTATTCATTATTTTCTCAGTTTAAAATAAAACCGGTAGGGAGATTTTCCTCCTGGGAATAGATATTAATTAGACTCATCTAATTTTTTTTTAAAAGAGAAGCTCCCTAAATCTAGGTGGGAAGTTTTATTTAAAATATTCTAGATGAGAGTGATTTATATATATTTAAATAAGGCTAATTTAAACACTTTAATATGTACTCTCTCAAGGGAAATGAAACTTCAGCATATGTGACTTTCATTAGTGACTTTACCATAGAGATATAAGCCAAAATACTTAATAGGGAAAATTTAATGATTAATTAATTGATCCTCATATTGTTTGCTAATGGGTGGTACATACTCATGAAACCCATCTTTTGTGTATTTTCTGAATTGCTCTCTTAGTGAAAAGGCAAGATGTTAGAGTAGATCAGGCTAGGTCTCAATTTCCTCAGATCATGAAAAGTGAAGAAAACTGTAATTAGATGTCAAGCTAAAGCATCATTTTATGTAGGAACTCAGGATGAGGTCATCTTTGATACAATAATTATAATAATAAAATCAATCTAATGTATATGTGCAAGGAAATTAGTTAAATCATAAGAAGGCAGCCCTATGGTATCTTGTTGACTGATTATGTTTTCATCTAGTAAATCAATGTTTCCTGATATTTAGGATCAGCACAGAAACACAATTGCAAAGGGAGCCTGAAATTTCATAAGGTTTGATTCATTCTTTCATTGCATTTTTGTTAGCTTTTTAAGGTGGATAATGAAGTACACTCAAGGGCAATTCATGTATTACATGTCGTTTTTGTATTTGTTTAGCTTAAGAAAAGGGTTTCAAGTACCACCTGTGCCAAATATATTCTGACAACTCCCAAACTTCATGTCAGGGCTGGATGTTCTCCTGTATTCCAGACTTGTACATCCACAGTGCACTTGACAAATCCACGTTACGTATAATAGACATCTCCAACTTCACATGTCTCAGTTGGAACTCCTGATCTATCCCACCCCCACCCCTGTTTCCCTCACAGTCTCTTTCATCTTAGTTAATGACAACATCATCATTCCAGTTGCTCAGGCCAGAAACTTGGGAGTTATCCTTGCTCTTTCCCTTTCCCTCACACTCAATTCGTCAGGTTTCAGAATGCACATGGAATCTGACCATTTCTTACCACCTCATTTTACCACTCGGGTCTGGGCCTCTAACATTTCTTGCCTGGATTTATGGGAAGAGCCTTTGAGTAGTCTCTCTGCTTTAATCTTTGCCCCCCTGCAGTCTGTTCTGAACACAGCAGCCAGACCGATCCTTTAAAAATAAAGATACACCACTCCTCTGCTAAAAAACTCAAGGAGTTCTCCATTTCAATCAGAGTAAATGCGAAGGTTCTTAAAATGCTGCTGAAGCTCTACAAGATCTGCCCTTCCATAACCTCCCTGAACTTGTCTCCAACTACACTCTATCTGGTTCACAAAGCGTCAGCCACACTGGCCTCTTTGCTGTTCCTGGAAAAGGCCTCTGCCTGAAAAATTCTTTCCCAGATACCCACATGGCTCATTTCCTCTCCTCCTTCAAGTCTTTCTTCAAATGGCATCTTCTTAACGAGGTCTTCCCTAATGCCTTTTGAAAATGACCATCCTGCGCTTCTAGAGTGGAAAGAGCACATCTTGCATTCATATCCACGGGTTCTCTTCATGTTCTGGACAATGGGTTTATTCTCTTTAGGTCTCAGCTTCCCACTATAAATTTAGGGGTTTAGGCAAAATGTCCTATAAAGCTCTTTGGGCTCTAAAATTTTTTAAATTCTATGACCAATTTGACACTGATAAACTAGTTATACTTGGGCTTGAAAATCTATCATCAGTGAAAGATACAGACTCCATTTTCCTGGAAGCTCAGCTCCTACAGGAAATATTAAAATATTAAAATGTGACATGGGATGCTTTGTAAGGTAACTGTTACACTTCCGAAATAAGTCTTATTAAAATCCCTTTTGTTTTTGCTGGTCCCAGTTCGCTTTGGCTCACTAAATCATCGGGAGGCCTTGAAAAAGGAAATTGAATTCTCTGGGCCTTGGTTTTCTCATCTGTAGAATGAGGCTATTGTGCTAGATGATCTCCAAGTTCTCTTCCAGGTTTAGAATTCTCCCTTTATGGGAGGAAATCACACACTTTTCCCCTTAGTCATGACTCATCATCTAGTTGTATAAAATATTCATAGGCAAGTTGGTGACTGGAGATATAACTCCTTTGGCTTTGTGTAGTGTGGTGCCATTCCCGTTGAATGTAATTGTAGGGATTTCTTTTTCTAGTTCTCTTCATGTGCCTAGCCATCCTACAGAGGCGTCAGAGTTTAGATTAGAGTGAGTGTGGCTCCAGGGTACATACCTGTACATTTATTTTCAGTGTTAGATAATTATGCAAAAAAACCAAAGTAGAATGCATAAAGACAACAGCTTTTTTGTCTCCGAGTGTCTGAAAACTTCTTGTTATTGAGTTTTGTTATGTCTGACCATAATGATCAGAAGATTGTAGGTATATGAATATTTGAATGTAAATATTCACAGTGTGTTTGGAGGGAAGGTTCCTTTCTGGTCTAATGTGCTCAATGCTTTCAACTCTGAGAAAGATCAGTTTTATGTTTTCCTTTACAAAGGATACTAGTGAATAATAACCAATTTAAATTATCAAGTTAATGAGTCATTTTTTCTTTGTGAACTCTACTTAAACATAGTTATTAAACTATAACCTTCATCAGTAAAGACTATTTCTGTATGGAATTAAGGCAAATGATTTTTGTAAGCAGTATCTTCTAGGTGTGTGAATACTTACAGCTTCTGGGGTATGATTATGTGACTAACCAGAAGGATTGTACAAAAAAGATATTTTCTGCTTCCCCCCCCCCCATGGAACTAGAGAGAAAGAAGAGAAGAATTGTAGCTGAGAGGTATAAGAGCTACAACTGATGCAATTTTGGTACTTGAGGGCATGGTGTTTTGAAATTTACATTTGTATGGCTTTCAAAATATTTTTGAGGTACTACCCAACAAATTCTCACAAAGTTCCTTTGAGAATAAAAAACAAATAAGATTGAGATAACCATTCTTCACAGAGCAGAGCCTAGAAGATGGAAGCAAAGATTCTCCAGAACTCAACCATTCAACATCTGATTTCCTATTGAGTTATGTGACTAATGGCATTGCTTGTTTCCTTCCTTCCTTCATTTATCAGTTATATACTGTTCCAAGTTAGGCTTTGTTGAGGCTTTGGAATGTCATTGTCTTGTTACTGAAAATCTATCAGGAACAATGTACTAAAATGCCCAAGGATGAGCCAAGAGGTCTTTAGCAACACTGGTAACTTCTAGCTCTTTTTCTATTTCGTAGAGAAGATATTTTGTGGAACTGTGAACCTAATTGAAATCATATGTCACTACTCTTGGTGTTTCCAGGCAGGCAGACCAGTATAAGCTGTACTATAGAAACTCAACACTTATAATGTTTTTCTCTTTATTACTAGAGAGGTTTTTAAGAAGATTAAAAGCTCATGAGTAGTTGTAGAGTCTGAGAAACACTTTTAGTTATAAATTCCTGGGATTTTGTATGTTTTCCTTGTAACCAGAATTTAATTTAATTTAAATTCCTTTCTCCTTTTAAAAGTAATTTCCCCTCAATACACACAAACACATAGTCTTGAATTTATGGAGTTTCTTCTCATTTCTGATCAATCATTCCTTGTTATATTCTCATTCTCCTCCTCCAGTCAAGGATGGGGTCCCACCCAGAAACTAGGTATTAGATCTTGGTTGGCCAGAGCAAGCTGCCTTGTTCTTGGTAGTTCCCTTTCCCCAGCGGCTGCATGCTGCCTCTACCTCATGTCCCCTGGTTCTTGCTGCAAAGGGCAAACTCTCTAGAGCAGTGGAAACAGCCCTTCTAAAAGGATTTAGTAACATCCATTTTAACTGCACCAAGGCAAATTTATAGGGGAGAAAAAAAAGCCCAACCCTTGAATGTCTCCAGTAAGATTTGTTTGCCATCATGTAAAAAAAAAAAAAAAAAGTTTTCCAAGCACAAGCTATGGAAATGAAGAATAACAGGGAAAATTGGAAACTCACTCATTTGGAAGGAAGAAAGGAATGAATAAAGGAAGGAAGAAGTGAAGGAAGGAATCCAGGAAGGAGTTAAGCAAGGGAAGAAAGAAAAAAAATAAAAGGAACAAGGGAAAGAGAAAGGGAGAGAAGGTGACGTGGCTGTTGGTAACATTAGTCTCTGAAACCAGCTGGAATATTGTGTGTCTCTCAGGTTCTGCGTAATGAATAAAGGTTTTCCAAATGATATAGGTTTCGTTCCAAGAGGGAGGAGACCACGTTAGCAGTCATTCCTTAGAACCACAGTATTGCAGACTGCACCATCTTAGTGCCTGCTTTCCCTGTTTGCCAAAGAGAAAGGGGGTGGAGTTGCCTTTAATTATTAACCTTTAAAATATCTTCTTTATTATTTGTGGTCACATCAAAAGTGAAACTTATATTCATAGATAATCTCAATTCTTATTATAGTTCTTACTTTTAGCCTCTCCGTACTAAACCTTTTTACCTGAATCAAACCCCAAAATTAACAGATGTGCAGCAGTTGAACCAAAAGGAGAGAAAGCAAAAGAGGTCAGGTCCTGTGTGATATCCAGCCCTGGTGAATCCAGAGAGTAATCCTTGGAAAAGCTCTGTACCTACATCTGGGGGACCTCTTACTGGCTGTATCAGAGGAGGGTAATATCCCAAATGACTGCATTTCATTTCAATAGTTCCAAGGAGACAAGATGAAGTTTATTCCTCTACTATATTCCTCAGTCATCCATGAGTATTTTACATAAAATTAACTGAGGGTTCTTCAATCAAATGTAAAATGCCTTGTTAAGGAGTTAGGAATAGTAAATGTTGAGAATGCTGACAAATTGATCTGAAATTTTATTTTGGTTCTCCAATGCCTAATTTTTAATGGATTAATTTTTAAAAATCTGTATGTCTCGGCTTTTTCATGTGTGAGACTTATGGTGTGAATCTGAGTCATGATAAAGATAATATGAATTGAGTTTCTTAAAACTAAAGGTAAGGAGTTATAGCTCTGTCACCAAATAATGGGGGAAGAAAATTTCTCTTGGCATTTCTTTTTTAGTGGTGAGATACAATATTGACTTTAAGGGCTCAAATCTACTATTTAAATATTATAAGCAGTGTTTAGTATTGTCCTGATGTATATTGGGCATCCAATATTTGTTTAATGGATGAATACCAATTGTCATGATAGAGAATATAAAATCGAATGAATGTATGAGACATACTTTGCCCACTAGTTCTCAGATGTCCATGTTGAAAAATGAGGTGGTTTATTCTTCCTCTTGGAAATTCAAATTGACATGTGACTGAAATTATCATTACTTTGACAGGTAAGGGAGAAGCAGTTCCCCACTCCAAATGACTAAGTTAGTGGTTACTTTTTGGTTTTTCTGTCACAGATATGTAGACCAGAGAAATATAGAACTCGATCAACATTCAGGTTATGGAACTATTAAGTTTATGTGATTTTAGAAAGATACCCCTAGGGATGGTATGTTTAATGGTATGAACACAAAAAGCCAGACAGACATTTAAATATATCTTGAAATGAGCATATTCTGGAAATTATATTAAGGATATAATTGAAAGCTAGTGCTGTATCCTCATGAGACTCAAGAAATTAATATTTGATAAAACACTGGGTAGTAAATCATTTAGGCATTTCTTTGCTGGAGCAAGGAAGCATTTGACCCAACTACAATTTTTTATAAGGATCTTTCAGAGTCAAATAGCACAATGTGTCATCCTACTAGGAAAGCTAATAGGTGTGTTAAATGATGCTAAATATTCTACTCTTTTTGCGTGGTACATTTCTAATGTTAGATTACATAATGGAAGTCATTTTTTAATGTATCTCTATTTACTAATTCTAGAATCTCAGAAAACAAAGTTTTCTGGAAAATTATTATTTATCTCAATTGGAGTGAGTAGCCAGAAAATAGATCATAATGGAAAGGGCCCATCATACTTACAGGTCAAAACAAGGTTTATGTCCAGGAGCTATTCATCTGTGAGCAATGAGCATGTAAAAAGGATCCAGGATGAGAAAATCACTTTAGGGGAAAGGACCCAGCTGAATAGAGTACAGTTACTCTATCACCTCAGTTAACTGAGGTGAGTCAGTTCAGATTTCTAGGTCTACCATTTCAATCCAGCTAGGAATGGAACAGACAATGAAAGGAAATCTAGTAAACATGAACTTATCCAAAGTCCAATGATCAAAGGAATTTGTAGGAAACCGAAGAGGGATACTACCACTTAGATTCAAATATGAAAGAAGACACAGGCAAGGCTAGGATGATTGGGGTCAGGGTACAGGTGTACAGAAGCTCAGATGAGACAAAAGGTAGGTATCTAGGCCCAAGGCATTGAAGTCACAGAATGCCTCAGTTCTGAGATAGAGGACCATAAAAATTGAGATGTATATATACCCACTGCTTAGAATACTTATTGGCCCAGTAAAAAGACCTGAACTTAAAGGCGAAGAGTTTTGTAGGCACAACTGCTAATCAGGCTTACCTGGGTCTAGGAATAGGTTCCAGGCAGGACTGAGGAATCACCAAAATATATTAACCTTCCACCAAACATTCCTGTGATGTGACTTTAGGTATACTGCTTTTGCAAATCTTTTACCAAGCATAGTATTTGCTTTCTAGCCATCGCAATTTGCTGCTCTCTTTTTCTTGTTGTAGCAAGAAATATCGTGTGTTTCTTTTCATCCTCACTTATGAGTTACACTACTCCAGATATTAATACATCAAGTATATTGTTTTCCAAATCCTTTCCTAAGTTAATTTATTCATTTATTCACTACATATTTGTTGCTCAACAATCATATGCCAGATTTAATGATAGGGTCGGGGAATACAATGTTAATCAAGTGTGGGTAGAATTGTATTGTTTTGTTCACACAACATTACTTCCTCCTCTCTCTTCGTAACACTACCTCTTTTCATTTGAGGAAACTGTCCCTCCCCAGTTCCAGTTCTGGTAGGGCTGCCTGTCACATGACCCCACTGGCCCAGGATGTAAGGCTGGGAATATGCTGTGGGACTGATTTTAGTTGTTCTTTCCCTTGGCTACAGTGATTGGTCCAAGCATTAGTCCAATCCCAGAGCATTGGTCCGAATCCAGGACTTCACCCTCAGATTTTATACTTGAATGCCAGGAGAGAGAGACCCTTTTTTTCATGATCATTAAATGGGGATGATATAACCTGGAGCCGTTTATAGCCAAACCACGCACAACCTTCTCTCAGACACATGGACGAAGTTCCCTGCAGTGAGAAAGAAGAAGACTATCATAGAGAGAAACAAAAATGAAAGAGAGATGAAGGGATAATAGAGATAGAACATGGAAGATGAAGGGAGACAGAGATAGAAGACTGGCATATAGAGCAAAGCACAGATGGGAAACAGATGGAGAAGAGAGAGATTTGATACCTTCAAACAAGGATCTGGAATGCCTGAATATATAGCTATTAAATCCCTTTTTAACTTAGATGAGTTTCAGTAGCTTTTATTCCCATTTGCACATAAAGAGATCTAATATTAAACAGACACAGTCTCTGCCCTCAAGGAAAGTCTACTGGAGACCCAGAGGTAGGAGGGCAAAGCCAAAGTGGTGGGATAGGTGCTGAGACTGGGAAATGCAGGTGTTGGGAATGCATAGACAAGGAAGCTGAACCTCCAGGGAGGACTTCCCAGAGGAAGTGTCATTTAAGCTAGTGCAGGTAGAGGGAACCTCATGTTTGAAGTTTTCAAGTTTGCAAAATGCAAAACACATTTGAAAAAGTGCAAGAAGTTCTGTCTGAGGGTAGTCAGCAAGGGAGGGCTGTTGAGAGAGGACTCTGGAGATATAAGTGAAGAACAGGTCTTGAGGAGCCTTAGAAACCCTGTTAAGAATTTTAAACAGCTATGAAAGAGAAATGGACATATTACCAGTATTTATTCATTCACTTATTTGACTTGTATAAGGCACTAAATATACCTCAGATTTTGGGCTGGAAGTACGGGGCAGAAGACAATAGTTTGTTTTCAAAGACCTCATGGTCCAATGCCTTTCCTTAGATCTATGTATCTAAAAAACTTCATAATTCAGTTTACTTTCTAGGTCCTTTATGTTTTCTCTTCCAAATTAGTATCACTGTATCAAGATAGTCAAGAACAAACATTAAAATTCTTGTCAGATTACTAAAATTTATTATGACTTAGACTTCTCAGTGCCTCAGTTTTCTCAACTAACATAGATTAAATGGGTTCAGGTGGCTCCTTCAGGGAATATGGGAATTTACAAGGAGTATTTTATGTTAACGAATGATGATCTTTTCCCCCTCATTTTTAGATTTTGTTGAATATTCTAGTTTACAAACTCAACGGTAAACTGTCAAGTTTTACATTGGGGTGATGCAGGAAATTAATAATATAACTTCCCATACTCAATGGCCCCTAACCAATGTAGAAAGGTTTGTTGAATATTTTATGTTAAAAATTATCCATTAAACTGGTCAGTCCAATTTCTGAAACAAATTGCAGATTAATCAGTTGTATTGTTAAAAATAGCATGTCATAAATTACTTGTCTTTGTTCAATGAACATATTAAAATACTTGTGCGGGAATTCACACAGCTAATATGGGTCTTCAACTTTTTTTTTTTTAGTCTGTATCCCCTGGAGCAAAGGAGGTAAGATTAATAAATTAATCAGCGGTGAGGGTAAAATTACACAGACTAAAGACTTCTACTTAAAGAAAATGTCTTTATTGCCTCTTTCATCAAATGGCAATAATGCTGAGAAGTGGAAGGGTTGCCATCACACCTCGACACGAGTGCTGTTGAGCACTTGATTAGATGGAGGCCAGTCTTCTTACTCACCTCTGTGTCAGGCAGGCACTCATCTACTCAAGTGGTGAAATAATGACAACACTGCTGTTATTAATCTAAAGATTGCGTTGGCAGTTTTGTTAAAAAAAATAAAAAGATTTATAAAACTAGAAGGGACCTAGAAAGGACAGTTAACTAATCTTAGATAAATAACCATGGATCATGCTTTTTAGGGTTTTCAGATGAAGAACATTTCTATCTTTTATCTATAAGAGGTATTTCAGAATTTAATACTTGGTATTGTCAAAAGATGTGTTGCTTCTTCATTCATTCACTTACTCATTAATTCAACAATTTTGTATATAGGGCCAACTATGTATTAGGCAATGAGGCAAATGTGATTCTACAACTTTCAGGGAATTTATAACCTAGTAAGGAAGAAGGGCAATACAACGAAATATGATAAATGATGATGAATATTATGATAAGCAAAGTATAGGGATGACGGAAACCCTTGATGGGTATTTCTCACCTGGACTAGGGGGTTGGAGAAGACTTGTTAGAGGAAGTAAGTTTTAAGTTGAGTTGGAAGCAAAAAATAAGAGTTTCCAATCGAGGTTGGGGTGGAGCAGGGAGTGAGGGATAAAAAAGAGAATTTTCTAGGCTGAGGAACAGTATTGTGAAGGCGGGAAGGTAAAAGGTTTCAGGCTACATTCTAGGATTTTGATTACCTTAGGCATCAGGTTATGGAAGGACTTTTTATGGGAGATAGTATTCCTATGTTTGTTTTTAGGGTCATGCTTATCAACATCACAAAAATTTTGCAATCCAGTTGTACTGTTTTTCATGCTTGTTGGCTGGTGGGATTCCACCAGTGGTGTGGGCCTGGGTTCCTATATGACTTGGAATTAGGCATGAGGGCAAAGCTCTACCTGGGGCTCTGGTAAACTTAGGGCCCCAGGATGATAGGACCCTAATGGAGAAGAAGTAGTGATTAAGAGTATAAGCTCTAACATAAAACCCTAGCCTAGAAACTCAATTTTTGTATTTCCAAAACCTATGACTTTGGGCAAGTTAACACAAATTTACAACTTATTTCCCACATACATTTAACATGGAAACCATAATAAAAAATATGTTCCTCATAGGTTTGTTATGATGATTCAAAGAATTAGTGAAAGAAGCACCTTAGTACATTTGGTAAATGTTAGAATGTTAATTATTGTTGTTTTTGTTATTATTATTCCTATCTCATCTGATTCCAAGGGATAGGAGAAGCCAGTTTAATTATCATTACTGAAAAAAAGCCATCATTTCCTATTCTCTATTCTTTAGATTTATTTCAGAATCGTGATATCTTGTTCCCAGACTTTGATTTTACCATTCCAGCGGCAGGTGGTCCATAGGTTGCCAGATGTATAGCTCTGATTTAAAACCCCTGGGTGTGTGTTTATAACTAATTTGGGGGAATATTTGAATATTGGAAACTCCAAATATAATTAGCACCTGGTAAGGTGTGTGTGTTTTTGACAGCATAAGGCTGGAATATGGCTTTCCCCCCAAGAGTGAGAGAAGATGGGAAGCATGTCATCAGAGCTCTTAGTGACAATCACAATGACATCTGCTTTTTAGATCTGGACCCTGTTTTCTCAGAATTGGGACTTAATGCATTATATATTTTTTCTTCTTGAGGGAGAATAGTGAAAGCAGACCTGAGCAGACCATAATCAGGAAGTCCTGATTGTTTAAAAGGCAGAGAGGTCATGAAGATACAGGAAGGGAAAACCACATGCTAGGATCCCTAATTCTAAGCCCCAGTGGAATATGAATAGGCTCTTATTTATACATACTGGTCTCAACTCTGAGACTACCTCAGATAAGAGGCAGAAAGGCCCCCATTCCAAATTACGGGGCATCTGTAGCTAATGACTGTATTCAGTTATAGTGCGTATGGCAGGTGAATGTTCCCCTCTCTGACTTGTTCCTGCTATTATCCAGATAGCTACTCTTGTTTTTCTTTTTGCTTTTTTTCTTGCTAAAATCACAGAGCTGAGAAAAGTAGTAGCAAGCCATCGGGACCTGCTAATCAAATCTGAGAGAACAGGCCTCCAATCTCAGCTCATCATATGACTTAAGAGGCCCTCATTTAGACAGGACCTGAAAAGTCCCTTCTAAAGCCTTTACAAAGTGAGAATAATCTTCATTAAGTGCTACAGATTTCACAGGAAAAAAACGGATTAGGGGCCTGTCATTGGAAAGATAATTAATGTGCTGGAGAGAAGTATAGGCAATAGAGAGAAAAATTTCTACATAATAAGATAAGAAAAAAATTTACAACAGCCAGGGTAGATAATGACTAAATGTTAAGAAGCAGTTCCTGCTGGTTTGATTTTTACAGTATAATTACAGAGAGAGAGACAGAGACAGAGATAGAGAGACAGAGAGAGAAAGAAGGAGAGGCAGAGAGGGAGAGAGAGAGATAGACAGAAAAAGGGGGGCGGGGAGAGAGAGAAAGGGAGAGAAGAGACACATACTCATATACACAAAGGAAATAACTCACATACACAAAATATAATCTCAGGATCAAAAGGTACGTTAAAGGGTTTTTGTTGTTGGATTGATATTTGTTTATCTTTCCTGGATCTAAAAAGATTATATCTTTTACTATGTTAAAGTCTTCTAAAACATCTTGCTAAATCTCCTCTCAATATATTCTTGGTCAAAATATTGTTGTGGGCTGGGAAATTATTTTGAAGTTGTTTTCTAAGCTCCTTTCTAGCTAAAGAAGCCTTAGACAGCAATTTTTCTCCGCTGTTTAATTCAGCTATCTTGCTGCTCATGGTTCTTGCTGAAATTGGTGTTATTTCAGGCCCTGAAGCAAATGGTCCTTTGCCCCTTTTCTAATTTCCTCTTTTCCAGACAGCAGGACTTGGCTTTTTATCAAGGAATCAAATGCCCACCCAATGGGCCTGCTGGGACTTTTCCCAACCAAAACACATTTCTTTCCTGCGAATGTGTAATCATTTGCAAGTGAGTACACGGCCCAAAACCTGTTGATAGGAAATGTTGGAAGAGCCAGTTCTTTTTCTGTGGTGCTAGATGTATCTTCGACACAAATAATTAATCATTATGACTTGCTATTTATTTAATTATAATTGCAGTAAAAATTTGAAAGTGGGAGGAAAGGAGAGATCACCGCTATACTTTGGTGGGTTTGTATTGAATTCAGAATCAGGTCCTAAACTTTGCATTTCAATTGCATTCTGTCCAGTTGAAATACATATCGTATGACTGCAATGTATCTGGCTCCATGTTAGACACAAAAAAATCTAAAAATGAATAAGAAAGTATTGCCTCATGGTTTACTAGGGGCGACAGACACAAATAACTTCAATAAAATGAAATGCTCATAGTACAGGATGAATAAATACAACAGTGTAGGGGAAGAAACAGTGCTGCCTGTGGTTGTGTATCTGTTTGGATTTCATGGAGGAGGTGACCCTGGGAGTTGGTGCTTGAAGAAATGAGTAGAATTCACCGGGCAGAAAAGTAGGAAGGGACATTTCACCGTCATCCAAATTATCTCATGAAACCCAAATGTGATCATGACATTCTTTTGCTTCAAGAATTCCAATGAACTCACATTATTTAGAGAAAAAAGCCCCCAATACTTGGAAGTCATTAAGTTTTTTGTAAGCATGTGTCTGTCAATATGAAGTTTTCTAGTGTCCTTGAGGGCAGCTTCTATGCACAGAAAAGACTATTTGTGATTCTTTTGGATTTTCATATTAATATTTGACATATTACAAATCCAAATTAATTTTTCCTCAATCTTTTACATTCAACTTAGAAATCTTATTATCCTATTAAAAATGTAGCATATTTCAACAACCACTTTCAAGGGGATTTTTAAACCCACTTAATTAAAATTGTTTAAACATTTTAAACTAAATTTATAAATTTAAAATACTTGATTTTTAAAAAAAATCCTAAATTATCTGATTAACAAGTAAAATCTTTCTAAGTACTTAAGTAAATCTTAAGAAATCCAATTAATAAACTTTCAAAAATGATGAAATTTAAGTTCTTTTTAAATGCCTTGATGCTAAAATTCTCTTATGCCTTTGAAATTAAAACAAAACGATTAATAAATTATCTAATTATACAATTTAAATGGGAATCACAGAACTAACCCATTGGATACTCCAATATGCCAAATTCACTTATGGGTTAAAAATATAAAAATAACAAGTATACACATATGTAACTCCCAAATTAATACTGTGGGTTTACTTACTTCATCATTTATATATTTATGCCTAAATTCTCTAGGGTTATATGACACTTACCCATTGTAGCAGAGATTGCCAGCTGCCATACAGTTTCCAGTCTCTCATTCTTTCTTAGTAACAGGATCTTGATTTTATTCAGGGCAGCAGCAGGCCAGATATTATAAATTATGTTTCCCAACCTTTTTGCATCTAAGGGTGGCCATGAGACCAACATCTGGCCAGCGAAGTGGCAGTGTTGTGTGTGACTTCTAGGAGAGCTGCTTACAGGAAAATGATTTCTTTGGAAACAGTCATTAAAAAAAAAATCTTTTTGCCTTTCTTCTTTCTTCCAGCTGCCATCTTGGACAATGAGGTGACCTTGAGGGTCAAAATAGAAAGAACCTGGGTGATTGTATTAGTTTGCCAGGGCTGCCATGACAAAATACCACAGATGGGTGGTTTAAGAACAGAAATTAATTTTCTCACAGTTTTGGAGGGTAGACGTCCCAGGTCAGTGTGCCAGCAGATGTGGCTTCTTCTGAGGCCTCTCTCCTTTGCTTGGAGATGGCAGGCTTCTCACTGGGTACTCACAGTGCTGCCCCTCAGCTGGTGTGTTGTCTGTGGCCTGATCTCCTCTTCTTATAAGGACACCAGTCATATTGAATTCAGGCCCACTCAAATGATCTCATTTTACTTTAACTTCCTCTTTAAAGGCCCTATATCCAAATACGGTCACATTCTAAGTTACTGGGGGGTTAAAAGATATCAACATATGAATTTTGGAGGGTGGCAGTCCAGCCTATTAACAGTCGTTATGGACTGAATATTTGTGTCCCCTCAAAATATATATGTTGAAGCCTAACTTCCAATGTGATAGTATCTGGAGGTGGGGCTTTGGGAGGTAATTTGGTCATGGGGTTGGAGCCCTCATAAGTGGGGGCTTGCTTCCTCTCTGCTCTCAGCCATGTGAGGAAAATAGGGAGAAGGTGGCTGATACAAGCCAGGAAGCAGGATCTCACCACTCTGCCAGTGCCTTGATCTTGGACTTCCCAGCTTCCAGAACTGCGAGAAATAATGTTTGTTGTTTAAGGCACCAGTCGACAGTATTTTTGTTACAGCAGCATGAACTAAGTCAAGAGTGCTGTAAGAAATGATAGGATTTTACCAAATCATGGAGGTCAAGGATGGCTCTGTAGAAATGAACAGAGATGTGAAGAATAGAAATTAACAACTGAAGATATGGGGGTCGAGAAAGTATAATCCAGGAGGAGAACATGGTGAGAACAAAGGCCTACGGTAGACAAGAGGGCATATGGCTGTGTTCCTAGTGTGACAGAGCACCTGGTGACAGGAATAGCCAGAGGGTAAGTGGAGTGAGACCATGCAGACTCAGGTGGGTTAGGAATTTTTGTCTTACCTAAGAGCAATAGAAATCTCTTAATTGTTTGAAAAAGGGTGGCATGATCAGATTTGCATTTGAAAAGGTCACACTGGCTGTAGTTAGGAGAACAGACTGGCAGGGTGCCAGAATCAATGGGGAAAACAATATAGAAAAAAGAAAAGAAAAAGGCATAGGACTGGGTCTAGAGGAAGCCAACATTTTATAACTGGGGAAAGAAGTATGAGCCTTTAAACAACTTTTGCCAAGAAGTTCTCTGAGAGGAGGTGAGAGAAAGATCAGTAGCTGAAGGGCATGGGATTCAGATTTTTTTTTTAATTGGATAGACATGAGCATTTTAAAAAGTTGATGAGAAGCCACTGTGGAAAATGGTCTGCCAGTCTTCAAAAAGTTGAACATTGAATTACCACATGACGCAGTAATTCCATTCCTAGGTATACATGCAAAAAAATTGAAAACAGGTGTTCAAACAAAAACTTGTACACAAATGTTCATAGAAGCACTGTTTACAGTTGCCAAAAGGTGGAAACAAACCAAATGTCCATCAGTTGATGAATGGGTAAATAAAATGTGCCATATCCCTACAAAGAATTTTATTCAGCCATAAAAAGGAATTAAGTATTGATATTTACTACAATGTAAGTGGACTTTGAAAATATTATGCTAAGTGAAAGAAACCAGACACAAAAGGTCACATATTGTATAATTTCATTTATATGGCATATGTAGAATAGAAAAATTCATAGAGATATAAAACAGATTAGTGGTTTCCAGGGGCTGTAGGAAAGGCAAAATGAGGAATGATTGCTTAATGGATAAGGGGTTTCCTTTTGGGGTGATGAAATATTTGGAACCAGGTAGAGGTAATGGCTGTCCAACATTGTGAATGTACTAAATGTGACTCAATTGTACAGTTTAAAATAGTTAATTTTATGTTACGTGAATTTTACTTCAATTTAAAAAAAAAGAAAAGAGAAGTTATTGGGAAGACTCCAGATAAAAAGCAGGGGGGAGCTTTAATATGGAGTGGTAGGTTTCTGAGAATTTGTGAAGAAAGAGAATTAAAGCAAAAGTGGAGAGACTTGCCTAAACAAGTTTGTGGGATGGCTCCTTTATATTGTAACAGGAAGGAAGTAAGAATGATGGACAGGTGTAGATGGGTTTGTGCATTGGTTATCAAGAAGTTGAGGAGAGACCCTACCTATTATGGCATCTTTTTTCTCCATGAATTGACATGAGATCACCATGTGCTGAGAGCAAAGGGGCTGAAGGTTGGGTTAACGACCTAAGGAGAATTTAAAAAATTGTTTTTGAAAAAGTTATTAGAGAAAGTGGGAGAGTGTAGACCAGAGGTAAATATTAAGATAGTTAGAGCTGGTTAGGTTCAGCCTGTTTGAGATCGGGCTTTTGAAGTTGTAAAGAAAGTAAACAATCTGCCATGTTATATGATTTTTTTCCTAGCTATATTTAGATACTCAGGTACAGACATGGAGAAAGAGTTGGACAGCTCATATTGGGGTTTTGCTGGACTTATATGATGAAAAGATAGTATAGCAAGAGAGTTAAAATGTTGACAAGAGTGCTGCTGAAACAATGAGTCATGAAATGAAGTTATCTCAGGAGGGAAATGAGGAAAGGAAAGAAAGTGTTAATTGAATAGCAGAAAATAGAGGGATCGATACACTGGCAGTGCTGATGAGGTTGAATAAAGACCAGGGGGTACCCAATCAAGTATGTCAAATATAGGAGAGTTTGAGAGTAAAAAGTTAATATGGGAATTAATGATTTTGATTATGAAACAGGAAAAATAGAGGTGATGACATGAAAGAGGGACTGAATGGAATGGAGAAGAACCTGGATGAGGCCAAGATGCTGAAAGCTCAGTATGTTGAATGGGTCAGTTGGTCATCCATGTAGACGCTGAGATCATTCAGGCTTTCAACAGGGCTTGGATAAAGACCAAGTGTGGGGTTGGATGCCAAAACCTTTGATTAAAGAAAGGGAATAACAAGGTGGTGGCTTGGGTAAAGATGGGATTGTTAAATATTAGTAAAGTCAAATGGAATTGGTCCTACTGAGAAGGATTTGAGAAGACAGATAGGAGAATAATTGTCTGAATGCAGCAATGGGGAGACACGGCCTTCTCCTTACCTGGCCCCACTACCTCCTGGCTCCAGAATAGCTGGGACATGAGATCATAAACAGTGATCTATGAGTGTGTTGCAGAGAAACAGTGTCATTGAGGCACAGATACATTTTAAATAAAGCAGGAGGATGCAGGAAACCCTTGAAAAGGGGGCTGAAGTATTTATTGACTGTGTATCAGACAGGGACCCATTGTCAAGGAAATGGAACTACTCCATGTCTTTCATACTGTGGGAATTTAACTCACGGAGTTGGTTACAAAGCTCTTGGCAGGACTGGAGGAACGAAAGGAGAGAGGCGAGATGGTTGAAGGAGTCTAAAGGCGGGAGCAGATTCTCAGAGCTCAGAAGCTGCTAATGACCGTAAACCAGGCTTTTCTGCTCTGCTACTGGAGAAACTGGGCTGCAGCCCCTGATTCCTACTGCCGCATCACAATTGCCAACAGCTATCACACCATCAGAGCCAGAAGCAAGAAGCTGCTCCCTCCCTCCCACCTTTGTTCTCCACTATCTTTTATTGGCAGAAGGAAGGCAGCCGGCAGGGGGCCTGCAAAAATATGTTTGCACTCTCCCAGCCCCAGCAATGTCGATCCAAGTGTAGATGGGGAGGTGTGGGCTGAGAGAAAACATTGAATAACTGGCAGGGGGAGGGCCTGCTGGCTATGGATAAGCAATTCCAGAGGGCACAGTGGCGGGTTTGGATGGTGGTATAGAGGTGGCAGCTTGGTCAGGGCCAAAGTAGGAAGGATAATGGGAAACATGCCCTACCCCCGCTCTTCACTGAAGACCTGAGAAAATAGAACCAAATGGAAGAAAATTTGTTTATCCTCCCACCACCACCTCTCCTAACCCACCTGCAGCTCTCTTTTCACTCCTGTTACATGGACTAACTTGCCATGCTTCTTAACCAAAGCCACTCTCATCTCTTCTCCCCTCCTCAAGGACATCACTCTATAATTGTTTCCTTATTCTCTAGCATCATCATTTCTTTCTTTATCTGTTGGATCATTTCCATCAGAATACAACCATGCTGCAATTTCTGTCATTTAAAAAATAAGAAAAGAAAGAAAGGAGAGAAGGAAGGAAGGGAGGGAGGCAGGGAGGAAGGAGGGAAGAAGGAAGGAAGGAGGAGGGAGGGAGGAAGGAGGGAAGGAGGGAGGATGGAGGAGGAAAGACGGAGGGAGGGAGGGAGAGAGGAGGGAGGGAGGAAGGAGGGAGGGAGGAGGGAAGGAGGGAGGGAGGGAGAGAGGAGGGAGGAAGGAGGGAGGGAGGAAGGAGGGAGGGAGGAAGGAGGGAGGGAGGAGGGAAGGAGGGAGGAGGGGAGGAAGGAGGAAAGAGGGAGAAAGTAGTGTGGAAGGTGGGAGGAAGGAGGGGGGAAGGAGGGGGAAAGAGGGAAGGAACCCCTTTCCTGACTCCAGTGTATCCTACATTACAGTAGATGGCAAATCTATCTCTCCAGTTGCTCAGGCTAAGAAGCTTGGAATTTTCTTTTCTTTCTTTCACTGCCCCTACCCTTTTCCATCCACTGCACCAATTGAATCCTGGCAGCTCTATTTTCTAGGTACATCGTTACTTATTACTGCTATTTGCCACCACTATTGTAGTCTGTTCTACACATAGCAGGCAGATGCTCCTTTTAAATATTTAAGGTCATGTCCCTCCATTGCTCAAAGTCATCCAAACTCTTCCCATCTCATCCAGAATAAATTCCAAAGTCCTTTTTTTTTTTTTTTTTTTTTTGCTGATAGAGATCTGCAGGATGTGCACTCTCTTCCCTTTGACCTTTCTTACCTCATACTTCTCTTCCTCTCACTCTGCTCCAGCCTCACTGGTCTTCTTGCTGTGTCTGAAATGTACTAGCCATGCTCCTACCTCAGGACCTTTGCACTTGCTGTTCCTTCTGCCTGGTAGTCTTCCCACAGTTATCCACATGACTTACTCATTCACTCCCTTCAGGTCTCTGCTCAAATGTCATTTTCTCTGTTAGGGCTTTTTAAACTAACCTATGTACAGCAGCAACTGCTCCCACTGTCTTAACATTTATCACCATCTGCTATACCATTTATCTATCTGTTTATTTCTCCCTTGTCTGTCTGGAAGGTAAGGTTCAGGAGGGCAGAGACTTTGTTTTGTTCTTTGTCATGTCTGCAAAACCCAAACAGTGCCTAGAATATTATAAGCACTGCAAAAATATTAAGTTGAATAAATATGTAAAAGCATGGAGGATAGATAGATAAATAGATTACATTTTATGTGGAAGACACCATACTCGTCACCTGGCTCTGTTATTTAGATTTGGGTACAACTCTGTGATACCCTTGACACTTGTGAGGACCAGTAAAACCTATAAACTCTCAGGGGAGACCTCTGTCACTTCATTCTGACCCCCTACCTTTCTACCTTGGACCAAACGCATCACTTATACTTGTAGATCAAGCATTTGAATTTTATTTTTGAAGGGTTGAGGATTGTGTTTGATTTATTTTCTTTCTTTAATGTTTTTATTTTATTTATTTATTTATTTTGGCCATGCCATGCGGCTTGTGGGATCTCAGTTCCACCACGACCAGGGATCTAACCCGGGCCAATCGCCATGAAAGCTCCAAGTCCTAACCGCTGGATCACCAGGGAAGTCCCTGACTTATTTTCTTAATTTACTCCTGAGAAACACATAAAACAGTTAATGCTGATGAAGAAGAATATCTTAATCCGTGAAATGCTCTTAGTTTAAGTAAAATTCTCTTGGACTTGGTGTTTGTTTGGTTAGGAATATGGAAATCGAACTCCAAGTTCTGAATTTTATGCAGGAAAATCTAGACTTCTGAAATGCATTGATTTATATCTGATAGGAGTTTCTGAGGTATATATTATTTTCCCTGAGCAATGTACTGTATTTTTAACCTTGTAAAGGGCAGGATAATTTGTGCGTCATTTTGAGTTGTTTGGAAAATGTGTTTCTATATCTCTTCTGTGTTTATTGCTTTGGTTGCACTTGAGTGATTAGTGAATTCTTCTCATGTTCATTAAGGATATGGGCGTGCACCGAAATGACTGTGCTCTCCACTCACACCCCTGCCTTCTATCTCTGGGACACACCAGTGAGGGGCTGGGAGAGAAAGGGTGCAGGCAGAGAGAAAGCAAGAAAGAGCAATAACAGAGACGGAAAGTATGCCTGAAGGCAGGCGGGAGAGAGGTTGGAAGAAAGGCTCTGGAAGAAATCTGAGAGGCCAGCTTTCGGGGTAGAGAGCAGCTGTACTGCATATTGCTTTCTGACAAATCTGTTGAAATGCTTCATAAAAGTCCTCAACCCTTTCAGCAAATATATATATATATATATATATATATATATATATATATATATATATGTATTGTTTTGTCTTTTTCTTTTGAAAAGCATATAATGGGGTTGAGAAGGCAGTGTTTAATTAAGGGGAAAACAGTTCAGTTCCTGTGAGTAAATTAATATCTACCTTTAGGCAACTTGGTGGAGCGCTTCATAAGTTAAATGGAAGACTCTGGGAAATAAAGAAGACCTCCAGTAGCTGATTCTATGAAAGCAGATTAAGATCTAGGATTTCTAGAGGAATGGACAAGAGCATTTTTGGTCCTTGCAGTAAACCTGTTTTGTATTGATTAAGCAAACCAAATCAGACAAATGGACACATTTGGTCAATTCAATTTTCTGAGGCACAACTCCACAGTTGCACGATGTGGTGGTGATATGGAGACCCAGGGTGAGGAGAATTTCTGGGAATCTGGCTTGATATGATTATTCAAGTTGCTCGTTTTGCTTGGCAGCTCTGTGTAGTTGAGACCTAGCTTTTCGCTTTGTTTGTATTACGTACAGATGATACCTGGATATGCTAAAGGAAACTACATCTGCTGATGTGAGCAGATAATGGAAAAAAATTTTTTTAATTGTTGCTCTGGTGTTTTCTGTTTTGCTCATTTACAAGAGGGGAGGATTAAGGAATTAAGGGTTTTTTGTTCATTTGTTTATTTTGTTTTGTTTTTAAAACACAGAGGAGGTTTATGCTAGGTGTGTATGTGGGGGGGTGGATATGATAATGAATAGAACACAGGAAGTGTCATGTACTGAGGGGCATAAGAAATATAGGCAGCCACAAAGGAGGGCATTCATGAACCATATATATCTGAAAACCCAGTTGGAAGAATTTAAATAGATGGCAGTATTTGTTAGACTTTGGAGGATGAGTAGGATTAAAATGGGCACGTGGGGTGGGGGGAGTCATTCCAAAAAAGGGAAATAACATGAGGGACACTATGGAGAGATAAATAGATGGATTCAGCTGCCTCCAAATTCATAAGGACATTAGTAGGAGAACAAAAAAAAAGAAAAGAAAGAAAGAAAAAAAAAGGGTTGTAATCAGAACATCAGGCTTTGAATTCAAGGGCAAAGAATTGGTTGGAGAAAGGAAACCCATGGAAATCTCTTCAGGAGGGAAATAAAATCAATAGTACATTGCAATAGTTTCTGAATTTTTTCACATTATTATCTAATATGTTTAATCAGTGAATAAATGTATTGCTAGATTAATAAGATTAACTAAAGAAGGTTACACTGTTACAAAAAATCTAAAAAGCTGATAGAGTTACAACTTCTTGAATTGCATCCTTTGATTAAGAATGAATTATTAGCCAATCTTTAACTTCCATCTTAGTGTTTCAAACTTAAATCAAAATACCATTACAGAACGTGAACCAAGTAACTATAAACACTAGATTACAAGCTAGTACTCCACTAAACTGTTATGAAGCAAAGCTGAAGTAAACTTTAATTTCTGCTTTTAGGAAGACTTTATGTAAAAAAAATCTATCCCGTTTTCTCAATTTGGGATGCAAAGTAAAGTCCTGTTTCACTTGATCTGTACTCACATCAACTGTTTCTTTGTATTTAAAGGAGCTATTCCTTTTGGTTTCTTGCTGATACTATTGCCCACATTTGAACAAACAGGACAGAAACGTTGATAAACAAAAGTATGTGATGTTCTCCCCAGCCAGTGCAGGGGTGGGGAGAGGAATTCCACGGAAATGCCTGAGCTCGAGGCCTTGGGAGAAAGTGGCCTAACTTACCCCACTACCTATCCTGGAGGTTTAGGAGGCAGAGGGATCAGCTCCTCTGTGCTACAGAATTCTTTTTAAGAGCGGCATTCCGGGTCACGGACCTCCTAGAAGGCTCAGTTTAAGAGCTGCCATCCAGACCATTATCTCAAAGTTTCCAGTGTGTCCAAGCACTGAGTTTTATGGGCCTCTTGAGCATTTCTTTAAAGCTTGCCCTTGGGAATGTAAGCAGGGTGGGAAATTGCTTACAAATCTAGCAGTGTGGGAGGAAGGGAGAAGGGACTTTGTTTTGATTGTTCTTTCAGTTTATCACCTCACTCTCCGCATCCCTCTCTCCCCTCTCCCGCCTAGTCCCTGTTTCTCTTCCCCCTTCCTTTCTCCCTCCCTCCTCCTCCCTTCTCCTTCTTTCCTTCCCCTTCTTCCCTCCCTCCCTCCCTTCCTTCCTCTCTCTCTCTTTTCATGTATTATCTAATGTGTTTGATTAGTGGGTAAGTTTGCTGTTAGGTTAATAAGATTAAAAAAAGTTATGCTGCTACAAAAAAAAACAATCTAAGAAGTTGTTAAAAGTTACAGCTTTTAGATGTAACAGTCTCTCTTACACACAGATACACACAGTCACACACACACACATTTTGGGGTGAGAGTTGTAGTCTCTCGCATAATTTCTCTTCTCTCGCATGTGTTGAAACATTGTTTTCACCAAACCCTAGACAATAATTTATATTATGGATGTGTGTGTGTGTGTGTGTGTGTGTGTGTGTGTGTGTGTGGTGTAAGTACTGTGGAAAGACTAAAAAAAGAGTTGGCTGCGGTCCCCCTCTGCCTGAACCTGGCATTAGTCCACGTCTGTATTTTCCTATGTGGTCCTAGGTGATGGAGGCAGGGAAAAGTTTTGCTTGCATCATGAATTACATTTTTACATTTTCGCAGGCTTTTAGGATGTCTTGGTCCTCTCAGTGAAGAATGCTTGTGGCCTCTGTGCTGGGAGGTCAGTTGGCAGGGGGGACGTTCCCCTCAGGCACTCTGATGTCTTTTCTCTGTGGAAGGCTGTGGACTCTCAGGGGGGAGATTCCGTTTGTCTGAGCCTGCAGAGTCTGACTCACTGCCCAGGGAGGGCAGAGTTCAGCCCTGAGTCGCCAGCTAGCCCCCCTGCATTAAAGGCACAGCACATGGATTCGGCTTAAGACAGGAGATGGGTGCTAACAGGTAATTGGGCTGCTGCTCTCTAATTTCCAGCTGCATTGTTGCTAAACATAAATTCCAGTGAAAAGGCAATAGTTGACTCAAGATCCCGTTCACTTGGGAATGGATAAAGGCAGACTGAATTTTATATGCCCTTGTGAAATTGAGATCACCTGCATCATCCACATGGAGAATAAGAATATTTATTGTATTATTAAGATTCTGATCCATAGGGGGAGGAAAAATCATTTGCACATCACACGATTTTTCCGCCTCGTTGATTCTCAGCCCACTCACTTCATAAATTAACAACAGGTAGCATCAATCTCTCTGCAAAATATGTAAGACACATGTAACCTGGGGGGGCTCAGGCTTCATGAGCTGGTGAAAATAGGTATTGTCATTAACTTGAACACCCACACCTTAAAGTCCAAGGCCCTGCCTGCTTGAGTGCAGGAAGTTCAGTGTTCTAGAGAATCCAATTCCAAGTGCATTTCTGTGGGGTGTGTGAATATATTCATAAATCATTCCTTGTCCTTTCTGGCTGAGATGACCAATATGCTAGAACCCAACAGCCTAGAGCCTTGACAGATCCAGAAATGCCTTTTGAATCTGGCATTCTGACTGCATCCTGGACATTGCCACTTGGATTTGGCAATCCAAGGGCTGCCGCCCTGCCATGATTGGTGCTGGAGGGGCTAGGACTCAGCAACACTCCCACGCAGCTGGAACCATGAAGCTGCCACTCTACCTTGAGGCCACTTCCTGGGAGGTGGAGAGATGCCAGTTATGTCTGTGATCTGTTCAGTTAATGGGTGGGGGTGGGACAGATTATTTTCCCCTGAACTTGACAGGTTTTAGATATGTATGACGAAGTAACTTATATTTAACATTTTTATTTGAGAAACTTTGATGTGTACTTCAATTTACTAGCTATCACCTTTAAAACTCTCTGACACGCAGAAATTATCTGGTTGATTTATCATTGTCTTTTGAAGGTTGACTCATTTAGAAATGACATGACATTTGCATTTGAAATCAGTACTGTATTTATTTCATTGTTCTGAGTCTTTCCAAATAAATCTGTGGGGTTTTTTTTTTCCGGATAATTGTGAGAAAAATAATAATGTAACAACCATTAAGGAATATATGGGTTATCCGTAGTTCAGAGCTCTTTCAACTTCAGTCTTCACAAACTCTGCTCAAAGTAGCAAAATGACCAAGTTCCACCAAAGGGAAAATTATGTTCCGGTTCTGTGGCTGGAGCAAGATTAATAATAGTAACAATAAAAACTTTAAGAACAAACAATGTAATTTTGTCAATTTTTTAAAAAAACATCTTTACTGGAGAATAATTGCTTTACAATGTTGTGTTAGTTTCTGCTGTATAACAAAGTGAATCAGCTATACGTGTACATATATCCCCATATCCCCTCCCTCTTGCGTCTCCCTTCACTCCTAATATTTTAATGAAGAAAATAATAAAACCGATCTTAAATGTAAGGAAATGAAGATCTTCCTCATGAGAGTAAAGATGTGGAGGTCAAGATGGGCTGACCCCGATTGAAGTCCTGCATTGTGTGGCTTTGGATCAGCATAAGCACACATTCACTGTGATTTTTAGAAGATGCTATTAGTCATATTCCTGATAAATAAGATGGATATTGCATCCAGGATTTTTTTATTATCCTTATTCTTGATACTCAGTAGGTAGAATTTAGACTACCATTGATCAAAAAGAGAGAAGTTTGAAATAAAACCTGGAATGCTGTTGGAAAGTCCCAAATGCCAGCCACTATTAGTTATCTAAATTCAAAATATGGGAATGAAAGATGGTCATGTAATTATAGTGAACTTTTATTGCGTTGCTCACTGTTTATCATACACTTTTGTGATTCTTTACATGAATTTAGTCACTCATCCTAACAGCTCTTTGAGGTAGTATTATTATTATTTCCATTTTATAGATAAGGAAACAGGCTCAGTAAGGGGGAAGAGCTTGCCCCAAATTCCAGAGCTAGTTAGAGGGAGGGCTGGGATACAAACCCAAGTAGTCTGGCTTGGAAGTCTATATTCTGAAACACGATGAGATGTCTTTTTGATGTGAGATGTGCCTGAAATGATAAAAGTTCAGCAGAGAAAAGAACTGGAGGTCAAAATAATCTCCCAACTGAGAAAGAGTGTCTTAGAGAACCAAAATCTTTGTACTGCAAGCCCTTTGTTTTATAGATAAAGAAATGGTAGCCAAGACAGCTCAGATGACTTGCTTGAGGTTACTTATAGCTTGTTTGTAGCAGAGGTGAAACTGAAGACAGTAGGTTTTCCTGACATTCATTAATTCAATCAATGTTTGTTGTACCTAGCACTTTTTTAGGTATTAAATATACAGAGCAACACAACAGATGAGGTCCCTGCCCATAGGAAGATTACATCACGACCAGAACAGTGATTTGACATTAGACTAGATTACCGAGGGAGACTGTGGAAAACCCATGTTAAAATATTGGGAAAGTGGGGATAAACCATGAGGCAGGGGGAGTGGGCTTGATATCAGTTCTACCCCATTTTATAGATGAACTTACTGATATTCATGGAAAATAAGATGTCCAGGGTATAAGTGTTAGAGGTAAGCGAGATTCAAACCCACCCTTCACAGTGTGTAGAACGAGTGTGTGTGTGTGTGTGTGTGTTTAAGAACACATTATGACCTGCTGGTTAGGGAGTAGCTCTTTACATGGGTCAGTAAAGCTGGTTGGAGCAAGATACCTAGTCAGATTGCCTGGAACCAAAGAGATCCATCTTTCTGGCAGAACCCACATGGCCCAACAAGCCTCACCTTTCTATTCATGCTTAATTTCATTAAAAATTCAAACTCACTGGTGTGTATCTGGTTCAAGTTTGCCAACTCTAGGTTGGGGATCCTGTGATGTTAAGGAGCATCCACCAACTTGATAGCTGCAGAGGAGGTGACGCAGACACCGTAGCTGGGGACCAGCGTGCTACCTACCCCCAGCCCCCCTAGAAAAACAAGTTAATCCTTTCAGTGTGTGAAGGTCCACTTCACACTTAAAGGCCAGGTCACTTGCCACTTTATAGGGCTTCTTGGAGGGAATTAAGGAAAAGTGGCTTTTCTAGGTGGAGTTATTACGATAAGGTATATGCACCACTGGAGGAAACTTGTAAAAGGCATCCTTCCCAAAGTCTCCCCTTTCAGTTGACAGATTAGGAAAAGGAGCTCCATCTGGATGAGTGCAGCTCTGGGCCAGCATGCTTGGGTGGGTGGGCCTGCTTCTCAGGGTCTTGGTGCCTTAGACTTTGGGGAGATTTGGATGGGAATGAGGTCTGAACAACTCACTCGCTATCGGCGGTGGAGTAGGACAAGAGGGTGGGTGCTTTTTGCCTTTGAGAATTGATGTAGATCCTGTAGAGTGTTTCTCAGCCTGGGAGACCCCAGCACTCGGGCCTTCCAGAATCCACAGCTCACCCACATCCCTGTCAGAGCTAACGTGGCAGAAGTGGTTGGGCAGTGGTTGGGAGGCAGTTACTGGCTCAGGGCCCTGAAACACTGAGTAATTCCTAAGATGGCTGGGGCTGAAGGCACCATTCCAGACACTTCCACGTTGTCTAAAAGTATAAAAAAAAACAAACAAAAAAAAAAAACACACCACCACCACCCAGCCCAAGCTGTTGGAGACAGATCCCTTGGCTCTGAAACAAGACCCATCCCTTTTATGGAAGGGCATTGTTGGAAAGTTCTATCATACAGGAAAGCCAGGATTCTTTCCCATTTTTTACAGGGAGGGACCAAATCAACAGTGAGGGATGAAGGGGCATGGCTGAAGGGAATCACATTGCTTTTCCAGAAAGTTTTGAATCTACATTATAACTCTTGGCTTATAAAGACAAAGATTTGAGCATCCCTTCAGAGCTCTTCCAATGAAAGAATCGACCACTTTTATGGAGCCCTGAGTGCTGTGTTAGTGCTGTGGACTTATCGAGGAGTCAAAAAGCATGGAGTTTATGATTTCAGAAGAAACAAGACAAGACACGTTGCACATCAAATCCTTTCAACGACAACCCGGCGTGGCCAGCAAAAATAGGCCGTTGCAGCTGCACTCTGAGTGTTTATTTATTGGAGGAGAGAAAGGTACAATCAAGAAAAGGGGAATCATGTCAGGCTATTATTGGAGTCAAGCAGATTGCCTGCCTGGAGTGACATCCCTGGCTGCATAGAGCTGGGAGGCCAGCACTTGGGTCGGAGACACGAGAACATTTGAGACGTGGACTTAGAGCCCCAGTATCGATTTTATATCGGATTCCAGGTTTCAGTGCAATTAAGAGCTACTGCAAAGTTTTGAGAAGAGACATGATGCGATCAAATTATTAAAGCAGTATGGTTTTTATTTTAATTAAGACAAACCACAGAGACCAGGGGGATGAGAGGATCAGCAAATGAGATAATTCACTAACCAAACCAGTTTAGGAGCTGACAAGGTCTTTCTGAAATTGACACATTAAAGCTACCATGTGACCTTACAGACAAGGGTTGTGTATTTTTTTTCCTGTAATCTTTCTGACAGACTTGGATCACCAGCTTGATTAGTTCTCCTCGTTTGTGTCCATAAACGCCAAAAATATACTGTTTCATCCATTTGTGTGTTTATTCATGACCACGGTTTAGACAAAGTGAAAATAAAAATGGTCCAGACTAAAGATGACTGAATTGTTTCTTTATCCTATTTTGAAAAGAAACAATTCATGTTTTTCTTACTTTCTCATTATCAGCCCTACTCCTTGTGGAGGATTTTAGTCTGAAATCTGAATGTGCTTGCCAGCTGGGAAAAATTTGACATTTACTTGATTTTGTCCCTTGGAAGTGAAAAAAAAAAAAAATTGGCAGCCTTATTAAACAACATGTCTGCTTATTTATTCCTTCAATCCCTCCCCGGGTTGCGGGCTCTTTTCAAAGCTCCGATAGACCTCTACCCAGTTTTCTAAAGGTGATTTCCCAAAGTGCTGCCTCTGGCTGTAGAAAGTGCCACGTAGGTTTCTGGGTTTATAAAGGCTGAGAAAGCCATTCTGGTTACATTTGCAGCTTTTCTGTGTGATTCTGGGTGGTAACACCCTATTGCCAACGTTATTCTTCCCTTCTTCTGGGAAGAGCCATAATTGTACTTGGCTTGTTAACACAAAGGCCTCTGAAAACTATGAAGCTGATCCCTCTAGCGTTCTTTTGTGAAGACTACAGTACAGAACACTGAACAGAGAAAAACAGCAGCAAAATACCACAGACAATAGCTCCTGAAGTCAATCTCTTTTTCAGATGACATTAATAAAATGACTTTCAATGACAATGCTATGTGCTATGTATTCACAAAAGAAAATATTGGCACTTTTCTACAATCCATCTATGTATTTCAAATGTGCAATTGGTTAACATTATTGAAGCATGTGTGGCATTGAGAATTATCTGAACAAATAACAAACAATTTAAATAACACTGGCCAGAGTTATCAGAGGTGCAGAGGCAATGTAAATATGCCTCATTTTCAGAAGTGATTTTACTACACTGTTCAGGATTGTCTGACTATATTTGTAGGCTTCTTCTGGTCATACAAAGAGGAGAAGAGATTTCATATATTTTTACATTCTTTTTCCAGTGCTCCCTGATGTTCAGTAAAAAGAGTATGCTATCTCCTTCATGTTTTTCTTTGACATTTTCTTCTACATTCAGACATTTATTAAACAGCTATTCTATTCCAGGCACTGAAGATACGAAAGTGATAAGATAGAGTCACTTTCCTCAATAAACTGCATTATCTCACTGGAAGATAGACTCTTAAACAACTACAGTACAGCTATATACAAAGTGCTTGGGACTCGGGGGAAATGATAGTAATTATTAATATTAGTTCATAAGGAGGATGAGATATTTAAACTGGGTTTTGAAGAATGAGCAGGATTTAGAGTCCTCATATCAGAGACAATTCACGGCTTGTCGGTTTGTCGTCTTTGACTAATCCCCAGGTCACTAGCAGTTGCTGGGGAAAGCTCCAGCGAGGTGGGCAGCTAGTCCTTGGAGCTGTGCAGCCTTAGTTTCTTGTGCCAGCTGCCTCTGGCTTCATCCAGTTTCTCTTCTGGTGGCTCCCATTCTTCACATTAAATAAAAAGAGCTACACTGTAGGAATGCCAGCTTTCAGTTAATGGGCATGAAGTAGAATTGGGAAGCATTATAGAGATAAGTATTCAGACTCCTGCTATAGCTCTGAATTCTGAGCAGGAAGAGGTACTGTACAAGCAAAACTAGAGAAATAATGAGAGTAGAACAAGATCCATCATGTGGCTAGAAGCAGGCACCAATTGAGAGAGTCTAGCTACGTTAGATGATCTCTAAGAGACTTTCTAGTTGGAAGAGCCCATGAATCAATTTTCAGAATTATTATCCAAAGGGCTGATTACCCAGAGAGAGTCTAGGTAACTGCACAGCCACTTGAGACCCTACTGCTGTGATATTTCCACCCAACGCTGCCTAACAAGTTCTTCTGTCAGAAGGCCTCCCGGATGACAAGATGATATTAGCAGTGACGCTGATACGGAAGTTCATTGGCTGGAAAACATTGAGGTAGTTTTCAAAGGCTTCTGACTCTCTTGGGCTATAGTTTAGCACGTTGAGATCATTTGATTCATTACATCAAATATTACTATATTTATGTTTTACGTGTACAGTTAAAAACAAATCATAATCATAAAAGCTAAAAAGCATATCAAGGGTCTTAAATTATAGAAGGCACAATTGTGTTGTAATTCAGTATGAATGTCGCTGTAGTAAGCAAACTATTTTACAGGCAGTTAAAATCATATTATTATTATTTTGTAAGGACTGAACTCTAGTATTTCAATAGCTCCTTAATAATATAACAACAATATGGGTTAATACAAAGGCACCAGAGTTTACATATATAACAAAATTACTCAAGTATAAAATGCCATGAGAGGCAGTGTTGAACCACAAACTAAATAGGAGAGTTGAGAACTGTAGATTTAAACTAGCCATGTTTATTTCTAGCAGTCCTTTGGACATCAGAGAGTTTCTCTTGCAAAACCTTTCCTCTAGACTGTGAGCTGACATTGGTATATTGAAATTATCCCTGTGCTTCAGCCTTCTTATTCCTGCACTAATCACAATACACATGGTTGCATTCATCCTGCCAGCGTAAGATAACTTTTATCCATGCTCTCAGAAGAAATGGAATCCTAAATTAATTTGGGAATCAAAATTTAAATATTTAAAAGGAAATCTGCATTTTGCAATGGGGCATATCCATTAATTATAGAAGGTGTATGGAGAGTGGAGAAGACATATTGTGAAATGGGGCACAAATTTATTATGTCCTTGAAGTCTAAAAATATCTTAATACCTGAATTTCCCTGGGCTTTACCGGCCTCGGCAGATGAATGAGGTCATAGCAATGGCCATGACTCAAATTTCATTGGTTCATTTGATTTACATGACTGAGGTTGGACTCAAGCAGCTTCAAAGTGCCCATCCTTCTACCAAATGTTTTGAAAAGTATCTCCAGGGGATTTCACCTATGTGTGCAGATATAAGCAGCTTCTCTTGAACTGTTGCTACACGTTTGTACATCACCTCCCTCTGCTTTGCCCAGCATTATAGTTCCCCACCTAGTGATGCTTATGCTTTCCCAGGGATGTTAGCTACCGTGTCTGGCACTGCTAATTTTTACTGGACCCTAACACAGGTTCTTTAACATCCTAGAGATGCCAAATCTGCATAGGGAAGGAAGGGAGGGAAGGAGGCAGGGAAGATGGAAGAAGGGAAGAGAACATTTTTCTCCCTGATTTTGTTTCATGATTAAAAGTGCTACTTATGCCTTGGTGTGTTACAGAGTAAAGCAGCATTTGAAGGTTTTACTTATAGCTCTTTTTCCTTGAGATTCAGGCATACATAGGAAAAAGATCAAAAGGTAATAAATCTGAGATTCTGAATTATTTTTATTTTCTTCTCAAAACTTCATATTTTTATTAGAAGTAATTGGGTAAATATTTTAATTTTACTCAAAAAAAGGAAAGAGAAATATCTCTAATTCAAGGTTCTGGGCTTTAGCATTATGTCCAGAGACTGCAATTTAACAGGGGAAACCAAACAGCCAGTTTAAGATTCTGAGTTAACAGTTTTATCAATTATTTATTGATTCATATTCCATTTATGTATGAAGAAGATTTGATGGCATCTAAGATAATTAGAGAAAAGCCAAGGTTAAAAACGAAGATGAAATCCAAAGAAAAGGATAGTAGAGAGAGTGCTTGGGAAGAAATGAAAGTAATTTACTCTGCTAAAAAGGAATTAAAAAAGGCTAATGGAAAAAGACCTTGTCAGAGGAAAATGAGAAGGAAGGAGGCACTGTTTACATCAATAGGTTGTTCTCTGTCTTTATTTTCCATGACACTATATTGTTAAATTCTGCTAGCCCTTTGATAGCTCACCTCGAGGGCTAAACTAAGAAATCCAATTACTTTTCTAGAAGCTGTAGTGATGACCAACTAAACTGTGGCCCTTGGGGACAGTATTTGTATCCTTTGACAGCAATTAATGAAACCAATAAATCAATTAGTTAAATTAAATTAAGGTCCACCCAGCTGTTTCCACAGCCCATCCATGTGTAACTAAATGTGATTATAAGGGTGCCCTTGACTTGAAACGGATACAATTCAAGTGATCTTTGCTGTCTTTATGTCCTTAATGTCTCCCATTTACAAAATTATAGTTATTCTACCTTTGTCTTGACTCTATATTGGATGAACTTTGCTTGCAGGGGAGAGTTCTTGATAGAGGCAACGGAAATAAATACTCTGTATTGCTGAGTGAAAACTGGTAACACTGAGGACTGCAGTCCTTTCTATTTATCCCTTTCTTAGATTTAAGATATCTCATTTTTCTTCCAAAGTAATTGTTGTATCCAGACTTATTTTCTGTTTCAAAGAGGAGGCTCTTCTGTCTCTTGACAACGCCAACTCCTCCAACTTCTGCCTTCTTCTCTAGGACCCTTCTCATTTTCCTCCTTTCCTCACTGGCCTGGACTTGTCCCTCTCATTTTATTTTCCTACTTCCCAAAGAAGTAAACTGTTTCTCTTTCTTCTGCTTTCTTCCCACCTCCTCACGCACTGGCATTCTAGCTTCTCCAGCCAGTCTTCTCCACATTATGAATAGATCATAACAGTGGTCTCCCGTCCTTGAATTCAGGAGCCTCGCCTACCCTTGATCCTTTCCTTCACTGCTCTCCAAACTTGGACACCGTTGGCTAATCCCACCTTCTGGAACTGTTTTGAGATTAGCCATGCTCCATACCAGGTCCTTGCTATACTTCTCCACAGATGTCTTCTTTATTACCTTCATTAATTCTTACATCTCCCAATTCCTTCTGCATGTCCATTAAATATTTATCTAATACCCACTTCTGGAAGGCGTTGCTTTAGGTCCTAAATATAAAGATAAATAAGACACGCTCTGGAGCAGCTTATAGGATAGGAGGGGAGGCAGAGGTGAGCAAGTAGCTGTATTAACTTGAACTGTAATAGAATCCCCTGCTACAGGAATACAGAAGATGGAGAGAATAATTTCAACTGGATGGAGCAGGGAAGGACAACGTAGGTGACACTTACATTGAATGACCAGAGTAGAAAGAAGAAAAATGTCATTTCAAACATAGGGGACAGTATGTGTAGAGATCTGGAGCCCATAATCTGATCCGAAATGGAATCTGATGACTGTGAGATTTATTACCTGTGGTTGGTAATGTTGAAAAGGTGGGTTGTGGCCAGATTCTGAAGAGCTTTGAATAGTGGACTGAAGAGTTTAGACTTTTTCACTAGAAGTGGGTGGGCTAAGATTTTTGAGTTGATTTTGATGCATATGATTTTATGAGTTGCAAAAGACACTTGCCAGCAGTGTGGGGAATGTATTGGAGCCTGGAGTTAGTGGGACCACTTAAAAGCTCATTTCAATGGTCTAGGAGAAAAATGACTAGGACCTGAACCAGGAGAGCTACAGTGGGAATGGATACTAGACATTGTGTGCAAGCAAAATGGGTAAAAGTTAGTGTTGATTTGATGTTGAGGATTGGGGGTAGAGAAAAAATTTAAAGATAACTCTGACGTTTCTGAAATAATTTTTAGATAATGTCATGCTTCTGTGCAAACATTTCAATACTTTCTGACTGCTTCATTTCAGTGTTTGAAATACAGTTTCTGTATTAATTAAAGTTCTTTTGGTTACCAGTGAAGGAAACCAGTTCCCCTCCCAGCAAACCGCACCCCCCAACACACACACAAAAAAGATATTAAAAGGATACTGGATTGTCTCACAGAATTCAAGAAATATTTGACAATCTAGCACTATAAAGGGCAGAAATCAAAGTAGTGAGAAATACCTGAAAATAATTAATTCATGAACACTTTCTCTAGAATTCTAATTCCCACACCTCCAGTCTCAGGGTTTTCCAGGTCACATCTGCATACCCTGGGGATCTGGTTGGGCCAGCTCCGAGTCAGTTGTTTCCCGAGCCTCGTTCAACTGTGACTATTGTGACGTGGTCAGACAGTACAGCTCTGGCTGCTAGAGGCCACATCCTTGTCTGTCAAGGTCAATACCCAAAAAATAGAGGAATCTTTGTGAGCTGGACAGGTACTTTATCAGAGGTGTCTTCCCTATGTTCTAAACTGTTTTGAGTTATGAACTCACTTGAGAATCTGATGAAAACTGATGGATCTCTTCCCAGGAGAAAATGTTCAATCACAAAAACATATAAGGGGTTTATGGGCCCCTTGAAAATTATGCACAAACCCAGATTAAGAACCTTTTACATGAAGAAAAAAGTCTACACTTGTTAGCCTGACTTTCCAAGGCCCTCATGATTTGGTTTCTAAGAGCCTCTCACCAGTCTTGCATCCTACTACTTCTCTCCTCAAACACTCACAGGTTAAAAACAAATTATTTTCCCATCACTGAACCTTTAATCATGTCATTTCTTCTTTCTATAAGGAATGTCCAAATCCTCTTATCGAAATCCTACTCATTCTTTAATGGTCAAACTGAAAACCTGTTCCTTTTATGAGGTCTTCTTTGACTCATCCATCAATACAAGGACAACTCCCCCTCTACTTGTCATAATAATACTTCCTACCTATTTCTCTCACAACATTTATTACTTTCTTCTTTACACTACAATTTCTATATGGTTTATCTCTGCTCTTAGATTCTACGATGCCCGGAAATAGGACCTGGGTGCCATTCAGCTTTGTACCTGCATTTCTAGTGTTCTCTGCAAAGGAGAGACACTCAAGAAATGTTCGTCAAATGAATGAAAGGCTACTTACTGGGACAGAAAGGGTCCCTGTCTAATTTTATCCTGCTTGTATTTTTATAAGCTTTTTTTTTTTTTTTTTTTACCCAGAGGAATGAGTCCTTTTCCGATTTTCCTTTTTGTAATACTCATTTTCTTGAGCTTTATGTTTTCTCTCTCCTTCCCTCCTGGCCAATCCCATCTCCATTTTTAAAAAAAATTTCCCCTGGAGACAGATTTTCCCCCTTCAGCTTTAAAAATATATATATTATTATTAATTTGAATGACTATCTTTTTTTCATTTGTTCTCCAGCCGCAGCCTTTATTTTGTTTACTTTCCTTTATTCACAGGAGGGAAATTCTGATCAATTCAAGAAGCACTCTCCTTTCATTGAAAGGCATTGTTTTCAGGTTCACTAATAGGAGCTAGAAATTCACAGAAGAGAAAACAGTGTCTGATATCTGATATTTGTGTTTTAGGCAGCAGCATGTAGTTCATTCCCACTCCACCCCAATATATTCACTTCCTTGAAAAATGATAGATTTAGAAATCACCACCAAAATATTTAACTTTAGCTGAATGAAAGATTCCTTTCTTTTGTTTGAAGTGCAAAACCACACACACTTACACAAAATGGCCCGGTAGGAATCCTTTCCCTGTATGGACTATTTTCGGGATGGAGTTGGGGTTGGTGGGGGCTTACGATGCATGGAAGAATAGCATCCTCTACTGGTGAGAGGGCCTCTGAGGCTTGAGAAGCCTTCTGAGTTTGGATAGCCAACAAAACTTTGGAAAATTCTTGGCTGGTGTATTCACTACAGATTGGGAGTCAATTCAAGATTTCTTATGCTCATCACCCATGACGTAACTGAAGCTTATTTAAGTTCATACCCTTGAAAATCATAAATAAATCATCTCTTCCTTCCCTTCTCCATCAGGACTTTCTGAATTGTTAAGAATTATTCTCAACTCCCTTGAAAATTCTCATTATGCAAATTTTTATTATGATTCCATAACAATGTATATTGGTTCAAATGGAACAACTTGATATCATTGTGATCATCAAATATTTCATCAGAAACCAGCTTTGGTGGTGTTCTTGGGGTCTCTATTTGACTGCTTTATTAGTGAAGCTATCTCATGTAATGATGTCTTCTTGGTATTTACAAGCCCTTGGCTAGGGTCCACAATTAAATGAAATTTCCATCATTAAATGAAATTTCCATCTGTAGCAAATATGTGTGAAAATGAGTGTATCTTGTGTTTATTTTAAAAGCATGGTACTTGACATTTTCTTCTATCTAATAAGGATCGTGTTGGCTCAGTTTGTCTTCCTCTACCTTGGATGCCTAAAGGTAAACTCACTCACTCCAAATTAATGGCTTTCTCATGCTATTCTTGAAGTTTTTAAAAGTGGCATCTTTCTGGGACAGGAGAAAAAGTAAGGTTAGATAGAATTAAGGACAGATAATCAATGGGCAAGGATGCCAATTTTTATAAGATTTATGAATTGCAAAATCTCACCCATCCATCTCTACAATTGTCAGTCACCAGAGTGGTCCTATACTGTATGAAGAGACATGGAAAGAGGAGAGAGCTCCAGGAGTCTTTTCAATAGAAATGCCCCATTTCTAGATATCTTCATAGGATCTTGATGGTTGGGCAGTTTCTTTCATTAGTGTGCTTCAAAGGCTGTAGTCCATGGTGTTGCTTTCTATCTCTAGCCCACTGGAAATTAAATAAGGTCCCAATATCTTATCAGTACATTCCCTAAATCTCAAATTAGTTTCAATGTAAGGCATTTAGTTTCAAGAATGATACCCATTTTTTTCTCAGGAGGCCTAAAGCAGATCTGAACCAATTCTGGTTTTACCAAAATTTTCTTTGCTCTAGTTTCATAGAGAAGGCTAACATCTAGTAACTAATAACCACATATATTCTTTTGCATTACAGTCATAAGCATATCCACTTAACAGTTCTATATTCTAATTTCTTTATGATGGAGTAATTAGCATTAAACCATCTTTGAGCTTATTATGATTACAATGGCTGCTATAATCATAGTCATAACTGTAATTATCATCACAAATATAGTGGCTATTAAACTAAATTTTAATAACTCACTATCATTAATATAATTGTTATTATTAACTTTGTGCCCTCTTAGAAGCTGTGTAATACTGAATAATTGATGGAGAAGTGGAAATACGAATCACAAAGAACAGAACATGAAATCCTATTTCCTGTGTTAATGGACGAAGTACCAAAAGTTTACTTATAAATTTGTAGTTAGAAACTCAACACATTCTTTCTAATAGTAATAGGTTTATGAATGACATTGAGTTTTCCAATTAGCTTCTGCCTCCAAATCTCTTTAAACCATAATACAGCTTAACATGAAACTAATAGAACAAGCAAGAATTGGGGGCTCAGGGTAGAATTGAGCCATATGATGCAGGGGGGAAACAGAGAAAGAATTTTCTTTTCTTTCTTGGAAGCCACGCGGATTACTGGCAAAATTTAGTAATAGTGAAATTTTCTCTCACCTCCAATCTTTGGCATGCCACTTATCCTAACTTTGGCTTAGTCCTCTGCGGTGGAATCCCACCGAAAAGTAATGCCAGAATGGTGGAGAAACGGCTACTTGACTTCCCCATTGGATCACTGAGCAGAGGAAATGACTATAAACCTTGGGAACAGACTTCAACCCCAGTGCCTGGAGCCAGTCCTTGCCTATAGCTGGTCTGTCCTTCATCTGGCTCTCAGCATCTGAGAGTGCCAGGACTTTGAGATGCACTTCCTCCTGTTGTTCTAAAAGATTTTGGGGAGTCAGGGAAGAAGTCTGGAGACTAGTAACCTTTTGTGCCTCTATTTAACCTCCTTCACCCTTAAGGGACCGGCAACAGTTCTGTTTCCACAGCCTCTCCTATAGCTGCCCTCTCCTGGCCATTCTTATCATCACAGTTTAGTGCATGCGTCTCCATCTTCTGCTGTAACTATTGCCTTAGATTCCCATACTTTCATTCTCTCCCCTTGACATCCCCAGTCTATTACCCACATACCAACAACCAAACAAAATGCTCCTGATTTTGTTTCCCTAGACACATTTATTAATCATCTACTATGTCCCCAACACTGTACTATAAGGTATTATTCCTCTGCTTAAAAATCTTTATGGCTTTTTTTAGCCTATAAAATAAATTCCGCGTTTCTTAACAAGACTCTCCAAGATCCAGCCTTAAAGTACTCTGCCAGAATTATCTCCCAGTGGGCTTTGTCATTTACCCTATTCCTCAGTGACATGGTTCTGGTTCTCTAAACATCACACACATTTTCACATCTTTTTATGTTGGCTCATGCTATTCTCTCTGCCAGGAATGTTTCTCTTTATTTTCCTGTCAAATTCTTGCTAATCCTTCCAGACCGAATTAGAATTTTTTTTTTACATGAAGCATTTCCTGACAGCTCCCTCTCCTCTTGCCTTAAGTTTAGGATTAGTGGCCCTTTCCTACGTCCTTTACTTAGACCTCCATCGTAGTACCTCATTTAGCATGTATTTGTCAGTTATCTACTATGCGCCAGACACTGTTATAGATGAGGGAGACAAACTGTACAAAGACCCTGCCCCCCAAGGACTTTATATTCTTATACTTTGGACTGAGAAACTAGAATAATTGATTTGCCATTTCCTTGACAAAGACAGTGAGAGGAGCAAGTTTGAGGGTAAAATCACATGTCCAATTTTGGACTTCTTGAGTGTGAAATGCTATTGGATATACACATGGAGACATGAAGTGGGTAGATGGACATACAAATGTAATATACAGAGGAAAATGTATATATTTGGGAATCGCCAGTGTCTAGAAGGCACTTTAAAGTCATTAGATTGAATGAGAACAGAAAAAAGAAGGGGTCTCAAAACTGAACCCCAGGGAGACTTGAATTCTGCAAAGAGGAGGGAAAACTAGCACAAGAGACTCACAGAAGCAACCAGTAAGACGGAAGGAGACCTAAGAGCCAGCGGTAAGTGATGAAGGCATTTCAGGGAGGAAGGTAATGCCTAATTGCGTCAATGTGGCTAACTAGGAATTTGCTTTTGGGTCAGCAGTGATCTGCTCACTGGGGACTCCATTACTGGTGGATTAATGGGGTCAAAAGCCTGACCCCATGAGTGAGTTGAATGAGAAGAGTTGAGTGGAGGCAGCAAATATAGACAATTGATTCTAGAGCTGTAGTGTAAAGCAAGGCAGAGAACTCAGAAAGTGGCTAGAGGGGATGTGAGTGGGGGTCCTACACTTTTTTGCATGATGATGGACTGATCCAGTAGAGACAGAAAACTTGATGACACATGTGAGAGAGAGAACAGCTGCAGCAGCTGTGTCCTTTAACAGGTGAGAGAGGACTTGGCCTTAGGAGCACTGACCATTTATCCATTGCAACGGGAGCAAAGTCAGAGTAGATGGGCCCAGATGCTGGCACCTTGTTAGATGTGGTGGTCAAGATGGTGGTGACAGTGGTGCTTGTGGAAATTCAATTCTCACTGCTTTTCCCCTCCTCCCCCCCGCCCCCTGAGTGAAATGAGAAGCCAATTCAGTTGAGATTGAGAGGCAGAGAAGAGGCTTAGAGATTTGAGGGGAGCACAGAAAGTGAAATAGTGAACTAGGAAAAAAGAAAGAATTCATCTTGCTTGTATTCTTCTATTGATTTTTATCTATCTTTTCCAGTCGAACTCTCCCCACCAAACTTCCAGCAGGGTGTCTTCCCCAGAGAAGGGGTTTGAAAAATGTTGGCCACATTAATTAATTGGAAGCTCTTCTCTTTGTAGCCTGGGCCAGGGGAGTCATGGCTCAAGGCCTCCCAGAGGCTTTTACTAATTAGACTACTCTCTAAATATTTTTTTAATTTAAATTTTTAAATTTACCTGCAACCCCTTCCTTCTTTCTGCATTTTAAACTAGGAATTCAACATACTTGCATCCGAGCCACATTCTGCAAAAATATGTTTCTGTTGACATCAGATAAAAGTTGAGTTGTGAAATACATCTCTTTCAAGGATTTAACCAAGCTTCCAAAACGCTCTTTGTTGTGGGATTTGCAACCAGATGGGAAACTCTAGGCTCTGGATGTTAACAGTATTCCAGTAATTGCAGAAAAATAGCTTCATTTTGTGTAAACAAACTGAACATATATATGTAAAACACGATGACATTGTAAGCAGATATGCAAATAAGAGGAAAAACATAGTTAAGTTGCTTATGGTTTAGAGAAATGAAAATGGAAAAAAGATTGCTTGTTAATTAACCAGCACACCCCTAGAAAATACACTCTCTACTACTTACATTCCCCACATGGTTTTGGGCACTGGGCTGGCATGTATATGAATATTTGACATTTGACTCTCAGAGATATTAGCCTTTGAGGCAAGCAGTCCTTGTTTTAAAGTGCTGGAAAACTGCTAAGTGATAGAAGGTGTGGCAGCAGCTATGAAGCTGCTAGCTTGGACTAGATCAGTCAGGGAGGGCTTCCTGGAGGAGGCAAGCCTTGTACATTGGAGAACTCATTTCTCTGAGGGTGACTCACGCTTGGAGGGCTTAGGAAAAGTAGGGACTCCTGGCTTTCAAGTCCTATTGTGCTGAGCTTGCTCTCCAGTTGATTTCTATGTGTGTAAATCATGTCTCCTCAACTACAGTGTTTGTTACTCAACAAAAACATAGTGAGAACCTACTAGGTTCCTTGGTGCTGGGGGTGCCCTGGTAAACAATTATGGTGTCTGCCATGGAGAAAAATCACAGTATAATGGACAGAGGTTGGTTCTTATGCCTTCTTCTTGGTTTTGAATAGACCTACACGTCTTCTTGCTGATCCATATATTAATCTTTTCCTCTCTTCAAGGAAAAATGTCTTTCAAGGTAGACCCATAGAAGATACTGGCATGAAGAATTTAAACAGTATGGCTCCTGAGCTGCTGCTCAGTGGGGAAAGTTGAGGGTTGCCTGGGGCATCTGTGGGTATGCGCTGGGGGCATCTGTTTTGAGTTAGTGTCTGAGCAAGAGGTGATTTTCCTTCTGGAACGGGCGTCACCCCCTCCTCCCGCTGCAGAAGATGCTGACTGGTGACAGGTTTGCCTACACCAAATTCTGGGCTCTCAGGTATAAAAGGACAAGTATGACTGCAGTACTTCATTTAGCACATATTTATCAGTTACCTACTACTGCCAGACACTAATGTAAACACGGAGGAGGAACAAGTGAATGACACAGGTTTCCCCTCTAGAAATTTATACTGTATCTGCAGGAGACACACAATAAACAGATGAATATATATCATGCCATGTAGTGATTATTGCTATGAAGAAAAATAAAGATGCATAAAGCAGAGTAAGGGGCATTGAGAGAGAGAGAGAAGGACAAGGGGTGTTTTTTTGGATTGGGTGGGCAGAGAAATCCCCTCTGGTAGTGTGAAATTTGAGCAGAGACATTGAGAAAGCCAGGAAGTGTGGAGCATGTGGGTATATGGAGAAGCTCATTCCAGGTAGAGGGAAAAGCAAGGGATTTGATGAGGCTCAGAACTTCAGGACTGTACAATGAGCAGGTGCAAAGGACCAGGTTCTGCAGGGGGCTGGTGTGGCTGGTGTAGGAAGTCTGAAAAGTGGGACTCACAGAAGCAAAAGACAATTGGGCCCAGAACTCTTTCCTTAACCTTGTGCTAAGAGTTTCCTCCTGCCTCACAGAGAGAACCTGACCTCCTACAGAGTTCTGGCTGGGTCATTCTCAAAAATCCTCATTGTCATTTTCATGAAGTCCTGCAGTTATGACTGCCCTCCTGCTTATAAGCCTGGTACCGCCTGCTTCAGGGCACTTGCCAGCAAATCTCACTCCTCCCCGTGACCCTCAGCATCCTGGAGAATGTGGTTCCTGCCGCCGCCAAAGTTCATCTCCTGCCACTGGTCACCCACTCTGGGTGCTCGTCCTCAGTGGTCACATCTCCTCTATCATGGCAGTCTCTTCTCTGACTTGGCCTCTTGCTTTCTGAGGCTCCATTTGGACCCTCATCACCAAGCCAGCTCCATGACTTGCTCCTGCTTCAGGTGTCAATGTCAACATCACCTTCTCAGAAATCCCTCCCAGGACCATGCAGTTGAAAGGAGCTGCATCCCCTCTCAACATCATCCTGTTTGTTGCCTTCATAGTTCGTAATGTTCACAAAATTGTGAATTCTCGTACTTATTTAATTTTTTATTAAATCCTAGCTCTGTGAGAGCAGAGACTTGTCTTGTCATTAGTGTACCCTGACGACCCCATGAGGTTGCCTGCCACAGAGGAGTTTGGTGGGCCCTGCATAATGATTGCAGTCAAGATTCTGGTGGGTAAAACTGGGTAAGCAGTCTCCTTAAAGACTCCTACGTTAACAAGTCTTATTTCTGTCTGGGTGCTACATTATATCTTCCAGCTTTGGTCCATTGACCCCTTTTCATTTCAATGGAGAGGAATAATCTGATTCAGACTATTTTAATTTTAATGTCTAACTCCAGTGTGTCTGAATGAATTAATGCAGACTCAGTGTGGAATTGGTTGGGGGAAAGGTACTGGCATTTTGAAACTGCGGGACTCAGATTTTGTTTAAATGAAGCATTGTTCAGGCATTCATCAGATGACAATATGAGAAATGATTGCTCCAGCCTCTGTTGTCAGGTGGCCCGATTCTTGATTCACTGAGATATGGAGGGGGGTGGGGAAGGGTACACCTTCGGGGAGAGAATTGAGCTGTGAATGCACTGGTTTCTTTGGAATCAGGTGAAAAAAAGAAATCTGATTTTGTGTTTATTCATTCACTGAAGAAGTTAGCTGTAACAATAATCCATTAGAGACAGACATTTGACTTGAAGACTTTCTCATTTCTGTGAGCAGTGACTTGAAGTGGGGACTTCTCCCTGGCCTGCCCCCCTGACTCAGGCCCTTCCCCCTTTGGGGTAGGGTCATTTGATCAGCAGAGAATAAAACCCAGGTGCCTGGGCTTTCACCAGGGGAGGCAGGAGAGGAACACAGCCCAGGAGAAGGGGGAAGGGGGTCTGCTTTAAAACAGTTCAACAGCAAGCAAATTGAGATTAGTCTTTCAATTATCCTATCGACAGAAAAAATATTGCTACATTAGACAATCACCTGTTTTGTAAATGGCAAGTTGGATATATAATAACTTACAGAGACACATAGAGCTTCTGCCTCAGTGTAGGCAAGCTGCTATGCAGAGAACACAGGTACCCTCCCTTTAACTCTCACCTGCCTGTTACAGAGATGAGGTCAGCCATTTAATCAGCTCTGGGGAGAAAACAACAAACAGTAATGGAAGCCACACTATCTGCTTATTTCATTTTTTGAAGGGAAAGCACTTCAGTTTCTCATGACTCTGAAGAAAGGTGTTTAACCTTAAAAAGAAATTTTAGCTCAATATTGGTTAACTCTAGGGCCTTCCCTCCTCAGCTATTGCTGTAGATTACTGCACTGTCTCATATGGTAACCAGGAGCCACATGTGGCTACAGTATTTAAATTTAAATTAATTAAAACTTCATACAATTAAGAATTCATTTGCTGAGAACACTACCCACAATACAAGTGCTCAGTAGACACAGATGGCTACTGGTTACTGTATTGAACAAGGCAGATACGGAATATTTCCATCATCACTGAAAACCCTATTGGAAAAGCACTGCTTGAGAAACTGAAGGCCTGTGTTGGAAGGCAGCATGGTACAGGCGAGGTTTTCAATGTATTCTTTTAGCTAGGGAATAATTTCTTGAACAAAACTGTGTATGGAAACTCAGTATATACAAATGATCTTTGTAGAGCTGCTCTTGCTGACGTTAAGAGTGGAAGGTTCTGGATCCCTGCTTATTTGCCGCTTACTTCCCTCCTCACCTGGCAGGTGACCACAGAGCACAGGTTGCATGTCATCCTTGGAGCGAGCTGACCTGAGTTTTGAATTTTGGCTCTTTTCCGACCAGCTTTGTGAACTTGGCCGTTCTTGGGACTTTCTGAGAGTGAGTTTTCTTGTCTCTAACAGACATCAGCTCTTTCAGAAGGTTGTGAGGGCAGGTTTGATTTTCTCGTTTCTCAGATGAGGAATTGAAGGTTAGCAAAGCTCCATGCCCACCAGACAGCTACCCTGCCAGCGGAGGCCAGACCCAGGGCCAGGCCCAGTCCCCTCTCAGCCCTTTCGCTCCACTGCTCTGTAATTTCCTGCTCAAACTGAACAACTTCAAGCCAAACTGCTTTTTAAAAACCAGCTGTCTAGATGTCACTTGTGATTTTTTAATTTCCTGGATCCATGTAATGTGTGAGTACTTCCAAATGCATTTAACCCTTATGCAAGAGGTTGCCACCCTTGAACTATACACACTGAGTAAGTCAGATCTTCTTGGATACCCTTCCTACTTCCTTGATATGCTTCACGCTCTCCTCTCTTCAGAGAGTAGAAAATACAAACAGGCAAACGAAACTCCCTAACTTTTCACACTTACTAAAAGAAAGATGGGGTATTTTTCAACAATCCTCATTTTCAGGGGTAGCATTAGAAACCAACCTGAGCCAGGGCTTGGAGACTGTGCTCCTGTTCCGTGGGTCTGAGCACAGACTCAGCTGACCTGTGACCTCAATCATCCCCATCAACGGATATCCACGTAGGGAAAGTTCTGACCGAGATAGCAGAAAGTTTCGTGCCTTCAATACTGAGATGACTGTTAAATGATTTTTGTGTAGAATAACCGGAAATTGCAGAAATGTCATGATGATCAGAACAATCCCCGTTGTAACTGACGGGCTGACGGACTGCCTCTTGATACCCTCGAGTTCCTCCTTTCCTTACCTCCAGGTGGGAATCTCTGTCCTCAAGTGACCCCGGAAAAGCACAGCTTGCTGGCAAGAAGCTCTTGGCAAAGGCCTGAAAATGGAAAGAAAGGAGGCAAGCTCTAGATGCCTCACAAGTTCTTCTAGAGTCATCCCTGTGAACTTCCTAATCTCTCTCTCCTTGAGAAGGATTCCTCTTTGGTGGAGCACTGCATGGCCAAAATAGTTTAATGCTGCTGCTTTGCCAAGTACAGCGGTAAGAAGGAATTTCCAGGCAGAGAAGCGGAGGAATTGGGGACAATCCTTCTAATCACATATGTAAGACAGTTCTGATGCAGCATCATTTGCTGGGATCCTTTAAGAAAAGAGGCATTTGTTTCCATGATTTAAAATCAGATGAGTCTTTATTTAGGGTTTGGAGAATCTTACGTTGGTTGAGAACCTAGAAAGGAGACAGAACTAGAACTTTCCTAGGAATGAGCAAAGAAATGGATGCATGGAGTTTCCAGTCACACTGGGAAAATATTGGAGGAGTCTCCTCTTCTAAATCATAAGAACTGTTTAACTTTTCTTCCTATTGGCTGCTGTAGACTATACTCATTATATGGAAGGTTACTGTGATTTGATCTCGCACCGTCCCTTCGAATAGATTAACAGTCAAATTCTTTAAAATGTTTTCTGGACCAATTTTTTTTTTTTAATACATTTATTTATTTATTTATTTATTTATTTAGGGCTGTGTTGGGTCTTCGTTTCTGTGTGAGGGCTTTCTCCAGTTGTGGCGAGCGGGGACCACTCTTCATCGCGGTGCGCGGGCCTCTCACCGTCGCGGCCTCTCTTGTTGCGGAGCACAGGCTCCAGACGCGCAGGCTCAGTAGTTGTGGCTCACGGGCCCAGTTGCTCCGCGGCATGTGGGATCTTCCCAGACCAGGGCTCGAACCCGTGTCCCCTGCATTGGCAGGCAGATTCTCAACCACTGCGCCACCAGGGAAGCCCTGGACCAATTTTTTTAAGTCCTTCTCATCTCTGTCATGAGGACTAAGATGTAAAAAACGAGGAATTCTTCATAACGTTAATTAGGGGACTTGGGCAACAAAAAAATCAAAATACTGCCACCAACTAATTGTCCTACCAAGGGTTGGCACCCTCATCCACATCCTTTGTTCCACAGGCAATAGTGATAATAATAAAAAATGTAGTGAAATTTGCTGAAACCGACAGTTTGGGGGCTCTTTACACGCTAGTCTGCCAGAAGTACGTATCATTTTAGTTTGCTTTTAGGTCACAATGATGGTGCAAAGTTTTAAAGCTAACGGATTCTTCTCTTTTTACATAGTTATTTCCATAGTAGTAGTAGTAGTAGTAGTAGTAATAGTAGTACTAGTACTAGCAGCAGTTATCATAGTGGTGGTGGTATTGATAGCGATAACTACCTGCTACTTCTGCTGCTGTGATTCTACTAATCCTACTACTGCTATTTCCACTACTCCTATTTTTGTTAATATTTGTGTTCATATTTTGTGTAATATCATTAGTTTCACTACTGTTGTATGTCAGGGGCTTTAGGTACATACGTCTAATGCTTACAATCATTCTGTAAGTTGAGTATTGTTACTTTCATTTTCTAGGAGAGGAAACTGAAGCTCAGAAAAATTTATATACCTGAGCTAGTAAGTCACTGACCTGGGATTTGATTTTAGATGCATCTGCCTCCAAAGCTCACACTTCTGCATCATTCTTTGCCCCTTATCTGCTCCTCAAAATATGGCCTTAGTTTCCTGACTCACAGTTCCTACCTACATAGAATATACATTTAGATATGCACAGCCCGAGGAGTGTGAACTTCACAGGGCTATGCCGGAAGTCCAGATGGTTGTCCAAAAATGGCTTGCTTCCTTTGTGTTCACCGAATCTGGCTTGTCTCGAATGCTTCAAAGTTATCTTAATGTCATTTCAAAGGCAATTGAAGGAGCATCCATGGAGATAAATTGCGTCTGCAGCCTGTTGCTGAATGCATATTAAGTTCTATTCATGGATTTCCTAGCAACCAGAGCCCGATGACACACAGAGCCAGTGAGTTTGCGTTATACTCATCTAGAGAAATTAAATCACTTGGACTTTATCATTAATATTTTTAGAAAGCCTCACTAGATTAGTTGTTTGAAATGCATTGTTATCTGAGTTACTATTAGCAACTGGTCCCAGTCACACCGGAAGTCACCGAGGACTCTGTAATTTTCACAAATGCTCCAGTGAGAGATTATATCCATTTTAATATTTTTGACAATTAAGGATTTAGTTGGGAAAGAAGAAAATTAAAAAGAGAAAGCTTTTTCCAGCAGCTTGTGATCTTGGCAGACTTCAAACTTGAGACAAACAGAATAGAAATAAGCAGTAGGCATCCTGGTGAGAAGAGACAACAGGCTGCGGCGCGTAGTCAGGCTAATTTGCATCAAAGGGACGTGTTGAAACAGAAGAACACAATTTTAACAAACCTAACTTTTCACAACACATTCTCTAAGGGTTAGGGCAGAATATTTTTCACATTAGGGTTCACTGAATATACTGTCCTATAAACTCAAAGAATGTCCAGGTTTGTGATATGCTGCAGTGGCGTGAGCATGGCATACGGGTGCGTGCTCAACCACACGTGCGCATGCACACAACTGACCATTTAGGAATGTCAAAAATCTAGGTCTTTTGTTTCTGAACTCATGTTCTTTATAGGATGTCCCTCTGAGGCACTGAGACTTCTTAGACGCATTTGCATTAGATATCCAAATGAACGTCACATATAGAGGATTGACACGTAGTCCAATGAGTCTACCTTGCTTGGAATATTTCTTTTACTATAACTTTATCTTATAGAGCACTTTTAGGTTCACAGCAAAACTGAGAGGAAGTTTCAGAGATTTCCCAGATACCCCTTGCTCCCCTGCATTCATGGCCTCCCCATTATAAACACCCCCACCAGAGTAATACATTTGCTACAATTGATGAACCTACATTGACACATTATAATCACCCAAAGTCCATAGTTTACATTATGGATCACTCTTGGTGCTGTACATTCTATAGGTTTGGACAAATGTATAATGTCATGTTTCTACCATTATGATATCATACAGAGTACGTTCACTGCTCTAAAGCCCCTCTGTCCTCAGCCTATTCATCCTTCCCCACTCTGTAAACCCTGGCAACCACTCATCTTTTTATTGTCTCCATAGTTTTGCCTTTTCCAGAATGTCATATAGTTGGGATCACATAGTATGTAGTCTTTTAGATTGGCTTTTTTCACTTAATAATATGCACTTAAGTTCCCTCTATGGCTTTTCATGGCTTGATAACTCATTTCTTTTTAGGGCTAAATAATATTTCGTTGTCTGAATATACCACAGTTTATCCGTTCACCTACTGAAGTACACCTTGATTGCTTCCAAGTTTTGGCAATTATGAATAAAGCTGTTATAAATATCTATGTGTAGGTTTTTGTGTGGACATCAGTTTTCATCTCCCTTGGATAAATACCAAGGAGTGCAATTGCTGGATCTTATGATAAGAGTATGTTTAGTTTTCTAAGAAACTGCCAAACTGTCTTCCAAAGTGGCTATAACATTTTGCATTCCCACCAGCAATGAATGAGTTCCTGTTGTTCCACATCCTTGCCAGCATTTGGTGTTGTCAGTGTTCTGGATTTTGGCCATCCTAATAGCTATTTAGTAGTATCTTGTTGTTTAAATTTGCATTTACCTGGCGATATATGATGTGGGACATCTTTTTCTATGTTTATTTGCCATCTGTATATCTTATTTGGTGAGGTTTCTGTTCGGGTCTTTGGCCCGTTTTTAAAGTAGGTTGTTTGTTTTCTTACTGTTGAGTTATAAGAATTCTTTGTATTTTGGATAACAATCGTTGATAAAAGCAAAGACATAATTCCAGAATTCAACAAAGGCATGGCTCTAGGTTCTTCAGAATAACCCTTGGTTTTGATATGTGCTCCCACCCATTTTGAGTTTGGATCATGGCTGGCTGAGCATCCCAGATACGTGAACTGATGTGTGTAAGGGCTGAAGCCACAGATTATCAAAGCTTCTCCCTCACGGTGAGTCAAGGGTATGAGCTACTCTCTGCCTGATTTTCCTGCCACCACACTTAGAAGCCTAAGAGTCCATTTAGGGTCCAAAAGGTTTCTTCAGAACAATGATTGCTAAAATGGGCCCCATGGAGTACCATGACCCACAGTGCCGTCATGGTTGTGGTAGGCTATCACTGTGCTCACTCTGCGTTTAACCAGAAGGATTCTGGTTCTACGCTTCACTTTTCCAGGTGATTTAATTTCTGCAAATGCAAAAAGTAACCACTTCCTTACAGCTGATTGCAGTGGCTCATTTTCTCTTTTTGAAGAGTTGGGAATGAAAGCTTGGTTGTTCAGAGAAATGAGCAGTTTTCAGACTTTCAAACACTTATGCCCTCTCCAAAATCACTGATTATGCAAGGATTTCATTTCAGTGTTAGTTTAATGTTTCATATTAATGGCCACCTGTTGCCAGATGGGAAAGCAGTGATGGTGTCCAATGAAGTATGCCCTTTCCAGCGCAGCACATGGCTCACGGGGCTGCTTTGGGAAAACAGACCTCTGAGTGTGTTCAGCAAAAATTAATTATTTTGGAATGAATCTGCCAGTTTTCCTCCAAGTGGCTCAATGTCAATAAACTTGAAATAACTTCCTACGGATTTTGATATCAGTGCAAATTCATGCGTGTGTTTGTGTTTGTGTGTGTGTGTGTGTGATATGTATAATATATATATATACACACATATATATATATTTATATATGGCTAAAACAAATTATCAAGAATATCAACGCCTCTCTGGCAATGTACCAGTGTAAAAGGACTTAAAAATATCTCAGTGAAAGATTGAGCTACACATAAACTGTCATTTTGGATCTGAGCCATTATAGGGGTTATCTTTGCAGCTGCCTTTGTAGCTTTTCTTTGACAGTATATATGGGAATAACTGAAATCATGATTTATTACTGAAAGAAGGGAGTCTAGGAGATGGAATCCAGGTGGACTTGATGATGGCAAGAAAAACTTGACCAGCATTTGCTCGCCAATGCTGATGAAAAAAACTAGGGGGAAGTGGTAAAATCCAGTGCTTATTTGACTTTTAAAGTTTACTCTAAACCTTTTGAAAAACATTTCTAAGTTTCAAAAAATCTTTTAGAATTAACTTAGAACTTCAGATCTTAATCAGACCATATAAAAAACTCATTATTCTCTCTATCTATAATACCACCATTCATTTGTAGGTATTGGTTGTTTTTACAATTTCCATTCTCTAATCTTCGTATTGTTGACATACAGTAAATTTTCAGCATTTGTCTTAGCTTGTGAATATCCAGAATTGTGTGTTTAAAAAAATTATAAAGCAAATAATTTAATAGAAAAAATACCTGATACTCGTAAACTGCTCTTCTCTTATATCACTAATCCCTTTGATAATCTTTGATAATCCCTATGTCCTTATTAAAAAGTTGTAATTAGGTTATAACTATTTTGTATTCTGCCATTTTCACCTTATATTAGTTTACATATCTCTGTGAATCATTATGACCCACACGTGTGATTTTAAAATCCACATAATATATGTTCATGTTAATAAATCTTATTTGCTTAGCCATAATAATGTTTTCTTAAACTGAGATTAAATGGTAATATTTGTAGAGGGCTTAGTACTTTATCTTTCATAGTAAGTGCTAAATAAACACGTATTAAATACATAAACTGCATTAGTATTGATAATTTTTGTTTAATATTTTTGTATTATAAATAGTACTTCATTGACTGTCTTTGGATATTAACTTTAAAATAAATATTCTGGGATATTTCCTTGGGTTATAATTCCCCTAAAAGAAAGAAACAGACTCTGTTTGTTTTAATAGCTTCTGCTGTGCCTTGTTCTCTAAACAGTAGCAAATCCATAGTGCAATTAGTAATGTTCTTGTTCACAGTCCCGCCAATTTTGGATTTTATAATATTTGCTTATTTTGCTAACTTATCAGGCATGTTTTTGGACTACCAAGCAATTTTTCTCAAAGAGTGGGACATGAAACTTCTGCATCAGAATCACTTGGGATGCTTGTTAAAAATTTCAGAAACCTAGCTTTCTTGCAGATCTCCTCAAAGCATCTCTTGAGACAGGATCTGAAAATCCCCATGTTGAACAAGCTTTCAAGGCAATTCTTAAGCACTCTAAAGCTTCAGAACTACTGCCTTATAATTATCTTAATTTGTATTTCTTTAACTGAGAGTAGGGCTTAGCATAATATCCCAGACCTGTAGGTATTGAAGGGAACTGGCAGGATTTCAGGGTAGTAAACAACTCTCTCAAATCCTTGGTCCTCCTCCCCACATTCCTCTGTACTTCCCTGAACTAAGATAGCGGGGGTGATTATCTCTTTTAAGCTAAATTGTTGGGTGTGGTTTGATACATAGTATTTAGGAGAGCTGGATATTAGAGAAGTCCAAATCTTAATATTTTAGGGAATACACAAATTGCAGTTGCATCCGATTTAGCTGTTTCAGGCATTTTATTATTATTATACCCACATAAGCTAACGCTGGAAAATAAAATGGATAGTGTAGTTGTGAGGTCGTCAGAAATGATTGGCTGTACCTTGAGAGAAGGAATAGTAGTTTCCTAGGAGAGAAACAGGAGCATAATACCTTAGTTAAATAAAATAATTAAGACAGTGAAATTAACAAAAGACTTCTCATATTTTTTATGTACAACAGTATATTGTAACTCATTAAGTCAATTTCAGTTTGTGCATCTCTAATTTACTCTATCTCTGGAACATCCCCTTCTTTTTTGTTAATAAGTGATTAGTTAGAAAAAAAGCATGGAAGGACTAAGGAATATGTGTGTGTATGGCCAGCGGAAAGTGTCGGAAATGAAGAAATTTCAGCAATAGAGTGAATATCAGTAGACTCAGAAAAATGCTTAATGTCATAAAGAGACATTGATGAAAGAGTGGGTTATAAAATCTATATATTATGCGACTCTATTGTAGGCACAGCAAAAACTAGTGCTTTTCTTTTGCACCTAATAGAACCTTTCTATCAAAATATGTCCAGACAGTAAGTATTTAGAGTTAAATCAAAATGAAGAAATACAGCAATGAAGTGAAAACCTATTGTTTCTCAACCTGAAAAAGCAGGAGGACACTCACTGTAAAATCAAGGGAGAAATGCATTTATTTAGGAAGTATTCTTTAAGAATCCCATTTTGAGAAATGGGATTAAATTATGGAGAAAAAATACAGGATTACATTTTTCTTGCCCTTACTAAGCACAGCCTCGCCCAGGGAGTGGAAGAGAACTAACATTTCTCCAACACCTTGTGTGGACAGGCACTGGGCTGGAGGCTTTAATATACTTTTTCTCATTTAATTTTCTGAAAAAACTGGTGAGCAAGCAATAGCATCCACATTTATAGGTTCCAAACAAGACACAAAATCTGAAGTATTGGGGAATCATGCACTTGTACAGAGACACTTAACTCAACCCTTTGGCCTGATCCTCAGGACTTTTAATATACTTTCAATTCTTTATCATATCCCCCAGATGATTCTTCATGTCTTCTTATCCTCAGAGACTGTCAATATTTCTAATGACGTGTGTGTGTGTGTGTACATACCGAATATATAATGTTCATTTTGTAACTTAATTTTTCATCAATATCTTTTTACCTTATTAAAAATTCACTTTAATGAGTATCATAATCCTACACAGGTACTACAACTTGTTTAACTAAGAGAGTTTTAGATATAGAATCAGTTGAAACTCAGTGGAAAAAGCATTTTCCTGAACTGGGCGTAAGCATCTCTTTTTTGAATCTTCCCCTCTACCAGTGACCTTGGCTGGACTGGGGACTGGTCAGACAGCATTTCAGTTTGCCCGTCTCTAGAATATCTGTTGACTACTCATCATGGTGATGTTTCATAGCTGTATTAGCAGGCAAGTCGTAAAAATTCAGACATTTAAATGATAGTGATTTAGGTTTATACAATTTTAGAGGTAGAATGGATTTGAGAAATTATATAGGCCACCTTATTTTATAGAAAGAGGATAATTGAGGCCCAGGGAAGTTAAGTGCCTTGTCTAGGTTTATGAGGGTAGAACCAGCATTAGAACCTGGTTCTCAAATCCTAGTTTGATGCTTGTTCTACTTTATCACAACTGCTTTCCAGAGAGATTACTTTTCTGGACAGTGAAATAATAATAATCATGCCTAGCATTTTTATTACATTTTCAAACTCACTATCTTTTCTGACTGAATTTTCTTCACAACCCTCTAAGCTAAACCTCACGATCCCCCCTTTTTTTTCCCATTAGGAACTAGCACTAAGAGAGATAAAAAGTGTCCTGAAACAACATAGGTATTTACAGAGGTGGGACAACTCATGAGAGATCATGCCAGATACTGCATTAAGTCCTTTATATGTATTACCTTGTTTAATCCTCACTTGAGTGAGATACTGTTACTAGTCCCATTTTACAGATGAGGAAAGGAATTTTAGTGAGGTTGCAGTTACCCCTCTAGGACATTACGTAACTGGGATTCAAATCTATGTTGCCCGACTCCAAAGCCCACACTCTTAATCACTTTATCATGGTATTTTCGTATGTTAGTTCAGCCTTCTCATTCAATTTTTTATTCACTCACCAAACAACTATGAAAGTTTATTTTGCGCCAGGCTCCATGCCAGCTGCTAAGAAGAAAAACAACAGCAAATAAGACATGATCCGGGCCCAGGAGAGAGAGTTTGATATGTAGAACTATGGTATTATGTTATAAGAACTTTGGTAGAAGAACATACAAGGTCAAGGAGGGGGAGCAATTTAATTTATACCACTGATTCCTTAGCATTGAATGCCCTTTCCAGAAACATGTGACTCAAAGTTGAGTTTGAGTAGGCCTAAAGAAACAAGCTTTGACCCCCCAAGTTGAAGTCTGGTTTCTGTGGTTGGCTCAATGGCTGATCGGGCAAACTATCATGCTATTTTAGTAGCCCTGCCTGCATCAAGGTTCTTCATTAAAAGGAGGTGGGAATATTGACATGTCACTTGTGATGTTGGTAAAGATTAATAATGAAAATTACCAGGAAACATTTGCTAAATGTTAGAAGCCCTAATACCATCTTAATCATCTCATTAATTACAGATTAAATACAATTCAGATTTTAAAGTAAAATTGTTGATGTGTGTGTTAATCTCCTTGGGCTACTATAACAAAATACCATAGACTGTGTGGCTTGCTCGAACATGAGAAATTTGTTTTCTCACAGTTCTGGAGGCTGGAAAGTCCAGGATCAAGGTCCGGGCCAGTTTGGTTCCGGTTGAGAGCTCTATTCCTGACTTACAGATGGTAGCCTTCTTGCAGTGTCTTCATATGGTAGGGAGAGTGCAATCTCTCTCTTCCTCTTCATATAAAGCCACTAATTCCATCATTAGGGCCCTGTCCTCATGACCTCATCTAACCCTAATTGCCTCCCAAAGGCTTCACCTCCAAATACTATCACATTGGGATTAGAGCTCCAACATATGAATTTTGAGGGGATATAATTCAGTCCACAGCAGTGGAACTGTGCAGTCAACAATGGTATGAAACAAATAATATGATCATACATTTATTATTCTGTTTAAGCCTGAGGAAACCATATTATCCTCCATGTTTGTCTTGCCTCTTTATGTATTTTTATTTTTACTACGATGTCTCTGAAAGGTTTAAATGAAAAATTCAGTTATTTGCTTAGGAGTTATAATGAGTGACATGGAGAAATTGGCAACAATAAAAAAGTAAGGAAGCATGTCCCTCTGGTATGAGCTGCAAATGAGAAATTTCTGCCCAAAGCCTTGGAACCAAATTAAGAATTAACATAAAAAGTTAAATACCGAAGTCATACAGCTGCTAGTAACATTTGGCTATGCTGGTCTAATTTGAGAGTATGTTTGCAGCTAGATTTAAGATATTATTACAGTGAGTGGAATATTAATAAAAATAATAAGAGACTGGTGAAGAATTGGAATCAAATGTTAGCAGTGAACAAATATTTGGAGATATGATATTGTGATTTTCTATAAATTGCAATATCTTATTTGATTTTCTAGGCAGAGCAAAAGCTGTTTTTAGTAATGAAGAATGATGGATTTGAAGATTTAGGGTTTCAATTCCACCTCCAATATACCTGGACAAATCACTAACTCCTGAATTTTCTCATATACAAAATGAACCTTTTTCTCCGTTTTTCCCTCCCACCCTCCCTCCCTCCCTCCCTCCCTTCCTTTCTTCCTTCCTTCCGTTAATTATTTATTAATGGTCTATTGTATGCCCATTGAGGACACCTGTGCTAAGGGAAAAACTCAAGCTAAAAAAATCCTTTCTCACAAGATAGATTTAAATAAGATTTTGTATGAGAAAGGGCTGTAAAAGTGTTCAACACTTTAAGTATGCTAAGTAATTTTCCCTTTGGAGTCGACTTCTGATTTCAGGATTAATGAGCCAGGGGAGTTTTGTTCATGCCCTTATTAAGGGAAATAAGATTAGTGACTGAGATAAGTTGAAAACTGAGTTCATTAAACCAACTAATTTTTTATATTTCCTCGAGTCCTCTATAGATTCAGGACAATTAAAATAAGCAAGTTATTACTAATCATACATTATGAATTTCAGAAAAAGTTGCAAATATACCTCATTCAGCCTTATCATGTGTTGTGAAAGTTACCATAAAAATCGACCAAGCCATAGAGGTCAACAGCAAAATCATCAATGTGACATGCACTCTTGCTCTTGCACTCTTACCCTTACCACCCTTGTGTCATATTGGGTGGGCCAAAAAGTGCCTTCAGTTTTTTAAGTAAAAATAAAAGACACATTTTTCATTTTCACCAAGAACTTTACTGAACAACGTATTCACCCTTTTTTTCCACTACCTTCTGCCATTTTCCAGGCAACTTCATAATTCCATCTTCCCCAAAATTTTTATCTTTTTGAGCAAAGAACTGTTTCAGGTGTCTTTTACAGTCTTGCAGGGAACTGAAATTTTTTCCATTAAGAGAGTTTTGTAAAGACCGAAATAAATGGAAATCCGAAGGTGCAATATTTGGTTAATATGGCAGATAAATCAGAACTTCCCAGCCAAGCTGTAACAGTTTTTGCCTGGTCATCAAAGAAACATGCGGTCTTGCGTTATCCTGATGGAAGATTATACGTTTTTTTGTTGACTAATTCTGGATGCTTTTTCTCAAGTGCCGCTTCCGTTTGGTCTAATTTGGAGCAGTACTCATTGGAATTAATCATTTAGTTTTCGGGAAGGAGCTCATCATAGAGGACTCCCTTCCAATCCCACCATATACACAACATCACCTTCTTTGGATGAAGACCGGCCTTTGCTGAGGTTGGTGGTGGTTCATTTCGCTTGCCCCACAATCTCTTCTGTTCCACATTGTTGTAGAGTATCCACTTTTCATCGCCTGTCACAATTTGTTTTAAAAAAGGAACGTTTTCGTTACATTTCAGTAGAGAAATTGCATGTGGAAATATGGTCAAGAAGGGTTTTTTTGCTTAACTTATGTGGAACCCAAACATCAAAGTGATTCATATAACCAAGCTGGGGCAAGTGATTTTCAACGCTTGACTTGGATATTTTGAGTATGTCAGCTATCTACCGCGTGGTATAACATTGATTGTTCTTGATTATTGTTTTGATTTGACCGCTATCAACTTAAACTGGTCTACCCTACTGCAAAGCATCGTCCAGCGAGAAGTCTGCAGCACGAAACTTCGCAAACCACTTTTGACATGTTCGATCAGTCACAGCGCCTTCTCCATACACTGCACAAATTTTTTGTGCGTTTCAGTTGCATTTTTACGTTTCTTGAAATAATAAAGCATAATATGTGGAAAATGTTGCTTTTTTTCTTCCGTCTTCAATATTAAAATGGCTACACAAAAATTCACCAATTTTGATAAGTCTTTTTTTAAATGCACACTGATATGACAGCTGTCACATACAATCTAACAAAATTGTTTTGAATGAAGTTAAAGACAATTAAGTGCTACTAGAGCCATCTTACGGAAAAAACTGAACGAAACTTTTGGCCCACGCAATATTAATTGCATGCCTCCCAGGCACTGCAGTGCCAGTCACTGGACTTTTAGTTCCTGGACACTGAGTTCTCAAGAAGGTTGTGATCATGGTGATGCATAAGCCCATGTCTTTTCCAACCCTGCCCCAATCCTTGCTTTTTGTGGTTACCTGATTTAGTATATATCAGACAAGAAAAGAGAGTGTGATGGAATGACTGAAAGAAATCACACCTTCCAATTTCCTCTGAGAAACCTCTTGGGATATGGGGGGAGAGAGAATGAGTCTTTGCTTATTAATATGTATTTTCCATAAATGCCTCAGAAATGAATGCTGCTTCTGAATCACTAAAGCCAATTACATCAATCTATCATAAAAAGTTCTAAAACACGTCTCTTCTTCAGAAACACAAAGGGACATATCCCAAATGTATACTATAAAAGCCTGTCTCTCATACTGGGGTTACTTAGAATTAAGAGCTACATAAATTGAATTTCAAATTAAACAGGCCTACTAGTAATTGCTCAGAATGGGATTCTGGGTCTGAGGTTGGCAATACTGTAGCATGTTTACAAGGTCTGAGCTTGTCCCTGACATTTTGACTATGGTTATCTTTTAGGAGATCCGAGGGCCAAAAACATGTTATGTAAATCTGTCTATTTCATTTAGGTTTTGACAGTTTAGGGGAAACAAACACTTCTAATATGATTGTTTTGCCCAGAACTACTTAGTCCAATATTCAAAATTGTAAGACTGGCTTATTTACCTTTCAAAGTTTGGATCATTCTTGGAACTTTGTTGGGAGAAGAGAGGCTTGAATAAACAAAGTTCAGTTTAAATAAAAACCTGTGAAAGTTAAGTTTTTGCTTGTTTATTAGCTTTTTACATCAAGTTTTCAATTAAAGAAAACAGCTGTGTAAAATAATTCCATTTCAAGCAGATACCTTCATTATTGATAGCAGTCTCAGGAGAATGAATCAGTGTCTTTCTCTGAGTAATTGGTTTGTTTTTATCTCAGTGGACTCTGTGTGTTTTATAACTGACGTTTCCCTCTGCATTGTATCTACCAGAAAGATTAGAGCCAAATTCATAGCTCACTTTTTGCAAATGTATCAGACTCTATAGCAAGTACTTTGAATACAAACATCACTCCTAATTTTTTCTTTTGTTCCTTTACTTTTACTTTATTTAATTCATCCCACTTATAACAAATATGTTTTATCTTGATGCATTGTATCTTTTAAAAATTTCCTTAAATATTTTTCTTGGAACAAGGTGAAGTATATATAGATAATAATTATTCATAATAATGTTTGCAGGGTCAGTGAAAGCATAAGAAATAACAAATATTAATATTCAAAAACTAAGTGCCATTAGGTAATCCTAAAATAAATTACTTCAAGCTATAGTTTAGAAACATGAAGTCCTGCTTGTTTCTTGTTCGATTAATTATGAAGTATATGTTACTTCTTGCTACAGAAGCCTGGGAGAAGAGATGGGGAATTCGTCTATTTGTTTTTTTTTAAAAACCTCCACGTAAAAATGCAAGGACTCAATTCTCTTTAGACCTTGCCTGACTGCTGTTTACTTTCCCTTTTGGCAGTTGCTACTTTTGAAGATGCTGGGGCCAGGCCGAGGCGGGTAATGAATAATTTGTGCCACTCTGGCCATACCAGTTGTTAAACTATTGAAAACTATTAAAGTTTCCACTTCCTGTTGGTAGAGAGACCTTGCCCTAAGCCCCCTAACCCAGTTAGTATCTTCCTGCCATTCTGGCCATCCCCTTACCTCCCTGGGCCTATGCCTGACACAATAGGTGGCCTCAGGTACCCTGCTCCATTCTGCTTGGGCAGTACTCAAGCAGAATGGTTTTAAATATTTTGAATATCATCCCTGGGCTAAGTCTACATGTGCAAACCAAGGTAGAATCTTGGGCAACTAACTGGTAAATAGGAATGCCAAAGTGGTAAAATAATCCAGATACTCCCCCCACTAAAAAAAGGACTGAAGGTTGGAGGGAATATTTAAAATAGCTTTGGATAAAAACCTTCAACTAATCGATTATCCAATCAGCAAGTGTTTTTGAGTTTTTACTGTCTTTATCACTACACTAGGTATTTTAGAAGCTATAAAGAAATGTTATACCTGGTTAGGGAGGTGACAGTATGCCTGTGACAAGATAACTGCCACCTCAGGTAAGTAACATATGTTATAGATTTCAGCGGATGGAAAGAATACTGACGGAGTATAATTAAGAAGGTTTATTGTGGGAGGTAGGACTTGAGCTGAGTCTTAAAGAATGAGAAAGGTGAAGATAAAAAAGTTACAGAGAGACCTCTTAGTAACACACAGTATGTTAAGAAACAGCTGTTCAGATGTAGCATTATAATGCTATTTCTTAGGATGGGTCTTGTTATATTTGCATTTGTAAATATTTATTAGATGGAGAATATGGATAAAATATCATAGAGCTTTATCCTTAGGCTCTGGAGTTTGAGTTAAATTTTAGTTCTTTTGCGTTGCTTTTGATTCTCTTTTCTTCCAATCGTTTCTGACTGAGTGTGGAAACTGATACTTCCCAAGAGTTTTTTAGGAAGCAGAAATGTTTCTCAAAATCAAATGAAAGTCCCATCATGGGCGTATATTCTGAACTGCTTTTAGGGAATTACAGGATTTAGAGAGGACTTTAAGGGAGTGAGAGAAAGAAGAAATGAAGAGGTGAGATGTATTTTTTTTCCTTCCGTGTTGATTACCTACATTCAGAAAGCTTACTGAGAGACAAACATTTGAAATCCAGATGGCCTTTAAAGTGCTAAACATACATGTTACTGGGCCTTTAATCACTAATTATTTTTGCTGTAGACAGTTATTTTTACTTGGGAATTTCTTATGGCTTGAATACGCTGAGAAGCTTCTTTTCTTCTCCTTTATTTTTCTAAGAATCTGCTTTTCTAAGAGGAAAAGGCCAACCAAACTTGTACCATAGAACTTGAAAATTCAGGTTCAGAACACAGGAATATAGTGCAAATACATGGATTGGGGAAGAAAACTTATATTGGAATGAGAGGAAAGAAAAGGGCAGCATACAGAAACCCTGCTGATTCTAAGGGCTCTGTGTTTTCATTTTCACTTCTCTCTTCTATAATAAACTTGATCAGAGATTAAGTCTCCCTTGGTCATCCTTGGCTGTTCTTGATTGCAAGTTTACCTAAATGCAGTATTGAGCAAGGAGTCCTCAGAGCGGTGTTAGATTAGAATATCAGAAGAATTTTTAAAAAATGAGTTGTGCTTCGAGTTTCCAGAGTTTTTTATCTTGCACATTAGCTAGTTTAACCCCCCGATGGAACTCAACTATGATGGAGTGGCTGAGGAGAAAACAATTGGTGCATTATTTAATTCTTAAAAATAACACCTCACTTTTCACATTGCCTTTGGTATATCTGACAGGAGGCCACTACATTAGTCAATTATCACTTGCATCTTTTTTCCAGGCACTTTAAAGATCAATTTCTGGGTAATCAATATGACCCTACAGGCAATCAGATTGGTCTCTGCTTGCTTCCGGACTGTAAGATTAAACCTAGCATACAGGATGCCCTAAAACACAGCCCTCCTTTACCTTTCTATTTATTTCCAACCATTTCTAGAAGCATTGAATCTTAGGGTTTTGAGAATCTTAAATTGAATCTTCTCTACAATATTCTTATCCACTGACCATCCCAGCCAAGGATTTGGATGACTGTTAGAAAGTTCTTTCTCATAGAAAATGAAGTTCTATTTTGCCATGCTGCCATGTTCGGGCTTCTTTGTTCTACCTTCTTGGTACCTTGTAGTACTATAAGTTCTCCACCACATGGCAGCCCTTTGAAAACCAAAAACATTTGGTTGCATTTAAAGTAAATGATAGATTCCTTCCCTCATTTTCTCATCGGATTCAAAATAATAGTCATGAGCTTTCTGCTTGAGTGTTCCTCAGTCCAACTCCTTTGGGCCACCAACTCACCTGTTTCTTCATGAATTCTCTTATTGTTACTTCTATGTCAAGGTACAGTCAAGAAAACCGAAAACACTCTATGGTATTTCACAAGATAATTTAATATAGGGAATTGGTTGAATATGAGTTGGGGGATTGAAAAAAGCAAAAAGCAAATACACAGAGGTAATGACTACAGGATGCAGTTCTCGCTCTAGGGCTGGGGACACACAAGAAAGTCTGTTGTTTGGCGGAGGGGTCTCACAGAGCTGAGATTGAGGAGGGGGTGCTGTCTGGACTGCTCTGATTTCTCAGGAGCCTCAAGAGGAGCTTTGTGCAGCTGGCCCTCAGACTTCTGAAGGCTGCTGCTACACCTCATTCGTTCAGGAAGAAGCCTTGTGATGCTAGTAATCAGACAACTGGGAAGAGGATGGTGCACGCGGGTGCTGGCACCTCGGCAGCTTGGAGGAGGCTCAGCACTTGAGTTTGGGGAGCTGCCTGCCTAGTGGTCTTATCCATGGGCAGAAGGTGATGACCCTGGTTCTGGGAGTACCTAAGGAAACCAGAGGCTGGCCCCAACAGCACCTCCTATCTGCAGAACCTAACAAGAAGCCAACTGGCAAAGGAGAAATATATTTTGCAGACTTCCAGCCCCAGTTTCCCAAAACAGAGTAATGAAGGATGGATCTAGAACTGAGAGAAAATGGCCCAGAAAATTACTTTCAAAAACTCATTTTTCTTAACTTTAGTTAGAAACTCAAATACAGGTAGATCAATTTCAATTATATTTTCAAAGAAGGATTAAATTCCTAACATGAATGTTTGCCTATTTATTCATATGCAGTGCATAAGAAGAGTTGCTACAGTCATTCCTATTTATTTTGCTTGGGTTTTTTGTTTTTGTTGTTTAACTTTCCTGTAAATCAAATTTCCTCTAGCTTGAAGATTATGAATTTCTTCTTTGGAGACTTCTTCATGTCTCAAATGTATTCTCTCTGGTGTCTAATTTCATGGAGTACAGAATATGAATACAACTTAACTACTAAAACTCAAATTACCAAAATAGAAACACTATAGACTAACTCGCTTGGGAAGTTAAAATTGAAGTAGAATTAACACCACTGACCTCATTCAAAACTTTCCTTGTTAGAGTGCTAAGGATGAAAAAAACATATATTGATGTTGAAATACAGCCTTCTCTCTTTAAAGAAAAGTGACAACATTTTTTCACGTAACAGCCTTGATTTATTTTCTCCTGCATATTGGAGCAAAGCACCAGTTGTAAATTCATGATTTGGGTATGCAAAGAAAGAAAACTTGGCCATTCTCCAATTTTTTTCTAGGACTTTCTGGATTGGGGACTATTGAGAAAGGTGAAAGATGAGGAAAGCAATTTCCTGATCTTGAAAATGCTTTCCCTTTTTTTTTTGGTATGAACGTAAGAGCACTGGTCTGGGAGTTTATGTTGCCTATTTCTAGTCCTAACTCTGCCATTAAAGACTGAGACCATTTGCAAGTAGCTCTTTGAGCTTTAGGTTTCCCCTGTGTGAAAGAGGAGTGTGGGTAATGATCTCCAAGGTTTTTCAGTTTTAATAGCCTGAACCAAACAAGACATTTTAGGATGTTTTTGTTTTTGTTTTCTCTTTTAGAAGTAGGAGCTTTGAGAAGAGGGGAGGAACTATAATGCTCAATGATGATGATGATGATGATGATTTCAGTGTTAGTCTTATCTCTTCTTTCTGAGTTTCAACGGACTATAGAGTGGAGTTGAAAGTCTTTGTGACATTTTAGCATCAGACTTTGCTTCAAATTCCAATTTCTGTCTTATAAATTGTGATCTTTGATATTACATGACATCTCTGAGCCAGTGTCTCATCTATGAAAAAGGGATAATAAATCCTGTCCCACATCTTTTGAGGAAAACCTGGGATAATAAATGTAAGGCCATCAGCATAATCCTTCATACCCATGATATTAATAAAATGGTTGACAGCAATTGCTAACTAATAGTCTTGCTTGTGCTTCTCTGGTCTACTGGCATGCAATGCAATCATAGCTATTCTTAGCTAGGCCCTTCTATGCTGGCATCAGGCCAAATCACACAGAGTGCAGCCCAAAGCCTCATAGGTGCTGCTACATTTACATTCATCTAGATTTCTGTTTTCATCTGTGCACATGTGTGCACAGGCACGTGGTGGAGAGCTGGTAAGGTGATTTTTCACTCTCTTTAATTTTCTAGTATGTAAGAATCTGATGATAAGACTGGTCTTTGTCTGCTGTAGAACAAAATATAAACCCCAGTTCTTCTTAAAGTCAGCCTAGCTATCCAGATATAATATGAGGATAGAGGAAAGACAGTGTCTCATCGACAGTGTCATGGCGGAGATTGGTGAGTTTGTGGAAGAAATTATGGGAGTTTAGGAGTAAGAGGTTGGTTCTACCTCTTCTAAACCACGTCTTCAAACAACACAAAATTATATAGCATGATTTAGTGATTTATTGATGTAACTTCATTGTGAATTAGTTTCTTTTTCTTTTCTTCTTAACATCTAGTAAGAGTATTACTTAAAAATTTAGGAAAACAAGATCAAGAACGTTTAAATACCCTATTCCAGGACACTAGTGAGTTTAGGTGCCACTAAGAATGGAAAGTACCTCTAGGTTTATTTTTTAATAAATTTATTTATTTTTATTTATATTTATTTTTGGCTGTGTTGGGTCTTCGTTTCTCTGCGAGGGCCCTCTCCAGTTGCGGCAAGCGGGGGCCACTCTTCATCGCGGTGCGCGGGCCTTTCACTGTCGTGGCCTCTCTTGTTGCGGAGCACAGGCTCCAGACGCGCAGGCTCAGTAGTTGTGGCTCACGGGCCTAGTTGCTCCGCGGCACGTGGGATCTTCCCAGACCAGGGCCCGAACCCATGTCCCCTGCACCGGCAGGCAGATTCTCAACCACTGCGCCACCAGGAAAGCCCCTGGGTTTATTTTTTGAATTCCAATGGTTTAACCTGTTGGAGGGTGTGACGTCTGTTCCAGCCGCCTTTGCTATGGGCCCCTAGTCTCACTGCCCTCAGCACTTCAGTGGAACAGATGATGCCAGACCACTTGTGCCTTCTTGGTAAACCCCCTTCCGGTGCTGGTACTGGATCCACAACAGCAGGCACCTGTATCAGACGCTGCTGTGCAGATCACAGCTCAGGCTCCTCATTTCCTCCTCCCATGTCTCCTGTCCCCACCCCCATTTATTCTGAACCCTTCAGCAGCTCAGCACAGCGAGCTTGACAAGACCTGTCTTCCTCCACTGTTAATTTCACAGCCGGATGAGTAAAAAGGTGATTTATATGGGTCAGTCAGATTTAAAATGCTGCTGTGTCTCCTGATGAGGTGGAATGAGAGGATTTAAAAGAATTATTAGTGTGGTCCAGAGCCACAGTCTGTGGTCTCTTTGATACAGTCTTATACCTTTTCCATTTGGTAAATGCCCCACGTGGCCTCCACATGTTGACTGTGGATTACAACCAAGATGAGAAGCAAACCACTGGGGGAAGATTTTTGTTTTCATTTATTTTTAATTAATTGCAAACTTCCTCTTTCATCTGGCTTGCCACGCTCTGCAGATCCTGGTGACACAGGGGCTCTGCCAGTATTAGGAGCCACTGTGCCGAACTGTGAGAAGCTTAGAAGTACCAGCCAGCTGCTTTGCACTCAGTCCTCAGGGAAGGTTTGCAGTACATTCACATGCTTGGAACTCACCTCCAAAAATGATCCAGTGGATGTTGTGGAAATCCGTTTCTCCTTTCTTAATTCTCTCCTTAAGTTGTAACATTTATGATTATAAATCTTTATTCAAAACATAGTTATTAATTTTCAGTGGGTAAGTAGAGAGTCTAGAGGCACTTTAAGGTGAAAGTCCACGGAAAGTTTTTCTTTTTTTTTTTTTCGAGTTTTGTCTGTTTTATATAGATTCTTTTTTTTTTTTTTAAATTGGGGTATAGTTGCTTTACAGTGTTGTGTTAGTGTCTGCTTTACAGCAAAGTGAATCAGCTATATATATATATATATATATATATATATATATATATATATCCCCTCTTTTTTGGATTTCCTTCTCATTTAGGTCACCACAGAGCACTGAGTAGAGTTCCCTGTGCTATACAGCAGGTTCTCATTAGTTATCTATTTTATACATAGTAGTGTATATATGTCAATCCCAATCTCCCAATTCATCCCACCCTCCCTCCCCCCCTTGATGTCCAGACGTTTGTTCTCTATGTCTGTGTCTCTGTTTCTGCCTTGCAAACAGTTGCCTTTCAGGTTTTTACTGAAATCTCTGGAACTAGTAGGTTTGTATAAGGAAAGGATGATGTTGAACAGCAGAAGAGCCAAGAAACCCCCAATCGACCAAACAAACAAAAAACACAACACAGAGACACCAAAACAAACAAACAACAACAACCAAAAAAAACCCCAAGGGCTTGGGAATCAGCCACATCTGTTTTGGGGTCAGACAGATGTGAGTTGCATCCTGGCTCTGCTGTTGAATAACTGTGAGATCTTGGGCAAAATTATTTAAAAACCCCAATCCTCAGCTTCTTCATCTGTAAAATAGTTGTTGTAAAAACTAAATATGACAATATATATGAAGCACCTTGTGCCTATGTTGCATTGCTGTAAATGGTAGCAATTTATTAATATCATCTAACAGAAGCATGAATTATCTAAATATTGAATCTATGTGTCTTAAAATCTATATTGAAAACTTGCCATTCCAACAATATGGTCAGCTAGGGTAACAGAGACACCCTCTTGCTACAAACACCTAGAAGACAGGAAAATGTGTAAGAATAACAACAATGACAAAATTATTGGATATCTGAGCTCCCAAGGAAGAAATGGAATTCTCCCCATGTGCAATAACTGAAGAAAGACTGGAAACCTGAATGGCAACTGAGGAAGGCTAATTTTGCCTTGGGGATGAGCATATGGGTCCCTGGGAATCCAGATGCTTTGGATTTAACACTTAGATGGAGTCAGGAGAGGGGGCCTTGGGTCCAGGCAAGGAAAGGAAGATAAAATGGAAACTGTCACCTAGAGACAAGCCCTTTGAAGTGTTTTCAGTCTAAATGAAAAGGTGACCTTAAAAAAACCCCACCCAGGCAGCATGGGGAGATAACAAGGACATGTAGAAGCTGAGCAGAAATGAAGACGTGTCCCCTGGAAGTCAAGAGCCCTTGCCTTTGCCTCCCTGGAGTTTAGATTTGATTTTACAATTCTTACTTTGTTTTGGAAACCCCAAATCTAGACATTTATATGCAATCTGTCCAAAGAATATGAGTGAAATTTAGTGAAATAATGAAATTAATGAAACAGAAAAAAAAAAACGCAATAATGAGTGTCAACAAAACCAAACATTGGTTCTTTGAAAAGACAAAATAGTAAGATTTTGAGTAAAACTAATAAAGAAACCAAGAGGGTAGGCATAGTTAAATCATATTAGGAATAAAAAAAAATTTCAGATTGAGTCTGTGTGTGTGTGTGTGTATGTGTGTGTGTGTGCATGTGTATTTGGGAACTATATGGTAATCAATTTGAAAGCTTTAGTCAAAAGAATAAAATTCTAAAAAAATTCCAAATTTACCAAAATGACTGCACAAAAGATGTAGTGTTTTATAATTAATAAAGAAATTGGATCAGTAGTTAAAAAAAAGAAAATCCAGATAAAGTTTATCAGACACAGAGAGTTTTACAGGCAAGTCCTACACATTTAAGAAAGATATAATCACTTTTTTGTACAAACTCTTTCAGAGAGTAGAAAAAAGGAAATGCTCTACCATTCATTCCATAAGGACTGTAAATGTTTGAAACCCAAACTTGTCAGAACTATAGTACCACAAAGGAAACTGCTGGCTAATTTAATTTCTGAAAATGATGCAAAATCATCAATAAACTATTAATAAAAAATCCAAAAATGTACTAAAATATATAACATGACCAAGTGAGGTTCGTATGAAAAATACCAACATGGTTTAAATTAAACAAATCATATAAACAAATTGAAGCTGAAAAATGTAATTATCCCAACAGATTCAGAAAAATTATTTGATAAAATTAAGTACCTATTCAGGGTAAAAAAACAATGCAATTCATACATTCATACCAAAATTAGAATAGGAGGAAATTTCCTTAATCTGATATAGAATATCAACCAAAAATTTACAGCAAATATCATTCTTAATGGGGAAACATTAGAAACACCATTTAAGCCCCTTGTAAATGAGGCTTACTATCCACCACTTCATTTTAATATTGTACTGGAGATTTTAGCCAGTGTGGTAGGACAATTTAAATAATTAAACAATTTTTAATGTGAAAAAATCAAGAAGAAAAAGAAAAATAGTTATTATTGCTAATGATATGATTGTCTACATGGAAAAATATAAGAAAATCTACAAACCACTAGTGCCAATGACAGTTCATCTAGATTTGTGGATGCAAGATCAATGTATAAAATCAGTAGTGTCCTTTCATACCTTCCATAAAATGTAGTAAATATACCTAAAATTGAGTCTAACGAAAGAAGTGCAATATTTTTATGAAGACAATTACAAAATTCTATGGAAAGACCCAAAAGAAGAGTTAAATACATAGAAGACATATGGATGGACAAGAAGGCTTAATATTAGGAGGATAACAGTTCTCTTAATTGATTTATAAAGTAAATTTAACTTCACAGAACTTTATAAGATGACCCTAAATGTCATATAAAAGTAAAATCCCCAAGAGTAGCCTAAAATAATTTTATAGGAAGAGATGGAGAATAAGGTGTAGAAAGAGAAGGAGAATAAAAAGAAGAGATCCCACCAGAAGTAAAATTTACTATATAATCATATTAAATGAAGCAGTGTTATTGACATGGGGAGAGACAAATAGATCAATGGAAGAGACTAGAGTGCTAGAAACAGACCCATCTCTATTGTAGATCTGTAGCGTAGAGTGACCTTAAAAACCCATGGGGGAAAGCTGGGCTCGTCAGATATGGTGCTGTGACAATGGGCTATCCTTAGAGAAAAGGATGTTAGACTCCTACTTAATACCATATACAAAAATAAACTGCAGATGGACTAAAATCTAAGCATAAAAAGCAAACCTTTAAAACTCAAAAAATAATATAGAATAATATTTTATGATGTCATGTAAGAGATATTTCTTAAACAACAAATAAAAATAGCAAAACAAAATAGTGATAAATTTGCTTCATTAAATTAAAAACCTGTGCTTGATAAAATACACCATGAACAGAGCAAAAAAGCAACCCACACTGAGAAAAGATATTTTCTGTCTATATAAGTGACAAAGGAATGGTATTCAGAATACATAAAGACTCCTATAAATCAATAAGAAAAAGAAAATGACACATTAGAAAATGGAAAAAGGGTATGAAAAAGCAGTTCACATAAGGGGAAATGAGGTATTTCATACCTATATGAAAATATACTCAACTTCAGTGATACATAGGGAATACAAGTGAAAACAATATGAGATATTATTTCATCCCCAAGAGATAAGAAAGACACATCTGATATCACCAAATGTTGGTATGGCTGTGGGGAAACAGGATTCATGTAATGCTAGCAGGAGGATAAATTGGCACAAACACTTTGGAAAACAGTATTTCATTATTAGTATTCATGGAAATGCATGTATCCTTGAATTCTGAAATTCCATTTCCAGTTATATTGCTTAGAAAAACTTTTACACATGTGCACAAGGGGTTATACACTAAAATTTCATTGCAGCACTGTTTGCAAAAATGAAAACAATATAACTGTACCTTAGTAGAACACTGGAGAGATAAGCTGGGTTTATTTACACAATAAATGTTGTACAGCAGTTAAAATGAATTAACTAGATCTCATTCATCAGTATGAAAAAGATCTCATGAGTAGCATGTTTAATGAAAAAAAAAAGCTGTAAAAGGATAAATGCAATAGTAGTATCCTTTATATAAACTTTAAAAGTACATCAAACAATAACATGCATTATTTATTCATATATATATATGTGGTAAAATAGAATAAATTAAAAGGCAAAGATATTTGCATACTTGATTAGGGTGCTTGTCGCTCAAAGAGAGGGGCAGGAAGGCACATTGCTGATGGAGTTTATCTGTGCCTGTATGTTTTATGTATTTAAAAAATTTAAACAACAAAGAGGCATATTAAGCAAATATGATCAAACAATTAATGTTTTCAATATGGGGAGTGAATATGTGATGAGTATACTTTTTCTATATTTTTCTATTTTTTTTGAAGTATTTCATAATCAGAACCAAAATTTTAAAAAGATAGTCAAAATATTTTATATATTTTAGATAAAGCTAAGAGCCTTATTCTTCCTGTGGAGGTTTTGATATGCCTCTAGTCTTTGAGAATCATTGATATGCACAGGATGAAATTGTTCCCTGCCAGTATTTTGTTACAATTTATTACCTGTAGTTTTTGTTATCGAAGCAATAGCATTTTCATTTTCCCAATTTGGAAGTATATTCTAATATTAATTATGCTTTTTTAATCTTAATGTGCCTTTTGGAGATGCTATAGACGTTCTCTCCAACCCCGTCTCACCTTGCCCAATTGTGAATGACAGATAAAAAGAATTAGTAGCGCACGCATATTTTCTGGAAAGCTCATTAACAGAAAGTCTGCGAGATAAGGGAACAAGTGTCAGAACTGGAGCCAGGAGTCCTGGCTTCTCTCTCTGTTCAGTAACAGTGGGATGGTTTTCTTAACTTTTCTGTGCTGCTTTTGTTTGTTTTTTTTGGTGGGGGGGTGTTGGTTATCTTTAAAGTGGAAGTGTGGACTTATCTGTAAATCCTTTCCAGCTCTTGGTTTCATAATTTTATGAAATATGTGAGTGAAGTCAATCATAAAACTAAGTGCTGACTGGAATATATGAATTGAGGAGGCTCCTTTGTCTCACAATACCTCTTTTTCTGTCTTTGCCAGAGTGCCACTTTTTCGGATGAAGGTACTGAAGGCTGAAATTCGAAAACAAATATTTTTCTGAGGAAGTTATGCCATTGTTGTTCATTAATGCCTTCATAGAACTGCCTTTTAAGATAAGCATGTCAAATTGTTGGCTCCCTGATAGATTCTGGGACATAGGGCCGGTAGTTTTGATCAAAAGGTGAGCTAGGAGGAGATCCTTGCCATTTCGAAGGATGCGTAAGGCACTGTGGGCTTGGGAACAGTGGATCCTGAATTGGGGAGGCGGAAGGGTGGGGACAGGAGGATAGGGCAGAACCAAAGACAAGCATTGCCCCAGTTCATGAGGGCAGCCCCCAGAATCATGTCTCAAATTCCAGTTAATGAGGAACTGCTTCTTGGAGGCAGAAGGAGTTTAGACTTTTTTTGTAATCAGGAAGGGTGTTTTGAAATCTTTGGGTCTGTGACGGGGTGATATTCCTATCTTAGGATGAAGTCGAAGAGGAGCCATTGGTTAAATTGCCAAAGAAAATGCCCCAGCAAGGGTGCCCTTTCACCAGTTCAGCGATCCTGGAACTGAGCCAAGTGCTCTGTTAGCGTTACATTAAGGCTACATTAGTTTTCAGTTAAAAAGGTAGAGGAAAAGGTGGTTCAAAAACTTTCACAATGAGCAATCTACTCTTTTATCATATAGGAACTTCTGAATTGGTTTAGAAGTTTTCAAGGATTCTACAGGAGTGATTTAAATGTAATTTCCTGAAGTCTTAATTGCTAATTATTTTAACTAAGAGCTCTAAATGAAACATTCTCTATTTTGAAGGCTTTAAGGAGTTTAAAGCAATTGCTGTCATTGGAAATGTGTTTAGTATCTGTTCTCAGGAGTGGAATCTAATCAGCCACGTAAGGATGGTGACCTCAGAAAGACAGCCAGAAGCACCAGCCTTAATTATATCGAGAACTCAGTGTCCGCTTGAGTGCAATACCACCTTTGACTGGTGGAAAGTTTTTGAATTTAAAGTTCAGTGGATTCAAAGATCACTTTACATTTTATTTCCTGACAGGCTGACCTGGTCTATTAATCAACTCTTAATAAAAAAAAAAAAATTGAGATTGGTGATTTGGGGCTTAGACGGCCACTCGTCAATTTTTTTCTTCCTTATCATACCTAAATGCCATTCTTTCAATTAGTTATGCTGCTTCTTTGTCAGTCTCACCAAGGAAGCTACATATATTGGCAAAGTGCTTACAATAGTAACTCCCTACCAAGTGAGTAGGTTGTGTACCTGAAAGTATTAGGCATTTCATTGCTTAAGAATGTATAGCTCAATCAAATGCTTTAAGAATGTAGACAGCTAACCCATCCTGCCATTTAAAAAACGTCCTACTAAAATTTTATGTTCCCATATTTAGGTGCCCCAAAGAACTTTAGAATCAAACGTTTGAGTTACTATGGTAAGAAGTTGAGCAGGATTTTAACTTGTGCTCTGAGCTGTAGCTAGTCCCAAGTCTGTGTTAGAAAAGGCACTAGATACCTAGAATTCTGAACTCAGGGAACCAACAGTTTCTGGGACTAAACAACTTTCTGCAGAAAATAAGCCTTACAAATACAAGCAACCCCCAGTCAATAGAAGAGGACTTCTAGAAAGAGAGAAAGAGTTCCCCTTTGGGAAACTCAGTGTTCCTGAAGATGGCTGCACCCCACTTAAATTTTGTTTCCCAGTTGGATATTTGCTTAGCCAGCAGACTTGCTGCCTTCCCCTTGTAACTGTTGGAAAGAAGAAAAAGGCAATTCAGTAGAGAGTTGACAGAACTTCTACGTAAGGGGAGGGCTGGGGCTGAGACACTCGTCCTAGCTGTCCACAATCCAACATTTCCTGGTTCTAAGTGTTGTTTGGAAAAAAGCAGATGAGATGGGGGCTATAGGCTTGCCAGATCTGCTGTGCCACCAGGGGTGAGAGGTACTGGATTATAGACAGTCTGTTGGGCATCTGCCAGAAGTCACAGAGTTCCCATGCAAATCTCATGGGAAATGGTCGCTGCTTAGGGAAATCTATCTGGGGGTTCACTGATCTTCAGCAGTGGGTCATGTTGGAGCTACCAGGTGGCCTCATGGAACCCATGGCAACAAGCAAGAATGGTAGTGTTTGCCAGACTGGTATGAAATGCAACCTCCCCAGTCAGGGGGCATGGCATTTTCCTCTCCCACACTTAATGCTCTCTCCTTTTCCATGGCCCTTATCATATCTAGTTCAATCTCTCTCTCTCTCTCTCACCATGCCAGCAGATTTCTAATTGGTTTCTGTACATCTAGACTCCAGACAGCTACTAGAATAATCTTAAGGAAGGCATCTTAAGGAAGTGACATCTAATCATGTCACTTCCCAAATTAAAACTCTTTGATGGTTCCCCATTAGGATAATTCAGACTCCTTCATTTAGCTTTCCTGGTCTCTCCAGCCTCATCTCTGGTCCATGATGAACTTCTCTCAGTGTCTCTACCTTGCCAAAGTACTCCCTTTCATTTCTAGGTTTTCATAGTACCTTCTACTCTGCCAGGAACACTTTTCCCCCCAAACATTGTACCGTGCTTTGGACTGCTAATTCTCACATGACTGGCACTTAGCAGGTGAAATGCTACTTCCCCACAATACACTTGACTATTAATTCCTGTATGATTTACTGCTCCCTGTGGGGTTGAAAACCTTCCTGTCTTATCCACCATCCTATCCTGTCCCCAAGTATATACTCAATAGCTATTTGATGAAAATGAGTTAATTAGGGACCCTTTAATCCTTGGGCACTAAAAAGATAAAGTTAGTTACCGTAATCAGATCAAAACCGGGCTTTCTGCCCATGCCGTATTAACTTCTGACTCAGAGCAGATGCTAACATTATATCAAGGAATCAACTGGAGAATAGTGAATATAATCCATCATTTTTAGACACCAAGCAGAAGCAAAAAACTTAGTGCTTATAACAGAGAAACTTATCCTGAGAATTGTGCATCATACACATTTTCTCAGACTCAAAATGCTCAAATTGTGTTACTGTTTATCTCCAGCCTTTATCTGCTAACTGCAAAATAATCTGCTTGGTCTCATCAATTTTTTTTTCCTGTGAATTCAGGGAAAACATAGGCATTTTATCTATATTTAGGGGCCAGCCTATTAACTTTCTATATAGATTTCCCAGTATAGTAACTCCTCTCCTCAGGCTGCTCAAGTCTTTCCTAACCAATAACTTAAACTCCCCAGGAATATTCATCCTTTTTTTAAAAAGTCAGGTTGGGTTTTTTGGTTATTGCATTAGTTTGCTAAACCTGTTGTAACAAAGTAACACAAACTAAATGGCTTAAGCCACAGAAATTTACTGTCTCTCAGTTCTGGAGGTCGGAAGTCTGAGATCAAGGTGTCAGCAGATTTGGTTCCTTCTGGGGCTGTGAGGAAAAATCTGTTCCATGCCTCTTGTCTAAATTCCAGTGCTTTGCAGGCAATCTTTGATGTTCTTTGGCCTGTAGAAGCATCACCCTGATCTCTGTCTTCATCTTCACATGGTGTTCTCTGTATGTGTGTGTCCAAATTTCTCTGTTTAAAACGATACCAGTCATATTGGATTAGAGGCTTATTCTACTCCAGTCTGGCCTCATCTTACCTAACGATGTCTGCAATGACTGTAGTTCCAAATAAGGGCACATCCTGAGGTCTTGGGGATTATAATTTCAACACATGAATTTTGGAGGGACATAATTTAACCCATAATAGTTACAAATAACAGAAACTTTTACATAAGTGAAAAATGGAATTCATTGCAAAGGTGTAAGGCAGTTTTGAAAGGTCTAAGTGATTGGGACTGCTCAAGAGTCTATCCCAGGCCCTGCACCTGGGAAGATGGACTCCGTTTCTCCCATCCTTGAGCAATTCAAACTCAAGATTCAAGATTCTAGAAGAGGAAGTGCTATTGGCCAAGCGTGGGTCACATGCCCATTCCTCAGCAGCACAGGATGTTGGTGTGGCGATGGGAGGAAATTTTGGCAGGAGGAGTCCCGGGTTTCCATAGTGGGAGGGCAGGCACTTAGATCTACTGTTCTGTAAAGTCTGCCCACAAGGAACGGGCGAAGGTGATTCCTCAAAAGAAATCTGGGATCTGGGAATGTTGGGGGAAATGGATCCTGAACCAAGTTAAGAAACACACTTCCGCTGAACCTCAGGACCTTCCATTGTGAAGTGGCAGTGTTAGCTGACTGGGATAATACAGGGTGTGTGTGAGATTAAGGTGGGACATGTTTGCCAAGTGCAATTCAAGCTACTCCAGAATGTGTGCTTCTGTGATGACAAGGTTGCATTAGCATTTATAACCAGATTTTGCTGGCCTGTTACCTCCATCTTCAAAACCATGGTACTTCAGACCTTGCTTCATACCCTCCAGAAATCCATCCAAGTATTTCTGGAACTCCCAGGCAACCTCTCATGTGCTCACAACAGCTGTGCCAACTTCTTCTGGGAGGATGTCTTGCTGATGGCATTTGTCAGCTCCTCAAGGAAGACACCTCCCTTCAGCTGCTTTTGCTCATGCTTGCTGTGAAGATGCTGCTTCTACCCTCTACATATACACTGTCAGTCTGATCCTAGGTCTTTTGGACTTCTCAAGTCTAGCTCAAAGTACTAAATATTCCCCGGGGACATTAGATTTGGGAAGTAAAATCAAATGTGTGCATTATAGCCTCTCCTGTCGCCTTGTTGACCATGTAATGGACACTTGGGGTTGCTTGATAGATCACTGGAGTAGCGCCACCAACACCTGTAGCTCCCTAAAATGTGACTTGGCAAGATTGGAAGGTATTATCGGATTAGCTCAAGGATCAGTAAATTAGAAAATTTACTTAGGAGATTAAACAATCTTTTATTGTGACAGCTCTTACCTTTTCACTCAAGTCTTCTCGAATAAAATTTGTACTGTAGCCAGTGAAAGTAGTGAGGAAGATTACAGTTTTGAGAGTTTTGGAAATTTGTTCACATCGGAAATTCACTACACACATCAAAACTCAAAACTCTGTAAATAACTGTGAGGGATGATTTCATGAGGCTATTGATTTTCCCCAAACTGGAAAGTTGTACTCTCTCCTTTCCCCAGCAAGTGCCTGATGTGCCCAGACATGGCCTTTCTGGCTCCTTCCCCTCATGCCACATGTGGCTAATGGCTACCACATTGGAAAAAGCAGACCTATATTGTAAGGTGGTTGCACTAAGTTATCTCTCAGGTTTCTTCCAGCTTTAAAATTAAAAAGTGGAAGCTATAGGGTCTCCACAAGTAGGAATACCTAGATAGCATCGATAGAAGAAGAGAAGGGTATTGGGACTAAAACTTTTGTGCGGTAGGGACTTTGTCAATACGGCTAGTAAAGAGCGCAGTACTTGGTACGAAAAAAAATTCTCAAGGGTGGTAGCTGTCATCAAGGCACATCACCAAGATGGTGGCCTTAATGATACAAACGTAAATTTTAAGTGACCTTGATTAATTCAAGTTGGAGTTTTTTTCAGTCACAACAATTTATCCAGGGCTCACTGTGTGCAAAGCAGTTTATTTGAAAGGGATACAGACGCCAAAAGCGTGTACTGCTTAGTATATGAGCAGGGCCCAGTGGTCAGGGACACAGTGTACTGCAAGTTGTAGTTTGTGCAGCCAGAAAACTTTCAAGCACAGTTCATTCTCCAGCTTAGTTTCGACTTGAACAAACACAAGGGTACTTGTAGAGAGAAATTCTCCTCCAAAGTGCACTCTTCTGGTGATTACCAGCAGGTCCCCTGGCAGCAGCTGGATTGAGTGTCTGAATCAGCCTGGCTGATTACCTTAATCACTTTAATCATAGAATCTACTCTCCCTGGAATGGTCTCAACACAGAGAGTGGCAGAACAGCCACCCTAAGCTGCAAACTCCTCATTAGACCGTATTCTGATGCATTTAATGAAGAGCTTACAATTTATATTAGGGACAAGATAATTTTAAGACTTTGTCAATCCTTTGCTAGTTCTTTTGTTAGTAATGAAGAGTTTTCCAAGAATGTCTTCATTAGAATACACGGCATAGTCTTGAGAGGTGCTGCTGATGTCCTAAGATGAGCATCTCTGCCTTGATGGCTCGTTAACTGTCTAGAGCAGTACCTGGGACTTTTCCTTCTCTGCTCTTTCATTTTGCAGCCCCACGCATCCACACATATTTGGGAATGAGGAGTGGACCTTGATACCCACTCCCAGAATAAGAAGCAGGGCCTCAAATATTCCATATTATAATACTTCTAAGAAGGTCCCTCAGTAGACATTCACTCCACTGGGGTCAACTATTTGAATATTCAAGGTACTGCGCCAACTTTATTATTATTTTTAAATGGTGCATTAGTATATAAGGAACAGCCATAACAAAACAAACTAGTGCTCATGCCAGTAACCATGTCATTGGAATTTTTATATCTTCTCATGACTGTATAGGTTTGAGCTTATGAGAGTAAGTAATCAGGCGATGTTTATTTTCCCCTAGCACTGTCTTTTGGTAAAAGCCACCACAGAAATAATGGTGATACGGTTATACTGTATTGTACAAACAATTAGATTTTTAATAGGCATGGCTAAGATTCAATTATTATTTATAATAAATGACTCTTACTCTTTAAATAAATAACAAGCATTAATATCAATATCATTAATATCAACTAATTAATAATAGTCAGACAAAATTTTAAAGAATATTATAAGTTTCAGTTATAGCTATCACTAATTTGCTGTAACTTGCCAGAAAAATTAATTGCCCCATAATGATTAAGAACTCTAGTCTTGGGGTCAGGAAGACTTGGGTTTGAATTCTGGTGTCTCACGTCCTTCTTCTATGACCTTAGGTAAATTTCTAAACCTGTGTTTTTTCAGTTTTCTTGTCCATAAAATGGTGATAATAATACCATAACTCACAACTTTTTCTGTGATAATTAAATGAGTAAATATATGTAAAATGATTAGGATAGTCTCTAGCACAAAGTAAAAAACAAGTAAATGATAACTAATTAGCAGTGGTATTACTGTACTTTTTAACCAGTACTTGGGAACCTCTATCTGTTGTCCAAACTTGGTTCTAATTTTTAAATTTTCGGTCATTTAGTTTTCAGAACATTCTAGAACACATTTATTTAGAATAAAATAATCAAAGTTGAGCTTTAATACAGCACTTACTATTTGGCTGTCACTGATCTGTGCCTTTCACATACTTTGTGCATTTAATCATCACAAGAACCTGATGATGTAGGGTACTGTGATTATTCCCATTTTACAGGTGAGGAAACTGAAGCACAGAGAGGATAAATAACTTACGTAAGATTACTCAAATAGTCATAATGAATCCGGGATATGAACAGGCAGCAGGGCTCCAGAACTAGTGCCTATACCCATACAGCAATACTGCCTCTGACAGTCAGAAACAAATTTATAATTTGTTTATAAGGATTATTTGTTTATAAATTATAACATAATTATATTATAATATACAAATCATATATATAACATATATCAACATAATTATACAAAATATTATAATTATAAATAAAACATATTAATTGTGGAACATAAAGAAGTATATATAAATAAATAATTAATGAAATCTTTGGTCTCCTTCGACCTGGATAACCATAGCGTAATTTCCTCCTTCCAGCCCCTTTGGGTAAATATACTTTAGTACCCCCTCTGCATCTGAGATTTAATATCCAACTTTTTCTAGAACTTTTCTAGAATAAATTAACATTTGCTTCTTTTTTTTTTTTTTAAACTACAATGAAGAGCAAGTTTTTTATTTATTTATTTATTTATTTATTTATTTATTTATTTATTTATTTATTTATTTATTTATTTATTTTTGGCTGTGTTGGGTCTTCGTTTCTGTGCGAGGGCTTTCTCTAGTTGCGGCAAGCGGGGGCCACTCTTCATCGCGGTGCACGGGCCTCTCACTATCGCAGCCTCTCCTGTTGCGGAGCACAGGCTCCAGACGCGCAGGCTCAGTAGTTGTGGCTCATGGGCCTAGTTGCTCCGCGGCATGTGGGGTCTTCCCAGACCAGGGCTCGAACCCGTGTCCCCTGCATTAGCAGGCAGATTCTCAACCACTGCGCCACCAGGGAAGCCCTAACATTTGCTTCTTATGAAGGAATTTTTTTCTTTCCAAATCTCTTACTCTTATAAAGTAAGAAAAATCTGTTGGTAAAAATCATCCTGAAAGAAAAACCAGCATCTAGTGCCAGGGACATGAAAGGAGAGTGAAAAGTATGAGAAAATTTTAGACCAGTTAAAAATGGATTAGGGAATCTGGCAGTGACTTGACTCTGTAATAGAATGGGTCTAAAACAAAAAAACCCTACATTATGCAAACACCAGAGTAATAGGTTCTAGGCACTGTAAAAACTGAATTTGGGGAGAAATCATATGCTATTGTAGTATGAAAAAATTGGGGGACTATGAAGTAAATACTCCCAAAGTAGCAGACCTTGTGGGTAAATATATTTTAAAATATACAATTAGGATCATAAATGTATTATTTCACATCACTTATTGCCTATGATAACATTCTAGTTGTTTAACTAGTGAATCGACAGCTCTAAACCTCCAGGCATATTACCAAACAATTTTTCACAAAAGTTAGACACATCTATACTTTAACTAGATGTGAAATAGGTTGCCTATGTCACCGCACCTTCGCCAGTCTTGAATATTCTCATTAAATAATTGTATTTTTTAATTTGCAAATTATTATAAAATTGAATAGGCCATTGAACTCATTCACAGGTAGTTTTCTTCTGAGTATGATCTGCCTATGCCTATATTTCAATGTTAATAACATTTCTTAGTGATTTGTATCAGCTCTTTCTATAATAATGGTATGTTCATTTTAATTTTTGTGAATATTCCTCCACGTTTGTCATTTGCGATTTAAATTTGCTTATGACTTTTTTCATAAGTATGTTTTAAAATCAAGCTATATAGTGGCTTATTCATAAATATCATAACCAAACCTTACATTTGCTTTAATAAGGCAAGTATTAATTTGCTTTAATGTTATATTTGCTTTAATCATTTATTTAATAGCTTAAAATAAATTTAACTTAATATTTATTAATCACAGTAATAAGGGGACAGGCATAGTACAATGCATATACATTGGAATATTATTCAGCCTTAAAAAAAGGAAATCCTGCTATTTATGCCAACATGGATGTACCTTGAGGGCCTTATACTAAGTGAAATAAGCCAGAGAGAGAAAGGCAAATACTGCCTGGTATCACTAATGTGTGGAGTCTAAAAAAAAACCAAAAAAAGGCAAACTCATAGAAACGGGGACTAGAATGGTGATTACCAGGGGTTAGGGGATGGAGAAAATAGGAGAGGTTGGTAAAATAGTACACACTTTCAGCTATAAAACGAATGAGATCTGAGGGGATTTAATATAAAACATGGTGACTATAGTTGATAACACTGTGTTATATAATTGAAATTTGCTAAGAGACAAGAACTTAAATGTTCTCACCAGGAAAAGAAAAGGAAAAAGGAAAAACTGAGATCAATATGTGAGGTGATGGATGTATTAATTAACTAAATGTGGGGAATTTTTTTCACAAATGTGTATGTCTATCAAATCACCATGATGTACACTTAAAATATATCACAATTTTATATGCCCATTATAACTTAATAAAGCTGATAGCAAAAAAGATGAATAACTTCAGGGAATCTAATGTATACCATGGTGATTATAGTTAACAGTACTCTATTATGATATATACTTGACAGTTGCTAAGAGAGTGGATCTTAAATGTTCTCACCACAAAACAGAAAGTGTAAGTACTTGAAGTGATGGAGGTGCTAACTGGCGCTACTGCAGCCATCATTTTGCAATATGTAAGTGTATCAAATCAACACATACGCCTTAAACTTACACAGTGTTATATGCCAAGTAATTTCAATAAAGCTGGAAAAAATCTTTTCTAGAATGTGTCTATATTAGACTGCAGTACTAGAGCTTCAATACCCTGCCTTCTCTGTCATTTCATTTCTTCTGTACTCTTTGTGTTTTCTACCTATCAGTTTTCTTTTTTGTCTTTTCAGACCAATAGTTTCATTGAAAGAAGAAAGTGCAAGGGGAATAAAAACCCTTCCATTTTTCCATTGCATTTGAAAATCAAATTAAATGTCCCAAGGGCTCTCCATCAGAGGACAGGATGGGGCTATTGTTAGCATAGTGCATGTCACTCTGTACATGAACCTTGCACACATAATTCCCCCACGTGCTTAGAGTATAAGATCTTTTGACACGGAAGGCTCCGCAGAGACGGCTTATTATTTTGTTTCTGTTTGAAAATTTGGTAAGGGTCCTGACCAAAAGAAGACAGCACTTTGAAAAGAGAAAATCACTCAATTTCAGCAGGACATCTGGATCAGCTGGAGAGGCAGAATGGTAGTCTTGACAAATAGGATCTATGAACAATCAGATGAGCACTGGGGCCTGCCAGGGCTTGCCAGAAAGTGATAGATGTTGGTGAGGGTTATCATCTTGTTCTACTCTTGTCCAAACTTCAAATCCCAAACCCCAAAGGGATGCCCTCTTCTGTCCAGCTCTCTGCTCAGCTACCAGTGGTACACTGTAGGCCAGGGGAAGCTGGGTGGGGGGTCAGCTGGTTAATGGAAAAGTGCAAATGACACTAGAGCCTCCCTTTGTTTTATACGTGACTCCAAGTGCTTCTTTCAGTTTTCCCTTCGGATTCCTTCCACTTGTTTTCATGAAGGCCCCAGATAGATAGTCTCATGGCTCTTCCTGGTGGGGAAAACTGGGCTGATTCAAATAATCCTTCAGGTTAAATTTTATTCCTTCAAGAATAAAATTTTGTTTCATATTTGTTCAGAGTTTTAAAGGAGCATTTTCAGTGTTGATTCATTTGGTGCACAACTGTATAGACCTGGCAGCATCAGTATGGTGGCATATTCATTTCTTTGTCCAGATGTTTATCTACTACTGTTTTTCTATGCTGGGATAGGGCTAAAGAGACACAGAAGTTCAGCTTAAATATGGTACTTCGGTGGCAGTGTGTCCAGGGCATCATTCATGAGAGTTCAGCTTCCGGCTCACCCCCAATCCAGTGGCTTTGCCTGTAGAGTCTTTCTCACACGTCTGCAGATTCCTCTTCTCTTATTACCCTCATTCCCTAAGGCCAATGTTTGGCAGAAACATACTTCCAGTGGGTTTTACCAGTTTTCCAGGTAACCCCATTTATTAGGTATCCACCATTAGCCTAACATACTGTTGCCATCAGGAACCAAAACAGAGAGGAAAAGAGTTTTAAAACGCATTCTTTAAAAACTCACTTCTTCTATGAAGCCTCTCTCATGACATTACCAGCTACAGGCTATTCCTTAACATATTTCCCAAACTGCCAGAACATAACTGTCATTTAGGGCACGCTTTTTGAAAAACACATTGCTATACCCCTCCCCTGGATAACACTGTTTCGGTGGGTTTGGAGTGGGGCTGAGGAATATGTATTTTAAGAAGCCCTCAAATATATTAAACATATTGTATTAAAAAACCATCCCAGGCTGAGTTTTATAATCAGGCAAACTTAGGAAACTATCATAATTATTGCTTTGCGTCTTCCGCCTGAAGGATCTGATAATTTAATTACATCTTAAATCTCATGGCTGAAGTATGCCTTGTGCAGGGATCGCAAAGAAACAAGAAGGGCAGTTGGATTTTTAAAAAGGTGGTCATAGGGACTGGAGTGTGAAAAGATAATTAAGGAGAGAGACAGGAAAAGTGCTTCACAGAAGGAAAAGGGACAGAGTGGGAGCGAGTGGGGAGATGGAGCAGTCGGGGCTGCGTGGTAATGACCTCCTTATTGGTCCTCCCGTGTCAGCCTCTGCACCCTCAAATCCCTCACAGCTGTCACAATCCTCTTATTCGGCCGTCTCTCTGATTGCATTACTCTCCCTCTCAGAGTCCTGTGCCAGTGCTCAATTACCTCTCAAGCCAAATTAGCACTCTTAATCACAGGTGTCAAGGCACTTCACCCTCTGGTTTCCTGTAACTAATGGGTACCCTCAGCCCAGCTCAGGCTTTTCGCTCTGGCCCCTGAGGCTCTGTTTACCAGTCCTGAGATGACACTTGTCGGCTTGCCTTTGGCAGAGCTCCACCTCAGCCTTGGACCACTTCCCCTTCCTTCTGATGCGGCCTTTCTTCTTTTAAAATACTGTTCGAAAGCAACTTTTTCAGTGTTAGATTTTCCCTTCTCTTGTTACTGACCAAGATGGCCTCACTCTTGCCCCTTGCTTGACTTAGAGTCTTCCTGACTCTATGCTCCTGACCTCCCTTTTCTTAAAACATTTACTTCAGAAAACTTGTAAATTCTTTCTGTGCCTCTTTGGAATGATATAAACCTTCTCCCACCGATGAAATGGTATAAACATTTCTCCAGGAAATATCTTTCTTAAGGACCAGGGAACCATGTCTTCGGCATGTAAACATAAAGAGATAATACCCAGTCTCCCTGTCTCTGTGGGAGGCGAGGAGCCTAACTCGGGCAGCACCGACCAGCAGATCCAGATGGCTAATCACAGAGAAAAACAGTTGTAAACTCAGGAATAACTCAATGTTCTCCATACATAACCTTGATCAAACTTCTACTACCGTACTCTCGTATTTTCCACTAGCTCACCCCAGCTTTTAAAAACGCTCCTAACTTTTCTTTCTGCAAGAACTGAGTTCAATCTCTCTCCCCCATTGCAATAACTTGAATACAGTCTTCCTGGCCTGTTTAACTTTATCCAGTGGAATTTTTGCTTGACATTACCTAACACCAGAGAGATGTAACTGTTTGTATAAATACACAACCATACATTTCAGAAAAAATAATGAATGTATGTATATATGTATATATACCATCATATCTGAATCTCCAAAGTGTACAGCTTTTGAAGTTGAAGACTAGCTCTCTTAGTACCAGTCTTCTGAATAGGAATCTCTCTGAAACCAAAGAAAGGATTAATGGAGTCTCCATATATGATTCGGCCATCGATATACGAAAATTATAAGTTTTTGGGGCTTCCCTGGTGGCGCAGTGTTTAAGAATCCACCTGCCAGTGCAGGGGACACGGGTTCGAGCCCTGGTCCCGGAAGATCCCACATGCCGCGGAGCAACTAAGCCCGTGGGCCACAACTACTGAACCTGCGCTCTAGAGCCCACGAGCCACAACTACTGAGCCCATGTGCCACAACTACTGAAGCCCGCATGCCTAGAGCCCCGCTCCACAACAAGAGAAGCCACTGCAATGAGAAGCCCACGCACCGCAATGGAGAGTAGCCCCATTTGGGGCAACTAGAGAAAGCCCATGTGCAGCAATGAAGACCCAATGCATCCAAAATTAAAATAAATAAATAAATAAATATTTTTTAAAAAAAGAAAATTGTAAGTTTTCAAAAATTCTGAAGACATATTAGAACACTTTTCTAATATAAGAAAAAAAGCCACTTTTTTTAAGTTCTGGGAAATGGTTCCTAGGTTGGAAAATGCACACTGCTGTGACTTTAAAGGTGGGGAATTTTGCCTCATACGTGCAAATATATGAGGGTGCATAGCTGCTGCCCAATTCATGGAGCCCTAGATCCAGGTGTCTTGTTAGTAGAAAGTATTGAACAGAAACAGAATGAAATAAAATTTTTTTAAAAAAGAAAAAAATCAATAAAATATACATGAACATTTTATATGCAACATATGCACATAAAATATAACTGTAGGGTTATATTGATATTATTACTTCATCAAAAGAAAAAATCAAATGCTCCTTTGCCCCATAGTTTTTTCAAATAAACATGGGGGAATAATATTACATCAAGTGTGAAAAATGCCTGTTGGTAGGAATATGTGTTTTCTAAGACTATCTTTTTTAAAATTTTTAATTGAAATATAGTTGATTTACAGTATTGTGTTAGATTAGGTGTACAGCAGAGTGATTCCGTTTATATATATAAAGAGAGAGAGATTTTATATATATATATATAGATGGATAGATATTTTCAAATTATTTTTCATCTATTTTCAAATTATATTTCATCTTACGTTACTACAAAATATTGAATATCGTTCCCTGTGTTATATAGTAAATCCTTGTCGCTTATCTCTTTTGTGTATAGTAGTTTGTATCTGTTAATCACACACTCCTAATTTATCCCTTCCTCCTCCCTTTTCCCTTAGGTAACCATAAATTTGTTTTCTATGTCTGTGAGGCTATTTCTGGTTTGTATATAGATTCATTTGTATTAGTTTTTAGATTCCACACTAAGACTTTTTTTAAGATGTTGCCAAGCTTTTAAAATTTTCATCTCATACCTTATTAAAATAGTTTTCCTGTTAACTATGTTGGAAAGGAAGCTCAGTTGTTAGATAATTTAGGAACAATGAAGACTTACAGCCTTTTTTTTCTGATATTTAATTCCACCTGAACCATTGTTTTCTCCCAGGAAATACAAAAGTACACGCTTGTTATTGAGTTGTCAGTGGAGGCTCATTTGTTTGTGGGGGGAACCAAGATTTTTCTTGGCAGTGCTGAATTGCCTTGGGAATCACAAGTGCTCTCTGTAGCCAGCAGTGGGAGGAAACTATGTTCTCTAAAAATTCCAAAGGGATCCCTGTTCCTGGCCTCCCTTTCCCGGAAATGTGAAGAAGAATCTAACTCCACCAATTTGTTTTTAACCTGAGAGCCGCCTTCTCCTTCTGCTTCTCCTTCTTCTTTTTCTTTTTTTTCAATACAACATTCCTGGGGTTTCCATAATAATATTCTTTTGGCTTCCAGGTATTGAATTGAAATAAAAAGATTGTCACTTGAGTGGAAGAGAACCCTGGGATATTGACATGGTATTTAATTTTCATTATTTTGGTAAATCTTCAGGCTCTATTCTTAAGCTAAAGAAAGAATACTTTAGATTACAACAGAAAAGCTGTTGATGACACTTCACATTTATTTGCATGTGGATGTGAAAGTATACGTTTGAGAATCACTTCTAAAACTAGGAGGTGCAGATGGCAAATTTGAACCAGTCTGCTAATGTCTTGCATTGGGCCAAGATTACACAATTTTCTATTATGTAGAATAGTCCCTTATAATTTGCAGATTCTGTTCTATAGCCAAGTTTATTAAATGTTTTTTAAAACAAAGGACCTCCAGTTAAAACTATTTCTATTCTTTCCATTTCTCACCTAAAAATACAGATGGGAAATTGATTTTGTGGATGCATTTCATATTTTAAAGCTTAGTAAAAATTGAGTGAATCGAACTATTCATGAATAAGCTTAATATTAGAGATTTCAATTTATCACTTTTGGGGCTTTAAAAGTTTCTTTTTGCCTTAAGTTAAAACACTGTTTATATGAGTGGCTAGACTTTTATTGAGCCCATTTTTTATCTAGATGTTTTAGGCCCTGTGAGGGGCTGAATTGTACAAGTGATATTCTAAGTGGTTAATGCTATCACCTGCCTCCTGCCCTCAACTCAATCTCCTGCTGGGCCAACCCCTCTTAATTCCTTCGTCTGCTCTCCCATTTCTATTCTATATCCAGTCCACTGTTTCTAAATTGGTCTCTAAGTTGATCTTGGCCTGAGAGATAAAGTGTTAGGGTTTGAACTGGGTCTGTAAGAAAGGTTATATTTTAATTCCAAAAGAAAGGACCAGGGTGTTCACATGAGGAGTCAGTCATAAAGACAAACCTTATCCCAGGGAATTAATGTGACCTGGACAGAGCCACACCTGAATCCTATGCCCAATGACCCTCATTCCTTAACTACTGAAAGCGTTCTATAGCACCACAGTTCAGTTAATATTTCATAAAACCATGTAGGTAGTTAATTTAAAGAATGCAATTGGGGGGGGACAAATTATTCCATTTCAAGAAATCTTAAGCATTTCTCAAACAGGATATACTATATAGCAGGATCTCTAGAACTTGAATAATTTTGTACTATTGTTTTCCTTGGAGAGAAGCTATTGATTTGAGGAATTAGAAAGTTTCTGGAGGAGGGTCATGGAAAATTTGGAAGAGAAATATTTTGGGGATTAAAATGTACCAAGATATCAATTTCTTTTAGGGATTGGGGATTTTGAGTTACAGAAACCTGTTATGGAGTGAATCCAGGTGGTCCCGAGTCCCAGTGCAGAGATGTGCAATTAGCAGAGAGAGAAGGGTTGCATTACTTTTCTATTTTGCTATGATAAATTACCACAAACTTAATGGTTTAAAAACAACAAATTCATTATCTTACAATTTTGTGAGTCAGAAGTCCCACGTGGCTCTTATTGGGCTACTATCATGGTGGAGGGCTATATTACTTTGTGGAGATTTATATGCCTTTTACAGATTCTCAAGGCCTCCTACATTCCTTGGCCCATGGTCCCCTTCCTCCATCTTCAAAGCCTGTAATGGCAAATTGAGTCCTTGTCACGCTGCCATCTCTGGTTCTCTGCAGCTAGAAAGAGCTCTCTGTAGCTAGAAAGAGCTCTCTGCTTTGGAGGACTTGTGTGATTCGATTGGGCCCACCTGGATAATCCAATATACTCTCCCCATCTTGAGGTCTTTGATCTTAATCAGCAAAGTCCTCTTTGCACATAAAGTAACATATTCATAGGTCCTGGGGATTAGGGTGTGGACATCTTTAGGGGCCATTATTCCATCTACCAATAGAATCATGGGCTGCAGTGGGTTGTTAGGCTGGGATGGAAGCTCTTAGTCTCTAAAACAATAATCTCCAGAATGGGTATTCTCTTCAAGTGCAAAATCTAGGTGGATGCCAAAACTCAGTAATCAAAATAAATAATATTTTAAAGCAATTTAAAAAAAATCAAAATGGTTGAGGAAGGCAGTTTCATGCATGCAGTCTTTTGACCCTCATTCGGATGCATAAGAATGGGCCTCAGGTCTTGAACACTTGCTTACCAAAAGATAAAGAAAGAGCCCATACAGCCTTTGCTGGGGTTATTGCCTTGTGTGGGAATATCTTTCCCTGTTTCAGATTCAATGTATGCTCCTTTTCTCTGCTTAAGCATGTATGTCAATGGCTATCAGGAATCCTCCAGCTTTCAGTATGTCAGACTCCATGGCAGAGGGGTTGGGGTTTTCTACAGTGGTATGAGAGGGATATACACTGGCCATTTGCCCTGGAAGGGCTGCCAGCCATGAAGGACCGATGCCCACTATTGGAGTGGATCTTGCTCTGTCTCTTCTCTGTGTGAGTAAAGCATTGTTCCATCCAGTGCTTAACTGTTGTGTGTTTCCCTTGGCAACCCCAGTACCAAGATGCCATGGGCTAAAGTGTTTGGAGTCCTCCTCTGGGACTGGTAAACAGTGCACTGTCTTCTGCCCTTTTGAGATTGATTCAGTGCTCAGTGTTTGGTTGACAAAAATAAATGCAGAAAATCCATGATGAAAAAAGTATCAAAATTTTAACTGAAGGTAGGTTGTTTTTGTTCGTTTGCTTTGTGGTCTGTTACTATTATGCAAAGAGAACTGTCACTTCCAAGTAGCCCGCAGCTGAGGGTTTACAATAGTGTGTGAAGGGAGTGGGGAGTGCAGGGTTTTTTTTTTTTTTGTCATCGTGTGCTTTGATTGCAGACATTTCATTATTTATTTATTTATTTATTTATTTACTTATTTATTTATTTCCACTTGGTTCAAAATATGGAAAGATATATTGATAAGTGTGTATAAAGGCACACATTTTCCTCAGGTTACAATAAGGCTTTGTATGGTGTTAAGGTGGCCTTAATTTGTGAAGGCAAATTACAAGGCAGAAACATTGGAGCCCAGCTCCGTGAAGTGAGATACCCCTGAATGAATGAGATAACACCTTGAATAACTCCTGTGTCCTGGTAAGAATCTGCATCAATGTAAACATCATTAACTATAGGAGGATCATCCCACACCTTAAGACCAGACTGGCAAAGATATGTTCCATCACTAATAGTTATAGTGGGTTTCCTATTAACACCACATCAAATTTCTGGCTTCCTATTTTTGTATTGTTTGGGGATACCCTTCAAGCCCAAGGGATCTTATCTGATGTATACCTCCAGTAGCAAGGAGGGAAACTCTAAGGATGACACTTTAAAGAAGAGTTTCTGTCCTAGAGAGTTCCTGGATATATCATGGCATGGTGATAGAGATTAGAGTTATTAATCTTGTGTGATGTGATTTGAGAATATTGCTGTAGAGCATTACTTGCTCTTCAGGCTGAGATATATAGACCCCAGTTTCAAGGGTGTAAAAATTGGTATCCAATTGCCTAAAGACAAGAAGCAATAATGGGGACCTCAGCCTGTAAACCAATTCACCACTGAGAATTTTGTAAATTTTCCCTAAGCAAGGATATAAAATGTGTATTCAGCTCATTGACAGTTCCTAGAATTCTGATGCATGTACTAAATATTGCAAGCATCCTTTCAGTTCAGTACCGGTCAATCTCACATTTGCTTTTTCTAGGATACTCTTCCTTTTCATTCTTTATCTCTCTGTTAAATTCACTTAGTTTTTCAACAGTTTGACTATGATATGCTTAGGAATGATATTCTTTGTATTTATACTGTTTGGAGATTACTGAGCTTCCCGAAGCTGATACATTTTTCCAACTTGAGAAAATTTTTGCATGATTGCTTCCTGAAACAAACATATTTCCCAAACTTGGGAAATTTTTTTTCTATATCATTCTTTCTATCCTTTCCTTCGGAGACTATCAAATATCAAGTATCAAGACTATTAAGATACTTCATATGTTCCACAGGTCACAGATGATCTCTTAATTCTTTTAATCTTTTTCTTCCTGTGTTCTACAGTTTAGATAATTTTTATTGATCCTATCTTCATGGTCATTGACCCTTTTTATTGCTGTGTCCATTTGGCTATCGAGCATACCCAGTAAGTTTTTTATTTCATATAATGTGCATTTCAACTCCAGAATTTCCCGCTTTTCCATTTTCCCCCTGAGATTCTCTATCTGCATTCTCATTACATTAATCTTTCCTTTAAGTCCTTAAACATATTTATAATAGCTCTTTTAAAGTCTTTGTCTACTACTTATAACATCCAGATCATCTTGAGGTCTCTTTCTATTGACTGCCTTTTCCTCTTGATTATGGGTCAGGTTTTCTGCTTCTTCACATGACTGGTAATTTTTAGTGTATGCTGGACACTGTAGGGAATCTGTATTATGGTGTTTTCCTTTAGAAGTTGTTTAATTTTGTTGCGGTAGATAGTCATATTACTGATATATCTTCTTCATACACTCATGCTTGGTTTTTTAATGCTGTGTGAGGGTAGATCTATTTCTATTCTGTCTTTGGTGTCCTAGGATATGACTACTTCATTAAGGTATGGCCTTTCCAAGGTCCCAAGTGAAAGGCTGAGGTGCTCAGTGAGATTTATTTACTCTTGCTGGGCCAGAACTCCAACATCTCCTGGAACTGCATGACCTCCAAAATCTCTGCTCAGCTTTCAGTCTGATTGCAGTCATTTTCCAGTTGGCCTCTTGGTAGTTCTCACTGTGCATGACATCCCATTCGTCAGCGGGCAACCTAAGCAGAAACCCCATGCAGACTTTTGCTGTTTTTGCTGTCTGTGAATCTTCCTCTTCTCTTATATCTTGTCAGGCAAATTCAAGCCAACTCAGCAGCCCCGAACTCCTATTTCTGTCTCCTCAGCTCAGCAAGACCACTGCTCTCCAGTTGAGCTTCAGTCTTCTGTGCTGAGGCCAGGAAATTGCCCCAAGACGAAAAGCCCAAGCTAACATGGAACTCCCCTCATTCACTGACTAATCTGATGAGTGAAAAGTTTTATAGTTGTTTATGGTGGGAGGGTAAGACCATAACCAGTTGCTCAGTCACAGCCCAAAGCAGATCTCTCTCTGTTACATTTGGATGTTATTGCTTTACTATGCAAACTTTGGGAGTCAGGAGGCTGGCCTTAGCTTTTGGCTGTGTAGTCTACATGCAGCAAATGCACAATATGGGAAAAGTTAAGGGTGGCAGGAAACATCTTTGTAGTTGGGAATGAGGAGAAGTAGAACATCAGATGAGAGAGCATAGAAAAAAATTAATTATTTTCATTTGTGGTCACCATCTTTTCTTTCCTTTCCTCTATATAAAATACTGTCTTCTTCATCGTATTCAGTTGGGTTCTCTGCTGATCTCTCTGCTCTTCTACAATAACTGCATTAGAATCTTATTTCCCATATCTTGGTTTGGACTAATTTTCTGGTACTTACATTGACATCTTAGATTTTTATTATTTTGGCACTTAATCTCTGACCTGGTTACCCCAAATTTTCTTGCACAGTTAAGCTTAAACCACCCTTCAATCCTCCGTAATGTTGCCCTGGTGATTCTACGCTCCTGTGTGGTCTCCTGCACTCCTGATCTCTGACTTACTCTCCCAGAGTCTTTGTCATTGTCAACTCTCTTCCTTGGCCATACTTGCCTATAAGGTTGGACCACCTAACATGATACTGTCCAATTTCTGAAATGCAGTTAAACTTGTTATGTCACATGCTTTTTCTGGGGCAGTCTGTGTGGCTGGGATAGAGGAAAGGAAAACAAGCTCTTCAGGTCATGCTTGTGCACCCTAAAGTTTGAGAGCTATTGCTATAGGCAAAAGTATACAAGACATGGCCTTCCTCTCCTCTGTCTATGCTCCCTATCCCCCATGCTAAATAGAATGTTACTTGGTTTCTTCCAGATCATGACTTGCTTGTTTCCTTCTGTATCCCTTAATTGCTTTGTACTGGTCACTCAGATTACTTCAAATTAGAAAATTGTGTGGGGGGTAGGGAGGTAGGTTTAGGTTAACATATGTAATTGTATTATAGAAAATGATTCTATCAATGTATACAGAGTTTTTGAGAAGTACGGTACTCTAACAATCTCGAGTCTCCAAAACATTAGCACGTGATTTATTAATGGTTTCTCACTATCTGCTGTAGCATAGTTAAGACAAGTTGGACAAGTTGGTAGCACTCTAGCTGTAAGTCCACATATTTCTCTTGAATTTAGGGAAATAGATTAGAATATGCATAGTTGAGTAGGACATTATTGTAAGGATATCTTTAAACTCAATTCTATTTACATAAAATTAATAATTTATAAAATTCATTATTTTATATTAGTAACACATGTCTTACTTCACAAATAATGGCAGGCTAGTCTAACCTGACATCAAGGTTGAGGCTCAGTCCTTCAAAGAATCTCTATAGAGAATCATATTGGGGTCATCATTGGACCTTGCAATCTGTGATCTCTGCTTCTCATCTCCTTTCTAAAAGATTTTGCAGCTTGCCACTGGTCTAGGGAGATGGGAAGAGGAAGATCATGTCTTTTGTCTGTACTTTTGTCTAAAGTAGTAGCTCTCAAACTTTAGGAGGTACTAGAATAACCTGAAGGTCTTGTGAAAACACAGATTGCTTGGCTCTACCCTGAGTTTCTGATTTAGTAGGTCTGAGATTAGGTTCAGAGAATTTGCATTTCTATCAAAGTTCCCAGGTGATGTTGTGAACCACCCTCCTAAGATATTTCAGTCTGTTAAGCCTGAGAATCCCCTGAAACTGATTCTCCTTTTAGATACTTCTGAGATATATTGCTAGTGAGTAAGCTTTGGTTGACCTTCTGTGGCATTGCCAAAGTCACTTAATGCTTCTGTGTTTCTGTATCACTGTCTGCAAGATGGAATATGTCATCTAAGGCTTAATGATGCTTAGGCTCACATGAATAGTGCTATGGATTTGCAAGTATTTATTTTGAAGTATTATTTGGCAGACTTGGAAAATTCCCCAGAGAAGTTATGGTTAAGGCTCCATATAGAAATTGCAATCTCTCTTTGGCTTCAAAATCATTTACTCTGGAGCACTGGCTTATTCGGAGGAAAAAAATGTCAGCATTTTTGTTATCTCAGTCTCCATGAAGTTATAGCAAAAAATAATTTTAAAAGGTAAACTGTCACTAAATCCTAGTGCCTATTGATGCATTTGGTCAAATTTTGTAACTTTTGAGGCATTTAAATAGTAAGTTAGAAAACTTTTAAATAATTTTTAAAGGTTTCAAGTATAAAAATGAAAAAAAAATCAAAAAGGATATTATTAATTATTAATTGGAATAAAGTTTTTTCATCTGAACAAAATATTGATTTAATAAGAATATCACATTACATTGAAAGATTCTTTGGGTCAGAGTCCTACAATGCATAAATTCTATTTTATCTCCAAAGTACCAGCCTTGATAAATGTTTATCCTTGGCATTCTGTGTTCTTAGAGTAATAACTCACTTGAGACTCAACTTTCTTATCTGATATGGTGACTATGCAGCATCATCAACAAAATTGTTTTAAAGCCTTAATAAGATTATGTACTGAAAATATTTTGGGACAATGTGGGTCATTAGATATTTGAAGTCTTACCATTAAAGTATGTTTAGGTCCTACAATAATTACACAAACAGAATTTTTAATAGATTATTGCTCTTCTTAGGGAGTAAGGGAAATCTTTATGGCAACTCAACAAAGCAAAATGACACTTAAAAAATAAAACGAAAATAGCAGTGAGCTAAATATGAACCTGAGAACAAACCCCAGGGGTGAAATTTAGGGTTGTCCTGGCAAAAGTCTATGCCAGTTTCGTGAGTGGTGAATAAATCTTGGGTGAGTACCAAGACAAAAGGGATGAATCCAAGATTCTCATATTAATTTAGGACCCTCAAAGTGGGATAAAGTGTCCTAGCTTAGCAGTAACTTCTGACTCTCAGCAGAAGTAAGTACAAACCTTCTCTGGATATAAGTATGTCCATATTAGAAACTTAGGATTCCCACAGAATAAGCCCAACAAAATAAGTTCATAGTAAAAATGGCCAAGGAAACTAGCTACTATGAGTGAAAGTTGGAAGGACAGCAAACAACACATACATCTGCCCCACCCCCCACCCGAGGACTTCAAATAAATTCAAATATTAGAATTTGCTGATATGGAATACATAAACATTTTAAATGTAAAATATGGAATCGAAAACAAGAATATATAAAAATAGCCAGGCATATTTGAAATCATCAAAATAAAACCTTTACATATAAAAAATATAAATGTTGAAATTAAAAGCTCAATGGATATTTTAACCACAGAGTGTAGCCACTGAGGAGAGAATGACTGAACTAAAATATAAATCTAAATAAGCTCCCCAAAAAGCAGCACAGGAAAAGGAGATGAAAAACATGAAAGTTTCATTATTACGGAAGTGAGAGTGAAAAGACTAACATGCATCTAACGAGGAAATAGTTAAAAACATAATGGCTAAAAAAATTTTCAGACTTGACAAAATACAGAAATTCACCAATATGGGAATTTGATTATATTCCAAGCAAGATAAATAAATATAAATCCATATAGTATAAATTTTTAGCAAACTCATAGAATATTAGTGACAAAGAAAAGATCTTAATAATAGCCAGAGAAAGAACACATATCAGGCATAAAGGAGTGACAATTAGACTAACAGCAGACTTTACAATAGCAATAATAGATGCCAAAAGACAGAATGATATTTTCAATTTACTGGGAAAACTAATTATGTACCTATCAAAACTAGATTTTAAAAACAAGAGTAAAATAAAGATATTCAAAATAAACAAAAACTGGCAGAATATACAATTAAAAAACCTTCACTTACAAAATATGTATTTTAGAAAAGAGAAGATGAAATGTCTAAGTTGCAAGAAAGAATGAAAAAAATCTAGGCAAAAATAACCTGTATGAAATAGTAATTTTGATAACACCTAATTTGGGAGATTAAAAAAAAAAAACTGACCTACTAGGAAACAGTAGCATGTATGCTGGGAAGGAATGATTGAAATCAATTTATTCTGAAATTCTTGTGGTGTTTTTTTTAGGAGAAAAAATAAGATATTGACTTTAGACTTTTTTTATGATGTGTCATAAAATTTCAAGAGTATTTATCAAGAAAGAGAACTAGAACATACAACCTCCAAATAAATAGAAGGATGAATTACAGTGAGAAAGAGCAAATAAACAAACCAATAGAGACCGCAATCATATCACCTTACATAAAGAAAAAGGAGATAACAGTGGGACAAATAAGAAGCACAAAGTCAAAATAGTAGAAACAAAGTAGTATATCGATAAGAATGTATCATTTAGCTATTGTCACAAAATTGCTTAGTAACAATCATTCCACACCTCAGTGGGTTAACATATAAGCATCCATGCTCATGGGTCTTTAGACAAATGTAAGGATTGGTGACCAGTTTGGCTGAGCTAAAATGGTTTGGAGTTGCTCCACATGTCTCTCGCCCTCCTCCTAGAGCCAGCTGGCTAACCTAGGGGTGTTTTCCTCATGGCTACAGTGGAGAAACATACAAGCATAATTCAGTGCTACACTGCATTACATCTGCTAACATCCTATTTGCCAAAGCAAGTCCTATGGCTAATCCCAAGATTGATGGAATGGGCAAATATTCTCCTTTCATGATGTAAGAGTAAAGGCATAAATATTTATAAACAACAATCTGATAAAAAGAGTAATATATGTAGTTATATTAAATTCACAGGTTATTTATATTATAAATAAACAGAAATGTAATGATTTTCCCAGTTATAGAAATTTAACTACTAGGAGTTAAAAGATAGAGACTATCAGACTGAATTTAAGAGAAACAGAAACCCAGAGAGACTGATGATAAAAGAATGGAAAACAAGATAACCAGGAACACAGTAAACAAAATTATAAAGAAAGTTTTGAGTGGTTACTTGGTAGGGGACACCAAGGAGCTCCTGGGGAGCTGGTGATATTCTATTGCTCAATTTGGTGAATGTAAATAGACAAAGGAAGAAAGAAATAGAAAAAAACAAGGAAGCAAGGAAGAAAGCTGTGGTAGCTGTGTTAAAATGGAACAAAATAAAATTTAAAACACAAAACATTATTAAGGATAAATCCCTGTAAAACAGAGAGAAGTTCAATTCACCAGAAAAATATAACAATTCTAAACTTGTGTGGATCTGACAAAATAGCACTAACATACATAAAACCAAACATGATAGAACTATAAAGGAATTCACAAATTCACCAATTCCTGTTGTCTTTTTGGTTATTTTCAGGACAAACAGAAGAAAATATGTAACAATATGGAGGATTTGAACAATGTATTAGCAAGTTTGATTTAATGGTCGTGCATAGAACCATATTTCCAACAATTGGAGAATACATATTCTTTTCTACTACATATGAAGTTTTATATATTAGACCTTTATGCATTTCAAAAAATTGGATTATATAGATTTAATACTATTAAGATAGAAATAATAGATTTAAGGATAAAGTTTACAACCACCATCCATTTGGAAAATAACAAATACCTAGAGCAGAATAATAATAAAATACTTATAATAAAACGAAGAGTACTGAATATTTTGAAGGCTGTGTGTGTGTGTATGTGTGTGTGAGTGTTTATATGGCTCTTGATGCTTATAATAGAAAAGAAGAAAGGCTGAAAATTTATTTGATGATTATTAATAAGATTTTATTTAAAAAATCAACAAAATCCAAAGAAAGTAGAAGTAAATAGATAATAAGAAAAATTAATCGAATAGAAAGCAGATATAATGAAGAGGATCAACAACAACAAAAAGTTAGTCACTTTAAAAGACTAGTAATACAAATAAACCTGTGGCAGAATTTATCAAGTCAAAGAGACAAGGCACAAGTAATAGTAACAAAATTTTTATCAAAAATTTGAAAAAATAGATGGAATAGATTTGTCGAAAACTATAACTTATTGAAACTGACTCAATAAGAAATGGAAATCCAGATCAGTAATTAAAAATTTCCCCACATTGAAAATAGCAAGCCCAATTTTATCAATGAATTCTTTAAATTTTTAAGGAAAACACGTAATTCCAACCTTATACAAAGTCTTCCAAGTAACAGACAAAGAGGAAACTTATTTTCTAGTATAAGCTTCTAATACCAAAATACAGATAAGGACGGTATCTGAAAGGAAAATTATAGACCAATCTTACACATGAACATTAGTGCCAAAAAGAAAAACAATATTATCAAAACAAACCCAGCAGTGTATAAAAATGATAATACATCGTGATCAAATTGAGCTTATTCCAGGAATGTAAAGGTATTTTAACATTATAAAACCAATTACCATGTTTCATCACATTTGCAGATTAAAGGAGAAAGCCATTTGATCATCTCATTTGAAGCAGAAAATCATTCAGGATAATTGAACATTCATTCACAATTATCATCCTTTCCAATGTAGCAATATAAGTATTTATCAAAACTTTACAAAAAATCATTCTTAATGATGAATTTTAAAATTAGGAACAAGACAAGAATTGCTATTATTGCTCTTTATTTCAACATTGCACTAGACTTTCTGACCAGTGAAATATAAGAAAAAGTAATGAATATAACTTTTGGAAAGAAAGAAACAAAACTATTTCCTACAAATAGGATAACTGTATAGAAAATCTAAACACATATCGAGTAGTTATTAGAGTTAATAAGAAAAATTAGGAAAGTGATTGGATAGATCAAATACAAAAATAAACTGCATTTTTGAACACCAGCAACAAATAGAGAAAACAACTTAAAGACACTATTCCCAATATAAACAAAAATTATAAAGTACCTGGGAATAAGTGTAACACTATAAGTGAAATACCAATATGGAGAAAATTATAAAACATTATTGAAAGACATTACAAAATAAGTAAATGCAGAGATATCAGAGTTAGGAAGAATCAATATTGCTAAGATGTCAACTTTCTCTAAATTAAATGAGAGTTTCAGGGCAAATCCAATCAAACTCCCAAAAGGGGCTTTTGAGGAACCTGACAAGCTTATGATAATATTTGAATAGAAGATCAAGGGGTCAAGAAGAGTCAGGATACTCCTGATGAATAAGAATAAGGTTAAGAGAATTGCCTTACCAGCTACCAGGTCTATTAAGCTAAGCTAATTAAGAGAGTGTGGTATTTGTGCAAGGGTAAAAATTGATCAGTGGACTAGCAAGCCCGGAAATAGACCTCCTCATATATGGAAATAAAATATATAACCAAGATGGTGTCTTATAATTAAATATGGATAATTATTTATCCATAGAGAAAAAAAAGAAGAAATTAGAATCCTCTCACTTAACATACAGAAAAAATATATTTCCAGATAAATTAAATATATTAGGAAAGGTAAAAATTTACAAATAAGAGAAAACATTTTAAAAGAATGTCTTTTAATTCCAGGGTAGAAAAGGTTTCTTAAACAAAATACAAAAAGGATAAACTAGATTAAAAAATTTGGTACATTTAAGTGCAGACATAGGCTCCTTTAACTGCATTTGCAAAACCCGTAAGTCCATGAAATATGAAAGTTTATTTTCATATGCAACCTTATTTGGTGGCAAAAACAGACATGAGGCTATTCGTAATGTTTCTCTGCGACAGACGTGAATATTCACTCATTTTGCCTTGGGTATATTAATGAGTTTGACTACAGAATTCTCTCCAGACTATTGATCTGTTAGGGGTGTTCATAATACAGAGGATATGACCTATATCATCTTTCTGGGGGAAAAAAAAAATCCAAATCTGAGACACATGCAGTTCTAAGGGTTTTCAATAAGGGATTGTTGTGGTTCTGAACATTAACACTAAGAATGAGAAACGTAATTCATGATAATTGTTACCTCTGGGTGGTGATGGGGAGGGGAGAGATGGGATAGGAAAGGACCACACAGGTTCCATGTAGGGATAGGTAGTATTCAAGTCAAAGGGTTAGGGGGTCATGATTTTATTTGCTTCATAGCTTACATCTATGTTACCTATACTTAATGTGTTTAGTAAATAAGACATTTAAAATATGGGTTGTGGGTGTTTTAATTCTTCGCTCTTTTCCATTTTTTAAAACCTGACTATTTCCCTTCACGAAATTGATTTCATGGCTCACTTATAAGTCATAAGCTACTTTTTTAAAAGCCTCCCTTGAACAACCCTCGCCCATGTGCACTGGGAGTCCTAACAAAACTCTCAGATGTCCTCATTCCTAAGCGTTAAAGTAGTTGATGCTTAATGGATGGGTTGCCTTCATGTTATATAAGGACTTGAATTACACGTATCGGAAATGAAAACATTCCTCCTTGTCGCTCCGAAGGTTTTGATTTCTTTCTTTCTTTTTTTTAATGATATGGAATGATTATCCCGAAAATAACCTCACCTCTTTCCCAGCGGGGGCCTGGCTATTAAGCCTCCGGGGCTGTGAATTTAACGCCGCCGTCGTAAAGAATAGGCACTGCGAAGCGCGCACTGGCACCCAGGGAAGAGGGAGGAAAGCCGTCAGGGGGACGAAGGTGCTGGAGTTTGACAACCTTGATTCTGGTGTCAGGCACTCTTAGCACCGGGGCACTTAGTCTGGGAGCGGAGATGTTTAAACAGACAGCATCTGCCACAGCAGCCGGCCCTCCTGCCGCCTCTCAATAGGGAGGACATTCATCTCCCTCGCATCTCCTGCGCATTAATTGAGCAAAACAGTCTTCCTGCTGGTAAGCCAAAGTAATAGGAACAGGCAGGAGATAAGACTTCAGAAGGCTATTTGGAGCCCTTCGAACCACTGTAGGTTTCTCTGGTTGAGACGCTTTGGGGCGCATGCACGCAAAATGTATAGACATCCCTTTGGAGTTGGGGATTACTGCCCAGGTCATCAGGGATTGTATTGGTCAGAGGACTCTCCAGCCTCTTGGCTGGAAAGCAGACGGGAATTTCCACGTGGCAGGCCCTAGGGCGTCGGAGACTCCACCAGATGGGGATAGTCTCAAAGGAAAGTAGAGTAGCCCTCATCAAGGGAAAACTGACAAGTCCTTACCTCTCAGCAACTAGTATCGTTTCCTTTTCTGTAAAGGAAGGCCACACAGAGGTTGCTCTTGAGTTTATTTATAGCCTTACTGTAGGAAATAAAATATTATTACAATGAAATCTAACACTTTGTCCAGTTTTTCTTAGGGTCAAAATAGTTTTTATAATTTGCAATAATCTGCTTTGTTAAAAAAATTACAGTTTAATATTTTGTGTTTCTTTTTAAACATTACTTTGTAAGGTAATTTACAGTTAAAAAACTGAATGGTGAAAATGAAATAGAAATACATGTTAGATATTATGAAAGAACAACTAAATTTTTAAAGGTTCTTAATCACCAACTAATAAGTTCTCTAACCTCTATGGAGTTTAGTGTATTTTATTTATATGTACATGACTTTACATTATTATTTCATGTATACTTCTATGAGATTCTTCTCTTTTTATTTATCAAAATTGAATAAGATCTTTGAAATATTTTTAAGGCCACATTAGTAGAGTTTTAGACTGTCCGAGTGCAAATCCCAGCGGCTCTACAAACTATATGACCTTGATCAAGTTACTTAATATTGTTGAGATTTCTCATTTGTAAAATAGGATGTTATAAAAGGCATTTGATTCTATAGCATTGTCATGGGAATTAAACGGACTAATCCATATAAAATGCTTAGAACTGTCTCCTTGATACATAACTAGGTCCTCAGTGTTTATTAGCTATTATTATTATTTCTTCATAATTTCAGCACTTAAAAATGCTTGATCTTATTCCACAATGCCATTCTCTTCATTTGTTGTTGAAACATGGCTTCGTGAAAGAGTTTTGCAATAGGAGATACAGGCCTGTGTCTTTAAAACCTAGTTTTAAAATAACCAGTGGAATGAAACCAGTAAGCGAATAATACTATTAAAATTTTCTTCTTGATGTATCACTTCATTTACCAGCAGTTGCCTTTGATCTTTGCCTATATGGTTTTGAAAAAACACTGAGTTTGTATTTAGGATCATACACTATTAACAGAAATAAGGTAGTAAGTAAGTTCTGCTGCCAACCCAACACCAACTTTAAACAGAGCAGCTTCAATTTTATCTATTCTTCATAGTTGAGCTTCTGGGAAATTTTCATTTGAATGAACAATATCTCGTCAACTAAAAAAATCAAATATTAAAAAAACTGCACACTTAATCCGTACATCTGATTTAATGGATGAGAAAGCTGTGGTGTTGAGAGGTGACATGGAGATGACATGCCCTCCCTAGAAGAAGATATAAAACAACAACAAAAAAAAACTAAAAATTATTTGCAGGTAGTTTTTGTTATCGTGAATATGTATGACATTCCAAGCTATAAGCACTAGAGAAGCAGAAATATTCATGATTTTTATGGAATTGTTTTTCTCTATGTAATAACATTTAATACTTATTTGTACATGTTATGTCTTGATGTGGATTATTTTGTTTAATCTTTGAATGGCCTTCTAAGTAGGTTTTTTAAGTTCTTATTTACAGATGAGGGATGTGAGGTCCAAGACCAAGCATTAGGGGTGAAGCTATGATCCAAACCCAGCCTGACAGACTGCAAAATATATGCTTTTTATTAGTCCTGTACTAAGAGAAAGACCACCTGGGTCTTACTACCTATGTCACTTGTGATGAAATTATAACTTGTATCTTCTGATGGTCCATTAATTATAATGCAAATTTATTAGGATTATAGTGAGTACGAACACATGCAGTGTGAAATAAGTAATTGAAAATATATATATATATATATATATATATATATATATATATATATATATATAATATACAAAACATTTTACTCATAGGAACGATTAGTGATGGGAATTTTAGGCACTATATTGTCCTAATGGGAAAAGCTCTTTTTTGCCCTCTTCACATCCTATCACATAAGCTATTGCTTACTTCACTCCACTTCCCAGTGCACAACCAGCCAAATACTATCTAAATCAGATGTTTGCAGGAAAGCTTTGGTAAAATGCTCCTTTATAGGGCTAAAGTTTCTAACACTTGCTATCCCATTAATGATTATTTTCCCCTCTCTGGAAGCAATGGAATTCACAAATGGTGATTTCATCTGTGGCTCTAACATTAGTCACACTAAGATTATTGTGCATATTTCCCAGACGATATATTTTACATCTTGTAACAAATGAACCATTTAATTCTTAAGATTTTCCAGTGAGAAGTTTCTCTCTCAAGTTGCAGTTTGCTGTCTAATATTGCTAGAGAAAAGAGGCACCTAACTATTGCATCCATCTCATGAAAGGTAATAGAATTTTGAGGTTAACTGAGTGATTCATTTCTGACCTAGGAAAGGTTATAAAATTGGGTTAGAACCCCTACCCTCTCAAAGCGATCAGAAGGTGTATGCAAAAGATGTTGTCTTCAACCACCAGTACCACCCCCACTCCCCCAAAAAAATATGGGCAGGGAAGTTTAGATCTATTCAAGCTTTTATCATCTTGATCAGCTGGTAATTGTGAAAAGCCCTAACTCCTTTCCTCATCACTGCTTTATAATAATCACCCTCCTCCCTGTCACCTTAGCATGTAGAATATACCTTCTTTTGCACAAATATTTCTTCAAATTTTAAAAGTTAGCTTGACTATGCGTCAAAGTTAATATATCCCTCTTATATTATAGTAGCACTTGCATGAAAAAAAAGGGAAAACATTTTCATTACATAAACAGGTAATGAGTACTCAATTGAACATAGAGAGAATTAGCAAACTAAATGATCCACTGATCAGCAAACATACATCCCGACTTAGGAGGCAATCCAGCCTCGAAGATGTGGAGCAGAGTCACACTATTTTGTGTTGGATCTTCTAAAGAAGGGACTAATAACTCCGTACAGTTGATTCTCAAAGTGAGACAGGAGACTACAGAATGTAAAGAACTCAGAATACCTGCTTCTGAGTTGTGTCTCAGAATTACCCTCAATTCCCCAAAATCTCTTCTGAGTCTCCTCTTTGTCCAAAATACCAGAGCCCATGGGTTTGCTCCCATTGCACACATTTCATTTGATTTGGCACATGGGTTCCTCTCTCCTGTTAGGACTAGGTGTAGTCAGTGAAATAATTTTTCTCCAGAGCTGATAGCATTGCTGGGGTGTGTTTATTAAGCAATTAGCCTGCCAGATGTATAAGTATTTAGACTTTGTTTGGAGAGAGGATATAACAGGTGATGGCAATTTTCATTAATGCTAAGCTTTGCCGGTCTTTGGGAAATGGTTAATTTTTCTAGGAAACAAACGTGTTTGTTAACTTTAATATTTCTTATATTTGGAAAGGTAGACATAGTTTCAGTTTTCAAAGTCCAGTTAGAAATTGCCTATTCTAGGGGTTTTCAAAAAGTTGTCAAACTCAATTTCCTCTAGGGAACACTGCTGTAACTTCATCCAGTGTCTAAACAGTAAGCAGATTTTTTAAAAAAGAGCAGTGGATAGTTTTAAAATCTTTTGGTCATAGCATGCAATTGTTGTTATATTTAGCACACCCAGAGGAAAACTGCCATTCAGTAACAAAGAAGGGCAGTTTATCTGGTTTACTTATTTTAGGCACTGGAATCATGACTACAGTAATGATTAAAATCAAGTGTTTGAATTCCATCTCTACTAAGATCTAAGGCATCTTCTATTATGAACTTCATCAAGATAACTAAACAAGACTGTCTGAACTAACACTGAACCATGAACTCTATACAAGCTTTACGCCTTTAATGTGCAGCATGACAACTAATAAACAGCGGAGTTGTGATAGTAACTTCCAATCATTCCTCAATAAGAATTCATGAAATCATAGCCAGATAAGGCCAGGAGACATATTGTCCTCATTTTGTCTTCTTTCTAATTTATCTACTGTTTCTTTCCTTACTCATATGCCTCACCATCCTATATTAGGCAGTAGAATTGGACTTCCATGATGCACTTGTCCATTTTGTTTGCTATTGTACCCACAGCAGGTAGCACAGTATCTGTCACTTGTTAAGGTTCAACAGGTGAGTCTGAATGAACAAGCAGAGTCTTTTCCTTGACTCAAGACTCTATTATAGTTTTTCTGGTGGCATATCCCCACTGCTATAGCCTGGGTTCCTCTCCGGCTATCCTACATGTTTCTTAGCTGATGCTGAGATTTGCTGAGGTGGTAGAAAGATCTTTAAAAGTTAATTTTTCCTGTTCATTTAAAAAGTAATACTCTTTGATAATAGTACTGTTTATTGAAGAAGGTTTTGAAAATATACCAAAATACATGTCAGAAAATAAATATCCCCTATGATTCCACTGCCCACAAATAAACACTTAATATTGGGAGGAATTTCTGAAATCTTATGTGCTTATATATTATATCTTTAATTAAGCTAATATCATAATTATAATGTTAACACGATTTTTAAATTTAATATTATATGATATTTTCCTAGGCTGTTAAATATTCTTCAAATCAGTAGTTTCTAAATAAGTGTCTTTGGCATTTTATATTTATTTTATCATATACATTTTCATACCTATTTTAACAACTTTATATTTGTTCAAATTGTTTTCCTTGCTGTACTTTTACCACTGTATTCTTCCTACAATGTTTCCTTAGGATAAATTCCAGAAATGGAAATTCTGAGTTAAAGCATAAGAAGATTTTAAAGTCTCTAGATGCATACTGCTAAACTTCTTCCCAGAAAGACTGTACCAGTTTATCCTGGTTGGGGCTTTTCTTTTGTGTAAAGATTAGCTGGTAGCTCAAATTTAAAATGAAAGAGGATCCACCACAGCACAGAAGTTAGCTTGCTACACGCATCTCTCTCACATGCCACCTCTGTTGCAGCAGTCTGGGGCTGTGCTAGTTCACCAATTTATACCCACTGTTACTAAGGTTTTATCTTGTTCTCTTTATAAATTAAAGATCTTCTCTATGAAATTTCTGCTAGAAATGGCTGGTTCCAAGACTGGAGTGTTATAGTTTAAGCATTTTACCTCTTTTTGGCTGCTTGAGACTTATTGCTTTACCAAAGTGCACAAGGGCTGTATAATGAAATTCAGAGATAGGGTCATGGTTAAATTACCAGAGTCAACATTTGTGCCTAAAAAGCTATTGGAACTGTGATCCATCGTGTGTGCTTAGAGAAAACGCACAGTTGTTCTTTTAGAATGTCATCCAATATAATGTGCTAACTAGACTAAAGCGGACCATACCCATCAATAATAGAGTGAAGTAGGAGTGATGATCGGCAAAGTTTAAATTCATGCAATGTGAGTTTGCAAAAATGTTAGATAAACAATTAAAGCCGAGAGTTCCACACCATATCATAAGGACAAATAGTGCTGAGTTGTTTCAAGCTTATTGTTTCCTAAAATAATAGATGAAGCTATTCCATGCATGGATTTTTCATTAAATTGTCCCCTAGGATGGAGGAACAACTTGTCTATAGCTTATTTTAGGCCTACATCCTCTATTGTCCTTTGGGATGCTCCTGAATACAGTTTAAGGAGATGACATTGAACCAGGTACACAGTAAAATTAACTTTTATATCTTTAATAGAAGAATAGGGGCATGCCTTTTATTGATCTTTTCCTTGCTTTCCTAACTTATCTTCCCTATTGATGATGTTTCTCAAATGGGTAAGCAAAGAGAGGGGAAGTGCCGGCTTCTGAGAGGAGGGATAGAATCACAGGGCATAGAATCATAGAACTGAGAACTGACTCTGGGAGCTGTTTGGTTCATAAAATAATTCTCTGGGATAAAACGATGCTGCACCAGAGTTAGGAGAGTTTCAGTCCTCTTCAGGCAGTTCACTGATTCAACCAATATTTACTGACTGCTGGCTATGTGCTTAAAGACTGTTCTAAATCCAGGGATAAAACAATGGGTAGAAAACAGGTTTGTCCTTGTCCTTAGGTCACTTACCATTGAACATGGGGAGAGAGACATTAATCACATAATTTCACAAACAAATGTATAAATGCAATTGTGAAGAAAAGTCAAGATAGAGAATAGAGGGAACTGACTTTGCGGAGAAGATAAGGGAAGGCTTCCCTGAAAAAAACGACGATTGAGTCGTGAACTGAGGCAGAAACTAGGTAAGGAGAGGGTAGATGAGGAATAAAGATGGAGAAACTACATGTTCAGGGCAGGGTTCCTGACAGCCTGGACTAGGGCAGTAGTGGTGTAGATGGAGAAAATGGGCAATGCTAAGGGATATTTAGGACATAATACTAACAGAAATTGATGAGAATTTGGAATGTAGCGCAGAGAGATAGTGAGGTGTCAATACAAACATGTAGGTTTCTGGTTTGAGCAATTGCTTGGGTGGTGGTGCTATGTCCTGAGCTTAAAAATAATGAAAAATGACCAGGTTTGGGGGAATATTTGATGTTTGGTTTTGAATATTTGTTGAAATGTTTTTGAAATATCCTGAATGAGATATGTAGATAGTTGAGTATGGTATTCTGAGCTCAGAGGGAACGCGTGGGCTGAAGGCACAAGTTTTCCGGTCTTGGAAAACTTGTGAGTATTGGCTATTGAAGCTGTGGATGCAGGTAAAGTTACCAAGATTAAAGTTTAAGTGAGTGAAAAGACAACAAGGCATAGGCCTAATCTGCTATATTCAAATGGCCATTTTTCTCTCCCAGGTCAATAGATAATGAGGCTCTTTTTAGTTTAATTCCTAGGCTTTCTCCTCTTGTAATCTATCAAGAGAATACAGTATTTCATGAAGGAGACATGGTGGTTTACAGTGACATATTTTGTTGCAGAATAAAATAAGATGAAAATGTTAGTTGGGTTAAGCATGATTATGGACTTTGTTACTTTATTGGGAGCCCTTTCAGGGAAGTCATTTGTCCAGATGATAGATTGGGTTAGAATAAGGAGTAAAGAATCAAACATAGACAAAAGGTTCAGACAACTTGAGAAGTCTGATTGTGAAGGAGAGATTGGAGCAGTAGTTGGAGAGGAATATGGAACTGATGAGGATTTTTCAATTTTAATGGCAGAAACTTTGTGTAAAACTAATGGAAAAGTTCAATTGACTGGGAGGGAATATACAGGAGAGAGAAGTAGCAAAATGTTCTTAACTCATGCAGGAAAGCACTGAGTCCAATGCACAGGTGGTAGAGAATTTAGAGTGAGTTAGAAAATGAGACAGCTCTTTTATTTTCCCAGGAAAAAAGAAATCTAGATGATTGGACATGTAGATGGACATTTGTCTGGTATCAAAGAAATGAAGCAAATCCTTCCTGATGGTCTTTATGTTCTTTGTAAAGTTCCTATCTCTTTATGAAAAGGTGATTTGCTGAGTTTGAGAGACAAGGGGAGTGGTTTGAGGAGAACTGAAAACTTGTGACACAATCATTGAGGTGAGTTTAAGAGCAAACCAGAGAAAGGTGATGAGATTGTTAGGCGGTGCTGAAGATCCCATTTGAGGCTGGTGATTGAGGGTTTACAATGGAGCTGATCTGGCCTAGTGTGTGATTGTCTCTGACTGCACTCAGCTGCTGAGAGGTAGGCATCAGGAAAGCAGGGAGTCACACACATTCAGTTTTGGGGTTTCCTAGAAGGGAGTAATGAACAAAGCAGAAAGGCAGTGAAATGTATAGCATTGCCAAGCATCTTATTGAAACAATGAAGCATGTATTCTAAACGGTCTCAGAAGGGAAATATAGAAGAAAGACAGAGATAAATTGGGAGGAAGTAGAGTGAGCATTAGACTGGAGACCATAATGAAGTCAAAGGATTGTTGTAACAGAAGTAATTAAAAAAACCAAGCTGAGAGGATAAGAGTTAGTAGTCAAAGAATAGGGTATATTTGAATTATTGCTTTGGACACAGAGAAGTCCAAGGCGAGATAATGCTCATTGGAGGTGTAGAGACTGAAGAACTGAGAGGCCAAAGCATTGAGCCAGGTCATCCTTGGATGACACACAAGGATGGTGTCTTGGGGATGGTGGGGACAATTACAAACCAGGAATCAAATTCTCTAGTGATCTACAGACAGTGATCCTGACTTCAGAAGATAACAGCATTTAAGAAGTGGAGAGTTTGATGTGATTAAATGATGTAAGCCTCAAAGAGTATTTTTCCTTCCCTTCCCTTCCCTTCCCTTCCCTTCCCTTTCCTTTCTTTCCCATTTCAGGAGAATGAAGAGATTATGATCCAAAAGTAGCAATGGAGAACAAGAGAACATCAGTCCTGCTTCCTAGATTGAGGGTATATGGGATGTGAGAAAATAACGTGATGTTATTCTTGAGATAACTTGAGAGCCTTTTAAGATAAGAGCTGGGTTGCAGATATAGTAGATGGTGGATAGAAAATTTGGAGAAGAGGGCAAAGACATAGAGGAATTAGCGAATGAATTCTGGAACAATTTTATAGGGTCCCTGGAAGGGTATGAAAGATGGGATAAGAGAGAGAGGCTGGGTTAGGGCAAGGAAGTGCACAGTATCATGAAAATTATGATGTGTGGAAGATTGAGAGTAGAGGTCTCATGTTGGGAATTTATTTAAAAGTTTTAGTTTCAAGGAAGCCTAGATGAAGCTGAGTACTGGGCCCAGTGGCTGGGGGAGGAGGGTGTTGCTTTTTTCACGTTGGAAGGGTCATGATGGGACCAGAAACCATCTATTCCACACGCCTTTGTTGATTGATAACTGACTCAGAACTTCAAACACAGCACAGTATCCAAGATTTTTCTTTCATTCCTTTTTCAAAATTACTTCCTATTAAATGTGATGAGTCTTAACATGTGATGTTCTTCAAAAACTTTTGATTTTTATTGACTTTGGTCTAATCTTTATTTTGGCCTGTTCTCGTGTGTGTGAGTGTGAGTGTTTTTGTCTTTGTGTCTTCTGACTCCACTGTTGTCTTTACTGAATATTCAGTATGGATATGTTTATCGGTCTGGCTTTTTAGCTCTATCCCAGGTGGAGCCTTCAAATTATGTACGCTACCCACTCATTTGAGCTGGATTTATGAACATCCATTGCGTGTGTGGAACCAAAACTGAAGCTAATTTAAAGACCATGTGGTATCAATGGAAGTTTCAATTAAAACCTGAGGATGGATGATTAAGTCAAACCAGGAATGATGAAGAAGCCAGATGGCTAAAAGGGAGTTTAAAGTTAGGCAGGATAATCATGTGTCTATTTTTCTTTTCCTGGGACCTCATACACTTGAGACATGAACAACTATGAGCTGACAGGATATTGGCTCATGATGTAGGGCCTTCCCAGATGGCTTAGTGCAGTCATTTCCTGCCATGGAAAGGTCTGGAATTACCCTGCAGTTTTGATGCTCTCTTATTTCAGTGTATTATATCATTGCTATTTCTTCTAAGAGTACTGAATATATTCAATAGTATATTATACCACTGTTATACTATGTGCATAAATATATATTATATATGACATAGAAAAGTGTCCATAATATATTGTTGAGTAAAAAGAGTGGATTTCCAAATTGATGTATGATACCTTTTATGTAAAATACAGTGTGTGCATGTGTGTACATGTTATAGGCATAGAAGGAGTCTGAAAATGTGTGCCAAACTGTTTTTTTAAAATATTTTTAAAAATTTATTTTATTCAAGTATAGTTGATTTACAATGTTGTGTTAATTTCTGCTGTACAGCAAAGTGGCTCAGTTATACATATATACACACATTCTTTTTCATATTCTTTTCCATTCTGGTTTATCACAGGATACTGAATATAGTTCCCTGTGCTATACAGTAGGACCTTGTCTTTTATCCATTCTATATATAACAGTTTGTATCTGCTAGTCCCAAACTCCCAATAAATCCCTCCCCCAACCCCCATCCCCCTTGGCAACCATAAGTCTGTTCTCTATGTCTGTGAATCTGTTTCATAGATAAGTTCATTTGTGTCATATTCTAGATTCCACATATAAGTGATATCATATGGTATTTGTCTTTCTCTTTCAGACTTCACTTAGTATGATAATCTCTAGGTCCATCCGTGTTGCTGCAAATGAATTATTTCATTCTTTTTTATGGCTGAGTAGTCAAACTGTTTATAGTAGTTATTTATTACAAAGCATGAGTATGTGGGGTTCTCATCAACCAAAAAATAGTATATAATAAAATATTTATAAAATGCTATATATTTATACACATATCCATCTTAAAATGAATTACTTTTACATTGCTTTTATGTCGCCTCTTAGGAAGACATATTTGAGATTGGAATCACTGATTCAGACTTTATGATTTGGTGTCATAATTTTGAAAAAGACATTTTTTTTGTCTTGCTTTATAGCTGACACACACATACACACACAACCTTACAGTTTCCTTATCTTTATCTTCTTCTTTGAGAGTTTGGAGCAAAACAATATTTTGAGCTTGAAAGATGTGTCAATTCATGTATCTCTTTAGTAAAAGCATGTGATGTCACATATTAGTAAACTCTGAGACAGTTTAAAAGATAAATTGTGAGTGCTTAAAAATCTAACAACTTGTACAAATACATAAAAATGAGGACTATAGAAAATTGATAATTATTAGGAAGGGAAAGGCAAATAATTCTAGGAATGAAAGAAAGTTAAAGTAATTAAGATCTTTTCCATACTCATGAATTATGAAGTGTAGGCATCTTGAAACCTTGATCTGGAGGGCAGTTTTCAATAGTATACTATGGGTGCAGCAAGGAAGGGCAAAGAAGAGGAACACCTTCTTAAGTTTAGGGAACAGGGTAGGAATCAGGGAAAACTTAGAGGAGAAGGGACTCGAAGTGAACTTGAAGGATGGATATGAGTTAGCCAAGCAAAAGATTCCAGTATGAAGGAATGGCACAAATGGTGTTGGTGGGAAAGTATCACATCAATTGGGAAACTTACCTTCAGTAAAGAATAATAAACAGTGTTATTGTAAGCAGAGATAAGCCTTGGAAAGGGTTAGAAGCCTCAGTGGATACCACCAATATTAATCACCACAGCTTTGGGTGTGGGCTTTTCTTTATGGTTGGTACATTATTCAAGCCCTGTCACTGGTTTAAATTAACATGAAGACACTATTCATCTTCCTTTTATTGCATGTCTACACAAAGTTACAATTGCTGGCATTCTTATTTTCTATCTGGTGAATCCACTCAACAGGAATTCCTCAACAGCAAAGCCCAACTTACATGTATTCCCTAAAGGGAGTCCAGTGCCAGTTATCAACTCCTTTGTCTTCCACTGAGAGATGTTGGAAACATGTCATTATCAGTAAATGGAGCCCTGTACCCTGACCCCTCCATGCCCCTAACAGTGACCTGGAGAAAAGGATGCCTAATCTTCAGGAATAGACCATTGTCAGTCAAACAAACAAACTCAGGGACCAGATTTTGTGATAGGTAGATCACATAGAATTGAAATAGATATTTAGCTAGCTATTAGAAGGAAAGTACTGGCATTCTTTAAGCTGTTGAATTGTTATTCCCCCAAAATTCTTCACCACTGTAGTAAGTTCCATATTTCAGCAGTTCACTGGAACCTTATAGGACAAAATAACCCTTAACTGAATTCTGGGACTGAAGAAGAAAGGATGCCTGCTTGTGATCTAGTTCATGGTAGTTATAAAATACTAGGGACCAGGAAGTCTGAGGCCTGAGAGTAGAGTATAAACCTCATGGTTCTTAAGGGCGGCACACCAGAATTGTCTGGATAGCCTTTTCCAAATAGATATGTTAGAGCCCACCTTCAACACTCAAATGGAGTCCAGGTATGTGAATCTTGAAGATGTTCCACTGTGGATGTTAATGCACAGCCTTGTTTGAGAACAATTGATAAAGTGTATGAAAACCACGTGAACAACAGAATGGCAGCAACAAAAACAACAATAACCACAGCAGCTGCTTTACAGCTTATAAAGTATTTTTGACTGCATTATTTTGCCTAATCTTCATAATAATGCATCAAGATAAGTAACGTTAAACCCATTTTACGAAAGGAGAAACTTGGGTTTGCAGACAGCCAGTGAATTTCCCAAGTTTCTATTGCATAGAAACAGCAGAGCTAAATGCAGTTCCAAATCTCCTAACTTTTCTAGTATTAAAATCTTCTTTATCATGAAGTCCTTTATATCATTAGATCATGTCTGAGCATTTCTTTTTCCCTTTCCTTTTACTGTAGATTCTTCTTTATATATGTCCCACCCAGTGGAATATCATTCTAGAAAGTCCTGTTTCCACCATATATTATATATATTGGAAGGAATATTGGAAGGAATTTGGATTTCTTAACTTAGCTTTGGAATGAGCAATCTTGGCAACTATATCACTTTGATAACCTCAAAATAATTTCCTGACTTTTTCACGGTGCAAAAAAATATTTGGGGGATTTCCAATGACATTTTAAGGGAATTCCAGATGCCATATTAATGTTGTACTAATGTTGGAGAAAATTAATTATTATTAAAGACCTAATTCATTCCATCCCTACAAGTTACACAATATATGGACTAGCTATTAACTTCTGAACTCAAAGCTTTCAGAACAGATGTACAGATGTTCTTATTGAGCAATTTCAACCCCTGGGGTAGTTTCTCAGAAAAATAAGTTTGCATTCCTAAATTAAGAATTTTTAAATATTAATCAATGATTTAAGTATGTTTTCATTTATGATGTAAGGGGGTTTATAATAATCCCTTTTTGGGGGAAGTTCTCCAGTCCTTTTACTTTTATCTTCCTTCAGAGTGCAAGCTTACTTTCTGAAGAAGATTCTCATTCATACACACACATTTTTAAAAAAACATTTTCTACATTTAATATTTCTTTCTATAATCTTTTATGCCTTGACAATTCATTACTTTATCCTTCTTTCCATGGGATTTATCTACATAGAATAATGTCTCTCAATATAATCTTGACCTTAAAAAATCTTTGAGACAAGTCTCAAAGTTTCTAGAGGTCAAAGAGAACAAGTTCACAATTCAATCATAGTGACAACTTAGCACAAAAATTATGAAGGCAGTGCCTTGGAATGAGACATACGCTAAAGGATTGACTGCAGGACTTTATTTTTTGGCAAGACATTATTCAGTGGCAGCTTAAACTTAGAACTAACATAGCTCCCAAGTGAAGTCTCAGATTAGCCTGATTTGTTTTTAAGTTCATCCATCTGAGAAATAGAAGAATTGAGTCTATTTATCAGCTTCCAACTCCTCTTTATATATTTTTTTCCAACGTATTATTCAAGGTGGCTAAACTCAGGATTGTCACCACCTGACTTAAGCACCGAGAAGTGAATTGTGGAATGATACCTTTTAGTTCACATTGTTGATGTGCCTTCGGGAAATAAAGCTTGGTAAAGCAAAAAGAGAGCCAGCTCTGGTCTCTATTTATCTGGATGCACTGTCTAAAGAATGACTTGTAATATAAATGTATTTTCTAAGTCATAGTATAAATGAGAGAGAAGATGGATACTTCTACTTTGTCAAATGAAGGCTTTCTCAAAGACTTCTTTGCTTATTTATTCAACTTATTTTTGACCGAAGAACTGACTTTCAAATCTTATATTCTGCTATATTCTGTTCTTCAGCCTTTGGGGAGTTTTGAGAACTATTGCTGAATCTTCCTAAAGGGCTTATAGACCTACTGTCCACCAATAGCACATAATCTTCTTTGAAAGTTAGATTTTTGACTCAGAATTGAACCAAGAAATTAGTAGTCTGCTAAGTTGAGAACGGACTTGAGGACACAGAGTGGGGAGGGGAGGCTGGGACGTAGTGAGAGAGTAGCATTGACATATATACACTACCAAATGTAAAATAGATAGCTAGTGGGAAGCTGCTGCATAGCACAAGGAGATCAGCTCCGTGCTCTGTGACGACCTAGAGGGGTGGGATAGGGAGGGTGGGAGGGAGGCTCAAGAGGGAGGGGATATGGGGATATATGTATGCATATAGCTGATTCACTTTGTTGTACAGCAGAAACTAACACAACACTGTAAAGCAATTATACTCTAATAAAGATGTATTTTAAAAAAAAGAAATTAGTAGTCTGCTTAAAAAGCAGAACGTTTCTTTGGAAATCAAAAGCTATGTGAGTGTTCAGCCAGACCATCATTTCTGTCCTCTAAGTAAACAATAAATCGATCCACTGAAACAAGTTTCTGAAGATAAATAATATTAGGAGCCATATTCGTCTTAGTGCAGATGCTTGACAAAAGTATTTGTCAGGATAACAACCTCACAGAGTATATTCCTTTTTAATGTAACCCTTATATCTGGCTACAGATAGACCAAGATGGTTATTATTCATTTCAGGACAAGTCATAATCACCTCGGAATAATAAGACCCTTGAACCTCGTGAGGAAAAACTGTTGTCTGTATTTTAACAGATGGAAGTAAAATAAGATAAAGATTATCCCATTGTGAAATATGTGTAAAATGCCCTTGGATGGTGCTTTGTCGTCATATCCTGATGTTCAAAGAAAAGTTCCAATGCATGGTCCAAAAGACCATAATAATAAAAGAATAAGCATAGACTACAGGTTTTTGATTATGGTAAATACAAGACAGACACAGGGACAGTTAAATAACAACAAAGAGGTTTCTGTGAAAAGTAATGACTGTCAAGAGGCATATGTTTCCAATGTAGAACGTTTAGAGAGTGTTTTCACCTCAAGAGCAGGTAACTACAAATGGAGCCAAAAACTGCTTGAATACCTTCCAATTGCTCAGGTAGGGATGGAAAACAATAACAGCAGCAGTGACAACAACACAGTAGTTATCTGATAAGAGATAAGAACACAAAGAAAATAATAAAACCTATTAAAAAAACCCTCAGCACTATTGACATTTGGGGCCAGATAATTCTTTGTTGTGAGGGGTTGTCCTATGCATTGTGGGAAGTTTAGCAGCACCCCTGGTCTCTACTCATTAGAAGCTGGTAGTACCTTCCCATTTGTGTAAAGCAAAAATGTCTTCAGACTTTCTGAAGTCTCCGGAGACTTCTCCTAGGGAGAAAAATAAGCTCTCATTGAAAACCACTAGGTTAGGAAAAATTTCTTAGATATGAAAATCAAAAGCATGACCCATAAAATAATAATTTGATAAATTATACATGAACAAAACTTAAAGTCTCTGTTCCTCAAAGACACTGTAAAGAGAATGAAAAGACAGGCCACAGACTGGGAGAGAATATTGGTAAATCATATACCTGAAAAAAATTCTTGTATCCAGAATACCTAAAGAACTCTCAAAACTCCAATAGTAAGCAAACAACTGAAGAAAAATGTGAAAAAGATTTGAAGAGACACTTCACTAAAGAAGACATACGATGGCAAATAAGTACATGAAAAGATGTTCAATAGTATTAGTGAATAGGGAAATGCAATTTAAACTATGATATGCCATTACATACTTATTAAAATGGCTATATGTAAAAAGAGTGACATAGCAAGCAAGTATCAGTGAGGGTATGGAGGAACTGGAGCCCTCAGACCCTGCTGGTAGGGATGTAAAACGACATTACATTGGAAAACAGTTTGGCAGTTTCCTAAGAAATTACACATACACCTACCATAAAATCTAACCATTCCATTCCTTGGTATTTCTCCAACAGAAATGAAAGCACACGCTCATACAAAGACTTGTAAAAGAATGTTTATAGCAGCTTTATTTTTAACAGCCAAGTTAAAAAACAACTCAAATGTTCATCAACAGATGAATGGCTAAACATATTGTGGTATATCCATATGATAGAAAACTACTCAGCAAAAAAAAAAAAAAAAAGAAAAATGAAATGTTGATGCACATAGTATGGATAAATCTCAAAATAAAGATGCTGAGTGGAATAAACTAGGCAAAAAAGTATAAGTATATACTGTGTTACTCCATATATATAAAGTTTGAGAAAATGCAAACTCATTTATAGTGAAAGAAAAAAAAAAACTAAGATGAGTGGTTGCCTGGGGACAAAATATGGGGACAGTGAGGAGGTGGGCAGTATGGAGGCACAAGAAAACTTCTGAGGTGATGGATATGTTCACTGTATTGATTGTAGTGTGGCATTCACCGCTGTATACATATATGAAAACTTTCAAAATTGTACACTTTAAGTATAGTTTATTGTATATAAAAATATAAAAGAAAAAGATGCCATCTAGAATGGCAACATGAAATATAAATTACCTAGGGATAAACTTAGCAAGAAACATCAAGGACAACTATGAAGAAACTTCAAGACTCTATTGTGTATATATATAGAATATTTAGCTAGACGGGGACTCATCTTGCATCATTAATATCGGATAAAAAGACTCATTCGTATAAATCTGTCGGTTTCTCTAAATCAATCTGTGATTGTAATGCACTAATAATATCAATCCTAATGAAACTTTATTTTGTTTTTGAACCATGACAAGTTTATTCCCATGTTGATATAGACAAAATATGTGAGAATAATCAGAAATTAAAAGAGAAAGTTCTGATAAGTGACTTTTAGAACATGTTATAAAGCTGGAGTAATTAAAACAGTGTCAATTTGATGCATAAATTAATAGATAGATCAGTGATGTAGACAAGAAATAGAACTAGGTATATATGGGAAATAAGCATATGTAAAAGTGGTATTAAAATTTGTAAAAAAAAAAAAAAGATAGATTCTTTAATAAACAGTTTTGGGATAATTAACCAGCCATTTAAAAAAAAGTAAAGCTAGATTACTACAGTCCATATAAAGATAAATTCCAGATTGAACAAAGACTAAGTATTAAGATAAAATTGTTAAAAAACTAGAAGAAGCTACAAAGGCATACTTTATAATATTGAAATGGTAAAGACCTTTCTTAGCCTGAAATAAAGGCCAGAAAGATATATAACCAAGATTTAAAATGTTGAATATGTAAAAATAGAAAACTTTCAAAAAAACACCACGTAGGCTGTTGAACATGAAATATCTGCAAGGTGATAGAAAAAAGAGCTAGTGTTTAAAGTATACAAAGCACTGTTAAAATTGAAAAGAGAATAGATAATTTCTGAAAAGAAATATAGGTAAAAAGATATAAACAGGCAATCCACCAAAGAAAAAATAAAAAATGGTCAGTGAATTTTATATAATTTTTCAGCCTTATTAGTAATGTAATGAATTCAAACAAACACAATAATGAGGTATTGCCACCTTTCTGACTAGTAAATTTTAAAAGACTGATCAAACTTAGATTGGCAAGAGAATGGAAATTGACTTTTTCATTTATTGTTGGAGAGAGTATAAAAACTGACACATTTTTCCAGAACACAAATTAGAAATGCATGTCAAAACTTGAAATAATGCAATTATACTAAGTAATTATTCTAAGTAGATAAATAAACACGGGCACAAGGATTTATGAACAATGATGTTCACTGCTTCTGTATTTCTCCTGTGTAAAAAAAAAAAGGACAGATTCTTTTATGGAAAAGTTTTAAACATACAAGAGTAAAGAGAGAATGGTATAATTAACTAAATCACCCAGTTTCAACAATTGTCAACATTTTGCTAATTTTGTCTGTCTCCTCCTGTACTTTTATTTGGGAGAGCTAGTATTTTCATTTGAGTGTGGAGACAGAGTTTATTAAAGTAAGCCCAAAACAATATAATATACTCCATAAAACTGTGGTATGTATACTTAAGAAATAAAGACTTTGTAATAAAACATAACTCGAATAAAAACTATTAATATTAGCTAACACCCAGCCCATGTTTAAATTTCCTCGATTTTCTCAAAAACGTCTGTTTAGAATTTTAGGTTTGTTTGAATTAAGATTTTAAGTTTTATATATTACATTTGGTTCATTATGCCTTTGAGTTTCTTCTCTTTAAAAACCTGTAACAGTTCCTCCTCTCCCTCTTTTTAAATGCCATTCATTAATTGAAAAAACATATTCCTTTATACTCATACCCATTTATATTCTTGTGTAGAATTTCTCACGAGACAAATTCAGCTGTTTGCTTTCCAATATGCTATTTAACTTGTTTTTTCTTATATTTACTGTAAAATGATAGATATATAGGCTCGGTTAAAAGTTTTTGACCAGAGTGTTGTGTAAGGGATGCCGTATACTTCCTGTTGCAAAATGCCTAATTTTTCTGGTTAAATAAGATCCAGATGGGTCCAGGTGATGTCAGTGTGATGCATCCATTATAAAGTTCCCCAACAACTCCTCACTAATTGTTTTATATCCATGTTGGCAATTGCATAGATCCATTATTTCCCTAAGGATTACAAAACTGTGATTTTCTAATTCTGTCATTCCCTTTGCATTTATTAGCTGGAATTCTCTAAAGAACTTTCCCTTATTAACTAATTGATTACACTGAAACAGATTTGGTACAGCTAAGACTGGCTTGATTCTTTGCCTTTTATTTGTTATTTTTTAAGAATAACGTGTTGGTTTCCAAGAAGCGAGTAATGGTGGTCATTGAATGTATGTATGGTGCTTATATCATTATGAACTTGTGGGTTTTCATATTCTTAATGTGTTTCAATCTATTGCAGCCATTATCCTTTCGTTGCACAAATTATCTATGTCGGCCTAGTGGAAGCCCCTTTGAATTGACTCTACTGTTCTTCTGATACAACTCCAGTGGTTTTTGAGAAGTTTCTTGCCTTTTGGCACATCTAAAGGTCCTAGGCTCACTTTACACATTTCTAACCTTTGACCTAGATTCACCCAATTTCCCAAAGAGGTTATTTAAGCTATAGCCATCCCCTACATATGTGCATTAGATTCTACCCTCTTTCACCTATTCATTCATCATTCCCATCCTGGGGCACCATCGATTTCTCACTCACTATTGGATTATTCCTACCAGGTTAAAAACATGTTGCTACTTTTCCCCTCTAAAAAAATTCTTTTAAATCACCTTCCCTCTATATACACTACCCTGTATTGTGCTCTCTTTTACAGCAAAACTCCTTGAAAGAGGAATCTATACTCACTACCCTTAATTTCTCTCCTTCATACTTTCTTGAACATATTCAAATCTAGTTTTTGTTCTACGACCACCTTAAAACTGCTCTTATCACAGTTATCAGGGCCAAAAGTCATTTCTCAGTTTTCATCTGAAAGGATAAAGTAGAAGTATTTGATTACTCTTTCCTCTTTGAAACACATGACCCAGGTTGAGTTTCTGATATTTTTTCCCACAAAACCAACTCTTTTTAATGACAAATTTACTCTTTCAGTTGCTCAAGCCAAAAACCTTGGTGTCATCCTTAATTTCTCTTTTGCATAAACCAATTCTAGTCTGATAGTAAATCTTGTCATTTCTACCTTCCAAACACACTCAGAATCTCACCACTTCTTACCATCCCAAATGCTATTAGCCTGGCTTAAGCCACTGTCATTTCACACCTGTATGATGATAATAGAATCCAAACTGGTCTCCCTGCTTTTGACCTTGGTTTACTGCAATCTATTCTCAACAAAGCAGCAAAATGTATATAATTAGAACATAAACCAGATTATGTCTCTCCTTTCTCTGCTGAGTCCCATCAGTGGTTTCCCATCTCACCCAAAATAAAAACACAAATAGCTACTCTGAGCTACAAGACCGTTCATGGTTACTTTTCTGTCCTCATACTCTACCGCCTTCCCTATTATCTCCTCCATTCCATCTTCTTTTTCCCTCAAGGTCTTTGCACTTGCTCTTCCCTTTGACTGGAATGCTCCTCCTCCAGTATCTACATGGCTCCCTTCCTCACTTCCTTCACATCTTTACTTCCCTGGCTACTCTATCTAAAACTTCAAACTTGGCCATTATTAGTTGGCTCTGGCTGCCATAACGAAATACCATAGACTGGGTGGCTTAAACAACAGGAATTTATTTCTCACAATTTTGGAGACTGGAAGTCCAAGATCAAGGTGCCCGCAGGGTTGGTGTCTGGTTAGGTCCTCTTCCTGGCTTGTAGAAATCTGCCTTCTCACTGAGGGCTCACATGACCTATCCTTGGTGTATGTGCATAGGGCAAGAAGGAGCTTTCCTGTCTCTTCTTCTTATAAGGGCACTGATCCCATCATAAAGGCACCACCCTCCTGACCTCATCTAAACTTAATTACCTCCCAAAAGCCCTACCTCCAAATACCACCACATTGGGAGTTAGGATTTCAACATATGAATTTGGGTGGGGGGGACACAAACATTCATTCCATAATAGCTACCTCCACTGATATTTCATATTCCTCCTCTTTTTTTTTTCCTAAGACACTCGTCACTTTGTAAAATACAATAAATTATACTTATTTACTTTGCAGATTGTTTGCATTCCCCATTAGAACTATACCTCCATGAAAGCATGATTTTCAGCCTTTTTATTTGCTTTTATTGATTCTCTAGCATCTCCAAAAATGTCTGGCACATAGTAGATGCCCAGCAAATATATATTGGATAAATAAGTATCCAGAATGTCTTAGAAGTTCAAGTGGGCCATAACCATAAAGGAGAATGTAACCCTTGTGAGAAAGAATCTGCTCACCTCTGGAATAAGCCATATGTTATAGGAAATCATTGTATTATGTTCATGTCCACAACTGTAAACATCTTAATATTCATTCAATGAATTTATCAATTAAAATTTTTCTTTTGAAAAATATCTAATTGATAAAGTTACAACAAATAAACTAGGCTATCTGAACAAGGAGTACCAAAGTAATTTAAATTCCAACACTGATATGGGCATCTGGTTATTATAAAACAAAGGCTTTTTTCCCCTTTACTTTAGAATAAACAACTGTGACAAATTGGCTCAATATTTCCTTTAGTTATGCTCATAATATATTTTAAGCAATATTATAGGCTTACATTACCCATCTTGTTTTCAATATCCATATGGCAACATTATGTAAATGTTCCTTAAAAATAAATGATGCTGTTTAGTATACAATGTACGTTGTTTGCTGCTAAAACCATGATTATATGAAAGAAAAAAGTCCTTGGATCATCCTAAAAAAAGGATTAAATTCTAGGAGAATTATAAATAGGAAATAGTTGATACAATTAAACTAATGTCAGGAACACTTTACTTGCATTGATCAAGAAGGCATAACTTGGAAGAGGTTTCAAGATGATAATAGAACACATTTTCCAAGTTTTTCAAGGAATACAGTTTATGAAAGACTCTGAAAACTAGCTGTTAGAAAACTGCAATCATATGTAGGGAAATTATGACTGAGGTAACCCAGTGAGTTACTTTGTTTCTCAAAAACCGAAATGAGTATAATAAGGAAAGGAGCCCTTGTGATTATTAATGGCTATTTTAGGTATTTCAGAAAATGCAACAAGATAGAATTTAGTAAGAATTGTACACTTCTCACTATTCTCCAAGTATGTTTTCTTTTGTAGATTTCAAATTATAATATTTGTAGCCTATTGAATTGAAAAAGCATTATAGAAGACTGAAAATATAAAACATCAAGTCAAGCAGTTAGGGACCATATAATAGCTAAACCTGCAGCTCCGGTAGATTCCTCTAAGAAACCTTTCAAATACTCTATTTTGAGTTAAAGGTGTTCTGTCATATTCAGTTATAGACACATAGAATCTTAGCATTTATTTTAACTCCTCTTTTACCTGTGAAAAAGTGTGGATCCTGCAGGCATCAGGAGCTTTCCCATAGTTACGTAGGTCAGGTTAGAGGAGACCAGGACTGAAACCCATCATGTCTCCTGGTTAGTCTTGCTGTCAAAAGGGATTACACATATTTTTTTTGTTACTGGATGAGATTGGCCAAGTAAAAAATACCCACCCACCCCCCCAAACACACATACATGCACAGATTCACACACACACACACACACACACGCACACACCACACACACGCAATTTTATTTATGCATCTTAATCCCATCCAGAATGGGGAGAGAACCAGGTTCGTAAGTACCTAATGGTATGTTCAGTCATAGGAATATTCGGTTAGCGTGTGATCTTGGCCTGTTTCTTAGGGCACTAAATTTTTTTTAGCAGCACCCAGAGCCTGGGACTTAAGATAGTGATTAAGTGGTTTTTAAAGTGATGAAAATGGCACACTGTCCTGTTATTTATTTTCTTTTATGGTAGTTGACATTTAGAAAAGATCAGAAACATATAGTGACTCTGGCTGCAAGCACAAGTACCTAAAATTGCCCTGTAAAGCTGGAAAACAAGAAATAGGCTATGGAAAAACAGCATATTTGCAGCCTCATTACCTTCTACATAACAGCAGAGTTTGGGTGTAAGGGGTACTCCAGGATATTTTCTTTAAATGACACAAGTTTTTACAAATCAGGAAAAAAATTAGCAGTTTAGATAAATAAGAGGTAAAGCGGACATTGCTAAAAAGTGTATTGTCTATCAGCATTTTCAGGTATTCTGCTTTGAATTATGATATTCTTTCCAAATTTTAGGGACGATGCATAAGCCTTATTTCATTAACATTTTCTACAGAATATATTTTTCTTTTCATAGTTTTTGAAGATATGCTATTACAAATTTAAAAGTCCGAAATAAATTATAGGAGTTCATCAAGATTTCATTTGATTTGGGGAAACCTAGCTTTCCTTTGCATGCACTATTGAAATAGCAATTCAGAAACTCCGTAAAGATGGGCTGGTGAGAGATCTACCTTTTGTACATGAGTTCAGTTTTCTACTCAACAGAGATGTGTGTTTGTGTGTTGGGTCAAGGAAGTGAAATTGTCAAAGGACAAGAATATGGGTTGATTAGTGAAGGATCTTAGTGATATCCAGTGATCTCTAAGGGGGGGCACTGCTGATGGAATTTGTAACCCCAGTAACATCGGGCATTGCAACGGGGGTCCCGAGGATAGATTAAGAAAGTGAATGTCAACACTGTGGGAATGTCCTGCACAGAAAGGGAGCATAAGGAAGCTGGAACTTCCTCCATTTGTTTCTCCCCAGACCTCATAAACATCACGAACATCATAAATATTCAGGTGGCTTGCTAGATTCAAATACAAATAATAATTCTATGGACAAAATGACAGCTTGTGTGGGAAAAAAGAACATTAGAAAACGCTTACTCTTTTAAAAAAATACTGTAACTTTCAAGTTAAATTTAGAGGATGAACCACCAAATAGATACTTCTATTTAAAATGTTTCTTGCTTGTCCATTTATACATAGAAACAAAACAACAGCAACAACAAACAAAATTGAAGTTGTAATGATACTGCATGTTTAAAAAGAAATGCATTTTGAAATGTGGGAAGACCCATCAAGAACAGTGAAGGAAACCACAAGGATTTTTTAAATATTGGAATGAAATACTGTCGAGGGCTGTGGAGTTTGTCCAGGAATTCTTTCTTGGTTATGGTGGATATGCTGGATTGGCTCTTTTAAACATCTGATTCGACTTCCTTCTAACAAGCAGAGGCTGAAAATAAAAATAAAAAATCCCAGATGGGTTCGAAGTGAGGATTCCAGATGTGATTTCGGTCCTGCCAATCGGATGGTCTCAAATGGCACTTATGTTCAGAATTGAGTTAATGGAGGAGTGAGGCCCAGTGTGTGAGACGCTAATTTTGCGGGTGCAGATTCCGTAGGATTTGCACTGACTCTGGGTCCAACAGTGGCAATGGTGGATCTCTTGGTCTCAGATCACAGCTAAGCCAAGGGTGATTCTGGAGTCAGGAGTTGACTCTTGAATTCTGTCCCAGAAGTTGTAATTCTCTTGGCAGGTCACGTCTACTGTGCGGTTCTGGGAGTCATTCTTGAAGGCCCAGCCCAGAGCCTGATCCTTCAGCTCTTGTAACAATTTTGTAAATACCTTATTCCCTGTATTAAATTATTTTCTAATTTTTTGTATTAAATTCTTTTCTGCTTAAAACACCTAACATATTTTCTATTACTAGCAAACTGAACTTTTACACAATAGTAGAATACATCCTTATCACATGCTGCCAGAAGGGCTTAGGAAAGAAAAGGATGAAATGTGTTGAATGTCCAGCTGACCTCCCACCCCCAATCTAATTGTTCTCTTCCTATTGCTTTCCCTCTGGAATCAGAACCAGACCACTAGCTCTTTGATCTTTGGCAACTTACTTGACTTCTCTGTGCCTGAGGATAGTAATAGTGTCTGACTCACAAAGTGATAAGAATTAAATTATGAAAGTGTATAAAGCACTTAGTGCAATTCCTTGTCCATAGTAAATGACCAATAAATGAGATCTACTGTCAGCCTTATTACCTCTGTATAACTTCTGTCATCTACAGTGATAGTTACATGATAAATGGTTTGCATACCCTTGAGGGAAAGAACTAGGCTTCACTCATTCATCTTTCTGTCTCAAGAGCCTATCACAAAGCTTGACACTTAGATATTTAATGCTTCCTGAATGACTGTTTCTTTAGTTCAAAAACATTCTCCAGGTTCTCTAAGTATCTTGTTCTTTTCTTTTGGGAAATTAGAATATTCCTAATCCTTCATAGAGCCTTCCTTGTGAGGATGAGGTTAAATAAATAATAATAAATAAGTTTTTTAGACTAAACAATCTAAAAGAAGCTTTGTGTATTATCCATTTCAGATCCAGAACTTCATGTATGATGAAAGTAAGATCCAAATTTACTATTCTGTGCTCAAGTTCACAGACCTACAAACCTACGACCAGTTCTCTCTGTAATCCCCCTATTAGATTGTTCTGTGGCATCACATTAAGTAGGAGACGATCATTAAGGTCTCATCCAGCCCTGAGAGTCTATGATTTTAACAGGTGAGCTTTCAAAAATTGCATCATTTTGGATGTAACCCTTCAAATCATTATTGAAAACTTCCACATTTTATTAATGGTATGATTGTATCCTTTTTGATTACTGAAGACTGTAAATCAATAATTGCACCAATGATACAATACAGTGACATCTTAGAGTAATTACAGGTCTATAGGGACATCTCCCCTGAAATTAAACAGTTCTCAGTGTTTAGAGGCCTTAGGTTTTCCTTCACGGTTCTGTGTTCGGTTCCTTTTCTCACTAAGAGATATTTAGCTGCCTTTTCTTGCTGCCATCAATAATCTGGTCTCCAGAAACTCTCACCAATTTTCCAATTTTCTTCTTCTAATATTTAAGAGTTCAGGAAATCAGGAAAAGAAGCTTTTATAACTAGCCCAAACAAAGAGTTAATTTACTAAGAGTGAGAACTTACAGGATTTTTCTAGGGGTAGATATAGATATGAATTTTAGTGAGTAGACTATTTAGTATTGGTTTTGGCCCCTCAGGGATCCCTCCCCGCTACACACACACCTTCTCATCTGATTTCTGATTTGTTGGAGTTTTGATAATTGAGGTGACCAGACATGTAACCTTAAAATATGTTAGACTAAGTGCCAATTCATAACACTGAAGCAGCAACTAATGACAGGGTCAAATTCTGATAAATTAAATTTCCATGTAATGTAAAATGCTATGGCCACTTTGAAAAATATTCTGGCCATTCCTCACAAAGTTAAACAACACTTATTTTATTCAGCAATTCCATTCCTAGTTATATAACCAAGAGAAATAAAAACACGTCCACACAAAAAGTTGTACAAGAATGTTCATTGTAATCATTATTCATGATAGCCAAAAGGTGGAAACAACCTAAATGTCCATCAACTGATGAATGGTTAAATAAAATGTGGGCTATAAGTACAGGGGAATATTATTTAGCCATAAAAAGAATGAAGTACTGATACATGTTACAACATGGATAAACCTTGAAAACATTATGGTAATGGAAGAAGACAGTCACAAACAACCAAATATTATATTATCTGATTTATATGAAATGCCCAGAATAGGCAAATTTATAGAGACAGAAAGTAGATTAATGCTTGGCTAGGGCTGGGGTTTGGGGATAGGGGGTGTTGGGAGACAATTGTGAGAGTGGTAAATAAAGGGTACAGGGGTTTCTTTTTGGGTGATGAAAATTATCTAAAATGGACTGTGGTTATTGCTGCACATCTGTGAATATACTAAAACTATTGAATTGTAGACTTTAAATGGGTGAATTGTATGGTATGTGAATTATATCTCAGTAAAGTTATTACCAAAACAAGTCTCCATGTAGCAAAATGATGATCAGTCACCAGCTGAAATTCCATCAACTTCAAACAATATTTTATCCAACAAACTTAGACAGTTTTTTAAAGTTTATTGTAAACAGATCCTGTATGTAATAGTATTTTGATGAAAATAAATGCTCTTCCCAAATTGCTTGTTTATATGACAGGGAATTTGACCAAACATCACCACTTCAAATTTACACTAACAAATAGTAAACTTTTACATGAATGCCTTGTGTTCCCATAATTTTTTTTTTGTTTCATTACGAGAGACATTGCTGTCTGGGATCTCACTTTTTTAGTGTGACGCAAACAGAATTTCTTAAATTAAAGACAGGACGTTTCAATTAGCAGAAGGATGATTAATCAGCTCAGAAGAATTTCTAACGTCTTAGTTAACTTGCCGTGGAGTCACCTTGCTTTCCTATCTTTTCATTGTTACTATAGAGATCAGGGAACTGTAACCATGGTTTGAACAGGAAGCTTCTTCCATTTCATCAGCTACCAAAGGGCACAGGGCAGCAGTGCTGAGAGGGGGGCAGGACTGCACCACAGAGGCGAGAGGTGCTTTCGTGGTCCTGTCACGGGTTTCTGGGTAACACTGGTGACTCGTTTGTGTCTCTTAGCCTTACTTTCCCTGTTTGTTACAAGTTTTCAAATTAGGTCCCAGGAAAATATATATCAGCTTATTGACCTGAGCTGTTTTTCTGAAACTCTCTGCAATAGGATTCTCATCTTCCTGTCTTGTTATTAAAAAATTTTAAAAACAAGACAACAATATGACATTTCATTATCAAGTAAGTTTAAATAGGAGAGAATAGGGAAAAATTGTTAATAATTCAGTCTGCACTGGCTAGAGGCAAATTGTTATATTAAAAATAAATGTATTTTAGGTGTAATCTTTTAGATTGTTTACAAAAATTGTCAGGCACTGTTAAGAAAATCTCAAAATAATTACCTACACATCCTACTTTTATTTAAAATTGGATAGTTTTCTCTATATGACAAACTTAACGCTGAGGGAAATGTTACCACAAGAAACTCTATGTGTGTGTGAACATGCATATGTGTGTACATGTGTTCAAAATGTAGACATAGAATGTTTGTAAGAATTCAAGTATTGCAACAGGGCAAGAGATGAAATAATCGTCACTATCATGTTGTCTCAAGGTTTTCTGGATGACAAGCTATTCCGAATTTTAAAAATTAAGATAATTTTTAGCATATGGTATTTGTTTTTCTCTTTCTGACTTACTTCACTCTGTATGACAGACTCTAGGTCCTTCCACCTCACTACAAGTAACTCAAAAATAAAATATATAGTTTGTTAACAAACTCAATATTCATGTTGATCATTTGCAAAAAGTTATTTTAAATTATTTAAATGCTTTACATTGTTTAAAAAAGGGATTTCCTGGGTGGTCCAGTGGTTAAGACTGTACTTCCATGGCAGGGGTTGCGGGTTTGATCCCTGGTAGGGGAACTAAGATCCCGCATGCCACGCGGTGTGGCCAAAAAAAAAAAAAAAAAAAAAATTAAATGCTTTACACTGTAATGCATACCGTTTTCTAGCATTCAGCTCTGTAAGACTGGGTATGAAGCTATTGGAAGCGTTCCAAGGCACTCCTTCCGTGGAAACGTCTAATGCATTGTACCCATTTCCCATGCAGTGGAGAGAATCCAATTTCAGCTTTGATCCTAAGTATAAAGTCAGTAATTTCTAACAAAATGGATTTAAAACACCCCCTCACTGATACAGCTCCAAGAATTCTGATCTAACAGGAAGCAGGCAGCCTTGACCCTGCATGTCCATTCCCACTCCCCTCGTCTCCTCCAGTCTAGGGTGCTGATCCCACAGCATGTGCCAAATGTTCCATGTATCTCTTTTGTGAATACACATAGAATGTTCTGGATGGAGCGCAGGAGAGTTGCATCACGACACTGGAACATTCCTGGGTTAGGAAACAAAAGCTGAGCACGTGTTACAGGTCCAGCTCAGATGATCTGAGACTTACAGAGAGAAGTCCGTTCCATCAGTTACACACAGGGAGAGGCGACAACCAGCAATGATAAGCTGGTTTAGCGCAGCTGATACTCGCTTATGGCTCAGTGTATGTGAAATCCCTGCTGCAGGATTCTATTCTGTCAAGTGGATTTAGCCATATAGTAGCAAATTCTGCTGTCTTCAAAAATCCTAAATCTGTGAGCACAGATATTAAGTAGAACTTTTATCTGATTAGGAGCTGTAGCATCGTTTGCTATTATGCATATACTGTAAATGCTGAATGGGCTGAGGCAGGAGGCTAACGTTGATTAGACTATACTGTGGAAAGTCTGACTTTTCCTAGGAAGACATGCATTTTTCATATTAAATCCTATATTACTTCATAAGATCTGGACTAATTGTATCAGGAAAGCCCTATTTATTTAGATAAATTCAAAACAGTTGCAACAGTTGATTAATCCCAAGGGCTAAGTAGCATAAATAAATCAATTTACGGGCCAACTGGAAATGAGATTAGGGCAAGAACTATGCATGCATTAAAAGTGAACCAAGGTAAATTGAGTGTTTTGAAACTTGTAGTGCATTTGCTAAAGGTAAAATATTCTAATAATTAAAGAGTATTATGGGTTTTAACATCATTACTAACTCTGCAGGATTTAATTTTAGGTGCTTGCCAGTAAGAATTATGATGAATACCTATTTTCACTATATGCAGCCTTTCTAAAGATGAGGCAAATTTCCTTTGCCAGGGAACTTTTCTTAAATGGTAGTAAACCTTATTTTTTGTATCCGCTTGAATAAAATAAAGATGTTCTTAACCAATAAGCCTAGGCCAATGTCACTAATTAACTTTTATAATTCATTGCTTATGAACCAGCTATTTAAATCCTGCTGTCTCCTTTTCAGAACTAAAATTCTGAAAAACTGGAGAAACGGAACTTTTTTTTTGGTCCTTGGACAGATCTGAAACCAGTAACATCCCCGCACTCATGAGGTAGTCCAGAACGTGACAGGACTGTGTGTTGAGTGCATCACATCTGTTATGTTGCTGGGTCCTTCTGCAAACCTGATAGGCAAAGAGCAACTCCAGTTTACAGATGAGAAAGACGAAAGCTCTGAATTTTCTACCCTGGTTTCAGGTAGGCAATTGGCAACTCTGTACACCTCCAACTGAATGACCTATTTTCTTCTCTCTGGATTTCTGCCTGTGTAAGACTGCTCTTGGCTGGAATATTGCCTTAATGTCTCATATATGGGAGAGGGGTGGAGAGGATGGATGGGGAGCAGAGGGGAGAAGAAGAGAGAGGAGAGATGTTTTGACTTCAAGCTTCTGCTTCAAGAATGCTTCCTTATGTACCACCTAATTTTGTCTCTGGCCTTCCTGGAATGGTTGGCCTATTCTTCATGTGTGATTCCTAAAAAAGTGTTGTAGGCAGAGAAATGGTCTCCAAAGGTATTTCTGTCTTAGTTCCCAGAACCTGTAAATATTTTATCTTACGTGGGAAAGGGGAATTAAGGTTGCTGGTAGAATTAAGGTTGCTAATCAGCTGGTCTTAAAAAGAGGGAGATTATCCTAGATTATCCAGGTAGGGCCAATGTAATCACAAAGGTTCTTAAAAGTGGAGGAGGGATGCGGAAGAAGCAGAGATTTAAAGACACTGCCCTGCTGGCTTTAAAACTGGAGGAAGGTGCCATGAGTCAAGGAGCAGGGGCAGCCTCTAGAAGCTGGAAAAGGCAAGGAAACAGAATCTTGCCCAGAGTCACCAGAAAGGAACTCTGCCCTGCTGACATCCTAATTTTATCCCAGTGAGACACATGTTGAACTTCTAATCTAAAGATAATGCATTTGGATCGTTTTAAGCTACCACATTTCTGTAATTTATAACAGCAGCAAACAGAAACTGAATACATAGAGCCAACCCAGTGTCCTTCTGGGTACAGGAGGAAGGTATAACATCTGCCAGCCTCTCCCTACCCCTGCCCACTCTCATATAGTTAGGTCACATAGTCGGACCTAGAGAAAGTGAAGGCCCATGGGAATATTCTACGGCTTTCTAGTACAACCTTTAGCTGCTCTGACAATGGAAGATCTACCCATCTTGCAAAGCCAGAAGGCACCCATGTGCCTTTTATGTGAGGGTGCTTAGGAGACCCACACCAGCATATAGGTGGATTCCTATCAGCCATGTTTACAAGTAATATGGGGGAAGAAAAAGATGTGAAAGTTATAAAAATTTTTCCATCCTCAAGAGTAATTCTTGTCAAGTAAATATAGATAATACCTGTCACATAAATGAAGGTAACATAGCACAGCAGGTTTTCAACCTCTGCTTGAACCAGAGTAGCTTAACTGTGTGGACATGGGCTTTGGAGCCTGATGGACCTGAGGGCAAGGTCTGCCTGGTCTGCCCACGAGCTGGGTGACATTAGGCATCCATGTATCCTTGGGGGAGTCAAAACAGAGCTGGAACCCAAAGGCTTCCAGTTACCACCTCGCCCAGGGAGTCAGGGATATTTCCTGTAAAAACTCTGTGAGATACCTTAAAATTTGTAACCTACCCATTTGTTATATTGATCACCTCCCATCTCTTTCCTTAATGTTAAGCAGTTCCACGTTTAAATGTAAGAATACCAGGGCACTTGTCTATTGTGCGGGCAAAGAAAGGATGAGGAGGGTGGGTAGAAGGGATGGAGGTGGAAAGAGCTGAGAAGAATGTACCGGTTCTACATCCACCCATGGTGGGGGGCCCAGAAACCAAAGGGACAGAGTGGTTGCTGGCCTCTGCTAAAGACGACGGAAGCAAGCTGAGTCTCTGGGCTTGTGGCAGTGTACCAAAGTCCGCATGCACCTGAGAAAGAGCCTGGGACCCTTTGGCTATCTGAATGGAGAAGTTACTCCTCACAGGTCATATTCACTTTATAGACCTATCTTATTTCATAATTCAAGGATTCGATGAAGTCTCTTCCATAAGGGTCCCTGATTGAAGTTGATTGGGAGGGTGGGTAGTGGAGCTGGGGACCCTGACTCCCATGGCAGAGCTTTTACTGAAAGCTGAAATGATCTGGAGGCAGCAAAGCACATGAAAATTACTTTCCTGTAATTAAAGTTGTAAAAGACTTTGTGAAGCCTTGAGTCAGAGTCCTTGGGTCATCTTTGGGAGACTGGGAGCTTCATATTCAAAACACTAGGGTTAGATTATATCATTTAAATGAAAATGACCTTTAAAAAAATTATTCGGTGAACTGAATCCAGGTAATGTTATCTTTCATTTGGCTTGACCCTCTGGAAATTCATCTGCTTGGTTCGGACCTGTGGGCAACATGAACCAGCTATCAGTGCCCAGGGCTCCATTGTGACTTTTGGTCAATAAGAGATCATCTCCTGCCTCATCTGGCTTTCCAAGCAGGACAAAGGGACCCTCAGTGATGAGGGCCTCACGCTGCAGGTGGCAGGCAAGACTTGCGGTCAGATGGGCAAGATCAGAGCGGCAGACAGCAACAGACAGACACTATTAATAATTTAAGATAAATTTAATTTAAGGTTAAATTAAGTAGTTTAATAATCTGCTTTTACTTATCCCTCAACAGCTTCCTTTCCCAGTCTTATCATGGCCACGTCACACATTTAACGACTTCTCTTAAACCCCAAAACCACCCTGAATGTTATCAGGAAACTTCCCATCCTGTGGAAAAGAGAGAACTCTTGTAACTTCCCTTAACTTTCCATTAAGTGTACAGCTATGTCAAAGCCTCTTTTCTGTCCTCCCTTGGTCTAATACTTCTTCTTTATTGGCTACTTCGCCTGTGCCACATATGTGCTCAAAATTCTCATGTTCTACAACCAAACATTTCCCACTCAAACATTTCCCACTCAAGCCTGCCTCTCCCTGAGGCCACCAAACTCTCTCTCCCTCATCAGTACAGTCCTTAAAAGGAAAGTATCTTTTTGCTTTCTATTTTCTCACTTCATTTTCTTTGCTTACCCCACAGAAAGTTAGCTTCTATCCCCTCCTTTCTAATAAAGCTGTTCTCACAATGGTCATCTCCATCTACTTCCTAATTGCCACATCTGATTTTCTCATCTCCATTTTCATTGTAGTTGATTTTGAAATAATTATTCAGTCACCATTTTGTCCCTGGCATTGTTTTAATAATTGTCACATATTCTTTTTAGTCCTCAACATAATCCTGTGTATTAGGTGTTTTATTCCACATTTTATAGAGAAGGAAGCAGCTTTGCTTGACGCCATTAACAACTTCCTCCATCTGGACTATCTTCCTCTCTGAGTTTATATAAAACTACTCTTTCCTGATTCTCCACCCGGTTTGGGGACTGCTTTTTCTCTCTTTTCCTGCCTCCTTTACCTTTGTCCATTTCTTTTTCCCCCCTCTGGTATACATTCTTTCTCAGTGATGTAAATTAATCCTACATCCGTATCTGTGCGTCGTCTCTGTGATCCTGATCTATATTTTCAACTGTGTAATTAATATCTCTACATTCATACTCAAGAAACCAAACCTAACTCATTATCTTTTCATTCATGTTTTCAATAAATATCTGTAGAATCTATAGCACATTCCAGGCCTTTTTTGCTGCCCTGGGGACATTCTGATCAGTAAAACACAGCCCTGTCCTTGAGGACCAGGAGATGGACTTGTAAATAATTATAGTATAAAATGTAAGTGTTAAAATAGAAGTATGAGAAGTAGATCAAGAAGCACGAGAAGAGAGCCTGTAGCTGCCTCTCCTACTTATCAATATGACCAGTGTCAGAGATCAGGCAGGTGTGATTCTATCAAGTGGAAGAAAACTTAAAGGGACCAATGAGGATTTTAGAAGAATGTGTCAACATGTCAGGACAAGGGTTTGGAATCTGGCGATTGCCTAAGAAGCTGTGGAAGAAGTCAGAAAAGAGAGATCTGTTTTATTAGGAAAGAATGGAGAAAAGGAAATGGTGATGGGTGATCTACTTATGCAGTCAGGATCTCAGCTGTGCCACACCCTGAGCTGAGATGGCTTTAGCTGACTCTTAACGAATGGTTTCTGTGCAGTAATAATACTTTATATATATGTAACTATAATTCATTTTCAAATCATTTTTGTAGATTTTGTTTGATTCTCATTCTAACTTTATAGATAGGAATTATTGTTGTTCATTTCACAAATGGAAGGAATTGCAGCAGAGTATTTAAGAGGCTTGCTCAAGATGAAAAGAGCTAGTTAGTAATCAATAGATATGGAATCAGGTCTGTTATTCTACAGATCTTGCTATTATTATGAGCCTGACTCCTAGCAATTACAGAGAGAACTGAAGTTATGTAATAAAATGTAGTGGGGTTTTTTTTTTTACTATTTTTAAAAATTATTTATTTATTTATTTTTATTTTTGGCTGTGTTGGGTCTTCGTTTCTGTGCGAGGGCTTTCTCTAGTTGTGGCGAGTGGGGGCCACTCTTCATCACGGTGCGCGGGCCTCTCACTATCGCGGCCTCTCTTGTTGCGGAGCACAGGCTCCAGACGCGCAGGCTCAGTAGTTGTGGCTCACGGGCCTAGTTGCTCCGTGGCATGTGGGATCTTCCCAGACCAGGGCTTGAACCCGTGTCCCCTGCACTGGGGGGCAGATTCTCAACCACTGCACCACCAGGGAAGCCCCTGAAATGTAGTTTTATTGAAGGCTGATCCTGAAAAATTTTGGAAGTCAATGTGAAATTTGCAAACACACTGATACATTTTCTAGAAAATTTCTGAAAATTGTTTGTCCTAATTTTTGATTGTTTAGTTTTGTCCTCTGTGAATCTATTTGTTCAGGTATGTTAGCATAAATATATTCATATTGATCAAAACACATCTGCTGACTTGGGATTTGGTAAATTTGGCTATTACATAAATACTACGGGTTTTGAAAGACTATTGTGTTGCTTACTTCCTGCCAATAGATCTCTTTTCCTAGTCTAAACAATTAAAATAATTTAATAGTTTTTCTTTTTTTAAAAAAAAAATCAGTTTGAGTGATTATTAAAAGGAGGAAATGTGTGTTTCTCACAGTGCTGGGTCCCTTTTCATACAATGGAGTAACAGAGTCCTGGATAGGGGCCCAAATACCCTGCTAGATTTTTTAAGACAACTTCAAAATATCCAAAATATATTAAAGGAATAAGAAAAGGTTAACATCAATCTTTCTTTAACTGTGTCTAGTATAATTTATTATGTCTTATGAGATTAAGTAAATGTACTTTGTTCAGTCTCCTGTGGGTGCGTTTTCAAGATTGGGAACAATCGTGACAGAGCCTGACAGTCCTGAGTCAATCTTGTTAACTCCTTCTTCCACCTGTGGGAGAGGCAGATGAGCGCCCCTCACTGTGAGGAAAATCTACTGAATGTCAAGTCATTCTTTAGTCTTTAGGGGAAGAAGTGCTGTCCAAGGTCAAAGAGAAACCTTTAGAGACTTCTCTTTGGGCTCACTAAATGTTCTCTGTTGGGCTGGGAGGTGGAATTACTAAGGTAGCCAACACACACGGTGGAACTTTCCAGAGCTTCTTCCATCAAATTAATTGTCTCTTTTAACAATGCATAATTTTAGATGATACATGCATGATATCTAGAGCTTTTTATTTTATTTTTTTTTTCCTGTGGATTGTATTGTGGGGAGGGAGATTGTTTTTACTACAGTTTATCAGTTTGACCTTTTTGGGAGTCAGGCATTTAGAGGAGTTGCTACTCATCTCTCTCTTCTTGGGATTCTTAGAAAGCTCCGACTTAACTTTATCCATATTTTGAGAGCACTTGGAAACTGAGGAAAGGAAGATGTGCTGAACGTTGATGTGGTGCTTACCTCTCTCTACCATTCACTTTTCCTACTGTATGTTTCTACTTTCAAAGAAAAATTAATATATATACCTCAGAAATTTACTTAAAATTTTTCGTTCTTAATTCCAAGTCAAAGAATTTGATTAGTATTTATTTTTTTCTAAGCTGTTATCTATTCTGATTCCTTGAGAAAAGCACAGTTTCTTTTCCTAAAATGATGGTACTTGACCATGGTATGTAAAATTGTAATTAGTGATAAAATAATCCCATATTGGCTAAAATTAGTTTGTGAGTTCATCCCTAATCCCTGAGAAACAAAGAGAGAGGAACATCAAAACTCAATCAGCCACCATGAAACACTGATATTTCTTGAAAGAATTCAGAGGTTTAAAAAAATGTATGATGCTTGAAATATCTCCTGAATTTTGCCCCACCAATATTACATACTGCCTCATTCACGCACAAACACACACTTACTTTGGCTAATTCTCTATGTGTTCATTCTATGAAAAAATATAATATGGTGATGACCACCTAGAACAGAATTCTTCCACAATACTTTAGAATCAATAGGTATTAATGGCAGGTATATTGGGGAAGGGGCATTAGATGAAAATTATGAAAATTAAATAACATTTTGGAAAAGTGAATGAATTCATATTTGGAGAATACAGATAATTTGAGAATAATTCAGTTAACACTTTGGGTTTGGAAATACAATAGAAGCTTCCTTAACCAACTTTGAATTAACCACTTGGCCAACTTAACTGCCACTCTCCATTCCTTCTGTAAATCATACCAATTGATATTTAGCGCATATGAGCTAGCCTCATGGCTATGAGGCTACTCTCTGGCCAGCCCACGAACTTCTGCTACTTCCAACTGAGTTATACACTTACTAAGTGTAAGTTGTGATCGTTACCAAACCTGTAAGTGCCAAATGTGTGTGACATTGAAACTGTGATATTTCATTAGATATAAACAAACCAATGAAATATGTTTGAAGAGTCCTGGATTTTATGGAACCTAAGTTGCATACACCACATTAAAGGTTTTTTGCTCCATATTAAAGAAAGTGAAACTGAAGCTTGAGGATGATACAATATTGGTTTGCTCAAAGATGATATAGAACTTCGATCATCTGATCCATGCTTAATGAAAAAGCTCCACATGAAAAGATTGGCAAATGAACATGTATTTGTATATTTTAAGTAGAAATGCTTAAAATGTATGTATTCCTTGTATACCTACTCATTTTAAACTGGCTTTTTGATTAACTGAACAACTACCACTTGTTAAGCACATCAACATGGATGAACCTCTCAAATGATTTTCTAAATGAAAGAAATGAGTCAACAAAGTATACATATAATATTATTCCATTTACATAAAGTTCAGAAGTAGACAAAACTAAGCAATATATCATTTAGGGATGACTCTATATATGGTAACATTATTAAGAAACAAGGCACTCGTTGTCACAAAAGTCAGGATTCTGGTTATACATAGTTCTATAGGTGATTATACATTGCAAAGTGGTTGAAACACTAATGGCCGTTTAAATTCAGATTGGCACAGGAGATCAATTTGTACCTTTGAGGTTTTTCACCTTGATGAAGGTGCACACTTAATGTGATAACTTCAGATTTTTCTGGTTCTTATGCTACACCTGAACCCAGTGTTGGAGTGATACCCAGCCTTCTGCACTTCCTAGAAATGGTCTGCCCCTTTGATTGGCAACTATTTCTGTTCCATATTTTTTACCCTCTTTACTTATTTCTTTTTGGAAATTGACTTCCAGAGAAAGAGCCACTCTGATTTCCTACTAGTAGTTAAATAAATTGGTTCAAGTATAAATATCTTTTTATTTGAATGAGTTCTCACGATTATCACAACAAATTTTTTATTATGTAAATTTTCAAACATGCATAAAAATTGAGAGAATATATAATGAATCACCATGCACTCCTCATCCAGCTTCAACAATTATCAACAGTTTTCAAAACGCTTCTTCTTATAATGAAATTTAGATTTTAATAAACAGCATTGACTTTCTTGAGTGCTAGTTTGCGTTTAGATGTAGGACGAACATACTTTGAAATTTAATGGATTTGAAATATGTTTCAGTTCATTGGTTACATCACTTCTGTGATTTGGAGCATTTTTAGTTATTTTTTATGTAGTAGAATAAATTGCATTTTTAATAATATCTCATATGGTTGCCTGAGGTAACACATTCTCACACTGAATTATAATTCAGTGAGAAAATATATTATTTTTTCCTAAGAACAAACACCAGTGTTCTTGATGAAATTAGGATTTAAGGTCTAGAATTCAAAATTATTATTTGGCTGATGTTCAATAGTTTCTAACGGGTAGTAGCTAAGAAATGATTATAACCATTAACAGAGAACATTTTTTAATTTAATTTTTCTCCAAGTTTAGACATTTTCACTTTTGTTATGTTAATTTTATACTTTTGGATTATTAGATATCAGATATTATATTTCCACATAATTAAATCTGCAGACCTTTTATTTTTCTCAGTCTAAATACTTGTGACTAGTTTTAAATACAAGGAAGGGGAAGAGAAATGTTCCACTCTCCCCCTGCAGATGGCTTTCCTGCAGAAGAATGAAGTGGACCAAACATGAATCTTTAATAGAATTTTAAAGTAATGACTGAATTGCACTTATATTCTATATGATAACACCCAGAAAAATGGTATTTCCCAACTTTCATCCAGGGGAAGAGGACAAAGGAGCCCCCATAGTATAGTTTTACAGGTACAATGAGGATAAAAATAAGTTGCTTTTTGATTACCATTCAATAAATTCTGCTTTCTAGACACAGCAGTTGCACACATAAATGATCAGAGAAGACTAAGGCTGGGACTCAGTTTATTGATGGCAGAAATCACCAACACCGAGTAATCCTACTCACAAGCTTATTCAGATACCAAGGGGTTATGAGAAGAGCATGGACAATGGATTCATCTGAGTGATCACGGCCTCCTGATCCTCCTTTCATTCCTCGTGACAATGCACGGGGTGGGGGACGGGGGGGGAGTGGAGGGGTGATGATGGTCTATGCCCTGCTCCAGGAGAGGAATATTCCTAGTCTAAGGGAACCGGAAAGGAGGGCTACACTGGATTTTAAGCTTCACTCCTCCTGAAAGGGCCACACTAATACTCATGTGATTATGATTCCATGCAAGACATTAATTCTGTTATTCAGCACAATCTTGGCATGCCAACAATTCATATTCCAAGCCTTGAAATCTTGCTGAACCATTCTAATGCAAACTCCTCTTTTCTGTGCGTATGCTGGTGTTACACACATTAGTTAAGGTAATGCTACCCGCTGTCATAAACAAACCCCTACCTGTGTAATAGCTCAAACATGATAGAAGTTTAGTTCTTTCATAACTTCCAAAATTGGTGTTCCTGATTGGTAGACAACTCTTGTCCATGTGGTGATTCAGGGCTCTGGGCTTGTACTGTTTTGCAACTTTGTCATCTTCAGCACATGCCTTCTAGGCCATTGTGCTTGTTTCATCAAGCTGGTAAATGGGAAGGGGCTTGGAAACGTTTTTATGGACCAGGCCTGAAATTGATGCCCATCACATCTATTTCTAGATTCTATAGGCTAGAAGTAAGTCAGGTGGCTACCTGCACCTCTAGTGAGTAGCACAGAAGGAAGAGGAAAAGGGTTCTGTGGACAGCTGGCCATCTTCAGCCATAGTTACACAGTTCTTTGTGTCTGTAGAGTCCAGGTGTTTTCCACTTATATCTACTTAGGGGCTTTTCATGAATCAGCTTGGCCAAGGCCTTCCACACAACAAAGTTAAGGTATTCATTCAACTTTATGTAATTAGTTCCCTGTGGCTTTTGATGTCAAGGACTAATAAGATCTAATTCTTCTTACAGAAATTGCTACATTTAAAGAAGAGAGAGAAAGGGCACTAATTTTGGAGAACTAATGTAGCAGCTTAATATTTGCTCATTAGAGTCCATCATTGCCAACAGATTTGTTCTTTGAAATAATTTTCATAATTACTTGACTAAATTCCTCCATGAAAATAAATGGTGTCAATTAACTCAAATTTTGCTCTAGGATGTAGATAATTAGTGAGTCTGTGTTTTCCAAATGTCTCTGTCATGAGAGCAAAGATGAGAATTCTAAATTCTTTCCTTGCAAAAGGGCAGCAGTGAACTATGCACAGAGCCTGATGTTCAGAATCATGAGATCTGAGTGGCACCCGGACACTCAATTTCCATTGACAGCTACTCTACTGTTCTATATACCAGCGATCCCATTCACGAAATATCTCTTACAGATAGGTTCTGAGGGTCACATTGGGATGATATCAATAAAAATACTTTTGAAAATTGAAAGTTGCTATATGAGTTCCAGGTGATATTTCTTCAAATTTTTGAGTTAATATTACAGATTGATAAAAGGAACAAAAATGATGACCTGGTTAGACAGAGACCAGTCACTCAGCCTCCAGCAGACCTTATTTTTACAAGGAGGATTGGTTACTTTTGGCTATTTTCTGAATGCTGCTTGGCAATGCCTTGAAATTCCTCTGTGTTGCACCAAAACTGTTAGGGATGGTTTTGTGGTCCCTGCCCTGCCCCCTGGACTTGACACCTCCTGGAAGTTTGGGATTCTTTTATGATCACGGGCAGAGGAATTAGCTCTCCCGAGTGGATACTCTGAGGTTTCCCTATGAAGATGCACAAAAACCCAGGGTCTGTTTTGTGCTTTGAGAGACAGTGGCCAACAGGAATGTGAGCATTTTAGCTTAAACCTGGAGATACAGGCACATTCAAATATAAGAATTGATTATCTGGAGTTATTAATAAGAAATAAAACTACTTCATGCCTTATTGAGTAGAGCTCTATCTACCTCTGGGGAGAAGAATTTAATGATTTTCCTTCTGAGAATCACTTTGCTATTGATCCTTTACATAAACAAATATATCTTTTTTTTAAGCCTCAGGAAAAAAATCAGATCAGAGAAATGAAATCTTAATGGACTAATATTTGAAAAATATTAGTTCAAATGTTAGAGTGTAACAACTCCTTTTTACGGTTCATGAAATGCCCGAGTATCCTTAAAAGTATCCCTAGTTAATATCCTTAAAAATCCCTGAGTTTATATATTGTTAGTTAGGTGAAACTTAAATAACGCTACTAACAAGATTTAGAGAAATTTTTGCTTTTTTTATAAAATAAAATTGAATTTTCTCAAGAAATTAATAACTGGCATGGCTTAGGAATTTTGGAACTGTTTACAACATTATGAGCAGAAACTGTGAAAGGAAATGTAGAGCCAAAAAATTAATGCAGTAAGAGGCATATTTTGTGTTGATTTTGTCTTTGGCTTTTCCTGCCTAATATTTGAATCACTATCAAGTCTCAGTTGGGATAAAGCACCTGCTCCAGCTATTATAACTCTTTCAGCAGCTGGTTCTTGAGCACCTACTGTGTGCCAGGCACTGTGTACATCACCATGGTTCTGCAGCCACCTGCAGGGGCCATCTTAACCTGAAGTTTGAAAATCTTCTTACAATGCTCTCAGGGCAGCATCAATCTTAAAGGTGTCTAATATTGAAAAAAAATAATAATGCTTCTTAGTGAAAGAAAACGTGATGATGCTGAACTATTGCCCCAACATTTTCCTCTGAAAAAAAAAAAAAAGGAAATATTCAGAATTTAGAATTTGCCATGAGAATTGTGTCCTTTATCCAATGATATTTTTGAAGTCGATATTATTAACCATCAACATCATTGTCCAAAAAGCTTTCATAAAAGTTAATAGTTTAGAAATAATAGCTGACAGTGAAATGTCATGATGTGAATTATAGAAGCGATGTAGACTTTCGAATCGTCTCTTTCTCAAGCTAGCTGAACTTTTCCTGTTGAAAGGAAAAGAAACAAAAAAAATACTTCCAACAGGTACATTTTTTCCCTTTAGGCAAAATGTCTCATAAATTGAGATTCATTGAAATGTATACCTAGATTCTGTGTCTCCATGAGCTATAAAGTCTTAAGATTATTGCCTCAAAAGGAAAAAAAAAGTTAATTCTGACCTTTTTTAGCTGTGACTTTAATTTTATATGATTTCTGATTTCATTATTGAAGATTATATTGAAAATCATCCTAATATCCATTACACATCTTAATATCCATAAATTATGCTATTTATAACTTCAGATCAGTTGCTAATATGTTTATCTTCTCCTTCTTGACATCTCTAATCGTTTGCCTTATGAAACTTATCAGCAATACTAACAATGAGTCAAGGTCATGTATTATCAACCTCTGTCCCTGTAATGCAGTCCTGACTGAGACAAGAAATCTTTAGGAGACCTGAACCAACTGCCTTCCTCTTGGTAACTCCTGCTTTCCTTCCCAAATTAGCTGTCCCCAGGAGCTTAGGAGTATGGATTCAGCCTCCTGCTTGGGAAAGTGATTGAGCTGTAGTATCTGTCACTCATTATTCAGAAGATAACTTTATCTATCTGGCCAGGGTGTGTCCCCATTTTTCTCACCATTCCATGTAAAATATTTCCCATCCAAACAGGACCTTTGGTTGAACAGGAGAATATTCTTTTTGCAAAAGGGTACTTTTAAAATCAAGGCTATGCAAGTTGAAATCTCCACACCAAGCAATGCTCTGTGAAATTGCATGAGAGCACGTTCCAATGTTGACCCTTGGGCTCTACCGTTATACTCTAAGACCTGCATGTTTTCTACTTATTTGTATTATTTCGTATGATGGACACCTTGGTTTTCCCAGCAGGGCTGTAATTGATACTTAGATATAGCTTGCAGGTGTCACCCATTATATATTTTCAATGACTAATTTACATAGGGCTGGTACTCTTTTGGTAGGAGAAACATAAATAATTCCAATAACTGGGACCCAAAGAGAAAATTTATAATAAGAAAAAAAGAGTCTGACACAATGAGCGGGATTCTGTGACAAGATCTGAAATTTGAAGGGGGAATGTAGTCAGAGCACCTGGACCAAGCCTCTTCTCTGGCATAACAGCCCCCAGGGAGAAAACGTGCTGTGATTTGTGTCTCTTTTTATTTTAGTTTTTCTTCTATTTTTTTAAATTGAGGTAACATTGGTTTGTAACATTATATAAGTTTCATGTGTACAACATGATATCTTAACTTCCTTATACACTATAGTATGCTCACCATCCAAAATTTAGTTTCCATCCATCACCATACAGTTGACCCTCTATATACATTTTGCCCTCTCCCCACCCTTCTTCCCCGCTGGTAATCACTACTCTGTTCTCTGTATCTATGTGTTTGTTTTTGTTTGTTTGGGTTTGTTCATTTCCTTATTTTTTAATTTTTAAATAATCCACATGTGATATACCACATCAACAAAATAAAAGATTAAAATCATCTTAATAGGTATAGAAAAAGCATTTGACAATATTCAACACCCATTTATGATAAAAACTCTTAATAAAATGGCTATAGAAGGAATGTACCTCAACATAGTTAAGGCCGTAAATGACAAACCCATAGCTAACATCATACTCAATGGTGAAAAACTGAAACTATCCTTTAAGATCAGGAAAAAGGCCAGGATGCTTACTCACCACTCTTATTCAACATAGGATTAAAGGTTTTAACCAGAACAATTAGGCAAGAAAAAGAAATTAAAGGCATTCAAATTGGAAAGGAAGAAGTAAAACTGTCACTATTTGCAGATAATATAATTTTATATGCAGAAAACCCTAAAGATACCACACAAAAATATTAGAAATAACAAATGAGTACAGTAAAGTTGCAGGGTACAAAATCAATATACAAAAATCTGTTGCATTTCTATACACTAATGATGAACAAGCAGAAAGAGAAATTAAGAAAACAATCCCATTTACAATTGCAAAAACAGAATAAAATACCTAGGAAAAAAATTAATCTAGGAGGTTAAAGACCTGTACACTGAAAACCATAAGACTGTTGAAAGAAATTGAAGAAGACACAAAGAAACACGCTGTGATTTGAAAGTGAGAGCAGTGCCTTCAGGTGCAGCACTTGAACAGTGTAATACAGCAGAAGGTAAACCTTTCCCTTTATTGTCTTGAAGCAAACTGCAGAACTGTCCTAACTCTAAGTTAAGAGCCTCTGTAGCCAGCACGGGAAGAGTTCAGAGTAGCTATGATCAAAGGCAAGAGGCACTCTGTTCTCATTCATGGGTGTGTGTAAAACACTCTTTAGGAACTTCTAATGATTGTTGCCCGTGGAGCGTAGATTGTGCCAAGATGATTCATCCATTAGCTTACCCTCCACTCAGTTCCTTCATATTCACATTTCCAATGATCCTGTCCTCCACCCGGCGTCAGTCACCCACCGCAGCAGTCAAGACCTTCTTGTCTTCTTGCCCTTGTCATTATCAATAACCGCTCTCCTGTAACGGACAATGAACTCTCTGGCTTTGTTTAGGACTAATTCCTCCAGGAGTACCATTTTTAGCTGCTCTAGAACTCTGATCTTACATTGACTATCCCTCTCTTCTGCATTATCAATGTTTCCCTCCCAATGCAGCATACACAAATGCTCTAGAATCTCCAATCAAAAAAAAAAAACATTACAGTTCTGCCCCTTGACAGTAGATCCTCTGTCCACTACCACATAGCTCTCCTCCTCTTTATGGCAAAATGTCTTTAAAGAGCAATGATGTTCGTTTCCTTACCTGACACTCTCTTATCTTACTGCAGTCCCCATCCTTCCACTAAAACTACTTTTTTCAAGTCATCAACAACTTCCCTGTTCCCAAACATTGTGGTCAATTCTCAGTCCTCATTTAACTTGGCCTCTCACTGTCATTTGGCATTATTGGTCACTCCCTCCTTCTTAGAACACCTCAGGACTGGTGTTGTAGGGCACCATTCTTTTTTCTTCTTATTTATTTGCTGCTTCTTATCAGTCTCCTTTTGTTTGTTTGTTTCTCCTCTGCCTGACATCTAATGCTAGAGAACCACAGGTTCAGTCCTCAGCTGTCTTTTATTCCCAGGGTAATCTCGTTCTTTCCCAGTGGCTTTAGATACCATCATATACTTAACTCCCAAATTCATATCTCCAGTCTTTTTCTTGAGTTTGACTTATCTGTCTATTGATCCCAACAGATGAATGTCTAACAGACATCTTAAACTTAGCATGTGCAAACTGAATTCTGGATATCCTCTCCTCTCTTCCCTAAACTTGATTTTCCCTATGTCATTAAATAGAACTGATGTTTATGGGCCAAAGTTCTGTTCTGTTACAAAGGCCAGTAGGGGCAGAGAGATGTAATGGGGTTTATTTATTCATATTCTGTTAGGCACCAGCATCTTAATTACCCTCCAGCCATATGTTACCCTCCTAACTAATGGCTGCATCTGTGGAAGAAAACAAACCCTTTTCAACAAAGTGACAAACCCTAAATCCTCCTTGTTTTATATGTGATCAACAGTACATCATGGAACTAATTCCCATTGATCACTATTTTGTTCTGGTCTAGCCTGTGTTCTGCCTAAAACATGTGACCAGGTGATAAATTGCAGCCCAGATAATTAAGAGACAAGTAATTTAAATAGTGAGTTATACCCAGGAATTATAAATGGCTTCATGGGCACGTTCTGAACAGTTTTTTTCATTTGTTTCTCTTTTTTAATGTGTCCTTTTTAGTTCTCCCTCAACCCCCCCCCCCTTTATTGAAGTTTTGTTTTTCTATTTGACCTTTTCCATTTAGTATAGATTTCAGAGTCAGAACCGGGGAGACTTAGTTCCTCTCAGCCCTAGAGGTTATTCTCAGAACAAATCAATTTGCCATTGTATTTAATAAGGTGTGTATTTATTTATCAATCATCTTGTTACTTAAAGGATTTGAGAGATGTCAGTCTAAAAAGTCTGTGAGGATCATATTGATCATTAGGGCTTTTTGTGTGTATAATTTTTTGCTCTGTTTTGTCTACTAGCTTTTAGCATGTTAAATAGTTTCTGGTCTTTTCATCTGCCACATCAAAGTAATGACAGACTCTTAGAGCAATAAATAGAAAATTAAATGCTTGAAAAGCATCCGGAAAATATATAACACTCCAGATATACAGATTTTAATCTTGTAATGCGACTGGAGGGAAATTGTACCTTAGAAATTCTCCCTGTTTGTTTCATTTTGATTTTTACTCTGTGAAATTGAATAATTAATCATACTTCATATGAAAGCCACAATGAAAATCTTAACATATTTATGGGTATTGAAGCCTAGCTAATTTTCCTTTTACTTTGCTATGTTTATTAAGCAACATGTTAAATTCCACTTAACAAACTCTATATAGCAAGTTTCTACATAGAATTAAAGATTCCAAAATGTAAAAAGAAGCACAGTTTCTTTCTTCAGAGCTTAAGCCACAGAAGAGGATTCACATAAACAACTGTAATATATTTTTACAAAAACCTTCCTCAGGCCTAAATATTTCTCCAGCTGGACTCCATGTATTATGAAGGGATGTTCTAGTCTCCTATGAGATATTTTACATTTTATGTTGTAATTTCAAAATCTTTTGGAAATATTAATAGATTCCTATTCAAGAACATTGAGATGACTTTCCTATAACCAAGAACTGCTGTAGACTTAAAATATATCTGTGTTTGAGTTTTTGATCAAACTGGCACCCTAAAAACAACGGTTTTTTTTTTTTTTTAATGCATTGATAAGCTTGCCTGCTTGCTGTTAACTTTCTAATGTCAAAGTGATAGCAATAGCCCAAAGCCTGTCAGGTGCTCAGATTGAATTATTTTCCTAGTTAAATACATAAAATTTCTCTTCTAAAGTGATAACTCACAACTGAAAGATATATTCTAATTTGACTTTAGCTTTTAAATATATTTTAAAATAGCCCTTTAGTTTGACACCACAAAAATTGACTGTGGCAGAGTGATTTTTTTAAAAAATGTTGTGTTTTAATAATACAGCCACAGCCCATCGTACTAATAAGCGCTGATGATGGGTCAGTACAAAATGTTGGATGCAGATGATGTCATGGTACACAGTATATATGAAACTCCACAGTTATTAAAATATAAAAAATAAGAACTGGTTTTGAATCAAACATTGTTTTAAGCACTTTCCATGAATTAATTTATTTAATCTTGTGGTATAGGCAGAATAATAGCCCTTCAAAGATTTCCACATCCTAATTCCCAGAACCTGTGAATATATTACATAGATGACAAAAGGGATTTTGCAGATATAAATATGATTATGGACCTTAAATTAGGGAGATTATCTTGGATTATCTTTATGGGCCAATTTTATCACATGAGCCCTTAAAAACACAGAACTCTCTCTGGCTGGAGATCAGAGAGATGTAGCAGAAGTGAGAAAGATTCAGAGTATGATAGAGACTCAATCCACCATAGCTGGAGAGAGACACATGGAAAGCATGAGCAGAAATAATGACAGCCTGTAAAATCAAAGACTGACCCCAAGCTGACAGTCCACAAGGAAAGGAGGACCTTAGTCCTATAACTGCAAAGAACTGAACTCAGCCAACAACCTGAATGAGCTCAGGAGCAGATTCATCCCTAGAACCTCCAGAAAGGAACATTGTTTTGCTGTTTTTGCCCTTGTGAAACTCTAAGCACAGGACTCAGTTGAGCCATGTTCTACCTGGAATTCTGACCTAGGGAACTGTGAGATATAGTAAATGGGTGTAACTTTAAGAAGCTAAACTTGTGATAATTAGTTACAGCAGCAATAGAAAACAAATATAAATTTTGACAGCAGCTCATGAGTTGGTACTACTATTATCCCCATTTTACAGGTAAGCAAACTGAGGCACAGAGAAGTTAAGTAACATATCCCAAAATACCTAGTGGTAAAGTTAGGATTTTGACAGGAGAAATGAGCCATCATTTGAGAGAGTGTATTAAGGTTTGTCACACCCAAAAGAATATGTTGTGTATTAGAGATGTATTTTTATTAAAAGAAGATGTAATGTATGAACTGTTATCTTTTGCATTTGATCTGTAATAGTTCACTAATGGTAGTATACCAGTAATTATTAGTAAATTTGCTAATAAACATTAGTACATTTTTCCTCAGAGAATATTTTCAACTTCACCATATTTATTTTAGAGATGCACAATTAAATTGCTTGGTCCATAAAATTAAGAATTAATGACTAATGAATGAGAGTTCCTTACTGAATCAAAGGCATAATAACCAGAAATAAGGATTAAAATAATGGTTTATCGTGTTCAAAACCAAAAATCAAGTTCAAACACAAAACATAAAACATTCAAATAACAGAACAAATTCTTGTCATGAGAATTGTCATAAGATTTAAATGCAACTGGCCACAGCATGAGGTTCATTGTGAGATGGTATGAAGTGAATGTTTAAATCTGCTTAAACTTCCTGGATTTCTGGAAATCAACACAAATCATGTTAAAATTGCCTCTCTACTTTAAAAAATGGCTTGTGAGAATCGTGAAAATATGAGCACCACAAAAATATATTTGGTCACAATGAACAAAACTGAGCACATGCTTCTTACAAAGTATCCTTATAAAATTAAAAACTATGTAAATTATACATCAACAGAGGAGACCACAAAAACCATGGTCATTAAAATTCTGCAAAGAACTAAATTAAATGAATATAATAATAATACATTAATAAATGTTAAACACTAACATGTTATAAATATTAATATTTAATAAATTAATAGATTATTTATTAAATAATAAGTTAAATGCATGAAAATATGAAGGAAGAATTATTTTCTTACAAAAATATTTTCAGTTGGAAGGAGTATGGACATCTCAAGTCTAGTTATATTTTATTGATGGAAACATGGGGAAACTTTCAAAAGATTTTCTTTTTATCATTTACTATCGACTGACAATGTTGCTAAGGCTAATTTTAAAATATAAACTAATTTTAAATTTCTCATAATGCTACATGGAGACCTATAAATGTCATCACAGTTAATTTTTACACATGGCTTAATGTTGAAATCAGGTAGACCAAAAGCAAAAAAATACAGCTCACATTGCTAAAAGTATTCTCAAAATCTGGAGGTTAAAAGACATATATGTTGCAAATGTGTGCATATGTTTCATACACCCTCCCCCCATAAAAACCTTAATAGTCATACACATTTTAAGCTAGATGGTCTCTGGAAGGTACAAGCCTAGGATGTATAATTTAAATATTTTGTCACCTTGGTCTAGAATTTATAACTGTTTCTGTATCTGCTCAAAGTAAGAATGAGCTATTCATGTGTTGACCATGTGTTCAAGTGGTAAGGTGTAAGGTAGACTTGTCTAGAAATCTATGAGTAGCATAGATTCGATGAACTCCACTTGTAAGGACCCAGTTGGCTCGTAGCAATATTAGTCCAATTGCTCCAAATAGGGTTGTATAGTTCCAAGTTAAAAAAAAAAAAAAAAAAAAAGGATCATTCTTTCTTAGGCATTCTAAGCTCTTTTAAGACCACTTCCAAATTCAAACTAAATAAAATGTCTTAGTGCACTGCTGCTTTTCTGTACAGATCTTGTTTCTGTTAGATATCACCAACCTTTTGACTTCTCTCTCCTAGGCTTTTAACCCCCAGGCCTTCAAGAAAAGACAAGGTGATAACATTAACTTATTTTTTTTTTAAAAGAAACACGGGGTGTAAGTCTGTAAATCAAAACCAGCACTTGTGTCAAACTTCCTGCAGTATGGGCTGTTCGTTGCTGGAAATGGTGATACAGGGAGGTTGTAGACTTCTTCCTTATATGTCTTTAAAAATCAAGTAGTCCTAACTATCTGGAATTGGAAATGCAGATAGCTAATATCAGTGCTGCTATCTACTCAAATACAATTTTGATTTTTTTTATTCTTACAAATCCTAACATCCTGTGTAGTTCTCTGCAATAAACCCTCAGTGTATGAAGAAACAATTCTGAATGACATAGAATAGTATTCTGCATAATGAAAGTGCTGGATGCAGAAGTTGAACTCATGATTACAAAGAAAAGAAAGAAAGTCTTATCGAAATTAAGTCATTCAAATATATTGGAACTTTATGATTTTTGCAACATGATTATCATTGTAAAGTGCTCAAAATTTCTCTTAGGAATAAATACGTGAGTTGTACCTGACATATATTTTGCCTATAAAATTTATACCTGAAATAATCTGTTCAGTTGACTGCGTTATGTTTCACTTGAGTCATCCAAATTATGTTAGTGAAAAGTAAATTACTCGAAAATGCAAATTTATTCAGCGTTTTATAAGTGCATTCTGCTGTCCTTCATATTAAATGATGATATATTGAATGATGAATAGGGATTAATTTTTTTATGTTGAAAATTACAATATTTTTCATACAATTCTTAAAGGTTTTTTTTTTTTTTCGCCTGACTTTGTGTCACAAATCCTCTTTCCACTTTTAAGATGATAACCCTTTTAATGTTTTACTATCACCTTTTGTCAAGAAAGACTCTAAAGTATTAAAATAAAATTCTCAGTAACCTTTTAAATAAATCTCCCTCATCACACAAATGCTTAAATCTTGTTTCTGTGAGATAAGGTGATTCTGAAAATTTGGAACAGTACTGAATCAGTTATTCTTTTACAAATATATTAATAAAAATCTGGGGCTTCCCTGGTGGCGCAGTGGTTGAGAATCTGCCTGCTAATGCAGGGGACACGGGTTCGAGCCCTGGTCTGGGAGGATCCCACATGCCGCGGAGCAACTAGGCCCGTGAGCCACAACTACTGAGCCTGCGCGTCTGGAGCCTGTGCTCCGCAACAAGAGAGGCTGCGATAGCGAGAGGCCCGCGCACCGCGATGAAGAGTGGCCCTCGCTTACCGCAACTGGAGAAAGCCGTCGCACAGAAACGAAGACCCAACACAGCCAAAAATAAATAAATTAATTAATTTTTTAAAAAATCTGGAATTTATGATAATCTGAGAGAGAAAAAAGAGTGGGGTACTTGGAAACAGCAGCAATTTGTTCTCTTCTCCTTGACATCTACAAATATTTGATGGCTTCAACTCGTCCTGAGGTGTGTTAGCAATTAGAGAAATTCTAGAATCTCTTAAGGTAGACATTGCATAATAATTTGTTGTCTTGCAGTATCTCCAGTCTAAATTGTGACCACTACAGGGTTCAGAAATACTGAGTGAACTGTGGGATAGATCCATGTAAGTCTATGCGTACAAGGAATGAAGAGGATTCTTGGAAGGAAAATCATTCCAAGAGAAGGAGTTGGGCACGAAAAGGTTGACAGAACCTTAGTTACTGAAGGGAAGAGCAAGTCTGCATTCAGCATGGTGTCCCTGTCCCAGCTCATTTCCTGTACCAGTATGAGGACTAATGCCTGAGGGAGTAAAATGGAGACAGACCCCCACGACAGGGTGAAACACAGAACAGGGGAGGAGGCTATCCTGCTCTTTGAACTAAACACAGCCTTTTGACAACTGCAGCACTCCAGTGCTTCAACTTGGGGCTGAGGAGAATCTGGAGAGACTGGCATGAGAGAATTTCCACTCTTCGAGGCCTAGGGAACCCCAGGGGTGCCTTCAGGAGACTGTTGTGCCTGCAGCGTGTGGAAAACTCCCATGAAAGTAAAAGTGGTCGTACTCAGCACTGAGGAGCCAAAGCAGGGGAGGAAGGAAACAGGATCACCAACACAGCAGCCGGCCCCGTGGTGTTTGGATTTATGGGAACTCACGTGAGACACTCCCAACGATATGTGAGAAGGAAAAGTCAGGGGCTGGGTCTTCCATTAGTAGGTTTGGATGGGTTTTATTTATGACCAATCTCTGTAACTTCCTTATAATAGATTCTCAATAACTGTAGATTGAATGAATAATGTAAAGGTAATCTGATAATTTTCAACAGAGGTGGAAGAGAGAACTGAGAATATCGAAGGGCAACTGCAACCCTTATTCAATATGATTCTGCATTGGTTGACCTAATCTGTCTTTAGGATTTAAACATTTGGAAGACAGAATTAAAAGGATGCATTTTTCAATTATCTGATGGTGGAACAAAACAATCCCATTTTGTAGAATCTAAACAATTTTGGTCATAGTAAAGTCAGAGAATTTTAAAAGCTAGTATAAATGTTGGGGAAAATTTCTTGTTTTCCCATTTTATACCTAGGATGATACATCAGGAATGTGTTTTATGTCTTAGAATAATTTCCTGATTATCAAGTTCTACATATAAAGATTTTACTTTATAGTTCTTTTGCTCTCAAAGTTTAATAAATTCTGATGTTTAAAAAATATCCTGAAAAGATGAATACGGTGTCAGTAATGAAGAGAAATGATCCATCACTGAAAAATATCAGCACTACATGTTTTTGCAGTTGCCATACCAGCTTTTTCAGCCCTACAGGAATAATCCCTAATGAAATAAATTAATTGATGTGCATTTTTCTTTAAAACTTAATTAGTGTTTGTAAGTGCAGGAAAGCTCATGTTAAAAAATATATATATTTGGTTGTGTCACTTTCTTGCCTAAGACCCCTTGATGACTCCCTACCACCACCTGTTGCAGGTTGGTTTCTTATGTAAGAAGACTTGGAAACTATGTTACTGTGTAGGAGTTTTATTAGGGAATGGTTTTAGGATCAACACTGATGGGAAGGAAGAAAAAATTGCAGAATTAAGCAGGGGGAGAAGTGAAACTGAGACTCTGTCTCCATGGGGCCTCATCTGAGGAGTTCTGAGGTTGGGACAACCCGTCTGAGTTGTCCTGAGTTGGGGTCAAGGAACCAGGCTTTATTGCCCATGTCAATCAGTCACTGAGTGTGGGCCACCATGAGAAGGAGGCATGACCTTCGATGAGATGGCCTCCTTCAGCTGAGGCAGTCCCTGGAGGGGGGCCAATCAGGGAGGGCTGAGGGCTTTCTGCTGGCAGCAGTTGGGGAAGTTAAATCCTTTATTTTTGAAGGGGGATTTGGGCGGCACATTATGGCATCTACACACCACTGGACAGGTTGAAATCATAACAATATAGGTCACAGTCCAAAGCCAGATCCAACATACTTCTCCCAATTTATTCTCTACTATGAGCCTACCTGTATCCTGGATGCCAGTCAACTCCCCTACTCGTGTTTTTTTTTTTTAAATAAATTTATTTATTTATTTTTTGGCTGCATTGGGTCTTCATTGCTGCACGCGGGCTTTCTCTAGTTGTAGCAAGCGGGGGCTTCTCTTTGTTGTGGAGCACGGGCTCTAGGTGCGCAGGCTTCAGTAGTTGTGGCTCGCGGGCTCTAGAGCGCAGGCTCAGTAGTTGTGGTGCATGGGCTTAGTTGCTCCGCGGTATGTGGGATCTTCCTGGACCAGGGCTCGAAGCCATGTCCCCTGCATTGGCAGGTGGATTCTCAACCACTGTGCTACCAAGGAAGGCCCCAACTCCCCTACTCTTGTATACCTCTATGCTGTTGAACAATAACCTGGGCACACTCTCTTCCTTCCTCTTTAAGACCTCATATACTCCATCAGAGTTAATGCTTCTTCTGTGCTTATACCATTAGCATTTATCTAACATTATGATTATTAATTTATTTACTAACTCCTGAAAAGAAGACAGCTGCTTTTCCTTCCTACTGTACAACAAATACTTAACATAGAGCCAATATGCAAAGGTCCTATAAACAGTGAGTGGCCAAATGAATAATGAATGAGCAATAATTCACAAGACCAAGAGGAAGCAGATGTCACTTATTTATTTCATGGAAACTGATTATCTTATTAAGCAAGCCCAATTCATTAAGGGCAGAAATCAAATCTAATAGACCAACATTTACCCTATTCCTGGTGTACGTCTGAAACTGCTTGGAATTTTAGAAAATACAAACAAATGAGAGATGTATTCCTTGTCCTCAAGGTTCCTATGATCTATTTGAAGAGAAAGGAGACAAAAAATATAAAAATTAAATGGCACAACAGAAAATAGAATTTAATACAAAGATACGTGAGAAGTCATGGACAGCCCACCTACTATAATTGAGATGTGTTACGGAAAGTTATTTATGATTATCTTTTTGACCAGAATTCAGGTCCAATCTTCCCACAGAACAGTATTTGACATATTAATCAATTTCCCTAGATAGCTTATATAATCCTATTTATTAAATTTAGAACAGGCCTTAGGACTAACAGTGATATATAATGTAGTGGCACTTACTATAGCATTTTTATTTGTATGCCAAATTTAATTAATGGATTAATATGTTCACATATTCAACAAATATTATAATGAGCATCCACTTCATGCCAGGCACTGGGGTATAGCTATGAACCACTCAGATAAGCTTCTCCTTGCAGAACGAATGGTCTTTTGGGCAAAACAGACATTGAATGATCATAATAAAGGGCACTAAGTGTTATGAAGAGGGGACCGTGGGTTATGGTAGCGTTCAACAAGGGAGCTGCTTGGGCTGGGGCTTCTTATTTAAGGCAGGATTAGGCTGAGGTTTTAAGGGTGAATTAGATGTAAACTGGAGGTTGGAGAGAAAACGAGGAAGGATGGGTTCCAAGTAGAGGGAAGATCATGTGTAAAGGTCAAGACATGGGAGGAAATATGCATGTAGAGGCCATTTGAGTAGCAAAAAGAACTGTCTCGCAGCTAGAGTACTAAGAATAAAGTGAGACAAAGCTACATGTTGGAGAGATATGTAGAGGTCACATCATGACAAGCTTTGGAATGAGATTGGTCTTTGTCTTAAATGTCGTGGAGAGTTAAAGGTGGACAGGACAGTGTCAGATTTGCATTTGTGGAAGATTATTCTAGAAGCAGTCTACGGGAGGAGTCGTAAGGGTCAAGGATGACAGCAGGGAGACCAGGTGGCTAAAACTGCTATTGAAAGTGCACAGTAGGTTGGCCTAAGGTATTGGCAACGAAGGTGAATAGAAGTGCACGGTAGCAAGTCCACAGAATGAATGATGATTGGAGATTGATGAACTGCGGGGAGTGAGGGGAAAAGAGGAACTGGGGTGCCCGGGACCCTGGAAGTTCCAGGAAGGGATGCCCGCAGTATACCTGCCTCCTCACCTGATCCAGGCAGTGTGGGAGGGGCTTGACTGTGCTCCTGTTCAGGCACAGGCCACAGAGCAGGAAAGGAGTCCCTGGGCAGGTGGCCACAGCAGAGGCAAGGGTGGAAAGTGAGCCACCCTAAGCAAAGCAGGATGAAGGAACAGAGTGACTCTGGGGGTCTGTTCCCAGTGGGGAGGAGAATCCCTGGCCAGGCCAGCACAGAAGAAAAACAAAAGAAAGCAGCCCTCATATCTGGAACTGAGTTTTACAGGTAGACCTCAATGCTGTTACAAGCTGGTCTGACATTCAGAGCCAGGTCATTTTATTCTCCCGTTGGACACAAACAATCTCTAACCCCAGATGAGATCACCTGAGACAAGGATAAAATGAAACAGAGCAAGACCACATCATAATTCTATCTAAACATAGACAAAAAACATGGTTATTGTGCCAAAATAACCAAATAAAACACCCAAACATAGAAATACCCTCTTTTTCTAACAACATCCCATCCGGAGCAAACTCTGCTTCCTTAGACCCTCTCCCAATCACCCAGTCCAAGCCTAAGTCTTATAACAGGTTCTTTCTGACTCCCTCTTTACTGAGATGCCCCACGGTTCCCTGCGTCATGTACTCCCCCGTGCTGTGGTGAGTAATAAACCCAACTTGTTCAGCTACAAAGGGGTTCCTGGTGGCCTCTGGCTGAGGGCACTGACAGTAGGCTAGAAATTCATAAATTGGCAATTGCCTGCCTATATGTGATGCACTGGCGTTTTAGTGCTGTGGAATGGCACACCATGGGCACATAATGAACATTTGCTAGACAAACAAGCAGGCATTTACAGGAATGAAGAAAAGACCACTGCAATAACCCACCTGCTTGCAATCCATTCCAACCGGTCTCTGGGACTCGAATGTTGATCTAAACCTACACGGAAAAAGAAAACAGAGAAAAAATTAAAACAAAGACAAAAACACAACCCCCAGAAGATTTATGAGTAATGCTACTTCAGTCATGGCAGTCTTTAATTTTTTTTTTTTTTTTTTACTTTGATTTTGCTCAGGGAACTTTTAGCTTTACTCATCTTTAATTACCTCAATTTCTTGCTTAACTCAGGCACAGAAGAGATCTGTTTGTAATTTCAGATGAGAGAAAATGAAATTCCCCTCAGCAAAGTCAAATTTTAAAATTCAGCAGGAAGAACAATGTGCCAGTTCACAAAAAATATCAACTTTACATTTCAAGGTAATTCAGTGGTAATGCAGTATTAAAGAGCTCAAGTTTTGTTTTGAAAACAAAACAACATTCAACAGAGAGAGAGAATGTTAAGACAAAATCTATTTGTCTCTCCCTCTCTCTTTTTTATTGTGGTGAGAACAGTTGACATGAGATCTACCCTCTCAACAGAATTGTATGGATACCATACCGTATTAGTAAGTGCTATAAGCACAATGCTGTACAGCAAATCTCAGGGACTTAATCAGTTATCTTGCATAATGAGCTTTATGCCTGAACAGCAGGTCCCACATCCCGCCCACCCTCCTAGCCTCTGGCAGCCGCCATTCTACTCTCTGCTTCTACGTGTCTGACTAGGTTAGATGCCTCAGATAAGTGGGATCATGCAGTATCTGTCCTTCTGTGACTGGCTTATTTCAGTTAGCACAGTGTCCTCCAAGTTCATCCCTGTTGTCGCAAACGGCAGGATTTCCTTCCCTAAGGCTAAATAACATCCCGTTGTAACGAACCACATTTTCTTTATCCACTCCTCTGGCAATGGACACGGAGGTTGTTTCCACTTCTTCGCTATTGTGAATAATGCTGCAATGAACATGGGAATGCAAATATTTCTTTGAGATCCTCATTTCAATTCTTCTGGATATATACCCAGCAGTGGGATTGCTGGGTCATACAGCATTTCTATTTTTAGTTTTTTGAGGAACCTCTATACTGTTTCCCATAGAGGCTGCACCAGTTTACATTCCCACCAGCAGTGAATATGGGTTTCACCTTCTTCCCCATCCTTGCCAACACCCGTCATCTTTTTCTTTTATAACAGCCATCCTAACAGGTATGAGGTGATATCTCATTGTGGTTTTATTGTGCATTTCCCCATGGTTAGTGATGTTGGGCATCTTCTCATAAATCTTTTGGGCATTTGTATGTCTTCTTTGGAGAAATGTCTATTCAAGTCCTTTGCCCATTTTAAAATCAGGTTTTTTTTTTTTTTTTTGCTATTGAGTTTAAGGAGTTTCTTATATACTTTGAATATTAACCCCTTATCAGCTATATGGTTTGCAAACATTTTCTCCTATTCTGTAGGTTGCTGTTTCATTCTAATTGTTCCCTAGGCTGTGAAGAAGCTTTTTATTGTCTCTAGAAGGTGGAATATTCAGCAGATGTTAATAGTTTTCTTTAGTCTCTTGTATTTTTCAAATGTTCAAAAAAGAACAATAATTATTTTATAATTAAAAAGAAAACAATAGTAATTCAAACTAATTAACAGAAGCCAATTCATGAAGCTAAGTGGAATGGGAAATATGGTAATTGTCTGAGCCTTGATAAAGGTTATTTGAGGAAAAAGGGGAGATTTGGACTTACATATATGGTTATTTATATTAATCATGTTCACCAAGTTCTTCCCCTCTTCTGCAATTTATTTGATGCTGACTAAGTCAATGACTCAAAGACCAAGAAACCACCTTCTGAAGCTTTTGAGAAATTTCAGTTTGCCAACTTAATTTTCTAAGTTTGGGAAAGGAAATAATGAGAAAATGAAAATGTGCAAAAAGTTACCAACTCTTGTGCATTATGGGTGATAACATTTAGCAGTTTCTATGAGAGGCAGATACAGGGATCACAGTTTGCATTTTTAATACACTTCCTATATTTGCTGAAAAAAGCTAGTATAAACAGATGCATCTCCCTAATGAGGATGCTACAACTGATATTTCTCTTTACTGTGAAAACTCCCAAAGTTCATGAAGAACACACACCAAAAAAAAAAAAAAAATAGCTGAAAGCAGAGACATGTTTTTTTGAGAACCATAGCTAAGTTTTTCTTTAATTACTGAAATATGAGTCAGATTAGGATCATGATATTCATGAATAACACAATGAATAAAAGAATGACTAGCCCACGTGGAACAGAGGATGTCAGTGCAGGGCTGTAGGCTTTGTTATTCCGAACTTAAGAGAATGATGGGCACAGTGTTATTCATTTTGGAAGATTCTACACCAAAACAGTGACATCCTAATTAGGACATGTCTGTCTCCTGTTCTTGTGCTTTTCTATACACTTTGTCAGTGACTCTCAACCATGTTTTTTAGCTGTATAAGAACTCGACCTCAAATTCTCAAAACTCCTTTTTATCGTCTTTAAATATTTATGTGGCATTCAACACTTTTTTGAAAGCTATGAGTCTACCTCAAATCAAATACAGACTTGCAAGCTAAAAAGTCTGGAAACCACTGTCCGGGGGATCAATTCAGAAGGAAATATGTCTTATATAAATTGGAAAAGCAACAGGACTAAGTCGTTGCAAGCCGAAGTGGTGTTGGTGTCAGACCACGGAAAATCTTAAGGATAAAGGGGATTATAGAGGCACAGCCACAGTGAATCAACCACATTCAAATGAAAGCTTCTAAGTTGTGTATAATTAATAATTTTTGAAGGGGTGGCATGAGGTTTGGGAATTTTTTTGCGGCTTCTGCCCTTTCAATGTTTTCTGCAACCATCTGGCATTAATGATGATTAACTCTACTTGCCGGGGCTATCACAACCCTATCAGAATTCTAAAACGATGCATATCAAAATAGACAGATAAAATAATTATAAGAGTTAGTAAGCAATCCAATGTCAGGACTGAAATACAGTTGAAGATGTTGGAATATTTCTAACCTGATACAAACCATCAAACTCTGGAACTTCGCTTCTTTCACTCTACCAAGAAAGGTGATATCCCTGCTGTGGTTATTCCTGAAGGGCCCAAGTAAAGCCTGGGTGTGTGAAGCCAATGATCCTCCCTCTCCAGCAGCTATGTACTTTTCTGAAATACTTGGAAGCTGAGCAGTCTTGTGGTAGAGAAAAGTGGTGATGGTGGTGTGGAGGGGAAAGCCTGTCTGTAGAAGAGTCCACCCCAAGAGAAGGAGAAGTCTGGTACAAGAAGCCAGACCCAGAAGCAGTATCTGAGGTTCTAAAGTGAGGGTGGTTCCAGGTTCTGTGAGGTTACTGATGTCTGAATAGGTCACATCTTGGCACGCTGGCCGCGTGTGTGCTCTGGAGGAGAAGCTGAGGGTGTGTAAAATCAAAGGTGCCACACCTCCACACGGAGTCTCGAGCCCAGGAAAACTGCATGCCTCATCTGCTTCTGCTGGGTAGGGGACTGCAAATCTCCTTCTCAGCTAGGTAATGAGGCAGGGCTGAACTGGAGTGGGAGGAGGCATCTTTACAATTCCAAGGTCTGTCTCTATGTGAGGAGGAGACAGTCTTGGACACAGGACTGCACGTAGATAACAGATTTAGAATCATTATATCCATGCTGTGAAGTCACCATGAAATGAGAATTTCAGTTTACCAACTGATTCACTTGTGCACTGTAACATAGAACAGTACATAGTTTCTAATCGGTGCCTCATTCGCCCCAAGGCTGCATATAACAGGTAGCTACAGTTTACAGAAAAGTAACAAAACACCCACCTAGCTTAAGAAACAGAATATACCAAATGTTGTGATTTTTGCTGTACTTCTATTATACAGTAGAAGCATGGTATCAAACGGGGTATGTTCTTCTCTCACTCACAGAGCACACTCTTTAGAGAGTTACTGCTACATCAAAGGGTTGTTAAACATGACCAAGGGATGACAATTGTCTCCAAAGAAGTTGTGCTGACCTCCACTCCCACCGGTATTCGAAGGGTGTTCTTGTTGCCTCACGTACTCTAATCAGATATTTTCTTGTTTCCCTGATTTGTGGGAGGTGAGATGGTATTTTACGGTGATTTTATTTTCCTTCTCCCTGACTGCTAATACAATTAAGCATCTTTTAATTTGCTCACAAACCATTCATGTTTCCTCTTCCATGAACCGCCTTTTGTTCTTCCTCTTGGTTTGACTTTTTATGGTTGATTTATAGAAGTCTTTGCCACGTTCTGATTTCTCGTCTTTGACAATTGTGTGTTTTGCAAATAACTTCTCCCAGTTGGAGGCTTGTGTTTTTATTCGCTGTATGATGTCTTTGATGATAATCAGTTCCAGATATAAACGTTGACATATTTTTCACTCTTTTCCTGTATGTTCTGTGCTTTTGTAAATGGTCTTAAATGAAATAATTTTGTGAATCGAGGGCAGAAAAATATTCTCCTATTTTGTCTTGCAAGCATTTTGGAGTTTTGCTTTCCACAGGTATGTCCATCTGGCACTGAATTTTATGTATGGTGTGAGTCATAATTCATGGTGTGGTCTTGATTCGCTTTTTTCCAGTTGTGAAATCAGTATACTAAACAGTCCATCTTCCCCCCACTGATCTGCCAAGGCAAATATCAAGTTTCTATGTATATGTTGGTCTCTTTCTGGGATCCCTTTCCTATTTCATTGCTTTGTTTACTTACTCATGTGTCAGTATGACACTGTCTAAATTATGTCTTTTAAGAATTGCTGCCTCAAAGCACAAGAGCCATCTTTCTTGAGAGGTAGTTTTCCCCCCATATTTTCAACTCCACAGTGAGATATTATTATTATTATTACTATTATTATTAAGTCAATGTTGTTTAGTTTTTCCCTCAGCCTTACCAGTTTTTTTGTTTTGTTTTGTTTCTGGTTTTTTTTTTTGTTTGTTTTTTTCCTTACCAGTTTTTTATTTTCTCACTATTGTCTCCTGAATTTCAGACTTTCCTTCAAGGATCATTTTCCTTCTTCCTGAAGTATAATTTTAGAAGTTCTTTTAGTGAAGGTTTGCTGCTGGTAAACTCAATTCTTGTTGTTGCTACTAATGCTTCAAAGCATCTTTAATTTTGCCCTCATTCCAAATAAAAGCAATCATTTTTCTGGGTATTCTAGAGTGACAACTATTTTCTCTCAAGATTTTAAAGATTTTAAAAAATATTTTCCCAGTTTCTATTGTTCTTGATGCAGTGTAAGTTTGTCATTCTTGTAGGTAATTTGGGACTATTTAAAATTCATATTTACCTTGGGCTTTTTGGTCATATAATTTCTATGAATTACAGCTTCAAATTTGTATGGGGAACGTCTAGATTTATATGGTTAGGCATTGCCCATGGAGAGATTTCTTCTGTCTAGCTATCTGTCTAGCTGTCTGTCTAGCTAGCTAGCTTAATTGCCATTAAAAGTACCACTTTTTGATTGTTTTGGTCTCTGATCTAGCTCACAGGTTTGACTTCTGTTCTCTGCGTGCACAGACCTTCAAAACCCACCTTCTCAACCACAAGGAATTTTCAGATATGCCCATAATAAACACCTATTTATCCAGCACTTATTTATCATGATTCCTTACAGCTCTGGTCTTTGGTGATTTCCTGAACGTTCCGAAAAGCTCAACCATGCTTTTAAGAAGATAATGTTTACATTTTATCATGCATTTCAGGTACTCTGTACAGGGAATGTTTCTTCAGTTAGAAATTCAAATGTGGTATATAGGAAGCAGAAAACTCGGATATTTTCAAAATCTTCTTTAATATCCTTAAATACTGCTTTAAACTCTTAATATCCTTCAAATTTTTCTCCATTAAGGAACTGGTAAACTTCCTTGTTAGTTCCAGGACCACAGGCATCTTGCTTCTGCCAATCATCTCAATTCAATCTCGCAACTGCTAGTCTTCCTAATCTTTGCAATCATTTACATTTTTTGCTCTTTGTTCATTTACCTCTGAATCCTTCCACTTTCTTTCGCTTAGATTTTCTTTCCCTGTGTCTTCTGGTGACTGGGAGTGTGATTGTTGGAATCATCAAATGAAGATCAAGCTATTGCCCTAAACAGTCTTGGCTTAACAGAGGAGAAATGTATCAAAAAGTGTAAACATAGCATGTATCTTTCTGAAGTCTACCTGGGAGAAGATAAAGTACGAATACTTGGAGTATGATAGGAAATGGGCCTGTATTACCTTTGTTTCTGTATCTTTCTGAAATGGCACCACTTTTAGAGAATGCTCTCTTCTCTTTTTCCTCAGGCATCTAATTCTGCCACTTCTTGGGACTGACTGAGTAATGACAAAAAAGAAATAACATAGGAGACAGAAAGAACACTAAACTTCCAAGAGGAGTAGAGATATACCAGGTAAGCAGTAGCCGAGGATATATCCAAATACACATGCAGTAGAGCTATATAATGGGCTGGACAAGCATTGTATAAGCTCTACAAAGCAGAGATTTTTGAAGGTTTTATTTCTAGTTCCTGGCACATAGTAGGTACTCAGTAAGTATTTGTTGAAGGAAATTTAACAAATAAGTGATAAGAGTATTCAATTTGAACTTAGATTATTTTTTTCATACTTGCTTTAATAATAATATAACAATATAACATCACAGTAGAAATTAATCAGTTTAGGTAGATTCATTTTTAAAGTTTATTTTGTACAAAGAACATCAGGAAGTTAATAATGTATCATATCTTGTTTTTCTGCATTACCCATGCCTGAAGTGAGTGTAGTCATTGGGGCTATGCTACCCCAAACAGACATTAATATTTATGTGGTAGCAGCTACCAGAAGAGCAGATATAGTGCCCTGGGGAAATAATTCACTTCCTTTGGCTCAGCCTTGCATCCCAGATTCTTATCAGTGAAGAAATGCTCCAGAATAACTCATTTGTTGATTGCCACTCAAAACCTCTCACACTTTTCCTCTTTCTCTCATTTCTAGTTTTTCTATTATTTTTGCCAGGGTTGCCATCATTCTAACCTTTAAGTAAGGCAGGTGCTAATGAATATATTATTTTTTTAATCAGCTGAAGATGTTGTCACAATCTAAGTGTACATGTAACTTCCCTTATATAGTAGATGTTTCTAGAAAATGGGCGGTAATGGTAGGTTGTTAAGCTTATGTTGAATGAATAATAATGTATGTTTTAAGTGCGTTAGGGGAGGTCGCTTTGTTAAAAGAAATCCCGTAGTGAGTTTTGATAAATTTTAAAATCCACCTACAGAAGTATTTAGAACAGGGAGAATAATCACCTTCTGCTTTTAAAAATCTGGATTTTCATGCTTTGGAATCACCTAAAGCAGGGATATGTCTGTAAAATAAACTTAGGGGTTTTTGGGTTTTGTTTGTTTGTTTTTTTAAGGATAGCATTCCTACATGTTTAACCTTGTTAAACAATATTTTCAAGAGAAACCCTATTAATCCTGGATCCCTACCTTGGTTCAGGTGGTTCTAAGACAGGATCCCCAATTCAGATGCCTCTTGGGGTCAGGTAGATAGAATAAATGAGTGAAATAGGCTAGTAGTAATGCAGTTAGGAGTATTTCAGACTGTGGCACAGGGAAAAGTGTATGCTTCAGCTCAAGAGTTCCCATCAACTCTTGCCTTGTAAAAAAGCTGGTGGCTACTTCCAGATCTTGTTTTTTCAACAAAAACAAAAACCAGAATTTAATGTGAATTTTCCCATGTGTAGAGCATTAACAAACAAAATCACAAAATGGACAAAGATATGATCAGGCCATTCACAGAAGAGGAAATCCCAAAGGACAATAAACTTTTGAGAATGTGAATTTATTTTCATGGGTACTCAGAAAAAAGAACATTAAAACAACAATGGATGTTATTTGGTCCCATCAGATCTAAGGATTGCCGAGGAGTCCAGCAAAGGGAACTGTCCTTCACTGCTGATAGCAGTGGAAACTGGCACAGCCGCTTTGAAGAGAATATAATGACATTCAATAAGATGAAAGATGCACATACCGTATAACTAGCAACTCCACTTCTGAACTTTTACGCTAGAGAAAGCCACACACATTGGTACATTAAAGATAGCGTGTGAATGTTTGCAACATCATTGTTAGAAACAGCAAAAATTGGAAACATAAATGTCCTGCATAAAGTGTTTGGGGAAATATACTGTAGCATATTCTTAAAATAAAATGTGGTATCGCATTTTAAAAAATGACCCAAAGCTACATGTAACAATATGTGAAAAGTATACTACTAAGCAAACACAGGCCAAGAGGTGTGGAAGGCAATGTACAGGTTATACAAAAAAAGTTGAAAAACCTGGAAAATAATATTATATGTATATATACATATATAATATAAAATATGTGAACACATGTATATAGTACAAAATTACTTCCTTATACTTAAATATGAAAATCTTGCACGAGAATAATAAATATCAACGTTAAAAGAGTGGCGGTGACCTCTGCGGGGAGAGAGAATGGAATGGAAGGAGAAGGGTACAGAGAGGTGTTTGGTAGCTGTAATGCTGTAGTGCATAAAAAAAGGAAAGATTCAATAACACACAAAGGGTTGTATATGAATTTTCACTGTTTATTCTCTGTATTTTTAAATAAATGTAATAAGATATTTCATTGAAAATACTTATACAGTGAGCCACTCTGATCAAATACAGGCGAGCATATCTCACACCCTCCGACTACACTGGCTACACATTTTTACTCTCTTCTGCTGATTCTTCTTCAACTCTTGGGTCTGTCAGCATTTGCATTCTCCAGAGCTTTGTCCTGGGACATCACCTCTTCTCTGGGCACTTGTTCCCTACGTGCTTCAATGTCGTCTCTTGGGTTTAAATGCCGTCTATATGCTGATGACCCTCAGATTTATATTTCCAGCCAGAACTTCTCCCCCTAAACTCCAGACTCAATTATTCAACTGTCTACTTAATGTCTCCACTTGTATGTCTGTTAAACATGTCAAATATAACACAGCTCCTAACTCCCACCTGCAAGCCTGCTTTTTGCAGCCTTCCCCATCTCAGTAAACAGCAACTCCACCCTTCTGCTTGCTCAGGCTCCAAACCATGGACTCAACTTGGAATTCTCTTTTGCTCATACTTCATATCCAGTCAGCAAGTTACATAATCCAACCTTCAAAATATATTCAGCATCTGACCACTTCTCACAACTTCCAGTGCTACCACCTGGTCCAAACCAATATCATTTTGCCAGGACTATTGCAATAGTCAGCACATCTGCGTATTTCTACTCTTGCACCTCTTCAATCTATTCTCAGGACAACAACTTTTTAAAAATGTAAAATCTATTAAAATGTGCGTTAGGTATGTTACAACTTGACCTAAACTCTCCAATGGCTTCTCATCTTATGCAGAGTAAAAGCCAAAGCCTTCCCACGGTCCACAAGGGCCCTCAGGGCACAGCTCTCTTCATATCTTTGTATTCATATCCTGCCTCTTCCCTTCCCTCTGCTAGAGCCACTGACCTCATCGCCATTCCTCTCCAACCCCAAGGCTGGTACCAGTACCTAGAGGCCTCTATATTCCCTAACCCCTTTATTCTAGTTTATTTGTCTCCACAGTTCATATGTACTGTCTTGTTCTCTGTCTTCTTTTTATTATGTGTCTCCCCTCCTATAATTTAAGTCCCATGAAGGTAGGAAACTTTGTCTCTTGTTTATTGCTATATCCTCAGCACCTAAAATAGTGTCTAACACATAGGAAGCACATAATAAATACTTACTGAATAATTTAGTAAATGGTGAGTAACCTTATAGGTAGAGTGAATAATTGACATAGAATCAAAAATTTTTAAATAATCTAGATAGATTGGAATTATGCAGATCAAATTTTTATGGATGTTGTAAAGACCTAATTTAGATGAAAAAGATCAATTGCATAGGACAAGGAGGTATTTGTTCCCATGTAAAACAAACTAGCATATTTAACTGATCAAATATTCAACATCTGTTAACTTGGATGACATAAAAAATTAATGTTGACAGACTGCATTTAGAGTAGGGTGTAAGAGAAAGCTAATTAATGACACCTACATACAGGCCATATTTCTGTTCTTTGGGGAGAATAATAAAATCATACCTGAATATCTTCTAATCTTACTATGGGTCTAAATTATACTGAAATGAGATACCAATTTAATTGTCTTCCTGAAAATTAATTGTCCTTAGCTTCCTAAGAGCATCCAATCATTTTTTGGTAACTATACTCCTGTCTCTCCTTTTGAAGCATTACCAGTATACTTTAATCTTATTGATATTTTTTAATTGCAGATATAATGAATCTAGAGAAAAGTACATAAATATACAGCTTAACAAGTTATTGAAGACAAGTCTGGTGAATCTCCCGAATATACTTTTCATTTCCTGTGTCTACTCCTAGTCTTCCAGGCCTTTATTCAACTCTTTTCTCCTTTACGTTAGTGTGTGTTATCTTTCTTCATCAGGGTTTCCTCAAAGTTGATCCCATGTAGGGAATGAGATACATGCTCTTTTGAGGAGGGTTCGATACTTCTCCTTCTTTCCCTCAAAGCCTCTCTCCAGGGCCTTGAACATTGAAAGAGCTCAATAAATGTGTGTCAAATACAGGGACAAATGAAAGTGGAGTTGTAGTAATAGATGGTAAGGACACAGGGATATGTAAACCCCTGCATACCTCTCAAATAATGAAGTGGAATTATTGTAAGTGTTGAAATAGATAAGGACAGACTGTATGGTGATCAGCCCTCCCTTCCTTATTTTTTAATGCTTAATTTAAGAACAGAACATTGGATATTGAAATGTTAGACTTTATGAAGATGTAATCATTAAAATGAACAAGTTAATGAGGCAGAGAAAGAATGAGACAAGAACAAGGTTTTCACAGAATCTTTGCATCAATAGCCAAGCCACGATGGGAAATGCTCCTATTCCTCAGGAGACAAGGAACGCAATCAAGCGCCAAACCTTATTAAATGGCTGCAGTCTAATGGGATAATTAAGAGAAAAACATGGCTACTTCCTTTTTATTCTCCCCTTTCTGAATTGCCCATTTTGATTGCAATTTCACTTGTCTCTGTAGAAAAGGGAAACAAGCAGCCAGTCCTCAGCCACAGCAAGGGAACAACACCCTCAGCATCTCCATAGAGTACAACAGCTTTCTAATGCCTACATTGCACACTGCTTCAGATGCAGAGAAGAGGCAAAAAACTCAAAAGCACTCATTACTTTGCCACCTAAACTAATACTGGAATTTGGTGGATTCTATCCCAAAGGAGAAATAATGCAAAAAAACTTCATTGTATGTCCAGTCCCGAATTCCTTACGTTTGTAGAATGTTCTCTTCTGAAGACATCATGCCTGAAAAAGCACGGCTATGCACCTTTTGTGAATGCAAACTGTTGACAATCATAAAAAAGTAGTTCCTTGGCTGAAGATCTCAAAGTATTAGAAGATAGGAGAAAATATAGCCATGTCCTGAATTCTCCTAAGCAGAGGACCCCATCACCAAAAAAAAAAAAAAAAAAGATTTACAAATATCTTTAATGCCTGGGCTTCTGAGTGAAGTTTCAAGAAAAATCAAAAGATAGTACAATGAATAAAATGTAGGACAGGTAGCAAATATTTGAAACTACATAAATAAAAATATAGAATTTAACAAGAAAGAAGGGAAGGAAAGGAGAGAGGACTTTTTGGAGGCAGAATCGAGGTGACTTGGAAAGCACCAAAGGGAGAAGCCAGGAACTCGGAGTTTTCTCCTGATTATGCCACAGAGCACCAAGGGGAGGACTACAGCCGTGTGGCTGACAGGGTCTTGGTGCTCCGGCCGGGTGTCAGGCCTGTGCCTCTGAGGTGGGAGAGCCAAGTTCAGGACATTGGTCCACCAGAGACCTCCCAGCTCTGCATAATATCAAATGGCGAAAGCTGTCCCAGAGATCTCCATCTCAACACTAAGACCCAGGTCCACTCAACGACCAGCAAGCTACAGGGCTGGACACCCTATGCCAAACAGCTAGGAAGACAGGAACACAACCCCACCCATTAGCAGAGAGGCTGACTAAAATCATAATAAGGTCACAGACACCTCAAAACACACCACAGGATGTGGTCATGCCCACCAGAAAGACAAGATCCAGCCTTATCCACTAGAACACAGGCACTAGTCCCCTCTACCAGGAAGCCTACACAACCCCCTGAACCAACCCTAGCCACTGGGGGCAGACACCAAAATCAATGGGAACTAAACCCTGAAGCCTATGAAAAGGAGACCCCAAACACAGTAAGTTAAGCAAAATGAGAAGACAGAGAAACACACAGCAGATGAAGGAGCAATGCAAAAACCCACCAGACCAAACAAATGAAGAGGAAATAGGCAGTCTGCCTGAAAAAGAATACAGAGTAATGATAGTAAAGATGATCCAAAATTTTGGAAATAGAATGGAGAAAATACAAGAAACGTTTAACAAGGACCTAGAATAACTAAATAGCAAACAAACAATGATGAACAATACAATAAGTGAAATTTAAAATTCTCTAGAAGGAATCAATAGCAGAATAACTGAGGCAGAAGAATGGATAAGTGACCTGGAAGAGTAGATAGTGGAAATAACTACCACAGAGCAGAATAAAGAAAAAAGAATGAAAAGAATTGAGGACAGTCTCAGAGACCTCTGGGACAACATTAAACACACCAACATTCGAATTATAGGGGTCCCAGAAGAAAAAGAGAAAAAGAAAGGGACTGAGAAAATATTTGAAGAGAATATAGTTGAAAACTTCCCTAATATGGGAAAGGAAATGGTCAATCAAGTCCAGAAAGCACAGAGAGTCCCATACAGGATAAAGCCAAGGAGAAACACGCCAATACACATATTAATCAAACTACCAAAAATAAAATACAAAGAAAAAATATTAAAAGCAGCAAGGGAAAAACAACAAATAACATACAAAGGAATCCCCATAAGTTTAACAGCTGATCTTTCAGCAGAAATTCTGCAAGCCAGAAGGGAGTGGCAGGACATATTTAAAGTGATGAAAGGGAAAAACCTACAACCAAGATTACTCTACCCAGCAAGGATCTCACTCAGATTCGACAGAGAAATTAAAACTTTTGCAGATAAGCAAAAGCTAAGAGAATTCAGCACCACCAAACCAGCTTTACAACAAATGCTAAAGGAACTTCTATAGGCAGGAAACACAAGAGAAGGAAAAGACCTACAATAACAAACCCAAAACAATTAAGAAAATGGTAATAGGAACATAAATATCGATAACTACCTTAAATGTAAATGGATTAAATGCTCCAACCAAAAGACATAGACTAGCTGAATGGATACAAAAACAAGACCCATATATATGCTGTTTACAAGAGACCCACTTCACACCTAGGGACACATACAGACTGAAAGTGAGGGGATGGAAAAAGATATTCCATGAAAATGGAAATCAAAAGAAAGTTGGAGTAGCAATTCTCATATCAGAGAAAATAGACTTTAAAACAAAGACTTTACAAGAGACAAAGAAGGACACTACATAATGATCAAGGGATCAATCCAAGAAGAAGATATAACAATTGTAAATATTTATGCCTCCAACATAGGAGCACCTCAATACATAAGGCAAATGCTAACAGCCATAAAAGGGGAAATCGACAGTAACACAATCATAGTAGGGGACTTTACCACCCCACTTTCACCAATGGACAGATCATCCAAAATGAAAATAAACAAGGAAACACAAGCTTTAAATGATACATTAAGCAAGATGGACTTAATTGATATTTATAGGACACTCCATCAAAAAACAACAGGATACACTTTCTTCTCAAGTGCTCATGGAACATTCTCCAGGATAGATCATATCTTGGGTCACAAATCAAGCCTTGGTAAATATAAGAAAATTGAAATTTTATCAATTATCTTTTCCGACCACAACGCTATGAGACTAGATATTAATTACAGAAAAAAAATCTGTAAAAAATACAAAAACATGGAGACCAAGCAATACACTACTAAATAACCAAGAGATCACTGAAGAAGTCAAAGAAGAAATCAAAAAATACCTAGAAACAAATGACAATGAAAACACAATGACCCAAAACCTATGGGATGCAGCAAAAGCAGTTCTAAGAGGGAAGTTTATAGCAATACAATCCTACCTCAAGAAACAAGAAATATCTCAAATAAACAACCTAACCTTACACCTAAAGCAATTAGAGAAAGAACAAAAAAAACCCAAAGTTAGCAGAAGGAAAGAAATCATAAATGTCAGATCAGAAATAAATGAAAAAGAAAAGAAGGAAACAATAGCAAAGATCAATAAAACTAAAAGCTGGTTCTTCGAGAAGATAAACAAAATTGATAAACCATTAGCTAGACTCATCAAGAAAAAAAGGGAGAAGACTCAAATCAGTAGAATTAGAAATGAAAAAGGAGAAGTAACAACTGACACTGCAGAAATACAAAGGGTCATGAGAGGTTACTACAAGCAACTCTATGCCAATAAAATGGACAACCTGGAGGAAATGGACAAATTCTTAGAAAAGCACAACCTTCCAAGACTGAACCAGGAAGAAATAGAAAATATAAACAGACCAATTACAAGCACTGAAATTGAGACTGTGATTAAAAATCTTCCAACAAACAAAAGCCCAGGACCAGATGGCTTCACAGGCGAATTCTATCAAACATTTAGAGAAGAGCTAACACCTATCCTTCTCAAGCTCTTCCAAAATATAGCAGCGGGAGGAACACTCCCAAACTCATTCTACGAGGCCACCATTACCCTGATACCAAAACCAGACAAAGATGTCACAAAGAAAGAAAACTACAAGCCAATATCACTGATGAACATAGATGCAAAAATCCTCAAAAAAATTCTAGCAAACAGAATCCAACTGCATATTAAAAGGATCATACACCATGATCAAGTGGGGTTTATCCCAGGAATGCAAGGATTCTTCAATATTCGCAAATCAATCAATGTGATACATCATATTAACAAATTGAAGGATAAAAACCATATGATCATCTCAATAGATGCAGAAAAAGCTTGTGACAAAATTCAACACCCATTCATGATAAAAACCCTCCAGAAAGTAGGCATAGAGGGAACTTACCTCAACATAATAAAGGCCATATATGACAAACCCACAGCCAACATCATTCTCAATGGTGAAAAACTGAAACCATTTCCTCTAAGATCAGGAACAAGACAAGGTTGTCCACTCTCCCCACTATTATTCAACTTAGTTTTGGAAGTTTTAACCACAGCAACCAGATAAGAAAAAGAAATAAAAGGAATGCAAATCGGAAAAGAAGTAAAGCTGTCACTGGTTGCAGATGACATGATACTATACACAGAGAATCCTAAAGATGCTACCAGAAAACTACTAGAGCTAATCAATGAATTTGGTAAAGTAGCAGGATACAAAATTAATGCACAGAAATCTCTTGCATTCCTATACACCAATGATGAAAAATCTGAAAGGGAAATTAAGGAAACATTCCCATTTACCATTGCAACAAAAAGAATAAAATACCTAGGAATAAACCTACCTAAGGAGGCAAAAGACCTGTATGCAGAAAACTATAAGACACTGATGAAAGAAATTAAAGATGATACAAACAGATGGAGAGATATACCATGCTCTTGGATTGGAAGAATCAACATTGTGAAAATGACTATACTACCCAAAGCAATCTACAGATTCAGTGCAATCCCTGTCAAACTACCAATGGCATTTTTCGCAGAACTAGAAAAAAATTTTCACAATTTGTATGGAAACACAAAAGACCCCGAACAGCCAAAGCAATCTTGAGAAAGAAAAACGGAGCTGGAGGAATCAGGCTCCCAGACTTCAGGCTATACTACAAAGCTACAGTAATCAAGACTGCCAGTATGGTACTGGCACAAAAACAGAAATATAGATCAATGGAACAGGATAGAAAGCCCAGAGATAAACCCATGCACATATGGTCACCTTATTTTTGATAAAGGAGGCAAAAATATACAATGGAGAAAAGACAGCCCCTTCAATAAGTGGTGCTGGGAAAACTGGACAGCTACATGTAAAAGAATGATATCAGAACACTCCCTAACACCATACACAAAAATAAACTCAAAATGGATTAAAGACCTCAATGTAAGGTCAGAGACTATAAAACTCTTAGAGGAAAACATAGGCAGAACACTCTATGATGTAAATCACAGCAAGATCCTTTTTGACCCACCTCCTAGAGAAATGGAAATAAAAACAAAAATAAACAAATGGGACCTAATGAAATTAAAAGCTTTTGCACAGCAAAGGAAACCATAAACAAGACCAAAAGACAACCCTCAGAATGGGAGGAAATATTTGCTAATGAAGCATCTGACAAAGGATTAATCTCCAAAATAACAAGCAGCTCATGCAGCTCAATATCAAAACAACAAAAAACCCAATTGGAAAATGGGCAGAAGACCTAAATAGACATTTCTCCAAAGAAGATATACAGATTGCCAACAAACACGTGAAAGGATGCTCAACATCACTAATCATTATAGAAATGCAAATCAAAACTACAATGAGGTATCACCTCAGACCAGTCAGAATGGCCATGATCAAACAGTCTACAAACAATAAATGCTGGAGGGAGTATGGAGAAAAGGGAACCCTCTTGCACTGTTGGTGGGAATGTAAATTGATACAGCCACTATGGAGAACAATATGGAGGTTCCTTAAAAAACTAAAAACAGAACTACCATATGACCCCGCAATCCCACTACTGGGCATATACCCTGAGAAAACCATAATTCAAAAAGAATCATGTACCACAATGTTCATTGCAGCTCTATTTACAATAGCCAGGACATGGAAGCAACCTAAGTGTCCATCGACACATGAATGGATAAAGAAGATGTGGCACATATATACGTGGAATATTACTCAGCCATAAAAAGAAATGAAATTGAGTTACTTGTAGTGAGGTGGATGGACCTAGAGTCTATCATACAGAGTGAAGTAAGTCAGAAAGAGAAAAACAAATACCGTATGCTAACACATATATATGGATAAAAAAAAAAAAAAAGGTTCTGAAGAACTTAGGGGCAGGACAGGAATAAAGACGCAGATGTAGAGAATGGACTTGAGGGCACGGGGAGGGGGAAGGGTAAGCTGAGACGAAGTGAGAGAGTGGCATGGACATATATACACTACCAAATGTAAAATAGATAGCTAGTGGGAAGCAGCCACATAGCACAGGGAGATCAGCTCGGTGCTTTGTGACCACCTAGAGGTCTGGAGTAGGGAGGATGGGAGGGAGACGCAAGAGGGAGGAGATATGGCAATATATGTATATGTATAGCTGATTCACTTTGTTATAAAGCAGAAACTAACACACCATTGTAAAGCAATTATACTCCAATAAAGATGCTAAAAAAAAATAAAGGATGATTTTATGCAGAAAAAAATATATGAATGAATAAATTAAAATATAAGGATTTGTTATTATGCAATAATACCCCTAATAATTGTTTGGTGACTCAGAATTTCATCATCAAATTCATAAGATCAAGGCAAACCTTCCATTCTCATTTGCTTTTGGATTATTTGCACTTCCCTTCGTGTGGTTCCTTCTACTTTCTAAATTTCTCTACCAAAGGAATTTTAAAAGTGTATTAATCTTTTAAATATATTATTCATTTCTATCTAAGTGAAAGGGAAACAGAAACAGGGAGGACATCAAATTAAGAATAAAAAAGAGACACAGTCTGCAAAGGAGGATGCTGATTAATAAGAAAAATAAACTTAGATCTGATTACAAATTAGAGAGCAATCCAGATGTTCACTGATGTGAATTAGATGGTATCATTTATTTAGTAATTATGTTATGAGAGGTACTGAGTGTCAGATACTAGGAGCTGAAGATACCAGCTCACACTCAAGCTTGCATGTCAGAGCTCAGAGCTGGGGGATACACCATGGTGGTTGTATGTTTGATATTGTCATGTAACAAATCACCCCCAAACTTAGTGGCTTTAAACAGCTATCATACCCTCCCTCCTCAAGAGTCATCAGGATGGCTGGGTGGTTTTGCTAGGCATTGGCACTCGATCACGTCAGCTTCCTGTCATCAGGGTGGCTTTGCTGATTTTGCGTAGACTTTTTCTGGGACCTGATGGGACAACTGAGCTCGCTTGGCTCTGCTCCACGTGGCCTCTCATCTTCCAGCAGGCTAGCCTCTTCTTGTTGAGAACAAGAGATCCTCATGAGATGCTGAAGGAAGGGGAGCAATAGAGATAGCCAACGTGTCCGTGTCCTCTTGGGGCTAAGCTTAAAGCTGGCATTCTCTGCATTTTCTTCCACAATCTACTGGCAAAAACAGGTCAAAGGGACAGTCAAGTCAAATCAGAGGGTAGAGAGAGAGACTCCACCACATGAAGGGAGGGACTGCAAAATCACCTGGAAAAGAAGGTGCACAGAAGAAAGGGTGAAGAACTGGGGCCACACAATGGCTTTACCTGGGGACAGGAAAGAACATAAGGGAAGTGGTATTTGGCTTCAAACTACCTCAACTAAGAAAATGCAGTTTGCCAAGTGAGAAAGGTATAGGATGCAAAGCACATAGAGATCTTACCCACCATTCAGGCAACAATGTCTTCGGGATCATAGAGAGAAGTCATATCAGGTATCACCAACCTAGGTAAATAGCAGCCAGCACTGAGGCACCTGAGAAGGTAGGTAGTGCTAAGCTCTACCTTTAGAGTTATCTATGACGGGCAGGGAGCTGAGCCGACTGGTAGAGAGTGGAGGTGGCAGTTCTCAGTAAACTATGTTTTATTGCAGGAAAGTTTTGGCTTACTTGAAGGACTGTGGATACCTAGAGTTGACCTCTTCTAGAAAACCCCAGAATTTCAAAGCCACATTTTTATTTGACTCTAGTCAGTTCTTGCTTCCCACCTGATGAAATCCCCTTGGTTTCCTCCACTACATATAGAATGATCCGTTGTTGTGTTTTCAGCATAGGTACATCTGTCTGAGAGCAAATATTCAATAGCAAAAAGAAATGAGAGCCAGATTCATTCTCCTCCGATTACATTATGACTCAGGAGGACACCCACCAGTAGTTTTATTCATTATTGGATATTAAAATCAAAGGCCTTTAATATGCAGCAAGTGTTGTCCAAATTAAAGCCCATCTGTGCATCCTTGTAGAAGTTTTCGTAGCATAATGCACAGGCAATTTTAATAAACAAACCTATTATTTTTTCAGTCTGCCCCAAAGGACTGACTGAAACTTCAGCATTATCCTAATGCCTCTTGAAAGCTCTTTTCTCAGTCTAGATCTTTTAAAACTAGACCGGCTGACCATGGGCAATGCAGTCACCAGTTGTAAAGAGGCATCTACTGCTCTAAGGCAGCCCAGCATGTCTGTCCCCAAGACACAGACCCCTTTTCTCCCTCCTATCTGCCTCAACCACATTTCTAAGAGCTCCATCAGCTTTTATATTTTTCTGATCAAAACCTGAGTAAGGTACCAGTAACTCTGGCCTCAGAAATGCTGCCTTTTTAATCCATGTTTCCTTCTCTTGTCATAAATATTAGCGGAAGAAAATTTAGAAATGGGAAGCATAATCTGAATGGACTTCCAATGTGTGGTTCAGATTCTTAAAGAAACTTCAGGGGTAACAAAACTCTGCTGCTATAGCTGCACTTCAGTTGCTTTTTATTGTAAGATTTAGAGAGCTGTTCAATTCCTTCCTCTGTCCACTTACCAACTTTCTTCTAGTATCAAGTCCCATCTCAAATGCCAAAATAGTCTCTGACATTCTTTCATGGTTGAGGGGAGGAAGCAAGAGATCTTAATAGAATATGGGTTCCAGAAGAGTCAGACAAATCGGGGTTTGAGCTTTTGAGAAGTTATTTAAACTTCTCTAAGCCTTGTTTTCTTCATATTCAAATGAAATTTAAAATGGTATCTACTTCCTAAGATTGTTTTGAGAATTAAGGGAGGTAGGACATGTCCCATTTCACATTCAGCATTCAGTACACGTGAAAAAGTGCTATTATTACTGTAGAATAATAACTCACTCAGTCTTAAGATCTGTCTTAAAAATAAATAGAATGTGACACTACCTAGACTTACTATAGTTCTGACTATTAGCCAAATACTGTTACAAGCACTTTCAATATATTATCTCATCTAATACAAGTGGTTTCTACGTATTAACTCATTTAATACTCACAACAGTGCCACAAGTGACATACTTCTATTATTGTGTCTTACACATAAGGAAACTATGGCACAAGAAGTTATATGACTCAGCTGAGGTCACACGACTAGAAAGTTGCATATCAGGACTCTAACGCAGGCTGTCTGGTTCCAGAGGCTATACTTTCAACTATGATATTATGCGGCTTCTGGAGAGAAACTGTCCTTCGGGAAAGGAGGATGCTATAGTTATTATACATTTCTCCGGTGGTTACATAGCTCTAATTAGATGTATGGCTTGTTGACTGAGGTAGGTATTTCAAAATATTTTCCTTCCTCCTTTAGAATATAAATCCTCTGGGGCAGCAGCAATGCATATTGTTTTCCTTGTGCTATAGCATAATGTTCTGTAAGCCGCAGGTCCACAGCAGGTCTTATTGTCTGGCTTTCTCCGGCTTTCATTTTCCCAAAGGCCTTCTAGGAACTATAAGTGGGTCCCAGGGGGCTGAGAGTTAAAAGGGCCCCGAGGTTGGGTCCCTCCCACACCCTTGCAAAATTCTCATTAACAGTTCTCAGGCAGCTAAGCCCTTGTCCGTGTGAAAGGAATCCCAGCATCCTGGAGAACAGCACACATTTCTGGAAAACTATGAAATGATGGTGCCCACAGCTGCCAGCCTCCTGCTTGGTGGTGAGCCCAGCACTGCCCAGAGTTCCACTTGCCACGGCCTATGGGTTCCCTGGACCACGGCTCAGATGCCTGTGAAAGCTGACAGGTGAGAACCAACCCAAAGGGAAGCCAAAGAGAGCTCAAAGGAAATACTGAACAGTCTTTTTTGATCACCAGAATACTTTTCATTTGAAGATTTTTAGAAATGTTTTAAAATTAGACTTTGTAGGCAAAATGTTGCCCTTAATGGAAGATTAGGGACATTACAGGAGGCTACATAATGTACACTATTTTAATGGTTAAAAGGTTTAACATGAAAACAAATACCCTGCTATTTACTATCCCAATAACTCTACATAAAATAAAACTCATGACATAAAAGAAATTGAATGTATCAAATCTTTCCCAGTTTGGACTTTTCCCTATAACACATTGCATGTATGAAGTGGAATCTATTCAGCATTTGAGTTACATGCTGGTATTTAAAGCCTGTTTGGCTGTCCTGCTTAGCAGTCAGGGAAGGTGGGTTCAGATCCAAGCTCCACTTCTAAGTAGTTGTGTGACACTGCAAAAGTTATTTAGCTCTCTCTTAACCTCAGTGTTTTTCATCTGTAAAATGGGGATAGTGATATTTCTACCTCTTAGGATTATTTTGAGGATTAAATCCAAAATGACATACAAAGAACCTAGCACTTAGCAGTTACTCAATTAAAGCATATTACTATTGATATAAATATAGTCTGATATGTAGATTCTGGTCATTCACTAGAATCTAAACACCATGAAGACAGAGACTTCGTTCCATTCACTGATATACCAGCATGTAGAACAGTGCCAGGCACATATTAGGAGTTCAGAAACTGGTCAAGTGTTTGAAACAATTTGAGAAAATTTACAGCAGGTTTGTAGTGAAGACTGAATCCTATTCTATGTTAGCTGAAGAGGGGCAAAGCTTCCATGTGGAGTTGTATACTAGTACTACCTTAGAACTAATTTTAGTTCACATCACCTGTTAATCTTGTCTTTTGTCTCTTTTTCCTTTTCTTCCTCACTCTCTCTTTCTGGCTTTCCTTTGCATTTCTTATCGATCCAGTGTGTATAAACTATCAGCCCTTATCCTCCCATAGGGATGGTGATCCATTTTGTCTAGTTGACTCTCTTTACAGATGTTAATGTCACAAACCTCTGGGTTAAAGGGAAACTGACTCTCTTTCTATGTAGAAATTTTAGTTTAGTCAGTGGGAAAAGGCAGCTTTTCTCTTCCAGCTATGATCTTTGAGTCACAGGTATACCAGAGGAGAGTTTGAAATAGAATGTGGACATCTCAACAACGCAAACTTATTCTCCAAAAGGAATTGCATACCTCCCCCAGGAGCTGTAAGAGATGTTTTTACAGCTCAGTCTCAACTCACGGTTATGATACAAACATCAGCACATCTGATTTCTAAGAAACGAGAAAGAGAGAGAGAGATTGGTATCAATGTAGAAGTTTTATAAACCCAAAAGATTGAATTCGTGGGTATGTGGTCATATATTATTGAAAGTTAGCAATAATTCTACAAGAAGATCACACATCTGTTTGATTTAGGGAGGGTCTGGAGTAGTCCTCATGATCTGAACCTAAATCTGAGCCTGATTTCTTAATTAATGGAAGTGAATAGAATCTTCAAGTTAACTGGGCTTTCCTGGCTCCATGAAAGTCTCTTAATTCAGTGCTTCAGGACACCATCATATCCTTAGTCATATTCATTCATATGAATATTCATACTCATTCTTCACTCTAGGCTGGAACCTCAGGGGAAAGACCACCAAGAAGACCTGGTCTTTACCCTGAAGGTGATTACACTCTGATGTATCACAAGCCTAACATGCATTTGGTGATTAGAGAAGAGCTAAGTGAAAAGCACTGGACTCTAAGGGTGAAACAATCACACAGAGAGCTTTGTGGGCTAAGCAGTAGGAGAGTTTATGGACAAGACAACTTGAATCAGGACTTGATGGTGGCTAGGACTGAGAAAACAATGGGAAAGAGGGGACACAACTGCAGTAGTGGGAATACCACAAGGAAATAAGTCCCAGAACAGTGGGGGAGGCGGAGAGTGGTGGGAAACAAGACTGAAGGAGAGTTTCAACTTGAACACGATAGACACGGGGTTGAGGTCTTTTAGGGGTTTTTCAGCAAAGGAATAATATGTTAAAAGCATTCTTTATTCAACAAATAGCACCACTTTTGGCAAGAGATTTTGCCTGGTGCTGTGAGGGAAAGATGAGTGAGTCCAGCTCTTTGCTCTAGAAAGGTTTAGAATTCATCAGAACCTGACTAGGAAGTCTTTTGTTAGAATGATGGATTTGAATGGCTATATGTGTTTTTCTTTTTATTTTATACTGGAGTATAGTTGATTTACAATGTTATGTTAGTTTTAGGTGTACAGCAAAGTGATTCAGTTATACATATACATATATCTATTCTTTTTCAGATTCTTTTCCTATATAGGTTATTACAGAATATTGAGTAGAGTTCCCTGTGCTATACAGTAGGTCCTTGTTGGTCATCTATTTTATATATAGTAGTGTGTATTTGTTAATCCCAAACTCCTAAACATGTGTTTTAAAATGTCCATTTCAGCAAGGTTTGGAGGAAAGGTTATTATTAAGTTAAATGTAAACCCTCTTAAAGCCTTCATTAAAAATTCTTCTCTCTTGGTTCAAATCCACTTAAGACTCGATTGTAGCACTGATTGGCACAAAAATATCTGTGGTTCAGAAAAAGTCTCCAAAGACTGGCATTTAATTTTGTCCAGTATCAGAATTCATGATATGAATTCTGAGGGTAGATATAATTTCTGGACTTAGATCCTCTTAGCCTAATAGCTCTTTCTTTTTTTTAAAAAAGGAGTTCAAAATGCTCATTCCGATTCTGGCTATGACCTGCCAGGATCTCTTACCCAAAGCAGATACTAACATCTGTTGTTTTCACTTGGGATGCCTCACATTTTACAAGCCATATTAGTTGTCAAGATTGGACAAGTAACTCACCACGTTTATCTTTCTGCTAGCTTCCAAAGTTATGTGGCTGATATTAAAATGTCAGTTCCTTGACCTTTGGATCCACAGAGGAGCCTCAGAGGATATTCCCAGCATTTGAAAGCGAGCTGTGAAAACTTGGTACTGGAAAGAAACGTTACTTGCAGTTTAACAGTTTTGGGGGTTAGTGTGGTACTGTTTTAAAAAGTACTTTGTGTTCTTGGAGATTTAGTTGAACAAATTTAGAGCACAGTGTAAGTTAATGTAATTATTCCTTAGAATTACTGAATTTTTAGTGATAAGAGGTTTGAAAATAAGTTATTCTCCTTGTGATTATATATTATTGGACTCCTTAGGTATACATACTTGGGAAAGTGCCCTTAGAAGTGCTCTTTGATCTGCTGCAGAGAACCCTGTTTTCTCAAGAATGCCTAGGACTCTGGACAGTATTATTCTAGGAACATCTTTTTTTTTTTTTTAACATCTTTATTGGAGTATAATTGCTTTACAATGGTGTGTTAGTTTCTGCTTTATAACAATGTGAATCAGCTATACATATACATATATCCCCATATCCCCTCCCTCTTGCGTCTCCCTCCCTCCCACCCTCCCTATCCCACCCCTCTAGGTGGACACAAAGCACCGAGCTGATCTCCCTGTGCTATGCGGCTGCTTCCCACTAGCTATCTATTTTACATTTGGTAGTGTATATATGTCCATGCCACTCTTTCACTTTGTCACAGCTTACCCTTCCCCCTCCCCATGTCCTCAAGTCCATTCTCTAGTAGGTCTGTGTCTTTATTCCTGTCTTACCCCTAGGTTCTTCATGACTTTTTTTTTTTTTTCTTAGATTCCATATATATGTGTTAGCATAGGAAAACATTTTTACATCCCTCAAACTTGAACTAATTAAAATGAACACAGTTGTGGCTGGGTAAAAGGCAAATGAAATTTTAAATAGTGATTAACAAAATCTATATTCCAGGGTAAAAAATGAATATGGTCAAGGAAATGAGGCTTATCAAGTCTTTCCACTTGCCTCACAAATCTTCTATGAATTAATAATCACTGACATTTTTATTAAACAATGTCATTCTCAGCACAAGTCTCTGCTTTCTGTATTATGACCACCTTTATAAAGGCTTACCTCAAAGTGAGAGGAATTAAAAAGAAGTCTTCACAGTACTCTTCAAACAATTACCAGAGGAGCAGCAGAGGGAAATAAGGGCTCAACTTATTCTGCCCTGAAGAATTCTGTCAATTGACATAAAAGTAATATGAGTACATTGAGAAGAGAATATAAATGCCATATAATTACAGAGAACCCAAACTAGATGAATTATCAGGGAAGACTCCGAACTGGAGAAACAGGCTCTGTGACAGTCATTACCTTTTAAAAGTCTCTTATTAGATTAAGGTATCACAATTTGAGTTTTCTACGTCCACTAAGGCCCAGTAAAAAACCATGAAAATAGAACAATGTAAAACTTATTTGTGCATTAGTATAAAAGCAATTTGAATCAAAAGTATATCTCTGCTACATTTCATTTTCTAAGAAAGAATGATAAACTTGCATTTGAAGTTTGAAACTCTTTTAGCAATCAAGAGGAATTTTCTATGGTTAAAGATTCTTTATTAATCACAGTGAATTACACCTTCAACATTATCTTCAGTCTCTTTCTAAATTAGTTTAATCTACTTAGAGAGTCTTTTAGGATGTCAGTGATAAAGCAAATTCTTGAGACTAAAAACATAGGGTCTTCCTCCAATGACTTCACTTCTCCATGTATACATAAGAGATGTTCCATCTGGTACCCTTGGTTCCAAAAAGAGAAACTTGAACATCAAAGCAAGTAAAGCAATTGCCTGCTGATATATTATGAGTGGTAGTAATTATACAAGTAGTAATAGTAAAATGAGTGAATGATAAAAATTGAAGAGTCTCCCAGCACCTCTGATAGTGTTTAGGAAAATATTCATAATGTACAGTGCTTTGGGGCAAATTTATAGTTTTTTCTAAACTAGCGCCTATCAGTTTTTTTTTTATACTCAAAACACTCTTTGAGGTATGAAAGTCACATGCCATTCCATGCGTTTAACAGATTAATGCATTTAGGCCAAGAGAAATAAAATGACTTGCTTAAGATCATGGATTTAACAGCAATCAGGATGAGAATCCTGGTGTTCCTGGCTCTGAGTCAGAATTCTTTCCATAAAAACAGACAGGTGTTATGTCTATCATCTACCATCACAGCTATACCCACATCTTTATCTCCAAAGAGGAAGTGCTGGTGGCATTATGGAAGCATGTACCTCCATAAGCTTGTATAAATAAAAACCCATGTGCCCAGATCCCTTCTTTGAAGAAGCTTGGTGAGCATTGACTGTTTTCTCTTGTTTCTTTTCCCTGAGAACTGTGCCATGGGTCCACCTTTAATAGAGCTACACTCTCATGTGGAATGGATACAAATATTGGCAAACCATATATCTGATAAGGGGTTAATATCTAAAATATATAAGGAACTCAAACATCTCAATGGCAAATATCAACAATAAACGAACAACAACAAACACCTCATTAAAAAATGGGCTAAGGATCTGAATAGACAATTCTCAAAAGAAGACATACAAATGGCCAATAGGTATATGAAGATATGCTCAACAACACTCACTAATCATCAGGGGAATGCAAATCAAAACCACAATGAGATATCACCTCATACCTATTAGAATGGCTATTATCAAAAAGACAAAAGATAACAAGCATTGGTAAGGATGTGGAGAAAAGAAAATCTTTGTACATTGTTGGTGGGAATGCAAATTAGTACAGCCTTATTGAAAACAATATGGTGGTTCCTCAAGAAATTAAAAAGAAAACTACCATAAAATCTCACAATCCCGCTTCTGAGTATATATCCAAAGGAAATGAAATCAGGAACTTGAAGAGATATCTGCACTCCCATGTTCATTTCCTCATTATTCAAGATATGGAAACAACCTAAGCATCCATCAACAGATGAATGGATTAAAAAAGTGATATATATATGATATTCCATGTATACATGGAATGAAATATTATTCAACCTTAAAAAAGAAGGAAATCCTGGCATATGTGACAATATGGATGAATCTTGAAGACATTATGATAAGTGAAATAAGCCAGACACAGAAAGACAAATACCCCATGATCTCACTTATAAGTGAGATCTAAAAAAGTCAAGCTCATAAAAGCAGAGAGTAGAATGGCGGTTGCCAAGGGCTGTGGGTGGGAAAATGAGGAGATGTTGGTAAAAGAGTACAAAGGTTATTACGCAGGATGAATAAGTTCTGAAGATCTAATGTACAACTTGGTGACTATAGCTAATAATACCATATTGTACACTTGAAAGTTGCTAAGAGAGTTGAGCTTAAGTGTTTTTACCACACACACAAAAATTGTAACTATGTGAGGTGATAGATACATTAATTAGCTTGGTTGTTGTAATCATTTCATAATGTTCATGTATGTCAAAACATCATTTTGTACACCTTTTGTATACAATTTTTATTTGTCAAGTATACTCAATAAAGCCGGGGAGAAAAAAGAACAACTGCCTGCCTTCTGTTTCATTCTTTTGAGCATTTAGCAGAATATGTGCAAAAAATTTGCTGGAATCACCAAAGGTTCCACAGCAAATCAGAAAATCCTACAGATCATGTTAACAAGTTGGTATTTCTAACATCTGAAACCATGATTACTATCCTCCTGAGGATAATACAGGACTGATGCCCACAAAGATGAAGCTGATACAGGATAGACAAGTAAAAGTGGACAAATTATGTTAATATAAATATGTTTCATGAAAAAGACATCTATCAAAACAAGGGGACTGAGAAGTTTGCTTTCCGCTGAGTTTCTAACACCTTTATATTACAGAGTTAAACATGTATGCAAAGTGTTAGTGTTTAAGGTGGATCTCAGGTTATTGTGGCAAAATGCCCTCTTTTATTTGCTTGCAGATATATTAGGCATACAAACAAGAAAGATGTTATTTTGAGGCAAATAGGAAAATTTTAAGAACACTACAGATCATGTAAATTATGGTCAATTACCTGTTAATTATTTTTTCCAACACTCACAGTGCTAACAGCTGTACATTATATATGAACTGGGCACTCAATAAAGATGTGTGGGGTGGATGAGAAAGTGAATAAGCTCAGGGACTGTCCAGAAGAGTGATGTACTTAAAACAAACAGATCAAAATGGGGGAACCAAAGGGAATATATAGGGAATGATAGATATGATATGAAAAGGAGCACTGCAGCAGGGGAAGGACAGATATTTCGCATAAAGAAAAACCATTCACCTCGCAGCTGGTGTTGGGGGGGATTTTCCACCGGGGGAGCTTTTAAAATAATGGCATGGCCAAGGATTCCCCATGCCTAATTCAATGCCTGACATATACTAAATGCTTAATTGACTCCAAATCTCTAACAGTTAAAGCATAAGATGCTTAATAAATACTTGTTCAGTAAGTGAATTGCTCTTTAGTAGGTTGCATCACTGCCACATTGGTCCTAACTGCATTTTCAGAATTATACCATCTCCAGGAAGAAGGTAGCCTGTGCCTGACCCTTCAGCCATGCCGTGGTGAAACCTTTGAGAAGTTCAGGCATGGTGGGCTGGCCTGCACAATGTAGGATCTCTTCAATCATCATTCCCTCAGAAATTCGTTCGAAAGTAGCATTTGCTCCAAGCGACCTTCCCTTATCTAATCATTAAATGATCATAGTCGACCATTATTGAAAAATCACTCCATGTCAGCCCCTGGTCTACATATCCTGCACATTGAACATCAGGCTTCACCCTAGCCCTTGCAACCAGGATCCCAGACTCCCAGGTGATTCATATGTACATTGAAGTTTGAGGAGCACTGAATTAGTTCAAGTCTTCCAACAGCCCTATGAAGTGGAAAGGTTGTTACCTTTAATTTAAAGAGGAGGAAACAGAGGCATTGAGAAGTTGAGTTACATACACAAGGAGATATATATAGCTTGGAAGGGTCAGAGCCAAGATTCAGACCCAGTAAGGCTGGCATGGTACTGAAAATCTAAACCACAATACTATTTTTTTTTTTTTTTTTGTAATAGCACTGCCAACAGCAGGGATCCCAAATCTCTAACAGACAAAGTACAATAAAAGGAACCATTAAACCTTTGAACACTGGGACATTAAAGGAAACCTAACGGTTTCCACCAAGTAGCAGAAAGGACATAGACTTTGGAACCAGACAAATCTGGATTTTGCGCCTTATTACTTACCTGACCTTGTACTAGTCATTTATTTTATTAGTTTCCGTGTCTGTCAAATTGGGTTTTAATCTGCCAGATCGTTGTAAGAATTGAAGATAATATTCTCAATTTATCTTGAAAGGTATCTGAAACCAAGAATGCCCAGTAAGTGGTCATTCTAATGAGAGGGATCTGCAATTTTATGTTTGGTGTAAGTAGCTTGAAACAGTTATTTGAACTAGAATGCTTATAACACCCTGAGCAAATATCCAAACAAAACCTACACTTATTTTCCCTTTTAACTAAAAGAAAAACTATTTTTAAAATTTTCAGCAGCTTTGATAAAGATGTTAACAGTCATTTTGAAGGACAGGTTGCGTACAATAACAAGCTAGTCATTTTGCAGGAGTAGGTCAAGTACAACAAAGGACTGAAGGTTTCTACTGAATTCCCAGAGGAACTACTGAACTCTGGTCAAGAACTATAAGAACTCGGGTCACAAGATGGACCTGATCCTCAGGTCTTACCTTCTCTTCCTAGTAACCCTTGAACAAGGATGACTTACAGTTATAATATCGTAGCCAGATCTAGAATCATTCTAGGACATCACCAATATTGATTAGAATTTTAGAGAGGTAGAAAGCAGAGCAAACTTTTCCTTCTTTCCATTTTGGTCTCTGATTTCATCAGAAAAGATGTTAAATGTAGCCACTGAGCTTTGAATTTTCAAATTTTGGTTATAAACTATTTCTTTATTTGCTTATGGTGATTATAATTGAAACGGTAATGTAGGGTCCTAGCTCAGAGCATAGAGTCACCTCTTCTCTGTCGTATGTGGAGATTCATTGTCACGCTGGCTATTGGAGAAGGACAGAAAAACAAGCTCCTAGCGCCTAAGGGAAGGAATTCTTAGCCCTTAATTCACTTATCAAAGCCCAGGCAGAATGTTAAGGTAATTGGCCCAATCTAAAGCACATAATCTATTTTTCTTTATCTCCCAACTGATTCCCAGTACCATTAGGTTCTTATGTCAAGGTTTTCTGAGAAATAAAGCAATTATATTAATGTTGTCAATCACTGCTGCCAGGCTGATCAATAAAAATAATGTTAATCTTACTAATTAATTGCTAGCAATCACCTAACTAACTTGAAGAAACTATTAGTTGCACAAAACTGAATAAGGAAATGCTCTAAGTGATTTTTATAATGTGCTATTTGAAAAACAAAGGATTTCAATTCCTCTCTAAAATAGAATCTTTCAGCTCTAAGTGAAAAGCGGTAGCCTCTTCTATTTGGTTTTTGAGGAGAGTATATGTTTTTATTGCAATTATCATTCAAGGCTGCTGACAGTAAATAAAGCTGGAATGTTCACTACAGATGTGCTATTTGTGTAAAAGTTATCTGAATAATTTTGGTCTGACAGAGCCGGGCAAAGGCAACCCCTTCTCAGGTCCCATTATGGTTGCCTAGTCACCAGGGTCATCCTGATTTAGGGGGTTCTGGTTTAACAATAGCCAAAGGGGCTTCTTTGCTTGGGTTTTCTTGGAAACAAAGGAATCGTTTAAATATTCCTTTAAAAGGTTGGTTTATTGTATTGAGATTATTAAAAATTTAGTTTTGCTCTGTGTGCAGGTTAAAATGTCATGAACTTTTTTACCCAGGTTGAGGCACTACTTGGGAAGGCAACCTTGGTTTCTTGACTGAAATTGTTTATGTTGGGAGCTTATTTTTCTGGGACTGTAGGCAATCTGAAATTTACACAGTATCTCTAACATGGCAATTTTTTTTTTTAATTAAAAAAAAATCGTATGACGGGCTTCCCTGGTGGTGCAGTGGTTAAGAATCCGCCTGCCAATGCAGGGGACATGGGTTCGAGTCCTGTTCAGGGAGGATCCCATATGCCGCGGAGCAACTAAGCCTGTGTGCCACAACTGCTGAAGCCCGCATGCCTAGAGCCCGTGCTCCGCAACAAGAGAAGCCACCACAATGGGGAGCCCGCGCACGGCAACAAAGAGTAGCCCCCGCTCACCACAACTAGAGAAAGCCCACACGCAGCAACGAAGACCCAACACAGCTAAAAATAAAAATAAATAAAATAAATAAATTTATTTTTAAAAAAAATCATGTGAGGAGTGAGTTAAAATGCTGATTCCTGGGCTGGTCTACTAGAAGGTCTAGTTCAGTAGGTCAGGTATCAGAACAAAAATCTGCATTTGACTGTGGCCCATGCTCTGAGAATCGTGACTATGAATTTGAAGGGAGAGCCCAGCCCCTTCCAGACATTGAGCTCTCCGAACCTCAGCAAATCATAAACTCCGAGTGCTGGGCTCTTCTGAACACTCGACTCCAGGAGGCTGAGGATGGCAATGGGGGTTGGCAGTTCCTTCAGGAATTTGGGGAGTTGAGAAGGGATGGGAGTGGTGGTAGTAGCAATAACCATTTAAACATGGAGAATGCTTAAAGTTAGTGTTAAGTCGGTGACTGCTGGAATAGCAGGCCTCTGGCTTTTGTGGATTTAACATAGTTTCAACAGTTTGCAGGTGATTTCATGGGTGCCTCAAATATTCATTTGTAACATTGCAAAGACAGGAAATTGAATCCATGTTCTGGAAAGCTGGTGTAGACACAAGTCTTTTAGTTAGGAGGTAGGCAAGGCCCTCTAACCAACAACTCCATCTATTCTCACAAACTAAGGCTTCTAAAGTGATAAGAAAAATTTTGCTTTTCAGTATCTACCATAGGGCGGGTCTGACTCATTTTTATTTTAATTTGTTTTCACTTAATGTTTCTGAAACAAAAGCCAGTTCTTTGTGCAATGATTTACAATGTTGTGTTAATTCCTGCTGTACAGCAAAGTGATTCAGTCATACATATATATATATACGTTCTGTAAGTATTCTTATACTGTATTTACTATTTCTGTTTTTACGTCATGGTAATGGAGGAGCACAAAAGTGACAAGTGGCTGCTGAATTTTAATCCTCCTGAGAGCGAATCAGAATTAAAACGTGATGTTAAATCAGGGAAAAGATGGATTTCTCAAATGACTTTTAAATATGCCCTTTATGATGACAGTGATATTATTAACTGTCAGTGATAGAAGAGCAAAGTTTGAATAATTTTATTTTCTTTTTTTCTCCACAAATTAAAACAAGAGTACCCCACTGGTTCTTTTCTCAAATTAAAAATTATGAGGCTTTAAGTAGGCATTAGGGAGTAGACAGAAGAGAGTAATGCTGGCAAGGAAATTGTATTTATATGCCAATGATGAATGATACCTCCTGCCTTTTTCATTCTTATACCATGGGCAATGTTGTGGCCTAGTCTAGTTTTACCTGAGGATTCATTTAATATATATATTTGATTGCCTACTATGTGCAAGGAATTGAATTGAACTATCAAATTGAGACATTTATCTTTCCTCAGGGACTTTACAATAGGAGAGGAAGGCATGGATATAATTTATCATAATCTAGGGCAGAAGGCAGAGGTGGTATTAAAAATGCAAAACAACCAGTAGGACATAGCCAGGAGTCAATCAGAATGAACATTGTCCCAATCATATAGATGCCCGCAGTCAACAAGGGTTCCAACTGCAGAGGTGCATGCCAGGTGAATGCTTGTGCTAACAGAAGGTGACAGAGTTCTTAGGAGAGGGACAGACTGTGAATTCAGAAAATTCCCTTCTGGTTGAGGGTATCAGGGAGAAATATGGGGAGCTTTGAAGAATGGCTAGTATTTGATTAAAAATTAGATGTAGGAAACTGCTTGAGAAAAAAAAAGGCATGAATTCAGAAGAGTTCAGGGAATGCTCCAAGGCCAATTAAATGTTTCAGCTTCAGTTTTCTGAATGTGGGGGGGGGGGGAACACTGCAGATGGGCTATGGGGTAGAGAGCTTGGTCAGGAGCTGGGAGAAATCCTAGGAGCCTGAAGACCAAGCCAGCCCCCGGAGGAAGGCGAAGGACTTGTTTGGACTAGTGGAAGGGTGCAAAGCATGCCAGGCTTCACCTGGTCTTGTTCCTGCAGGCTTTTGGGTAACAGAAGAAAGAGAAAACCTGGCAGGAAGATTAAACTGTACAGTTTCTGACCCTCTAGGCAAGAATGGACAAACAAAATCACTGTATTGGAAAGAAAAAAAAAATCAGAAACGACACTGTTAAGTTGCTTGCGTGAGGCAGGCTCAGAGCTCAAATCAGAGATCTGACAGTTACGGCAAAAATGAAAATCACATTTGCTACATACTCAGGTTTGCGACGTGAAATTCATACCTATGATGCATTTAAAGCCTTTAGCTCTTACTAAAAGGTGGCGATTATCAGTAGCTGGCAAACCTGTAAATATCTTCAAGACGTCTAAATTAAATCTTCCGTTTGCCAGTTAAACTCTTTTTTCTTTATCTGTTTCCGCTGGAAATAGAAAACAGATCCTGTTCCATCCTCTGTGTCTTTAATGATTTTTGTTGTTCAGGGCAATTCCTTTCTTCCTCCTCCGGCTGCCTATTTGTCAAAACGTAATCCATTTCAGTTTCTCTACATTGGATGATCTTCAAACTTAACTATAGAAGTAAAAGCTGAAAGTATGCCAAGGCAATGTTGAAAAAAATGAGGATGGCATTTCAGAGATGTACTGTACTCACACAAGTATAGTGATTCCAGCCGCATTTACTAAAACAGAAAAATAAGTTTCAGGAGGCCATAGATGACTCTCATTTGGCATTTAGACCTCAGAGTCAGTCCTGACCCTTTTTATATTTATGAAGTTTCCATATGATTTTTTTATTGCCTTCTAGTCTGACTGGGTACTTACTTGAAACACCAACCTAAATGTTCACTTTCAGTTTGAACGGGTCATTGTGCTTTCCAAGCCTCTGAGTCCTTGGTAAATTCATAGGTGTTCCTTCTTTGGCAGCAGGAGTCTTGCAATTTGGGAAAGTTGTGTGAAAATTACAATTCAAATATTCCCGTGATGCGCAATGATTTTATTTTTAGTGTCTTCCGACATTATGAAGGAATCTGACCACTCTCACAGGATTTCTGGCTGGTAATTTCCAAGTCAGAGTGAGGAGGGATGTTCTTCCTTTTGTTTGGGGACAGAAAATATTTGTCTGATCTGTTGGCATCTTGACGTCAGAGCACTTCCTGAAACTTCTAAGAAATAGGGCAGTGCATGCGCACTCCGTCTCATAGATGGTAGGCATATGTAGCTGATGGAGCAGACCACAGGAATAAGTTACCTTTCACTTTCATATAATCTGAGGAACCCCAGAAATACACACATCTGGCCTTGGAAGCACTCAATGCAAGGGAAGGAATCTACGGGATTGACTTTATTCCTTGGGGAGCACCTTCCAACTGCAGTTTTGAGCCTCACAGTACTATCTCTTGAAATCAAGCTAGATGACCGCTGCTATTAATCATCTAAGCAAGAAAAGTCAACATTCTGTTTGTGTTTTGGATCTGTCATACTTCGTGGCTCATTTTTCTATGTTGAGGATTAATGGATTGGTTCCTGCAAATGAAAATATACTCTGATTCCTGCTAGACAGAAATTCTGCAGGCGGTGACATGGCTGAATGTAATAGTACCTGTTGTTGGGGATACTTTGTTTAAAAACCCCAGGGGAGAAATAAGAAAACAGAAGGTAACCAGCATTTAATAAGTTATGTTCATCGCCTTCATAGCCTTTCTTCCTTTCCTTAAATTCCCCTCTTAATTTCCAGAGCAAGCTACTTCTTCTTTTTGCTATCTGTTATTAAAAACACCCCTACGTGCGCCTGGCGCTTGAGCAGGGCCCTGGTTACTGAGCAGTGAACTGGTGTTTGAGTGCATCCTGAGGCCTGGTGCATAAACTAGAATAAATCTCTTTTTAAAAAGGTATTTCACTATGCTTTGCAAAAACATAGATTTTGTTGCATTTTCAACTTTCTTTAATTCATTAAGGGTGTAAAATTCCCTTTTAATTTGGTCATTTCTATTTCATCCAATCCTCCATATCCATGTAGCATATGCACCTTGACTATTCCTGGATAATTTTCAAAATATGGCTGAATGTATACCTGAAATTTCTATTCTTAAAGACTGCCTGGAGGAATTCAAACATATATTTTAACAAATGAATACTTATGAATTATTTAAATGACCAGTTTCAGCAATATTTAACTTATTTATTCAATACAGTTTTATAGTTTTAAATAACGTGTTATCTTGTTTTATAAACTCAGCAATCACTCAAGGGAATTTGGAAAAGAAAGAATGAAGAAATTATTTTGCATGTTGTCTCACATTCAGAGATAAACACTGTTAATATTTAAGGTTTTTTTTCAATGTTGGTGTATATTTATAACCTTTTTCACATACCAATATATTTGGAGCTTTTCTCCCATGTTATTAAATATTTCTAAATAAATATTTTATGACTTAACAGCATTTCATCAAACAAAAGCGCCTAATTCTAATTTTTTTGTTCTTGCTCATTTAGCTAGCTTTCGTTTTTTGCTATTATAATCACATTATGATGAATATTTTTATGCACATATATTTTTGTGCATATTTAATTATTTCTTTAGAAATTAGAAATAGAGAGTTCCTGAGGGTTAAATTCTTAAATTAAAAAATATTGACATTTAAAACAATATACATTGTCAAACTACCCTTCATAATTTTCCCTGCCAATTTAGTTTCTTCGAAAGTGACTCAAAATACTTTTTTTTTTAAAAGCAGAATATTTTTCCAGTGAAGGAAGGTTTTAACTTAAAGAAAAGGTGATAATAATTTCAGGGCCTGTACTAGGTGCTGGTGAAATAGAGAACCCTGTAAGGTCTTTTTCTAATTGCTGGCCCCTTAATAATTTCTCCTGATGTGGGTTGAATGGTTGTTCCCTGAAACAACCACCAAAGGTTTTGCTTTGTTCTGTTTTGTTTGTTTGTTTGTTTTATATTTCAGGGGAAGAATAATTCCTAGTACTTTTGGAAGACTTCTCTTATTATCAGTGTCTCAGGCCAATTAAATGTCATGGAACCTCTGATAGCCACGATTTCTGAAAGAAATGGAGTGGCACCTATGCGTTCAAGAATTTCTCTTCCAAGGCTCTCCTTTTTATCAGGTTCTGTTTAATTGTCCCCGGGTACTCCCAATGGCCTCCAAAACTATGGGAAGATCAAAATAAAAGCCCCAGTGACAGATTACAAGGGACTCTGCCTTATGCTTTCATCTATTGTCACACCCTGTCAACTTTTCATTAAATTTCTGCCAGAAGAAGTCCCATACAATTTTCACACATCCTTCTCCTGTCCCAGCCTTGACCATGACATGCTTCTTCCCTGGAACATCCTTTCTCAAACCAGAACCTCTATAAATCCAAAACTTGGCTTAAAACTTGGTAGCTTTACAAATCTTCTGAATGTACCACATTCATTTTAGTCCCTTCTTTAGGGTCTTTTGTTTAAAAATCACAGAGGCATGAAATTGATTTGATTAAATTCTTAGTCTATTGAAAAGTCCCTATTTTTGTTTTATTATATTATTTTTTTCTTCTGCCTTAGTTCCCCATACTCAATCCTATTCCTTGCTTCCTCTTTGGTACCCACTCTCTCTTTATTTAATGAATATCCTTTGACAGATATATGTGTACCTTTAAAAAAGATAAAGTGTTATTATATGGATGGGTTTACATCAACCGACGTTGTATATGAATTCCATACTGTTTATTGCTTTTTAAAATCAACATCAAGTTATTGAGATCTGCTCATGCTGCTATATTTAAATCTAATTAATTACTTCTGACTACTGCCTTGTATTCCATTGATGGCATATACCATATTTTAGTTATTCACACACCTCTTGTAAAGCTTTCCTAAAACACCTATTTTTACTATCATAAAAAATGCTGCCATTAATTTTTTGACACAGTTCCTTGCATACGTGAAATTTCCTTCACCGGTCACAGGGCTTCTTTCAGATTATGCTTAATAGTGGTAAATTGGTTCTGGATTTTGGAAACATCTTACAACCATTCAAAATGAAGTGATTGATCAAGCTCAAGAATATCATTTTCAATTTGATTTGCTTATATGGTTAAAGGGTTTTTGCTTGATGGTTATTTGTTTTTGCTACCTACTCTCAATTTCTATAGAAACAGTGTATAAAAGTATCGGCGAATATGGGCTTGCAAGTCAAAATGACTGTTTCAAATACTAGCTCCAATTCTATCTCAACATCTGCATTGGTTAAATAGGGATGAGAAAAAAACAGTGGTGAGTACTAACTTACCAATAGAGGTATTTTCAAGATAATATGAGTTAGTGGTACCTGGCACTGAATAAGCATTTACTATATAGCTGCTGGCATCATCATAATTATCATTAGCTAAATTATCCCATATTCCCTAATAGACTGGAACCTATGTGAGAAAGCTACTTCCTCAGTCTCACTTGTTTGATTATTTTCTTCAAGACTGTTACTGGCAGTCAGACCATCTTTCCTTATGAGACGATATAGTGAGCCTGGGGAAATAGCATTTTCTACATACTTTTCTTCTGTTCCTCCTTGGATTTTAAATCTTTCTTCATCATACACCTGTCAATCAGAAAATGAAATTACTTAGAGACACACATATTTATTCCATATACTTTAGAGGCAAACGAGTAATTACTTCTCTGTCTCCCAGACTTCAGGGTTTATCCTCAGCTCGCTGCCCCCAGCAATCCCACAAGCAGGTAAACACAGTAAATATTTCTGTGACACTTAGTAACCACCGAGTTCAATTAGTATGTGTTTAAAATGTGCAACAGAAACAGAAGAATCCTATCTTTAAATTTTTGTCAGCTCCTAAAGGAGTAAATTATAGCTTATATCCAATATACAGCTCACAGACCCTGGCATGCCACTAGGTAGTATTTTTAACCTTCAACAACAACAACAAAATGTCCTCAAATTGAGGCTATTGTGTCAGAATTAATGACTTAAATAAACATCTTATATTACCAAATTATAGGCAACACTAACTACCCCCACTAGTTTCTAGTTATCGGAAATAGAATCCTTTCGAGTATTTTCTACAAGTTGAAATTTGAACCTTCTCAATTGCCTGCTCTTTGTTGGCAGGCTTGCAGGGACAATTTAGAGCTAAAAGACCTATGAACATTAGATTTGGGTAAAAGGCTTGATGCTAGAGGGAGAGGAGATCTTTAAAATTACTCTTTTTTTTCCTATGGACATTTTCTCTAAATTTTCAAGATCAAAAACAGAAGAGAGGAGAAGACAGGAGAGCAGAGAGAAAACAGTTTGACAAAACCATGTTTGGCTGGGATTAGCATTATAATCTGAGGCGACACTCTCTAAATCATTCGTTCCGATGTTAAACCATTAGAATATGACGGCTGGCCCTCGTGTTCCTGTCAGTTCTATGCTGTAGAAGTTATCTTATAGATAAAGGTGGCCAAGGTGGCCCTAGACTCTGGATAGATTTCTGGAGGGGTTGTGGGAGCAGTCAGAGGTGTGGAGCGAAGTTGGAAGTAAGGTAACAACTGAGAAAATAAAAGCACTCTTCCAGCCTTTTGAGGTCCCCAGGTGGAGGGGCAAAGGTGTATGGATAAGAAGGTTGGAGCAAAAGATGGGTGCCTCTGACTTATTACAATCATCATTGTACATAGTAAATATTAACGATAACCATTTACCAACAGAGAAGAAAACTAATATGAAAGTTAGATACTGAGTTCATGTCACTGCACGCCAGAAATAAGGTAGCAGGTTCAGAATGTAATAACTTATCAACAGTGTTGGGGTCCCAGTAGTTTTGTGGAGTATTGGCAGTGATAAATGATTCAGGAGTAGTGCCATCAAAGTAAATAGCTTCCATTTCCATCACTGACTGTCCACAGACTTAGGTGGCTCTGTTAAAGAGAATGAAATGCACGGCACCATATATGGGGAGAATTAGGATAATTAGGAGTTTGCTTTATGACAGACGGTAAGAAAATACACTTTAACATGCAGGTTATGTTCAAACCAGCAAAAGGTTAGGGTCATGAGAATTTTCTTTTAGATAGTTGTCCTGATTTCAGAGAATGACATCATATCATTAAGTAAATTAAATCTAGCCCCTACGCAGTAGTACCTCAAACTACCTCCTTCCTAATACACACATTGGCTTTCTCTCTTCCGGATGATTACATCTGTTCCAGGAATAAGCACCAACATGTATAATGCTGTTTATTTGCTGCAAACCATTTAGCTCCTTAATAAAACTCATCCATATTCAATTCAGCCTATATGAGTCACACCTCACTGTTAGCCTATATGAGTCACACCTCACTGTTAGCCAGAATATTAATGTTTCAAGATATAATCCAATCTAGATCAGGAGGTACTATGAGGACAATTCACCAATTTACAGTTTCCTCTTTATTCTGTCTGGGTCTCTTCCACTGAGCATAACTGATTAGTCATGATGTTTTCTTTGTGGATACGAAATTGCTGAAATCAATCAATTGTAAGTATTCAAGTCTGATTAGCTGTATATAAAATCACGCTAATTCTGTAACGGGAACCAAATTAACAGTTTTTGGACATGTAGTTAGTATACTTAACATATAAGTTAGAACTGCATGTCCTGAGACTTTTTCAAGACCTTTTATCTTTGTAGAAAAAAGCAGGAAGGAAAAGAAGGAAAAAGAGGAAAGAGGGAGGAAGGCAGGAAGGGAGGCAGGCAGGAAGGAAAGAGTTGAGCTATCCTCATTTCTCACCAGCCAGGAGAAGGGGAGTTAAAATAAACATCAAGGGTCAAAAAGGCAGCCTGAGGTGTGGAATGATGTCGCAGATACATGACAAATATTTCCGATTTATCAGAAAAAGAAACTCATTAAAACTGCAACTGTGAAACTTCAGTCTATGTCCAAATCTAAGGACTGGTGTTGCACAGCTGGTACCAGTTAAAAGTAACAAGTTACTTCCCCTACTTCCTACCTGCCTGCGAAAGTACCTTGGTCTACAAGACTCCTAGCACAAGACTCAGAGTGGCAGCTGTGATGTGCTGTACCAAAGATGGGTCCTCCCTGCTCATATACATAAGCTTATGAAAGTAAGCCCAGCTGCAATATATGCAGTATGATTATTCTTTGTTTTCTAAGTCTTATATTCATAGTTATATGTGTGCACCGGCGCTGAATTCTTCCCTCCCTCCCTTTCTTCTTTCCCTCTCTCCTCAAATATTAATTGAATAGCCATTGTATTTCAGACAAAACCCTGTCCTCTGCAAGTACACAGTCTATGAAGGACAGAAACATGGGAACAAATAATTAAAAGCTGATGCAGTAGTAAAGTGAGCTATATGGACTAATAGATTGGGTGTATTTGCTGGTCTCCACATACTTTAGCCTATTTACAAGGCAGCTATAAGGTCACAATTCAAGCGCCTTAGAAATGGCTAATAGTGATAAGATACTAATGCCACACAGAAATGAAATAATGAAATTGTATTGCCATCACAACTCTTTCTGTATTCACCCTCTTCAACTGTTACTTTAACTCGTCTATGGTAGAATAAAGCAGGCTAAAATTATAAAAAGCATGTATCTTTATTACTAACACACCTTCAAAACTAAGATTAAATTGTGTTGGAATTGAAACTCGGGTCTTTGAGGGCTAGAATTTTGTATCAAGATTTTAGTGGTTCTTACAACTGTGCTATTAGTGAAGCAGATACATGACAAATATTTCTGATTTATCAGAAAAAGAGATCATTAGAACTGCAACTGTGTAGCTTCAAGGTCTATGACCAAATCTAAGCAGGAAAAAAAATGAGAGAACCCAATATTTCAGAACAGTTTGTAATGAAAAATCTGTACAAAAGTATTTACATAACCAGGAGAAGCCTCTAGAGAAAGGGAGAATTTGCAGGTAAATTAATGAAATGGATTCATAGAAAAAAGGCAGAATTCTGGGAGGCCCAAAGGTACACTTTACAATGAATAATTCCATCAGCATTATGTGTGCAAATTAGATCAATTAAAGTGAAAGATGCTCAGTCACATACTGGTCTAAGAGTTAGATGTTGGGGGAATAGAACTAAAACCAATTCTCCCTGAAACTGTGGAGAACATCCCAGGTGGAAAACAACAATTCCTGAAGGAAACAAAGTAAAAGTATTAGTTTCTTTCTTTCTTTTTTTTTTAAAGGTTAACACTTTTTTAAAAAAAATCATGCATGTTTTGCCTGGCTATTTATACATTTCTACCCTCCTTGAACGACAACAGTAACAACAAAAACAGAAGAAAAAGGCACAAACCTTTGCTCACGAACTCAAAAAGGCCAACCAAAAGTTGGTCCAAAGTTGACCCTAATTTCCTCAAAATTTAGAGATTTAATCTCCTTCTTTGTTAGATTTTTTACACACTCACTTAAATATTTCTTAACTAAAGAACTCCAAGAGAGAAATGGGGAAACTGAACATGTTATTTCAAGACAAAGCAAATGTGTGAAAGTCCAGTGCATATTATAGACAAGGTGAATTGGTTTGCTATCACTATTTATTATAACTGTTTATTATTGTTCAAGCGTCTATGGCAGCTAGATGATTCTTCAATTTCAGTTGGACTCACTCATGCGTATCTGGTCATCTGCAGGTTGGGTAAGCAGCTCTCCTGATCTAGGTAGGGCTCCCTCACAAAATCAAGCATCAACTAACTAGAAACTGGAGTGCCTCAGCTCTTCTCCACATGGTCCCTCATTGCCCAGTAGACTAGCCCGGGCTCGTTCTTTTTTTTTTTTTTTTAATAGATCTTTATTGGAGTATAATTACTTTACAATGTTGTGTTAGTTTCTGTTGTGCATGGAAGTGAATCAGCCATATGCATACTTATGTTCCCATATCCCCTCCCTTGTGAGCCTCCCTCCCATCTTCCCTATCCCACCTCTCTAGGTCATCGCGAAGCACCAAGCTGATCTTCCTGTGCTATGCTGCTGCTTCCCACTAGCTAACTGTTTTACATTCGGTAGTATATATATGTCGATGCTCCTCTCACTTCGCCCCAGCTTCCCCGCCCACCCCACGTCCTCAAGTCCATTCTCTATGTCTACATCTTTATTCCTGCCCTGCAACTAGGTTCATCAGTACCTTTTTTTTTTTTTTAAGATTCCATATATATGCGTTAGCATACGGTATTTGTTTTTCTCTTTCTGACTTACTTCACTCTGTATGACAGACTCTAGGTCCATCCACCTCACTACGAATAACTCAATTTCATTTCTTTTTATGGCTGAGTAATATTCCATTGTACGTATGTGCCACATCTTCTTTATCCATTCATCTGTTGATGGACATTTAGGTTGGTTCCATGTCCTGGCTATTGTAAATAGTGCTGTAGTGAACATTGTGGTACATGACTCTTTTTGAATTATGGTGTTCTCAGGGTATATGCCCAGTGGTGGGATTGCTGGGTCATATGGTAGTTCTATTTTTAGTTTTTTAAGGAACCTCCATACTGTTCTCCATAGGGGCTGTATCAATTTACATTCCCGCCAACAGTGCAAGAGGGTTCCCTTTTCTCCACACCCTCTCCAGCATTTATTGTTTCTAGATTTTTTGATAATGGCCATTCTGACTGGTGTGAGGTGATACCTCATTGTAGTTTTGATTTGCATTTCTCTATTAATTAGTGATGTTGAGCATCTTTTCATGTGCCTCTTGGCCATTTGTATGTCTTCCTTGGTGAAATGTCTATTTAAGTCTTCTGCCCATTTTTTAATTGGATTTTTGTTATTTTTGATATTGAGCTCCATGAGCTGTTAGTATATTTTGGAGACTAGTCCTTTGTCTGTTGTTTCATTTGCAAATCAGGCTCATTCTTAATAGTGGAGGCCAGGTTTTGAGAAAGTGGAGGTACATGAGATCTCTTGAGAATGTACGTTTGGAACTGGTACACTGTTGTTTCCCCCACATTCTATTGGCCAAACAAGTCAGAAGACAATCTCTTATTTGAGTAATGGGGAAATAGACTCTACCTCTTGGTGGGAGGAATTTCAAAGTCATATCTTAAAGAGTATGGATATAGGGAGACCGTTACTTGGGCCATCAGTGCACTCGGTCTCTCTCACAAGAGATAAGCAGTCTTCAGGGAAACAAGACTTTTATTGTAGACAAATTATCACAGACTAGCGACATCAAAACCATTGCCCTGGGCTTCCCTGGTGGCGCAGTGGTTGAGAATCTGCCTGCTAATGCAGGGGACACGGGTTCGAGCCCTGGTCTGGGAAGATCCCACATGCCGCCGAGCAACTGGGCCCGTGAGCCACAACTACTGAGCCTGCGCGTCTGGAGCCTGTGCTCCACAACAAGAGAGGCCGCGATAGTGAGAGGCCCGTGCACCGCGATGAAGAGTGGACCCCGCTCGCCGCAACTAGAGAAAGCCCTCGCACAGAAACGAAGACCCAACACAGCCAAAAATAAATAAATAAATTTATTAAAAAAAAAACCAAAAAAACATTGCCCCATGAAATGATAGAAACTGGGGAAAAAAAGGAAACAAAAGTTAACTTCAGATCATGGAACAACCTGCCATTCATCAACCTCTCCTTATAACTGATGTTGTAATTACCAGTGGCTTTGGGTGTTGTTGGCTTTATGTTATATTGCTAGCACAACGATAGATAACACAGGATAACATTTATTAAACAGCTGCTATATATACCAAGTATTAATGCTAGGCAGACTATCTACCTATCTAATCTTTTTTAACCTTCAAAAATGAGCCTATGGTGTACAACTTATTATAGAGGAAGAAGAACTTCTCCAAGAAACAAGAACTTCTCCAAGAAAGAACAAGAACAATAACTTCTCCAAGAAAACAACACTAGTAAATTAGAGGATTTGAATCTAGAGCCCAAACATGCTTTTTCTTTCTTTTTAAAAGTATGAATGTTTAACTACATAGGTAGACATTTACAGTGGACATCCTTATTATTTGCCTCTCTGGCATCTTCTCCCTCCTTTAGTAGCAGTTCCAAGATTTATTCGAGACTTTTAGTTTTCACGGTGTCAGTGCCCTACAGGTGCTGAGCTCTCAGCCAATCAGTGTATTGCTTTCTTCTGGCCACTATCATTTCTTTCTTCTGGTCCACACTTGGGCACCTAACTACTTAGTAATCTAATTGGAGCAATTCTCAGGCTCCTTCTAGGACCAGTGGCTCAACAAAGACAGGCTACCAGAGGTCTGCCACAGGTGCAGACAGTAAAGGGGTGCATAGTCTGTGGAGAATTTAAAAGCAATAGTAAAACTAAGTACGAGTCAGTTGTTTTTTATTATCACCATGTACTGGCAATTCTAAGAAATGTTAATGAGGAACTACTCCTCCCTATCAATTTGTCTGCTCTGACTGCCAGCCCCTTTCCCTAACTGGAACATCCTGGGTAGGATTACTATGATGAAGAAACTGGCTTCTTTCTCCAGATTCAAATAGGGAAACCAAGACCCCAGGAATTGCTGGCAATTTCCTCTTGTGAAAAATTTGGGCCTGAGCATGGAAACAGCCCAGGGGAATTAGAGCCAAACTGAGTCAAGCCACAGATGAAGTTACCTTGAACCTAGGTTTTTTCAGTTTACTTGAGTCAACAATGTCTTTCTCTCTCTTTTTTTTTTGGTATACATATATCCCCTCCCTCTTGGACCTCCCTCCCACCCTGCAATTTCTCTCTTTTTTAAAGACTCTGTGATTTGTTTCAGAAATCCAACGCGAGGAGAAAACATTCTGTTTTAAACCCAGAACATTAACATAAGGGTAGAAGTCTCTTTGACCACTATAATTAGTGTTTATTCTTTGGGCTTGACACATTTTTTCTGCAAAAGGGCCAGACAGTAAATATTTTGGCTTATGTTTTCTATTAATTAAATAGTAATTAACTAATGGAAAGTTTTAGGCTTATATTTACTGTCTCTATACCAACTATTCAACTCTGCCATTGTAGCCTGAAAGCATCAGGCTACATTTAAATTTAAAGTATCATTAAATTTCGCCATCAACAAAATTTAATCAAATGATTGTGACTGTATTCTAATAAAATTTTATGTACAATGAAATTTGAATTTCACATAATTTTCATGTGTTTGAAACTATTTTTCTTCTTCAGATTTTTCCTTCAAACATTTAAAATTTTAAAAACCATTCTTAGCCACAGACCTTACAAAACCAGACAAGCCAAAGTTTGGTGACCCCTTTCTCCCGACTATTTAAAATATTAATATGCACATATATGTATCCATGGAAAATAGTGTCCTTTGAGATTTTGAAATGTATAAATGATATTGATTTACATATACCTTTCTACAACATACTTTTATAACCCAGTAAAAGATTTTTAGAAATTTAACCATGCTCGGACTTCCCTGGTGGCGCAGTGGTTAAGAATCCACCTGCCAATGCAGGGGACACGGGTTCGAGCCCTGGTCCGGGAAGATCCCACATGCCGCGGAGCAACTGGGCCCATGAGCCACAACTACTGAGCCTGTGCTCTAGAGCCTGCGAGCCACAACTACTGAGCCTGCGTGCTGCAACTACTGAAGCCTGCGCGCCTAGAGCCCGTGCTCTGCAACAAGAGAAACCATGCACCGCAATGAGAAGCAATGAGAAGCCCACGCACCGCAATGACAGCAACGAAGACTGAACGCAGCCAAAAATAAATTAATTAATTAATTAAAAAAATTTAACCATGTTAGTCCAAATCCTCCTTTTTAACTGCTTCTTACTAATATAATATTGATAATTCTAAGAGATACTTAGGCTATTTCTACCTTTTTGTAACAAACACTTTTACTTATGTCACCTTTTTCCCAGGCATAGTACCTTTTCAGGGTAGGTGCCCAATTGTTCCTGGGAAATGTGTTATAAGCATTTGAAATTTTAAACTGTATGAGAGTATCGCATTCCTCACACCCTCATAAACATTTGATGTCATTAAACCTTTTAATATTTGACCATCTGATAGATGAATATGTTGTTTGAATTTTTATTTCCCTGAATGTTAGTGAGGATGAATACATTTTTACATCTGCGTTGACCATTTGTAGTTTCTATGAATTGACTGTTCCTTTCTTTTGCTAATTGTTATTGTACCGCATGTCCTTTCTTATTGGTTTGTAGAAATTCTTTGTATATTCTTGATGAAAACCCTTTATCATTACATTGCAAATATTTTCTCTTCATATGTCTTCATCGTTTTTTCTATTAGTGATGTATTTCATCAATGAGAAGTTCTAACATTTGATACAAACATCAATTTTTGGTGTCACAGGATCTTCCCCATTTCAAGGACATAAACTTAACCATTTTTTACTTTCTTCTATTATTTTTATTTTGTTGTCTTTTACATTAAGGTATTTAATCCATCCAGAATTTAATATTATAATTTCCATAAGGAAGAATATAATTATTTTTTTGAAATGATTAGACAGTTGCCTAGAAAGCATTTATTGAATAATCTGCCTTTTCTCCACTGATATAAAATGCTGCATCTATCATGTCTAATTTCCCAACTATGCATGGGCCATTCTCTGTATTATCTATTTAATTTCACTGATGTATTTGTTCCTTAGCCAATTTCACACAGTTTTAATTACTATACTTTATAAGATGTTTTAATGTCACACAGGGAAAATCCGCCTTTTGTTTTTAAATATTGTCTTGGCTACCATTTTGCATTTTCTCTTGTACCTGAATTTTAGAATTAAATTTTCAACTGCTGTGAAAATTTTTATTGGTATTTTATTTGGAATTAATTGAATTGATAAATTAATATGGTGACAATTGATAGTTATAAAATACTGAGTTTATGGATCCATAAATATATCTTTCTATGTATGAAATCATTTCTTATGTCCTTCAGTATCATTCTATATTTTTCCATGGATTTAGAAAAATTAACTGGTTATATTACTAGCTATTTTGTTGTTTGTGTGCCTATGAAAAATGACATCTTTTTTCTTATACTTTACAATGGGTTATGTAAGTCTCTAGACAAACTATCAATTTTTGTACATAAATGAGAGTGTCCTATAGTTTGCTGTAATTTGCTATCACTATTCATAGTATCATATTTGATTCCAGTGTTTTATGTGAATCATAAAATAAATTTAGTGGCTTTCCACATTTTCCTATGCTCTGAAACAGTTTGTATAAGCTGGGAATTCCATGTTCCTGAAGGTTTGGTAGACATCACCTGTAAAGGAATTAGGATTTAGTACCTTTTGAGGGTCAGGCATATTTTTATTTGTAAAAATTGCATTGATTGCAATATATTCAATGGATGATGGTTTAATCAGGTATTCTACTTATTCGTGGCAGTTTTTATAATTTAAATTTTATTAGCAAATTGTGCAATTCATTTCATATTTATTGGTATCATATTGCACATATGACCCTTACTTTTCAAACCTCTTCTTTTGTGTAGTTATAGCCTAGAATATTACTATTCTTCTAGTAGTTATTCCTAACTTTAAAACACATAATTTAATTTGTACTTTATAGTCAATATCAACATTTCACCAGCACCTATATCTAATATGCAAATGTAGATATCAATATATTAGCTATATCTGTATATGCCTAGATACCTATTTTGCTTTAAAGTTTACAGTTGTTTACTGCATGCCTACTCCATGTCAGGCACTTTACTAACCAATCCACAAAATCCCATTGCAAAGTGGGCATTCTTATTCCCATTTTACCAAAAAGGAACCTCAGAGAGCTTAAGTGAAATATTCAGGATCTCATAGCTAGAAACGTGGGCAACTGGGGCTTAAATGTAAATCAAAGCCTGTCCTATACCTAGCCCAAGCACTGTCCAGAAATCCAGTTTTGAATAGACTTTCATCTAGCTTCTGTCAAAAGTGAATTTAGGCCAAATGATACAATAATAGACAATGATGGCAAATTTAATCCCTGGTTGATCAACAGAATCAACTTAGAGGCTTTAAAATATACATAATTTTGTGAGTCCTATTCCAAGATCTACTGAATCAGAATTTCTAGGAATAAGACCAACACATATATGCTTGATATTTTATATTTTGAAACATTCCCCAGATAATTCTTATGGTCCAGGTTTGGGAAGTGCTCATCCAAGGTTTACATTAATGATTCATTCCACTAAACTAATATTCCTCAAAAATATGGTCTATTGAGCTGATGCCCACTAAATAATAATCTCTCAGTCAGAAGTTCTATAATTGTATCTTAAACAAGCTCCCTGGGTAATCTTGTGCACACTAAAGTTCAAAAACCATCACTATATGCTTACTGAGTTCTATCCTTAATATATCTTATTTTGGCTCCTTAGTATTTTCATAACTGACAAACTAATCTTGAGTTTTTGGCTTTGTGGAGGATCCAAAAACAATAACAAATAAAACAAAAAACAGGTATATGGAGAACACTTCAACATTCTTTGTGAAATTATCATCAGCAAAATTCCATTGATTGTGACTTGAGAACCAAGCTGAAAGCTCAAGATAACTTGAATGTTTCATTATATTAATTACACACGGGGTGGTTTCTGGTCAAATTATTGTTCCTTTTTCTTCATCAATCATTGACATTTTGGGCCAGACAGTGCTTTGTTGGAGGACGGGGAATAGCTGTCCTATGCATTGTAAGACATTTAGCAGATTCCTTGGCCTCTTCCCACTACACAGCAGTAGCAATCCACCTACACAGCTCACCCCCCCAGCCCCAACTGATAACTGAAAATGTCTTCAGACATTGCTAAATGTCCCCTGGAGGGCAAAATCACTCCCCAAATTGCCCACTGGATTGCTTATCTCTTCTCACTGACTTTATAGTTAAGACTCCTACATGAGTATTTGAATTATGAGCCACCTCAAGTCATTGTGGGAGTTGTGAATTATAAACACATTTGAAACAATGAATATTACAACTTTATTAAAAATCCATTCATAGATTAATATTCAGAAACTGATTGAGTCTTTATATAATTATTAACAGATTCCAAAATAATTTAACAGATACTTCACTTCAATATGACCTTTTGGAGACCTGTGAAATGACCTGCCATCCCGAGCTTGTCCTCTTGTCTAACAATTTAGCTAGCATTATCAACAATTCTTCAAAAATATGTCCTAAAAGAAGATATACAGATGGCCTACAGACACATGAAACAATGCTCAACATCATTAATCATTAGAGAAATGCAAATCAAAACTACAATGAGATATCATCTCACACCGGTCAGAATGGCCATCATCAAAAAATCTAGAAACAATAAATGCTGGAGAGGGTGTGGAGGAAAGGGAACACTCTTGCACTGTTGGTGGGAATGTAAATTGATACAGCCACTATGGAGAACAGTATGGAGGTTCCTTAAAAAACTACAAATAGAACTACCATACGACCCAGCAATCCCACTACTGGGCATATACCCTGAGAAAACCATAGGTCAAAAAGAGTCATGTACCAAAATGTTCATTGCAGCTCTATTTACAATAGCCAGGACATGGAAGCAACCTAAATGTCCATCGACAGATGAATGGATAAAGAAGATGTGGCACATATATACAATGGAATATTACTCAGCCATAAAAAGAAATGAAATGGAGGTATTTGTAATGAGGTGGATGGAGTTAGAGTCTGTCATACAGAGTGAAGTAAGTCAGAAAGAGAAAAACAAATACAGTATGCTAACACATATATACGGAATCTAAGGAAAAAAAAAAAAAAAAGGCCATGAAGAACCTAGTGGCAAGACGGGAATAAAGACACAGACCTACTAGAGAATGGACTTGAGGATATGGGGAGGGGGTGGGGTGAGATGTGACAGGGTAAGAGAGTGTCATGGACATATATACACTACCAAATGTAAAATAGATAGCTAGTGGGAAGCAGCCGCATAGCACAGGGATATCAGCTCGGTGCTTTGTGACCACCTAGAGGGGTGGGATGGGGAGGGTGGGAGGGAGGGAGATGCAAGAGGGAAGAGAAATGGGAACATATTGTATATGTATAACTGATTCACTTTGTTATAAAGCAGAAGCTAACACACCATTGTAAGGCAATTATACTTCAATAAAGATGTTTAAAAAAAAAAAATATGTCCTAGTTCTTTAGGGCATGCTAGCATGTGAAATCTATCCATGGACACTACAGCAGATAACAAATTATATAGACCTGGGCAAGTGAAGGGGAGATGAATGGAACCATTGAGTTAATATTAGTCCTTCGTCATGTTTGTCTTTTTATCCATTGTTCAGGAAAATGTCATAAGAAAGTTTGTCATAGCTCAGTGTTTGATGTTGGATCCAGATAAGTATTGGTCTAGAAGAATAAGTATTTATTTGTAATATTTGAGACCCAGCTAATCTTAGATTTCAGAGCTAGTTCTCATTAAAATCACTAGCATTTCTATTTACACTTTTTCCTATCTGTTGACATTTTGTAAATAAATATTTAGACACCAAGTGGCTGCATCTACAGGACTTCACATTTGGGGATAAAAAATGAAAAATATCATTATCTAGCCGTTTCCTAAGTTTGCATGTTTTGTTCTATGTTAATCATGCTAATTAAAATCAAACAGAGCAAATAAAAAGTAACAGGAGGCTCCACTTTCCTATACATTCATATAAAAGAAGGCATGAGAAACAGAGTAATTTAAGGATATCTTGTGCTTATGTAAATTAGGAAATATGTATTTTACTAAAATTCATTTCTTTTTTAATTTCTAAAAGATTTTGAACAGAGAAACACTGTTAATGTTACATTTAGGACTCTGGTATTCATTATAGCTAGACTGCTTTACATAATTAGAAGGCCACTGAAAATAAAAAGTAGTTTACTTTCATTCAATTAACACTAATTGAGCGTATCTATTATGCAGATGTTGTGCCAGGTGCCAGGGAAGACTAAGATGAATAATCATGGTCGCTGTCCTTGGGGAGCCCGTAGTCTGTGGGGGAGATTGTGACTAATGGTAGTAAGAAGTGGTTAACAGATACATGCTTGCCGTGTGGACACAGGCCATGGACTGAGGGGTCTGTATGCAGTTCTGGAGTGTGGCCGGAGGTCACAGTGCAGTGGGAGGATGTTATCGAAGATGGGCTGCAATGGCGGTCTGCAGATTCCACAGGAAAAAAAATGAAGAAAAAGTATCTTCCTCACAGTTACCTTCTGGAGTTACACAAAAGCTGGGTAGGTGCATTTTTTGCTGCTCTTTCATATAACAAAATAAATCAGTTTTTTTTTTTTTTTTAACTCGAGTCTGGCCAGTGGTGTATTAAGCAATAAAGATACTCCAAGTCAAAAATCCTTTATTTATTTGGTACTTTTGGTTTCAAATGTTAACTTCTTTCTCCTAGTCTAACTACATAACTTTCACTTGTGTTTTAAAGAACAAAGAAAGCTTGAAGTGATAAAACATGTGTATCATTAACTTCATTGATTTGGATAGATTCCATTTTATTGAAGGTCATGTCAATTATAGACTTGATGCTCTATGTTTTAACCAATTGAAGCCAACCCTGTCATTTTCCCCCTCATAATAGAAGGGTGGCTAAGGGTTTGAATCTACCTTTAGATAAGAGTATTTAATATAATACAACTCAAGCCGAAAGCATTGTCACACTAGCCTATTGGGGTGCTCAGGATATATCCAAGTGCGTTAAGTCAAGGGCATCAGCAGCAGAAATAGCCCTGGCTTCCCAGCTCCTTGTTCCTTCACTCACACGTCCTGCCTCTAGGTCAAGGTGTTCTGAATCTCCTGGTGTTTCTCCCCTTTCTCTTTGCCAAATTGTACTCTCAGAAAAGGATCTGATATTTATATCTTGGTATAAATTTAAGTCATTGTATTATCTCTCCCTTTGTTACTTGCTTCTGAATCTTACCTTTAATTATGTATACAATACATTTTAGATATTTGTGAGTAGGAAAAGGAGATCCAGTTGACATAAGGACATACTTAGTAAATACCTAATGGCTGATTGTTGGATTACTCATCAAATATTAGCTGCTTTGGGTCATAGGAAAGCAAAGCATGTAACTTTATATCTTCAAATAATGTTAGAGGTGGAAGAGACACCTACTTTAGCTTCTGCATTTTACAGATTACAGGACTAATGGCCAGCAAGTGAAGAACCAGGAACCTGGGGTAGCACAGCTGGAAACAGAGCTCTGATCTCCTGACCAAAATCCTCCCACTATGCAACATGCTATTTTCTGCAAAGCAGGAGACATAGTCCCCAGTGCAAAAGACTGAAGATAGATAGAGTTTATAACATATGACTCCTAGGCTGTGCCTTTTGATTCTTACATTATTGTCTCTGGTTATATTTTACCAGAACTCCAGCCCAGCCTTAGCCACTGAGACACTCTACAGCATTGTTATTGGTTAGTAATTTCAACTTTGACCTTTGCTTTCAGAGACACTAATCATCCTGATTATTATGTTCTGTCTATGTTTTATCACATATGCCTCTTTTTTGGTACTGTTGCGTGTACATGATGTTCCGTCATCACTGAGAGCTTTAAGCCTCATCTTCTTCATCAATTTTTATCAAAATATGTTTTACTTATATTTGTAAACCAAACGTTCCCTGGCCTTACTGGCCTACACCTACAAAATAAAATTACATTTCCTTTCATAACCATACTATGATGACTTAGAATGAGCATTCTATTCAACTGCAAGGAATCCAGTGTCTCACCTGGGGAGATTTACGTACTCTGCCAATACAGGCTGTCTTCTGGGGTCTCAGCCTTCTCTGGTCTCTACTCTGCCCCATGAGTTGCTACTTGCTCCACTGCAGGTCACCTCTTGATAGGCTGAGAGTGCAGTGTCTCTCAAGCTATCACCCCTTCTCCGTGCATCCTCAGTGGGGATGCTATTGCATCCACAGGGGTGAAAATTGGTTCTTGAGGCGTGAAAACATCTTTCTTATCTTACTCTTTAAATGTAGAAAGCACAGAAATGCATATAGTACATATACAGTCTACCTGTGGCATGAAACTTTCATGAGGAGGGAAGAAGTTAGGGGAAAAAAAGGGGGGGGGGGATTGCTTGACTTTTCATAGCCCAGCTGAGACCAACCTGCAGGTGTTTACAAGATTTACTTAACTAAAGATTTTGGGAGTGCCATCAGATGAACATCCTGGGAAAGTGCTAGATCTAGTCCTACTCAGAACACATCCTCCCTTAGGGTACCTCACAATGCACCTCTCCACCTAGGTCCTGGTCGACTTTTTTTCTCATCGGTGTTACTACCCTCTCTCCAGGAGAGTTCTGGACGTGTCTGTGATTTATATTTTACATTTCCCCTCCCAGTTTCATTCTCTGTCCTGGAGCTGCCGGTTTCCAGGGTGGTTGACCGTGGAAATTTCCACTCCCTCCAGAGTACTCATTACTCATAACGGGTCACCTTGCCTCACGGCCTCCAGAAGGAAAATCTTGTTGGAATATCCTAGTCTGCTACAGTACAGTTTTCAAGTCTGTGATATCTGGTCTTAAATTACTCTAAAATTATAACATCAACAATTTAATCTAGTTTGAGATTAGTCAAACCCAACCTAATACCCTTTCAATTTCCCTTTTGTCTGAAAAGAGATCATATTGCCAAGTCTTCTCAGACATCTCTGAGATCATTGTGCTCAAATTCCAGTACAAATAATTAGAAAAAGGTGAAGAAATTCTTTAACTATTTTGCCAAAGTATAATAGTTAGTTACTCTTGAAAAATCCATTATCACTTTGTCTTCCTTTAAATTCCACCACAAGAGTGACCCAACTGAGGTGTCAGTTGTTGGGTAGTTGATATATGGTTTTACTCTACTTCAGATTGAAGTGTATACCGATGATAAGTGAAAAGTTTCCAGCAGGTTACCAACTTATCCCTGTTTGTCTGGGACTTGATCTTAGCACTGAAAGTCCTGGGTCCCAGGAAACCACTCAGTCTTGGACAAACTAGTTTCCACCTTTTAGGTGACTATTTAGAGACCATTCTAGCAAAGGTGACTTAACATTGGCAGGTATTATCACGATTTCCTGTGGTGCGGTGCTGTTTGTTTTCTGGATGCTACATTCTTCCTTACTCTATTTCTCACCGTAAAAAGCAAAGCTATGCAGCAATATTACTTTTCCATATATAACAAGTTAAACATTTTATCTTATAATCAGTATGTGAACACATATCTTTTAGAAACTGGACATTGAGGCAGTCATTCGGTAACAGGCCTCTAATAGGAGAAGCTATTATTTTTGACAGCTGAAAGTGGTGAATCATTCTATTTGGTAATCACAGTTTGCTGGTTGTCATGAAAAAAACATTTTAAATATTGCATGATACTGCTTAGCCCTCTGCCCCTCCTTGTCAATGCCACTGCTGTGTCTCCTGAGAGACCCAATATGTTAGGGCATGCCCATTGAAAATTGAAGCTGTATAATCTATTACCATGCAAAATAGAAATCAGCTTCACGCTGTGGGTAGCATTGAAACAGCCTTGTTACATTTACAAAGATTGTTCTGATAAGAGCATCCCCAGTTGACCAACATATGGGCTCTGATAAGGCTATGTGTCTCTCATTTAATTTATAGTTGGAGCTTCCACCTTTGAGGTTTAACTAGCTTTTCAATGGGACATTTTGCACCTGTGCAGTGTTACTAATCCCAGAGACTATTTTCCTCTTTAACCTGTGGAATTATCGAGAGAGGCCAATTAAGGGGGGAAAAAAAGCAATTCAGGGAAATAGAAATATGCTGTATCCCAGAGGTTACGAGATGGAGCACATGAGGGAAGATGAATTCATCTTTGAATTTGCTACTATAATTTAAAAATAACGTCATCTGTATATATATATATATATATATATATATATATAAATTGGCACATATTGCAGGAAGTTTTCAATGAGTTTTACAATTCTCTGTTAATTCCTAATGTATATAATTCATATATTTTTGAAGTTCCTACTGTATAGATTAATGACAACAGACAACTCTTTCTTCTCTTCTTTCTTTGCCAGAAAGAACAGAGGTCAATATCGCATAACTTCCATATCAGCTGGAGGAAAGTAGAAGACGCCCTCATCTCTATTTTACAAATGGAGAGACCATCGCACAAAGACACTGTGAAATCCCCAGCAACCTCATAATTTGCCAGCATGCCTGAAATATGATCAAGTCAGGGCTCTTATATCCCTGTGAGCTTTCTGGCAGGAAAGTGGACCCACTTTTTCTCTTTACTTTGTCTTGTTCCAATAAACATAGTTCATTAAGTTTTCAAAAGATTGATTTTCTGATAGTTTTTTATGATAATGCTTAAGCACAGCCAGGAAGGAAATCAAAACATAAGGTATTAGAAGTTCTGTGCAACCTACATAGGGAAGAGATTGAATTTAAATACATAAACTGGAATAAGTGGAGAATTTTCACATTTCAAAGTTTCAGTTATAGCAGTGTTCCCCTCAGCTATGTTGAGATTGTGACCTTTTATATCTACTATTGTTCTGAAGTGCCTGAAAGGGAGTCACCCCATCTCTGTCCTGTTTCAATTGTAGTAGCAAGTTTTGGTGCTATGGAATTAAATCTGATCAATTATGGAAGATTTTATGTAATTTTTCTGCTTCTATTAGAAAGATTTAATAGTGCCCTAATTGCTTAATACGACTGCTCAGAATTTCATTTAGATAACATTATAGTAGATTATTGTAATATTTAATTATGAACAAGAGACTTGGCTTCGTTACAGGGAGTTCTGACAAAATACATAGGTTGAACCATATGATTCAGTTTCATTCAGTTCAGTCTCACAATTTCAGATCCTGAAATAATTGTGGCTATGCTATTTTAATAATCCAAGTCTGATGTAGGTTTTCCTCTCTTCATAAAGAGCTCAGTCAACAAATTAATAAGCTTTGCACTCAGAATTTTAGGCTAATAGAGAGTTGGGAAAACTAAGCAAGTTTTAAAGAGATCCAAACTTTTTGAAGTTTTGATATATGCCTATTATTTCTTTATTTCTTTTGCTGTTTCCTTTTGCTAAAAGAAGCATTCAAAGTACTGGCAAATGAATATTCATGTGCAATGAATATTCCTTAAAAATAAGTTTTATAGCAAAAGAAGTTTTATTTTGAGACTTTTATAATATTTTCCTTCCATAGAAACATCTTAATATATAGGGAAGCCTGGATTGGTTCATCCTTCAACTTAAGGTGATTATTTAAACTCTGTCTATTCCCAAAAGAATTTGAGTTGGCCCACAAAAATACGCACAATACAAAAGGATGATAAATAAATTAGGAAACTGAGAAGATAGGAAAATGAGAAATATTAATTTAAAAAACCTAAATACTTGGCAGGAAAACGGAACTCAGGGATTCCACCATTAGCTCTTTCATCCTTAGATCAGTGCATCTCAACCTTGTCTGTGTGTTCAGATCAACTGGGAAGCTTTTAAAAGAAGGTGAAAGATTTATACTATCTTAAGAGAAACCAGAGTATTAGGGAAACTTTTGAAAAACACAAATGTCTGCACCCCACCTCAGATCAGTTATGTAAGAATTTTGAGGGTGGGGTCTGGGCACTGCTACTTCCAGAAAATTATGTAGGTTATTCTAATATGCAACCAAAATTCAGAATCATTGCCCTCTGCCAAAAAAACAAAAACAAACAAATAACACCCCACAACGTGTTCTCTCCTTTTAAATGTAAAGAAAATTACGAGACTTTCACAGCAACCCATTCTGTCTCTTACATCATTTCATCAACTCATTTTATCTTCATAGTAATCCTATAAAATAAGATCTAGTTTTATGTCCTTTTTACAGATGAGATCAGACCAGTCAACTTGGTAAGGTCACTCAACAAGGATACAGGGAACGTGGATTCAACCTTAGACTGACATCACAAAAACCTATTTCCTTAACTTAATTCCTGTATCCCCACCCTAGAATCTTCTTCTATGCTGCTAGTAGTAAAAAAATATATGCTAATAAACCAAATGATAGGAATGCTGTCAGCAAAGGGCTTATTCTATTACTTTCCTTCTGTGACAATATGAAAAAACTCTGATAAAAAGCGCTGAACAAATTCAGTTACCAAGTGTACCGCACTCACGCCCAGAGGTAACTGGAAGAAGCTCCACCATGACCCAGTCTGCTCTCCCAGGGTATCTCTGCACATTTATTCCTTTTCCTAAGACTGCACATTTTTCTCTGTAAATGACTACTTGTCATTTACATTCATTGTGTTCTGATAAAGGGCTGTCATAGCTTTAAAGTAACCTTCAAAGAAACCATCCAAAATCAAACACTTATAGATCTCTGTCTCCCTACTCCTTATCTTGGAATGAATATCTGAGAAGGAAATCTTTTCACCACATATTTGTTGGGAAGGAAAATGGATTGCTTTTTCCATATGTGAGGCAGGATTTTTGATGAACTTTGAGATATTCTGGTATTTTATGCACCTGTCACTTTGTTCAGTCAAAGTAGTTTTGTTTCTTGACAACTTGTTCAGTAGTATCAAGAGGCCAGCGAGAAGTTGAGCTAAATTAGGTAAGAGATTCCTAAATGGTACTTGTATTGAGGAGCGGCTTTTTATAAACCCACTTCATAGTGGAGACCTTGGGAGTAAAGAGGTCCTAAACCTTTCCTGGTGTCCAATACTGTGTTCCTCTATCTTGATAAGGTGCATTTTAGAAAATTCTTGTAAGAGACAGAGACTGGATAGGTATATTCATTCTGACACATTCTTTATAGAAACATTAGTAGCTTCAACTGTCCTTTCGAGGTGGTGAGATTTGGGGCCAGTTTTTTTTTCCACTATGTATCATTATTCTCTAAGAGTCACATTTTCTAAAGAGCACATTTATAATTTACAGTAATTTATTAAAAAAATAATAAATAAGAAGCATGGAAATAGCTTTAGAGGACATCTGAAAAGAAACAAAAAACTAGAGAACAGTATCATGAAATATCGTTAAAGACAAATTAAAATGGCACAAAACATTTTGTCAACTATAGGCAATGCCTCTGGGAGTCTTGGCATGGGGAGGGGGACAACTAGGTGGGTCCTCGGTCTGCCATGGAAGAAACTGCTGGACAAGTCAGTGCCTGGGCAGAGCCGACGCTGAGTTCTTCAAGAAGCAAGGAAACTGAACACACAGCTCTGGACCCCTTTAATCTAGGATCTTCCTTCTCAGGGGAATGACATACCCTGAAGGAATTAAATGAGGCTGGCCTTGCAGCTCTGCCAGGCACAAAAGAAAGTGTGGAGGGAGGTTAGGGATTCTGCTTCTTCCCCATCTTTCCACTCCCAACCCCAGAAATTTTTTAAAAAAATAATAATGAAATATCTTTATCAGCTTGTGTTTTCCCTGATTAGAGAAAAGAGAATCTTGGAGGCCGGATTTGGAAGCCGGGTCAGAGACGCATTGCTGGGTAAACACTGCTCTCTGCGTCTTCATCAGGGGTCTATTGACAAGCTGGTCTGGTTGTGCTCTGCAGCACCACAGGGCATTTGCACCCAGTTGTGCTGACTGGGGAGCGGTGCAATGGCAGCTTCTGACAGATAGCTTGGTTGTTTTGTTATAAGGAGTTTCATTTTCCAAGGATGAATTATGAAGACTTTTTTTTTTCTCTCTCTCTTTTTGTTGTTTTAGGGCTGTCTTATCTGAAAATGTGTTCATTAAGTTATCACGCATTGCCTTGTTTCTAGCCCTACACATTTAATACAGGCAAATTACTCCTTAGAAGACAGCTTCCCATACCTGGAATAGCACCTGGAGTAATACAACCAAGAGAGCGGTCCTGAAGGGTCGGGCATGAGAGGTGGACTTGGTGAAAGAAAGAATAAAGAAATGATCAGATCAGGCTCAAAGGTAGGCAGGATTCCTGTGGTAGCCCTTGGTTGGGTCCATTTCTCTTTCTGTTTTGCCTCCTAATCAGACCTGTTGTTATTTACCCACTGACCTCTGTTTCTCCATGACACTCTCCCAGCTGGCCTTCCTACTAAATCTCTTTGCTGGCTGAACATCGGCCTTCCCCAGCTAAGAGCCAGCCAGAAAAATACTACCTCTATCTCAATAGGCCGGAGTGTGGCACTCTAGGAATGGAAGCAACAGCTATGGCTCCTGCACTGGGTCAGTCGGGTATTCAGTTCAAACAAATGACCACTTAGCAGGCAGCTACTGTGTTCAGTGGCCCTGGGATAGTACAGAAAGAGATGCAAAAATTAAAATATAGTCTCTGTCCTTGGGTAGTTTGGGACCTGCTTTGGGGATAAAGCAATTGTTTTCAAGAACAGTAACAATAGTAAACACATCAAGAGAGATGTGGCACTGTGTTATGAAAGGAGGATATTCAGAGAATTTCCTCGCTGCTCTCCCTCCCCCCGCACGCAGTGAGCTCCTAACAACACGAGGTGTTAGGACTTCATGCCCTGTGTACCCCAGTGACTGCCTCATGCAAGTCTGGCACACAGTGTTTGTAAGCCATTATTTTGGAGAAGAGATATGCAGTGGTGTAAATCTGTAAGGGCTTACTAGGCAGGAGAAGTGCTGCTGGAGAGTTAGGGATGAAGGTTGGAAGAGCATTCTGGTTGAAAAAAAATCAAACAAACAGGTGCAACAGTCCAGAGACATATAATCCCTGCCCAACTTCCGGTGCTCACTGACTCCCACTTCAGCCAGGAATTTTGAGGAGGGATTTCCACACAGGTATTTGGAAATAAGACTTACCTGGTAAAAATAGCTTAGTTGGTCTCCCAACTCTGACATCACTTAGGAATCCTCATCTGCTTGCTTCCTTCCCTTCCTCCCGTTCTTTCATTCCTAACCTTTCCACTGTTCTTTGGTGCCCTATTTCCCTTTTCCCTTGCCCTGTGCTCCCCACGCCATCCTCATCCCTGCAGAGGAACGGGAGAGGGCACAGGTGCATTATTAGGTCACCAAGCTCATCAGAGATTTCCCACACAGCTAAGTGCTTTGGAGTTGGTCTTTTGTATGGCTTGGCTCTCCTGACGCCCTCTACTATTCATCTCTTTTCTGTGCTTGGCAATAACAGAAGCTCTGAGAGTTGGTGTGGCTGCAGCATGACATAAAAAAAGTCCATTTTCCACATTGTATTTTGCCTCTGCAAGATTTAAACCTCTCCTCTCCTCACCACCTCATCCCCTAAAAATCTGCATCAAGTTCATGTGCATCTTCAACTCTCTCCTCTTCAACTCCCCCGAATGGAACTTTTCACAGTGTTTTGGCTCCCCAGGAGGTCTGATGGTCTAGTGTATGGCCTTGGTTTTATAATAAAAGGCTGGTAAAATATCTTTTTTTTTTTACTTCCACCTTCTCTACTGGATTGTTCAGTTTTGGCTTTCCTATCTTCCCTTGTATCTTAGTAAGGTTTCCTTCCAGACATTTCTTCAAATGACTTGACAACAGCCCTGCTGTCTTCTAAGAACCTAACATCACTTTGGCTGCTTTAGAAAAATGTGTCTGTTTTTCCATCTCATTAAGAAGCATCTGCAATCTCTCTGAAAACACATGAAAGGGATATACTGAGGGCATGCCAGAATCTGAAAGTCCCGTTGAAATTAAAGCCCATTAGTGTTTTTTATGACATCAAAGAGTTACCCATGCATTTAAAAAATGTACTATTTTGTTTTGGATATGGGTAGGATAGGATGTAAAAGCAAACATATTTGCTTCTTAGTTTATAATCATAGGAATCAAAGAAAAGAAGAGGAAAAAGAGAAAAGGGAAGAAGAGAAAAGACAGAACGGACTCTTTTCATCTCAGGTTACTTTCTGAAATGACAAAATGATGATCTTTCACAATTCTCCGAGCTGTGTTCGTGTTGCCACCGTTCCACTGCTCTCAGGGGTGACTTGCCCAGGACAGGGTCCCTTTCAGCCTCTCTGGCTACTAAGCTGAGGCAGACATAGCCACAAGGTGTCACTATTGCTAAAATAGCTCTCCACCTACAGATTCCGATGTGATTATACATATATAACTTAGCTTTCATTTTGTTTTTCAGCAGGGTCTTTGGGAGAGGCACTTTCGGATTGGCAGTATCAGTTGCCTCCTTCACTTCAAACACACTGTGACCCTGCGTGAGGCTTGGATTCCTAATCTGGAAATTGGATAGAAGAAAACAATTCCTGTTTTTCAGGATAGTTATCAGCTTTAAATTAAAAAACCTTGGTGTAGCTGAGTTTCGCAGGCAGCACTGAGTAAGCTCTCAACACAGGTTAGCTCCCTTAACTCAGAAAGTGAGGACTGGGGTTGGGAGGTAGGAGTGGGTGAGAGAGTGGTAAATTTTTGAGCCTGCCTGCCTTCCCTCCTTCCCTCCTTCCTCTCGCTTGATTTTACAGCTGCAAAAAAATATCATCTAGTACAGAGTTCTGGCTATTGTTAATAGCTGTGCCATTAAAAAAAAATGTTTGGGAAAAGCTAAATACTATAGCTTCCTTCGACAGAGTCAAAGTATTAAAGTCCTACTAAAGTGTCTAAGGAGTCCTGTTATAAAGAAACCTATGTAATCAGATTATTTTGTTGAATCCAAAGTTCTCCAAGTTTCTTTGAGCCAAGACATATTTTTTTTTGTTTGTTTATTATCGTCCAGATTGGGAAACTTTAGTCTGGTTTAACTTCTTTGTCATGTAGATGAGAAAACAGAAACCCAGAGAGTAACGTTTGGTTCATAAAACACATGTCTTGGAAGTGGCAGAGTTGGTTTGGAACCACCGCGGTGTTAGAGTTGGTTTGTACCAGCTCACAAGAAGCAGTTGTGCTCATCTCTTTCCAATCCTGTGTTTAGTGATAACCAGCTTTGTTTGCCTGACGTGCAGCAAGCCAAAGGCTGAGATGCAGAACTTTACAGCCGAGGAAGAGTTTATTCACAAGGCAGCCAAGCGAGGAGATGGGAAAACAAGTCTTAGATCTGCCTCCCCAAAGGCCAGGCTGTTGAGGTATTTATGGGATAAGCAGGTGGTCTTAGGCTGGGGGAAAGTGATTGGAAGCAGGGGAAAAGGTGAGGAAATCCGTGTTCTGCGCAGGTGCATCTGGGTCACATGCTTCTGCGTATTCAATGTGGAGGCGCTTAGCGTGACCTGAGGGTCGGGTTTCCAGCCCTCTGACGTCTAAAGGCCCTTCATCGGACAGCTGCACAGGCCCAGTTTTAGGGTCAGTGGTCCCAACCAACCCCCAGCCAGCCTGCACTGGGCAGAGGTGGACTCCAGTTTCCTATAAAAAATCTGGGCGGCGTGAAGCTGGGAAGGTATGCAATTAAAGAGAAGAAAAGAATGAAAGAAAGAAAAAAAAACCTGAAACAATCAATGAAGGCAGTTTACAATCAAAGGGTTTACAAGCACAGAGGTTCTCTTATCTGTTATTCTGTAAGACAAGTTCAAGAATTTCTATTAGTTATCAGCTCCTGATAACTCCATGGGGCATGGTTTCAAGGTTGAAAGCTTGAAATCCACCTCAGTGGGAATATCTACACCACAGAAATTGTCGAACACCACAAATTGGTTTTTTTTCTCCAGAGAAAAGGTTTACCAGCACACCACTGTTAGAACCCAACCCCGCATTTCATTGATGTTTTCAGCCTCTAAGGTACTTCAAAGCATTTGTTTTGGGAGAGGAATGACTAAAACTCAGAATATTAGTACCACTGAAGGTGCGTGCATGACACATATTGATGTCATTAGGGGGAGAAGCAGAATATATCCCTCATGCTAAGAGGTATTTCAGTTTCCATCTGGGTTCTAACCTGGCAGGGCACAGGCAGTCAAATTTCAAGATAGAGGAAGATTATTTGCTAACTGGCCAGTATCTCTTCCACCCCAACTCTGACTCTTGGGGTAGCTTCAGGGGCCAGAACAAATTCAATAACTCCATCTACCCCACTGCTGGCCCACGATGGCTTATTTTATAGGTTCATGGGATGCTAAAAAGTCTCTCTCACTAATATATAACAATAATGAGGAGGTTGACAGCCATCACTGGAGTACTTTTTCCATGCCTTGCATTCAAAACTTCTCACACCCAGTCCTAGTCTCACAGAGGAGAAAACTGAAACGCAACCAACTTTAATAACGTGTCCATGGTCACACAACTAATACTTGTCTGCCAGACTATAAATAGCATGATTTTCCCTCAAGCCACTTCAGGCATCCTCAGGTATAGTGGAAGAGGAGTGGAAATGAGGGGCCTGGCGGGGGCACTCCTCAATAAGAAAATGCCCCAGAAACAAGGAAGAAAGCACCCGATGGGGGAGGCATCTGCCTGCTCTGTTTAAAACTCACACTTTGGGCTTCCCTGGTGGCGCAGTGGTTGGGAATCTGCCTGCCAATGCAGGGGACACGGGTTTGAGCCCTGGTCTGGGAAGATCCCACATGCCGCGGAGCAACTAGGCCCGTGAGCCACAATTACTGAGCCTGCGCGTCTGGAGCCTGGGCTCCGCAACGGGAGAGGCCGCGATAGTGAGAGGCCCGCGCGCCGCGATGAAGAGTGGCCCCCGCTTGCCACAACTAGAGAAAGCCCTCGCACAGAAATGAAGACCCAACACAGCCAAAAGTAAATAAATAAATACATTAATTAATTAATTTAAAAAAAAACAAAAAACTTAAAAAAAAAAAAAACCTCACACTTTCCTTAGACAGGAGGGCGGAAGTGGAATTGTTCCATGCCCGATGGGGGGATATTAGGTAAATACATTGGGAAACAGAGAGATTGCCGTAGTTGATTGCCGGCTTCTGAGCAGAGAAAATATGGAAGTTAAAGTAGCTTTTACAAATAATAGCTTGGGTGTTAAACCAGAATGACAAGCTGCTTCATGCTTTTGGGAAATGGCTTCAAATCATTCATCAGTCGTTTCAGTCACAACAACATTAGCATCAGCAGAGACTGAAGTTTGAAGTGAGACGGCAGCTGAAAGCAGGAGAAGCACAGAGCCACGTGGCTTCTGGCCGGGGCCCTGGGCTGTGGGATTCCTGGGCGCCGTGGAGGGGGGCGATGCCATGGAAGCGCAGAGCCCAGGCATGAGAGAGTTGGGGCCACTGGTCTGTCCTCTGCACGTGCCTCCAGCCCCACTCCTAGCAGCTGTGGGTGCCGAGAACCCGGCCTTGCAATAAGAGAGGTCGCTCCAGCTCCACAGTGATTTGCTCAATCCGGCTTTTTTGTTTGGGGAATGAAGCGCTGGAGCCACCTCTTCATTCAGGCTGGGACATTCACTTTGTGCTCTCTCTGGTCTACTGGTTGAGCTTCACACAGATTTTTCTTCCTGGGGGGGTCTATCTATTTTGTTGATACATTTGAATTTGATACCACCAAATTTGAGCCAGAAATCACTTCCTATACCACTACTTACGGCCCAAATCAGATAAGTACCACTCTCTACAATAGACTAGGGATCTGTCAGTCATGGTCAAGCATCCCAAATCAAGCCCTCATTATCTGAGTTTGGCCGAATTGGCTCCCTTTTTAAGCGTGGAGCATGCCGTTGTTACATACTACTGGGTTGCCTGCCTCTAAAATGTCCTGTGCGGAGCATCTCATAACCTGGAGTGGAAAAGGCGGAAGTGTAACCTATCATGACCACAACTCCCTTCCAAGGAGGGGTCTGAGTGGAGCTTTCAGGTGGTTGCTTATATAGGTAACCATGCTCTGCAGCACATGGTCCTGGATTATTCTTCCACTGCAGCTGTAGGACACAGCTTGATGTAAGGACTGGCTGAGAAGGAAAAACGCTCAGAGCGCGGCTCCAGGGTCCTTCCAGCATGACAGCTGCAGGGGGCTTGTGGCTTAGCACTAGATTGTTTTCCCAGTGTACAGGCTTCCCACCGAGGAGAGCCGATGGAAAGTTCAGCTCATCCACTCGATAAGAGTAATCTGCACACACCCCTGAATTGGGAGCTAAAGCAGTTTAAGAGTGAAAAAGCATGAAAATTTAGACTCTGATAGGATCAGAAGTTTAAATTAAAAAAATAATAATAATAGAATATTAAATGGAACAGCAAGATCTACTATCCGTCGGTGCTATGAAGTGGAACTGATGATGAAACTTTTGCTGCCTACCATTTTATTTTAGACCCTAAACAGCACAACAGATTCCAAAATTAATTATAAAAAGGGAGGGCAACTACATCACAGTCTTTGTGTGCTTATCGCCATCCACCACAGCAGCCCATTAGTACTGCTTTATCAGAGGATGTTAGAATGCAGACACATCAACAAAGCTCATTTATTAATGCCATGGACAAAATTAGATCATCAGAGCTTATTCCTAAATTTTTGGATCAAAGCTGAATATTAATAAGTAAATAGACAATTCAAAACAAAACGGTGCGTACGCTACAGAAAACTCTCTTCTCCCTGTCCCCCTCCCCAATAGAATATTCTCCATCTTCGAACCTATAAAGTTTGCTCTATTTGCCTAGGTCACTTATACCCGGGGGACCGTCTGCATTTCCTTGGTTATGGGAAGGGGATGCTTTCCAGTGAGACAACCAGTGTTCAACTCTGTGTGATTTCTCATATTTCTCTTCTACTGTCTTACATTATACCCTGTTTCCAACAGAATTGGTCTTCTCACCATTCAATAAATATAATATATTTTTCTGTCTCGGTGTGTCCACCCGTGCCATTGTTTCCACCTAGAATGCCCCTTTCTTTCAGTTTTAACTCTCAAGTCCTACTCATCTTTCAAAACTCAGCTAAAAATCACCTAACCTGGCCCTGAGAACAGGATATGATCTTGTCCACCTGCAGTCATCTGAAAAGATTATTTTCAAGTTTTTGTGTGTGTAAGAATCATATGTAGAGCATATTAAAAATGTAGATTCCCAGGCCTTACTCCCAATGATTCTGATTAAGCAGATCTGGGATAGGGCTCCATAATCTTCATTTAAAAAAATATCACCAGTTAATTCTTTTTTTTTTTTTAATATTGCCAATTTTGGTGATTTGTTTATTAAAGAAATTAACATATCACAGGCAGAGTGAAATGAAGTTGGTCACCTCAAGTGTTTCAGTGAAACACACACACACACACACAACACACCACAACACCATAAGACAATGTCCCACAGTAACCGCCTAGAAACATTTAAAATACAGACTCCTTTTAATTTCCTAAACATTACACAGCTGTCTACGGCATTCCGAGAAAACAGACTTCAAATATATTGTTCTTACTGAGACCAGGAAAAATTGCCAAGAAAGCATCAGATAAGTTCAAATTACAATTATTATTATTGCCATAAATCAAAGGGTTTATTTAAGAGAGCTAAGGTTTCCTCATCGGAACTTTGAAGTCAGAGTAACCCATTTATTTATTTATTTATTTACTAGTATATAGAAATTAAATATATTCAATTTTATTGAGATATAATTGACATATAACACTATAGAGTTTAAGGTGTAGAACATAGTGATTTGATATATGTATGCATTGCAAAATTACCACAATAAGTTTAGTTAATATCCATTACCTCACATAGTTACAATTTTTTTCCTTGTGTTGTTAGATTGTTTAAATATATTGACCCTGTATCCTATGGCTTTTTATTTTATTTTATTTATTTTTTTATACAGCAGGTTCTTATTAGTTACCTATTTTATACATATTGGTGTATATATATCAATCCCAATCTCCCAATTTATCATCACCAGTTAATTCTGATGCACTAAGTTTGTGGACCATTCCTGCTATAGACTGAATGTTTATGTCCCTCACTCCCAATTCATAGATTGAAACCTAATCTCCATTGTGATGGTCTCAGGAGGCTTTGGGATGAGGTCCTGAGAGTCGATTCCTCATGAATGGGATTAGTGACCTCATGAAAGAGGCTCCAGCCAAACGTCATTTTTGAGGCAGTTCTCTTTTATTCTCATTATAAAAATATAAAGCCTTGGTCCCTATCTTTAGGATTGGAAGAAAATTTGTCAGTTTTGAGGGCATTGTTTGTATTCATTGCTCATGGTTGTGACTTGATGCCAGCTAATTCACCAATACCTTCAGAAGCAGCTGGGGAGTCTAGATGTATGGTCTGAATTGTCTGACAAGCAACCATTGTCTCAGTTCCTCCACCGATGGAAAAAATTATGGTTTTTCATTAAGCATACACCTAGCTAAACTTAGTGAGCTATTGCTTTGCAGAGAAGCCTGGACCCTATTTTACTTAATTTGCTTTGTATTAAAATTGTTCAATTAATCCTGGGAAGAAAAATAAGGTGTTCCTCTAATGTTTATATGAAAGCCATTTTTCTAAATGAGTTCCTGTATGAACATACATAGCATTTTATCAAAAGTAATAGTCTTGGCCTGAAAAAAAATCAAAGCACTATATATTAATTATCCAAAGCAGTGGCTTTATTTATGACCTCTTCAACACAGCCTTCACCTCAGTAGTCTCAACCCCAGAAGCTGTGAAGAAAATAAAAAAGGAACTGAATGTAGGTTTTCAACTGGAACGATGGTTAATTACTTCTGTTCTGCACTATTTGTGCTGTATGGTCAGTAACATGCTAATGAGTTTCAATTAAGTTACCTCTGCAAAACTAAGTGACCTTTGCAAAATCCTGCCAAGAAACAGAAATTGTGTCATATAAGGTGGGATGTTGGATGAATATTGTCTTGTTATCAGTGACCATATATGCTTGACCCCTTGACTTTTCCATTATCTGTGATTCAGAATCACTGATGTGTGTTATGGGGTTAAGGTCATGATTACAAGTGGCTGAGAAGGAAGTAAAAGAATTAATAGGGGAAACAACTGTAACTCTAACACGTTATGGGAAACCTGAAAGATGTTCTGTGGACTGTTGCCCCCTAAGCCTTGTCAGCAGAGTGCTGAGGTGGGAAGGTGACTGGCCTGAAAGAAGGCGCTGGAATTAGGACATTTGTCAGTGTGTTCTTCATGGAACACTAATCCCTTAGAAAATAAGAGAGGAAAAAAATTTTTCCATGGCCAAAGAATTTGGGAAACATTATATACTCTATCTTCCCATGCCACCTTGGAGATTTATACAACTAAAGATTCTGAAATTCCCGCAATTAAACAAAGACCAAAAAAGTAATTAAATTTGTTAACCAATACCTCCTGATATTTTCCTGAACTAAACCGTTATTTTGAGAACCATCTGTGGAAGTGATGTCCTGGTGTCTGGGAACATGAGTTTGGGGAGTGTTCCCTTGACTTCCAGAACTGATAAGAAAGAGTAGCTCACTGTGCCTGAACTATTTATACAAACCATGTGGTTTAGGAGGAACACCTGCTTTCCTTCTGAGAGTGTGGGATTTAGGGATGTGCTAGGCAGAGGGTACCTATGTTACCAGCCTCCAGTAAAAACCTTGGACATTGAGTATCTAAAGAATCGCTCTGGTTGGTAACATTTCACACGTGCTGTGACAAAGCGTTGCTGGCGGAAATTAGGCGCATCTGCGGGATTCACTGGGCGAGGAAGCTTGTGCCTGGTATTCCCTTTGTTGAGTGTGATTTGTATCATTTCACACTAACACCGCTGAGCTGTGTGAGTCTGCCTAGCAAATTATTGAACCCGAGGGTGATCTTGGGCTCCCCCAAACACATGTGGTGAGCAGGAAAGACATATCTCTGCCCTCACAGAAGTTACCATCTAATGATGTAGGTGATAAACCAGTACTTATAAAAATGATCATTTATAAACCTACGATTAAGAGAAATAATTTTTATAAAAAGGAAAAGTGCAAGTTTCTGTGAGACAAGTAACAGCAAACTGAATGCGGATTGGGAATATCAGAAAAGGCTGTGCTGAGGAAGTGAGAATTAAGCTGAGTCCTGAAGGATGGACAGGAGTTACTCAAGATGAAAGGAAGGGGATGAACAATTTGGACAGAGGTAACAATGACTGCAAAGACTCTGAGACTGTTGATGATGGCCCTCCTAATGAGCAACAAGTCAGTATTTGAAACTGGTTTCCAGGCTCTCTGTTAAATGTTCTTTCTATGGCACTTCTGTGCAATACTACTCAATACCAATAGTGTCCAAAAGGTCCATCTTAACTTCCTCACCCCCCTGATCTTGCTATTGCATTGTGTGTATATCAGAAGGAAGTCTGGTCATGCTGAGGATATTTACAGGTTGAGACTGACCCCAGAGTCAACAGATCTGGCTTCTTTTATACATACCTTATTGGCGAGCAATTGCACCCCTAGGTATATACTCAACAGAAGCGGTGCACATATATACACCAAAGTAGATGTCCAATGATGTCCATAGCAGACAAAAACCATAAATGACACAAATGTTTTCTATAAAAGTATGGATAAACTAATTATAGTGTATTTATATAGTGGAATATTACACAGCCGTGAATTTGAAGAAACTATTGATACATGCAGCAAGATGGATGAATCTCAAAAAACACAATGATGATCAAAAGAAACCAGACATAAAAAAGAACATTTATATTGATTTATATCAAATTTTAAAACTATAAAACAAATCAATGGTGATAGAAGTGAAGATATTGTTTACCTTGAAGTGTAGTGACTGGGAGTAGCATAAGTAGCACTGGGTGCTATTAATATTCTATTTCTTGATCTCGGTAGTGAATATATGAATGTGTTCAGTGTATGAAGACTTACTGTACTGTACACTTAAAGTCTGCATACTTTTCTACAGATACGTTTTAGCTCAAAAAAAGTTTACAACAAAAAATCTGAGTTCTTGCCTTGTTATTAACAAGCCCTTTTACTTTGGACAAATCACAGACTCATCAAGCCTCAAATTTCTCATCTCTAAAATGAATGAAGGGCTTCCCTGGCGGCACAGTGGTTAAGAATCTGCCTGCCAATGCAGGCGGCACGGGTTCGAGCCCTGGTCCGGGAAGATCCCACATGCCGTGGAGCAACTAAGCCCGTGCGCAGCAACAAAGACCCAACGCAGCCAAAAAAAAAAAAGAAAGAAAGACGTGTAAAAGATCTCTTGTGATTTGATCTTTTTTACAGAATTTTGTCTTCCAGGAACCTCTCAACCCTTCATTTTAGAACAGATCTCAGTCTCCCACCCCAGATCCTCAATCTTTGTCCAGGATTACAAGAGACTTTTGTCTAAAAACGTGCCTGCATGCAAGTATAGTTGAAAAGGTACAGGAACAGAGGTGATGGGGGGCTGAGGCAGAGGCTGAAACCTTAGGAAGCCTTAGAAAGGACAGAAGTTGTTACAGGACAGTTTACAGTGGGTAGACCAAGGAATCACAGTGCTTGGATTTTGATAAGAAAACAAAGATGAGACCTTTTCAGTCCTGCATAAGAGAATGAGGGCATTGGTTACTCGGATCTGCACACAAGGTGATTAAGAAAGAGGAGATATAATCAGCTTCCTGCTTCCATATTCCGGGCCCAGCCAGCATCAGCAGAGCCTTGCACTCATCCATTTCATGTAAAGAGGGTTGACGCAAAAGACCATAACAAGCGTGGTAGCTGCCCTCAGAGGGGTTCTAACTTAACACCTCAAGCCTTCACAGAGACGTAAGCTTGCCTAGAAAGGCAACAAAGGTGAGGGCAGGCAGGGTGGGTTGGGAATGAGGGCTGAGGGGTGGAGCCCAGGTGAAGGAAGTGGGAGAAATCGCTGCATAGGAGAACGCTCTCCATACATAGGCTGGTCACAACTCGTCCAGGAACAAACTTAAGAAACTTTGTGTATCTAACTTTGTGTCTCTTTTCCTCTCCATTCTGCTATCACTTCCCTGGAGCCTTTTGTCTCGTCTGTAAAAGAAAGGCACAGAAATGGATAATCTCCGAGGTCCTTGCCAGCTCTGACAGCCTATGACTAATCCTTCCGTGTGAATGCAGTGCTTTACAGTGGATGTAATACCACATTGCCTTCGGGGAGAAAACTAGGCTGAGTGTAGAATTATGAATTTGACCTTTGAAATTTAAACTGTTTTGATTGTATTTTTACTGTTTTCCTAAGGGAGCCATTCACGTTGCTTTTGTATTTGAAAACTAAACATAGTTCTTAAAGGGGATTGGTGAAAATGACGATTATCCATCATTCAACACTGGGGTCTGTCTCAAGGGCTGGTTAGAGGCATGTGGCTATTTGAAGTGGAGGAAATGAAGCAGGAGAGGAAGTTTATTATGCCAAATACAGTGCCCACTAGAAATCCTAGGAAACCCACCCAGCCTCTGGAGCTCAATGGGATTTTGAAACACTTGCTGTTTGAAATAATTCACTCTTGCCTAAAGGTATAAAAGAATATCTTTCCAATTTTCCTCTTGAAATATCACCAGCTGTCCCAGACATTTAAAAAAATAGCAGTATTTGGATGTATTGTATTTTAAAAAGAGTCAGCAAGATTCAGCTTACTTTTGCCTTAAGGCTTTGTGACTTTACATTTGCAGTCAATTTGAAAAATAGTGTGAGTTGTCTGTTAAACTTTGAACACAGTGAGACTTACGCATCTCCCTTTTTGAGACTGCAAAATAATCCTGTATATTTTGGTAAAGAGCCAATAAATTGACCCTTAGGAAAGAGGCAAACCGTATCCATATATCTAAATGCTTCTAGCAAGAGAGCTTGCTCTTTTTTGGACACGTAAATTGAACACAGCAACAGCCCCAAAATCCATCTTTTGGATGAACATAAGAGAATTCTTAGTTCAGAATGGCCTAGAGGAAACCCCTGAGTACTATATGAATTATGTAGGATCTACTTAGAAAATGGCTATTTCCATATTCTGCTTAATATGTGACATTTGCATCAAGAACTCTGTGGATTACAGATGTGGACAGAGTTGTTTTATTTATTACATCACCTTATGTTCCCAGTGGTGCCCCACATGTTTCTGAGATAGAGTTCCCCTGTTAAGTTGTGTCATAATGGAAGTAGATCTATTTCTTTTTGTTTTTAAATGACTTTATGTGAAAGTTAATTAAGGCCACTTTGAAGGGTCACTGCTATGTCCTATTGTCTTAGGTCAAGTTCCTGGGAAACAGATCCTGGGACAGATATTTGTGAGCAGGAAGTTTACTGGAGGGGGTGGGTACTCTCAGGAACAATATCTCTGATGGGTGAAGGAAACAAGATTAAGCAGAGGGAGAAATTGAATTGTGTGTATATGGCTCCTATGGCCAAATAGTCACGGCTATACTCTCTGTAATGGTTAATTTTATGTACCAATTTTGCTGGGCCAAAGGGTGCCCAGATAGTTGGTCAAGCATTGCATTGGGTGTTTCTGTATTCTATAAGGAGGGTGTTTTGGGATGATATTAACATTTTGAATTGATAGACTGAGTAAGGCAGCTTGCTCTCCCTAATGTGGGTGGGCCTCATCCAATTGGTTGAAGGCCTGAATAGAACAAAGGAATGACCTTCCCCTAAGTCTCTTGCCTGGTAATCTTCAAACTGAAATACTGATTCTTCTTGCTTGAAGTTGTTCAAACTGGGATATCAAGCTCTTCCTGGTTCTACAGAAGCTTGGGGGATTGGCTGTGAAGATTTTGGACTTGCCAGCCTCCATTTCCATAACTGTGTGAGCCAATTTCTTATAATAAATCTCTCTCTCTCTCTCTCTGGCATTTTCAGGAGGAAAAGTACTCCACGTAATTCTTCTAGAGATGCTTGGGGACAACACTTTGAGAAACATGAATCTACTGGACCCACTTGAGGAAATACTGACCAACAGCAGAGCCATTCCTTGTGGCATTCTGGCCACTGGGAAGACCACAGTGATAACTCTTGGTGAAATGGTGAAATGCATTCTGTGGTGAATTTTAGTATTCTCATGCTTTTTAGGCAGTAGGGAGTTTTCTCATCCAACTGAAAATAAATAAAATGTAGATCCGATTGAGTTTTCTTTTTCTCCGTTCACTGAGTGAAAGACAGACATCAGAAGCATAGAGAATTGGTAGAGGAGATTTGCAATGATCAAAATAATGCTTGGACGGCTTGATTTGAACTCTGGCTTCTCATTTAGACATGCTGACAACTCTGAAGGCATTGTGCCACTCCATAGCTTGGACTGCCAAGCAACTAACCATGAAATAGAAAGAGAATTTCAAAACAATTTCTTAAGAAGTGAAATGTGAACAATAAACTTACTGATTCCATTTAGTCACTTTTTTTTGACAGAATGCTCCCGTTTGAATATCTGAATGAAATATTCATTAATAGATTGTTTAAGGTACTATATATTGCCTTTATTTTTTAGAGGTTTTTTTTTTTCTTTAACTAAACAAACTCCCCTTCTTCTCTGTCTCCCTTCAAATGGTATTTTTCCTAAAACATCTACAAATGAGCGTCACAAAATTTAGCACTTGACCATGTATTCCTTTGCCCTGTATATATAAAATAAGAAAATGCATTGGAAGCACTTTGAAAATATAAAGCACTATGTTCCTATAAAATTACCATGATAATATTAGGAGGGCTGTATGAGTTCCCCTACTGTAGTACAGGTTGCTGGAAAATAAGGATTTGTCTTCTACTCTCTTTGTAGCCCTAATGGCTCCCGGCACAGGCTGAGGCAAATAGGAGACACCTGTTGACTTGACAATATTTTATTACCATTTGTAAGCCTTCACTTATTCTCTGCAGTCCCTCTCATTAAAATCTTATACAATCAATTCCTAAAACCATCACCTATAGTTTAAACATATTTGATAATGACTATAAGAAAATTTGGTGCTCCTACATCAGAAACATGTGGCATCTGGCCTCTCTTCCATTTTTTTCCCCATGACAAAAATTGCATTTGACCTTGGGAGCTCTTTTCTGAGAAGCCTGAATGTGACTCCAAAACCCTTCGTAACACCTACTCCAGGATTCTGTGCCAGTCAGTCAGGGTTCCCTATCAATCAAGACTCAGGGTAACATCTTTACCATCCTTTTCCTAGATATTAACTCCAAGTTATAAATCCATTTGGACTTGTGGAAAAGAAACTAGTTAGGACATCATAAAATTTGGGCTTCCAGGGCTCACATTGCCATCAACAAGCTGTATGACCCTAGGCAAGTAATTAAATATTTTGGAACCTTCATTTTCTCATCTGCAGTGTAAGTTATTTAAACCTACTGCCAGTTGTGAGATTTTGTGATGCAGCGGATGGAGGCCAGGCAATCACAATTTGGTCAGGCTCTGAGCAATCATAAAAATCCAATATAATATGCTTCTTTCTCATTCTTCTACCAGAAAAAGAACACTTATGTTTGACATAGCTGCTAGACATTTCCATGAGCCTGTGTTTGCAAATTCTTGATGATTCTTTAATTTTTATAGTTTCTCTGTGAGGAGAGCAGCCACACTGGTTATAACTGAGGTAACTAAACCTTGGCTGCACGAAGTATTCGGACAGGTCTGTGGCATAACTCAATGTTACCACAACCATTTTCCAGGTCCCACTAGGACGGCACTTTGAGACAATAAATGTACTTATTCCTTAACGCTTCTACAAAAGCCATGCTCTGACTCTAAAGCAAAAACTTTATACCACATTTCATTTTGAGAGGCTTTGGACAATGATGTTATATGTCTGAATCAGAAGGTTCCTAATAACAATCCAATCAGCCAAGGATGCCGCAGTTTACAAAGCTCTCAGAAAGTTAGCTGCCCTGCTTTGTCCTGCTCTAGCCTTGAGCTCCAGGAGGAGAACAACTTTTACATTATGTCTGAAGCCCAAAAGCCACCTGTGCCTATTGGTGGCTTGATCACCAGCTCAAACAGACCTACTGGTAACTATGAGGTGAGGATTGTATGCAGAAGGGGATATGAGAGCACCGTGTAAACTGCAGAGCAAAAGCATGGTATTCTCTGTGAGAAAAAGACAAACACGGCATAAATGTGGCTGAAATTTGTTTATGTCATGAAGGCACATCCTGAGTGGTCAAATAGGAAGAAATGATAATATTCAGAGTTGTTTCGTAACTTCTTGACTAAAGTGCAGTGCATATCACAGAGAGTTTGTCCTCCACGATTAATGCTCCCAGAGGCCCTCAGAAAGCCAGGCTCATCTGAAGGAGACTCATTGAGTGCTCTCTTTCTATTGTTGTTTCTCTTCTTCTCTCCATCCTCTCTCTCTCCACTTCTCTGTGTCTCCATCTCTCTCTCTCTGACACACACACACACACACACACACACACACATACACACACACACATACATAAGCATACACACATTTCCTTATAACAACCTAACGATTTTGATCACAGTCTTATCTCTGAGGACTTTAGACAGAGTCCAGTTGTTTTCTATAGCTTTCCAAACTGTTTCTTTTACAGGGATATTTACAATCCTAGAACAAACAGAAAATCTATGACTCATTGTGAAGTTGACAAACACACTCATTGTTGCAACGCTCTGTTTTCCTGCGTGTGAGCTTTACTAAGCCATACTTGCAACCTTGTTGTTTGTGGACGGAGAGCCAATTTAATTTGTCTTTTACGGGATATTCATTTAGTCATACATTAACTAGGTGTGAACTGTATACAAATCTTATCAAGTAACTCAGAGACCTTAAAAGATACCTGGGATTCATGTGGCATCTGAGAATTCAAAAGTGTCCTCCCACGTGTGACAGTGCTAAGGAAGATTCATCTTGCAGAATTCTAACACTATAAGAAACTTAGAGGGAAATATAAGGACAGGCAGGAAACGTATTAAATCTGTTTATCACCATACTTCATGCTCTCTGAGTTTGAACAAAGGATCTAAGTTGAAGGAAGCAACTAATGCTGTGTTGACAAGTGGATGCATAATGGCTATCTTTTTGTTCCCTAAAATTGTTTTGAACTACATCTGCTATATTTTACATTTTCTGAGGAAAATAGGTTTTTAAGTTCCTGTCTCCTCCTAGGCTGTATGATATAGAAATTTTAAACTACCTGGACTTTTCAAAAAATAAATCACATAAAGTATGATTTCATGGATGAAGGAGTTAAGTGTCCAAGAGAAGCTGCCCTCTGACCTCATTTGTTAATGAATGTGGTCTGTCATGGTGATGGGAGGTGGTCATAATCAGTACAAAATAGCCAATCTATAAATATCTGTGAAAGTTTTCTTCTTCAGTTCAAGGTAGACTGAGCTACAGTCTTCTCCTGTGAAATCCATAAAATACACATCTGAAAAATCACTAGTACCTGGAATAATGCCTAGCACATGGTAAGCTCTTGATCAATATTTATTCTTTAATGAAAACTAAACATTTTCAGATGGAAAGCAATAGATCCTCTACATTATCCTGAAAATTTCTGCATTGTCCTGAAAGCCAAAGAGGACACAGCTAGGAGAGGCATGCAAATCGCTATTCACAAACATAAAGGGCGCCAGAAGGGTCTGGAGACCTCCTGCTGTGCCAGGCTGACCTTTTCAAGGCTGAGAATGAAGGAGGTCTTGGGAGGTCTGGGGTTGACACCTGGCAGTGTGTGTTACTCCGAGTTCCGTGCAGCACTTCTTTACAAACCATTATAGAAGAATATCAGTGTTTCAACAATGAGTAAGGCCACGTATACTGCTTCCAATCTGTCCTGGGTCCAACAGAAGAGAGGAGGGGTCATAGCAGCAGTAACAACATTCCTCATCCCCTTAGGGAATGAAACAAAGGGTAGAAAATGTGCAGGGCTCAAGCCCCTCATTCCCAGCCTCAGCATCCCGTTTTCTTTCTCCCGCCTCTAAAAAGAAGAGGCCCTGGAAGGCGTTCCTGGCTCGGTAGGATTATGATAGGGGCCGACCTTGGAGCTGCTCTCTGAGGGACATGCTGATGCTTTGCTTGCAAGCGCTCCGTAACAGCAGCCAATGCTGATGAGAATAAATGATCACCGCACTTGGCCTTGGAAAAGATACCAGGGTGACCAAACAGAAGTGCAGGTGTCTGAGCAGTTAGACTAATTCAGTCACAACTGCTGCCACATTTGATTTGGAAAAAGAGCCAAGAAAGTTATCAGCAAGCTAGAACCTGAATGTAAATGTTGATCTAGTTGACTCATTTATACCAGAATCATCGCGCAGCTGAAGAACATTGCTTCATCATGGCTAAGCCACGTGGTTAAAAACATCTAACGTAGGTTTTCCAGTTTACAAACAGATGTTATCCTTAACAACACAGCAAGTTCAATATTATTTTACATTTAACTTTTTGGGACACTAATGCTCAGCTAAGCCTTGTGATCACACAGTTACTCAGGCTTCTAGTCATTCTAACATCCTTTTTGCTATATACTAAAGCCCTCTTTTCAGAAATCACCTTCAACCTTTCTTCTCCCTTGGTCTGATGGCCTGTCATTTTCCAAACTAAAAATAGTAACAGTACCTTACTATTTGTAATTCTTGAAGATCTCTTATAAGAATATTAAATCTAAGGCTTCCCTGGTGGCGCAGTGGTTGAGAATCTGCCTGTCAATGCCGGGGACACGGGTTCGAGCCCTGGTCTGGGAAGACCCCACATGCCGCGGAGCAACTAGGCCCGTGAGCCACAACTACTGAGCCTGCGCGTCTGGAGCCTGTGCTCCGCAACAAGAGAGGCCGCGATAGTGAGAGGCCCGCGCACCGTGATGAAGAGTGGCCCCCGCTTGCCGCAACTAGAGAAAGCCCTCGCACAGAAACGAAGACCCAACACAACCATAAACAAACAAATAAATAAATAAATAAATAAATAAATAAATAGCAAGCTAAGACAAAGTTGTTACGTGACATTTAAAAAAAAAAAAGAATATTAAATCTAAACTACTTATAATCTGAGGGAAATATGGTTATCTTTGGGCTGGAGAAAACAGAATATATCTTTCCCTTTTGAGAAAAGGTTAAGTACCATTTATATAGGAATGAATTTTTATAGGAAAGATATCCACAATCATGTTTGGAGGGCAAGGTAGATATATAAAAAATAATTTATTTGTTTTCCTCCATCATATGAAGAAATGTTAACTAAAGTCCTTGGCAATTCTTTTCCTACTGTCAGTGAACTTGCAGATACATATGATAAGGAATTAAGAAGTTCAAACAGCGTTATCTAAGTTTTTACAGCATGAGCTGAGTTACCATGAATGAAAATGAACTCACTATTTTCTCTTTGGGAGGAGTGAAACTTGTTTGTTACACCGAAAAAGTTAGTAGGAAAATGGGGAACACAGCTGCAGGGATTAATGCTGTCAATAATGGGTTGGGTCTCTGTCCTTCCCACTAACTTCCTCTCTGCAGTTGCCACTTGCAGCTAGCTCTGTTCTGAACTGGGCCAGAGGTCAACTGTGTGGATGGAATCAAGTCACCCTGCTTTGGAAACCAGTCTCAGATGTGGTTGCGTCTCTTGTCTCACAGTGGTTCTCAGTCCAATGTCTTTGACCAATACTAAGTCTTATCCCTGCACGGCCTGTTTGCTGGACCCTGAGCCTCATACATAACAATTTGTGGTGCCCTATGGCCCTACCACAAAGCTGCCTTGTGTGCCTGGATATCAGTTGGAATTGGAAAACCAGACAAGACACACTGAAGAGTCCATCTCTAGCATAGGAGTTCTCAGAGGCATAAAAGGGCACTTTCATGTGTATTTTCTTGCCACAGGACTTCTGGTTGTCACCTCCATTTACTAATTTTTTTTTTTCTGTACACAGGATAAGGGGATGCCTTTTTCCTTGGCAAAGTCTATAATACTGAAAAGTTGTCATAGAGTACAGACCCATCTGACAGTGAGTCAATGGTGATTATTAAAGCACCCAGCTGTCTTATGGGAGGGACTATGTGGCTGGGGATAAGAACACTTGATTCCTTGAACACAGCAGTTATTGCGAGCAGATTACCTCCAACTCTACAAACAGACATAAAGAGCAACAAAGTTTTCCTAACATGTAAGACACGGATCTCTTGATTCTTCCTCCTGATTTTTTATTCAGTTCCAAAGTGATTTTGATTACTTCAGAGCACTGACCAAGATAGATAGGCAAACACTTAGAAAAAAAATCACAAATGACAGGTTATGAAAAAAATCGTAAGACATTTTTGAGATACATAGCAAAAGAAAAATTCTAGTAAAAGCCCCTGAAATATCCGAGCTCAGTAGTTATGTGCAAAATAAATGGGGCAAAAGCAAGAAACTCTGTGTCATAGTCTCTGACTAAACAATGGATGACCAGTTACCCCCTTGTGGTGAGGTAAAAAATGGCCCCCCAAAGAGATATACATCCTAAAACCTGGAATCTGTGAATGTTATCTTTTTGGCCAAAAAAAAAAAAAAAAAGACCTTAAAGATGTGGTTAAGAGCCTTGAAATGGGGGAATTATCCTGCATTAGCCAGGTGGGCCCTAAATGCAATCACATGTGTTCTTATGAGAGGAAAGCAGATATCAGAGACGAGGAGATGAAGACACTACCACAGAGGAAGAGATTAGAGCAATGTGGCCACAAGCCAAGGAATACCAGTAGTCATCAAGAGGTGGAAGAGAAAAGGACCAGATTCTCCCCTAAAGTCTCTATGAGAGGCTCCCAATATCTTGACGTCAGCCCAGCAATACTGATTTCAAATTTCTGTTCTCTGGAACTGTGAGAGAATGAATTTCTGTTGTTATAAGCCATCAGGTTGGTGATAATTTGTTATAGTAACCACAGGAAACTAATACTTCATCCATGAATCAGACAAAAGATGTTTTACCGAAACATGCCCTATAGGCATTTGTTTCAGGTTGGTGACACCCTTCAAAAAAAAGATGCAGTTCTTGAGTAGAATTTTCAGAATGGCTCTCTATCTGGGGTATCTCTATTCCGTCTAATTCTCTTATTTTAAAAATGTGGAGTATTAACTTCACTTAGCAGATGTGGCTGCTGACCTGGAAGGTTTCATCAGCAGTGTAGAAGAGGGAGAGCAAGATTCTGGGTCCTGAGACTGCAAGGAGGTCAAGTCAGATAAGGCCAGGCATTGGCATTCTGAGTAAAGACAAAACATTTTCTCCCACATGTTGTACTAAGGATTAGGAAAGCTGAACTCTAACATTGATCTCCAATGATTACCTATGTCTTCCTGAGCAAATAACTTCATTTCTCTTGGTCTCGGTTTCCTCATCTGTGAAATGAGAGAGTCATTTAGACATACTCAGCAATTCCTTGAAGTCCTAACATTGTATGGCTTTATCCAGCCCAGAGTTGGAATAAAAATTTTTAACAAGCTCAGCCTTAAAGACAAAGAATTAGAGTTTGTGGCCACCTATATGAGTATCAGACATCTCACTACCCTCATCACATACACATCACACATCGCACATAGGAGTATGTGTGTGTGTGTGTGTGTGTGTGTGTGTGAAATATTCCTCTGTCCATTTAAAAACTTCTGGATGAAATGATATAACACAGAGTAAATAAATTTATAAATCTTCTTTATAGCTCTTCTCATTTGGTTATTGTCTTAGATACATTACACTATAACTATTAGTTTATACATCGGTCTCTACCATTAAACAATAATCTTTCTGAGAGAAGGGCCTGAATCTTATTCATCCCTGAATCCCCACGGCCTACCACTTAAGTGCCTGGCAGAAAGTAGGTGTTCAATAAATATTTGTTGGATAGATGCATGGCTGACTAGCTGGCCTCTCCCCCGTGCTAGGATATCAGAACCCACATGTGCAGTAGACTGGAAGATCCCAGGAAGGGGAGGAGCCTTAAAATAAACAAACAAAGAACATTACCTGCATCTCCTACCCATGGTGGACAGTACCGTCCACAAAGCATCTATCCCAGGCTTTTTTTCATAGCTTGAAGCCTTTATCATGTTTTATTTTGGGAGAAAATTGGGTGTGCTTTATCAGAGGTTTGTCTTTTTAGAACATTATTTATCCCTCTAAATCACCATTAAATTGTTAATTGAAATAAAAGAGACTTAATTTGTAACTGGGACTTGATGAAGTGGTAATTAGAAACAAATGTTGTATTGCAATGGAATGCTTTTCCTTATTATTAGCATGCCTATTGATTCTTTTTAAATTACTCTGTTCAGTTGAATTTCAGTAGATGAACTTCAGGTATTTTTCCACTGAAAAATGACAGTGAAGAAAATTGCCAAGCAATGTGACAGTAAGTAAAGAAATGAGTATTTGGTTGGGCTACTTTTCATGATTCTTCTTGCTATTTTTTTAAGAATTAATCCAACTTGTGAGGAAGAAAATATGCTGAGTTATACGCCACTCTACCTGAAAAAAAATTAGTCTACAGACACAATGTCATCAAGGGCTGGATTAAGCTTGATTTGTAACAGGATACTCTTTGACACTTACAGGTTAAAAAAAAATCCATTAGAGGGCCCTAAATTTATAGCATCTTTAAGAGAAAGCACTGATACCAAACTAACAATAAATTAACAGTACTCCACTCAGATAGGAGACCCTGTATTTACTCTGAATTCCTTCCATCTCTGTGAACCAAGATGTAAGATGTTTTATTTCTTTTTAGGCTGACCTGGGGGCTGCTGTCAAGAGACATGGGATCCTTTCCACATCCTTCTCAGGCAAGTCATTCAAATCACAACTATAGATCCTTGTAGTACAGGATCTGTTTTATTACACTCTGATACATCATCTATAAAATATATACTCAAATAAATGAGTTATAGTCAGCCGAGTTACATCATTGAGCTGGACATACTTTAACTAGTAAGTCAGATTTCCTTCCTTCCAAACTAATTTTATATTTCTGTTAAATCTGGTCCCTGGGAAAGTTGGGTTCCTCACTAACTGGTCTGTGGGTGCAAACAGATCAAGTCTAAACTACTCCTTCTCAGCCATTGGACCCCTTTTTCTTGTTATTAGATGTCTACAGATCTCTTCCTTTATGCCTCTAGTCCCAATGCACCTCTTCCCCAATCATCTTCATCACTTCTCTGTTCTTCACTCTGCAATTGGTTTTTAAATATCTCTTACTGTCTGTTTCTTAGGAAATGCCACCTTTCTCTGGCTCCAACAACCAGGCTCTAGAGTGTATTTCTGTTAGTCAGTCTCTGCCTTATTATTAAATGATTATTCCCCAATTTCTATACCATATAATGAGATATGAATAGTGAAAAAATTCCAAAACCCTTATCATGGGGCTGGGCTTTTTAAAATATCAACCAGCTTTAGCAGAATATGAATAGAGCTGCATCCAGAAGAATTGCATGTAGCTCTTGAGTTCTTTTATCCAGGTCACCATTTTTGGATGGTGTCTCAAAAGAGTTGAGAAATCCTGGACAGAGTTTCCTGGGGAATTTAGACCCCCTGGGAAAATTTATTATAATCAGTTAATAATCTATTGCAGGATAATTTATGACATTAACATTTATTCATTCACCCCCTCATCAGCCACCTCAGGCTTCAAAACTAAACAAAAGCCAACCAACTACTAGGCAAAGTTGCCCCAAACAGTATAGCAACGTTCTGTCTCTCAAGTCTTACTTTCATGGGATGGAAAGTGTTGTTGTAATGCTAAGAAGGACACACTTTTCTGGGGGCAGACCCAAGGAAACAAGTGATGGAAGAATACAGTGGTGTGGCTTTGGGAATTCAGAATTTTCCAAGATTCCTCATTTGCTTTCCTACTTACCTACTACTCTGAGATTTAGGGTCTTCCCTGGAGAGTAGAGGAGATTAAGGGCCATATCAATGTTATCCCCTGATTTAGATACAGGGAATGAGCCACCAGACCTCTGGGCTCAAGGTCACTCACCAGTTTATATCACTGTGAATTGGTCCTGGGATATTAGAACAATACCAAAGGAAATGTCACTCATTCAGTAGAACAAGACAAAGTGGAATAAAGAAGAGAGTAAATTACACTGTTGGAAAGAAGCAGGCAGGATGGCTCTCTAACCTTGACGGCTGGGATCCATCTTAGGTCTAAAATGGGAAGGATTCCTCTTCCTCTAGGGAAAACCAAGAGTAAAGCAAATCATTTGGTCTCCCTTCAGCTCCCTCCATTCTTTGCATACTTAAAGTGCTTATCTGGTCTTCCGTCTGAATTCCACAGGTGGCCCAGATTCACCTGGGTGACTTCCACTTTGATAGCTATCAAAGCTATCTCCCTTAATGTAAATCAACAGTCTCAAAGCCATAAGTATTGTCAAAAAAAAAAAAATCAGAATAGACATAACCAAATAATACAGTGAGACTTTCTCAAGAAAGTTTAATATCTAAGTCAAATCAAAGTCACCCAACAAAAGGAACAAGAATTTATTTTGTTGTAACCACTTACCTCCAAATAGATTTCAATTATGTTGATTACCAAGGATGTTTGGCAAAGAAAAACAGCCCGGGACTTGTAGTTATAAGTCCTAGGTTCTTGTTCTGGTTTGGTTACTAATAAGCTTTGTGACCATAAGCAAATCATTTAACTTCTCTGTGCCTTTCCTCTCTGTTTTCTTATCCATAAAATACGGATAATAATGCATGTCCTACACCTACTTGTTCCACATACAGCTCGTAACACAGAATATATAAACTGAATAAAAAATGAGATGTACCATAGGAAAATCATCCTAATCTAGCCCTCTTCCCTGTTCCTTTATATCCAGGGTTAAGTCACAAAGTGTTTAGATAACTAACCTGATAGTGTGAACATCTTTCTAAAAAGCTGTCTCATTTAAGAAGAAGCCAAAATTAAAAGACAAATAAAAAGCCCTTTCTCTCAGGCATCACTTTCCTCAGAAGTGAGATAAACCTGGGACCCTGACACTGGCTGATGCGGCTGTGGGATTATTTGTGGGGAGAGTGGGATGGTCACACAGGAAATGAAGAGGATGACTACGATTTTAGCCATTTGCAGCATCAGTTCCTCCTTTGGGGTCAATGGTGGGAGCAGCAGGGAATGAAATCCGAGATGAGTGCCTGGGACCTTGCACCTGGAAAGGGCTGTTGTCTAACCTGCCACTGTTCTTTTGTGTGTTACACATCCACTTTCACTGGAAAGATTAAAAAGTATTTATGTCCTGTCTCTTTACTATGTGCCAGAGGAAATGTCTGAATGCTCTCGATTTCTAAAAGGCTAAACAAAAGTAAAGGCAGGAAGACAGGCTTGAGGTGGCACTGCTTTCCTTTTCCTCACTGACAAAGGCCGTAGGTGCTCTAATTTCTGAGCACCAAACTACAAACACTCTTGCTATGTTTAGCCAAGGATAGGTATGATTTGCTAAATGACTGGACTGCATATAGGTATCTGTTTTAGGATTCAGCCAAAGTTGCAAAGTTTTCCCTTTTAGATTAAGAAAGTTGAACGAACTTGCTTGTTATGTTGATAGTAAGGATTAGGCCAGGATTTGAATGCAGTTCTGTCCAACTGGCAAAGCCAGTACATGCTTCACCTCTCCATACTGAGGCAATAGCTGTCATTCACATACCCAGCACTTCTTTCAGTCTGAAAGGGTTTGAAGTGATTTAGAAATGGCAGGAGTATCTCATTTCCGATTGCATTCACGAGCTTTCTTCTCCCTCACAGATTGTGAAACCCTTACTGTCCCCATTACTGACACTCAAGCAACATATGGGTTCACTTGGCTTTCACAGATGGAGCTCTGTCTGCATTCGTTGAATGGTAAGCGGAAGTTCGTCATGGGGACTCTTGGAAAGTAAGCATGGAAAATATCAAACAGGAAAATGTCCTCTGAAAAAGTTAAGTAATTTACAGAGTATGAATGTGCTTTCTTAGGAACTTCGGGGTCTTAAAGAAGTTTTTAATACTTTTATTCAACAAACATGTAGCCCTTAGTGTGGGCTGATACTGTTTCACAATGATCAGCCCTTTCAGTTCTTACGAGAACCTGTGACGTAGATACTATTATTTTTCCTATTTGGCAGATGAGGGAGTTGAGGCACACAGAGGGTACGTAATTTCTGTCCAAAGTCACAAATCTAATTAGTGAAAAATCTAGGATTCAAACCCAGGTTCCTGCTCCAGAATCCATGCTCTTGAGCCTTCTGCTTTGCTGCTTCTAGGGGACAGTTGGAATAGACATGATATAAACAAAGATTCAGTGAGGCGCCTAAGCATTATGAACCTGAATGTTTTCCCCTTGAATCTTTAGCTTTTTATTAGCTGAGATGTAAAACTATCTTCAAAGCATTAAAATCTGGCATTTGACATATTCCTATTTAAACAGAAATTGAAACAATGTTCAATTAGTGAGGATACGCGGGAGGACTCTGCCCTCCCATGTGTACTCGTTGGGACCAACCTCGCCTGGTCTGTGCACTGGGGACTGGAGACAGTCCGCTACCCACTAGGGGTCTCCAGGAGGAGCACATGCTTGGGACATGATGCATCCTCAGGGCTGAATGAATAAACGCCACACCTTATCCTTCCATCCCACAAGGGGGGCTTGATTCAAGTACTGGGGGAAGACAGCTTAGCCCTGCTTCTAGTGGACCCCGAGATCCACCCTTCAGTCTCTCAAGGGCCTTTCAACTTCAACCCTGCTTCACTGTGCCCTTTCCTTCATGTGGCTTTTACCAGTTCCACCTTCCAGTTTCATGCCTTTATTGTCTTCTACTTTCTAATCATTTAGTTAACATATATCTTATTTAACTTATATCTATTGGGCAACTACCATGAACAGGCACTCCACTTACAGTTTCATTTTAACCCTCATAGAATTACAGAAAACTCCTAAGTCATCTCAGTTTATGTCATGTGCAAACAACTGTGTCAACCAAATATTCCATGAACTTTTATAAGAGGATTCATTAGTTTCCTATGGCTGCTATAACACATTACCACCTCCTTGGTGGCTTAAAACAACACCTCGTCACCTCTCTTTCTCTTCTACTCAAATCTCCCTCAGCCTCTCTCGTTTAAGGACACTTATGATTATGCTTAAGGCCCCTCTGGATAATCCAGGATAACTTCTCCATCTCAAGATCCTTAATCTCATCTGCAAAGGTCCTTTGGTCATATAAAGGCTCATTCACAGGTTCCAGGATGCAGGTATCTTTGGGGCCATTATTCAGCCTACCATAGATGCCCAAATAGACTTATTTACATTTCTAAGCTTAAGATATCCATTTTCATGCTCAGTGGACAAACCAAAACCACAAAATGTCAACTGACGTTAAATCTACACACCCAAAAGATAAAGTCAATAATGTGTTTCCTCTTTTTAGTAAAACAGGCAGTCTGAATGCAATTAAGCACCATCATAGTTGAATTATGTAAGGAGCCGTTTTCTTCTTCAGTCCCATTCCAAAGAAAATTACAATATGACAGTGTGACCACAATTCTCTATTTGTAACGTAAATTTTGGAATCATCCGAGCCATTATGAAACTTCAAACTTTCCTTCTGAAAAAAAAAAAGTCTCTTGACCTTTTGGTTATTTCTTAGAAAGTATGGTGGTTTTAGACATGTCCATAAATTTTAACGTTCCTCCCAGTGAGAGAAAACTTTTCTTCCTTTTTCTCTCCTAGAACCTCGGTGGACCTTTGTGACTACATCAACTAATGAAATACAGCAGAAGTGACATTCCATGACCTCCAAGACTAGGTAAGAAAAAGCCATGCAGATTCTGCCAGTTTTTCCTGCGAGGCTCACTTTCAGGCCCTGAGCAGCCATTTTAAGAGTGTAACTAACTGAAGTGCCATGCTTGAGGGATCCCGGGGAAAGATCACCACACTGAAATGGAAAGAGATGCCTGAGGAGCGGCAACCTTCCCGCCCCAGCTGGCAAGTCCCCACCCCGAGCCCCAAGTCTTCACATCTTGTCTTCCAGATGTGGTCTCAGACACTCTGGGCCAGGAGTCTACAAACTAGGACCTGCAGGCCAAGTCCAGCCCACACCTATATTTTTTTTAAGTAAAGTTTTATTGGCACGCAGCCACCCTCTTTCTTTTATGTATTGTCTGTGGCTGTTTTCCTGCTCTAATGGCTGAGTTGAGTTGTTGTGACAGTGACTACTGGATTTGCAAAGCCTAGAATATTTACTATTTGGCTCTTTACAGAAAATGTTTGCCACTCCCTGTTGTAGAGTATAGACAAACTTTCCTGAATGTACTGTATCCAAATTGACAGCCCACAAAGTCTTTGAGCATAATAAATGCTTGTTTTATACCAGTAAGATTTGAAGTAATTTGTTATGCAGCCTCAGATAGCTGATACAGAGTTAGGGTGATATCACTAAGACATTTCTTGGAGTCATTTCTGTTTTTAAATTATATATAAGCTCATGTAATATTACTGATTTGGGGGGAAAAAATGTCCCTTCAGCTAGCACCTTATTTCTTGGCTCCCTTCACTGCAAACTCCTCTGAAGGGTGCATCTACCATTCTGCTCAGTTCATTCTAACACGGTTACTGGTTTTTATCCTTACCACTCTTCCACAGTGGCTCTTATCAAGATCATAAAGAATATCTTGCCAAAAGCAAGGTGTTCAATTTGCTCAACCTCTTAGAGTTCTTGTTCCTGTTTTTTTTCTTTTTTCTTTTTTTTAAATCTTGGTTGAACTCCCTTTCCTTTCTTCCCTAAGTTTCCAGGATCCCCTCACATCCATCCAGTGTTTTACCTGACATGACTTGGCATGTTTTACCATCCCCCTTTGTCTCTTCCTCTTCCAGTAGGCTTCCAGTTGTTTCAATTCTCCAGGGCTTGCTCCTGGATCCTCATCTCTTCCTTATCTACTTTTATTATCTACTATTTCTGTGGGTGACTTCATCCAGCTCTGTGGCTCCAGACTTGAACATCTTAGTGTCTACTGAAATTTCCATTGGGGTATCTAAGAAGTATGAAACTTAACATGGCCCAAATATAACTACTGAGTTTTGCTATAGAACCTGCCCCTCTCAGAGTCTTCTTCATCATATGAAATGGCATCACCACCTACTCAACTTCTCAGGTCAAAATTTTCATCATCTTTGATTTCTCTCTCATATACATTTCACACTTAATCCATCAGTAAGTCTCATGGCACTATTTAAAAAATATATCTCAACACTTATCATATCATCTTCAAGCCACCATCATTTCCCACCTTCAGCTAGTATTAAATTTGTGTTATTTCCTTATGTATGCAATACTTATCTTCATCACTACAAGTTCCTCAAGAGTCTAGAAGAATGCTTGGAACACATAATATCCTTATTAAATACCTTTAGATGAACTGACTGAATTATAAAAGGAATTCCGCTAAAAAATTTCCTGAAAAGATAAAAATAAATGAATGAAGGACAATGTCCAAAGATGCTATTAATTCTGCAAGAGGCAAAGAGGGAGATTTTGAGGACTTGGTTACAACATTCCACTTCTTGAATTAAATGATGATTATTATGGTAGTTTACTTCAAAATTACTATTTACTTTTACAAACATATCTTATAGCCTTCTGTATTATAATGTTCTATAAAATGAAAGGATGTGTGCAGGAGTCGGAAAACTAAGGCTATGGGCCAAATGTAATCTGCAGCCTGCTTTTGTACAGCCCTTCAGGTAAGAAGAGTTTTTACATTTTAAAAGGTTATTAGAAAGAAAAGGAGGTGACAGAGACAGCATGTAGCCTACAAAGCCTAAAATATTTACTATCTGGTCCTTTACAGAAAATGTTTGCCACTTATATGAAAATATAGGCATCAAGTAGATGTTTTATTGTATTATAAACTATTTCAAAAATCCCACTGTTTTAAGATGGAGATTTGATGAAGAAGGTGATGAATAAGCAAGTGGCCTGAAGCCCTACAGACCTGATAAAGACAATTCATAAAAAACCCATAAATAATACAAGTGCTTCTAATTGACACAACCAAGGTCAATTAAATTTAATGCCAAAGATATTAAGGAGAGACATAATTGTTGAATATTAAACATGTGAAAGAAGAAACATTTATGATTCAGTGTTCATTTAATATAAAATTTATGACATACATTTTAGAATAGAGTAATTTTCCATTTCCTAAGGGGTTTACAGATTTTTAACTTTTTCTTCAGCTTATAGATACAATTTCATATCTTAAGCTTAAATTCCTATTCCATCTCTCCAAATTGAAGACCAATTAAAATATTAAGCATTAAAAATATTAAATTGATTATATGAGAGAAAAACTGTCAAGTAAAATATTAATGGAAAGTAGATTAAAATGTTTAGGGCTGTATTAAATATTTACTAGGCATCGCTTTCAATAAGTTAACAGGATTGCCAAAGTTTTTATTGCTGCTGCTATTAAAAGTGAACACCAAAATAGCCATTGCATTGGATGTGAATAAATTAACTTTTCAAATGAACATTATTCCTTTTAATGAGTTTTATGTTGCCATCTTGGATATTTACATTAAATACTAACTTTTAGATAATTCAATGTGCATAACATGCTGGCTTAAGAATTTGGATAAATTGTGGGCTAGAGTTATATTTTTCAGATGCTTTTGGCTGTTATTCTAAGCCTATAGCATCTTTTCTTTCAAGTTAAATGAACAAATGTAAACAAATATATTTATGTGCTTTTTGTACTAGTAAGCTACATTCTTTTTGCATCCATTCCTTTTATGTGTGGTAACAGCAGGCTATTTGGGTGGGGGGGAGTCCCTCTAAGCACCACAAATTGTATGCAACAGTGGCACAGGTGGAACTGTCAATCATGGTTCCCTGCTCTCTCCTGACAATAGATGAGTTCTTGACCTGAGCCAGACAAGGGAGAGGGACCCTTACCTCTTGAGCAGAATGACTTAACAGATGGAGAAGCAGTCGGCACCCAGGAGACAGTCAGCCTGCTGAACAGGATACCTGAGCTCTTCTGCTTCTTGTTCCCTCCTGGTCTGTTTCATTCACTTTCTTTTATTCAGTGAGCTACCCCATACCCTGCCAATCAATTTCAATTTTTTTGCCCCTCCCAACACAAACATCTGGTTTTGTCTTAGATGAACCAGAGTCATTTTCTTTTGTTTGCTGTGCTCCATCTGAACATCTTCATTTAGGTTCACATGACATAGAACTAAAGCCTGAGAAGTATAATGTTACGAACTGCAGTTAAAAGATAAAAGCTATTAAAAATTGGCACAAATGATTTCACTGCATTTTTATATATATATATATATATATATATATATATATATATATATATATATATATATATATATAAACACATATATTTGCCAGGTTTGTCTCACCCAAACTGCAAATACTTTTATACCATGAATATTCTGTGTTTGTAGAGAGAGATGTTATCCAAATGGTTTCATGTGTATTGATGTTAACCCAGTATTCTAATATGATCTACGTGGCTGGAAAAAAGTCCTCTCCAGTCCTGTGATATTTGCTTGAATTGTGTGAATTCTCTTAGCTAATATTGATTCAGACAAACACTAAAATAAGAGTAAACACTAAGCAAACACATCTACTTTACCGTAACAAGTGAAAACCATGTAGTTTGTTAATAGCACTTTCTTGTAATATCCAGTATGCGCAAATAAAATTTTTTTCTCTAATTTTCCACTGAGCTTTTTGTTTCTAAACTATAAAGTTGAGTTGTAGAAGGAGCTAAAAGGTTTGGAAAAATGATCATCTGTAAGAAATAACCATAGTTTCTATTTAGAATGCTTATTATTATTAACATCATCTAAATCAGCCCTCACAACAACCCAAAGTGCAGGCATTATCTCTTACTTGGTGAAAAAACTGAAGCTCAAAGAGGAAAAATTGACTTGCCTGAGGTCACCCCTTATTTATGAAGGAACAGAGCTGAAATTTGAACCGAGGTATATCTGTCAGCAAAGCCCATGCTTTTACCCACTACACTATTTAATTTCTATAACAGATTCTATACTCTGTTCATCAGTCCATGAAAAAATATCTACAGGGTGCAAGAAAAAATTGGATACAATTTGTCACACAAAATGGCTTTTTAAAACCAACTCAGATAAGAGACTTGGGTAGGTTGTATTTGAAGAAAATAAAATGATGGTATATATATATATATATATATATATATATATATCACAAATTCCAATCTCTGCTTTCCTACGCTGATTAGAACCCTAGAACTCTTAAGTTCAATGTATAATACTTAAGGCTACTAAAGAGACAAGTTCAGAGTTACCTTTAACAGTAAAATTTGAAAAACACAAATTCAAAAACTTTAAGCATTAAAATGTGAGAGAAAAGTGCCATAATTTTATCTAGTGCTATCACAAACCCTGATGTGAAAAATGGGCATGAGGGACTTCCCCGTTGGTCCAGCGGTAAAGAATCCACCTTCCCCAGAAAAAAAAAAAAAAAAAAAAAAAAAAAATATATATATATATATATATATAATGCAGAGACTTTTTCTAATATAAAGGATATACCAGTTCTCCCTCTAAGCCATTCTCCTCCACTAGGCAAAAGTTCTTTTTTTCCCTAGTGTTCCAGTTGTGCCTGAATATATTTTCTTGTGCTCTGTCAAATGCATCTTTCTTATTTGCCACATACACCCATTGACCTCACTCGTATATATTTCTCCTCTATTTCCTAAAGGGGATCCCTAGATCAAACACTCACACAGCATGATTATTTGGGGGGGGGGTGGAATTCTACTATATAAATATTATATCAGTAAAGAGTGAAATTGGAGACATTTCATTTTTTAAGCCGAGTACATGCATCTGTTTCTGAGAGTGAAACTTTGAGAAAATCTCCAAAGATAATGGGAAATATAAGCAAAATGGTATTTGAAGATGATTTCAATATGAAGTAACCCCAGTCAATAATAAATACAATGGTTGTTTCCTTTGATTTAGAATTAAGCATAAAGCAACCCTAATTGCCTTAATAGGCATCTAACTGGAATCCATCATCATCTAAGACGCATAGAATCCATCACAGTATTGCATTTTCCTCTTTGGCTATAAAATGTCAAGGGGGGGAAATGTGAGCTCTCTCTTTATTATCTTTGGCAAATCTCATTTCCTTTTTTTGTCAGGTGACTGGAGTGGCTTTCTCTTGGTAGCACCTCTGGTTTTGCAAAGTTTGGCTTAACTTTCTTGATCTCTGTAGATATTTACAACAACACAAACAGGCTATGTTTGTAGAAATATGTCATCTGTTGCTCTTTGAGCTCAGCTGGGGTATAGGAAGAGAAATCAGGTTTTGAAGAAAGAACTACAGAACGATTTGGACAGCTACAGGCATGAATCTCTGAAGAGGACAGCTGGACCAGGTTATGCATCAGACGGAGCTTCTTTGGCCTCAAATTGAGGCCTAGAAATAAAAAAGAAGGCCCTGTGAGATGGGGTAGCGTGGGGCTGGCACCAACTGTGTTGGTTGTTAAATTCATAGCACGTCCATGCTGTACTGAAACCTATTACTTTCCACAAGTTCAGATGGCAGGTTTTTAAAGCTATTTCTCGGTTTCAAAATGCCACCACCATCAGAGAGCTTCAAGCCATACAGGGATGGAAAATAATCTCTCTACACCCACCCAACAAAACAGTGAATCCTTGCCTTGCACCACTTACAAGCATGCACAATAGCCATAAAGGCCTTACCATCTGATTTCTGTCCCCTAAACAAGATATCAGTCAGCTCAGTCTGGTTGACTCTTTTGATTGATATCAATTTACTTAAGTGCTACCTTCCTTTTAAAGGATTTACTGTACTCAAATACTATTTCTTGAGTGCAGCTAAGAAGCAAAATATGTTTATTAACTGTTTAAAGAGACATATGTCTTTTCAGATTAACAATGTGTATACTAATTTAAACACACACACACACACACACACACACACACACACAAAGAATCTGCCTTCCGCACACCACAACTAGAGAGAAGCCCGTGTGCTGCAACTAAGACCCGACACAGCCAAAAAGAAAAAAGAAAGAAAGAAAGAGAAAAAGAAAATGAAAAAAGAAAAATGGGCATTAAAAAATAGAAATTTCCAGTTTAGAATAGCTAAGCCATGGATGGCATCCTGCCGCCCGAGAATGAAGCTGAGGCCTGGAGAGGGTCTGTATCTGGGGACAGTAAGTATCTCCTGATCCAGCCTGGCCTGAAGCTGGCCCTACTCTTGGATCTTTTAGCACTGAGAACCAATGAATTCTCCTTTATGTTTAAGCTCCATTTGAGTCAGATTATCAGCCACCTGAGGTAGAATGAGTCCTCATTCATACAAGTGCAACCACAGGATTAGGGAAAAAAAAAAAGAAATACCAAATGTTTACAATATTATCTTTGGGTGGCAGGATCCTGGGTTATTCTTATTACTCTCTTCCTATATTTTATTTCATTTTCCTACATTTTTGTAACAAGCATTGTGCAGAATTATGGATGGTGGGGATAGGGGACAGAGTTCTAAAGCAAGAATATAAATTCATGCTACATAAGAAAGGCATTTCCTCTAAAAATTAGGTTGAAAGAAAATCCAAACGCAAAATCTGTTAGGCTGCCTTCTATAGGTGTGGTTTTCAGAGTGGACTCCCTAGACCAGCAGGATGGGTATCATATGGGAACTTACTAGAAGTGAAAATTCTCTGGCAGCATTAGACTTACTGGATTAGAAACTCTAGGAGAGAAGCCTAGCAACCTTCATTTTAATAAGCTCTCCAGGTGATTCTGATGTATGTTCAAGTTTGTAAACCACTGTGCTAGAGGTATTGATACAAACTGGCTCTCCATCTTGGATTTCAAGCAGAAGCACGTAGGTCCCTGCTTTCAGATGAGACTCAATGGAGCTTTTCGTGAAGAAAAAAAGAACTCTAGGTAGTGCAGTTTTACTTTATGTTTAATCTCCCTGTGATTTCAACAAGGGATCTCAAAAACTGTCTGTCTAACATATGCAGCAAATATGAATCTTGTGCTATAATTGGGTGTGTAGGAAACATTGTATATTTTTTGTTCATTCCACATCTCACCAAGTTGGCAGTGAATCCAATCGGAGGCAATCTTAGGACCTCCTCTCCCCACGGTTTTACAAGGGTCTTTGATTGAATCATGGGTGAGAGTTAATTCTAGAAAACCTGGAAGTATCGGGAAGTCATCTTAGGTTTTCAGCCCACTCTGGTTACCACTGAGAAATCCAGGAGGCCCATTTAGTTCTGGTGATTCTGCCATTCTGTGGCAGACTTGGGGTCCCACACCATTCCTGGGGCTGGGCACCTTTGTTCTAGGGCCTAGCTCCTCCGGAATACCATGCAGACACGCCATTGGAGGTCTTGTCAATACCCCTAGGAGATTTCAGGAGGCTGAGAACAAGTTCCCACAACTTTGGCAACCACAGCTTTCATTCCATTCCCATTCTGAAGGAACTTATTTTTCTGTGTAGCTACCCTCAAAACACTCTCTACCAAGGCACCTAGCAAATTGTATCAGTGACCCCATGTTTTCAAAGAAAACTGGAATAGGGGATGTCTTTAGATACAGTCCCTGCTTTCCCATATGCAGAAGCCTCAGCGTTTACTGGTTCAATAAAGGAATTTTCTGTATGCTACTCCGTCATACAGCAGCCTGACTAGAGTTCATACCTCTGTAATCTCTCTCTATGCTGGCTGCCTGGTCATAGAATTAGGCTATTCCTCCTATCTAGGGTATCTAAACATTACTGATAATAAAAATAAACTTTATATTTCAGTTGTATTTATATACTTCACTAGGCGCTTTCTATACTTTCTCTTGTTTACTTTCTCAAAATAGCCCTAGGAGGTAATTCTAGTTTAAGTACTTGAGCTAGCTTGCCCCAGATCACAGGACTCTTGAGTGGAGGGAAAGGGAACAGGATTCAGCTCCAGCTCTGCCTCGTCTCCCCAGGACCTGACAGAGATTTGGCTCTTTTCTTGCACCACACTGCCTCTTGCTCTACCCTTCTGAGGGCAACCAATCAAGGAACTCACATTTGGATCAACTGTCCGAAGTGCATCAATGCAGCCAAAGCACCTGCTAGGCGCCCCTTGGAAGTAACCAAAATGACTGATTAGCCATGTTTTGGATTAAACCTCTCCTTGGTGGTGTGTGCTTTCTGGTCTTGCCCAGTATCATGAGTCAGGATCACATACTGGGGAAATAGAGAGTATTCTCTCCTGGAACAAACTTAAGAAGCTCAGTGTATTCTTCTGAAGTGTGAAGAGTGAGCACCACGTTGCATTCAGACAATGCATCCTAACTAACAGGCTGGCCCAAGGGTCCAGGCTAAAGGGGACGTGAATTTTGAAATAACTATTGGAGAGGGTTTAAAAAGGAAAAACAAGGCTAATAGAATAAATTCATATTAATGGAAATCTTTACTTAGCATTTATAAGTATCAAGCTCTATGCTAAGCATTCCAAATAGTATAATAGTTAATGCTCTCAAAAACTCGACGAAGTTGTCTTCTGTTCCCCAGATGCATCATGTGTAAAATAGGGTTTACATTATCATCTCCATTACAGCATCATTGTGAGGACTAAATGAATGAATACGTGTCAAATGCTCAGGAGTGGACCTGGTACATAACAGACAGTCAATAAGTGTTAGTGATTATTCCCTCCCTTTTACATATAAGAAAACTCTGGCTTAGCCATGCTGAACAAAGTTGCCCGAAATAGCCTGGTAAGTGTGAGACTGAGTTTGCACCCTCTGACTCTGAGAGCCATGCTGTAAACACCAGCACATTCCAGTTTCCCTGTGTTTTCTTTCAAAAGCCAGGGAAAAAGGCTTCTGGATCCCTCCCACCCCACCCCTCAAAAAGTGCCCTCGGTCCTCTTAGAATTGATTACCTTTGCCTACTTCAAAATTTAGGAAGAACATTTATCGAGAGAGTGTGTGAAGTTTATTATCAAGAGTGTTAACAGGAATCAAGATAAACTTTCCGTGAAAGCCATTGACACTTTCATTAAGCACTGACCTACCCACTGAAAAGCCCTTTGATGGATGTCTCCGCTTTAGTTCCCACAGAAGCCTCCCAACTGCCTGCTACTGTAATGTAATCAGGTAGCCTTTGTCTGTGACAAGCCCCAGGCTGGTGAATGTTAAAACACAAACAAAAGGAAATGACTTTTTGATAGACATGGCTGTTTTGTGGATTGGCGTCACTGATAAAATCAGTCAAAACAAATCCGTTTATGCACCAACACATACTTAGAAAGATTGTGTTTGGAAATTTCATGGCAGATGTGCTCTCTTCTGCTTTTGCTTTTAAAGTCCTTGGTGTCATCTATCTTACGATAAGGGAGAATGTTCAGAGAGAGAGTTGACTATAGTTCTCAATTTTTAACTACATAAGATCACACTGGGAATCTGTTAAACAGCAGGAGCAGAAATTCTGATCCAGTAGGTTTGGAATCAAGCCAAAGATTATATGTATATATAAAATTTTAAAATATTTTTTATTTTTAAAAAATAGTGCCAGAGATGTCCCTGAGCTTTTGACAGATCAGGAGATGGAAAAAAAAAAGTGGTTGACAATGTTTTTACATTAATAAAAATGAATACTGAGAATATGAATTTCACATAACTTTTTTAAAGTGAATGACTTGATATATACAATCTTAGGTAGAATGTATATTCCTAGGGGTAAGCATTGAACTTTTCACTTGATAGTCCCAGTGCCTGGTACGTGGTGGGCGCTAGGTATTGCTGAATGAAGGAAGAATGGATAAATGGTAATCTTAGGGTCTTGCCTCACTTTGGTGTCCTTGGTTTTGCTTTGCATTCAGCAAATAATCATTAATAGAGATTCCATATTTACACAAATGGAATAAATGAAGGTATCGCTGAACAAACTACTCTTTAAATAGTCCCCACGCTACAAAGTCCCCTCTTGGGAACACCTTTCACATGAACGAACCACCTGGGAGGAAGATGGCTCGTTTCCGGAATGAGCCAGGAAGAGCCTTCTTCTAAGCCAGGAAGATGGCTGGCTTAGAGATGGCTTCCCTGCCACCATCATTTGGTTCCGCTTCACTCCCACCCTACGGCTACCCTCAGACACCAGACGGCCCCAGACGACAGAACAGCAACTTAGCCCCTGACCCCAAACTCTCTCCATACATTTGCAGAGATTCTCTGGCATTCCTCCACCCTCTCCCCTAACCTTCTTCCCTTTACTCCACCAGAACCCCTGGGCAGCCCTGGCTGGGCCCCCAATGCACCCTCGGGTCCTACTCCTTGTAGAGTCACTCAGGTGAGCACTTCAGGATAGCCTTCCTATTTCACATTGCTCTTACTCAGCTTTACCAAATTGAGAAGACAGAGGCAACTAAAGACTCTTTCCAGGCCTGGTTCCCTATGCAGCAGCCAGACACAGGACACACGCCTTGTTCTCAGGGTTGACTCCTTCCCAGCCTTTATGACAGCACCACGATGAAAGAAGCAGTGAAGGAATTAACCCCTGAGAAGCAAACCTGAGTGCAAGTCTGTGATGAAACACTCTGGTCTCCTATTCTTTGTCCTTTTTAACTCATACCTAAATGACTTCACATAATTTAGGGGGTAAAAAGAGAGAGGAAGGAGAACCATCTAGGTAGGAACAGTACCCCTCCAATTTGTGGCAACACTGGAGGTAAATAATAGTGTCTTCTTTTTAAATATGAGTAAACTAAATCTCAGAGCCTTTAGACAACTTTCCCAAATGACACTGTTAGTGAGAAGCCGAGGCAAGATTGAATCCCAGCCTGATAGGACAAGCATGTGCTTTCCATTCGCAAACACTTCCTCCCCAGTGGCAGCAAAGAACAAACACAGATGCCTATGAGATGTTGGGGATATGCACCAAATAGGCTCCCTTTCTTAAGTCTTGTGTTTTAAGTTCATGTATATTTTGCATTTTCACAATATAGATGTGTGAGGTTGAAGGTAAAAGAAATGATTATTTCCTCAAAACTTCCAAGAAGATGAACCACACTTTTAATACCTCCAGCAGATTAGGGGTGAACGTCACTCAAGGGTGAAGCCTATCTCCAGTGCTACTGATGTATCCTTACTATCCCAACCTAAAAGTGATCTCAGGTTGAAACAGAAACTTTGGGCTGATAAGCATCTGGAAGAATAACTCCTCCTCAGTACGTCAGTGTAAAATCTTCGCCTTGGTAGACATACTCAGCATCCAATTCGACAGGTTGATTCATCCAGTTATATTTGGATGTGCCTTGTCTACTATTACATTCAGATATTATACATTAAGTTACTCCTTAATTCAATGTTCAATGCAATAAATTATTCTTAGAGACTAGAAAAAGGTTGATTTTATTAGATATGAACGGTATATACTACAATGCTTCCACCCACTCATCAGCTCTAGACTTCTTGAAGTCAAAGGTAGAAAGTGGAAGAGGAAAAGATTTAGGTTACAAAATGCTTGGTAAGATATTATACCACAATAGGGGAAGCAAATGTTTCCTTTTGCTTGTGAATTGGCAGCTCTCAATTTCTAAGTCCAACAGAACACTACTTTTAAATGAAGGGCATATTTTTTTGCATATTTTTTTTTCTGCATTGAACATGGGGATGCAGATATTTTTTTGAGTTAGTGTTTTCATTTCCTTTGGATAAATACCCAAAAGTGGAATTGCTGGATCATATAGTAGTTCTATTTTTAATTTTTTGAGGAACCTCCATACTGTTTTCCACAGTGGCTTTATCAATTTACATTCCCACCAACAGTATGATAGGGTTCTCTCTTCCGTATAGTCTCACCAACACTTGTTATTTCTTGTCTTTTTGATGACAGTCATTCTAACAGGTATGAGGTGATATCTCATTGAGGTTTTGATTTGCATTTCCCTGATGATTAGTGAGGTTGAGCACATTTCCATGTACCTGTTAGCCATGTGTATATCTTCTTTGAAAAAAATATTCAGATCCTCTGCTCACTTTTAATAGGATTGTTTTGTTTCGTTTTTTGGTATTGAGTTAAATGAGTTGAAAGGCATATATTTTTATAGAATATGTTTTCAAAGTACTTGGCCTTTCATCTAACACTCACTGTTTGGGCTCATTTCCCTGCACCACAACCTGGAAATTGTCTCTAGCAAAAAAGCCTTAATATATGTGGGACTCACCTTGTGAGGTGAATCAAGGATTGGGGCTCTGCTTTGGCTCCAGTCCTATCACTGCAAACAGTGATTTTATAAGATTTCTACAGGTTTTATAGTTATATAAAGTGGGAAGGTAAGTCCAATACCAACTACTCATCATGGCTGAGACCATAAATTTGCTTATATGGTCTTAGAGCAACACACACAAAAACTTGAGTTATTTTAAAATTACTATTTATTGCTAGGCTTTTGACAGAGGAAAACCTCAGGGGTAACTATAAGCATTTCATAGATTTTTTTCCTGAGGGTTTATCAATTTAATTAAAATCTTACTTAAGAACAGTCAACTGACTTCAATCATCACAGTGAATGATTATAAAATAAAGACTAACACATCTAAATAAGCCTAGGTGATCATTATTCTCGAAAGCTTCCAACTAATTGAGTTTTTAGAAATTCAGTCATTGTCCTATATAAACAATGTTGACCTTGGCAAGTTTATTTTACCAAAAGTTAACTTAGATTTAATAGACCACTTTTAGGATATATAATCATAATTTCTTTGAGTCAGTAATGCCCCATGTGCCAACTGGAAATTAAGAACTTCCATAAAACATTTCTGATCACTACACCCCAACTAGATTAAGTTTCTGGGAAGAATTCTCCTACTGCCTAATTCATATACCTTCCTATCCACCCAGAAATAGAGGAGTGGGCCCCTTCACCTTGGCAATTTATAGAGGAATCCTACTCCCTTCTATATCTTGCCTACTTCCCCAAACAATCTTAGGCATCTTGAAATAAAGGAACATATGCAAGAGAATCATTTACATATGAATGAGAGAGCAACCACTTTTTAGAAACATCACTGGTAGAATATATTTGTAAGGAAATGCAAACATTTCAACAAATGAGCCTGGCTTGTACTGCTGAAGCATTTAGGTGAGAAAATTGCTCAGAACTATGATAACAGGTAGCACTTCCATCATGGTGATACTGACTTGGACTGAGATATTTCAAGAGCCATAAGCTTCAGCTCCTATATATTCTTTAACCTGAATCTTCCACAGTTGTGTGTACTTGTGATCTGAAAGAATCTATTACTTTTCTGTTCCTTTCAGGAAGTTTTTCTGTGTGTCTGTATCTATGTAGATGTAGACATCACATCTGGATAGGCAGAAGGTCATATGGAGTGGGGCAGATCATAGCTATTACAATATACTTCCCTTGTGGAGCTGTAGTCTTGGAATACCTCACCTGGGGTTGGAAGCAAATACTCTGATCATATGTCACACTAGCATGTCCAGTGCATAACCAATGCCTGTGATCAGAGTTTTATGATCTCATTGATTAGCAATATAGAAAACCAATTTTCTGTTTCAGCCTGAATCCCAAATTGTCATATTGAGTGTCACATCAAAATAGATTTTAGGCTACTTAAAATTTATATTCAGAACAACAGTTCTTCATCTTTTCCACAGTATTTCTCCTGGCACTTCCCCCAAAGCACATATCTATCTAAAAGGCAGCCCCAGCCAGGGTTGAGTGGGGTTGAGTGTTGAGTTGCTGGAAGAGAGGAAATTTCAGAGACATTCCCCATGAGAAGAAGTGATTCCTTTTTCTTTGTTGACCAGCAAGAGCTCCAGCTCTCACTGTTTGCTATGGTTTTGTTTGTTACACTCATCATAGGACACATGACTGTGTTGGACCGTAAACACAATGTGTGTTGAATGTGTTGGAGAGGAAAAACTAAACGGAATAGGTAAGCCACTCTTCAGTGTGTGACCTTGCGCCACTCACTCAAATACAGGGACTCGGTTTCTTCATGTGCAAATGAGGTCTCCTCTTGGAGGTCCCTTCCAGCTGTAACTTTTCACATTCAAAAGTTGAATCTGTATATTCAATATGTATCGGGTTGGCCAAGAAGTTCGTTCGGGTTTTTCCGTAAGATGTCATGGAAAACGCAAACGAACTTCTTGGCCAACCCAATCTATTCTGAGGGGAATTCATTTTTCAGATATTATGTTAAGGACTAAGAATAATGGCCAAGGTTTTTTTTAAGCATAAATATCTAAAATTACCTCATTTCATACTTGGTCAAATCAGTCCACCGCCATATTCAACACATGTGTGCACACACACTCACGCAAATAGACACATACAATAAACATCTATATCAGTAATAATCATGACGAGATTAATCTATTAATATTGAGGGGCCCCAATGTATAAGCAGTTTAATTAAAAATCTAAGAAAGAAATCAATACACAATAGTACAATTAGTATTCAACTTGTATGCCTACAATTTTAAGGGAAAGCTAAAATTATCAGGCTTTTTTATGATTTATAAAGAGATAACCAATTAAAAATAAAAGCTGGATGTATGTGGTTGTGCTCATTTTATTAAAATTTGATGAGCTATAGAGTTAGGACTTACATACTTTTCTGTTTATCTATTTCAATAAAAAGTTTAAACTTTATTTTTAATGCCGGAACTCAGGCTGCATCTTAATTACATCAATCAATAATAAGACTTCTGTTCAGAGGCCATTGAAAAATTAACTGTATCACAAAATCATATTACATAAAGAACTTGTGACACATATTTGAATAGATGTGAGAAGGCTATAGATAAGGCAATGGAGCAGTGAAATTACTTGCTTGCAACTGGTAGTTATGTTTCATATGCAAAATCGTGCTGAGAAATTTAGGGCCTATTGGAAACATGAACATAAAAAAGTTCCAAAGATTTCTACAAAAAATCCTCATGGTACACCATATGCAAAGTCACTACCATACTTTAGCTTAACTAAAATGATGGTGTTTTGGTGCTAACTCAATCGAGAAAAAAATAAACATTAAATGCACTTTGGGCAGGGTCCTTGGCAAAATAAAGAGCCTCTCTGTTGGATAGCTTCTCTTTTTTAAAGGAGGCTTGGAGAAGGGGAAGAGAGCCATAAGTCATGTTTCAGGCACTGATTCTGGCCACAGAAGGGCCTTCTACCAAGAGTAAAAACTCCTGTTATTATCAACAGGGAGCACAGAAAGTGGAAAATTATGCCCACATACTTTGGAGCCAATCTGGGAGGGCTATCCAACTCGGAAGTTACCATAAATATGCACTATTTAAAATTACAGATCTAGGATGCATTCAATGTGGGTCAAACATACCCATTTCTCAGGCTCCTTTGGTCAGTGGGATCCAGACCAGTTTGGGGACTTGAGGTCATCTCTGCAGCCATTAGGAGAGGTGCTATTGCCTCAGTCTGTGAAGGAGTCTTCAGCTCTTCGACCTCTCTGTATGTAAGTGTAGAGCAGTAGCTGCTTTGGGTTGTTGTGCGAATGGCAACAGACTGCCTGAGGTTAATTAGGCAATAAACCATGACTGAGCATGCATCAGCAGTGATTAATCACATCTCAAACTTGTGTGGGAAATAAGAGGTGAGACTGATGGGCTTGATGTCCTGAAAATGAGTTAATATCCTCTGAGACCTGAGGTCTGAAATGCCACCTCATGGCTGGTGAGATATCCAGAGAGAGGCCCTTTGGTGGCTATCTCATTTCATAAATGCGTGTGTGGGAAGTATAACATGCATGCAATAGAATGAGTTTGCAAATGATGTCACAATGCAACAACTTTTATTATGCTTTCCCTGAACAGTAAGGAAGGGCAGGCATCTATTATTATGCACAATATATGGATGAGGGTAAGAGAAATTAAGTGACTCAACCAAACATCACAAGCCACAAAAAAAGGAAACTAATTGAAGAGACAATGAATTCGTACGGAGCAGAGGTTCACATAGGTAGCAAGATGGTCCTTCAAGTTAGAAGTTAGAGGACTTTCGATGCAGAGCCAAAGAATTGAAAGTTTATTTCTAAAGTAATGGAAATCTCTGAATGCAATTTGGTAAGGAGAATGACACAGTGTTTAACGTGGATTTGTCTTGTAGCAAAGAACAAGATTGGGAGAGAGAAATTACTACGTATATAATAAAAACTGGCAAGTAAATACTCTTCAAGCAGTTACAATATTCCAAACCCTCCACTGTGGACTTTACATGTATTCCCTCCATGTAAGCTAAAAGAGAAGTGATATTAACACCATCATATGAAGAAAAAAAATCATTGGCAATAGGCTTGGCAAGGTCACCTATAACTAAGTAGCAAAGCCTAGGTTTATATCCACATCTACAGCTGTCCAGTGGTCATGCTCTAGTCTCCACGGTGTATTCCTACAAAAAGGAAGTGAAGTTGGCCTTGAGTAGCAATGACTTTAAGTCAAGACATCATCATCATCTGCCTGGACTACCGAAGGAACTTTCTACTACTATTTCTGTTTTTACCTGCAGTAGTATCTATTGCTACATAACAAATTACCCCAACTTTTAGCTGCTTAAAATTACAAATATTATCTCACACAGTTTCTGAGGGTCAGGAGTCTGGGAGTCACTAAGCTGGCTTGGTCTGGCTTTGAGTTATCAGGATGTTGGCAGGGGCTATAATCATCTGAAGGCTTGAGTGAGGCTGAAGGATTTGCTGCAGACTTTGGCTTCTCACATGGCTGTTGGCAGGAGTTCCCAGTTTCTTGGCTAAAGGTCTTAGCTCCTCATGACATGGCAGCTGGCTTCCACCAGAGCAAATGACTAAAGAGGGTGGTGGGGGCCACACTCTCTTTCTTGACCTGGCCTTAGAAGTTAAGCACTGTCACTTCCATCATGTCCTATTCACTAGGAGTGAGTCACTAAATCCATCCACACTCAAGGGAGGGAGAATTAGTCTCCATTTCCTGAAGCAAGGAGTATCAAAGAATTTGTAGACATACTTTAAAACCACTACACTCCCCTCTTTGATAGAGTCTATATAATGCAGTCACAATCTCTTACTAACAAATCTGTTTACATCTCTCTTCTTATTAGCCTTTCAATGGTATCTCACTGATTTAAAGATAAAAACACAATGTCTTTGGTCCTACTTGATGTGGTCAGTGCTCCCCCCCACAAACCCCTCCAGTGTTGCCTCCTATTTTTCCCCAGCTCTCTGTCTTCTGGCCACATTCTCTTGCTTTCAGTTCCTCTAATATGCCAAATTCCTTTTGATTCAGGGCCTTTGCACATGCTGTTCCTGGAACCCAGAATGATCATCATCTTGCTTCACTTATTCATCATTCAGTTCTTGGTCCAAAGGATACTTCCTGAGGAGAGCTTCTCTGACTCATTAGCCTTTATTAGCTACCCAGCTACAGTTCTTGTTATAGCCTGTACTTTTCATCTGTGGGGCTGATCACAGTTTATGACTGCTTATTCATCTGACTATTTTGTTACGGCTGTAAAAAGTCTGTCTGTTTTGTTCACCATTGAATCCTAGTGCTTGGTACAGGGCTTGGCTGGTATTAGTGCACAGTAAATATCTGTACTGAATAGGTTATTAGGAAAGGAAGATGAATTGACAGAACAGAGACTTCTGCTTTGAGACCCAAGTTAGAAGAGGTAAGCAAATACATCTTTATCTCTAAGCTTAAATAAAGACCAAAAGAAAAACATACCATAAATGTGCATAAAGTGGGATATACCAACGATGGAGACACCAGCAGGGGAAGCACAATTACAGGAAGACAAGGAAGGCACACATGTAATCAGGACTCTGCTGCTGCGTCGAAGATCTGGTTAGGTCATTAAAGAGATACAGCCCTAATCTTAATCTTTGGCTCTGCACTAAACTGGTACAGCCTTGGTTCAGAAATGTTTGAATATATCTGCACTTCAAGGTGACTTTGCAGGTAGGAGAATCATTATTCTTAGAACTTTTATTCTGATGTTTTGCCCCATCTGCTTGCCACTCCATCACTCACAAACTGATCTGAAAATATGCACACGTGGTGGTGATCTCTGAGCTGTAAACTGTGGGCAAGAAGGGCGCCCAAAAAGCATCACTTCCCCAGTCTCATCCTCTTTGTTAACATGACACGGGTGAGATTCCTGGATTAGAACCATTCTAGGTTTTGGGGTGTCTTTTGCAATAGGAAGAGACATCTAGGTGAGAGTTGGAAAACGTCCACTGCTACTCATTGTGTTGTCAAACCCTTTGCACTCACGGGGACTAAGGGGCCTGCCTTTCAGAGAGTCCATTCACAGAGCATTGCAAGTGAGAAACACAAAAACAGCTTGCTGGGAAATGAGTTCAGTCCCAGCAGCACAGCTCTGAGCCTGGAGGGAGGACAAACAAAGCCACTGCTAAGAATAAAAGCAAGTTCAGTGTTTCTCTCGTTATGGTTTATCTTGCTCCAGCCTCTTAAAAGCTCTTCTATTGTGTCCAGGCCTGAAAGCGTCTAGTGATCTGACTGAGCCTCTCTAATTGGGTGCCTGCAGTTCATCTTATTTTTCATTAAAAAAATAAGCTCATCAGCACTGTAGCCTCAGGGGTCCACACGGAACATGTTTATAGAGAAGTTTTTGTGTTTATTAGCATTTCACAAAGCCCATTAGACAAAAGCCTCAGAAACTTGCCCAGCCTCAGCAAGCTTCCAAATGTGAACACTTGATGTCACAAGCCCTAAGTCATTGCTAGTGACAGGCACACAGGGCCCTGAGAAGGCTATCCTTTCACTCAGCCCAGGTTACTTGAGTCAGGGGACCTTGAAGGGGACATTCCTCCAAAAAGTCACACCATTCATTTTGGGTTGAGGTTGCAGGAAAGACATTTCCTTCAAAGTAAAAAATTATGAAGCACCTACTAACCTACTATGTGTCCGGCGTGCTGGGTGATGTAAATATGCTGGCATGTGGATGTTCTCTTAATACCGACAATAATTTATGAGGTAGATGAGAGTTTCTTGTCTTACAGAAAAAGTCACTGAGGTAAAGAAAGATTAATGACTTGCCCCAAGTCCTACAACTAAGAGGAGTCAAAATTCAAAAAGATGCAAAATCAGGTCTATCTAATCTCAGAGTCTCTCTTCCTCCTACCAGAATGTATAGTCTCTTAATATAAATTACGATTTGCATAACAGCCCCTTTGAGAGTCTCATCCCAAACTACGGTGAAGTAGTACAAGGAGGGCAAAGGGCCAGCAGACCAGGATTTGGGTTCAGTACCTGCTAGGCCACCTGCGGGGCCACCTTGCTGGGCCGTTCCTTCATCGGGATCAGGTGCCCTCCTGGAGGAAGACTGAGCACGAGTCATGCGTCAAGCAACCAATATGTCAAGACCTAAGAAGAAATAATGTTCCACAAGGATAAGCACAGCAGAAAGAAAACCAAATTAATTTCCATTGCTGCCAATCAATTTCAGCAATTGATTCCAAATGCCGACTGTTAGGAGACAGAACACAAGAGCAAGTGACTTCAAGTTAAACCTGACCAGTTGATTAATAGAAACCATCAAGTAATTGCCTACTAATAGCAGCTGCCTGGAAGGTACTGGAATGTTTGTAAGGAAGTCTCAATTCCACCCAGCCCAAGCATTTCCTAACACTGGAAATGAAGGAACAGGTTTTGTGACTATATTAAATATATGTAATGACCATTTTTAATTATTGCACTTAAGGGGGGTTGATTTACATATGCTTCTTAGTCTTTTCCTCCTCTCCTCCCACCAAGGTAGTAATAGCTGTTGAAGCAAGGAAAGAATGAAATGCAAATAAGCAAAGATTGTACAACAGGGTCACGGTATGCTGCTTCTTAAGGCCAGCTGAAGCCATTTCACTGTCAGGAGAGAAACATTTTTACCAGTAAGGTATACAAAGAGACATAAGTGGGAGCCTGATTAACCCAATGTTCACCAAAAATTTGGCTAGGTAGAAACCCATTCCTCAAATATTTCTTGCTAAGTTGAGGTTTGATTTTTTGCATTGTTTCTGCATAAATAAAATAAAAACATTTTTGAGTGAGCCATCACCATCAGTCATCTGCCTATAATTAAAATAATTGGTACAGAGTTACATATGTCAGGAGTCAAAATGAACTCTTCCTTCATATGCAATATGCTAGCTGTATGTTAGGAGACCATCTGCAAATATCCAACCTGAATCTCCTTCTGAGACATAAGATCCTGGAGGCAGTTAGTGCAGAGCAAAACAGCAAGGTGTGATTAGCATAGGTGTTCTTTTAAGGAGTCTAAATCCATTTAAGTTTGTTCCAAATGTGGGTTTGCCCTAGGAAAGACCCAGAACATATTTTTATTTTAAACTAAGTTGGCAAAGTATAGCCCAAGGCCAAATGCACCCCTCTTTCACCTATTTTTATAAATATAGTTTTATTGGAACACAATGACACATTTGTTTATGTATTATCTGTCTGCTTTCAAGCTACAAGGGCAGAGTTGAGTAGTACTGAGAGAGATCTGCAATGCTGAATGTATTTACTATCTAGTGCTTCATGGAAAAAGTTTGTCTGCTCCTGATCTAAACTATGCCCAATTCTCCTTTGAATTCTACCACATAAAACCAATCAAACCAACAATGCTTATTAAGATCCTGTATGGGCAAACTGGTATGTTCACCTCCTACTGAGTCATCCCAGGTAGACTCTTCCCTGGGAACAGCCTCTAACAGAGTAGAAATGATGGGGCTGGCTGCTTGCATAGCCCAGAGTTTCAGGGTCATGGCCAACACCACAATCTTTCAAGCAGCAATATGGACCCATGGTCCCTCTCCCACGGCTGTCTTCTCAGTGTTTTGGGCAATATATGACATATGAGGCCCAGATCACACTATAACACAGCTGACATTCTGCCTGGACAAGATAGACTTATAAGAAACTGATGCCCACAAGATTTAAATTTTGGAATTAGCCTTGACAACAACCTATTCGGACTTTCAAGTGTCTTAGGCTTGAAGAGAAACAAAACAAAACAAAACAAAAATCATTAATTTTTTTCAGCTTGGCAGGCATTCTTTGTTTACAGTTATATGAAGGCATTCCTACTTAAATTCTTTTGGTACTGCAGGTTATTAATATTTTATATACAAAATATATAAACAGCTATTTGTATGTAATATCAAGAGAATATACAAACATATTTAGTCTGTCAATAAATTTTCCAGAGCTGAGAGGGAAAGATGACAAAAAAACCCAGGTACTTTGAGATCATAGAGTGATCGCTGGGCATATTCGGTCCTAGTACACTGTACACATCAGCATTTAGAGCCCCAGAATGATTGCTTTTTGAATGATACCTTCATTACCAGGACATTGCTTACAACTAAGCAGGATATGCCCAAAGCTTCATGTAATATCTTGGCTTCTCTATAATATTTTGATTGCACATTCATAAGAAGATAAGGGCTCTTGTTCTTTCAGAAAAAAGAAACAGACATTTTAAACTTGGCAAGTTTCCTGGCAGTAAGTATTCTACAAGGGTTCATGACATTTCCATGAAGCTGTCTATAATGCATCACCTATCAACCTCTTTGACACTATCTACACCAAAACATCCCAAAGGCAGTCAGAGGTGAAGGCTCTGGAGTCTAATTAACCTGAAAGTGTCAAGTTTTCAAATTCTCTCCAGCCTGAAGATCCTAGGAAATTTCACATGTTCATTAATTCTACAAATATTTACCAAGTTTAAGGTAATGTTAAGGATACAAAAATGGATAAGAACAAGTCCTTGCCTCCAAGCACCTCAAAATCTATTTGTTTCATAAGAGAGGGCTAGTGTGAGCTGTAAGTGGGCTGAAACATTCCTAACAAAAATTCAGAGCTTTTCTGTAGTGAATCAGATCTAGCCGATTAGAAAATCATTTCTTAGGTGTAAAGGATTTTGCTAGATGGAAAGAGATTGTATGCTGTCTTGAAATGGCTATAGTTTGTTTTTAAACCCACCTTCTTGCGATACTCAAGTTTTAAAATTTCTCTCAATAAATTTCTTATTGACTTCAAGCAGTTCAGCCTATTTAATGCAAGAATTTAACACTACTTTTTAAAAGAATAGGAAGCTATTAATAGCCTTTGATAATCGTGAAAGATCAAAAATTTTAATAGTAATGTTGTGTCCGTTGTGTTATTTATAAAAAGGGGAAAGCAAAAATTCATAGCCCCTAAATGCAATTGGATTCTGGAACAGAAAAAGGTCATTGGCGAAATAACTAGGGAAATCTGAATGAAGTCTGTAATTTAATAGTATTGTACTAATGTTAATTTCTTAGTTTTGATAAATGTATCATAATTACGTAAAATGTTGACATTAGGGAAAACTGGATGACAGAGTATATGGGAACTCTATTCTATTTTTGCAACTCCTCGGTAAATCTGAAATTATTTAAAAACAAAACGACTAAAGAATAGTACCAAGTTATTGTTAAAAGCTATTTAGCTTTTCTCATATCTTAGTATAGTTGTGAGAGAACTCAAACAGGAGCACCCGAAATTGGCCAGATAGAGGCAATATCAGGACTTTTTTTTAAAGTAAGAGCATGGAAGTATAGGCTTCCAGTGGCTCTTTCAAATGTAAAATGTACCACTCTGCTGTGAGATTTAGAGACAAAACCCTCTAATTCTCTTTGAGAGTAGAACTAAAGGGATCTTTCAGTTTATTCCAGTGCTTCTCAGTTTATCCATCAATACATTCCTTATGGCCACAGAGTTAATGTGCACTTCAGAGGGTATGGAGGTTTGCCAGAAATGACGCACCTACAGATAGAAACTATCTTCATCATCTCAGGTTTAACTTTAAAAATTCATTCAATACATTATGCTTTATATTATTTATTTAACTGTTCTCTTGAAGTTCTTATAAAATTGATGACCAAACTAAACAAACCAAAGCAAAAACCAAAGCTCTTATATGTTAAAAAAAAAATTAGCTGATTGTATCTTGTTGATCTAAGGATATCATTTAATCTTGGACATATATAAAATTTGCTGAGGGGTGAGAGTGGGAAGAGGGATGTACTATAATTTGAGAAGCCTAGAGTTCCTGGCCTAATAGAGTTCATGCAATTTGCTCAAGACCTCTACCACCTGAGTGAAGACCAACAACTCGTTGTGGGTGTGCACGTGGGTCTTGGCATGTGGAATGACACACTCTCACTTTTCTAGCCACAGAATCCTTCAGTCAGGGAAGCTTTCATTCCAGATAGTTCAGGAGGAACTTTCCCTTTTTATGTTCCCTGCCCTTTTTGTTTGCCATCTGCCGCCTTTTCCCCACATGGAAAAAGGGAGGACATTTTTCAGTATATCAAATTCAGTCAATTTAGCAATCCAGGGGACTGGCATGCATTTAAAGATGCTTTTCTTTCAGCTTGTTACACTGACAAGACCATTGTTATGCAGTCTGAAACACTGAATGAAAATAGGTGCCCTCCGGAATCCCAATTCTGTCAGGTCTATAGAGTACAAGGGGAAGCAAATTCAGTTGGATGACTTTAGGCAGTAAAGATTAGAGTGCAACTCTGATTTGAGAAAATCGGTCCCTAAATTCCATTTATATAATTAAAGGCAGGTCAGTTTGAATTATTTAGATAATCCCCCAATTTATGGATTGGATTGGCTTAATCACTTGACCTGAGATATATTACTCAGATACCATTTCCGTAATTGCTCAGGAAGTTCAATGTTTGCTTGTTTTTCTCTTTAATTTCAGTTGATGACCAAAATTAGTATGGTAAGAACTGTTCTACCTAGTATTCTATCAATTAATTAGAACTGCAGTACAATGTACAAGGGTATAAATTGTAATTAGCCTGATGAACTAAGAATCTTAAATATTAAATTGCATATCCATGTTCTAAAAATTGCAACAGGAAATATAACACCCTATGTTTCTGGTATATGGTTAACTTTTGTAACCAAAAAGTATGTTTTATTTTTCTTTTCTCATTAGGGAGAACAAAAAAAAAAACCCAAAAAACAAGTCAGCCTGTCTGGAAAAATCAAATCAGCCAACTCTACCCATTCCTGTGTAATTCTAGAAGTGACACCAAATCTGATCTTCAGATCAAACTTACAAGAAACTTTATACAGACACATTCAAGAGGGGCATGTTAATAAAAGTCATGAAAGAGGTATTGGTAATATGGCGCTGCAACATTTTAGAATTATTTATTTCCTATTTTGTCACAAGGTAAGAGTTGTTTCCTCTATTTTTCCACTGATGCCCTTCTGAATTCATTTTTAAACATCTTTTAAAAATTGGAAAATGTATTTGCCAAGTTTATAATTTACTCATTTTCATGGGGTATAAGTTTAAAGCATAATTGTCTTTTCTACATGATATTATTCTAATCCTAGCACATAGTTGAAAGGAAATTGCTAGATTTACCTATCCCCAATATTCATGGAATATTAATGCGTTGGATTTCTCCTCTGTGTTTCTCTTGAGTTCGTAGGAAAAGCAAAGTGAATTTTAATCATATCACATCATATAGGAGGAGGTATGAAAATTTTTCAACACTTTATGCTATTTGGTAGAGTTTATTCTTTTGCCTGGTATAATATCTAAAATTGCATTGTGAAGCATAAACTCAAAACAAAAATCTCTCACTTAGTTTTTAATAGTCACCCCACCAAAGACAACAGTGAACCTTCTGGAATCTGAAGATGGGAAAAAATATCCCCCAAAATGAAGCTAAGCCATAAGACATAAAACTTGATTTTGTAGTCCAGATACCCCTTCTCCCCTCTGCCACCCAAATATCCCTAATTGTATATATATAATATATATATATAGTTAACATATATATAACACACATATATATAACACATATTTATACAGAGTGGAGGGTTGCTCATGGGATTATGGTGTCTAAGAAGCCCCAGGATCTGCATTTGGCAATCTGGAGACCTAGGAGCTCCAATGAACTCAGGAGCACTGAAGGCAGAAGAAGTGGATGTCCCAGCACAAAGACAGTCAAGCAGAGAGAATGAATTTTCCCTTACTCTGTTTTTTGTTCTATTCAGGCCTTCAACAGATTGGATGAGGCCCACCAACATTGGGGAGGGCAATCTGCTTCACTCAGTGAATATGTTTAAGAAAATATCTGTGCACCCCATGGCCCAGTCAAGTTGACATTTAAAATTAGCCAGCATACAAATTAAATCATGGTAGAATGTCAGAGAGCTTATAAGCTACCTAGATATTTAGCCTCAGAAGAGTTCTAATGAGAGACAACTTATGCATCAAACTGCAGCATCTGTAATTTCTACTGTTTAGCAGACTTAACCTCCTCCCATCCTCTGATTCCTTGGAAATTACTTCCTCCATTCTATGTCTCTGATGAGATATCAGTTATGCTTTAGTAATGGTCAGTCCCAGTACTCCATTCTCCTGGACACACTGAATAGAAAGAGAAGCATATTTTGCAAGCAGGGCCAAGGAGAGTCCTGCCTGGGATTCATATAAAGCTGTAGAGAAGAATGCTGCTTTCTTTCTACTGGTTGTCAAACCAGGATGGTGTGAAGTTGTGGTTTCAAGTGGCCATCTTCTCTGGCCACATGGAGAAAACTGTAACAAAAAGTAAAGAGACCATCATGCAGAGAGAAGAGACAAACAGAAACATGACATGGAGGGGAAGACAGAGTGTTAAAGATTTGAAACTCTCGATACAGTTGGCCCTGAAGGCATCATTCCTGGACTTTCTGGTTAAGTGAGCTAACAATTTTTTGTTTTAAGTTCATTTGAATTGTGACCAAGAGAACCCTGGTTAATACAAACTATGGATTCCTCTGCAAAGTGTGATGAAAGATAAAATGCAAAATGTGATTAGGGGCAAACAAACTCAAGGGCACTGTTGAGACCCCTTATGAATTTAGATCTCCACCAACCTCTGAGAAATTGGCCAATGTCTGATTTCATAACTATACACTACACAAGGGCTGAAACTTCATGTTTAGTAAGCAAAACTGTTATGATAGATCTTTTGCTAATTAAAATACTTATGCTAAAAAAAGAAGGGTTCCAAAAGGCATAGAATGGCATCTGGGTCCCAGGGATGGGTCATTGTCTCTTGCCTTTTGGGCCCCTTCCCCACATACCCTGCATCACAGCATGGCCTTCCACTATAGCACATGTTTCCCAATGTCCTAATGTAACATCAGTCACACAATACAGTGTCCTGCAACTGGTGGATTGGTTGGATTGTGTTGTCAGAAATTTAATACAACCAGAAAAGACACAGAAATCGTTGTATAATCTGGAGTAGGGGGCGGTGGGGGAGGGAGTCATTCTATTCTGTCATAGTATAAAAACTGAAAAATATTCTCAAGATAGATATTAAAAATAAAGGAAAATGAGGAGCCTCATTTCACGGAATGACCAACCTCTCATTTCAGATTTTGCCCTCTCTCATCCTTTTCAAGTTTATTCCATGTCTCTGCCCAGAAGGCCCCTGTGTAGCCAGACTAAGGAAGTCAAAGCTTTTCCATCTTCTACCAAATCCTAGTCAGTATAATATATTGACATAAAAAAAGAGACATCATTAAAAGTCAGATTTGGACCAACATTTTTTTTTCATGACTCACATATTTTCTCAGATCCTCTGGATCCACAGAATAACCAAAACACTAATCTCTCAGCCATGTCTTTTGAACGGTACCAGCAAAATGAGCAATAATCATCCCACACTCTATCCATTCATTACAGCCAAACCCCCTGTACACAGATAGATGCCATGTTGAACAATGGCCTTATCCCAGCAGCTCTTCCATAGCATAGAGCTCTGGCATTCACTCCCTCCAGTGAGGTCCCTCAGCAAAACCCATATAGTCTAGCAGACTAGGACTTTGAAGGAATGCTTCTTTAAGGATTTACTACAAGTGATTTTAGGAGAGGTTCCTTCTAAAAACAGGAGGGTTTAGCTCCAAAAGAGCTCACCTTCCTTTTTGTAAACTTCACAATTTTCATGTGGAAATAATCCATACAGATTTAATGTTCTCAGCATTTATTCATGTTTGTGGACTTCCTTCCAACTCCCACACACATTTCCCACATCCTGCTTCTCTTGAAAAGTGGAATATTCTAGGTTTGCTCAGAGTGGAGCATAATGGAATAATTGTTTCACAGTTCCCATAAACTCTGCTTTCAAGTGGGTCCTCCAGACTCTGCCCTTCAACCACGTCGTATGTTGCAGTCTCCTGTGATCCAACTAGACTCAGATTCTTCCTCCCCTCCTCTCACATGGCCGGGAGCCTAGACCCTGACCCCTGCCATTTATGGCTCCTCTTTCTCTTTTCTTAGACTTTCCCATTGTTCGTTATGCTATGTGTCTTGATCATTTGCCAGCTCATCATGTGTGGTTGAACTCTAATCCTCTCCAGAGTTAAACTAATGAACGCGTTCTCTCTTTTACCACAGAAAATCAATTATTTTTGCCTTAACATCAAACACCTTAAATAGCTACTTCAGAAACCCAAAGGGATAAAGGTAGAAATCTAAGCCAAAAAACCCACCAAAACCACATTTCCCTGCACGAAAAAACCCAGAAACACTGTTACAAATAGCAATGCAAGGGTCAAAGGCTGACCCTCTCCTATTGAAACTTATCTTTCTCTCTGTTTTCCCATACATTTGAATCTAATTTGTTTTCCCTCAAAAGGTGGAAGAGCTTTTCACACTTAGTGGAATTTACTTCTAAAGTATTCACGTCAACATTACCAAATGTTGTAAGTCCTGCTTCACAGTTTATATACGTGTATATATTGTATTTAATATATGCATATGATTCATAAGTGCTTAAGTAGGCCCCAGATAAATAAATACTCATTTATTCAACAAAATATGCTTTGAAAGCTCCTGATGCCAGAGGAAGGGACAGTGACAAAAGGCCAACAATTTGGGATGTTCTGTGGGAAATGGATTCTATGGTGCAAGAGGGGATATGTGTAAGATAGTTAGAAAGCTGGTATGGTATAGGTGTGGAGTGGCATGGGCTAGAGTGGGATTGGTAGTGGTGGTGGAGGACGAGAGGAGAGGGATTTGAGAGAGATTTAGGGTGTAAAATCAATAGTCTGTGTTGACAGACTGGATTTGGGGTTTGGGCAAGATATAATTTCCAAAGTGTGATGTATCAAGGAACTGCTAGGTTTCTGGATGTGTTAACTGGATGGTTAAAGTACTGTTCATGAAATTAGGAAACAGTGGGAGAGAACACTTAGGGGAAGTAGATTAGGAGTTTGGTTTCAGAGAGGTTGAGTTTGAGGTACACCTGAATTCATCCCAAAGGAGATATCAGATAGGTAGTTGGATATACACGTCTGGAAGTCAGATGAGTGGTCTGTGCTGGAAATACAAACTTGGAAGTTGTCAGTGTGTGGTTGTTAACACCATGAAAGTAGATATGGCCATCTGGCGTGAAGCTGTAGAATGATAAGAGTCCCTAGGAAAGTGCTTCCAGAAGGAGAAACTATCAAAAGAGACGAAGAAGCTAGGGCCATAGAACTAGAAGGCATTGAGGTAGACTGCAATAAAACATAATAAAACAGATGCTGTAAATATAAACGCAATGAAAATATGGCTAATGATACTACAAAGTCACATAAGAGCTTTTTGTACTTATGGACATGGACTTAAAAGCTGTTTCTGTGTGTGTGACATAAGTTTCAGAAAACTGGAAGGGATGGATCAAGAGTGGAGTGACTGAAGTAAGCACGTGCCAGGCAACTTCCAAGTGCTTTACAGGCATAATTGTATTTAATCCTCACAGTAACTCTTACAGATAAGGATACTAACGTTCAGAGAAGTGAGACAAGATGACCTGCCCAAACTCACACAGCTCTGTGAAGCAGCAGCGCTAGAGCTCAACACCCAAGGTTAAAGATATCTGATTGAGTTTTGTTGTTGATAATCTTTTTTTTTTAATTAATGATGAAATACTCCTTCTAAAAGTGAAAGCGGAATAAATTTGCAAGTCACCTTTGAAATATTCAAAACAAAGAAATAAAACATGATAGTCTTCATTTTAAGGTGTTCCTTCTCATTTTATGAATACATGAACATATTTTTAAAACATATTTATAAAAGCATCTGCACCCTGCCCCTTGCTCTCCCTATTTCCACTCTGCAGAGCAATCACTTTGAACACTTTCAGCTGTGTGGTTGCTCTTGGTTATGCTGCTGAATTTGTTTTCATATTTCTAAATGATATATGGTGGATATAGCCCAATTACACATGCCCACTCTCCCTTCTGTTCCGAGCCAATACAATTATATCATGATTTCAGTTATAGAAAACCATGTTATATATTGGCATAACTTTGTAAATATTGTTCATTAGAGACAGATGTATCATGTTTATATTTTCTCTTGAGTTAATAATTGCTTCATTTTAACTTGCATGCTTTTTAATAATCCTATTCTTAACTTCCCACCCTAAGGTGACATCCTTAGTGTCACCATAAGCCAATCACAAGTTGTTTCAAAATGCTCAAGTTTGTCAGCTAAGCCCTTCCATTTCCCAGCATTTTCATGCCTAGTTATGTTTTTATTCTCCTCTGTTTACTTTCTGTCTCCCAGCTTTCCCTGGAGGTGTGCTCTTCTCATAGGCTCTCACTCCATCCTCTTTCAAATGGAATCTATTATCAGAGGGTGGAAAGCAACCTGATACCTGTCCCAGGTCATTGACGTTTTGAGCATTGGATCCCTCAACTGTGAAATGTAAGGACTTGTTCCCTGTAGAAGGCAGGTGAATAAAGGACAGAGGGATCCCATTGGCACCTTGAAATCAGTCTAAGAGGCCATCATGCGTCACTGTGGGTGTTGGAGTGTTGTCTCATCAGCCTCACAGCACTGGCATGTTGATTTAAGACAATAACCTTCCACAAGGACCCTCCCTCCACAAGGATCCTCCCTCCACAAGACTGGAGCCATAGTCATTCCTAGTATAGAAACATTCAAGTGAAGGCTGACTTCAAAACAATCTATAAACTCTATTAATCTTTCATTAAACCAAATCATTCCTTAAAGTGTAATTTATGTTAGTAAGTTGTTTTTCCTAGTTGTTAAAGCACATTATTAAATATTTTATAAGTGATTGCTGTCACTATGTCAGAAATATAACAACATCAGGGAATTTTACATTCATTCTTAGGAAAGTAATTATGCAGTAAGTTTTAGAGAAAAGTAAACTGGTTTACAGTCACTATTCATTTATTTTTGCAAGGACTATTGCTATTTTAGAAAAATCATGCAACTTTAACTATGTACCATTGAAAACTAGATACTGTTACATATTTCAGTTGGATTGTTCAATCTAATTGCCGATCACTGTTAATTTGGATCTAAGCTGGACTTTATAAGGGGCCATATTATTTTGCTCTAAAGACAGTGACAGTCTCTGGTTAAGGACGGCATGCGACGGTCCAGCCACCGCAGGGGGTCTTCCAGGTCCCCACGGAGAGGGGTAAGGGACTGAATAGCACCGTGAGTATGGGGTCAGAAGGACCAAGACAACTGATGGTTGCAAGGCACTTTATTTAGAATTTACTGAATCTTATATAGACAGAAGAGGAACTCCTTATTAGACAATGAACCCATAGAATTGCTTATCGTCTCAGTTCATTCACCACCATGGACGTCAACAAGTTTACAACGACCATCCTTGAACATTATCTTCCCTTAACCAGGCACACACACAGCCCTCAGCCATAAGGAACAACCAGGACTCTCAGTTCCCTGAGGTCTCCTGGCTTGAGATAGCTTTGCTAATCTCTTTTACATTCCTCAGGCCTGGGACAAAGAGTGCATTCCAAGTCAAGGGTAAGGGCTTTGCTTTCTGTGAGAGACATACTGTCTCCTCCAGGAGTTACCTCCGGCTAAGACTGCATGCTTCCCACAACGGCACACAGACCACACTTTGCAGTAAGTGATAAAGCCTCTTTAAGTTGTGGGATCTCTGCTGGTCAAATTCCACCGACAGAAGTTCCCTGGCCTACTCATGGGCTAGGTCAGTTGTACGCACAGTGAGGTCACAGCACTGGCAGCGCCAGAATTTGGGAGGAAAATTCTTGGGCCCCACTTCAGACCTCTTCAGTCAGAAATTCTGTGAGCAGTTCCTAAAGCCCTCGGGCCTGAAGCAGTAGTTCTCAGCCATTAGTGTATCAGCATCACCTAGACACCCGTTGCTGGGATTGACCCTAATTCAGCGGTTCCCAGGCGATGCTGACGCTGCTGGTCAGGGGACTACACTTTTCGAACTGATGACCTAGGCAAATGAAACACCATGTGAATGTCACCATATCACTAAATGGAAGGTGACTCTCTTTGTCCCACGATTTTGTTCGAGGGAACTTACCCGATTTCCTTTGGATGTATGCACATGTAGGGAAGAAAAGGGAGAGTCCATCCTTGAACACACACTTATGACACCTACTCTGTGGCAGGCAAAAGAAAGACAAGGACCACACCCTGGAGTTCACACCCCAGCAGGGGAAAACAACAATAAGCAAACAAGAAAACAAAACATTTTATTATGGTTATTTTACATGCTTTAAAGTGCTAAAAAGAGTAAGTGCTGTGCTAATAAAGTGCCTAAGAGGGGAACCTGAGTATCTGGGGGAAATCAAGAAGTGATTTTTCAGCTTGCAATCTGAAGGATGATGTATTAGCTTTCTATTGCTGCTGTAACAAATTACACAAACATAGTGTTTTATCTTACATAATGTTTTATCATACAGTTCGGTAGGATAGAATTTCGACACAGATCTCACTAGATAAAAATCAAAGCATCAGCAGGACTCTATTCTTTCCTGGAGACTCTAAGAGAGGATCTGTTTCCTCACCCTTTCCAGCCCCTACAGGCTGCTCTCATCCTTGGCTCATGGTTCCCTCCCTCTGTAGTTAACACCAGCAACACTGCATCTCTCTTCGTGCACCTTTCTTTAGAGCCACATTATCCTCTGACTCTCCTCTTTCTCCTCTCTTGTCCACTTTTAAGGACCCTTCTGATTACACTGGGCCCACCTAGATAATCCAGGCTAATTAAGGTCGGCTGATTAGCAACTGTAATTCTATCTGCAACTTAATTACACCTTAGCATGCACACACACACAGGTTCTGGAGGTCAGGATACTGCCATTTTTAATGCCTGACATTCTGCTTACTACAGATGACATGAATTTAGCAGAGTTAAAAGAAGAGAAAGAACATTCTAAACACGTGTTGCTCTAAAAACAACATATGTGGGTGGAGACCCAGGGAATGACAGGAGCATGACATTTAAAAAGGTGAGCGAACTACACTGTGACCTGAGTAAGAAAGGGAAGGAGAATATGGTGAAAGAGGAGGATGGTGTTTAGGAGACAGGGTCTCCAGAAGACATGAATTTGCAAACAAATTAATTAAAATTACAATTTTGGCAGAGGAGATGAATGAAAACAAAAAATAAGCCACCAGAATATGCTGGAATCATATTAAAGCAAACATACCCCAAAACTTTTATCCACGTAATGAGCAGACATATCCAACTCTCAATTTCAAAGTGACTATTTCACTTTGTAATAATGATTTATCTATTGCTGGGAATGCTTAAAGTTAGACTCAGTTTTCCAAGATTTCTGCCAGAAATATCAATAGAAGAAAGGTCACTGTTCTTGAAAGCTACGTGATAGGTGAAGAAAGTAGGAGAAAGAAAAGTTTCCATGTTATCTTTCTTACCCAGGCAAACTAGTTTTTATCTATTTGATATGATAATAATTTTTAAAGGATAATTTATCATTGTGAGCAAACGTTACACGGAAATGCAATGTAGAAATATTTCCCTTCTGGCATCTAAAATGTTCTGAGAGACACCCAAGAAGATCATTGGTACATAAGATAATTAGTCTATTTTGCCCTTGGGAAGACCCTAGAAGGGACTACTGTTCTGAGTCTAAATGCAGTTCTCTGTGCTAGAGCAGGGGCTCTTAGGCAGCCTGAAACTCCTGACATTACCTGCAAAGTTATCCACATAGGTCCATTTTTTTGAGGGAAGGAGATTGTGCCTTTAATCAAAGGATTCTCCGACTTTAAAAAGCATAAGATTTTTAGGGCAGTAAAACTGTGATGGTACAGTGGTAGACACGTAACATTAAACATTTGTCCAAACCCACAGAATGTACAACACCAAGAGTGAACTCTAATGTATGTTACAGATTTTGGGTGATAACGTGTTGATGTAGGTTCAAAGAGGTATAAGCATGAAAGCAGGAGCACCATCCTAACTGATACCCACTGTTCACATTTTGGTAAACATCTCTGCAGATTCCTCTGTCCCTCTTTCTATCTCCACACACATTCCCACGTGCACATACACACACACACACACGTTAAATATATATATTCACATATGAATAATTCTTCATAGAAAGAATACTCAAAGTATGTTACAAACATGTGTCTATGATACTAGCACAATTTATATATGGTTAATCTCATTGATGTTATTTTCTGTTGGCATTTTTTTAATAATGATAAAATGAACATTACGGTGGCTACATCCTTTTACACTCATTTTCTCCTTGGGAAAAGTGTCAGGGTGTTATTTCTGCTTCAAAGTATTAAATAACTTAATCAACATCATATTTCAACATCAACAGCATATTTCTCTCATCAATCAGCCTTGGACTGATTGGTAATAATCAGAAGGTCATACCTTCTTTTGAGAATTGCCTTTATTCTAATATTTATTGACATATTTCTCTTTTATTAATTGAATTTTAAAACTCATTTCAGATTATGATAATTTATACATTTTGACAACATGTATTTTCAGTTTATAATTTTAACCTTATGTATTAGCTAGTGTAGACTAAATTATTTAACAATTAGGCCTCTAAATTTATAATGGCTCATTCAGTGAAGTGGTTTTGGGATCCAGGTGCTTTGATCTTGTGACTTTACTGTCAGCTCCTGCCTTATCATCATCTACATCCAGCTGAGGTGGGAAGAGAAAATGGAGGAGGTACACTGGCCTTTTGTAAATCTTGGCCCATAAGTTAGCATGCATTACTTTCACTTATATTTCACTGGCTACACTTAGTGGCAAATGGGATGGGGAAATTTAGTCCCTGGCTGGGCTGTTACTTCCCATCTACAACTGTATACTCTAGGAAGGATGAACAAAATTTAGGAAACAGATACAATTTCTGATACAACTTGAACCGTTCTGACAAGCAGAAGTTTTTAAGTCTTATGAAGTTAAATCAAACATTCTTTTTCTTTGCAAATTACTTTCTGATTCATTGCATAGGAGCATGGAGATTGAGCAGAAAGTGGTAACCCAGAGCTCGCAACACTTTTCTCGTTGGGCTGGGGAGATAGAAATGAAGTTCAGAGCCTCCAAGACAACCAGGACTTGAAGGATTGAGATCCCAGAAAAAGAAGGGACTGCAGAAAAGGAAGCCCACCCTTCTATAGATAACCTGCCCTCGATGCATTTGCTGACCCCGAACCAGTGCAAGTGTTGTGAGAAACCATGCAGAAAGCAGCTTCTAAAAAGGCTAAACCTTTAAGCAAAGGACGCAGTGATTGGATGGTTCCAGGAAGACTGAATTTTGAGTTCACCAGGGAGGAATGGCTCAGGCCCAGGAGGAATGAGAGCCTGAAGGAGCTATGCTCCAAGAGTAAGGGCAGATCAAAAATAAAATAGCTTAACCAGATATAACTGCCTACCAGAACGAAATTAAATCTCCTAAAAAAATAATATCTGGTAATTCCACTTGATAGCTCTCTGTACCTGTTTATGACCAGAATGATAAACTGGTTACAGGGAACCGGAATGATTCACTACTTCCCCTTCTCCTCCCTTATCTTTTGGTTTCACTGAAAGAATGCTGGCTAACTGCTTTGGAGATGTAAGGTTGCTTTTATTTATTTATTTATTTATTCATTCATTCAGAGGACATGATTTGCTTGTCCTGCCATGAGTTAAGCAGCCTCTGTGGATTGTTAGAAAGAAGGTTTTCTTTCTTCCTTTTTATCTCCTGTGGGCCATGGAGATCCTACAATTCTGGAATAGTTGGTGGTTCACGTTTGACTTGGCTCTGGTTATAAATGGGAATTTTTACAAACGAAGAATTTATTATTGCCATTTAAAAACAAATTGTAAAACAAGCAATTGGGGCTTCCCTGGTGGCGCAGTGGTTGAGAATCTGTCTGCCAATGCAGGGGACACGGGTTCGAGCCCTGGTCTGGGAAGACCCCACATGCCGCGGAGCAGCTAGGCCCGTGAGCCACAACTACTGAGCCTGCGCGTCTGGAGCCTGTGCTCCGCAACAAGAGAGGCCGCGATACTGAGAGGCCCGCGCACCGTGATGAAGAGTGGCCCCCGCTCGCCGCAACTAGAGAAAGCCCTCGCACAGAAACGGAGACCCAACACAGCCATAAACAAATAAATAAATTTATTTTAAAAAAAACAAAACAAGCAATTGGTTTAGGTATTTGATATGAAAATATAGTCCCATTCCTTTATTTTAATGTTGCTATATAACTGGGGGCAAAAATACATTCTCCTTCTCAACTTTCCATGCTCCATACTTGCTCTCTGTCCTTAACACTAAATGTGCTAACTTCCTTGGGTTTTTTTTGTTTTTGTTTTTAAATTAATTTATTTATTTTTAGCTGTGTTGGGTCTTCATTTCTGTGCGAGGGCTTTCTCTAGTTGTGGCGAGCGGGGGCCACTCTTCATCGCGGTGCGCGGGCCTCTCAGTATCGCGGCCTCTCTTGTTGCGGAGCACAGGCTCCAGACGCGCAGGCTCAGTAGTTGTGGCTCACGGGCCCAGCTGCTCCGCGGCATGTGGGATCTTCCCAGACCAGGGCTCGAACCCGTGTCCCCTGCATTGGCAGGTGGATTCTCAACCACTGCGCCACCAGGGAAGCCCAACTTCCTTGTTTTTAAATCACATTTTTAGTTTCAAAAAACTTATTTTTGTTACGTTCTACAAATACCTTCCATTTAAATTTTTTAGAAAAAATCTAGAGGGAAAAAGCCATAGAAGCTAAAACTTTTCCTACTTCTAACAAATAAGAAGGCAATAAGTCTGCTAGTAGAAGGTGTTTTTGAAAAAAAATGAATTTCTAATTATATCTTGGTAAATAAACCTTATTTCTTGAGCAAAATGGGTTTTTAAGAAATATAATGTGAGATTCTGGAAATGGAGGGTGCAGCAAAAAGAGCATACGCCTTTTCTATCATTGTATTGCCATCCTATTGTATTTCAGCTTGTGGACAGCATATTATAATTAAATTGTGTGAGTGTGTGTGCAAAAAGTAAGGGCCCAATTTAAAATTTAAGTTCATTAGTGGCATCAGTACAAATTCTCTGGTCTGAAATAGAATCCTGCCCCCTTCTCTGACACACACAGAAATTAAGAGTATCCATGCATGTCAAATACAGCTTAAAATAGTTGGGCGTTTAGATAAACATAAAAACTATGTTCTATAAAAGTGAACTAAATCCTGTGGGGCATGTGGGGAAAAAAATAACTACTTTTGCTCTATACTTTTGCCTTAAGGATATTCATGAAAGAGGTTTTTTTATTTTGTATTTATTTGAAACATTTCATAATTAGTCCCTAAAAGAACTGTTAGACTCACCATAAGGTAGAGAAAATAAATACATTTTTAAGGTCTGGATTTCTATTATATTTAGATTTTAAAAGTTTAAGCAAAGCTTGCTAATTTCACTCCATTCTTTTTGTAACAGAACCAGTTCAGAAACTTGTGGTGCATCAGTTTGAGAACAGTTTTATTTTACCTGTACAGATTTCAATGTTATGGGTCTTTTACTTTTCAAATGTATAATATATAGATATGCTCTGTCTTTATACTAACTCATTCCATTATAATTTTTACCGAGACTCTCATCTGTTTACCTAAATCTTTGATGCTTCAGGCCCATGCATATTTCAAAGCAGAATTCATTTTGTTCTTTAAAAGCATTGAACAAACCAGAAAATGCATCATACCATATACTGAGATGGAGAATACTGAATTTGTGTGCTTTTTTCCCAGTAAAAAACATTTAAAATTTTATCAGGTGACATTACATATTTTCTACAATTCAATTAAGAGTTAATAGAGATGCTAAGAAACAAGACCTATGACTAAATACAAAGAGAAAAAAGACAATATAAACAGACCCACAGGTGATTCAGGTATTGAACCCATACATTAGTAACCCCTAAAGAATATTTTCAAGAAAATAGGTGAAAAATCATCAGATCCCAATGACTTCACCAATGAATTCTTCCAAATATGTAAGGATAATTCCTTACATAGCCTTGCTAGCATAACCTTGACTCTAAAACCTGACAAGTCATTACAAGAAAGGAAAATTACAGGCAAATTTCTCTCATGATAAAGATATATAAATTTTTAACAAATATTGTCAAATCGAAGTAAATAGTATATGAAAAAAGAATACTATATCATGATCAAATTGAGTTCATTCTGGGAATGCAGAGTTGGTTTAACATTTAAAAGTTAATTTAATTCACCACATTAAAAGAAGAATTTAAAAGCTGATCATCTCAAAAGATTCAGAAAAAGAATATGATAAAATCCTATAACCATTAATGATTCTTAAAAAAACCATCTTGGCAAACTAGGAACATAAACTTCTTGAATCTGACAAAGTATTTATAAAAAGTATCTATGAAAACATTTATATGTAATGTTAAAATACTGAAAGTTATCACCTTGACTTTGGACATAAGTTCCACACTGTGCTTGAGATCCTAACCAGTGCAATAAAGAAAAAAATAGAAAAAGAAAAAGGATTAGGGATTGTAAATGAAGAAATAAAATTATCCACTTTTTATAGACAATTTGCTTGAATCAGTGGATAATCTATCAGAATTTACTTTTATTTCATTTTTATATACTAGCAACAGTTAGAAAATGAAATTCTTAAGAAAGATACTATTCATAATAACATCAAAAATATCAATACATAGGGATACATCTAGCAAAAATTTTGCAAGACCTCTACACAGAAAACTATAGAACATTATTGTGAGAAATTGAGGAAACCCAATATAATTAGAGAAATACATTGTGTTTAAGAATTGGAAAACTCCATGTTGTAAAGACATCATTGTTCCCCTACTGCAATGCAAGCCCAGTCAAAATAGCAATAGGATTTTTTTAAAAGTGAAACTTGACAAGCTTTTTCTAAAACTTATATGGAAACACAAAAGGGTCTTAGTTAAGACATTCTCAACGAAGAAGAGCATTGCAGGAGGACTTGTTTTACTAAGTCATTATAAAGCTATTTAAGAGAGTGTGTTGCTAAAGCACGGATAAAAGAATAGACCAATGGAATAAACAGAGAGCTTATAAAAAGGCAACAGATGTAGAGGTACTTGGTTCATGAGAAAGAACTGGGGGAGATGGGAAAACAACAGTATTTTTAATAATAATGATAATGGAAAAACTGCGTATCCATACAGGAAAAAAAAATGCAACTTGATTACTATCTCATACCATACACGAAACTAATTACAGTTAAAGTATAGATATAAATGTGAATGACAAAACACTAATAATTTAGAGCGCAAGAAAGATTCAGATGTCCACTAAATTTTTCCTCAAAACTGTGACTACTGAAGACCATACACAGACACCATCTTTGGGGCGTTTCCAGATGACTTCAGGGAAACGAAAATATAACTCTTCACCACCCCCCCAATAAATCCTGCAGAATTCATCAAATGCCATTAAATAGTGGTAAGATGGGAATGCCCAGGTGGTCCAGTGGTTATGACTCCGTGCTTCCACTGCAGAGGGCCCAGGTTCAATCCCTGGTTGGGGAACTAAGATCCCACAAGCTGCGTGGTGCAGCCAGAAAATAAATTAATTAATTTAATTAAATAGTGATAAGACAAGATTAGAGTTCTGGAAATTTTAATCTGGTGTGTTTGAGGGGAGTGGACCTGAAAGCGAGGAAATTAAGAAGCCCCAGCAAGATTTGACGTATTTGAAACTTTTAATAATATTGTTAGTTTTGAAATGGAAAGAAAGGGGCAAATCAAAAAGACACTTCAAGAGGACTTGGCCATTGGGTTGATGGTGTTGGCAAAGTGGGGAAAGGTCATAGTGACTCAGAGGTTTTGAGGCTTAATCATATCATTAACAAGGGTAGAAAATCAGACAGGCAGACTGCTTTGGGGAAGATAATGACTGAGTTTGAGATAATGGCAGGATATCCAAACAGAAATGCTCAAAAGAATGGTAGAAATAAGTTACTGGAAATAAAAAAAGGGGCCAGGCTTAGAGTGACAGAGTAGGATGTCAGTAACGTCTGCGGGTAAATGACACATGGCTGGCTACTCACTGTCTGTCCCAATTCTCTCACATCCATTCACTGAGTTACAATTGTGGTGTCATCTGCGTAAGCTCGGCTGGTTTTGGAGTAGGGAGGAACGGACGGTGCTGGTACAGAGCCTGACAATTCTTCAGAGGGCTGCCTGTGAGTAACTCTTAAGTCACACAGATTCTAAGCAAAATACTAAACTAACCTTGTCTTAAGGACTTCTAGATAAAGAGTTTTATCTATAGACCCTGGCAAACTACTCCATTATTCCACTAGCATTAGAATCTGTCACGTACTTTCTTTCATCAGTTAAGTTAACCCTCACCCAGCAGAATATTAGTGGGGTATGAAGCCTCACCTGAAGACCAGTCCACTTAATTTCTTCAGTTGAGCTGAGGAAGGACACTGGTCATCTGGTATGGAAGAAAAGCCTCTTCATAACTCTTTTCCTATTCTCTCTGGTACAGGGATAAGGCACTAGATAAATATTCATGGCCGTGCGTAATGGATGTCATTGGTCACTATCCCTCTAATGGATGGCACCTGTATGCAAAAAAAAAAAAAAGTCATTATTTAATGGAAGAAAGTTCTAAGTGGTCCAGATTTCAGAGGACTGCGTAACCATGAATATTTATGTAACACATTATCATTTAAAAACACTTTTTTAAATCTTTTCAAAGCTTTCTAATTGAGCTATAAAAATTCATGCTAGCCTAGAATAGGCACGCATGCTAAGTGTCCAGAAGTGCCGTATCAACCCTCTACTACAGTTTGAGTGCTGAGGCTGTGAAGGCAAATTCTCTCTCCCCTGCTCCTATGAAATCAATTTTCCTAATTTTCTCTGTAACAGTTCTTATTTCCACATAACTCCTTGCTAATAGTTACTGCTCAAATTATGTTGACCTTGAGGCCCTATTTATAGAGAATTTTTAACAGGGGGGAAGTACTGGGACAAGAGAAGAAATCAAATTCCTAGCGTCTCCCATAAAGACCTGCTTCAAACAAGATCAGGTCTTTATCCTTGCCTCCAAAGAGAAGATGGTCTTCTAACCCCAATAAAGAGAATTCAATAAAATAAAATAAACAAGAGTAAAGGCACGTGGCCAAACACACCTGGGTTAGGAATACAAATCATTGCCCTAACTAACTAACCATAACTTTCATGGCAGGTTTATGATAGTGATAAAGGTCTCAGTGATGGGAGTGAGCACAGAGCCCTAAGCTATTGCATGAAATCTGCTTATGATTCAGAGCAGAGATCAAGAGCTTTTATGCAAGGACTCAAACCACACACGTGCTTTAATGTACTAAGAAATAACCTTTTCCCCTACCCCTGCATCCACTTAGAGACTCTGCTCTGCCCAAAGTTCTGGAATCCCTATCACTCAGCATCAGCTGCTTGGACCAACCAGGGATGGACCCCTTACCCATGTTTGACCAATCGGAATTCTCTTCCAGAAAACTCGTACTGGGAAACGGTTTGCTACACGGATCAAACTGGAAGGTCAAAGAGACATGGGGCCAAGGCTTTCATTCTGGAACAGTTATAGGAATCCAGTGTTCAAAGACAAGAGTAAAGTAGGTGAGAGGTGCTGAGAGAAGATACCACGTAGCCCCAGAGGGACAAAATCAGCTGCATCTGGGCTTTCCACAAAGAAGCCAGGCTCTACTTTGTGCGATTGTAATCCACGATGTCCACCTTGAAATTCTGTCTTCCTACTTGTCCCAAAATGCAAAAAACAAAAAGCCCTGCAAGAAATATAACATCATGTCAACTTTACTCATTGTTAACTTTACTGTTCATTAAAAAATACCTTTTAAAACAATTTGTAAGTTAGATATTCTGGTTTCTAACATTGAGTCATAATGCAGAGCCTTTTAAAACATACAACACCATATTTTCTAAGCGATGGAAATTAAACCTATCATCTTTAACCTAAAACAATGTTTTATAAATCTCAAAAATTTGTCTAAAATTGGAATATTAAAAGGGCAGCCTATGCAAAGTGCTGTTTGAAATTTAGGTCTGCTATGGGTCCAGATATTCAGGAAAAAAAAAAAAATCAAAGCTACTGATTCACTGACATTAAGGAAGGAATCATTTCCCAGAATGAGGTCTAAGTAATACATCCGAATTGCTGGAAGAATGAAACGTCTTGGAGTTACACACAAGAAAAAGCCTTATCCTGGCAATCACACCCTATCATTTAGGTTTTCTGGGATCATGCCTGCCTTGAGAAAAAATTTTCTACTGCTTATACATGCCAAGTCACAAGAATTTCACTCATCTATGGTTCATTAACCACTTACTGAGACCAACTTGGTGGGTGGTTTGGGAAAACGGTACAACTAACAACCTCTTCCCTTCCTTCTTCTTTCCTTTTGCTTGGGGCAGCACCTGCATGCTCTATTTTCTTGTTTCCCTGAGAATTTCACCTCTCAGTTATTTCACCTTGATCAGTCTCTCCCTGTGGATATATATATCCTCTGTATTCACTCACTTTCTTCCTTTTTCTCTACCAACTATGTCCCCATTACCTTGGAAGATTTCTCTCTGCAGCCCAGGGCCAAGTTCACCAGTGTGCAATCTTTGCAGTTGCATAGGTCTCTTGGCTAGAAGAACATCCTGCTTGGTTTAATGCTCTGCAGTCACTGTTTTGAAATTCTTCATTTTATCTTTGAATTTGTGTTTTGTAAATGAAGTCTAATGGAACCGTGGAGCATGCATATGAGCAGAGGAGATGGCAATATGCATGTTTATTATTCATTGCCACCCCATTCACATGTAACATTTGTGATGTTCCATAAGCACAGAATTCCAGTGGACACATAATGCGTGGAAGTTCTGCAAAACTCAAAGTGAGTACAAGGTTAAGTGTTTTAAGTCTGTGACTGAATAAGTGCGGGCACTGACAGCCCTGAAAGACCACATGAACCAGAAGTTCTTCTGCAGAAAGAAGAAAACATCCAAGGAAACTTATATTCTTCCTTACTCATCTTACTTCCTTGTGTTGGGCAGTTATATTTAAAATGATGACATCGAAGGAAAGGAAAAGATAGGGCAACCGTATTTACTTTACTTTTCAGTCCCTCCTAACTCACCAATAAGATGAAGACCAAGTTTTGGTAGACTATCAAGACCTGGCGCACATCAAGATTGGAATAAAAACAGTTGAGTTAGTTTTATGCAGTGTTTCTACAAAATATTATACATGTTCATGTATGAGCTATGAAATTCGAACTGTGTGATTTTGGTGATTTCACATATGAGTTAAATGCTCTCATGCTTGCATTTAAAACTGAACAATCTAAAGGGTAAAATTCATGCCAATAATTTAAAATTTTATTTTTCTTTACTTAGAAGGACATAAAATAGCAAATAAAACACCATGACAAGTTGATGAGGAAAGATCACAACAAAAGAAAAAACTTTTTTACTATCTTTAATTGCACTTTTTTCCTGCTTTTTGAATGAGGGGTATTACACTCTCATTTTGCATTGGGTCCCACAGATCACACAGCTGGCTCTGCTGAAGACTTTTCAGTTGGAATTGTGCGCCTCATTTTTACTAACTAAAGCTGAGAAGCATTACATAGGTGCTAGGAATATTCTTGAATTATGGAAAGGGAAGATCAAATTGGTGGCTCTTTGAAAACTCTTTGAAATTTTTTTTTGCATTCTCAACTATTAAGTAAAACTAATTCCTTCTCAAACAAAAATAACCAAAATAATTTTTAAAATTTTTTATTTAAAAATTTTTTTTAATGACATCACTTTTTCATGAAAAGTAAAGTTACTTTTTTCTACTGGTTTTCACTGAGAATGTATAGTATATTTCAGCTATACTATGGGTTACATAGGCTTTGGCCAACATAGGAAGCACAGCATCTACACTATTGGCCTGGGTTGGGAACCTTACCATCAATCCAATCTCCAGGAGAAATGTGCTTTAAGTGCCAAATAACTGACAAACTAACTTTTGTTCCATAGCCTGTTTGTAAGTCAAGAGCTATTGGATTTTAGTTTACATTTTCTCACCGTTCAAATATTATGCTTGATATACTGAATTTGTTTCATGATTGGAAATTTTGTTAATGTTGATTTAGCCAGTTTTGAAAAAGTTTCAAATTTTGCACCACGATTCAGACATCTCCTGCTCATATTCTTGTTTCTGTAATTACTACAAGAAATAGTAGTAAAGACTAATTGTCATTTTTCGTCATTCATTTCCTAGAGATCCCAAAGATTAGATGTTTTCTATGAAATTATCCTATAAGAATTGAAAAAAAGTTCTAAATACTCCTCATCTCTAAGAATTTTATTGGTCTTCATTCAGTAAGAAGAGTTAGGGATTTTATTAAAAAGGAAAAGAAAAATAGAAAATGATAAAAGTGAAGAGAACTCCCTCTTGGCTCTATGTCAACTGTGGTCCTACTGAATAACTGTTTTTCTGTGTATTAAATCCATCTTTTCCGCTTCATCTTTTGCATGCAAAATCTTCTCAGATGGGATTATCCTAATTTGAGACTGGCAACAGAAGCGATAAGCAACTATTTGGATTTTTGGGTCACAAGCTCAATACAAACCAGCTTTGCCTGTTTTGAGTTATATTCTTGGTACCCTTTATTACTTTATTTTTTATCCCTATTATATTTTATTATTATATCTCCCTACCATGTAGGGGAAGTAGTTTATAAGAGGATAAGTACATATGTAATTTAAATGATGTTTTGGTAAACTCAACATTAGATTTAAAACATTACATTAATATGAGAAAGCCTTCTTTAAGCAAGATGATTTTTCTGACATGTTTTGCTTATAGAACACGTGTACTTCTTACAAAAGAACTGTCACAGATTGTAAGATAAAATGCCATCATCTCTCTTATTGAAACGTCAGTGTTTATTTGCAATAATTGTTTCTGATAAAATCTTCATTTAATTCTCATGTTTTTAGAGAATGGTTGTTTATTTTTATGAATACTGTTTTCCTCTCAAAACGCTGTTGGATTAAGCTTATTTCCCAGGTTAATAACTTTTATTAAAAATTGTTTTTTTGTGTGTGTGTATTTTACAAAAACGACCTTAGAGCAGAGACTTACTCTGCCACTACTATAGTCAATGTTCATATTGAGACACTATGAGGGAACACTAAATGATCAGACATTGCATTGTCAGAAATCTATAGTATGGAGATTATCCCACTGTCATACAGCAGCGACGACAAAACAGCAGGCATCCAGTGGTTTTTGAGCATCTACTGTGTATCAGACTTTTTAAAAAAAAACACGTTATCTCATTTAATCCTCACGATAATCCTGTGAGATAAAATGAAATTCTAGGACTAATCTGGATTCCAGTACCACTCCACCCCCGCCAGCACCCCTCTTAAACTGGCACATTACCCTGTGTAAACAGTATTTCAGTAACCTTTGTGTAAGTTAAAAAGGTCTAAGTGGGAGGAAGTTTAGGGGTCCTTCGAGCCCTTAACAACTAATGGCCGTGGTTCTTTCTAGAAATGCAACAAACTCGGAAACAGGGAACGAAGTCTTCAGTGCCTCCGAGGAGGCCCTGTTACTTTTATCGACTGTTTTAATCCGAGCAGCAACCCTAATGCCAGGGTCCTGGTATTCTCTACACCACTGGTGACCCGGCACCGATGGGTTACCCTCTTCCTTCCCGTCTATGGGTCTCAGATTACTTATGTGTGACATCAGAAACTTGGATAAAGTTTTCTTTGACTTTACCTGAACTAACTCGAGGTGAGAGGAAGTGAGAGGCGGAATCTGGAAAGAAGTCAACCATTCTCTCATGGTCTGGGAGGGAAAGATTGTATAGCGTTAAACTCGGGGGCCGACAGCTGAGAGAAAGAGCCAGGCCACAAGCTGAAATCCAGAGTCCCAGGCCCGCAGTCGGAACCGGGGCAGCGCGCGCCCCTCTTCCGGGAGCCCCGCCCGCTCCTCCAGCCTGGTTCACCCCACGCCCCTACCACACTCCCGGCCTCGGCGGCGAACTACATTTCCCAGAATGCCATTCAAGCCGCCTCGCAGGGCGCCGAGAAGCGCCTTGGGTGACGCCATCAGCCAGCGCCACGTTTAGACTACCCTGATGTCGTGGCGCTTTAGGGGAAGAAGTTGGTGTTTCGCCGGGCCCTGGTACTGAGGACGCGGTCCGGGTGGCCCCTGGCCTCTTCCTACCCACCCCTCCGCCCGCCTTTTCCCCCGCTCCTCTGGCAGGATGAGGCGTGCAGGCCTGGGTAAGAAGAGGACTGAGATTCTAAGTTCGGGGGCCCTAGAGCTGGCCGTGCTGGGAGCGGGGACGCGGAAGGAAATCGGATCTGTTTCATGTCACTGGAATCTGAACCAGAGAGCAGGGTGTATGGAGGGGTCTTTGGAGGCGGTGCCAAGTGGAAACACACCATTTGTCCGAGATCCTGGGGCGTTCCTTAAGTTTAGTTCAGTCCCAGGTATGGATGGTAGGTTTAGAGAGAGTAGTGGAGGACTGGCGGTGAGGTATGTACAGGTGCCAACTCAGTGATGAGTCTTTTAGTGTTACTGACGGTCTGAGCGTGATTATGGAAATTGCTGTCTTCGGTTTCCCTTTATTGGACCTGATGTTAGTTTCTTCAGAAGCGAAGTTTGAAGAGTGAGTGTTGCATGCAAAGCACACTAATAATAATCATATTAGCCTGGTTACAGTGAGTTACAAAGGTAAACATACGTATCATTACCGTTACAGGCCATTTTACCCAGAACAATTCTTATCTGAGCCTTGTTCCACTGGTAAGACGGTAGAATGTGGTAATGCTTGGTGACTTAGCATTTGTTCTTGACCTTTTAGCTTAGGAAGCAGGTTCACCAAGCAGCAGGAACAAATTAGGCACAAGGACTTATAATGGGCTGTTATAATACAGAGCCATTAAAACAGCATTTTTCTGGTTCTGAAACTATTGAGATAATTGGGGGGGAAAAAAAAACCCTACTAAATCAGTGTGCAATATACCTGAGAAAATATATGAAATATTGAAAAATGATGATGTTACCTCTTTCAGTTCTTATAAGATGGAGAAAGAAAAAAAAAGTTTCCAAAAGTGTCAGGTATTTAAAGTTAGTGAAAGTTGCCAGTAACTCTAGGCATGTACATTCATTAGTAAATTGTAGTATGAGAAACAGCTTTTGAAAAATGTAGTTTTTGTGAATACTTGGATCATAGAAGGAAAGTTGGCCAAATAAATTGTAGGAAAAAAATATAACTCATTTTGAACAAGGTTAGTTTTATATGCCTAAACGTTTTTCCTTTTTGTCATTACTAATGACAGCAAACATTTATTGTGTACTTGAGTAAGCTCTAGGTATACAGTCGTTGGTAGCTCTGCTTGTGTTCCCCAAAGCTTCCAATCTAGTTGAGGAGTAGAAATAGGTACAAAGATAAATTATAGTACAAGGCGGTAGCTGTACAACCAAATACCAAATAAGTTCTACAGGTAGTGAATGTCTCGGGGATTTCACAGGTAGAGCACTTGGTACTTTGTGGAGACATAGGAACTTCAACTAAAGCTCAAATAATTAAGTGTAGGAGAGGTAATTTCCAGTTGAAAGGATGACCCTTTCCCCCCAGAAATAGTTGTAGGGCTGGAATCTAGAATTATGAATGATGTATTTTAAAGGATTATGATTAAGCCAATTTGGTTGGAGTAGGAGACATAGAACCAGAACCAACCACATTGTGTAGACCTTTGAGTGCTAGGCCAAGGAATTTGGATCTCATCGGTGGGTCTTTTGGCCCCTTTGAATGTTTTTGTGCAGCAGTGTGCCATGATAAATTGCAGGAAAGGGACTAGAGAAATGATGGTTCTGAGCCCTGACTGTACATTAGAATCACCTGGAGAGCTTTTAGGGCTTTGATACCCAGACCCCAGCCCAGACTAATTAAATTAGAATCTCTAGAATAGAGTGGTTTTTTGTTTGTTTGTTTGTTTTTTGTTTTTAAGCTCCCCTGTAGTTGAGAGGAGGAAAGGTGATGTATCAATTGCTGTAATTTACATTGGTGTGATGTGACATGATGTGACAAGAGCTTTTTTTTTTTTTTTTTTTAAATATCAGTGTGTACCTGGAACTTTAAACCTGGTATCGTGAATCAGTAGATATTCATGTGGAGAAGATTCCACACTTCACATGTCTCTCTCAGTGATTTGGTTCAGTTATTGATAGAAACTATCCAAAAGTAGCATTTGTCTAATGGACAAAGTCAGAGGATCATCTTTGGCACCCATTAGCTTTCCTACAACTTTTTATAGCAGTAAGTCACACAAAAGAATAACAACTCCTAACATTTTATTTTATTTTATTTATTTATTAATATTGGTAGTCAGTGATGGTGTGAGGGAAGATTAACTCTTTAATAGAAGAAATGTGCCTTGAAATACTTCTGAGAATTTCACTTTTAACAAATGGGACAGTATTGAAGAACTCTAAAAATAAAATTAAGATAGGCAAAAATAACAATAAAGGAAGTGAGACAAATAGTCATTAATTTAGAAATGAATTCCTTGGTTGTTAAGTGGTTAAATTCAACCAGTCAGTAATGACTTATTGGGCAAACGTTATATATCTAGGACCTTAGTCACATAAAATATGAAGACATTTTTCTTTTCTGTAAGGATTTTGGTCCTTATTAAATAGAGTTTGTACAGAGTATCATTGATGAATAGGGTGCGAATGCATTGTTTAAATGATTATTTTAATCATTGAGTGGAGGAAAATATTATGTCTAGTCACCTGAGTCCTTAACTTTTATAATGGCACACTTAGAGAGCTTTGTGGATAGTGTGTCAGCAGTTGAGGGAAAATTTGGGGAAAGCAGCTCCTTCTCCTCAGGAACATACTCGTTTAGCATTTTGTTGTGGTTTTTGTGGGGGTGGAGATTGTGTGTCTGCTGCATGTAAAGTACTTATTAGGTACAGGGGATATAGAAGAAGGATGAGACACTGCCTCTGTCCTCAAAGAAACCTGTGACCCCACTGCTGACAAAGGCAGGCACATTCAAAGTTGAATAACAGTGAATTCAGTTTCTGTTCATTAATTAATTCATTTACAAGTATTTACTGGGTGTGCCTTACTGTGTGTGTATGTTTGTGGGGGATATATAGCCACGAGCAAAACAAATTTACTTTCTGCCCTTGGAGTGCAGTCTAGAGTGTGATATTAGTGTTACGTATAGTCAGAGCTGTAAGAATTCAAAGGAGAGAGTTTTGCTCTTTAGAGAAAGTGAGATTTGTGCTGTGCCTTGAAAGGGCTTTCTATTCACACTTTGACCTTCCTTCAACAACCAGTGCTGCCTGCTACTTCCTGCCCTTCCACATGTTACCGTCACTGCCACTCCATCCACTCTTTGAGTTTATGGAGACCTTTCTGTATCATCCCTTTCCTCCATATTCTCAGGCTTCTGTCAACACTACTTCAGTCCTTGTCCAGTCTAATCCCCATAATCCATATATTCACCCAGTCTTTTTGCAAGGAATCCCATCGTCTTGGGGCTCTGTTCTTCAGCAGCCCCAACACTGTAAACCTCCAACTCTTGATCAGTCCAACCATCCAGCTTTTCATGGGCTAACTTAGGCTGATGAGTTCTTCTGCAGAAAAATCACACTACAATATATGGCCTCAGCCAGGATTGCTTTATCCCTGTAGTAATCCTGTATAACCCTAGTCACTTTCCTCCATTATTCTCTTTACTGTTTATTCCCCCAGATGATCACCATTCTTCAAAGACAAGCTTTTCTCTTTTTTACTGAGAAAATTGTCAATAGTTAAAAAAAAAAAAATGCGGTTAGATAACACCGTCAACTATGCTTTCCTCTCTCAATCCTCCAACATGTTAGTATATGTATTCACCGTTCACGGCTCACTCTACCTGTTTGATTGCCTGATGAATATCAAGTACTATATTAGGCAGTGGCTGGGACTATAGTCCTGTATCCCAATGCTGTTCCCTAGAAGATGAGCTCCAAAAAGTGGCATCTAGAAAGAACAATGAATCTGATACATGGAGTTTCTCAAGTATTTGTTGAAGAATGAATGAGTCCCTCTCTTAAATCTCAGCTAATATTCTCCAAAAGTTATTCCAGCTCTTTTCTATTTAAAAGAAAGAGATGCTAGTAAAGGACCCTCCCTCTGCCATGAACTCCATCCTGCTGTGTTATCCTCTTTCTGCCTTTCTCCTCACAGCCAAGCTTCTCCCATAGGCAGTGGATATTATGATATTTTTAGATTTTTTTTTTTTACCTGTGCAGTTCTAGGGGGCAGGAAGTGTGTCCAGAATATCCTTATATATCAGTGCCTATTTCAGTGTCTTGTGGGCAATCAGTATGCAATCAACAAATGTGTTTTGAACTGAATTCAGTATTCTTTGCTTAAGAGAGGGTATTAGAATTGTTCTGATCTCTATTTGGTTATTAATTTTTAAAGTTCATTTGGAGTGTGAATAATAGACATACGTGGTCTGCAACGCCCTCCAGGGGTCTTTTTCGGTTCTTTCTTGTCAAGGTTTCAAAAGTGGCTTGTTTTTGCTGCAACTCTGCTTGTGACTCTGATCCTTGCAGGTGAGGGAGTACCTCCCGGCAACTATGGGAACTATGGCTACCCTAATAGTGGGTATAGTGCCTGTGAAGAAGAAAATGAGAGACTCACGGAAAGTCTGAGAAACAAAGTAACTGCTATAAAATCTGTAAGTATAGAGCACATATTATATACTTTTTAATTTGTGTATTTATATATACATGTATATTTTATACTTATAAAATATATACTTTTATTGGCATCATACTAAGGAATTCAGTTACCCAAAGAGTGTAGTTTGGTGATATGAGCTTTTTTTCCCCAAAGTTAACAGTTCAGAGATAATAAAGCACCTATGAAACTGGATAGCCCAAATCACCTAACTACTTTCTACAATTGTCATTCACGCCAGGGAAAGAAATTTCCAGGAGAAAAAAGCTTTCTTCTAACAAGAAGCCTAAATTATCAATATTGGAATTAAAAAAAAAATCATTTAATTCTTAATTTCCTCTAAATGTTGTATTTTCTAAATTATTCACATTTTACAAAATTGCTTAGTTCATAGATCAACTACTTTTGATTTAATATGACCTTGAAAACAATACTCATTTCAAAATATAACAGTCTCCAGGCTTTTACAATTCTACTTTCCAAAGGCTAATGAAATAGCAATTAAGTTTTAGCAACATGACTCAAAATTTAGACATGATTTAAGTACAAGTTTAGAAAATGTGGCCAATCAAAACATATGGTATATTTGTTTTGTTTTGTTTTTAACTTCAGAATTTTTCTTTTGTAGTTAAATCTAAAATATTGCATGTTGTCTGTAGTAATGTCTCAGAGCAATACACCTTCCACCCCCAAGCAGCTTATCTTCTCTTTTCTTCTTCTAGTCTCAAAAGCTACAAATCTGTCTTTCATGTTTCTGCCTTTGTACCTCACGTCAGTCACCAAGTCCTGTGCTTTTTTTCTACTGTTCCTATTTCCACCTTTCTATTTCTAATACTATCCCCCGGTTTTTTTAGGTGAACTGTTGGGAAAGCCTTTTAACCTATCTGTTCCTCATTTTTCCCATGTTTTGGTCTGAGCTACACCCTGTCACCAGTCATCTTTTTTTTTTTTTTTTTTTAATTTATTATTTATTTATTATTTTTATTTTTGGCTGTGTTGGGTCTTCGTTTCTGTGTGAGGGCTTTCTCCAGTTGCGGCGAGTGGAGGCCGCTCTTCATCACAGTGCACGGGCCCCTCACTGTCGCGGCCTCTCTTGTTGCGGAGCACAGGCTCCAGACGCTCAGGCTCAGTAGTTGTGGCTCACGGGCCCAGTTGCTCCGCGGCATGTGGGATCCTCCCAGACCAGGGCTCGAACCCGTGTCCCCTGCATTGGCAGGCAGATTCTCAACCACTGCGCCACCAGGGAAGCCCCAGTCATCTTTTTAGAGTATTTTTTAACTTGCATCCTCGCTCCCAGAAGTCTTCAGTGGCCTCCCATGATGTAAGAAATGAAGTTCACACTCTGTAGTTCGATCAAATAGGTTCTGCAGATATTGTCCACAGCTTTTCAGACCTTACCTCCTGCACCTCCTGCTTTCTGCCAGACAAATTCAAGTACTCCTTGTGTCCTACGCATGCTGTCACTCTCCCACTCCTGTATTTTTGGGCATGCTATCCCTTTGCCTTAGACTGCCTCTCCCTCCTGACATTGGCTGAAGACTTGCCCTTCTGAAAGGCTCCACCTCATTGCATCTTCTCTCCTCCAGGCCATACCTGGTCACCACATAAAAGTAACCTTTTCCTTATGAACATAAGACCATTTGTACCATTTCTGTAGCACTTATTGCATAATGATCTGCATTGGAATTATTTGTATGTAAAAGAAATTTACCAGAAATAGGGTTTTCTATTGTACTTAGTTTTATATTCTACATAGCACTTACCATAATTCCTTATACTGGTATTGAGTTAATATGTATTAAATAAAGGATTACCAAAAGATAGTTTTAACAGTGTATGTGATTGATTCTGCATTAAAATAAACATGCAGTACAATTATTGAGCATTCACTGGAAGCTTATGCTGCCAAAACTTAATTGCTATTTCATTAGTCTTTGGAAAACAGAATTATATTCAGCCTGGAGACTGTTAAATTCTGAAATGAGTATTGTTTTCAAGGTCATATTAAATCAAAAGGAGTTGATCTATGAACTAAGCAATATTGTATAATGTTAATAATTTTAAATATACAACATTCAGAGGAAATTAAGAATTAAATTATTATTTTTTTTAATTCCAACATTGATAATTTAGGCTTCTTGTTAGAAGAAAGCTTTTTTCTCCTGGAAATTTCCTCCACTGGCATGAATGACAGTTGTAGAAAGTAGTTAGGTGATTTGGGCTATCTAGTTTCATAGTTGGTTTATTATCTCTGAATTGTTAAATTTGGGGGAAAAGCTCACATTCTGATCTATAGAATTCTAGCATGGTTTTGCATCACTATTACCCCAGATGCTTTCCACACAATATAAGTTGAGAACAATATTTGCAGTGGTTTGCCAAGATTTTTAGTAGTTTCCAAGATTTAGTAGTAGTGTGTTTATTCAGATATCTTAGAAATGAAGCCTTTGATGAATTTGTTGTATAAAGTATTAGATAGGTTTTGGTTTGAATAGCAGCTGTACTTACTTATGGTATTTCATTTAGACTCAGCCTCTTTTGTGCATAGCTTCAGGATGTGGGTAACACTAACTTGTGAGTTTTTTTTCCAATTTATCATCATATTTTAAAGAAAAACACCTTTAGAATCTAAAGAAATAATTAATTTAGATGTTTATTCAAAGTAATGCTACATTCATTAGGAAAATATTGCTTATATCTGGATTTGAATTGATAATATGGGAACTTGAATACATTTTTAAAATGTAAATGAAGAAATATACAAACAAATGCTATTGTGTGAACAGTATAAAGAGTGAAAAAAGAATGCAAGGATAAGAGAACCAGAGAGACATATGTACCAAAATTAAAAGATGGAATTGAATATTAAGATGAAATCAAAATGAAGAACAGGGAGACAATGTCCATAGTTGGGAAGGAATAGAAATTTTAAATTTATTTTTCATTAATTTCAGTGAGAAAAGTAACAAAAGAAGAGAGTGTATTTTATATTTTTAGAATACAGTTTTATTTGAGAAAATGTTTATGCTTATTATGTCAATATTGTTTTTACTTTATAACACTTAAAAACATTTATGTAAGGAATAATGTTTACGCTTTCTACTTTATAGCTGTCCATTGAAATAGGCCATGAAGTTAAACATCAAAATAAATTATTAGCTGAAATGGTAAGTGAATATGATTTTAACTTTAAGAAACTTGATCTGATATTCTCAAATTTGGTTTGGAATACCTCTAAGATTCGTTTTTGCCATAGTTTCACATTTTTCATCTTGCCTAACACATATAAGTAGGAGGAGGAGGTGGAAGCCAATTTATCTTTAATCCTGTGCTTAGAAACACTGTTAAAAACTCAGGACAAATGACTATTTTGAGTCTTCTTAAAGATCTCTGGATATAGACTGCCAAGTAATCAAAAGCACTTTATATCCAACCAACCAAATGTCTTTTACTTAAGGTAAACCTATTTCTTTTGCTTGATCTTCTAAGGATCACTGTGAACAAGTCAATAAGATTTGAACATAGTAACATCCCCAAGCCTTTTATCTCTAGTCTAAACAAACTCAGTAATATATACCTGTTCTTGTTAGAGGCTCTTTTCATTCTCCGATGTTTATTTTGTATGTCAAACTCCTCCGGACCTTCCCTAGTTTCTTCAAATGCTTTTAAAATTGTACTATTCAAAAATGAATATTGCACTGAAAGCAATCTCCTTGTGAAAGTTGTACGTTAGAATCACTCGCGGAACTTTGAAAATATTTATGTCTGGTCCTCACTCTAAATATACTGATTCAGAATTTTAGGGGGAGGGGCCTAGGTATATGTATTTTGAAAAAAGGATCCCAGGTGATTCTGATGCATAACCCCAGTGAAGACTATAGATGTAAAGTGCTTGAGCTGCATAGAGCCTGAATTGTGCAAAGGCTATCATTGTGCCAGGGCCGTACATCTCAGGATATTGAGATTTCTATGAAAGTGCAGTGTTTCTAATCCATACCTAGTTCTCTCATCTTAAGGACTTCTTTTCTAGCTTTTTTTTTTTTAACATCTTTATTGGAGTATAATTGCTTTACAGTGGTGTGTTAGTTTTTGCTGTGTAACAAAGTGAATCAGCTATATGTATACATATATCCCCATATCCCCTCCCTCTTGCGTCTCCCTCCCACCCTCCCTATCCCACCCCTCTAGGTGGTCACAAAGCATCGAGGTGATCTCCCTGTGCTATGCGGCTGCTTCCCACTAACTATCTATTTTACATTTGGTAGTTTATGTATGTCCATGCCACTCTCTCACTTCATCCCAGCTTACCCTTCCCCCTCCCCGTGTCCTCAAGTCCGTTCTCTATGTCTACGTCTTTATTCCTGTCCTGCCCCTAGGTTCCTCAGAACCATTTTTTTTTTAGATTCCATATATATGTGTTAGCATACGGTATTTGTTTTTCTCTTTCTGACTTACTTCACTCTGTATGACAGACTCTAGGTCCATCCACCTCACTACAAATAACTCAGTTTCGTTCCTTTTTATGGCTGAGCAATATTCCATTGTATATGTGTGCCACATCTTCTTTATCCATTCATCTGTTGATGGACACTTAGGTTGCTTCCATGTCCTGGCTTTTGTAAATAGTGCTGCAGTGAACATTGTGGTACATGACTCTTTTTGAATTATGGTTTTCTCAGGGTATATGCCCAGTAGTGGGATTGCTGGGTCGTATGGTAGTTCTATTTTTAGTTTTTTAAGGAACCTCCATACTGTTCTCCATATTGGCTGTATCAATTTACATTCCCACCAACAGTGCAAGAGGGTTCCCTTTTCTCCACACCCTCTCCACCTATGTTTCAATGTGGTCGTTTTTCCCCATCCATATCTGTAGTCTCTACCACATTTTACCACCTCTACATGATATTCTCTTAACTTTTAATAGACTCTGCTGACCTTCTAAGTCAGCTACCTAAATAAAAGGATCTTAAAAGTAAAGGTACATTTAACTGCTAACCATATTAAATTTTGGATGAATTCTGTACTGGGAGGCAACCCACAATTTGACCTTGGAGAGCAATGCCCCAACAAAAAGTGGGAAAAAACCTGTGTGATAGTAGATAAACTACTTACTTTATTGTTAATATTTCTTAATCCACATAATTGGAATAAGACCTAAATACTTTGGGGTTTTGAATTACTCCGGAGCTGAAAGAATGTTTATTGGATAATGAAAGAGCTTTTTATTTATTGAGAAAATTATTTTGCATGGAGTAATCAGGCTGATTATCTAAGTTATAAACAGGGTCCTGAATTGATTAAACACAGAAAATGTCATTAAAAATGTATTCTAATAACGATATATTAAATTACTTAAATATGCATGTGTAGAATATTAGAATCCAACTATTATATTTTGTTTTCCTTTTCTCCTCATAGGATTCAGAGTTTGATTCTACAACTGGATTTCTAGGTAAAACCATGGGAAAACTGAAGATTTTATCCAGAGGGAGCCAAACAAAGCTGCTGTGCTATATGATGCTGTTTTCATTGTTTGTCTTTTTTGTCATTTATTGGATTATTAAACTGAGGTGATGCAAGTAACTGTGAGTTTGGAATTTGTTCCAACTTAACGGCTTGGAGTACCACTTCGGTAAAAAGTCAGCATCAAAACATTCCTAAATTTCAAATAATACTATGGCTTTTTCCGTCAAAGATTACTGAATTTTACTTGTTTTATAAATCACATTAGATAGTACAGTGCTCTTTGAATACTGTTTCTTAATGATTCATTTTTTTTGCCCCTATTTTCAGGGGTATTGAGATGGTCCGAGGTCAGTCTGGCCCTAGTAAGTTTTTTTCCTGTTTTTTTCTGTCAGGTTAAATAGCAGTATAATATCCTGTTGTTACCATAAACGTAGGTGTATGTTCCACATAAAGAAACTTAGTGAGAAAATAACAGTGCCTGGAGAGCCTTGTGCTGAGCTCTCGAGGTGGTGAGAAAGTTTGTGATGGATGGTAAATGTATTTTCCTGAACTGTCATCGCCCCTGATGATGTACTCTCCTTTCCTCCTTTATTTGGTTAAAACTGTAGGCTGATTTCTTTTTACCTACAGTTTTCCTAATAATTTTTGATGATATGACTCTTCTTCCGCCTCTGCCCAAGGACCTCATTCTTTAATAAAACTTGTTATTTTGGCATATTTCTAGTAAGGTTTAAAACAAATGTGTACCCGTATAGTTGTCATTTTATATTAACTTTATATATATACCATTGACTTGGCTTATAATAGTTTTATGATTTTAGCTACTTAGGCCATTTGGTTATCATTTATGACAGAATAATGTGAAGCTAAAGTAATTGCTAAACTCTGAATGGAAATAAAATGTTCAAGAAAAGTAATTGCCTCTGCTTTATTATGTGCTCAAAATAAATATTGGAAATACTCAGGCATTGACCTTGGGGTTAAGGGCACTGTTGCTTTAATCCAGTGTATTTGTCTATAGAAAACAAAATACAAAAGTGGACTGCTGAATAGAAAGAGATATTAAAATGTGAAATACTCCGTATTGCTACTATTTTGGAATTTGCCCATTTATGGGCTCCAAAAATAAAATTTTTAATGAAATATATTAATTGACTTTGTTGCTTCTTTGTTCAAGTCTCTCTCTCTCTTTTTTTTCTCCATAGACTGAGAAGTGGTTCTGAAAACGCAGAACAAACTCAGAAAAGCTTAACATATTTGTATTATTTCAGAACTTGCTGCACACAAATGAGATAAATCATGACTGGTTTCAAAATTCTCTTTAATTCTTTAAATTTTTATTTAAAAATCTATTATCTTTGATTTTGCTGAGTTTGCAATCCGTTTTTGCTTATGCATACTTACCTATCAATTTAGGCCTATCTTTTCTGGCTCCGCTTGTTGTCATTTGGGCCTCCACCTGACAGGTTAAAACACTAGAGCTGAGAGTGGTTAAGTGACAGCATGTAAGACACAGGCGTGAGGCGTGAGGTGAGGGACACTGGTTTGGGTTAGATGACCTGGGTTCAAATCTCCATTCCTTCACTTAGTGTTTTGGGGCCTGTTTTCTTCATTTAATCATCTATTTCATACGATTATTGTGAGAGGAAGATATAATATATTGGAAAGTGCTTGACACATGATAATGACTCAATAAATGTTAGTTCTCCATATCATGAACAGACAGACATGTCAGAAAAGGGAGTAAATTTAAGGGCAAGACAGTAAGTTTGAGGTGAGGATGTGACCTCCAAGTGGAAATTTCTATCAGACAATTAGAGATTATTTTTCAAGAATTATTTAACTGTGTACTCTGCCAACTGTAACATCAGAGCTCAGAGAAAACTCAAAAATCATTGTCAATAATTAAAATTGCAAAAAAGGGAAGAACAGAAGTCTAAAAAAAAAAAATGACCGGAAGATGGAAACAGAAGAGAATCAACAATGGAAATAGGTGAGATCAAAGCCTTAGGAAAAGCAATGATGGCAAGAGAAGGATGGATTTCAAGATTAAGGTTTGGCTATTATAAGAAAGTACTTTGTAAAGTATTAAAACACTTTCTACGTTGGCTATTATCAAGGAGGGGAGGATTTCAGGAAAAGGGGTTTGGAGTGATGTAAAAGTGATTCTCATCACTGCATTATCCAGCATTTCATAGTTTACAATTCTTTTTTAAGAACTGCCTAAAATAGGTCCCTAACCAGCATTCTATATCACCCCCTCCCCATTACTGCCTTTGCTGAGATTCCTGGCAGGCAGGGAACTCTGGAAAGGTCTGTCTCTGCCCTATCAGGGATCCTTCTGCCAGCGCCTCTTTCTTCCTTCTGCTTAGGGACCCCTAGGAAAAAGTACTTCGAGAAATAAAATTTTGGGAAAACATCAAATATAGACAAGTTCTAATTCTTCATAATCCTTTACAAACTCATTGCTAAATCTGAAAAGGACTTTATTGCTATTGGTGTTGGGGAGGTTGATTGTAGTAATTGAACAAACAAAATATTCACATTATCATTTTTATTCAAACAGTGTAAGATTTGCAGGTGTTTGGGTGGTGAGTAACACACTATGAATCCTATATTTTAAATGGTAAAGCAGCTTTAGAAAAATCTCAAGTGTCCAAATTTTTTTCTGCAAAATATCTGGTCACTTCATTTCACTAGGAGTTGGTCTCTGGAAGTGTGCTGACACATTTGCAAATAATAGAAAGTTTAACTTACCTGCTCCATCCCTTACAGATACCAGGCATAGGTTTCCACAATGAGGAAAGGGAGAATTATACATAACACTGATAGAATTTAAATTAGCATGTAAATTAATTCTTGACCAGAGAATCAAATCTAAAACAAATGGGCAACGTTTGAAGCATCAGAATTCTGGAGCAGAAAACCCTAGCACCTGCACCCATAAAAAGCTTCTGTTTCTACCAAACTAGTTTTCCTAATTTTTCAGTGCTCTTAAATTTCTAATTATATGTATTGAATTTGCTTCCTTGTAGAAAAAGTGGGAAAAGTGCTTGATAATTTGGGTTCATTCAGTTAGCAAATATGTTTATCAGGCCATATTGATGAATAAACTTTGACTCAATATTTACTGGGAAGCGGAATAGCATCGTAGCTAAGACTGAAAGCTGTGCAGTCACACTGCCTGAAAATAAATCCTGGCTCCACCATTCACATCATAACTTTGGGCTGATGACCTCTCCACCTCAGTTACTTTATTTGTAAAACAGGAATAAAAATTGTATATAGGTAGCAGTAATACACTCATAGGGTTATTATGATAAAAAAAATGATATTCCTTATAAAGAACTTCAAATGGGTTCCTGGCACTCAATGGTGGCTGTTGCTTTTGTGGGTCTGTGGATGGGCACTTGGGGATTTTAATCACACCAGCCACACAGAATTTTGGCTGCTTTCTCCCACTCTCACAATCTTGCCAAGGATAAAAGCAGCTGTTTGTCTTTTCTGGGAAGAGTCATCATTTTCTGGAATTTAGTTCATTTATGTTTCTTTGTATCCTTGGCAATCTGATGGTATTTTTTTTTTTAAACCTATGACTTTTGAGTGTATCTGGCTTGAGTTATTGGAGTGAGAACAACAGATTTTTCAACTTTCTGGAAGCAGAAGTTTGGAGGGAGAGAGCTTAGTTTCCTACTTGGTAAAAAGTTATAAACACTCCATTTCCTTTTTTACTTTTTCTATAGTTAAATTTTTAACTTTCTTCTATTTTGAAATATTGATAAATGGTATGAGGTGAGGGGCACACATGATTTTATTTTTAATTTACAAAGTGCCAACCAGTTATTCCCACAGTAAATATTAACACCTTTTTTCTCTCCTTATATGTTGTTATGGTATATGATAGGGTCATTTTCTTGTATATGTATTTTGTTCCGTTCACTTTCTTTATCCTTGCACCAATACCACACTATTTTAATTATTGTAGTTTCATAGCATATTAATAGCCAGCACATATCTATTCAATTTATTCTTTCTGATGAACTTCAACATACTTTGATAATATTTTAATAAAGCATAGTGGATTTTGATAAGAATCACATGAATCTTTTATAACCTTCACTGAAAAAAAAAAAAACGAAAATATTTCCCTACTGGAATGTTAGATTTTGACTCCAAACAAATTTCAAATTTTTTTCATTATATATTTATATTTAATGATATATAGTGGTAAACCAGCTCTCTTGGGGGTGGGGGGATTGATTCGTAGTAATTTTTAATTTTTGTGGTATAAATATTTCCACCACACTTGATTTCAAGCTACCAAATGTAACAGCACTGAACACAGAGTTATGAAAACAGACGGACAACTGGATCTAATAAGGTGGTACAAGCTGGCTCTAGTACACCACTGGTTACATTGATGATAAATATTCTTTTTAAAAATGTAGAAGTTATTTGCTTCCTAAATGAGAATCTCACACTTAAATTTTAATAGGAAAAAACTCAGGCAACATGAACTTAAATTGATAAATTAACCAGAATAATATTTTTTTCAATGTCATATGTCAACTTCTTTTCTCAATATTTATGGGTAAACTCATGCTACATTTATTGATCTCCCATTTTCTGGTAGTTCAAATACTGTATACAAATTACATATTTTAAAAGATAGCTGATTATTGTTGTTCTCTATGCTTTTCCCTCCAGTTAAATGTTCAAACAGAGTGCAGGAATTGTTCTGGATATTTTATAAAGCTTTTCTCTTTATAGACAAATGTTATCCTAGCTGAGGCATTCAGGTCTCGCCTGCTCGCCCTTTGAAAAGAGTTTTTCATGAGGCTTTAAAGGACTACCATATGAACTGAAGAGCTCTGCAAAGGGCCAAGTCCAGGTCTTAAAATAATCTTTCCTAATCTTCAAAATAAACAGAAAGATTGAAATACACATAAAATGTTTTTGACCAAAAAAAAAATCATCCATATATTAGGTGTAAGACTTGAAAATTCACAAAAGCTTAATTAATCATCTGTAACTTTAATAGTAAAGGATAATGCAAAATATAACCACATTATCCACTGTAAATGTTAGTATTCTACAAAGTGTTTACGATGCTTAAAAAGAAAAACTAATGTTTAATGGTTTCTTTTTACTAATTAGGTCAACTTTGCAACTTCAACAAGGATCAATTTTATATACATAATTGTATAAAAATTGTTCCTACTGTGCTTTTTCAAAGGTCCATAATCATGGTGTGATTCACATGAAAGCAGACAGCTGAATCTGCTTATATCAGTATTTATGACTTCTTTCATGCCTACAATGAATTTGGAAATGAGCAGAAAAATCATAGCACAGCTGAAGTAAAAGTCCAGATAAAACAGATATTAATGTATAATGAAAAACTTTGTTGTCATTAATTTATATTTTATAAGTATTTATAATTATTCCTCCTCAACTTTATCTCATTAATGAATAAATCATCCTGTAAGTTGACAGTTTATGAAGCTTTCTGCATTATTGAATAATCCATTGGCTTTAAAGCATATAAGCTAAGCTCTCTTACTTTCAAGAAAACTGGAGTGTAATTGTTATGTGAGATAACCTGTATTTCAGAAAATTTATTGGACTGAAATGCTTTAGTCTGCTTACGTACAGATTTAATGCTTAGTGTCTTCAAAAAGTCTTTTAAAATATTTTAATTTCACATTAATGTATATTTATGTTTAAATTATTTGAACATTATTTAAACATTTTTATAGGTAAGTTGAATTTGTTTTGTTTGCGTGCACATGCACACACACACACACACACACACACACACACACACACACCGATTCCATACTATTAGATTAAAATTCCTTCAATATTAATGGATTCTCTTCTACGTTATTGCTTGAAAGACAAGCAAATTTCTGAATGGGGTATGCTATTCTGCTCCCTTAAACTCTCTTTACTTTGCATTTACTTCTCGTGACTGAACAATTTAAATTTAAGTTAGTACTAAAATAGTTCTATTCACACAGAGAGCTTTTTAAAGGAGAGCAATGAGTACACATCTTTTTACTGATTACATACTGTTTCATCCTCAAAATTTCCACGAAATGACCTCTTCCGAAGGCTTGGTGAAAACTGAATGCCGAGGACAGGGTGTCTACCAATATTAGACTGTAGTAGATCTCCAGAAGTGTCTGGTGAATAAGTTGATGTTTCTTACTAGAGAACGTGTCTTTTTTATTATCTCTCACTAAAATTCCAGTGCTGAGACCATAGAAAGCCCTTAATAAAATGTGTAGCATGTTAAATAAAATTCCAAGTTCAGTTATGAGCTGAGTTTCTCTGAATATCCGAGGCACAGTACGGTAGCCGTGAGGCTAATTAGGGGCCAAAAATTACTGCTAATTTAAAATTCTTATGTTTTTCACTTTTTAAAGCTGAAGGAAGATGGGCTAAAATTGAATGCTCTGCCTAAGAGGTCAAGAACGGTCACCACTTAATCAGGCACAAGTGGCAGAGGAGTTGAGGAAAGCCATTTAATATTCCTCTTCTTCCATCACCAATCACATTTCAAAACAGAAGAGGTTTATCAACATCTCTGACCCAAGTTGATCAGATGGGTAGAGCATTCTATTCCAGAAAACCTAGGTTTCTTTAAGAATTTTTTTTTGCTGTTTCTGACTAATTAGACTTGACTACTGTCCTTAGCCAAGATGTTTGCATATAACTCAAAGCGCTACAACAAGATATGCAGTCCACTTACTCATTAATGTAAGTGGTGGCTTCTCATTTACACAGAGAACTTCACCCAGATCAAGGTCAGAGAATGGGACGTTCCATACTAGTGGAGACATGCATATCCAGTGAGCATAGCATTCTTGGGTGGCCCACACTTTGCTACCACTGGCAATATAGTCATCACTTTCTTCACATCTGTTATCCTGATATCTGCTGAAAAAGTAAATCAGAGGAAATGGAAGCTTCATTTTTTATCTTTCAGGACAGGCAGTCCATTTTCATCCATGAAAGGCAAGTGATAAATATTAGCAACTTAGTAACTCTTCTCTTTAAGTCTACCTTGAATTTTCAGAGCTAAAAATTTCTGGTCTGTTCACAGGACTATAGAATTTATAGTGATTTGTAAAATGAGAATTCCAACATATATCTAATATTCCCAAAGTGAAAATTGAGAAAATGGAAATGAGGCAAGTTTTGAAAGAGATAATGAATGAAAATTCTCCAGAAATTGAAAAAAATTACATGAGTTCTCAGATCGATATGCCACACTACGATGCAAGCAGGTTATAAAGGAAAGAAAAGAAAAGAAGCAAAGCCCCACATCTAGGCACAACATATTAACAGTGCAAACATTAAAGATGAAGAAGTCTTAAATGTATTTCTTTAGTAAGAGGACAATTGAACATAGAATGAAGAAGATGAACATAAGGAGAACATTTTAAAGAAAAAAAGTACCTAATTTTTCAGGCCATATTCTTGCAAATGTGAACTGTTCTTTGCCCTATTCTCAGATCTTATAGACTAAGAAAAATGGGGGGAAATGGCTTGTGAAATAAAACCACTCCAATCTATGGAATTCCATAATGGAGACTAAAGTAGCACCACTTCAGACACATAGGTGAGGATTAATGGGAACAGAGATCAGAGAGGAACTAAGCTTAAATTTATGCCCCAAATTCAGGTAATTATGTCACACCTGTTCTTGTACAAGGAGATAGTATGGCCTCAAGTGTGATGCTCCTTTTCAAAGCCTTGTACCCACTAATACAAGGAATAAGATCCTTAAAAACAGTAATAAACACGGTTGGAAAGTCAAATCTAGGAAAAACACATAGGATTATGGTAGCTTAAGAAGACTTGTTTCACTCACTTTTAACATCAGATCCTGTACCAGTTTCACAGCTGCACAGACAAGAGGTAAACTCCCCAGCAATGGATGGAAAAGACTCTGCTGTTCTTCACTCCCATGCCTGAAGTTGAGCGGTCAAAGGAACAAAGGATTAAAACTCGACATAATTATAGGCAAAGTAAATGACTAGTTCCATGAGAATCAGGGCTGGTTGTTGTGTGTCCTGGTCTATTCCCAGGGTCCAGGTGCTCGATAAATATTTACTGAGTGAAAGAATTAATGCAATCTGACACACAAAGGAAGACATAATTTTAAAATACAATTTAGATCACTCTGAAATACATCATACTTTCTCAAGATAAATTTTAAGAATGAACAGAATCTAGCTACTGATTTTTTGTGCAATCATATTTAAAAGAGGACAAGTTTATGAAAATTAAGAGATCATGTTAAGCTGAAGTTCACTAATTTATCACATGACACTTAAGGGAAAAGCCCACTATTTTCAGGTGATAAAAGCATATTTTTAAGTAGAGATACTTATAATGCATCTTTCAGTTGGTTGTATGTTCTTGCCATTGTATTGAAAATTGGCAAAGCTGGGCTTTCTTGGTGGACTTTGGTTGTTTTTATGTAGCCAGCAACCAGGGACTGCCTATTATGGGGCATTCTCAGCTTGTATAAGTGTTGCTTCCCACCCCAGAAGCCAAAGTGGCTGAAGACACTCTCTTCCTGCCCTCCTGGTAGCCTAGCTGTAGGCTCAGAATCCAGGCTTGACCAACCAGGACCTCAAAAGATGTAAGCAGCTGAGAAACTACTAATGGCAGAAGCCTCAGCGTCAACTGTTGCACAGAGATCGATGTGCAGTCCAGTGGCAGCAGCCTGAATGTGCCATGTTGAATGGACTGGCAGAAAGAAGAAAACAATACGTAGCCTTGCCGTCCACTAGTGGCAGTGCCAGCGGCAACCAACCATAGTGCTCATGAGTCATGACTGGCTACGCTTCCTGCTCTCTAGCCAAGCTTCATTTGTCCATATCCATGTTCTCTTCTTGATCCCCCAGCTTCCAGAATGATTATGTGGGCAATCTTCAACCAGATTCGTTTTCTCTTCAAGTTAGCCAAAGCTATTTTCTTAGCATTAAACTCTTACTGATATACCTTACCATCTGTGATACAAGTTCATGTATTACAGTAATTTTAATATCACTAAGAGAAAACACACAAAATGGGCATATGGTCTCTTACCTTACATATTTGTCACCTTAACTTAGAGAAGAAAAAGTTCTGTGAATTGTGGGGTGAGTTAATTTGTTAAGAAGTATTTCTAATTTGTCTTGGTACTACATAAACTATTATCTATGCAGACAGCAATGCATATCACAACAGCTGCAGATGAGTCTTTAAATTCAACTCAAAATCTGACTATGCTGCATCATACACTTTGTCTTTCAGATAATGCATTCTTATTACAAAGGCATGTTTCATTTTTAACTAGGTAACTTACCTCTTGAGTGTATGATATTGATGATATTTTTAGTCTATACACTGATATTACTTTCCTTTGAGCTATAAGTAGCAGCTGATTAGGGACATGCTGATCTGATTCATCATTTCAACATCCTTCTGGGTCATACATAAACATAAAACAGACAACTTATATTTGCTAAAGTAATTTAAAAGGCTCAAATCATCATAGAGGTCTAGAGGAAGAAACCTGGATGCTATTCCAAAAGGTCTCACTTTGCTGAACAAGAGAAAAAAAAAAGAAAAAAGAATTATATACATATATGTATATATTCTATTACATAAAATATTCTGATTCTACATACACCCGCAATAGCAATTAAATTTCCTTTCACTCATTCATTCAGGGACGTCATCATGTCAAGAGAGATTTAAACTTCAGTAATGAAAAAATAAATAAAAACTTTCTCAATCTTAAATGGAAGGAGATGCAATCAAGTAAATGTTTATTTTCCAAAGGGCCCAAATGTAAAAATATTGATCACGATTCCTATTGGCAACACAGTGGGATTTTTGTCATATAGAAGACTTTTTCTTGTTCCACAAACTATGAGGGGTCTAATAGTTTCTTTTTGAGAGGAGGGAACACAGGAAGGTGCTACCTGTCAAGTCTTCTGTAAGCCTGGATAATGTAAGATGATGACTTCACTTCTGCTGTTTTTTAAAAAAAGAAAAAAATGCCATATTATAAGTAGATTCCCAGTCCATCTTTATGAATTTGGGATTCATAAGGGAAGAGGATGTTTTTTCCTTAACTAAGGAATATTTTTTTCAGAGGAGAGAATGTTTTTTCCTCAATTAAGGAAGAATTCATTGTTTACAGGCTCTGGTACTCTATCTAAAGAACATAGGGGCTCTCTCTCCTTCGACTTCTCCCTAATTGCCATTCAGCAGCTATTAAACTTCTGTACAATTCCTATCCATGCAACTGCCCTTTCTGCTTACTTGGAGCTATTTTATGTTACTTACACATAAGGATTTTACAACACAACTAAAAAAAATAATTGGCACACAGAAATAAGTGGTTAAGATCTGTTTGGGATAGAGGGGGAATATAGCTTTTATCAAAATGTTTTAAATGGCTAGATGAATGTTTTTGAGTTTAATAGTATCCAGTGAAGCTTATTATCTAGAATAAATTGCTTCTTAAAAGTTAAGAACTATAAAATATGTGGGAAATTGATATAACTTTTTAATTCATAGGATAAATATGTTTAATAAGTAGAATATCAACATTTAAAATTTTTAAGTCTATAACCACATAAACTGCAGAAAAGATATGTCATTAAGAAAAATAAAAGCCACATAAATTTTTATTCCACAAGAATTAAAGTAGTTAATTTTAAGTTATTATTTCTGACCCTTGCCTGCTTCTTTTATTACAAGAAACAGTAAAAATATTTTTTTTTTTTTAAAGCTAATGGTTGTGAAAGAGATTTTAGGGGCAATGTAATCCAAACCACCATTTAAAAAGTGATAAAACTACGAGATCATCACATGAGTTGAATTGCCTGAGGTCCCAGAGATCGGTGGTAGCAAAGTTGAAGCTAGATCTGGTTACCTTTTAATCAAGTGTTTTGTCCATATCACCACCTAGACTCCCCCTCAACCGTGTTTGCTTTTCAACCACTTTTGTCATGTGAATGTCACTCAAAAGAAACAGAGTTAACGGCAAGTTTCTTTGTTGGTTTTAAAAATCTAAATATATACATCAGGCAAGAAAGACTTGGTTATGCTACTGTAACAAACCACAGAAACTTCTCAGTGGCTTAAAAGGCCAAAGTCTATTTCTTGCTCTTTGCCACATGCCCATGGCGGGTTGTCTAGGGAGCTCTGCTCTGTGTTATCCTCTGTGCTTACATTGAGGGAGGTCCCATCTCTGAGCTTCATAATTACTGAGGGAAGAAAACTGGAATGCGGCAAACAGTGCTTTATGCTTTATGCTTTTGTCCAGCAGTGACATGTGACATTATCATCACACTTCACTGCCAAAGCCCATCTCACGGCCACCCAAATATCAGAAGGCAGAAAGGGAAATCTTCCTATGTGCCTAGACAGAAAGAAAAATATTTGGTGAGCAGCATTAATGACTAATATATATATATATATATATATATATATATATATACATACATACATACATACACATACATACATACATGTAAAACAGCTATCTATTCTTTTGAGCTTTGCAGGCAAAATATTCACTTCATTATACATGCACTGAATAATGAATATTCATATATCTGCAAAAATGCTACCAGAAGACAGAAGGCTAATGAAATTTGATATCTGATTATACCTACCTGCTTCGTGAAATATATTATATTACTAAACAGATTTTTAAATGGATAAACACATAAGACAAAAAACCTAGAATTTAAAACCAGTTTTAAAAAACCCATTATGTAAAAGAATGAAATTAGAACACTCCCTTACACCATACACAAAAATAAACTCAAAATGGATTAAAGATCTAAATGTAAGGCTGGATACTATAAAACTCTTAGAGGAAAACATAGGCAGAACCTCTCTGACATAAATTGCAGCAAGATCTTTTTGGATCCACCTCCTAGAGTAATGAAAATAAAAACAAAAATGAACAAATGGGACCTATTAAACTTAAATTTTTGCAGAGCAAAGGAAACCATAAACAACAAAAGACAACACAGAATGGGAGAAAATATTTGCAAATGAATTGACTGACAAGGGATTAATCTCCAAAATATACAAACAACTCATGCAGCTCAATATCAAAAAAACAAACAACCCAATCAAAAAAATGGGTGGAAGATCTAAATAGACATTTCTCCAAAGAAGACATGCAGATGGCCAAGAAGCACAAGAAAAGATGCTCAACATCACTAATTATTAGAGAAATGCAAATCAAAACTACAATGAGGTATCACCTCACACCAGTCAGAACGGCCATCATCAAAAAATCTACAGACAATAAATGCTGGAGAGGGTGTGGAGAAAAGGGAACCCTCTTGTACTGTTGGTGGGAATGTAAATTGGTACAGCCACTATGGAAAACAGTATGGAGTGTCCTCAAATAACTAAAAATAGAATTACCATATGACCCAGCAATCCCACTACTGGACGTATATCCCGAGAAAACCATAATTCGAAAAGATACATGCACCCCAGTGTTCATCGCAGCACTATTTACAATAGCCAGGACATGGAAGCAACCTAAATGTCCATCGACAGAGGCATGGATAAAGAAGATGTGGCACATATATACAATGGAATATTACTCAGCCATAAAAAAGAATGAAATAATGCCATTTACCTCAACATGGATGGACCTAGAGATTGTCATACTGAATGAAGTAAGTCAGACAGAGAAAGACAAATATCATATGATATTGCTTATATGTGGGATCTTAAAAAATGGTACAACTTAACTTATTTGCAAAACAGAAATAGAGTCACAGATGTAAAAAACAAATATGGTTACCAGGGGGGAAAGGGAGTGGAGGGATAAATTGGGAGATTGGGATTGACATATACACACTACTATATGTAAAATAGATAACTAATAAGGACCTACTGTATAACACTGGGAACTCTACTCAATACTCTGTAATGACCTATATGGGAAAAGACTCTAAAAAAGAGTGTATATATGTATATGTATATCAGATTAACTTTGCTGTACAGCAGAAACTAACACAATATTGTAAATCAACTATAATCCAATAAAAATTTTTTTAAAAATAAAATAAAAATGTTTGTTGAATTAAAAAAAACATTGATTTGAAGATTCAATTTCTTCAGAAATACACTTATTTATTTATTAGACAAACACTTTGCAGACAAATGCTAACTTTCCCCTCAATTCAGTTTTACCCAATTTAATAATGAAGTAAGGCAGAAAATTTATGCCATAGGTATTTTTTCTGTTTTAATGAAAAATCATGGTTTGAGGGAAGCACCTAGAGAAAGAATGAAATAACCTTGGTGTAGAGAAGATCTAAACATCTGAATGGGAATATCACTAAAAACACTAAATGTTTTTAGGGGAAAGAAAGTTAGAAGGCAAATAAAATGCTCCTGCATTGCTTAAACTGTATGTGCTATGTTAGCTCATTTAAGCATTTACTTTTTTTTTCAGGTGCTGTGCAGCTTATACAAGGTTAATATAGGAGAACAATTGCCTGCACAAAGAATAATAATGTTATGACAATTTTAAGAATGTAATTTACCCAAAGTCTTAAAAGCCAACTAATTGAAGCTTTGATGGGACAGGAAAAATTTTGAGTCAGAAATAGTTTTAGATTGGGATTGACATATATACATTAATATGTATAAAATAGATAACTAATAAGAACCTGCTGTATAAAAAATAAATAAAATAAAATTCAAAAAAGAAAAGAAACACTTAGGTTTAAATTTTAGCCTTTCCATTTTTAGCTGTGTAGTAAGTCATGTAATCTCCCCAGCACTGTTTCCTTTTCTGTGAACTGGGGATACCTTTATCTCCTTCACAAGACTGTTGAAAGGATCCTTCATTCAATTGTTAAGCAAAATGTCTAATAAGCTGCTCCACAGGCCACCCACTTTGCTGGGCATCAGGGATAAATTAAGCACAAAGCAGGCAAGAGAGAAGCTAAATCCAGGGATAATAAAAATAAGCATATTTTGATAAAGAAGTAAGTAAGTAGGGTAATCAGAGTGAGACTTACTGGGGAGGCCACTTTAGAGGGGATGGTCAGAGAAGGTCTCTCTGGGAAGCTGAGGTTGGGAGGATGAGATGAGACAACCGAGCAAAGAGCTTGGGGTTAAGGCTGGCGGGACAGTGGACATAGGATTGCAGTGGTGGGAGGCTGACTCAATGAGATGGTGCATAAAAAGCACCCACAGAACATCTCACACTTCTGCATCACCATTCCCCTACCCACTGCCGCCTACTCACACTCTGGTAGTCACTGCTTTGCAGACAAACACTTGATTGGACGTGTGGTAACAGTTGCAGTGAGTTTCAATGGCATAAAATCTAGTGAGTAAAATAGCAACCAATAAAAGCCTTTGGAAAAATTCATTATTAGTATTAATATAATAATTTAAACATAGTTGCCTGAGATATTTTCAGAGGAGAAAAAAAAGTAATTTTGAATAGAGTTTCTTAGGAATGTGTAATCTTAGAATAGGTCATCAATTCTAAAATACTCAAATAAAAACAAGTTGGATGTTTTCCTTTCTACAATTTAATTAAAAGGTTAATTGTACTGTATTAAATTTATAGCAAAATAAATATTCTAACAATATCTTCCTTTTAGTCTAAATAACATTCAAATTCAGTTACTTGATCTCAGAGGGTGGTAGCCAAAGTTGCTAAATTATCTAGGATGAGCTGAACAAATATCTTGCTTATAACAGTTTTCATCTGGATGCCCCTTGAGGTGTTTGTGTATTTTTCATGTCTCGTTACCTTTACTGAAAAAATTGCTCTGAGGAAAACTGGCCAGCCAAATAAAACAGGCCAGCCAAATAAAACAGACCATCCAAATAAAATTGTCTTTGAAAGATGCAATAACAAAGCTCCACCACTAAGCTCCATCTAACACTTTGATCATGTATTCCTGTCAATTACCAGGCAATTGTCTCCTGACTCCACCCACCTAAAATTCAAACTTATGAGAAAAAACATGTATTAAAGACAAGACATATTCCAACTACTATCCTAGTGCTTAGATTAAAGCAAATTCTAAGTCACTGTCAAGCAGAATTGTCCCTTCACCTTTGAGCTGAAAGCCCTGTGAACAATAGACAAATCTTAATTCCATGTTATGAATCCTTGAAAGAAGATCTAGAGGAGACCAAACTCGAGTATCCAAGTGCCCATCATTAAATGATGACACTTTTATTAACCATGAATTATCATGATGGGATAAAATGTGAAACACACTAAAGCGCTATAATACTAAGCTAATTCCTATTTTCTAAAGTATAATAAAATTTTTTTCTTTTATAGTTCCCCAAAAAGCTATTGTTCAGAGATCCTGCCTGCATTCATCTCCCCTAGTAGATAAATAGAGTTGATAGTGTCAGAGCATAAGAATTTATGTTTAAATTGTCATTACACCACTTACTGTGAATATTATATATCATGTATACATATATATGTTTGTGTATATACTATAGACACCTTTCAAATATATCCTGTTTAGTAAAGCTCTCAAAATAATCTTGTCATATCTTTTTTGCTTTACTTTTGAAAGTAAAAACGTAACATCCTTTCTTCACAATGTGAAAAATGGTTCCGGATGTGCGGGGAGATGGGGAAGAGCAAGGATAAAAGAATGATTTAGGTTTCCTATCGCATCAGCCTTCCATTCATTCACTGCTCAGTTTTTCTGCAGCTCTCCTGAAATTATATTTACTTTAACTTTAAACAAAATGTTCAAATTACTTGGAAACTAAGATGGAGGTGTTTTCACAGTGGACCCCTCAGGTTCCAACTAATGATAACAGTGGAAGCCTGGTTCATCTATTCCTTGTCATTTGCCCAGAAGCCTAAAAGGAAACAGGCTTCCTTTCAGTCCCATCTACCACAGCTACCTATTATGAAATAATATGTCAAAATAATGGCTTGGAGACACTGTGAAATCCTACAGTGCCTTCCGAAACATCCAAGAAAGAGGTAAGTTTTTTTTTAAACAAATATATTTTGTGGACTCCTAATACTTTGAAAATTGAAAACAATATATGGAGTTATAGTTGAGCATGATATTGAAAGATGGTATCATGACATTCTTCAACTATTCGAGAGAAAGCAGCATTTTCCACATACACTCATTATATCAGGGATCATTTTAGCTTTCAAAAATGGTGAGTCTGCTTGTAATTAGAACATAAAGGATGACTCAATGGCAATTTAAGTTTCTATACAAAGACAACATTAACTGGCAGGGGATTTCTCCTATCAAAAGCCAAATCTTTGCTGTTAAAGTTTTCAGATATTTTCTAACATATAGTATAAAATTTTTTGCATTATCTTTTTAAAATAAAAATGTGTTAATTTTTCACAACCAAAGTCACACGTAAGGAATTTCCTGACTAAAAATAAAGATAAAAACATGTCTGTTTCTGAATATACATACTCATTGTAGAAATTTTAGAAAATGGAAAAGTATGAAGGAGAAAATAAAAATCATCTATATTTTCACTATCCAAAGATCACTGCTCTTAATATTCTGATACATTTTGTTTCAGTTTTAAAAACTTTTTGTTTAGAAAAAATTTTAGGATAGAAAAGTTGTAAATACAGCACAGAGAGTTAACTTATTTTCTTCATACAGCTTCCCTTAATGTTAATTCCTTGCATAACTGTAGTACAATTACCAAAACTAAGAAATCAGCATTGGTATAATACTATTAACTAAGTCACAGACTTTATTAAAACTTCTCCAGTTTTTGTTTATTAATGACCTTTTACTGTTTCTAGGATCCTCTTTAGGATCTCGTGTTGCATTTAGTTGTCATGTCTCTGACATGTGATGAAATTGACACTTCTGGAGTGGCCTTGTCAGTTATTTTGTAGAGTGTCCATCACTTTGGTTTTGTTCGGTGTTTTCTCATGATTAGATTGAGGTTACGTATTTTTGGTGAGAATACTGGAGATGTGATGTGTCCTTCTCCATGTATCATATCAAGGAATATATGATGTCAACATATCTTATCATGGGTTATGTTAACCTTGATCACTTTGTAAAACTGGTGTCTGCCAAGTTTCTCCATTCTACAGTTACTATCTTCTCCTTTGTAATTTATAAATATTTTGGAAGAGGTACTGGATTCTTTTCTTCCATAGTATGGACCATCTTTCATCCCACATGTGAAGTTTTGACATCTGTGGCATCCATAACTGCAAGTAGCCCAGGACTTTTTTTTTTTTTTTTTTGATATCTGTTAACTATACTTCAGGTATCTCTATAACCAAATGATTCAATGATCCTTGAAAGCTAAATGAAAAGAATCTCAAATTTTCCCACTCTTTTGTGGACTCTTGATACTATTTAATTTTAGAGCCAACTTTTCAGTTATGAAGTTGAAAAGGCTGAAGAACTTAGCCCATTTACAGCATCAAAAAATAAATGAAATGGAGAAGATAAGGCCGTCTTGAGGCAGTACAATAATAGTCTTCCCACTGAAATATACAATTGCCTTCATAAAATGATCAAGGGCAGATGGGAGAAGGAAAAAAGATAAGGATGATGCCGTCTGCCCACTTTTTTTCTAAGGCAAGTGTTGAAGATTTTTCAAGTAAAATAGGAATATTCAATTTTACCTCCATGCAGGGATTATTTCAGTGTAGCAGGAAGTGGTTTTCTACCCGTCTGAAAACTCTTCTCAGCCAGACCATCAAAGATTGGAGCCAGAGATGTAAGCAGAGGTGGGGCAGAAAGAGCACACATGTGAATCAATCAGCCTGGATTTGAATCAACCATCCATCAATTAGCAGCTAAGTGACTTTAAGGAAGTCACTTAATCTTTCTGGCTCTCTATTTCCCCACCTGTAAAGAAACACATAACTCACAGGTTGTTATTAGGATCAAATAAAAAATTTGTGTTGAAAGGCTTGGCACATAATAGGCTTCCTATAAATGCTAATTGAATTAGAAAACAACCTTGGGTCAACATGTTCTGCCTTTAAGCCAACACCGGTGATGGCACTTTGTGTATATTGGTTTTGTTGCCTGTCTACTTAGGCATTGTCATGGGCATTATAACACAGGAGAAACAAACTTCGTCTCTGACAGATGGCAGCTCACATTCTAGAGCTAACAGTTCACACTCAATCACATATGGACAGGATGATACACTAATGTCTACAGCAGAATTATGGCCAAAGGCTTGATGTTGAGTGTCTGTCGTTCTCTGGGTAGGAAGAAATACAACCATAGCCTGGTGCCTCAAATAAAGCCCTATTTTAAGAAAAGCAAAGCCTCTTTCAGGAATTTTCTCAAGACTGCTTTTTTTTTTTTTTTTAAATTCCAATTGGACTCTAAAAAAAAAATTTTGCAGCTGCTAAAAAGGGCTGCAAAATCTCTTTAAAAAATTTATTGAATAAAGCATTTTCCTGCCTCTTTAAAAGAAAGCTTACTTCATGGAAAGTTACTATATAAATAAAGCTCTCTTAGTTAAATCTCATTAGCAACCAACCCATATCATTAATAAAATTTCCTATGTGTTGCCTTAACCTAAAATAGGGTAACTCTATAATTTATTATCCAGACTGAGACACTTTGGGGCGTGACAGTGGGCTTCATTAATAATTACGCTGAGACCATAAAGCACGTTTAGGGATGGTCTTGGGAAAACCTGGACAGAAGTTCACTCTAACTTTCCAGGAAGATTGACTAGCCTGATCACTGGTGTCTGAGAGAACTGGTGCACGAGTGTCCTGCAGAAGGGAGTAGGCTGTTTAGATTCAGCAGAAGCATTTTATGATTCTTTTTCCCCCTGAATTGGAAGATTTGCATGTAATTTAAATTTTAGCATTAACCGTAGCATTAAGAAAAACTCTGTATACCTAAATTGTCCCCAAATTTCAAAGGAGGAATAGATTTCCTGTATTGATGTTCTGGACTTTGATTTAGTGTTTGCTGCTGCCTTAGAGATAGCATGTTAATTTTGTGATTATTAGATTTGAACCTCATTGTATGGCACCCCCCTACTCCCCTTCTCCCCCGCAAAGGGACACATTTTCTACAGGTCTGAGAATAAATGGTTAAAAGACAAATCTGGGCTTTCAGATAAAGCTTGCAGAGAAACAGAACTACCTCTGTATATATTAGATTTTATAGATATTTCTGTTTAAATATTACGGTGTATGCAGTATATATTTGAGTCTATTAGATTTATCAATTAGGTGTACTGGGAGTTGAGCTAATATTGTGCAGTGTTCTTTCTGCCAAGTAATTTTCTTAATAACATAATAACATAAATATCCACAGTAATTGTTATTATAACTAACTCACAGATATTTAAAATGCTTTGATAATGGCATCTCGCCCTTTTCAGGGCTCAGACAAGGCCTGTTTATTCTATGTATGTCCTGCCTTTTTCAAGCTTTCTACGTTCACTTTGAAAATTCACAACATTTAGGTATACCTTCCAGCTAGTACATTACTGGAGACACTAAAAGGTTTAAAGAAAAAAGTGAATGATTGAATTTTGAAAACCCTGATTAGTATTTTTTTTTTGTCAGAAGTTAGATACTATATAATATTTAACACTTTTATCCCCAGCTGCTTTTGTAAATTTGTTTTTCTTTTCTTTTTTGTATGACTCATTTATTTTATAACCCAAGTAGTATTTTTGAACTATTTTCTATGTGCTGAGCATGATTATCATTGTGAGGATGACAAAGTGAATAAGACATGTGTCCTGTCTCAAGGGGATCACTATCTCATTTTTGTTATTTAGAAAAAGGTAATAGGGTAAAGATTATATTTGTATTGTATGTGCCCAGGGTTCAGAAAAAAATATGCAAATTCTAAAATTATTTTGAAGTGTAGCTATTTAAAAGGTCAAGAGAAGTGTTTTCTTCTCAAGAGCTGATAGAGATGGAGGAAAATCTGCCAACCAAAGAGGTTCAATTTGGACATGCATTCATTAGTGTCTCCATACACTGGCACTCTATGCAGACAAGAGAAGGTATTTACTGAATGTTCTGGGGGCTGTCAGCCTGAATGAGTGCATTTCCCAAAGGGGAAACACCATTTTCCACTAATATTTAATTATTTCTTTTTTTTCCCCTCTATTAAAAAAAGGTCTTGATGAACAGTCTTTGCAAAACCCATTTATTTACCTCTTTCATGAATGTTAGATTGTATAAAATTTCATTTTGGAGTGAAATATCTTTACTGCAAATGCTCTTGTATAACACCAATTTCATATAACAGATCGATTATGAATTTAGATATTTCATTTACAAGGAACCACTGACTGAGAATGATTAGTAATTTATACTCTCTCTGTGAAGACAAAAAAAAGGACTTGTAGAAATTCATCAAATTAGTAAATATTTGGGTAATTATCACTTATCTAAAGTTGGTTTAAAATAATATATGTTAAATCTCTCAACTTTACAGAGGTTGAGAAAAAAAAATGCAGATCCTCTAAACTAAAGCAATAGGAGACAAAACCTCTTCAACTACACTTCTCTAAGTTGTATTACTCTCTCTAGCTACACACACACACACACACACACACACACCCCACTCTGGACCACTCATTCTGGTACAAAATCATATTTGACTTTCATTGTTACTTAGATGTTTCACATGTGTGTCATCCTTCCCCAATTATAGATTATAAATTCCAAAAGGAAAACAGTATAGTACCGCAAAAGCATATGGGTTTTAAGTTCCCAGACAACTGGGTGAAAATTCCAGTTCTGCAATTTACCAGGTGTATGACCTTGGCTAATTTATGAACCCTTCTGAGGCTCAATCTCCTTATCTATTAGATGGGCCTAAGTTCCAGGATTATTATGGGGCATACAAATAATAAAGCACATAAAATGTCTATTGAATGTGCTTTAGACACATTGACACTCATGTTTTTTCCCCACAAAAGGCATTTGTTATCTCTTTTGAATTCTGTACGTAACATGATTTTCTGCACATTGTCAAGAATGTCAAATGACAATGAATATTAAGCTCTGGCTGCCCTGTCTTGAGAGCCACTACTGAACAGATACTACTTTTATATGTATGGTTTTGGAATATTTGTATATTTTTAGTGTTTGAATATTTCAGTCTGGTAAATTAGGAATAATCTGTTTTTCAAATTAGATGTATTTTGTAAAATTATGTCAGCATATTTGCAGTTCATTGTTTTTAAGAATAATTGAAGGCTTATGACAAAGGGTACAAAGTTTCAGTTATGGAAGATGAATAAGTTCAAGAGATCTAATGTAGAAAATGGTGACTATAATTAGCAATATTGTATTGGATACTTGAAATTTGCTAAGAGGGTAGATCTTAAGTGTTTTCACCACCAAAAAAAAAACCACAAAAAAGTGATGTTTATCAAAACATCAGGTTGTACACCTTCAATATGTACCATTTTTATTTGTCAAATATATATCAATAAAGTCAAAAAATCATATTTGGTTGGTCATGTTTACCATATTTGTAGATTTGATGAACCACCAAGAGAGTAATTATGATAAATTTGAAGTGGAGGTGGCAGAAGTAATATGGAGGAAACGGTTCACCACTAAACTGAAATATGTAAGAATTAAATATGTTCATTATTGTGTTACTGAAATAGAAAGGTCAAATGGAATATCATTTTAATGTTCCACACAATGCAAACAATTCTCTGTTAATATATTCTGGTCAGTATGTGTCAAATGAGTTTCTGCCAGAAGTAAATTTGGTTATGTCCTTCATAGGCAAAGAAACTCTCAACAGAAATGCCTATTATTACTTTGGTTTTTCAAATAGTCATGGAATATTGTGATAATTTTGCAGAGATGTCACAAATAGAACTGGATTCTATTCTTTCTGGTGGTTTATGTGATAACCTCTGTGGAATGGAAACACTAAACTAAAATAATGCAGCTCTTAATCATCTATGAGTAACACAGCATTTTTGTCCTGTAATGCAAGAGAATTTATTAGAAATTGTTAAAGATTTGTAAACAAATGGGAAATTTAAGTTATTAATAGATTTTATAATGCAACATTCAATTCAGCTTTTAAAAATAGATATAAAATCTAGTTTTAGTTTCTTAACAATTATAAAGTCAAAATATGTCATTTACATATTCTAAGTATTTCCTTCCAGTCTCATTAATTCTTAGATCTGTGAGAATTGAACCAATATGCTATGCAGGAATTTCACAGCTAAAGTAAAGTTGATGGACTTAGGCCAAGTGTTTCTCAATAGTGAGGTAGTTAAATACAATATGGTATACACTGATAATGGAATACTATTTAGCTACTGACATGATAGAGCAGTTATATCCATATAGATAACTTTTAAAGGTTCTATTTAAATATTATTCAAATTAAGTAAAGTATTTCATGTATAAACTAAAATTTACATTTACAAAAATAAAACCCCATGACATCTCTGGTTTATAACCTTTCACTGTTTTAAAATTTAAACACAAATAAAACCCCCAAATTGTCACATAGAGTAACAGAATTGAATTAATTCAAGTTCTATTTCTTCGTCTTTTTTTTTTTTGGCCACGCCGTGCAGCACGTGGGATCTTAGTTCCCCGACCAGAGTTCAAACCCATGGCCCCTGCATTGGGAGCACAGAGTCTTAACCACTGGACCACCAGGGAAGTCCCTCTTTATCTTTATAATGATATAATCTATATAATTATAATTCATCTACTTATTGATAGTAAAATACTATAAATATGTTTATATTTAATATAAATTTTATATACTATATATTAATATTATATATTTATATAATAATATAAAATTTATAATATAAGCATTTTATAAATATACTTATCCTTGTTTATTTCTAATCTACTGCTTAAAAGCAGGAATATGTAGTGCCACAGAGTTGGAGATATAATTGGTACCCAAAGCAAGTTTGAATAATTAAATAATTTTGAACTATCACAAACAGATTCTCGAATAGAGTGTGTGTCCCTGAGTCTGTGGGTGTTGGGATTGACTATCTGGGAGTTCTCTGAACTTACTTTTGTGTAAAATACAATACTTATCAAAAGATAATAAAAATATGCTAATTTGAGGCTTTTAATATATTATTATTATTTAATTTATTTATTTTTGGCTGTGTTGGGTCTTCGTTGCTGTGCACGGTCTTTCTCTGGTTATGGCCAGCAGGGGCTACTCTTCGTTGCAGTGCGTGAGCTTCTCACTGCGGTGGCTTCTTTTGTTGCAGAGCACGGGCTCTAGGTGCGCAGGCTCAGTAGTTGTGGCGCACGGGCTTAGTTGCCCCGCTGCATGTGGGATCTTCCCGCATCAGGGCCCAAACCCATGTTCCCTGCACTGGCAGGCAGATTCTTAACCACTGAGCCACCAGGAAGCCCTTAATATATTATTGAAACCCAACAGTAACAAAAGCAATTTAGAAATTAGATCAAAAAAAGATTCTTTTCTAGGAGGGGTACTTTATCACTGACGTTTAAAACACTGCAGGTGGATGGTATTATTAAAAATAAGGTGGATCTTTACTTGATTTTATTATTGTTTTAAATTGTTTTACAGCAGTGCCTAATTTTTTTTAAATTGAGATATAATTGACACGTAACATTTTATAAGTTCAAGGTGTACGTGTTGACTTGATACATTTATACACTGCAATATGATTACCATCCTACAGTTAGCTAACACCTCCATCACATCACATAATTATCATTTCTCTTTTGCGTTGAGGACATTTAAGATGCAGTCTCCCAGCAACTTTGAAGTATGTAATACAGTACTGTTCACTATAATCACTGCACTGTGCATTAGATTTCCAGAACCCATTCATCTTCCAGATGAGATGGTGCCTAATCTTATTGCCTGCATCTGGGGTGGATTACTCTCACCACCCTGGCTTGCTAAGCCACTACTAAAATATTTTTTTAAAAGCGAACATGGTCAAAATAGCCAAAGGAATAGTATTAATGTTCGTCACTGAACTTGAGAGGTTGGTTAAATTACCTAGAATGGCTATAATTACTGATCTGATTCTCATATTAATAAAGAGTCTCCTCCTCTGTTATGAAGAATGGATTGATTTGTCCCAAGTGAAAGGAGTTGAGAGAATGGGACTTCTCAACTCTCCTTTTGATATCTCCTCTCTTCTAAGCAGTAAAATACCTTTTGACCATTCAAACAGATAGCTGCAAAGTGTTTAGCACAATGCCTGGCCCAAAGTAAACTCTCAATAAATTCTTACCATTATTATCAAGGGCCCATCCCATATATAGCCTAGTGACAGTCTGTGGGGTGTCAACCCTATAGCCATTCCTCCTCCCTCTGCCTTACTCTCAGAACCTTGTGTACAAGTCTCAGATAGCCCTGTGCTTCAGAGTAACCTGAATCCTTCTCCACCTGCAAATCTTGATTCCTAAGGTCAGATTAAGGTTGCACCATGTCCTTTTTCCAGTGCTTAATTTAGAAATAAGCATATGATGCAATTCTGGCCAATGTGACATGAAAATCTGATAAAGGCACCTGGGAAAGTTCCTTTTTGGGAGTGGAGGTGGAGTGGGAGAATAGACTATCTTCTAGTTCTTTAACATCCTGTGGGAATGTCATGATTAGCTTGTGCAGCCATCTTAAGGGTATAGTGGTCTGGCATGGGAAGGGGGTGTATCAACCCGATGGGGTTGGCAGTTTGACGATGTGGAAAGAATTTGGGTCTTTGGTGGCATCCTAGAACCACTGAATCAAACAGCCCTGGAACTTCTCTAACTCTGGACTTTGAGTTATATGTGTGCCATTTAGTATTGGTTCTTCTATTTTATTCAAAAGTATCTATGAACTGACATGTCTCTCATTATCCTAAATATATGATTTCCAAACATGTTCCAAAAATGTACCTACGAATTAGGAAGCTTCAAGGATGGAAAGTATTACTCATTTGCTGCCCTTCCACTATAGCAGCTGTTCCTTCTATAGTAACGATTTTTGATACTTAGTAAAAAGAATCATTCATACAGTTGTGGAAGTATCTGCATTCTAAAACCATACAGCAACTTCTGGAATGCTATCTATTGCCACCCCATCTTCATAATCTCTTAAGGAGTCTTCTGTGCTTATTTATTCCACATTACAATGGGTATTCAGAGATTGGGAACACTTTTCTTCTAATTCATCCAAAGTGGGTTGACAGTCACAGTAGTCACAATTCTATACCATAGTGGTCGTCCTTCTCATATTATTTATCACCATTAAAATCACTTACATATTCATCTTTGGAAGCTAGCATTCATAAAATAGTGAATACTAACTCATCCTAATTTATTGAGTCTAGTCTAGAAAAAGCAGTATCATTATCAGCATCATACTTTTTCTATTCTTCACAAATTATGGCAGTTTCCAGAACTGTCCTTTCCAAACCTGAAATTCCTCAAAGTATACGGCTCAACATTTAGGCTCCTAGAGACCAGAAGTAATACCAATACATGCAGCTCCTGGCATGTCTTATTGTATTGACTGGTTGTTAATATAATTTCCAACTAGGTTTAGATATAGGAAAGTCTTTAAAAAGCTAATTTTGAACACAGCAACAGAAATAAGCATGGTAGAAACCCAAAAGTAAATTTGTCATCATGTAAGACAACCAGGCTCACGCTGCCTTTTCTTGCCCATGAGACAGTTTAAAAATCATCTTTTAGTAAATTGAAGACAACCTAAAGGTCGGTTTATTTATTTAACAAATAATTAAGTGGCTACCATGTGTCCACTACTATTCTAAATTCTGAAGATATACTAGTTAATAAAGCATCTGCCCTCATTGAAGAATGATTAACTTTTAGTGGAAGGAACAAAGAAATAGATAAATAAATAAAATATCTAATAAATATATATGTCAGAGGATGATAAGTCCTATGGAAGAAAAAATCTGACCAATAGATTCAGCATGCAATATCCTGGCTTGCTCTTTAAACTTTAAGAGATTTAGGAAATGTCTACTCATTTTTGTTCTATCGATATATTAATGTCTTAGTCTTCAAAGGAAAAGAAAAAATGTTAAATATCTAGCTGCCTCTTGGCCCTTCTATTAACAGTAACTGCCTCTTTTGACCTATTAGAGAATAAACATCTTTGACATAGGCTTGATAAAGTCACAGCCAATACTGATTTAAAATACATTTGATGCTACTGTTTTTCTGACATCAGATCAGTTGCAGAGGATTTTTTTTTTCTGAACATCGAAGTGAATGTACAAAAATGTCTGGTTTTCTTTCTGTAGAAATGGAAATAAGTTTCAGGGATATAGTTAAAGAGTCAAATATATCCAGTTTTAATCTCACTCAGGGTGTTTAGAATCTTATTAGCTATTCTGTGATGTGAACTGAGGGGAATCCATTAGCTCAATATTTTGAATTTCAAATAATGTATCCTATTTTATTTTGCCATTAAATTATGAAATTTTTGAACCCTGTGTGTAAAGAAATAATTCTTAGAACTTTATCTTAGTACCTGGAAATTCTCAATTTACATTCTTTTTTTTTTTTTTTTTTAACAGATCAGGTTTGTTTTAGTCCTCTGGGAAATAAGGATGGATAGATATTGCTGAGTTTATAGTAGGTGCTTAATAAATATCTGTTGATTGGTTAAGTTTTTTTGTTTGTTTTTTTGCTTTTAAATTTATTTATTTATTTTTAAATTTATTTATTTATTTATGGCTGTGTGTTTCTGTGCGAGGGCTTTCTCCAGCTGCGGCGAGCGGGGGCCACTCTTCATCGTGGTGCGCGGGTCTCTCACTATCGCGGCCTCTCTTGTTGCGGAGCACAGGCTCCAGACGCGCAGGCTCAGTAATTGTGGCTCACGGGCCCAGTTGCTCCGCGGCATGTGGGATCCTCCCAGACCAGGGCTCGAACCCGTGTCCCCTGCATTGGCAGGCGGACTCTCAACCACTGCGCCACCAGGGAAGCCCATCAATTTACATTCTTAAATATATTTTACAGGTCCTATTAGCTTTTGAAAGCTAACAACGTATTTTCATCTTTGTTTTGTGAAACCTCTCTTCCATGCTTATCAGAGTTGTTCTGTGGTCAGCTGTAGTTTCAGACTATGAGGGAATACAGAAGAACACCAAAACAAAGACTAAGATTTTTTTTTAATACGGCTGAATTTGCATAATTTCCCTTTGACTTTTTTTTTTTTTATTATGATCTATTTTCAATGACAACTCTTTGACAAGACTAGAAGGCCACTGCTATGGGAACTATACATCCAGAATACAGACCATGAATTGTAGTTTTATATATGAGGTAAAGCTCATCTATAAAACCTGTGTATAACCCTAACAGCATATAACTGGTCTATAAAAATACTAGGAGATAGATCATTAAGAATTATATCTGTATGAAATGATCTCTGCATGAAATTAGAAATATCTAGGGAGTTCTTAGCATCTGCACTAGAACTAGAATTATTCCCATAGAGCACCGTATTAACTTTACAGTGTGATATTTTATAACAAAAACATGTTGACAACACCCAATGAACTATGATATTGTTAAAAAACTAATTTTTTAGAGGAAACTGATTTTAAAAAACACATATATGCTGATGAAAAACACACAACCTTTTAGAAATCTTTGAAATCTACTTCCATAACACTCATCCATAGTTTGGTACCTACTGGTGACAACGTTTTGATGAGTCAAAATTTTGTAAATACACACACATACGCACACACACAACACATATGTATGCATATATAAATTCGGTATAAGGTTAAAAATAGTTTTTAGGGCTTCCCTGGTGGCGCAGTGGTTAAGAATCCACCTAACAATGAAGGGGACACGGGTTTGAGCCCTGGTCCGGGAAGATCCCACATGCCGCGGAGCAACTAAGCCCGTGCGCCACAACTACTGAGCCTGAGCTCTAGAGCCCGCAAGACACAACTACTGAGCCTGCATGCCACAACTACTGAGCCCGCATGCCACAACTACTGAAGCCTGCACACCTAGATCCTGTGCTCCGCAACAAGAAAAGCCACCACAATGAGAAGCCTGTGCATTGCAACAAAGAGTAGCCCCTGCTCGCTGCAACTAGAGAAAGCCATCGCACAGCAACGAAGACCCAATGCTGCCAAAAATAAATAAATAAATAAATAAAATTTTTTTTAAAAAATAGTTTTTTAGTGGGGAGAATTATCCTCTGGTATTAATTAGTGTTGTAGCCGGCCTCCAAGAAAGCCCGGAACAATTTCCACCTCTTGATATTCACGCCTTTGCAAAATTCCCTCTCCAGGACTGACTACTTAATCTCCAGGGATCAGTGCAATATGAGAACACAGTGCCCCACGTTCAAAATCAAAAAAAAATTGCCATTAAAGGTACTAAAATGTAGTGTATTTTTTTCCTATGGATACTCTTTCTCAATTTCTCATGGCATTTTTTATTTGCTATTTATTGTCAACCATATTATTTATGTGTGTGTATGTAAAATATTTACAGATTGTCCCCTCAGACTTCACTTACAAAACACAAACTCAAAATATAAAATTATTGTGCTTTTCAAGATGCCATCAGCAGAGCGTCAAACGAAATGTGCCCTTCTGGGCATGGGGTTCTCTACAGCTACATAAGTTGCAAGCCCAGGAAACCAGTCCTTCCTTATTATAATTATATCAGGGATGATCTGATCATGGGACACTTCAGCCCGCATAATTGCATAAGCCTATTCCTTACAATAAATCATATATGTGTTTGTGTATATATATATATAATATACGTATCCTATTGGTTCTGTTTCTCTGGAGAACCCTGACACTACAATGCTTTTGGATGACTCCCAGGAGAGGTAGAAAGTGATCGTAAATAGCCACATTGGTACTGGGGGTCCAGAACTGCATCATGAGATTAACGCTCTGGCAACACCGTGGAGAAAAAATGAAGGGGACCACAGTACATGCAGCTAAACCAATTAGGAAGATACTTGAGTAGTCCAGGTGGGAGATGACAGTAGCTTAGTTCAGAATAATATCCATAAAATCAAAATGAGAGTCTAAGGCAAAATGAGTAAGAGAATTTGCCTCAGGCTGTACCCCAGTCAGGACCTCACATGACCACTGACATGTGGCTTAAAGTAACAATTCCTGAAATGTGCCCTCAATTCTATTTTACACAAATTGCTATTTTCTCATTGCCAGTAAGTTCCCACCATCAGTTTTATTTGCTGGGCTAAAAAATGCAGTGAAATAATCAGTGACATTCTTGTACGCCATGATTCTCAGACTTCTCATACAGTGACAAAACCCAAATCTTGAAACACATGAAAAACTTCTCTCACTGACACTACTGCTACTACCACTATGACTAATACTTTTGCACATACACATGTTTTAAATGTAAATGAAGCCACATGGTTTAAAGTTGTAGAGGGAATGGAAAGGAATGATAGTAAGGGTAAATTCGCACTCTAGTTGTCAAGCACATGACTGTCCCCTAATAGCTGTCCTTTTCACTTTTGTGTGAGGTGAAGTGTACAACACACTACTAGAGGCCCTATCCCATCTTCTGTTTCACTCTTAGAGACCATATGTGAAATTTAATATCTGCCTAAATTTACTGCATTTGTAATTTTTCAGATAAGGCTTTTTTTTTTTTTTACCTTTAAGTACACTTACAGCATTTCTCTAGGGTGAATCCTGACTTGATTTAAGAAATACATTATTGGGCTTCCCTGGTGGCGCAGTGGTTGAGAGTCTGCCTGCAGGGGACACGGGTTCGAGCCCTGGTCTGGGAAGATCCCACATGCCGCGGAGCACCTGGGCCCGTGAGCCACAGCTACTGAGCCTGCATGTCTGGAGCCTGTGCTCCGCAACAAGAGAGGCCGTGATAGTGAGAGGCCCGCGCACCGCGATGAAGAGTGGCCCCCGCTTGCCGCAACTAGAGAAAGTCCTCACACAGAAACGAAGACCCAACACAGCCAAAAATAAATTAATTAATTAATAAAAATGGTTTTCTTAAAAAAAAAAAAGAAAAAAGAAATACATTATTTTGTTTCAAAATAGAGATTTTATGTATTGAACTACCAACGGGATGCCAAGATGTATTTAGTCTTAATTATCAACCTTAGAACTTTGGGGGGAGTTAACATCAGTTACCAAACAAGATTCAGTCTCTAGAGAGACTGCATTTTGGTGGCTCAGATTCTTCATGTATCCCCCCCGCCCCTTCATTTAGAGGGCTGCACACCTGGCGACCGAGTTGGTATTGAAGAGCTGAATGTCTTAGCTGTAGATGACCAGGAAGTAACCCCAATAAACCAACTAGATTATTTCTCAAGAGTGCTAAAATTAGGGCAGTTTCTCTCTCTCTCTCTCTCTCTCTCTCTCTCACACACACACACACACACACACACACACACACACACACACACACACACTCTTTCTCTGGTCAGAACTGTTATCCCTGGAACAGTTTGCACCACTTGGATGGAAAAGCAGCAGGGAACACGGGCATGCAAGATGGAGGGAAAAAGAAACCAAAACCAGCAGAATAGGGGGGAAGTAAGGGACAGACAGTCTGGAAAATTTTAGCTCTTGGTTTTAGCCCTATCTGTCTTTGGCAGCCTTAGAACATTTCTGCGTAATGGTTTTCTTTTTAGCTCAAACTCTTTCAAATTCCTTTCTCCCACTTGTAATTAAAACAGTTCCAAGTAGTATAATCTCCCAGTCACACCACTGGCACAAGGAAGCACGGACTGGTTGCCAGTGTTTTGCTCACACTCTGAGACTGGTCTATGTAACCGCAACTTTCCCAAAGAACCTGAGATGACAGCTCTGCAGGTAAATGCACAACATGGGGAGGCGGTGGCTCGCCTTTACCTCCTCCTGCTTCAGCTCTCTGAGCAGTCTCTCTGGCAGTGCTGTATCTTCCAGGCCTGTTCAATTCTGCAGGCAGCTCGGGCTTGGCTCATTTATCAAAACCATCCAGTTTCTGTTCCCTGCCTGGCCAGAGTGATTTTTGCTCCTTTGGCTGCATGAAAGTGGAAAGGAGCTAATGGGCAGAAGATTAGGAAAAGTTGAAAAGTGTGAAGGATGGAAGAAGCAAGGGAAGCGGATTATGAAAAGGGAGGTCATGCGAAAGCAAAGAGCGTGGGGTGGGTCAGAAATAAAGGCCAACAGGTGGAAGTAATAAGAAAGGAGAGTGAACTAAATAAGGGAGAATGCAGAGTCCACTGGATGCACAGGAAAACTGCATCTTCACTCTTCCTTCCTCTCCGGCCTCACTTCTTCCTGAGTTTTCAGTCAAAAGATGTTATTCCTTAATGGCTCTTTAATCTCAACAGGTGTTCAAACCTTCTCTACCTACTCTAAATATGGGCACCCCAGCCTTTCCCTCAACCCTGGTTGGACATGAGAATCACTTGGGCGATGTTTTAAAATGCTGACACCTGGGTTCCACATCAGACCACATATATCAGAATCTTTGGAAGCGTGACCCAGCACTGACATTTTATTTTATTTTTTATTGAAGTATAGTTGATTTACAATGTTGTGTTAGTTTCAGGTGTACAGCAAAGTGATTCAGTTATACATATCTATTCTTTTTCAGATTCTTTTCCATTGTAGGTTATTACAAGATATTGAATATAGTTCCCTGTGCTATACACTAGGACCTTGTTGTTTATCTATGTTATATATAAAGTATTGATAGTTTGTATCTGTTAATCCCATATTCCTAATTTATCCAATTTTTCTCTCCCCCCACCCCTGTTTCCCCTTTGGTAACCATAAGTTTGTATTCTGTGTCTGACAGTGCTAGTATTTTTAAATGCTGCCCAGCTGCCCACTTCCTACTTCCTTCGTCCAGAACCATACAATAAAAACTCTCTTATTATTCTATTTCTTCTGCCTCAAATTTCTTCAGCTATTGTCACTCATATGTTCTTCCTTCCCTATGACCTTAGAGGAAAATTGTCTGCTGTCCTTTCCAAGATGATGCTCTCGTGTGCGTCCACTGCCTTCTCTTTGCTATATTAACTTGCTTTATTGTCACTTCTCTTTCTCATTTCAATTTCTCCCTTTTCTTAACCTAAAAACTGCCCCAGACAGCTTCTCATTAAGGGAAACTTCTCTTCATCCAACTTCCTCTCCTGGTAGCAATTCTTCTTTATTATCTTCACTCTCAAATTTCTTCTTCCACATTCTTATGCACTGTCTTCCTGTTTCACGTTTCAACATAGTTTTCACCGTCAACTCCAGTGGCACTGCTCACTCAAAGACCAACGATGACTCTGTGCTCAGATCCCTCGACTTGCCTTGGTCCTCATTCAACACAGTCTTCCTACACTAGGTCCCTCTGGTCCTCCTCATGCTCTGCCCTAACTCTCTTGCCTTTGGCTGAAATGCTGTATCTGCCTCCTCCTATCCGTCCCCCAAAGTCTCACCCCTCTTTGAAATCTCATTTCAAATGTTCCCTCATCCATAAAGCTTTTATGTCATAGAATCCTCATATCATAGAATCAACCTCGACAGCTATTAACAGTAATTCTTCCCTTCATAATTAATCATTTAAGGTGTTTTAAATGCTACTTTAGAAAAACTGTTATCTATTTTTTTGTAATAAAACTTAATTTTTTTTTCTTCGTAAAGAAATACTAACAATTCTGGGAGGTCTATTTGGATGTGAGGAGTAAGAAAGGCATAAGGGTCAAGGCTGGTTCCCAGGTGTCTGGCTTGAGCAAACAACCTTTGGAAAGGAACATGTTAAAGGAGTGAGAAATGGAAATTAGTACATTTTAGAGAGTGTCGTATGCAAGATGCCTGAGGGCCATACAGACTCATAAGTGAGATAAACACGTAAAGTTTTGTTGGTGTTGAGGCCATGGAAGTAAGTATGTTTCTCTGTTGAAAGCATTCAAAGTGAGAACTGGTTAAGGACAGAAGCTGGCAGACACCAATACTTCAGAATAAGACAAAGGAAGAGATTCCAGCTTCCTATTTAGCTAAAACTTATATAACGGACAAAATCAAATACTTTTAAACACTTGGTACCATGTAGATAGATTGCAACTTTCATTATGCTTATTTTATACACAAAACAGAGCACTGTTGAATGATGAAAGGAAATTCAGTCAGTCTAGCAGGAGCTGTGTTCATCACAAAGTCGCTCTAGTTGTTTGTTTCCTGCCTCAGCCCCACCCAGAACCTTTGCTTGTAACTCTGCCTGTGATGAAGTTTTCTATTTCTTCCAACAGAAGCTAGCAACTCCAAAATACCTGGTCCTATCCTTTAGGACAGTCCCTGTCCCTAGAAAAACCTAGGAACGGTAAGTGCGTGAAGCCTTAAATGCCTGTTGAAAGTGTGGCCACACGTCTGCTAGAGAATTTTCACAAGTTAACAGCAACAACAACCGTTACAGAAAAGAAACGTAAGAAGAGATTCTGTTGGGAATAAAATAACCTATTTCCTTAAGTATGATTACATCTTCTCGGCTTTGAAGGCTTCTCTGATATATCATCATCATCATCATCCTTAACATTTTAGGAACATCTTATGTGTCAGACAATGTGCCAAGTGCTTTACTCCTTATAACAACTCAGTTATGATCATTTTAAAAAGCAGAAACTGAGGTTTAGAACAAGTCACCTGAGGTTGCATAATTATTAAACACCTACAATAGTTATCATATGTAAATACACTCCAAGAGCCCCTAACCATCACAACTACGGTGATGGTTATGTTCAGGTTATGGTTAGTTTATGTTTGTGTTTCTCAAACTTGTTTATGCCATTTGTGCATTTTATTCTAATGATGTGACTTCATTATGTGAATAAGTGATATAGAAGGGTTAAAGAAAGGATGTTGTTGTTTGATGCAAACAAAGTTGAATGAATTTACAAACAACATTGTAAAGATGGATTGCTGAACACTGCTGTTGAATTAGGTATGGGCAAGACAATAAAATTTCTAAAACTTTATGCAGCATTCAAATTGCTTTTCAAGTCTCTAAACTCTTGTTTCACATGTTTTCTTTTTCGAAATTGAGATTTAATGATATATACATTATGTTATTTTCAGGTGTGCAGTATAGTGATTTGGTGTTTGTATGTATTGTGAAATGATCACCATAATAAGTCTAATTAACATCCATCCCTATAAATAGTTACAATTTTTTTTCTTGTGATAGGGACTTTTGAGATCTATTCTCTTAGCAACTTTCAAATATGCAATACAGTATTATTAACTAAAATCACCATGCTGTACATTACATCCTCATGACTTATTTTACTTTTTTAACAGCTAGAATTGGGCACTAGATATTGCATTATGATTGTGGTTTATGAGAAAAAAAAAGTAGGCACTGCAATCAGCAGATACACACTCAAAGGAAATGTGTTGGCACTACATCAAATGAACATGCCTTTGTAAGTTTTAAATTTAAACAAAATATTTACAGTATACATGTATGACTTTTTATGACTCACAGCTTTAATCAACTTTTTTGATGATGTGCCCAACTACTGGTCCCATGGCAAGGCTTCTACCAAACACATAATGCTGCAGTGTTCACAGTGGATCATTTGTTATCACATCTGTCTTCTAACTAGCTTGTGAACTCCTTGATTACAGCATCAGTGATCTCCCAATTATTATATATGACTTTGAAATATATCTTAGTATTTAATCTTTTAATAAAAAATAAGTCTGATAATCTGACAACTTGCAATAGCCTCAAGATAAGATCAAGCGCTTTGCAATATTGATCCCAGGGAAGCTTAGGCACTCAGTGCCCACATTCTCTACCTAATACACAGCTGCCTTTCTCTTTTCTGAATAGTATTTCTATACATCTTGAAACAGTAAATAATTGGTTTAATCTGAAACATGCCCTCTGCCCCCATTTAAAATTCTTCTCAGGTGATATAGGGAAGGAATACAGTATTTATTATACACCTACTACATGGTAGAAATGGGTTAGGTACTTTACATGACATTTCATTGTTATAGCAACACTGCATGGTAGATATTATTACACTTATTTTACAGATGAGAAAACTAAAATGCCAAGGAGAGAAGTAATCACTCAGCGTTACATATAAAATAGGGATTCAAACACAAGTTTGTCTAATTCCAGATTCTACAATCATTCTGATGCACTGTGGTACTTACGTCGCCAAAGAATAATTACATAACAAGGGTAAATAACAATAAGAATTTGAAGGGAATCGATTTTTGCACAACCTGCTTGTATTTATTTATTTAATTGATTTATTATATTGTTTTAAAGGGTCGTTTAAAGGATCTCATGCTGTTTTTTAAATAGGCCTTTAAAGGCTAAAGCTTTAAAGAGAAATGATTTGCTTATTCTGACAACAGGAGTATCTTAATCCATAAATGTTACAATTGTGTAATCCTTGTCTAAAACAAGAGATAGACTTGATAGATAGATAGAGAGAGAGAGAGAGAGAGAGACAGACAGGGAGAGGGAGAGAAGGAAGGAAGGGAGGGAGGGAGGAAGGAAGGAAGAGAAAGAAAGAAAGAGAGAAAAAGAGAAAGAGAAACAGAGAAGGAAAAGAAAGAAAGAAGGGAAAAGAAAGAAAGAAAGAAGAAAGAAAGGGAGAGAAAGAAAGAGAGAAAGAAAGAAAGGAAGAAAAAGAAAGAAATTAATTTGCAGGCCATTTATATTGGATATATAATCTATATACAAACATATGTACATATACACATTCATACCTAAATATGTACATTTCAACTTATGTTGCCACTTTTCTAGGCCAGACGGTTTTATATTATATTCATATATTAGCACATGTGTGTCTCTATAAATTCTCTACCTGCAACTCTTTTTAAGAATTTGCTACAATGTGCTACGTAAAATACATAGAAATTCCTGTGAGCATCTATCTGTGATTTCACACTATTACATCATGCCAGGAACTCCATCTACCCCTCTGCGTTCCACTGGGTGCACTCAATTTTGTTTCCAGCAGAAGTTGTGTCATGGACTCATCATGCAAAATTGACAGTCCAGAAAATAACTTGTTTTGATGAGCAGCCCATCTTTCACATCTCATCAGTCCTCTTGAGCATTTATGGAATGCTGTTGAACCACTGTGAACACAACCAGTAGCAGGTTCCTGGTGACACATTTTTTGTATGTGTGTAGGAGAGAAAGAAGATTCAGGCATAGGATAAATTCGGCCCTCTTCCATGTTTTTCAGACCAACAACAGGGGTGGCCCACTAAACTCCCATTGTTGTTTCTCTAACAAGGAGTGGGGAGAAGTTCTTCCTTTCCATGATAAAAGTTCTAATCAAAGAAGTACTCTACTGAGAGTAGGCCTAAATATAAACATTAGGGGTATCTGTTTTTGCCCTGCACCAATATGCATATTCTATTAGTAAATGAATGACAAAAACATATTTTATTTTTTTCAAAGTTTATAATTTTTTTTTAATGGTAACTTTTATATATTTTTTAAATTTATTTATTTTTGGCTGCATTGGGTCTTCGTTGTTGCATGTGGGCTTCTCATTGTGGTGGCTTCTCTTGTGGAACATGGGCTCTAGGCACGCGGTCTTCAGCAGTTGTGGCACACGGGCTCAGTAGTTGTGGCTCGTGGGCTCTAGAGCTCAGGCTCAGTAGTTGTGGTGCATGGGTTTAGTTGCTCCGCGGCATGTGGGATCTTCCCAGACCAGGGCTCGAACCTGTGTCCCCTGCATTGGCAGGCGGATTCTTAACCACTGTGCCACCAGGGAAGTCCCCAAAAACATATTTTAGAAGGGTAAAGTTACCAACCCTTGGGGAGGAAAGTGACTTGGATAATGAAAATGCCACCAGGCACTTAACTCCAGCAACTCTGGCAGGGACAATTATAATATAATTTATCACCAGAAAGCACACTAAGATGCAGAATACATAATCATCTTATCAGTAAGCTGAGAACAGTGGCAAAACTCATTTGAATTAAGAACCAAAAAATGTTAGTCTCAAGGAAATTATAAGGTGCCAGACAATCAGTGAAACTGAGATAAATGCTAACAGCCTTTCAAGAGGTAATGTTAATTTTGGGGGGGGGATGCAAGTCTGTAACTATCAAAGGGTTAAAAACGTACCACAACTTTAGGAGTAAGAATGGCTTGTTAGGGATGTATACATACTTGAAAGAGAATAAAATTTTCTACTTTGTTTTCTTTCAGAGAACTATGTATTTTCATATCACCACTATAAAAATCAAATTATTTCCATTTGCTGAGAGCCTAAAAGTACATCACCCAGGGCCTAAACTTCATTCAGTGCACAGTGTTTAGGTTTTCTCTGCTACAGTCAAATTTTCTTTTGTTTTTAAGGGACTCTGCGTTATGTATACCACTATGCTCTTTTTTAGACTGAACTGGAAGCTACACTAAAAATGTAATATCTGGCACACTTTAATAGCACTGGATCCTTTTCAACCATTTTCACATGTGCTTTTGCAAGAGACTAGCCCTGGGTAGGGGAAGAAAGAGCAGCCTTTTTTGTCCCATGCATTCTCCAGGAAGAATTTCTTAATAAATGCCTCACACCACAGGGCTTGCAGCATCTCTCAATGGTCCAGCCTAGCACTAGGTGAGCGCCCGCGGGCACAGCGTGGACAAACCAGCTCCCTCTCCTTTCTCTCCTCAGTGCAGACAAGCCAGGATGTAATTTCCAAAATGAACCATTCTACAAAACAACAAAAATAAGCAAAGGATATGCAAAACCATAAAAATAAACGATATTAGTATAAAGTGGAAGCGTCCAATCTAGGACATCTGAAGCCTGCAAAGAAACAATGGTGGCAAAGGAGAAAAAACATTAGAGTTAAGCTAACTCATCTTGCTATAAAGTCTTTTGCTATAAAGGTTTTTTTTGTCTTACGCTGGATATTTGTGCTTGGATATGATATGTATACTGAAGACCCTCCATTTTTGTTGTAATGTGTTGTTTTGTTTTGTTTTGTTTTTTTGAATTTTATTTTATTTATTTATTTTTTATACAGCAGGTTCTTATTAGTTATCTGTTTTATACATATTAGTGTATATATGTCAATCCCAGTCCTCACTTCATCCTACCACCTCTCCTCCCCACTTTCCCCTCTTGGTGTCCATACATTTGTTCTCTACATCTGTGTCTCTATTTCTGCCTTGCAAACTGGTTCATCTGTACCATTTTTCAAGATTCCACATATATGCATTAATATACGATATTTGTTTTTCTCTTCTGACTTACTTCACTCTGTATGACAGTCTCTAGGTCCATCCACGTCTCTACAAATGACCCAGTTTTGTTCCTTTTTATGGCTGAGTAATATTCCATTGTATATATGTACCACATCTTCTTTATCCATTCGTCTGTCAATAGGCATTTAGGTTGTCTCCATGACCTGGCTATTGTAAATAGTGCTGCAATGAACATTGGGGTGCATGTGTCTTTTTGAATTATGGTTTTCTCTGGGTATATGCCCAGTAGTGGGATTGCTGGGTCATATGGTAATTCTATTTTTAGTTTTTTAAGGAACCTCTATACTGTTCTCCACAGTGACTGTATCAATTTACATTCCCACCAACAATGCAAGAGGGTTCCCTTTTCTCCACACCCTCTCCAGCATTTGTTGTTTGTAGATTTTCTGATGAAGCCCATTCTAACTGGTGTGAGGTGATACCTCATTGTAGTTTTGAGTTGCATTTGTCTAATAATTAGTGATGTTGAGCAGCTTTTCATGTGCCTCTTGTCCATCTGTATGTCTTCTTTGGAGAAATGTCTATTTAGGTCTTCTGCCCATTTTTTGATTGGGTTGTTTTATTTTTAATATTGAGCTGCACGAGCTGTTTATATATTTTGAAGATTAAGCCTTTGTCTGTTGATTTGTTTGCAAATATTTTCTCCCATTCTGAGTGTTGTCTTTTTGTTTTATTTATAGTTTCCTTTGCTGGTAATGTGTTTGTTTGAATGTGTAAAATGTGATTAGTAACTCCTACTTTATAGGGCTGTTATAAGAATTATAATTTGTGAGCAAATGTGAGGCATTTTTTAACCTATTGAAGCAGTTTTGATCAAGTACACCATGTTATACACTGTTACAGTTGGCACTGCCTTGCAGGGAGGTGGAATGCCCCTATTGTTAGTTCAAAGCTCCTGAATCGATTCAATCACAATACTATCTGTGACATCTCCAGTGACTGCTGCTTTGTGTCCGAGAATCTGGCCATGACTCACACGTAATAAATTAAAAAAACAAAAAGTTTTACCTGGTCCAACAGGCCTGTGCCTTTTAAAGGCACACTCTCCCCCAAGATCTTGCCCCTCCCATCTCTATCCAATTTTCTATTTTTCTCTTAAGTGAGATGTTGGTGTTTACTTCATTTGGATAGCACTGATGTCAGGCTCCTATAACCCACTGAAGCCAGCCCATCCCTCCCTGGTTTAAATGTCTCAATTCTAGACACAACTCCTTTCCCCTTTCCTATTCTTCCCATAAGAGGGGCGTTCTTGTCAAATGAGTGTAGATTCCCAATATCTCAAGCATTTAAAAATAATCCTGGGCTTCCCTGGTGGCGCAGTGGTTAAGAGTCTGCCTGCCAATGCAGGGGACACGGGTTCGAGCCCTGGTCTGGGAAGATCCCACATGCCGCGGAGCGGCTAAGCCCGTGAGCCACAACTACTGAGCCTGCGTGTCTGGAGCCTGTGCTCCGCAACGGAAGAGGCCGCGACAGTGAGAGGCCCGCGCACCGCGATGAAGAGTGGCCCCTGCTCGCCACAGTTGGAGAAAGCCCTCGCACAGAAACGAAGACCCAACACAGCCATAAATAAATAAATAAATAAATAAATAAATAAAAATAAAAAAATAAAGATAATCCTATATATGCATAATATTATATGCAAAAATTCACGCCATCATATTGCCTGAGATCCCTCCTGTGGACACAGCCAGGCACGTTAGGTCCCACAAATCACCACCGCGGCCAATGCAAAGCCTCATTAAGGGGATAAAGAAGGACTGAGAGAGACAACCCTCACCCTCTCCACTGGGAAGCAGGGTTAAGTCAGAGGTTGGAGCGGGAGAACCAGGAAAAAGCCTCCTGCAGTCTGGGCCTTGCACCAAATATGAGGCAGTGACGGTCTACCCCAGAGGGAGGGGCAGGAGAGCTGAGAGGGACCCACAACGAGATGCAGGAAACTTAAGACCTTTTGTGTCTGAGGGTGAGGAGAACTGACCAAAATTCTCCAACACTCCATACCCCACACTACGTCTTTTACGCACAATGACCAGCATTCAATAAAAAAATATTACACTATGCATGAAAAAGCAAGAAAACACATTGTCAAGAATCAACAGTCAATAGATGAAAACCCAGGCATGGAACAGATGTAAAATGATCAGACTGGGACTTTAAAGTAACCATTCCTATCAGCCAACAGCAGCAGAATAGGATCAATAGCCCTCTCGTCATTCAAGCAGTGGTTCTCAAAGTGTGCTTGGAAGATTAGCAGTAGCAGTAGCTCCAGGGAACTTATGGGAAATGCAAATGTTGGGTCTCACGCTATACCCACAGAATCTTGGAAGGGGGCTCAGCAATTTGGGGTTTAACAAGCCTGCCAGGTGATTGTGGTACATGCTAAAACTTAAGAACCACTATACCAAAAAAATTGAATTCACTACCATAAATAAAGATAACACAGGGTTCAGCTATCTCCACTCGTTAATTCCATTAAACATTTAGAATGAAATAATAGCAATGCAACAAGGACCTTTTCAGAAAACAAAGGAAAGTGGAACAGTTTTGAACTCATTTCAGGAGACCAGCCTAAGCCTGATACCAACCTGAGAGAGACATTATAGGAGAAGAAAACTATAGACCAATATCCCTCATGAACTCATATATTCAAAATGTTAGCAAAATATTAGATAATTTAATCTAACAATATATAAAAATGATAATACATCATGATGAATGAGATTTATCTTAGGAATGCTAAGTTGGATTGACAATAGGAAATCAACCATGCATATTAACAAAATGAAAGAGAAATGTTATATGATCCATTTAATAGATGCAGGCAAAGCATTTGACAAAAATTTATACCCATTAATGTTAAGGATTTCCCATCAAAGTAGGAGTAGAAGAGAAATCATAAATTTAATCAAAGGAGTCTACAAAAAACCAATGCTAACTTCCTACTCAATTGTGGAACATTAGTCATAAAGCTTCTGGAACAGTGCTTGGTACAAAGTAAGCACTACAAAAGAGTTTACAAAAATAAATAATTACACAGGTCTTTATTTTGCCTTGCCAGAAATGCTACAAGTAACTACATGTTGTGAAAATTTATGATATAATATTAACTTTTATCCTGGCAAAAATTAGATGTTCAATAGATGTTCTGTTTTTTGTTTTTCTTGGATCCCTACATTTTAAAAAAAATTTTTTTCATTATATTTCGTTTTGAAATTGTCATGTTCTAAACACTTTAGTACAGGAAAAGAGACTTTTTTTGTCATGAAATTATTTTTAAACATTTTTACTCTTTTCTTCCTTTCTAAAGAATGGATAATGCCTTCCTATTTTCATTGACTGAAAAGCTTTACAGCAAAAATACAAGTTTCTGATTGTGTGACTATGCGTGTTTCTGAGAGAGAGTGAGCCTGTATGTATTTTATGTGTTCTGCACATCAGGGTCCCTTTCATCTTTTCCTAGTTTATGTGTCAGCCTGAATGCAGCTGGGATATCACCTGCAGCATCAGATATCACTAAAGTACATGCATTTAGTGGTGGCACAGTAGTTCCAACTGGACCTCAGTGTCCCAGTAATGTTTCCCAATACAGACCTTAAAAATCAAAAACCAATTTAAAGAAGTGCAATATCTCTCTGCTTCTCTTTAGGTGTCTGAAGGGTAAGAGGTTTTCTTTCTTAAAAAGTTGTCTTAAGAGTTATGAATTACTCCTAACTCCTTATTTCACACTCACTGAACTTGAGTTCTCTCGTCAGAAGGAAAAAGAAACCCACCTTTATCCATAATAATTTATATCCTCACTACAGCCCTGTGATACGATACTAATATTACCCCCATTTTATAGATAAGCAGACTGAGTCAACGTGAGATTAGGCAATTTAAAGTGCCGTAGTTAGTAAGTGGTAAAGTTTTGAACCCAGGTAGACTGACTTCAGACTTCTAGCTCTTCGACAACTCACGTACTGCCACTCAAATTGAAATCATTTGCTTAAAGTCTTTATTAAATCATAGGTTTCACAAAGCCACCAACTATTTACCTGGCTCCCAGGGCACAGGATAGATATCTAAGAAATAGATGAATGAATGAACCATATCATGTAGCTATTCTTATCCCTGATTTAAAAATGAGGAGACTGAGATTAAAGAAGCCAAAATAATCTTCTCAAAATCAAGCAAACAGACAGTACATCCAGGATTTGAATCTAAACCACTCTGACTCCAAATCTTTTCCTCATTCCCTTTATAGCACACCACACTAACTCTTCTTTAGAGCTCTGGAAACCTCCAGATAATTAGTTGACAGCAAAAAAGCACTGGGGAGAATTTGTCCTTTTGAGGGGTTGTATATTACATCACTTTTGTCATGAGGTCTTTATAAAAGAAGGCAATCAACATCACCTGCTGGTGATGGCAGTAGCCTTGAGGTGCCTGATGATGATGACGATGATGATGATGATTCCTATGATGAAGAATTAGTATGGGATGGGGGGAAGAGAGCAAAGTTCTACCCCTAGGACATAATATTTTTAACCTCAATTAGTCCATTAGGCATCATGTACACAAACTTTGATATGTTCCATAAAATAGATCTGCTACTTTAATGGTCAGACATTATCTGGCCAAGTGATAAATTCATTTAATTCAGTAATAGAACATCATATATTGACTCTGAACTGTCATTGACATAGCACTACAGGACTTCCCTGGTGGCGCAGTGGTTAAGAATCCACCTGCTGATGCAGGGGACACGGGTTCAAGCCCTGGTCCTGGAAGATCCCACATGTTGTGGAGCAACTAAGCCTGTGCGCCACAACTACTGAGCCTGTGCTCTAGAGCCCACGTGCCACAACTACTGAAGCCTGTGCACCGAGAGCCTGTGCTCCACAACAAGAGAAGCTACCACAATGAGAAGCCCACGCACCGCAACTAAGAGTAGCCCCCACTCACCGCAACTAGAGAAAACCCGTGTGCAGCAACGAAGACCCAACGCAGCCAAAAATAAATAAATAAAATTTTAAAAAAAGAAAGAAATAGCATACACAATCTAGTTTACAGTTGTTTATTTTTAAAAAATTTTAAACTTTTCACTAACCACTTTGACACTACATGAAATATCCTTAATACGAAAAAGGGTAAAATAAATTTAAGATAGACAGGCTGGACTGAAAGACATCAGTACAATCATAATAAAATATATAAAGGAAGTAAATCAGATTTACTTGTATTCTTTACAGATTCAGAGGTAAAAATGAAAATTCATATTTTAGCAGATAGCTAATTATTAGTCTAATAAGAAGAGCATTCACGTCACCAGCAACAAAGTCAAAAAGACATTCTCTTAATGGTGATGTTCAATGTAGTTCTTTCCTGTTACATCCAATTGTTTTCTTCTTAAAGAAGGAAACTAAAAAGAATTGGAAAAGCAGTTACCATTCAGAGTCAGCTGCAGGCATAGCCACAGGGTCTATGCACGTAAATAGTGGTCTGATGCTGTCCAGACAGGCTGGTGACTCACTCTCAGACTTGCCCTTTAGATAGAATCATAATTACCGGAAAATTTCACAACTTTCTACCTCATGTTGTGAAGACTAATAAAGCACGCATGTATGTTTAATGAACAAATAAAACATTTGCTTTGCTAGTTTGAGTGACTCAGTCTAATGCTTCAATCTTCTGATCAGTAAAAGACTAAAATACCTTCCACTAACTCTTAAAGTAGCAAGAAAAGGAAGTGGCATCAGTAAGATATGTGCTGACAAAACAACCTGTGACTCAAGGCCAAACTAAAGTATATTGTCCTTACTTTCTCTTCTTTCCTTCCTTGCTTCCTTTATTCACTCATTCCACAAATATTTATTGAGCACCTATCATGAGCAAGGTCAAGTGTGTGGCTATGTCTACTGTGCTCCCAGCACACATCAGGAAGCTAGGACACCATACTGAAATATGGCGGTACATGGTGGATGACGTTATTCTTTCCACTTATGTTTAGCCTATCAACAACCGTGATAAGTGGGGCTGCTTGAAGAGAGCTTCTAGCTGGGTAATCAGATAAGGCATCTGAGACCCTTCTTGCCTCTCCTCAGGACGACCAATCCATTTACAACTCCTTTTTAAAAAATATATTAGCCTTCTGCTTCTCTTTGTTTTCCTCTTAACTAGAATGGAGATATTCCATTATCCAACATTTCAATAAAATATTTATGTCCTTATATTTTGATCTCATTTGTCTTGCAAAATACCAGTCTTGGATAAACCCACTTATTGATTCTCTACTTGCTTATATTCACTGTTGGCATTCCAATAACTTTTTTTTTCCCCCATATAATTCTGCAGTCACATTACTCAGCAGTGACTATTTTAAACCTTTTCCATTTTCCTGGAACTTCCATCCCTGCTACTTTCCACATTGTCCTTGGTGTCAGCAGTTCATATTACCTAGTCTCTCAGAGGGAAAGTAGGTGCCATCAGGTGACATTTCCTCCATCTCTAAATCACCAAACATCCCTTCTCTCTTCACCCATCTCCACCCTCTCTTTTGGCAAGAGAGGAGATGGTCCTCCTCCCTGTAAAATTCAAAATCTCCCAGCTGTGATTGAGAGGCTACGCTCTCCCACCTTCCCAGGAACTTTACACTATCAAAAATTTTTTTTCTCTGCAATAGTTTCTAATTTTCCCTTAAGCCTGAATATTTTCAATTGCTTTTAAGCCCTCTCAAGCCTCTCCCAGAGAAGAAAACTAAAACTCTTACCTGATGCCTCGTTCCCCTTCAGCTGCAACAGACTTGTCAACAACATTGTGCATATTTTGCTGTTTCCGATTCTCATTTCATCATCACCAGTCAGCACTCTAATTAGGCTTGAACGCCCACCACTTCCACCAAAACAGCTTTCATCAAGGTCCCTAGTGACCTCCATGTTACTAAATGGAATTATTTTTTTAGGTTTTCATCTTATTTGATTTCTCAGTAGCGTTTGACGATGTTGAATATATCTCCTTCTTAAGACACTTTATTCTTTTGATGTGTTATAGCACATTCTCCTGGCTTTTCCCCTATACTTGGCCATAGCTTCTTGGTGTCCTTTACATGCTCTTTCTCTTCTACCCTGGAAGTAATTCTTGGCTTTCCTCTGGACCAAACCTAGGCTCTCTTCTGCTTTCATGTCTCCCCCTAAGCAATTCCATGGTTTCGTTACCATCCATATGTCTAGATTGGACGTAAATCTCATGTACCTCCTAAGATGTCTCCCAACTGCCTCCTTATTTTTTTTTGGTCAGCACCCCACCTAGACTACACCTCTACTTCAAGGTGAATACGGAGGTTGTTTGATTTGGGTGTTAAAGGTTGAGGAGAATTTTACAAGGTGGAATATAGAAGTAGAGGAAATTATTCCAGATATTGAAAATGGCAAAACAAAGGCATAAATTCATAAGAAAAAAGATCAAGGTGAATTTTGAAATTGGCAAGTAACCTGCTTGACATGAGCACAAGCTTTAAAAATAGGGTCACAGAGGCACTGGGCTGTCAGATAAGGAGCCCAGTTCCCACTCAAAAGATAAGAGTATTCCCATGATGTTTTTCAGTGAGGGCCATATGGTATCAAAACAGTGGTTAAGATGACAAACCTCAGCGTCTTATGCAGGGTGGCTTTAGGGAAAGAGACTGTAGAAGCTGGAACATGAAGTTGGGATATAACTATTTTAGGTTTCCTGTTTTGGGGTGATAAAGGCCTCAATCAAGATGACAATGACAGGGCTTCCCTGGTGGTGCAGTGGCTAAGAATCTGCCTGTCAGTGCAGGGGACATGGGTTCGAACCCTGGCCCGGGAAGATCCCACATGCCGTGGAGCAACTAAGCCCATGGGCCACAACTACTGAGCCTGCGCTCTAGAGCCTGCAAGCCACAACTACTGAGCCCACGTGCCACAACTACTGAAGCCCTCGCGCCCAGAGCCTGTGCTCTGCAACAAGAGAAGCCACGACAATGAGAAGCCCGTGCACCGCAACGAAGAGTAGCCCCCAATCACTGCAACTAGAGAAAGCCCGCGCACAGCAACAAAGACCCAACGCAGCCAAAAATAAATAAATAAATAAATAAATAAATAAATAAATAAATAAATAAATAAATAAATAAATGTATTTATTTAAAAAAAAAAAAGCTGACAATGACAACTGGAAGAATGGGCCCAGAAAACATACTGAAAGACAGCAACAAAATGTGATATGCAGAACATGCAGCAGATGAAAATTCAGGCTGAAAACTCTCTTGAAGGTTGAAAGTAATCACAAAAAGGGAGTCACTATTTAATGCTTAGAAGGCGATCTGAAAACATGGATCTAGCATCTTGGAAAAAGGCCTGGGGTGTTCTTACTAATTTAAAAGTCATACTCCAAGAGATGGGAGCTGAAAATTTCAAAGCTGAGTTTTCCAAAGAGAAGCATAAGTAGAGAAATGGAAGAGAAGAAAGTCAAGGCTAAAATCTTGGGAGGTATATAAAATGTTAAGGAAGGAAACAAACAAACAAACAAAAGACAAGCAAAGATGAAATGTAATTTGTGCAGGGCCAGAGAAGCCAAGGAAAGGAAGCACGTCAAGAATGCTTCTGAGGAACCAAAGGGAGAGGAAAGCACATGGCAAATTCCCTTGCAAGGGATTAGGAAGAGATTGATGAAAGCAGCTCAGTCTTTGAAGAATGTTGTGGTTAAAGGGAGAAAAAAGTTACAATATACTAATTTAAGGAGAGAGTCAAACTGGTGAAAAGTTTATGTTTTTGCTTGCTTACTTTAGGCTAAGGAAAACCTGACAACACATTTATACAGGGTGGAGGGGCAATTATTGGAGAGGAGATGCAACATGGTAAAGAAATGATTAAGTGATACATATTTTGGAGGATGGAAGAAACTAAAGGAATTTAAGGAAGAGGGAAAGATAAGGTCAGAAAAAAGGAAGGACGCCTTGTCTTTCCAACCATTGCCAAAAATTGCTCAGTTGTGAGAACCTGAGAACGATGTACTCAGGAGTCTATTCGAAATGGATGAGATAAAGTTTTAGGGCACTGTTGGAAAAGAAAGATAAGGGAGGAATCAGATCACCTGCAGTTATTCATCTCCTAAAATGGCCACGTACAAAACAGAAAAGAGGGGCTGCCAAGATAGTTTTTTAACATTTCTTTTGAAAAGTGATTAATGAGTTTTGCTCAAACAATTGTTGTATCTGTTATGTTTAGAAAAGTCTGAACCTGGGAAGGCAAATAGGTTTAATTTGTCACGTCAATTCCAATGATTACTAAACCTGCAGTGCTATTGGAAAGGATTATGAAACCTGTTCTAGCTCAGCAGGAGAGTGTCCTGTGATTGATTAGCAATGTCTACTTTGGGCCAAGCATAGAGGGTTGATATATTTGCTAACTCTGGAACCATAACTATTAGTTATTTAGTCTAATCTTCTGATGTACAGATCAGAAGCAAGACAGCGTTTAGATATTCATCACAGGTTTATATGAAAGTAGACATGTTAGGCAAAGTCATCCACTTTAAGATTCCTTAGCTGAAAGATTTGGACTTTGGAACCCAGGTTTTGAAACCTGCAGAATTCAAGCAGAAATACCAGACCTCACTCATTTTTCTAAACTGTTTTCAGATTTCAAGTCTGTTTCTTCCTCCCACATTCATCTGGGATTGGCTTGTAACACATTTGAACTTTACATTTAAAAAATATATATACAACCAAAATTTGCACCACTATCCAAGATTGGTTGTCTGATATTCTTTTCAGTAGAAAGAATACTATTCTGTATCAAAAAGCTTTCAAAAGGTACTCTTTTTGGTGGGATGAAGCAAGAGAGGATGGCAGAGAGGGAGGAGAGCAGCAACATCTCTGTGTAGAGAGAGGTCTCTGCAGATGAGGAAGGGCTGGTGGCATCACCATGACAAAACACCTTCTATAGTGCCAGCCCCTATCATGTAAATATTGGTCAGGGGCCCTGGGAAGAAGGCAGGGTATGGTTGGGACAGCACAGTCCTCTCCATTTGCTTCAATGTCTCAATTTAACTGGAGGTAGAAGTTAGCTATAGGAAAGAAAATCAGAAGGTCCATCATTTTAGTAAAGATATGTTACTAAGAATATAAATATTGATGTATTTCTTGAGTATAGTTAACTTTTTGGTTAGCATTGTTGAAACTAAGTTCTATATTTAATAGTTGCATTCTTGTTTTCTATACTTGTGCTATAAAATTCCTCTGCTATTATGTAGTACATTGTTCATGTGAAGCTGTTTTTAAAGGAAACACAGTTCTGTCTTGATAAATATCAGGAAACTACCAGATGTTTCCTACTGTCTAAGCCAAACCAGTCAACAGTATGATCATGCTGTCACTGACATAGTCATGAACTGTATACCATCCACGGCCTCCCCTGTAATACAGAGTTCAATGCTCTGGCACACAGCAAAATGTGCAATTTAAATAGTTAGAAAACAAAATGAAACAAAAAACAAGAGGAACATCATTCTAATGTTATTTTACCTTTCTTACTTAAAAAATGCTATTTTTTTCTATTCAAACTCTTAATCCATAAAAGGAATAGACTTGCTTTCTAATATCTTCCAAAAATAGAACAGGATTTACATTTTTTCTCTTCTGAAAGTGGAGAGTTGTTTAAGAGATTAGAGAGAGAAAAAGCTAACTTGTTCTTTAAGAATAATATATTAAGAAAGGCTAGCTGCTAAGCAAGTTTCTTATTTTAATAACCCAGGCTGAACCCTCACTCAGCCTGCATTCTAGCCTTGGGGCTACCTGGACAGGGGGGAGATAGGGAGGGAATACAGGGTTTCAGACAGAGTAAATGGCATATGTAATGACTGGGAGATAGATAAGCTTAAGGCTTACTTAGCTATCAGCCAGCAGTCCCCTGGATAGGTATATACAGAACAACAATGGGAGGAAAACGTAACATGGTGGATTCAAAATGTGTGGTGTGGAACTTTGAAGCCAAGCTGAGTAGTTTCTACTTCTATCAGCAGATAGTATAGGGCCATTGAGGGTTTTTGAAAAAGGAAGTGTATTATTGGATCACTAGTGAGATTCTTCATGAAGAGGCGTAGAGAGAGAAGTGGGAAAGGCAGGGGTCATGGCATGTCTGTGTATAAGAGCCTGGAAAGAGTTGCTAATAAAGAAGCTGGAAAAACTCCAAGAGGCAGAGGCAGCTGGAAGAGCATGATGGGTGAGATTTCAAGATCAAAGGAGGAAAGGACTTTGAGTGTAAAGCAGATTCCAATGATAGAGAAGGTCACGAGGGATGAGAATTTAAATGCCCTGGATTTGGCAGCTGGAAAGTCATGCGGAGATACAAGCAGCTCATGCAGCTCAATATCAAAAAAACAAACAACACAATCCAAAAATGGGCAGAAGACCTAAATAGATATTTCTCCAAAGAAGATATACAGATAGCCAACACACACATGAAAGAATGCTCAGCATCACTAATCATTAGAGAAATGCAAATCAAAACTACAATGAGGTATCACCTCACACCAGTCAGAATGGCCATCATCAAAAAATCTACAAACAATAGTGCTAGAGAGGGTGTGGAGAAAAGGGAATTCTCTTGCACTGTTGGTGGGAATGTAAATTGATACAGCCACTATGGAGAACAGTATGGAGGTTCCTTAAAAAACTAAAAACAGAACTACCATATGACCCAGCAATCCCACTACTGGGCACATACCCTGAGAAAACCATAATTCAAAAAGAGTCATGTACCACAATGTTCATTGCAGCTCTATTTACAATAGCCAGGACATGGAAGCAACCTAAGTGTCCATCGACAGATGAATGGATTAAGAAGATGTGGCACATATATACAATGGAATATTACTCAGCCATAAAAAGAAACGAAATTGAGTTATTTGTAGTGAGGTGGATGGACCTAGAGTCTGTCATACAGAGTGAAGTAAGTCAGAAAGAGAAAAACAAATACCGTATGCTAACACATATATATGGAATCTTAAAAAAAAAAAAATGGTTATGAAGAACCTAGAGGCAGGACAGGAATAAAGATGTAGACATAGAGAATGGACTTGAGGACACAGGGAGGGGGGAGGGTAAGCTGGGACGAGGTGAGAGAGTGGCATGGACATATATACACTACCAAATGTAAAATAGATAGCTAGTGGGAAGCAGCTGCATAGCACAGGGAGATCAGCTCGGTGCTTTGTGACAACCTAGAGGGGTGGGATAGTGAGGGTGGGAGGGAGATGCAAGAGGGAGGAGATATGGGGATATATGTATATGTATAGCTGATTCACTTTGTTATAAAGCAGAAACTAACACACCATTGTAAAGCAATTATACTCCAATAAAGATGTTTAAAAAAAAAAAAAGATAACCAACAAGGACCTATTAAAAAAAAAAGTGAATTGGATAGGAATGACCTTCTATGCAACATTTCAGGTATCCAATTAAACATGTGATTCATTATGGTCTACCTAGAGTAAAAGTCACAGGTGAACCTGGAGGATAGGAGCTGAGTTTATACCTTTCTTCTGATTTGAATTGAGAAAGCATAAGATTTGTCTAGTTCCTAGAGGAGGTTTAATGCCTGGCAGTTTTGATTCAACACAGGGAAGTTGTCTCATCTTGAATTTTTAGAACAAGTATGTGTATAGAAGAGAAGACTTTGGGCTTATCAAAGTATGCTTTCTTTCACTTTTCACAAGTTGCACTTATTTTCATAAAACAGAAACATATTTCAAAAAAAAAAAAAGAAAGTCATGTGGAGAAAGTGGTTAGTGAGAATGGAAGTGAAATTGCAAGATTTCAAAGATTACTCAGAGAATGAGTAATTAGTAAGGAATGGAGTCAGGCAAATGATACAGGCAATGCTCTAAAAAGTGGGAAATTGAATAAAAGCATGAAGAGAATTGCTCTGACAGGGAGCAGGAACAAGGGAAGTTTCTCCTTTTAGTAAAGTTTTACTATTATGATTGTTCTTACTATCAATTTGGGTAGAGAATCCAAGTCACACTTTTAGGCAGAAAAGAAGAAACCAATCAGGGGAGAGAAAGAAAAATCTAAGATACAGCATAATTTCTAGACTTAGGTCCTAGGAGATCCAGGGATAACAGAGCTCAAGAAGATAGGCTTAGCAAAAAAAGGAAAATATTTGCTTCTCCATCAGAAAAGAGAGGGATCAAGAAAGATGAATTTGACACATTCTCATGTAGAAAGGAGAAAAAATAGGGGAGTGTATATCTTCTGTTCTCAAACTCCCCTACTGAATAAAATGGTAGGACATTGCCAGCAAGATGGCCGGTTGAAATAAGCCTGGACTCTTGAAGAAAAGACAGAGAGTTGGCAACCGATGTAGTGGAGAATCCAAGCGAGAAGTAAAAGAACCCCACTGCAGCAAAGCGCTTTGCCAAAATTAGTCAGGGTTTCTCCACACCTCGTCATCGTCCCGGGAACTGGATAGCAAGGCTTGGAGAGAAATATCGTGGAAAGACAGTACCAGAGATACCTGATACTTCACTTGAGATTGTTTCTTCTTTTATCTTATAAACTCCTCTTCACTCAAGTCATGGATAATATTTGCTACATACAGAAATGCCCTGGGAGAACAGTTCTGGGGAAATGAAGAAAAGACTCAGAGAAGAGAATATTGGCCCGAAGTGGAATGTGAGGGAGCTGGAGGGATAATTGGGTAGAACACAGAACCAGAGGTGACTTGAGAAAGTAAGCCTCGGGAATTCACATACGTGGGGATCGACTTCCCAGGGGGCCTACAACAGGAGATCTGAGTGATTTTTGTCAAACTCTTAAAGGACAGTATGAAATTATCTGATGTCAGAGTAATACAAGTATGATGCTTAAAATGGGTGACTACCTGGGCCCGGCTGGATAGAGGCAAAGAAGCTCAAAATGTGGGGGGAAAAATTGGGAAAAGTAGAGGGACTGTAAAGGAGAAGGTGGATGAACAGCAGGATTTCTATAAGGGAGAGAGAGAAAGACGAAGGCCTGGAAAATTCACAAGTTTGGGATTGAAGGGGAAAGAATTTTAAGATAAGCCAGTGCTGGCAGAGATAAAGTGAAAGAAAAGATGAAGGAAACAAAGTAGTGACTGCAATACTGAGGCAAAAGAACAATACTGGAATTTTGATATTTAAGTTGTGGGGCTTCCCTGGTGGCACAGTGGTTGAGAGTCCACCTGCCAATGCAGGGGACACGGGTTCGAGCCCTGGTCTGGGAAGATCCCACATGCCGCGGAGCAACTAGGCCTGTGAGCCACAATTACTGAGCCTGCACGTCTGGAGCCTGTGCTCCGCAACAAGAGAGGCCGCAATAGTGAAGAGGCCTGAGCACCGCGATGAAGAGTGGCCCCCGCTTGCCGCAATTAGAGAAAGCCCTCGCACAGAAATGAAGACCCAACACAGCCATAAAATAATAAATAAATAAATTAAATTAAAAAAAAAAAAAAGAGTATACAGCACAAAAAATTTTCACAAAGTGAAAACAATTGTGGAATTAGGGACCTCAACCTATACCCAGCATTCCAGAAGCCTTCTTCCTGTCCCCCTTTCAGTCATGCCGTGCCCCTAACAGCAACAACAATCTTGACTTTTAACACCATGAATTGATTTTGCATTAAAAAGTACAGTGTTAGGGCTTCCCTGGTGGCGCAGTGGTTGAGAGTCCGCCTGCCAATACAGGGGACACGGGTTCGAGCCCTGGTCTGGGAAGATTCCCACATGCCGCGGAGCAGCTGGGCCCGTGAGCCACAACTACTGAGCCTGCGCGTCTGGAGCCTGTGCTCCGCAACAAGAGAGGCCGCGATAGTGAGAGGCCCGCGCACCGTGATGAAGAGTGGCCCCTGCTTGCCGCAACTAGAGAAAGCCCTCGCACAGAAACGAAGACCCAACACAGCCAAAAATAAATAAATAAAATAAATTAAAAAAAAAAAAGTACAGTGTTATTTTGTTCATATTTTTAATACTTTCTGGGCATAGCTCAAGATAGAAATTATTAATATCCCAAATTGGTAACATACCAACAAAAATACTAGTATTTTAATACCTTAAATGGCACGGCACAAAGTAGGCCAGTATAATGGAAGGGTATCATGGGCAAAACTAGCATTGTAATCACTGGGGTTAAGGAGATTGAGAAATTCTAAGGTGGGAGTGTCAAAGGTCACCTCATCATCTTAGGTTGGCAGGAGACTAGGGGGAAGGGTGGAGGCAAGGTCTCTGATGTCATCAAGGAAGAAGCAAGGCTAGCAGGTGACTGCGTGCACGGAGAGAGGATGGCAAAAGGGAGCAGCTTGAACTTCGAACGTGAGTGAGTGAAGGCAGTCAGGTGGTGGTCGGAAAATGGCAGTGGGGAGCCCTCAGCCCATGAAGGAAAATTGGTGGGACTCGGCTCCAAGCCTCCAATGCAGTGAAACAGTAGCAGGGTCTAAACTGAAGGCAGTCCCTTTCATATGGATTATATAAGCAACCACCCTCTCAAGGTAAAGAATCCTAACCGTTTTTGGCTTATTGACACTTCTGAGATGAAAATAGTAGATTGTCTTATCAAAGGGGGGAGGAGGTGGGGGAAGCATATACAACAGCATTTTAAATTAAATTTTAGAAGGTTGACTGACTCCTAAAACTCATGCACACATGCTTATGTATATTGCAAGTTATGAGAGAGAGAGAGAGAGAGGCAAGAGGAGAAGGGAGAGGAGGAAGAGGAGGAAAAGATGGAGAGGAAGAAAACCAATATGCCAACAACAATGTGGGAAACCAAGAAGATATATGGGATTCTAACCCAAGACCCTACATCTTTTATCCTCATTCATTATCAACCTCTGTTTATTAAGGGTTAACTGTGCCATGTACTAAATACTGAAGATGTATACGATTCAGTTCTTTGTTATGTACATATCTACCAGGTAACCAGGTGGTTTCTTGTGAAATAAAATCAGCATCTCTAGAGAATGGAATGTACAACATCCAAGGAAACAATACTGAGCAATGAGAAAATGAGATTCAGGTGGAATCAGAGTCTCTGGCTTTGAGTGCTGGTTTCACCATTAAAAACGTGTATGACCCTGGGAAATGTACCTAAACTCTCCAAGCCATAGTTTTGTCGCCATAAAATGGGGCTAATCCTAGTACAACTGTTATAGGGTCCTTGTGAGGATAAAATGACTTAATGTGTATCAGGCCCTTAGCATAAAGTCAGAAAAACTCAACAAATGTTAGCATTTGTTATCAGGAATGACACAGGAATAGGAAGAAGCCTCTGAATAAGGAGACTTACAGAGCTGATACTCTCACTGTGGCCTTGCTACTACTTAGCTGCACAGCCTTTATAAATGTCATTAGTCCATGGTTTCCTCATCTGAGAAATTAGAAAGACACAGTCCACAAAACCTCCCTCACTTCTGATGCTAATTACAAGTTCAGGAGTCCCCAAGACCAGCCTTAGAGTCAGTAATTTGCTAGAAGAACTCACAGAACTCACTGAAAGCTGTTATACTCACAGTTACACTTCATTACAGCTAAAGAGACAGAGTAAAATCAGCCAAGGGAAGTGATGCATGGGGCAGAGTCTAGGAAAGTTCCAGATTTCCAATTGTCTTCTCCCAGTGGAATCACGGCCAACACTGCTCTCTCAGAAACAATGTGTGACATGCATGGGGTACTGCCAAGCAGGGAAACTCACCAAAGCCTTCATATGCAGAATCTTTGTTGGGGCTCCATGGTCAAGTGCCCCCATTGCTGGCCTGTCTACAGCCTCTCCAGAGACCAAGCTGATAACACATGACTCAAAGATTCCCCATAAGTCACACTGTTAGACTGTCTGACATGGCCCAAAGTCCCCAGGTAAACAGACACTCTTATCAGGCAGGACATTCAGAGGGCTTTTAGAGATCACCCCCAGCGGTAGGTAGGGAAAGGCCAGACCTCTCTTTGGATGAGGTTAAATTCTTTATACTATCAAAAGCTGGACTTCCAGTTCTAACACTCTAGACCAGCAACCTTCAAATTTTTGTTGACTGGAACCTACAAAAAGAAATGAATTCTACGTGTTGATTTCAACATATACATGTTTCATAAGACAAATACCCTTTTACTATATGGAATGTATGCTGATGTTCTAGTTTATTTGAATTTATTTTATTAACAATATTGGTAACGTTCCACTACATTGACCACTAATGGGCCTTAACATGCAGTTTGAAAGACAGTGATTCAGAGCAGGGCCCTGTGGGCCAAATACAGCCTGCTGCTTATTTTTATAAAAATGGTTTGATTGGAACAGAGCCACACCTGTTCGTTTCTGTATTGTCTGTAGCTGCTTTCACATTGGAGTAGCTGCCACAGAGATAGTACTGCATGCAAAGGCTAAAATATTTACCACCTGGCCCTTTACAGAAAAAGTCTGACGACCCCTGATCTAGTGTAGTATTATGATTTGTGACCTCAGGAAAATACATTTATGATATTGCCTTATATCCATTCCAATATACGACAAATTCATAAACTTACCCATTTTTTAGTTTGTACAAATGCATGATAATAACACAAATATTAGATTGCGGGGGATAGTTTAAGCTCGTGATTTTTGTGTTCTCAAATGTGTGATTGTGCTACTCGTTATTCAAAAAGCATTTGCAAACTCCTTCCCTTCTAGATAACCTGCACCCTTTTAACTATAGCAAAGTATGGGAAGTTATGTGAGAAACATTTGGCACAGTAAAAGACATCAGAAGCCAGAGAAATACTGATCAGTATTAAGGAGAAGGAGTTCAGCCTTCATAAGAGAAATGTACCAAGAAAAAAAATTCCAACACATACACCCAAAGAAATGTCAGTAGGGGTCCCTCTAAAGTCCACATTCAGACGAAATGTTCAGAAGAATTAAAACAAGAGCAAATTTGGGAGGACAGGAGTAAATTAAAGAGCCAACCCCAATTCACTCTGGACGTCTCTCTCATCTCAGCCCTCTAAGACTGAGTATTAGGAAGAGACTAGAAAGAAACGCAGAGGGTGAGCTAGGAGTGGCACAATATTATCAGTTTCTGAAATATTAGCGGGATTGGCTTTTAACCTCACCAGACTGACTGACCGGTGTTGGGAACAGAAATAAAAGCTTGTGACTTCACGGGGTTTGACCCTATTGAACATGAGCCCCTCTGCTTGAAGAGGTGATCAAGTTGCAGTGGTCCTTTCTACTCTCTAACATAAGATGCGAAAAGGACATAATTGGAAGCCGTAATCTTCCGCTTTCCAGAAATTGGTGTGTCTGTAAACGGATTTAGTAAAATTAATTTTCAAGAGGCTGCTCATTTTCTCCTTAGTGCAATTCAGCTTTGCCACACTAGCTGTGAAGGTTTGTCAAGTTACTGAAACTCTCAAATTCATTTTGATACAGATTTCTAATCTTCCCCTTCCCACCTTTTTAAATTACTGCCTGAGTCTGTGCCCTAAACATGCCCATGTTTTGCTTTTAGCACCAAAACCTTCTAGTTTATTCTATTGGAGCTGCTTTTGCCCTGTATCCCTAGGTTGTTCCTGTTGGCTTCCACGGTCCAAAATTGAGACCAAGATCCTCACCCAATGATGCAGGTAGATGATAAAATATCCCCAACTTTCCGCCCTTCTTTGTATCTGTGCCCTTTACCACGTGACTTTGAAGCTCCCTCATTCAAGAGGGGGCATCTATTGTCCTTTCCTTTGAATCTGAGTTTGTCTTGTGTCTTGCTTTGCACAACTGAACGCAGTGGAAGTGATGGTGTGCTTGTTCTTTCCCTAAGCCTTAAGACACTGTTTTTGCTTCCACTCTCTTAGAATCCTGCTGTACTATGACAACAAGCCCAGGCAAGCCTATTAAAGGATGAAAGTCACCAACTTTGCCGCAGCCAACCCCTAGCCAAAACCCACTGACTAGTCAGCCTGGAGCTGATCCATCAACTGACTACAGATGAATCAGTGACACTCACCAAGATCAACAGAGCCAGGCCCAGATAGACTGACTGGTGAACTCAGAAACAATAATAAATGCATTGTTTTAACTCACTGGATTTGGGGTAGTTTGTTGCCCACAATAACTGAAAAGCATTTTTAAAGACTTTTTATCAATGACAGTGTACCCAGTTAACTATAAGTTCCTTCTGTTCTTGCAATATAAATTTGATAAATGCCTTCTTAGTCAGCCAAGCTGAACTCAGTAAGTGGAGTTTCTCTCTCTTAGTTTAATACCACAAATTCTTTTCCTTCACTTAAGCTACTGTGTCTCTTTCCATGAAATGTTCCCAGAAGAAAAGGTAGAAAACGTCCTAGGTTTACCCTCATCATTCACTTATTACCCCTCTTTTTCTCGGACACTTAATCCACTTACACTTTGCACATAAAATTCGCTTCATTAATTGAACTTGATAACTGTCACCACCATTTGTCTCGACTGCCGATTCCTAGAATGCAGGCAAAATATTGGCAGAACTTGTCCGTAGAGTATCATGTTTACGGGCCCTTAATCCGTTTGTCAAATCAAATTAAAATGAATGGTTTTTAAATGTTTGAATTACTCCCTGCTCCAAATGGAAAAGTCCAAATATTAATAAATATTAATTTATTCTACCTTATATCTGTTTTTATATTAAAATAATATATGTAAATAAGAATCAGTTGAAAACCCAATCTTTCAACAATTACTTAAAACAATAAAAGAAAAGGCAAATCTGGACATGGGCAATTAAAGAGCAAGTGCATCCTTGCTGTATGTTCCTCATTAACACATGACGTTAGTTATAAAAAGGAAACATTTAGCAACAATGGTCTTTGAAGTGTTCTTAAGTAATCAGTGAACTATATCAGTATTTATCAGAATTTTTAGATGATGTTTTCAAAATATTTAATATCGCTTTAAATGTTTCTCTCCTTTCTTCCTTGTCTCCCTTAGATTGAGACACATCCAGGCTTTAATACTATCGCAAAACACCCAATAAGGCAAGACCAACTCCTTCCCCTTCCTTCTCTGTACTGTGCCCATCAGAGCTGTGAAAGTCGGAGTAACTACGCCAAGTCTGTAGGATGGATAATTCTTTATATATTTATATTTAATCTAATTATTTCCAAATGGGATTTGAGGGTGTTTGTTGATAAATACTGATCATTGTCAATACATGAGGACTTTTTATGAATTTAAGGAGCTCTACTCACAACCTAGACAACCAGACCCATTAATTCCCAAAACAACTCTGTGACGTAGGTCATTTACTTCGTCTGTCTCAGGCTGGCTGTAAGAAAAGGTTGAGATGACACAAGCTAAAACCTATGGCTACCTTTACTAAAGAAAACTCAGTTTACAGAGACTGAATTTGATGACTTCTTTGAAAAGATTCTTTGGTACCTGTAAGCAGTTCTCTAGGGCTATCACTAATAATTTTGGTGTTTGCAAGAAAGTCTTTATAGAGTCTGATTTATCTCTTCTTGGCATTCTACCATAATTCAGGCAGCTTCTATCAGATAAATTCTGGTACTAAACTGAGACATTATAGTATTCAGCAAATGAGCAAAGCTATTTGATTGTATAATTAGAATTCATCATTGTTATAATAATTCAGAGTTGTGATATGATTTTAACAAAGCAAAATTCACCCATTTGATAAGTTAAAATTGTTATGCTAGGCTGTGATTACAAAAAAAATCAACCAATCAACCAACAAATGAAAACAATTAAAATAAGTGACTATAAAACTCTATGTCATACACAGGGCAAAAATTTCTGAGGCTATAGTAGCTGGCTACACATATGCCAAAAGCCACCTCAGAAAATTCTTGAGCTAATAGTTCTTTTCACTCTGAATATGTTTTGGCTTCTAAAAGAGAGTACGATTGCATAATGTTTAAGGCACAGTCTCTGTTTTGCTAGTTACACTAGCTATATGATTTTGAGTGAATTATTTACCCAATACATAAGGTACTTGTGAGAATTAAAACACATGATCTATGTAAAAAGCTTACTCCAGTGTCAGACAAATATGAAGCACTTCATATGTATAAACTATCATTATCAGCATCATCATCATTTATCACCATCATCATAATCATAATGCAGGGGACACGGGTTCGAGCCCTGGTCCGGGAAGATCCCACATGCCGCGGAGCAACTACACCCATGTGCCACAACTACTGAGCCTGCGTGCCACAACTACTGAAGCCCGCATGTCTAGAGCCCGTGCCCTGAAACAAGAGAAGCCACTGCAGTGAGAAGCCAGCGTACTGCAATGAAGAGCAATCCCAGCTCACTGCAACTAGAGAAAGCCCACACGTAGCAACGAAGATCCAACACAGCCAAAAATAAATCAATAAATAAATTAATTAATTAATAATAATAATCATTTAAATGTAATCATCATCATGCCATCATCAGCATCACCACTGAAAAATACAAAACATACTTTCCTGTTTATCCTTATAAATCATAACATACTCTGTAATTTCCACCTCTATCTGAGTAAGTATAATTTCTGTAAATTCCATGATCTTAAGGGTTTTATCTAATTCACTACTGTATCCTTTAGGCCTAAACCAGTGCCCAGTACATAGAGGGAGCTCCAAATATTTTTGTTGTTGAATAAATAAATGCATACATACATTTACATATATGTTAATATGGATTATTTTTCATGACTGTAGAATTTTACAAGGATCTATTTCCTTCATTTTAAGTGTAACTTTTGCACAATAACTTTGGGGCCAATTTCTGAAATTTATAATCCACCTATTTTAATCCCTCCCTGTCCATTTTTATGTTCAATGAAATTATGCACTCTTTAATATTAGATTTTTTTTTTTTTTTTAAAGAAAAAGAGGTCATCATTTAATGTGTGTCTGAGCCAAAAGGAAAAGGAAGCATCAGTGAGGCTCTCCATTCTCCCAGTGTCAGTGAATGGTTTTTAATGGTCTGTGGATTCCTCCCTTCAGATTGAGTGTAGCTTGACTGGAAAAGGTGCTGCTGATGTCCTGGTCTTCCCTGGTTAGGACAGCTCAATGCGCAGAGTATGGTATGAGGTTTCACCCTAACAGGAGAGGGGCCCCAGCACTTTCCTTCTGTGATCCTCCCACTCCTTCTATTAAATCAAAGATATCTTCTCACTGGTCCCTGCTCTCCTAGACTGTTCTAATAGAAATAGGGGCTCACTTCTCACTGATCATCATCCTTCTAAGACTCAATTAGAAGAGATAAGGGTAGAGTATAACTATTACTGACTCAATATATTTGTCTTACTTGGTGGGATAAGCTTAAGAGATCAAACTGTATGATGATTAGTCATATCCTGTAAACTATACAAACTTATTACTGATTCGTATGATATTAATACCCAAATATACTTACTTTCAAAAGGCTATACATAGAAATATGAATTTTGTTCTATTTTTAAATTACTTTTATTTTTAAACTAGATAATATATTTGCAAGATCCCAAAATCAAAACTTTATGCAAAAATATACAATGAGAAATCTCCATCTCATCCTTTCCCACCTGACTATACCCAACATTGGCCCTAATAGGTAGCACTTTTTATTAGTTCCCTGTACAAACGTCCAAAGTTTATTTAAACAAATAAAAGCAGATGTAAATAGGTATAATATAATGTGCTCAACATGACTAATCATCAGGCAAATGCAAATCAAAACCACATTGATATATCACCTCACACCTGTTAGAATGGCTATTATCAAAAAGACTAGCAACAACAGTGTTGGTGAGGATGTGGAGAAAAAGGGACCCCTGTGCACTGTTGGTGGGAATGTAAATTGGTGCAAATAGTACAGAGCTTCCTCAAAAATTTAAAATAGAATTGCTATATGATCCAGCAATTCCACTTCTGGGTATTTATCCAAAGAAAATGAAAACATAAGCTTCTAAAAATATATGCATTCCTGTGTTCATTGCATCATTATTTACAATAGGCAAGATATGGAAACAATCTAAGTGTCCATTGATGGATGAATGGATGAAGAAATTGTGTTATAGATATACAATGAAATTATTATTCAGCCATAACAAAGGAAAGAAATCTTACCATGTAACAACATGGATGGACCTTTAGGGTATTATGTTTAGTGATATAAGTCAGACAGACAAAGATAAATACCATATGATCTCACTTATATGTGGAATCTAAAAAAAAAATAAGGAAAAGAAAAGAAAAGCAAACTCATTGATACAGGAGACTGAGTGGTGGTTGCTAGAGGTGGGGTGTTGAGAGAGTGAAATAGGTGAAGATGGTCAACAGGTACATGAAAATCTGACTGCAAAAATCACAGGAAATCAAGGAAGTGCAAATTTAGACAATAATGAGATACCAATTTGCAACCAATATACAAAATAAATGGTCTTGAAATACCAAGTATGGGTAAGCTTCGTATTGTTAATTCTGCCTAGAAATAGAAAAACCAATTTTGCTAATATAATATGAGTTCATAGAATCTAAGTCTCAAAGCACAAAGCACAATAACTATTTAATCAGATACTGAATGATTACAGAACTAGATATGTGGGAAGAAATTAAACCCATGATTTAAATTCTACTTAACAAATTCCCACTTACTGAAAGTTACTTTTACAATATATCCAAATACACAGTTACCATATTTTTTCATTTTCTTCCTAATGTAAGCTAATACATTTTTAGCAGCTGAACACTCTAAAATCAAGAGGATTTTATTACAATTCTATAGGTTTGCTGAGTTACTATGATGAAACAGTGAGAAAAAAACATAATTAGATTTAGTAGAAACATCTATGAGATTGGATATTTATTAAGGAAAAAAACTGAAGTGGGCTGACTAATTTGTCATACGGTTGAAAGTACATGAAAAGCAAACGCTAGGACTTGGAGGCATACATGACTGAATAGGTGAATGTGACTCATAGAAATTCAGGATCAGCCTTGTAATCCACAACTCTCAAGAAGTTAGGGGATACAGGTGCTGACTTGGCCCTCCCTGAAGGAAGCAAATGATTTGATCTACCTTCCCAATAACCAGAATAGATGTTTGCTTCCCTATACAACAGAAGAAAACCTTATGACTTGAAAGAAATGAAACAGCTCATTAAAGTAAAACTTTTCAAGCACCAAGGTACTAATCCCATGCCACCTTAAACGTTAAATAACTAATAGTAGCAATACATCCCAAATACTAATTGTTCTATGGTTGTTGGAAAAAATATATCTTTACTTTTTTAAACTCCACCGTGGAGTTGATCATGCTTTGGGATAAAATTATCCCTGGGCTCCCAGTAATCCCAATTGACGTCAACACTTGGAAAAAAGGCAGGAAACTGAAGGAAATAGTTCCAGCTCTTGGTCTGCTATAACCTGCTCTTTCAAAGGCCTGGGGTATCCTGTTCCTTCTCTGAGAGGGGAAGGAAGGTAGTTTCGGAATGAGGATGCTGATATACTTTAGGAAGCTTCTAGAGGTCACTGGCACCTCTCTGGTTTAATAAGGTACACCTATGCATATAAGCAGGAGGAAAGACCTCCTTGAGGAGAAACCTGGGCTTCTATGCCACACTGAAAATTGCAGGGCAAGTTAGTAACTAAACCCATTTAAGCTGGAGCTAACCTGTCAGGGTTTTGCTTGTCTTTCCTTTCACTTTAACCTGGAGCAATTTGCATCCAAAAAACAGAGGGAGAGGGGAAAAATGTGCAAAGAAAGGAAGAAAGGTCCTTTTCTTTGAGGTCGTGCTGCTGGTGCCTTCATGAAAGACTTGAGCAGGCCATATACTTTGTTGTTGCTTTTTTTGTTTGTTTTTTTCCAGCAACAGAGACGTCAATGGTTTAAAGGATGGGGGAGCTTACGTGTCTGAAGCAAGGTCCTGGAGTGACACCTCACTGTATAGTACGGACTGCAGGCGGGACAGGACAGCAGTCTTCACTCCGGGGGAAGGGTGGATGGGGAGGGGCCGGTGGAGGGTGTGTTGGGAGAGGTTACCAGTTATAGGGGAACTGACGTCAGGCCGGCTCATTAGTTACCAGGGAAACCAGTAGAGGGGCACGCCCCTCACCAGCCCTTTGCTAAGAACAATCACCAGCTGGGGCCTGGGGCAAGGACATAGGAAGGTCAGTCAGTCCCCTGCATAGGGTGTAGGTGAAGCAGGCCCTGGTCGGGCAGCGGATGTACAGAGAGCAAGAGAACAGCCATCTTGAGTGGCCTGACCCTACATTCCACCCCTACATACCCTGCAGAACTCTTACAATCTTGGTCCACAGCTTTTCCGAGATATCTTTGGGGCCAGGCCATATACTTTGGTGTGCTGCATCCTCAGGCTAAAACCTCTGTAGCTAGGATCCCATGGTGAAAAGTTAAGCTGTGAATCGGGAGAAAGTATTCACAACACCTGTCACCAGCAAAGGATGAGTGGCCAGAATACATGAAGAATTCCAACGAAGCAATGAGAAACAAGGCAAGCTAAGTTTAGAAAGTGGCAAAAGGTTAATTTGTCCCTTTGGAGAAAGAAAGGAGGCGAGCTTGGCCCGGGCCTGCTGGAAGAGGCTGGTAGGCATAGGCGCAGAGCTAAGCATCTGTGCCAATGCCCAATGCCACAGAACTGGAGGGTCGCCACGCCAAGACCTGGCGATCACGTTGGAGATGCGGCTCCCTGCGGGAGGACAGACCAGGGCTGGCCCCCAGGGGCTCCTCCTGATCCCCAGCCCCCTCCCTTTCTCCAGGCCACTACCGTAGCAACACTCTGAACAAAATCTGTATGACGATAAACCGGGAAGTGCTAGCGTAGACGTGGCTTGGCCTGGTTCCTGACTCAAATAATCTGACTCCATCACCTTTAGGAATTCTACTCACTCAGTTCCCTAATAGTTAATGTTAGATGAAAACATTCCAGGAGTCAGAACTCAGTGCTGTAAACCTCCTGAGATTTGAAGCAGAGAGAGCTGGATCTGAGACCTGATTTATCAAACCACCTAATCTTTAGACACAGGTCCCAAACACCCAAAAGGTTATGGGGAGAAGTATAAAAGGTAATGCAAAAAAAAAAGCTTTCTTAAATCACCAACACTCATTTTCCAGAGATAAAACTTTATTTGAGGCATCAAGCAATATACTGAAAGAGGTGAGTCATGCACAAGTGATGTCCTTATTCCCATAATCGTACATTTGATACTCTCTGTCCTCTTAAAAGGGGTGTGTAGTGCGCAAGATGAGAAGCACATAGCTTTCAGACAAAACCATATCTCTGTGAGCACTTAAGAAAGTCTCCTTTAAATTTTGTTGTTCCTTCTTTAAAAGGCACGTCGGTTTTATTTCAGAAAACTACAACAAACTACTTCTTCCACTGAGGAGGAAGTATCTCCCCAGAGTTATTTATGAAATAATGCAGCTGCCTTTTTCTTTAAAGGGATTCTTGTCTTCTGGAATTCCTTTCACCAGAGGATCTTCTCCAGAACGTTCTTCAATATAGTTCTTTATTTCTTCAGAACATTTAGACACCTTAAGGAGAAAAAGAAAGGAAAGAAAGAATGAATCAGGTCAGGATTGTTCAAACTTTGTCACCACCCTTTAGTGAAATTAATATAATTGGATACAACCAGAAGTTTTTAAATGAAAGAGAATAGAATAAAAATATTAGAGTGCAGCACAGAGGCTATATAATATATATGAATGATACAGTCTATGTAAAATATATTTCTTACTATGGTCAGGGTCAAAAAAGTTTGAAAGTCGCTGTATTAAAAAAATTACCTCCAAATGGACTTGAGGACACGGGGAGGGGGAAGTGTAAGCTGGGACGAAGTGAGAGAGTGTCATGGACATATATCCACTACCAAATGTAAAATAGATAGCTAGTGGGAAGCAGCCTCATAGCACAGGGAGATCAGCTCGGTGCTTTGTGACCACCTAGAGGGGTGGGATAGGGAGAGTGGGAGGGAGACACAAAAGGGAGGGGATATGGGGATATATGTATATGTATAGCTGATTCACTTTGTTATAAAGCAGAAACTAACACAGCACTGTAAAGCAATTATACTCCAATAAAGCTGCTAAAAAAAAAAAAATTACCTCCAGCATTTTCTATCCACTATGCCTCATATGATTTCCTTCCTCTGCTAAAATACAATTATGATGTGTCCACCATATTTTAGGAACTGAAACATACTTCACTTTCAATTTTCCATGCTAATGAACAGATGCAATAGTAGATACTCCCCAAATGTTTTGGGGTGTGTCCTGCAAAAAGTCTCACTTCCTGGGTATGTGCCAGGTTCTGCAATTTCGTAAAATGATAGAAGCATTGGAGAAAGTCTGACTCCGGAGAGGCTAATGTTGTCCAAAAGTACCCCCCCATCCCCACCCCATGTTTCTGCTCAGAATTGATCGTAAGAAAAGGCTTAGTCGGCTTATCTGAGGCTTGTGTTTATGTAAGTAGTTTAAACTTTTTCTGAATGGAGGAAGGATTGAATAGTTTCTTCAAAAACTCCATTCAAAAGAGACAGTTTGTAAGAGTGATTTTAGAAAAAGGGAGGGGAATAAACAAGAAAGAAAAAAAAAAGGATTACTGTCTTAATGAAGGCCTGCATTACTAGTAAGAAATTAGAAGTAAAAATTATAGAAGTTCCAGAAAATTCCAGTGGAGTCCTCTTAAAACTAGGCAAATGTTCCCATTGATTTTGTAGTCTAGATTAGTAATCTTCAAACTGTTTTAATGCTGATCACTAAAAAATGTTTGCATATGTATCCCAAAATGTACATAATTATTTACTTATAACTAAGTGCAGTTACTACTGTGTTAATACATCATGTATAATCATAAAATATAAACTAGAAATTATTAAAAGATGAGATTCTAAACTAGCCAAAAATATATCATTTTGCAATATACACACATATCAAATCACTATGTTATACGCCTAAAATTAACATAATGTTTCATGTCTATTATACCGCAATTAAAATTTTTTAAAAATCAAAAATTTAGTGTTTTACTCCCACACCTCAAAGATTCTTGGCACGTCAGTGTGGAGGCCTAGGTGATACAGTTAAAATGTGGCAAAATAAAATCTTTACAAATCTTTACAAGTACCATCCTCTCAGGTAATATTTGCTGTCAATCATTGCTGAAGTTCATTGTGCAGGCATTTTAAGTGAATTCTCAGAGGTGATGATGTAAGCGTCCATAAGCTGGGCTCTGTGGCCACAGAGAAATTTGTGGATAAGACTCATGTTTCCCCAAATTGTATCTGTTCTTAGAGAGGCTTCTTCATTCGGTTTCCAAAAAGATGTGTAACCTCCAGAAGTGAATAATGACTTCTCTGATGCATTTCCTTCCACGGTCAAGAGGATATGTTTGAACAACAACTAGCTAGAGCCAGAATTCAGCCTGTGAATTTTGTATCCTTGGCCTGAGCAGAGTACACAGCTCAGAAGTGAACAATTTATTGACAGAATAGCGGACTGGATATCAAGAAGACATGTGTTTTGGTGTTTTAATAAATAATTGCTCTATCATTATCTCTGGGGTCTTAAATAAAAGGCTGGTTAGCCTCCTCGGGATTCAGGTTTTTTAATCCTTAAAAGTGAGTGGGTTGAATGATCTCTAAGAGCCATGTTTTTCTAGCACTAACACTCTATAATTCAAAGTTCATAATGAAATGCTGGAATCTTATTATTAGGACGTAGATGGCTCTCCCTCTACCCTCTAAGGTTATCCCTGAAGTTTTCTCTCCCTCTGGCACAGACTTGGGGTTTCTGGAACTGGAAAGCCAATCCAGCAGGGTGTGTCCTGAGCAGTGGAGGGAGCTGGCAGGGAGGAACTGCTAATGAATGATACCTTTAACTTCCACACGGTCAGCTGCATCCAGGCCCCTGCCCAATTTCTAATTTGAAGCTTGATAACTGGAAGACACTTGTCTCTTTTTTTCCCTGTAAGTTCTGCACAGTGATACCAAATATCAAGATATTTCAACTTGGCACAGACAATGCTTTACTTCAATATATGCAACTCTGTTTAATTTGTAACCTCTGAGGTTCAATGCGTGAAAAAAATCTAAGTGATCAACAGATACCAAACTGTGGGCTTTGCCATCCACAGAATGGATGCCTTAAAGTTTCAAGAAACAATCCTATTCACTGGGTCCTGTAACTTTGGTTTTTCCTTTAAACACAGCAGTATTTTTAAAGCTACAGAAACTTTCAACATGTACAAAAAGGACTTTGAACTTCAAAATCCTGGAAGACTAGGGATTTGGAAGTTACAGATTAAATTTGAGAAAAGAAATGTATAAAGAGTAAAACACAAAAAAAGCCTGCCCCTTCCAAACATCACTCAAAATGTGCCTTCTGAGTAACAAGACTCTTGTTATGAACAGATTTACCATAACTAGAGCAGGAAGGTAAGTGAACGTATTAACCATACCTACTTCCTTTCCATTTTTTCCTTAACTTTTTCTAGTATTAGACCATAGAGAAATAAAATCAGTTTAAATTTTTCTTGCTGGGGAGAAAGGACTACGTTTCTTGCTGGGGAGAAAGGACTATTTTTCCCTTAAAAAATTATCTATCCAAAAACCTCTTCCTGGACTACAGGTTGCCTGATTGAGGAAAAAGGGAAGAAACGAAGGCCTGTATTCCCAGTAAAAACTTAAAGTAAAAATTACAAAGTCTCCAACAAATTTCAGTGGAGACTTCTGAACACTGGGACATATGTTCTAACAGAATTTGTAATCCACTTCAGTGGTCTCTAAAATTTCTAATCATGATCACGAAAAAGAATTTTTGTATGCAGTATAATTATTTGTTTATAAATAAATACAGATACTACTCTATAGGTACTAGTTCATTGCACATACTTACAAAACATAAAGTGGAAATTATAAAGGGATGAGATTTACAAATAAATAAAGATAGATACTGTAATGTTTTGCTCCCAAGCCCCAGTGGACTGTTCATCACACACTTCCTAGAGAGCCCTGATGAAACTCAAAACTAGGTAATTCAAGACTTACATTGTGATTTTTTTTTAAAACCTTTTAAATACCGTTCTTTCCCATTATGAAAAAGATCAAGGAACTAAGTAGCCATCTGCCTTTTCCCTACAGCTTGAGTAGTTTTTAAAACCAACTAACAGCAGGCAGAATTTCTTGTCTGTTCCCCTCATTCTCAAACATTTGGCTTTAAATTACTCATGAGATCCTTGCTCTCTCCTTTACCTCCTGTGATTTCCCCACATCAGCTGGCAGTTCCCAAGCACCACCAAAGCCCTTCTTCAAAAGAAGCTGCAGAAAAAAGGAAAAAAAAAAACCCGAAACAAAACCCCAAACCGTCCTCCCCTCCCCCCCGCCAAGAGCCAAAAACTGTTTTACTGCAACAAACTAGGAAAAGCTGACTTTAGTTCATTTCAGAGAAGGAAATATTCTGGGACATCCAACTTACCTGTTGTCTCTGCAGCTTGACTTCTTTGCGAAGTTGCTCAACTTCCATCTTCAGCTTTTCCTTTTCTGGCAAATCTTCGATGTGAAGGGCCGGCATTTTCGCCCCAGACTGGGCGCAGGGACAGCTGGGGAAGTGGAGCGGCTGGAAGTGCCGCAAACCAGGGCGCGTCCCGAACTAACTACGTTGCCTGCGCACCCGGCCAGCGCAGGAGGTGACAGCCTCCCCCAGGGCCCAGACGACGTCCCCTAACGCCAGTCCTGCCTAGCGTCCCAGGATCTTAAAACCCCTGCTCTTTTTCAGGTCTCCACTTCCCGAGGAGGCCTGCCCCCGGGAGCCCGAGGAGGGTTGAGTTTGCGAGGGGGCCCAAGGACGCAGAGAGGCTGCGCGCTGCGCTGCGCGGTCTCCCGCGGGGATGCTGGCCGGGCCCGCCCCGGCTCCCGACCCTGCCACGCCCGCGGGGCACCGGCCTGGGCTGGGGCCAAAGGGTTGGAGTTGAGCGAGCCCACCTTCCTGGAGAAACAACAAAAGTTTTACTTTTTGTTCCATTGCTTCCCGCCCACCAAGTCACATCCGGGTTTTGTTTGTGAAGCAAGAAAAGAAGGACACTACTCGGCAGGAAATAACGGCCCTTCACCTCTCCAAGAGTTTCAAAAATATACAGCATGTAACTTTCCTCCAGCTACATACATGTTTACTGTGGGAAATGTGGACGCTTAAGAAAAGGCCCAAGAGAAAAATGAAACTGAGCTGCAATCTCAGAAACGCCCATCACATCTGTTGATGTATACACACCCAGTCTGTTAAATGCCTGAAGCGGATTAACAAATTTTGGAACAAAAAGGGCATCGGGATGTGAATATTGTTTATAACTCGCACGGCCATTTTCTGACATTAATAAATTGGCATCCTCAACAGCAGAGTTTTATTCTTTCTTCAGGGGAATGTTTTGTAATGTTCAAAGTATAAGCGGATGATCCTAGAGAAGACAGACAGCAGAAACCTTGAAGTTCTTACCAGGAAGTATTTCTCCATTCCCCATCTGTCAAGGTTTGGGTGACACTTGACACCGAGGGTTTTGAATTCCTGGCTCAAGCATCTTCCTGGATGTTTGCAGTGGATCCGCTTAGTATTGGTTACTCCACTTTCTGGAAAGCACCATGCATCTAGCTGCTACTTTGTGAAGCCAGGAACAATGTCTGATGTGACAAACGTTTGCATGCAATACAAGGTTTCCCTTTGACTATCTAAAACCTTGTTAATGATGCTCAAAAGACTAGAAGAAAAATAAAGCATGTAGGAAGAAAAAATAAAGTATCCCAAGCAGTCAGATACATATTCCTTTCTCCCCAGAGATTACCTCCTGCCTATAGAGTCAAATTCAAGTTGAGTAGAGGCAGTAACTGAATATTTCAGGGAACTCGGCCTTAGACACCATAGCCATTCCCTGTTTTGTAAGCAGAGGTTTTTGTTTGTTCATAATTCCTCAACAGGCTCCACCCACTTATCCTCAATGAATATATTAGAATGAAAAGAACAATGAGCCCCTTGACCAGTACTCATGGATTGCGGTCCCTGCTCTGCCACTGGCCATCACTAGAAAAGTCACTTATTTCTTCCTGGATTTTGGTTTTCTAGTTTGTGAAATATGTCATGGGGTAGGGGAGGGGTGAATTAGCTAAGGTGAATTTCATTTCTGATTGTATTTATGTATCTACATCTGACACATCACTTTCACAAAGAAAAATATTTAGGAGCTTCATTTTCTGTATTTGAAATACCACACATTCCAGGATCTCCCAGGCTCAAAAAACTTGGATCAGCTGCAGGAGTTTTCCCTGTTAGCAAGCAGTGAGCCAAGACAAAAAGCTCACATCTGTTTCCAGAACTGATTTTTTGTTTTTTAATTTCCCCATTGCTTAAATTTAAAAGGTTGGTTAAAACTAGCTTAAATAAGTTAGTGAAAGTAAGTTAATGTGGCCTGAATTAAATAAGTTCAGCACCCAAATTAAATAAGTTGGTTAAGTAAATTAATGTTCGTCTGTTCCAAATCATAAGAATAGAGTTATTTTGGCCTTGAAATTTCTTCCCTGTGAAATCATCTAGTTGCATGCAGTGATATTTATAAATCCATAATGGTTCTTTAACTTCTTCCACAGTATTATGAGACTTAAATTAGAAATGAAATACATATTAGTATAATTAAAAAATTTATTCTTATCAAATAATTCACATGCTAATAATATCATATTAAGTAAATTGATTAAACTAAAATGAGTTGGGAAATGCTGACATCTCATGATCACACGTTTTGTTGTTGTTTGGTTTTAAATGGTAAAATGATGGGTACTTTTTTCTTTAAAAAACAAAAAAACAAAAAACAAGAGTATGTAGCTCCCTATTCCTAAGCACGGACTTCACCTCCTAGAGGGCAACCATGGTAAGCAATTTCTCGTGTATTCTCGAAGACATATTTCATCAGCAAAACATTTTGGATAAACAAATGTTAAAATCCATTATTAGTTGTATCCAATTATGTTAACTTTTTACTTATATTGTACATATTACCTCTAATAGAAGTTACTTTACAAAACAGTATGTGTAGAAACCATTCTGCAGTGAAGATGACAGATGTAATCAGAAATGAACCTTTATTAGCCCACTGTCTCTTGACAAATGTTTTAAAGAATCTGCTAAATTAAAAAAAAAAAATTGGGGGGCTTCCCTGGTGGCGCAGTGGTTGGGAGTCTGCCTGCTAGTGCAGGGGACACGGGTTCGAGCCCTGGTCTGGGAGGATCCCACATGCCTGGAGCAACTGGGCCCGTGAACCACAGCTGCTGAGCCAGCGCGTCTGGAGCCTGTGCTCCGCAACAGGAGGGGCCGCGATGGTGAGGGGCCCGCGCACCGCGGTGAAGAGTGGCCCCCACTTGCCGCAGCTGGGGAAAGCCCTCGCACAGAAACCAAGACCCAACATAGCAATCAATCAATCAATCAATCAATAAATCTTAAAAAAAAAAAAAAAATTTAACCATGTGGTTATTTTCACTTTTAAAGTATAAAAGAGCAAAGACTATGACATATTTACCTTGTCATGTAAAGAAAGGGAAAACAGCTCTTTGACTATTTTTCTAATGTATTAAGTATGCTGTTAAAAATCCATGTAAAGAAAAGTCTATAAGCAAATGTTGAGGTTAATTTCATTGGAGTTGATTTAATATAACATGAGCTCAAAAAAAGTCAGGGTTCTGGTTTTATTTTATCTTGTGATTTTTTCAAGACATAGATCCTTTCTGCCTCTGTTCTGTAGTATAAATAAAACTAGGTTACCTCCCAAATTCTGCTCTTCTAAAATTTATAAAGTAAATGGTGACTGTTTAGGCCATGAAAATGATTGTTTCTTTATGGGAAATATTTAACCCACATTTGATGTACTCGGTTCATTTGATATTGGTTCAATTTATTATAAGATTCCTTTTCCAGATAAAAATAATAGGAAATCACAGGATGACCAGGTCTGATGTTCCAATTTACATTAACAATTACTTACAATTCATGGTATCAAAATGATTTACCAATTCTGTCCATACAAGAGTTTAATTTCTACTGCATATAATTGGTCTTTTTCATTACTCAGTTTAACGTCTTCCTTGTGACAATACATTCTTTTAAGAATTTAGGAAGTTTGAAATTAGCCTTGTTTTGAAATTGGGCTAAAATCAAATCAATCCAAATTAAAATAACAGTGAGGGTTTTTGTTTTTTTTTTCTTGCTAAAGTTTAAACTCACTTATATGTGCAATGGTGGCCCTGGAATAATAACTTCTGAAAAAAACCCAGAGTCACTGACTGCCAGTTGTAGCTGTGTAGGCTGAGGGACATTCATGATTTTATTTCCTTCTTCCTGGACCATCTTTCTCTATACATCTTTCCTATAATTTTTATCTTATTCAAATTTCTGCTGACAATCTGTATTTTTAAGCAACAGGAATTTTACCCTATGGTTGATTTAATCATTTGTTAAGCCAATAAGAACTCTGAGTTATACAATATAAAAAATACCTACCTTGCCTGCTTTTAATTGAACACTTATTAAGTTAATTAAATTGTAGAGACAATTTATTAATTGATATGGCAGTTTCAAAGATGAACAGAGTTTCTGACTTGGGAAATTTATAGTATAGCATTGATATTAAGACAACCATATAAATTATAGTAAGAGAAAGCAAAGTAATGTTAAATGACTTAAGAGATATACGCTGGGAATGGAATGAGAGACTGAGATAGTTTTTAGTGAGCCTCAGAAGAGGGGTAGGATTTCAAAAGGCTGAAATGAGGTGGAGTGGAGGGACATTTTAGGTGGAGAGATCAGTATGACTAAATCCAGGTGAGAAAATGAGGTGGCACGTCAGGGATTATTTAATAGTTAAGTCTGTTGACTACAGGAAGTCTAAAGGTTTTGTAATAATAGAAGACATTTATTACTTTTTTTCTATATGTTTATCTCCTATCTAAATGATTTTATATAGTCACATAAGGATCCACCTTAATCCATTTTACAAAGTTCAAGTGTTGAAATTACTTATCTGAAGGTCTCAGCTATAAAGTGGATGAGTCAGGGTTTTAATGTAGCATCTTCTGGCTCCCGAATCTATTTCCAGTTGTTAGATGAAAGGTAGAGATGTTGTTAGGACTATACATGTTACTAAATGCCAAAGCCAAGACTTCATATTTTTTTAATCAGAAAAAAATATATATATTGAACACTTAATAAACATTAAATGGCACATGGAAAAAGCTCCTAGAGATAGATCACAATTAAACAAACAAATAGATAAAATATATAGGATGCTAGAAGGTGGTGGGTACTATGGAGGAAAATTAGAGTGGGAAAGGGAGATAGGGAGTGCTGGGGGTGAGGTTGGAGAGGGTTTTCGTAATTTTACACGGGGGAGAAAACCTTCTCCTGAGGAAAAAAGACAAGACTCCTGTAGTTTATCTTGGAATCCCTTAATACACAAAGCATGTTTTGTAATAGTGAAGAATCTTTTGTATTCTATTACAAGTTAATCACTAAAGGGATATTGCCTATAAGCTTAAATTATACATAATGGCCCATATTTGGGAACCCTGCCTCCTAGGTAATATGCATTTAGCTAAAATACCTTTGTTTAGCTCACAGGAAACATCCTGACCAGGCCCACCTGTGAACGATGGCAGGTAGGAAGAAATGAATACATCCCCTCCAGAGGCTGATGGGAACCAGGAAATGTTTGACTTTCACTCCCTCCCCTTTTAGTATAAAAGACGCCTGAATTCTAACTCAGGCAAGATGGTTCTTTGGGACACAAGCCCACCATCTTTTTTAGTTTGCTGGCTTTCCGAATAGAGTTGTTTATTCCTTTTGCCTGAAGAACTCATCTCTTGATTATTGGCCTGTCGTGCAGCAAGCAGTACGCGCTTAGACTCAGTTAACAGTTTGATATGTGTTGGAGTGTGTTGCTAGCGATTCATCCAGAGATCTAGAATCTGGCCCTGAGAAATTCGCCAGTTCATTTCTCTGATTCTCGATTTTCTCCATGCCAAGATGAAGGGGTTGGACAAGAGTCAACAGATCTTTGCTGAACATTTACTCTGGCCAGAGTAGGAGGGCACTGTGCTAGGAGCCAAACCTGAGACGACCTTTAGATTCCCTTCCAGGCCCAATTGTAGGTAACTCTTATCTTGTTTTTTAAAAGGATGACAATCAATTAGCATTTCTGAGTATTCTGATTACTAATGTATCTAAAAACAGCACTGTAAATGTGGGATAGCAACAAAGAGACACTAACAACAAAAATAGTTTCCGAGTTGGGGTAGTTTACACTTGTCATTTGTTAAAGAAACATAGGCAAGTTATCTCTTAGTCATTAGCACAAAGGTAGTGAAATCTGGCTTATGAAAACTCAGTTAAGATGCCGGGAGGAAACTGATTAGGAAGATGATGCAGGTGATGGCTATTATTCTATCATCTTGCCCTTACACTGCTGCAGAAAAAAAGGACTATACTGGTGAGTCTTCGTGGGGAGGGGAGGGAATAGCATGCATCTTAAAGGATTCTAAATATTTTGTCTAGTTCTGTTCCCAGTAATAATACTAGTTAACACTTATTGGGTCTTACTACATGTCAGACAATATGCTAAGTGCTGTAGTTACCCTAGTATAATATTTAACCACCATGAAAAAGGGGGTTGGATCATTATTATCCCTATCCTACAGTAGAAGAAACTGAGATTAAGTAATTTATCCAAAGTCAGGCAGGCAGTAAAGTGCCAGAGCCAGACCTTTCTGGCTTCTCATGACCTTTATTTGAGTGCTGCTTAAATCCACCATGCTCCATGACCACAGACTGAACCCTTAATCCAACTGGCATTCTGGGAAAAAGTCATGTCATTGGTGACAAGTAGAACTGGTAAGAATGCAGAAAGAGGTTATGTTAAAACCATTGCTGCTGACTGCGGGTTGAGAAAGGGAAACAAAAAACAAAACATCAACAACAAAACTCTTCACAGCATACATTCTGCCAAGATAGGTTTTCCGTGAATCAAAAGAATAGATTTCTTAATTCTCTACGTAAGTGAAAGGTTGGGGAAAATACAAGTCTAACCATGAAATTAAGAGTGCTGAAAGGTAATGGAGAAACATAAAACATTAACTATATGCTGGCATCCAGAATAATATAGACTCATTTATAAAACATATTATTAAAGAAATGGGTCAATCAATATTTGTTGTCAATTATGTGTTAAACCCTGTGCTAAGTACTTTAAGAAAAGCATAGATTTATGCATTATCACAGTTCAAATTTTATTAAATGCTCATATTTATAATTTAAAAATTCATGTACATGCTTAATAGTACTATTACATATGACCAAATAGTATGTCATTAAAGCTCAGGATATTCCATGGAATTAAAAAAATTTTTTTTATGAAATCACACAGCCTCCTTTCAGCTCCTTGAAGGGATTTTTGTCCTCTGGGATACCCTTTACTAATGGATCCTCCCCAGATCTTTCTTCAACATAATCCCTTACTTCTTCACAACATTTGGACACCTTAAAGGAAAAAAAGAAAGAGATGACTCATTTGGCTTAATAGAGAATACTGCAGAATCCAAGAATGCATTTATAATAATAATTTTTGTGTGTGTTCTATCTTTTTAATGTGATTCTGCTTTCTGCCAATGCATTTGTACTTTCTACCAGAGAAGAAGAAATAGCTGCTCCCTGCCCTGCCCTTGTGGATATCTCTGGGCAAAGGCTAACTAGCTGCCATACTCCAGCTAAGGGCTTTCAGCGCACGCCGCCTCCAGCTTCTTTAGAGGAGACAGGGTCCAAGGATCAGAACACAGCTGACAACACAAGTCAAGAACATTACCAGAGTGAGCATTGATTAAATCGTTTTCTTCAGTCCAAAAATGTGACCTGTGAAGGTGGAAGGGAATGAATAATTGTTAAATTCCAGGCTTATCACCACTCCTGGATTCTCAGAAGTATACACATGTAATTTTATTTTAAGCTTGTCTACAATGATTGATCATGATTGTGAACTTGAAGGTGAGCTCCAAAGGGACCTTTGGCTGATTTGTTCACATGTATCCCAGGCATCTAGAACAGAGCCTGCATTTAGTTGGTGCTCAGTAAATAAATATTGGCTGAACTAAATCATTCGTTTTGTTTATGAGCTTGCTCCTTAGTCGTCTGCTCCCTTATAGTAATGACTCTGTGAAAAATCAGGCTTTAGTATTTTAATGGACTCAGCCAGAGCCTGTTAATGTACCATGTAACATACTGTTTAGAGAGAGGCAAAGTTCTATACATGTGTAAGTATGAGTACGTGTATGTGTGTGTATGTGTGTGTGTGTGTATACACATGCATATACACACATGGGACCAAATTATTCATTTCTGTTAACTGTCAACTTGTTTTGTTTTCACTTAATTTATCCTTCATGACATTAACACAAAACTGCTTCATTTCTGGCAGTCCATGAAGTGACCATTCTGTAAGTTACCTAAGGAATTTATTGTTTTGTTTTAATAAAATCTTCACACCATTTTTGCATGAAAGATCTAAGCAACATTAGACAGAAGACTTGAGATTACTTCGAACTCTGCAAACTCATTATCTACATATTAGAGCAGATCATTTCTAATCGGGGGCAGGGCATTGGTCAGGTGGCTCCTTCACAGGACGATACTTGGAGTTTATGCACACGTCTGAAATATGTAACACTTTAGATTCACTTTTTTCCTCCTCAAAATTCAAACTTGAGATTTAGATTCACTTTTTCCCCCGTCTTCCAAACACCAGCTCTTTGGGCCCCAACCAGTTGTCAGGAACAGGACTCAGTGAGGGGTTAGTTTTGACAGTGTCTGGCTAGGATCTGAGGATATGGAGGAGCAACAGACTACCTAAAATCCTATGTGAGTGTATGTGCTTCAAAATTATTTCACAGAGCCTTATTATAAGTGTATATATAGTTTAATACAGGATTACATGGCATGGTGGAAAGAGCATGGGCATTGGATTCAGGCCATCCCAGGTTTGATTTTGACTCTACCCACTTACCAGCAGCTGTGTGTCCTTAGTTAAAATAGTTTATCTAAGGTATAGTTACTTCATCTATGAAATAGGAGAAGCAACACAGACTGCATTAAGTACCTGGCATACATAGATAGTCAATCAAATGGTAGCTATTACTATAAAGATTGCTTTTAGTTTTTGCCTATTATATTCGCTTATAGTCATCGCAAATCTTTCAGCTTTAGAAACTGGATGCAAAGAGTTGTCTTACTCTGACAATAATGTTGCCTTAACAGCAAAGTAGGTTGAGGCATGTTATGAATCAGTCTGGTTCACAGATATAAATAATAATTTTTAAAGTAATAATAATTACATATTGTTACTATTCCCATTTTATAGAAGAAGAAACTGGCACAGATGAGTTAGCTTATTTAAGTGAGTATTACACAGGAAGTAAGTTGTAGAGCCACAATCTGAACCAGGAATATGGCTCCAGAGGATACCCACTTACCCGTACTGTGATGACACTATGCTATCCTGTGTCAGAGCTCTGGGTTCAGGCCTGGAAAGTTCTGTGTGTGTGCATGTGTGTGTAGTTTTGGCAGTCTGATATTAGATTAAATTGACTTCCAAGAGCAAAGACACATTGAGTAATAGGGCAAAGAAACCCCAAAACCTGACAAATGGGGATGGATGTGATATTTATCGAAAACAAAAACTCCCAGGTGAACTTGCCACAAGTGAATAGTAAACATGATGACAACCAAACTGCCTACAAAACAATCCTGAGTATATAAATAACAAAACAGCTTTTGGATGTTTCAAATAAAGAAGAAAAAGATAACCCTCCTTTACCTCAAAAGTTTATTTTCCCCAAATTACAAACATAAGGATTTAAACTTTTTTGGTGTGTGTTCCAAGCTTCTGTGCTGTTTACAGATTTAATTTTATCTTTACAGCAATACATGTTTTGCCTGTATGGAAAGGGCAACAGGGAAGTCTGAGACAACTATAAACATAAAAGAAGCCAAAATTCCAATTTTTACTGGGACTAAAAGTTTTGAGCAAAGTATGAAGATAATACAAGCTCCTTTTTTCGCTTTGGCCTGATGAGGTTTTTTTGTTTTTGTTTTTTTTAAGAAATATGAAATATACTCTTATCACTTGTGGAGGAGTTTTTGTTCTACTGATGTTCCCAAAACAAAGAAATCTAAAATACTTATCTACATTTTCTAAGCTTCAGTCACTGTTTGGTGGAAACTTTTATTCCTTTGCCATTTCTCCTCCTTCTACTGGCAGAGGACTTTTGGTAACCATTTCTAAGATCTGACAAATGTTTTTAGGAGAAACCAGTGAGTTCTTGTGCGTGAACTCATTTTTATTTGCAAAGAAGGAATAGAATGTATTCATTCATTACTGGCCATGACAGTGCTGGAGGGGATGTCTTGGCTAAAAGTATTTGAACAATATCAAATAAAGAGAAGCTTATCAATTTAGAAAAGTAAAAACGAAATGCCTGTATGCATTGCTTTACTTTATTGCTTAGCTAAAATATGACGTCTCATATTCTTCATTTTATTTTTCTTTCCCTTTTATTTAAAACAACTCTATAGGAGGACGCTTCAAGATGGCAGAGGAGTAAGACGTGGAGATCACCTTCTTCCCCACAAATACATCAGAAATACATCTACATGTGGAACAACTACAGAACACCTACTGAATGCTGGCAGAAGACCTCAGACTTCCCAAAAGGCAAGAAACTCCCCTGGGTAGGGCAAAAGAAAAAAGAAGAAACAGAGACAAAAGAATAGGGATGGGACCCGCACCAGTGGGAGGGAGCTGGGAAGGAGGAAAGGTTTCCACACACTAGGAAGCCCCTTCACTGGTGGAAAAGGGGGGGTGGGTGTGGGGGAAGCTTCGGAGCCACAGAGGAGAGTGCAGCAACAGGGGTGCAGAGGGCAAAGCGGAGAGATTCCCGCACAGAGGATCGGTGCTGACCAGCACTCACCAGCCCGAGAGGCTTGTCTGCTCACCTGCCGGGGCGGGCAGGGGCTGGGAGCTGAGGCTTGGGCTTCGGAGGTCAGATCCCAGGGAGAGGACTGGGGTTGGCTGCATGAACACAGCCTGAAGGGGGCTAGTGAGCCACAGCTAACCCTGGAGGGAGTCGGGAAAAAGTCCAGAACTGCCTAAGAGGCAAGAGACCACTGTTTTGAGGTGAGTGAGGAGAGGGGATTCAGAGCACCGCCTAAACAAGCTTCGGAGATGGGCGTGAGCTGCAGCTATCAGCGTGGACACCAGAGACGGGCATGAAACGCTAAGGCTGCTACTGCAGCCACCAAGAAGCCTGTGTGCAAGCAAAGGTCACTATCCACACCTCCCCTGCCGGGAGACTGTGCAGCCCGCCACCGCCAGGGTACCGTGATCCAGGGACAACTTCCCCGGGAGAACACATGGCACGCCTCAGGCTGCTGCAACATCATGCCGGACTCTGCCACCGCAGGCTTGCCCTGCACTCCGTACCCCTCCCTCCCCCACCGGCCTGAGTGAGCCAGAGCCCCTTAATCAGTCACTCCTTTAACCCCCTCCTGTCTGGGCGAAGAACAGACACCCTCAGGTGACCTACACTCAGAGGCGGGGCCAAATCCAAAGCTGAACCCCAGGAGCTGTGCGAACAAAGAAGAGAAAGGGAAATCTCTCCCAGCAGCCTCAGGAGCAGCGGATTAAATCTCCACAATCAACTTGATGTACCCTGCATCTGTGGAATACCTGAACAGACAACGAATCATCCCAAAACTGAGGTGGTAGACTTTGGGAGCAACTGTAAACTTGAGGTTTGCTGTATGTGACTGACTAGTTTCTGATTTTTATGTTTACCTTAGTTTAGTTTTTAGTGCTTGTTATCATTGGTGGATTTGTTTATTGGTTTGGTTGCTCTCTTCTTTTTTTTTAATTACTTTTTTATTCTAATAATATTTAAAAAATTTTTAATTTTAATAACTTTATTTACTTGTTTTCTTTCTTTCTTTTGTTTTTCTCCCTTTTCCTCTGAGCCGTGTGGCTGACAGGGTCTTGGTGCTCCGGCGGGGTGTCAGGCCTGAGGCTCTGAGGTGGGAGAGCCAAGTTCAGGACAGTGGACAACCAGAGACCTCCTGGCCCCACGTAATATCAATCGTGAGAGCTCTCCCAGAGATCTCTGTCTCAACGTTAAGACTCAGCTCCACTCAACGACCAGGAAGCTCCACTGCTGGACACCCCATGACAAACAACTAGCAAGACAGGAACACAACCCCACCCATTAGCAGAGAGGCTGCCTAAAATCATAATAAGTTCACAGACACTCCCAAACTCAGCACCGGACACAGTCCTGCCCACCAGAAAGACAAAATCCAGCCTCATCCACCAGAACACAGGCACCAGTCCCTTCCACCAGGAAGCCTACACAACCCACTGAACCAACCTTACCCACTGGGGCAGACACCAAAAACAATGGGAACTATGAACTTGCAGCCTGTGAAAAGGAGACCCCAAAGAGAGTAAGTTAAGCAAAATGAGAAGACAGAGAAATACGCAGCAGATAAAGGAGCAAAGTAAAAACCCAGCAGACCAAACAAATGAAGACGAAATAGGCACTGTACCTGAAAAAGAATTCAGAGTAATGATAGTAAAGATGATCCAAAATCTTGGAAATAGTATGGAGGAAATACAAGAAACATTTAACAAGGACCTAGAAGAACTAAAGAGAAAACAAACAATGATGAACAACACAATAAATGAAATTAAAAATTCTCTAAAAGGAATCAATAGCAGAATAACTGAAGCAGAAGTACGGATAAGTGACCTGGAAGATAAAATAGTGGAAATAACTACCACAGAGCAGAATAAAGAAAAAAGAATGAAAAGAATTCAGGACAGTCTCAGAGACCACTGGGACAACATTAAATGCACCAACATTCGAATAATAGCGGTCCCAGAAGACGAAGAGAAAAAGAAAGGGACTGAGAAAATATTTGAAGAGATTATAGTTGAAAACTTCTCTAACATGCGAAAGGAAATAGTCAGGTCCAGGAAGTGCAGAGAGTTCCATACAGGATAAATCAAAGGAGAAACACTCCAAGACACATATTAATCAAACTATCAAAAAATAAAAACACAAATAAAAAATATTAAAAGCAGCAAGGGAAAAGCAACAAATAATATACAAGGGAATCCCCATAAGGTTAACAGCTGATCTTTCAGCAGAAACTCTGCAAGCCAGAAGGGAGTGGCAGGACATATTGAAAGTGATGAAAGGGAAAAACCTACAACCAAGATTATTCTACCCAGCAAGGATCTCATTCAGATTCAACAGAGAAATTAAAACCTCTACAGACAAGCAAAAGCTAAAGGAATTCAGCACCACCCAACCAGCTTTACAACAAATGCTAAAGGAACTTCTCTAGGCAGGAAACACAAGAGAAGGAAAAGACCTACAAAAACAAACCCCCAAAATTAAGAAAGTGGTAATAGAAACATACATATCGATAATTACCTTAAATGTAAATGAATTAAATGCTCCAACCAAAAGACACAGACTGGCTGAATGGAAAGAAAAACAAGACCTGTATACATACTGTCTACAAGAGACCCACTTCGGACCTAGGGACAAATACAGACTGAAAATGAGGGGATGGAAAAAGATATTCCATGCAAATGGAAATCAAAAGAAAGCTGGAGTAGCAATTCTCATGTCAGACAAAATAGACTTTAAAATAAAGACTATTACAAGAGACAAAGAAGGACATTACATAATGATCAAGGGATCAGTCCAAGAAGAAGATATAACAATTGTAAATATTTGTGCACACAACATAGGAGCACCTCAATACATAAGGCAAATGCTAACAGCCATAAAAGGGGAAATCGACAGTAACATAATCATAGGAGGGGACGTTAACACCCCACTTTCACCAATGGACTGATCATCCAAAATGAAAATAAATAAGGAAAAACAAGCTTTAAATGATGCATTAAACAAGATGGACTTAATTGATATTTATAGGACATTCCATCCAAAAACAACAGAATACACTCTCTTCTCAAGTGCTCATGGAACATTCTCCACAATAGATCATGTCTTGGGTCACAAATCAAGCCTTGGTAAATTTAAGAAAAATGAAATCGTATCAAGTGTCTTTTCCAAGTACAACGCTATGAGACTAGATATAAATAACAGGAAAAAATCTGTAAAAAATACAAACACATGGAGGCTAAACAATACACTACTTAATAACCAAGAGATCACTGAAGAAATCAAAGAGGAAATCAAAAAATACCTAGAAACAAATGACAATGAAAACACAATGACCCAAAACCTATGAGATGCAGCAAAGGCAGTTCTAAGACGGAAGTTATAGCAATACAATCCTACCTCAAGAAACATCTCAAATAAACAATCTAACCTTATACCTAAAGCAATTACAGGAAGAAGAACAAAAAACCCCTAAGTTAGCAGAAGGAAAGAAATCATAAAGATTAGATCAGAAATAAATGAAAAAGAAATGAAGGCAACAATAGCAAAGATCAATAAAAGTAAAAGCTGGTTCTTTGAGAAGATAAACAAAATTGATAAACCATTAGCCAGACTCATCAAGAAAAAAAGGGAGAAGACTCAAATCAACAGAATTAGAAATGAAAAGGGAGAAGTAACAAGTGACACTGCAGAAACACAAAGGATCATGAGAGATTACTACAAGCAACTATATGCCAATAAAATGGACAACCTGGAAGAAATGGACAAATTCTTAGAAAAGCACAACCTTCTGAGACTGAACCAGGAAGAAACAGAAAATATAACCAGACCAATCACAAGCACTGAAATTGAAACTGTGGTTAAAAATCTTCTAACAAACAAAAGCCCAGGACCAGATGGCTTCACAGGCGAATTCTATCATACATTTAGAGAAGAACTAACACCCATCCTTATCAAACTCTTCCAAAATATAGCAGAGGGAGGAACACTCCCAAACTCATTCTATGAGGCCACCATCAACCTGATACCAAAACCAGACAAATATGTGACAAAAAAAGAAAACTATAGGACAATATCAATGATGAACATAGATGCAAAAATCCTCAATAAAATACTAGCAAACAGAATCCAACAGCATATTAAAAGGATCATACACCATGATCAAGTAGGGTGTATCCCAGGAATGCAAGGGTTCTTAAATATATGCAAATCAATGTGATAAACCACATTAACAAATTGAAGGATAAAAACCATAAGATGATCTCAATAGATGCAGAAAAAGCTTTTGACAAAATACAACACCCATTTATGATAAAAACTCTCCAGAAAGTAGGCATAGAGGGAACTTATCTCAACATAATAAAGTCCATATATGACAAACCCACAGCCAACATCGTTCTCAATGGTGAAAAACTGAAACCATTTCTTCTAAGATCAGGAACAAGACAAGGTTGTCCACTCTCACCACTATTATTCAACATAGTTTTGGAAGTTTTAGCCATGGCAATCAGAGAAGAAAAAGAAATAAAAGGAATACAAATCGGAAAGGAAGAAGTAAAGCTGTCACTGTTTGCAGATGACATGATACTATACATAGAGAATCCTAAAGACGCTACCAGAAAACTACTAGAGCTAATCAATGAATTTGGTAAAGTAGCAGGATACAAAATTAACTCACAGAAATTTCTTGCATCCCTATACACTAATGATAAAAATCTGAAAGAGAAATTAAGGAAACACTCCCATTTACCACTGCAACCAAAAGAATAAAATACCTAGGAATAAACCTACCTAAGGAGACAAAAGTCCTGTATGCAGAAAACTATAAGACACTGATGAAAGACATTAAAGATGATACCAACAGATGGAGAGATATACCATGTTCTTGGATTGGAAGAATCAACATTGCGAAAATGACTCTACTACCCAAAGCAATCTACAGATTCAGTGCAATCCCTAGCAAACTACCAATGGCATTTTTCACAGAACTAGAACAAAAAATTTCACAATTTGTATGGAAACACAAAAGACCCCGAATAGCCAAAGCAATCTTGAGAAAGAAAAACGGAGCTGTAGGAATCAGGCTCCCGGACTTCAGACTATACTACAAAGCTACAGTAATCAAGACAGTATGGTACTGGCACAAAAACAGAAATATAGATCAATGGAACAGGATAGAAAGCCCAGAGATAAACCCACGCACATATGGTCACCTTATCTTTGATAAAGGATGCAAGAATATACAGTGGAGAAAAGACAGCCTCTTCAAAAAGTGGTGCTGGGAAAACTGGACAGCTACATGTAAAAGAATGAAATTAGAACACTCCCTAACACCATACACAAAAATAAACTCAAAATGGATTAAAGACCTAAATGTAAGGCAAGACACTATAAAACTCTTAGAGGAAAACATAGGCAGAACACTCTATGACATAAATCACAGCAAGATCCTTTTTGACCCACCCCCTAGAGAAAGGGAAATAAAAACAAAAATAAACAAATGGGACCTATGGAAACTTAAACACTTTTGCACAGCAAAGGAAACCATAAAGAAGATGAAAAGACACCCTCAGAATGGGAGAAAATATTTGCAAACGAAGCAAATGACAAAGGATTAATCTCCAAAATATATAAGCAGCTCATGCAGCTCAATATGAAAAAAAATAAAACAACCCAGTCCAAAAATGGGCAGAAGACCTAAATAGACATTTCTCCAAAGAAGATATACAGATTGCCAAAAACACATGAAAGGATACTCAATGTCATTAATCATTAGAGAAATGCAAATCAAAACTACAATGAGGTATCACCTCACAACAGTCAGAATGGTCATCATCAAAAAATCTACAAACAATAAGTGCTGGAGAGGGTGTGGAGAAAAGGAAACCCTCTTGCAGTGTTGGTGGGAATGTAAATTGATACAGCCACTATGGAGAACAGTATGGAGGTTCCTTAAAAAACTAAAAATTGAACTACCATACGACCCAGCAATCCCACCACTGGGCATATACCCTGAGAAAACCATAATTCAAAAAGAGTCATGTGCCACAATATTCATTGCAGCACTATTTACAATAGCCAGGACATGGAAGCAACCTAAGTGTCCATCGACAGATGAATGGATTAAGAAGATGTGGCACATATATACCATGGAATATTACTCAGCCATAAAAAGAAATGAAATTGAGTTATTTGTAGTGAGGTGGATGGACCTAGAGTTTGTCATACAGAGTGAAGTAAGTCAGAAAGAGAAAAACAAATATTGTATGCTAACACATATATATGGAATCTAAAAAAAATATTTTTTTTTTCTGAAGAACCTAGGGGCAGGACAGGAATCAAGACACAGACGTAGAGGATAGACCTGAGGACACAGGTAGGGGGAAGGGTAAGGTGGGATGAAGTGAGAGCGTGGCATGGACATATATACACTACCAAATGTAAAACAGATAGGTAGTGGGAAGCAGCCGCATAGCACAGGGAGATCAGCTTGGGGTTCTGTGACTACCTAGAGGAGTGGGATAGGGAGGGTGGGAGGGAGATGCAAGAGGGAGGGGATATCGGTATATATGTATATCATTTGTTACACAGCAGGAACTAACATAACATTGTAAAGCAATTATACTCCAATAAAGATGTTAAAAAAAATTAAAAAATAAAATATAAAACAACTCTATAAAAATTTTAAAACATTTTTAGCTTAGTGGCCATAGAAAAACAGGCTAAGGGCTGGATTTGGCTTATGGAAACTAGTTTGCCAAACTGTTGATTTTAACTCTAATCAAAAGATAATTATGATTATTAATTTTCTTAATTTCTGATGAATTTTATCTGAACAACTTGTTTTCAACTATATTGAGTTTCTCCAGTGAATGATGTGGGAGAGGAAAAATAATTTTCCCTCTACACTTCTAGGTTCTTGACTGAGATAACCCTTTAATAAGAAAGGCAGATTAACAGGAGAAAAACAAACAGAAGTTTAATAACATGTATACCTCCTGTATACAAGGGAGAGACTCAGGAAAACTGAGTAGCTCCCTGAAATAGTCCAAGGCACCACCTTAAATCCCACTGCAGTGAAAGACAAAAGAAGATGGTAGGTGTGGATGACAGGGGTGTGGGGAGCCAGTTATGGGCTTAAGATAATTACCAGAGCCTTACCCTAAAATAATTCACGGCAGCCTATCCCTTAAGGACAAATATTTCCTCCCTTATGTCAGAGTACAACTTCTTGGCTTTGCCTTTGTAAGCCTCTGACTCTTTCTCTTCCCTGGAACACTCTTTCCGTTCTACCCAAATCTGTCTCCTGAACTGTAATTCTTAAGACCCCAAATACACCTTTTTTATTTGGGAAAAAAAAAAAAACAAAGGAAAAGCACAGTATTAAAAAAAAAAAAAAAAAAGCAAAAACAAAGAACAGTCCCTAAATGGACAAAGCCCCACATCAACAAACCAAAACTTAATACCTAACTTAACTGCAGTTTCAGCCTTTCCCAGGAGTGGAATTTATATCTATCAGTCTGTAACTTCCTGATCAGCACTAGTGAGGTAATCTGCATGATAGAACCCTGCTCTTCCCCCAAAGGAAGTTGCTCCTGCCTGAAATAATTCTCTTTTGTTTATGACTTCCTTGTCCCCCGCCTTGTGCCTATAAAAACCTTCCATTTTGTACAGCTCCTTGGTGAGCCTTTCTACTTGCTAGATGGGATGCTGCCCAATTCATGAATTATTTAATAAAGTCAATTATATCTTCAAATTTACTCAGTTGAATTTTGTTTTTTAACAACAGTAAACAAGGGTAAGGCTGTTAAGCAGATCTAAGTCCTTGTGTTCTCCATGATAAGAGTTTCTAGAGATTTAGAGTCATGCTTCTCCTCCTGACACAGAGAAGGAGACACCCTTACTAATGGAGATTTCCCTTATAAATGTAACTGTCTCTTAGGAAAGGGTGACTTCTAGTTGGTTTTCAGAGCTTCCCCTGTGTCTGCTATTTTTCAAAAATAATCAGCCTAAAATAATCCATATGCCAAAAAGGCATATTTTGGGGTGGCAAATTCTGCTCCCCTTCAATGGTTTTTAACCTGGTAGCGCTACAGTTATCTCTAGTTTAAAAATAAAATTCAAAACAGAGCAGCAGTTTACCAGCATTCTTTCCAGTGTCACTTCTTTCTTGAGCTGGTCAACTTGCATCTTCAATTTGTCCTTTTCTGTCAGGTCCTCAATATTGATCACTGGCATCTTTTGCCTGCTGAAAAGGTAGAAAGTTTACACACCTGAATTGCTAGACTCATGTCAAGTTAATGTTAGCCAACCCTTCCCTCAGCTCTTAACTTACTAAGTGAACTGTTTGTTTTAACTTCCTATGATAATCAATTTCTCTTGAATGCTCTCTGAACAATTCTAGCACTGCACACTAGCCTTGAGATTTTAAAGCTTCCTTCTAATCTTCATTAATATGATTAAACTAAGTATTTGACTCTAAACACCTGCTAGTAGGTTTGTGGGGAGAGGTCAGTTCAGTCAGTATATAATCTTAAATATCCAATGCGCCTCCTTTTCCCTGTTTTTTTGACACAGTGTAAAAACTTGAGGTTCCAACCCTTATCTCCAACTCCAAAGCCCTCCCTCATGTGATTTATGCCATTTAAGTTAGTTTGAGGTCATTCTGAGGACTGCCCATTAATCCCCTAAATCGCTGGAGTATTTGATCTGGTATTAACAGAGAAACATACAAAAAGTGTCATTATAAGTTCCTTATAAATAATGAATTGAAATATAAACCAATGGAATGAAAATATAACAAACGAATAACTTTGTTAATTAGAAACAAACTAGCATACTACTTAGATGTGTTTCTCCTGGAATTTTTTTGTATGTAATTGTCACGACGAATTGGACAGCAATGATGAGCAAATGCAGCAGGTTAAAGGGGATGCGGTGAGTCTGATCTCCTGATGTACATCATAAAAAACCAGACTCTTCTGCCCTTTTAACAATGTCTTCTTCTTCTTAATTAGATCAATGGGCAATGGGAAGATGGCACAGTGGCTAATGATTCCTGTATGAAATTGCCTGGAAAACATTTCATTGTAGCCAAGTGGCATCATGCTTTATAATCTCTCCTCTTTCGGTCCCCTCTTCTCTTTTGTTTCTCTGGTCCAACTTCTATGACGACGTATTTTTATTAAAGTAGACACATTCAGGTCACACGTTATTTCAGAAAACAACATCATACATCTACATAAAAATATGCTGCTAATCACATTTCAGCAATTAACTTACTTCCTTGCACTTATATAGTATTTTCATTTCCGAAACATTTGAGGAAATATTCTTTTCCTTCTTAGTTTTATAATATTCTGTTCTTCTCTGGAAAAAAGGTAGTTTAACCTATTTTTTAGGGATAAATGCCTACATAGGCCAGCACAGAAGTAGAAGAGAACACCCGATGGGTACCCAAAGCCAATGGGTATCCTTTTAATTTTTATTTTATTCTGTTCTTAAGAATCAATATGACAACAAAAAAGTTATATCTTCCTGTGTAATTATTGCTTGGTATTCAAGAGCCCATTCTCAGTGTTATTCTCACCTTCCTTCTTACTCCCTTTAGACTATCTGCAAAAATTCACAAGCACCTCTGTTTCTGCTGATCATTTTTACCTGTTGACATTGTCTTTTGCACAACTTTTCTCCATCTTGGAAAATGTTTTCCACTTGGCAGTGACTTTGAAGAATCACTTTAGGAATTTGTTAAAATGGGGGCCCAACTTAAGAGATTTTGGTTTGGGGTAGGGGTTAGAATTTCATTTTCTCTGTTCCAGAGAAACTTTACCATATATTGCCAATGAAATCATTCACTGGCACTTGCTAGCTGTGTGGTCCTGATCAAGTTATGTAACTTCTCTGTGCCTCAGTTTACTAGGAAATAGGAGCAATAATAGTACCTACATTGTAGATGTTTTCTGAGAAGAATAAAGACTGCATAACACTGCATAGCATGGAGCAAGCCCTCAGTACATGTTAGCTGATGTTACTCACTTACTCTGTACCTCTAGAGTTTCAGATTGTGTTGTCTTACCTGTCACTTGCTGATAGGTGGCTTTATAAATGCTCTTAAAGGATATCATGTGGACATGATTTAGCTCCTTTAATACCATGTGTAGTAGATGCCGTTGGTGCCCTTCCCAGGCCCCCCTTTCCCTTTCCAGGGTTGGGTATTTATACCTCCAGAAACTGCGGTTGTTGACCACCAAACCTTTACATACGTTTGTCCTTAGCTGACGGAAGCCACTTCAGCTGGTGATGTCTGGAAGATTATGACAAGTGGCCCCTGTGGGTGTCCTGTAGCAAATGGCTGGCTGAAGTGGGGTTCTAATAGCCCAGATGACTTGCCTCTGGGCTGAAAAGCCTTGGTGTAATTGAGAAACTTCCTGAGCACCCCATGGGTTCAGGATGAAGCTAGACTTCTGAAATCGCATCTGTGCCTATCTTCTCCTCCTTCATCCTGCTTTCCTCCTTCCTTCAGAGATTTCTACTGAGAGCTCACCATCAATAAATCACTTGGACAAGTGTCCCTGTCTTATCTCTGCTTCTAAGAACTCTAAGACACAAAGGATTGTAAAGACCTTTACAAGAGCATCCATATCTTTCATAACTTATGTCCTTATCCCTGTGTATTGTTTTGTATACTGTTTGGTATACAGAAGAGAATCATAAAGCATTGATAAAGTCACTTGCAACTTACATCAGAAATATTCACCTAGACATAGAGAAAAGTGCACCATGTTGCAGGGGAGGAAAAATAATTTTCCCTCTACACTTCTAGGTTCTTGGCTGAGACCATCCTGTAATACAAGATTAATAGAAGAAAAACAAACAAAAGTTTAGTAACGTATATACCTCCTGTATATGTGGGAGAGACCCAGGAAAACTGAGTAACTCCCACAAATGGCCCAAGCCACCACCTTAAACGCTGCTTCCAGCTAAAGACAAAAGAAGATGTTGGGGAGGCGGAGGAGGAGTCAGACATGGGAGGTTAGCAGGCAAAGCACAGTAAACAAGGATTATGAGATTTGAGTTGCTGCCTTCTTCACTGATAAGAGCTTTTAGAGATTTAGATTCATCCTTCTCTTTCTGGTACAGAGAGGGAGACACAATTACAAGTGGAGATTTCCCTTATAAATGTAAATGTCTCTTATAAGAGGATAACTTCTACTTGGTTTTCATGGCTTCTCCTGTGTCTGCTGTTTCTTAAAAATAATTAGCTCAAAATACTCCTTATGCCAGAGAGGAATACTTTGGGGTGGCATATTCTGCTCCCCTCCAGTATATAACCTCATATTAATAACAAATGATTTCTTAAATCTAAAATGCTGTGATTCACCATATTTAATAATAATTTAAGCAAAACACACTTCATTTGGTGGAGGTGAATCTTAGAAGATTTGAGAATGCTTGCCAAATTTGATACCATGGGTCTTGTATGAAAAATTTCAAAGAGTGAGGATCAAAACTCTCACCACCCTCAAGGACACCTAGATACACAGAGAAGCACAGCATATATTGTCTGCATGGAGAGTTCAAATGCTCAGAGTTGTACTGAAGTCAAGGATTTAAAAGGATTCAAAGAAAACATACAGATGGCCAGCAAACACATGAAAAGGTGCTCAACATCACTAATCATTAGAGAAATGCAAATCAAAACCGCAATGAGGTATCACCTCACACCAGTCAGAACGGCCAACATCAAAAAACCTAGAAACAAATGCTGGAGAGGGTGTGGAGAAAAGGGAACCCTCCTACACTGATGGTGGGAATGTAAATAGATAACAGCTACTAAGGAGAACAGTATGGAGATTCCTTAAAAAACTAAAAATAGAACTACCATATGACCCAGCAATCTCACTCCTGGGCATATACCCTAAGAAAACCATAATTCAAAAAGACATATGCACCCCAATGTTCATTGCAGCACTATTTACAATAGCCAGGACATGGAACAACCTAAATGTCCATCGATAGATGAATGGATAAAGAAGATGTGGCACATATACACAATGGAATATTACTCAACCATAAAAAGAAACGAAACTGAGTTATTTGTAGTGAGATGGATGGACCTAGAGTCTGTCATACAGAGTGAAGTAAGTCAGAAAGAGAAAAACAAATACCGTATGCTAATGCATATATATGGAATCTAGAAAAATGGTACTGAGGAACCTAGTGGTAGGGCAAGAATAAAAATGCAGACTTTGAGAACGGATTTGAGGACACAGAGGGGGAAGGGCAGGCTGGGACGAAGTGAAAGAGTAGCACTGACATACATACACTACCAAATGTAAAATAGATAGCTAGTGGGAAGCAGCTGCATAGCACAGGGAGATCAGCTCCGTGCTCTGTGACGACCTAGCGGGGTGGGATAGGGAGGGTGGGAGGGAGGCTCAAGAGGGAAGGGATATGGGGATATATGTATGCATATAGCTGTTTCACTCTGTTGTACAGCAGAAAATAACACAACATTGTAAAGCAATTATACTCCAATAAAGATGTATAAAAAAATAAATAAAATAATAATATAGAACCTTCAAAAATTATATAAGTGGAATCTTTAAAAATTATATGTAAATTTATTATATTAAATATATAGTTATATACATATATTCATTTTAATAATAGTGAAAATATAAAGTTACAAATTAAAAAATAAAAGGATTCAGATATAATATCATTTAATTGCTCTTTTTAAAAAAAATTTTTGTTGGGGTATAGTTGATTTACAATGTTGTGTTAGTTTCAGGTGTACAGCAAGTGAATCAGTTATACATACACATATATCCACTCTTTTTTATATTCTTTTCCCATATACGCCATTACAGAGTATTGAGTAGAGTTCCTTGTGCTATACAGCAGGTTCTTACTAGTTACCTATTTTATATATTGTAGTGTATATATGTCAATCCCAATCTCATCCCTCCTCAACCTTATCCCCTGGTAACTGTAAGTTTGTTTTCTATATCCATGATTCTACTTCTGTTTTGTAAATAAGTTAATTTGTACCTGTTTTTTAGATTCCACAAATAAGCAATCTCATATGATATTTGTCTTTCTGTGTCTAACTTACTTCACTCAGTATAACAATCTCTAGGTCCATCCATGTTGCTGCAAATGGCATTATTTTGTTATTTTTTAATGGCTGAGTAATATTCCATTGTATATATGTACCACATCTTCCTTATTCATTCCTCTGTTGATGGACACTTAGGTTGCTTCCATGTCCTGGCTATTGTAAATAGTGCTGCAATGAACACTGGGGTGCATGTATCTTTTCAAATTATGGTTTTCTCCAGGTATATGCCCAGGAGTGGGATTGCTGGGTCATATGGTAGTTTTATGTTTAGTTTTTTAAGGAACCTCCATACTGTTCTGCATAGTGGCTGTACCGATTTACATTCCCACCAATAGTGTAGGAGGGTTCCCTTTTCTCCACACCCTCTCCAGCATTTATTGTTTGTAGATTTTTTTGATGATGGCTATTCTGACCGGTATGAGGTGATATCTCATTGTAGTTTTGATTTGCATTTCCCTAATAATTAGTGATGTTAAGCATCTTTTCATGTGCTTTTTTGGCCATTTTATCATTTAATTGCCCTTTATCCCATTTTGCAGATGAGGCAAAGGTGATCCAGAGAATTGAAATGCCCCAAATCACACAGTTGGTGACAACAGAGCTGGGGTTATAACACAAATGTTTGTTTTCTGGTCTGGGATGTTTTCCACTCTAGCTCACTTCTCTCAGTTACCCTCTTCAAACTAGTTTTAAGGAGTAGGTTTGCTTTTTTTTTTTTTTTTTTTTTAATATATACTCCATTACTCCAGAATTACATAGAGAAAGAAAGCACAGAGTTGACGACCAAGGGCACTAACCACCTCCATCCCCCCAGTTCCTCCACTAACTAGGCCACTTACATTCTAAACTTTCAGGTTGGGCCACCCTCCATGGGAAGACCTAAGAGGGGCTAGATCAGATTGCTGGAACTGTTACCAAGTATCCCTACCCCCACCATCACCAGAATATAAGGGGAGGAATGAAGACTCATAGAGCAACAAGCTAAGGTAGCAGTTACAGCTAATTCAGGGGAGAAACATACCCCCATTAGGTAGAATATATGTCACTTTTTACTTCTTCCTCCATCCTGCACTACTACTATCAGAGGAGCTAAGGCCCAAAAAAGCCAAGAAGAGAAGAGGAGGGGGAGAAAGTATCTCAGAGCTGTACCCCATCCACAGAGCATTGGTTCTCAATGGGAGCAATAGTGCCCCCTAGGGGGCCTTTTGAAACTGTCATGTTGTTTATGGTTTTCACTGGTTTTGTAGGTACGGGTGAGGGATGTTAAGGATAGAACTATGTAGAATAGCTTAGTGTCTCACTAATGTCTTTCAGAGTTCCCATAGGTTTCTTGATAATTTATTTAGAACTAAAATGGCCTAGTGTAAAGTCAAAAGGCTACTTGTTTTCTGTTTGCTTTTACACATCATAGATTAACGTATTTTGAAGTAAGAAAACTTGACTAGGGCTTCCCTGCTGGTGCAGTGGTTAAGAATTCACCTGCCAATGCAGGGGACACGGGTTCGAGCCCTGATCCAGGAAGATCCCACATGCCGCGGAGCAACTAAGCCCATGTGCCACAACTACTGAGCTTGCGCTCTAAAGCCCGCGTGCCGTAACTACTGAACGTGCGTGCCACAACTACTGAAGCCCACATGCCTAGAGCTCGTGCTCCACAACAAGAGAAGCCACCGCAGTGAGAAGCCCGCACACCACAACGAAGAATAGTCCCTGCTCGACGTAACTAAAGAAAGTCCATGCTCAGCAACGAAGACCCAATGCAGCCAAAAATAAATAAATAAATTTATTTTTAAAAAAAAGAAAACTTGACTAATAAAATATTTAACTTATAAGGGCTATATTAGGGGAAACTATTAAAATTAATTTTTAAAAGTCCTTTGTTTTATACAGAGGGTCAATCACAGATTCTTTGAAATAGAAATGTTGTTAGCACTTTAAATATGTTGATTTATAAACATTCAGTTTGACGCATTTTTTTCAGAAACAAATCTACTCTGTTATGTACAATAAGCTTGTAATCATATGGGTATAAATTATGTCTCATACTGTTCTTTTTCATCCTGACATTATACTTGGGACTATTAAAGAATAACAGCTAACATTTTATTCATTCATTCAACAAATATTTACCAAGTGCTATTATGTGCCAGACACTATTCTAGATGCTTGAGGGTAGAGCAGAGAAAAAAAAATCAGAAAACTTTGCCTACAGGGAACTTACAGTCTAATGAAGGAGAGAGGCAATGAATAAGGTTAAAAAAATTAAATGAGGCAATATAGTGTGATAAGTCCTAAGGAGAAAAATAAAACAGAGAAGGAATAGGAAGTGTCAAGAGAAGTATTTCAATTATTGAGAGAGTGGCCAGGGCAGGCTTCTCCAAGACAATGCTATTTGAATGAAGACCTGAAGGAGTGAGCCATGCATGATTATTGATTATTGATTATTATTGATTATGAGAAGATTATTCCAGGGAACAGTAAGTACAAGGGGAACAGTGAGCTAGTTTGAATATGAGGAGCCAAGTGAATATGGGGGAAGAATAGTTTATGGTATCAGTGATCACGTGGGTCTTTCGGGCCATTGTAAAGACTCTGGCTTCACTCTGAGTGACTTAGGGAACACTGGAGGGTTTTGAGTAATAGAATGATACTATCTGTCATATATTTTAGTAGCATTATTCTGGCAGCTATTTTGAGGCTAGACCATAGAGGGCAAGGGTAGAAGCAGAGAAGAGACAATTTCAGTAATTAAGGTGAGACATGATGGTGGCTAAAACCAGGGTAATAGCAGTGGAGGTGGGGACAGGTGGTGAGATTCTAAATATATTTTGAAAGTAGAGGTAATAGGATATGCTGAGAGATCAGATGTAGGAAAAAAAAAAAAGAAAGAAAGAAAAAGTCAAGATAACATCAATGATTTGGGTCTGAACAAATGAAGAAGGAATTTGCTCTTTCCTGAGATGAGGAAGACTTGAGAAGGGGAATCCCATGTTTAAGATGCTTGTTACACATTCATTTGAATGGGTAGTCTGGAGTTTAGAGGAAAGGCCAGAGCTTAGGAGAGAGCCACGGGAATGGATGGGAATACCCAGGATGAACAGGAAAGAGAAGAGAACAAAGGATTAAACACTAACCCTCTAAAGTGAGGGAGATGAGACAAAATTAATAAAGGAAAGTGAGTTTGCTGTGATGAGGATTAGTTCACAACTTTTGAGCATTTACCATGTGCCAGACACTGTGCTGAACACACATATGCAATACCTCTATCCCTTTATATCTGTATGTATCTACTCTTCTTCCTTCTGTCTTCGTACCTGGACCAATAAAATGATAGCAGCTAACAAGTGTTTATTTATTCAGCAAATATTTATTGAGTAACTACCAGGGACCAGGCACTCTTGATTGCTAGGGGTTGAAGCAGCACACGAAATCAACTTTCTTATCTCTTACTGTGTTTATACTACATCACTCTATAAATCATTCTTTTCAGCTGAGGATTCTTTTCTTATCACATAAAAGGTAGTTTGTATTTTGGGTTTTTTCTTCCATCTAATCAAGTTGATCACACATTTTATCATATTTGGTTTTTCAAAGCCAGTTGCTGGGAGAATGGATACATGTATATGTATGGCTGAGTCCCTTTGCTATACACCTGAAACTATCACAACATTGTTAATCGGCTATACTCCAACATAAAATAAAAAGATAAAAAAAAAAGCCAGTTGCTTTTGTATCTGTTGCTATTTTTGTTACATGAATACCAATCTCTCTCAACCTATAGCCTATACTTAAGGCACGTGTGACTCACAGACATTCAAATATATTGTGACAACTCGCTTCCTTCCCCAGGGCAACTCTATTTCTCTGTTTCTACTGAGCCAGATGGGTTTTCAAGACATTTGGAAAGAAGTGTGATTGTGGCAATAATAAGTAATTTGTTTGTTCCACAGACATTTATGAGATCCTACTTTCCAGGTCTTGTTCTTAGCATCGGGATACAATGGTGAGTATGACAGGTAAGTTACCTGTTCTCATAGAGCTTATATAATAGTGAGAGGGTTAGACAAGTCAAAGTAAAATAATAAACATAGTGATTTCAAATGATAAAGCTATAAGGATAGTTTGTGATACCATGAAGTCATAAGGAGTGACTGAGATATGGGGCAACATCATATAGGCTGATTAGAGGTAGTGCCAGTGGGACCAACACCCAAATGCCAAGAAGGAGTCAGTGAAGTAAAGATCAGGAGATGAGCATTTCGTGCAGGGATAAGGGTTAAGCAGAGGGAACAGCTCATGCAAAGGACCCGAGGTGGGAACAAACTTGTATGAGGAGAATAAAACACACAGTGTAACTTGAGTCTAGTAAGATCAAGAAAGAGTGATGGGATGAGGTCAGTAAAGGGAGACAGTGGTCAGATCCCATAGTCACTCAGAGTTAGTGACTTCCATGGTGAGAAATAAAATGAGGAGCTAAATGGGGGGCTTTATTTTTATTTTGAAGGAGTCAGGTGTTGTGACACAGTCTAATGTGTTAAAAATACTCTGCTCTGTGGGGTTTAATGGAGAACAAAAGTGGAAACTGGGAGTTTCCACTAACCTAACATAATGATCCCATAAGAACAGATAGATTTGAACTAAACTGGTGACTGCAGATATAAAGAGATATGGGCAAATTAAAAATGTGATTTGGAGGTAGAATTGACAGGACTATTGATAGACTGGGCAATGAATGGATGGGAGGTGTTAAGAATGATTCCAGAGTTTTTAGCTTGAGAATCCAAGTGCGTCATTTACAGAAATGAGGAAGATTGGGGGTTATCACCAACACTCCAGTTTAGGACACATAGCGTTTGAGATGCCTGTTAGACATCCAAGTGGATATCTTAAGTAGATAAAAGTGTTTGGAATCCGGCGGTGAGATCGAGACTATCCATAAATATATGTATATGTGTATGTAAAGTTTATGTGTATATGTACTTGAAATCACATAAGGAGAGAGTAGAGTTAGAGCCTTGAGTCAGCCCAACCTTTAATTGGCAGGCAGAGGAGGATAGATTGATTGAAAAGCAGTCAACTAAGTAGGGAAAAACCAAAAGAATGTGGTATGGTAAAGACTAAAAAAAAGGCATTTCAAGAATGACGAAGGATTTGAAATTGTTAAATACTGCTGAGAGGTTAGACACAATGCAGATGGGAAAATGTGGTCTTTGGTGACCTTAGGGCCAGCTGCTTTGTCATATGTATTGAGAGGTCCAGTAAGATGTGGCAACATGATGAGTTACTCTTGACAAGAGCACTTCCTGTTCTTCCTCTTCCCAGTATGAAAGTTTACTGAGTGGAATGTGGGAAAAAAGGGAGATGAGGAAGTGGAGGCAGAGAGTGAAGATAACATTTTTGATAAGTTTTGCTGGGAAAGGGAGCAGTGAAGTGGGGTCCTAACAGGAAAGGGATGTAGAATCAAATAAGAATTTTAAGTTTGGGATGAAAAAGAATCAGAGATAGAGCACTCCAAATGGAAACGTAAAACCTGGGTGTATGTGCTGAATGTCACAGAGGAGTGAGTGAAGTCCTTGAGAAGGCAAGAGAGGAAAGGACCCAGAGCAGTAGCCAAGGGGTTGGTCTCTGACTGGACCAGGGCACGCCCTCCACTGTAAGAAAAAGCAAGACAGAGAATACAGGACATTCAGTTGACCAGGAGGAACAACTGACCCTTCTCTGGCTGGTTCAGTATATCCAGTCCAGACTAGTGTACTCAATTCTCTTCTAATACAGACATTTCAGTTCAACTCAGTTTTTCCCTCAGCTAATAGATAGTCAATAAGAGAAAAAAAATAGTGGTAGTGCTAGGAGATGTATGCCCATTTCAAACTGCAACTAATGTTTTCTCCTGCCCCCAAATGGCAGGTTGTCCCTCCTGTGTGATTTAAGATACACAGCTTTTCTACATAAAGCTAGAACAAATGAACATTTGGAGGGCTTATGACACTTTAGTAAGTAATGTATAACCAACATGAGATTTGGGTTAGAGTATAAAAATAACAAGGCATTTTCATGAAAGGGTATCTTTATACTTGAAAGGTCAAGATCCATTACTTACTGCTAAATATAACCCTGATAATAAGGTCTTTAGGGATTAACTCTCTCAATCCTCTAATCTGATTACCAACTCTGGCAGATGTTTCTCTTAGAGCATTAGAGCAATGTATTTAAATTGTAGCTATCTGTTAGTTCTCAATTACAAACTTCATGCTTGAAGAAAAAGGAAATCTGAGATAGAGCTGTCCAGGTACTGAACGAGGGTCACGAGCACATGCTCTATATAATGAGCCTGACTTTGGTCCCCACTAATGTGGAAGAAAAGGATGTGTGCACAGTGAGACCAGGGGACCAGAATTCAGACTGCTAGTTGTATAGTTTTGACCAAGTCATGTATCTATCTAAAGCTTCAGCTTCCTCATTTGCAGAGTGGGGAGAATAAAGTACCTGTCTCAAGTGGTTATCATGGGGGGTTTAATGAGCTAATGAATGCAAGGTACAATGCAAACTCTCAATAATAAACATTTTATCCAGTACTGTAGTTATTGCTATTGAGGTTTCCACATGGTATACAAGAGTTAGGGGAAATTTTCCCCTTCTTCCCCCATTCTTAATGTGTCACTGTCTAGTGGATTGGTTGCCCCAGCTAGAATTCTGGGTAGGTGGTGAAGCTGCATTATGCCAGAAAGGTCTTGGATAAAATAGTCCAAAATTTGTTCCAACCTTCTGCGTGCCCTACATAGTTAAATGTGCAGCACCTGAGTGAGAAAAAAGATGGTCTGCATCCTAAGTAGGCACGACATTTGAGGGAACATACATCTAGGAAGAAGAGAAAGGGGGTTTCTGAGATTCTGCCCTTCTGCAGAAGGCAATGCTTTGCCATAACCACAGCTACTAAAAGAACCAACCAAAGCAACTAGCTGATGAAGAAAAGTGTCTGTGTCCCACAGGCACTGAAGATGTAATGTGAGATATGTTTGTGTGGACTGGTTTTTATTTCTAATTGAACTCTTGCTTAAATTTTATTTATTTCCTCCTCCATAGTCCCATAGAACCTGGTACATATTTTTAATATTATAATAAGAACACTATATTGCGACTGGGTCATAGAGTGTTCATCTGTCTACCCTATTTTGCCGTGACATCCCTAATGTGTTTATTCATCTTTGTAACCCTAAAGTGCACAAAGGCACAAAGTTGGGCACATTTTAAATGTTTAATCTGCTTATTTTTAAAATAGGTGAATGAAAGAATGACCATGGTAAGAGACACATTATACACTCCATTATCTTGTTCTGCCTAGGGAGAAGGAGAATAATAAAATTAGGCATGGGGAATGTCTCATCTTTTAAGTGACTCCACTTTATTATAACACTGACAAATGTACTCTGTGTCCGACAGAGGGTGCATTAGAGCAAACATTTCCTACAAGGCCCAACCCGCTGGAAAAATGTCTAGTTGGTGAAGGAGCTGTCTAAACTTTAACAAAACTCTCATGGCCCCTAATCTCTCAGAAGAGATTAACTGCCTTTCTTAGCAGATGTGCAAACTCCTTGTTAGTGCCAGCTGGACTCATTTCAGATTTTATTTTGACAGGGCTAAACTAACGGGCAGCAAGAACTTTGTTTATCAAGAAGTTACCAATGTAACTCCTTAAGTGACTACGTTATGTTATACGCATCCCCAAATCACTGGGCTAAATTAATTCTCCTCATTCACTCATGAGTTAGACATGCCACCTCTCCCTAAGGTGTCTGACAGGGAGGAAGACCATCTACCTCAATCTTTTCTTTAAATTCACGGTCACCTTTCAAGACTGTGGGGCTCTCAGAGGATAGAACAGCATGCTCAAGGCTTGGGAATTCTAGGAGCTACTGTGTTCCAAGTCAACTTCACATCCACTTGTTATGGGTCCAACGCAGGGGAGGGTGTGGAAAAGAACAGAGGTAAGGATCTGGCACCTCAAAGCTGCTCCTGAACTCACGGGAGGCTTTGTGTGTTTTAATTCTGGAGTTTAGTGTTCTGCTCTAAGGTCTTGATACAGTAGAAAGAGCCTAGGTCTGGGTATGTCAGAAAGAATACAAGGCTGAGTGAGTATCAAGAATGTGGGTTCTAGTCTCAGCTCTGCCAACAAACTAAGGTAATTAAACATGACCAGCCATTTTATCTTTCTAGGTCTCAATTTGTGAATGTAAAATAAAAATACTGGAACAGATGGTATTGATAGTTCTCTTCAGCATTCAAATTATAAGAACTCCATGCCTTATTTTACAGAGATCTAAACTATTTTGAGCCTCTGTCTTTAGCCGCAGCCACTAGAGCTGTCACTTGGTCTGGCAATGACAAATCAATCTGGGTGACTGTTCTTCCCAGTTCCCTCCAGCCTTGTACCTCCTGTTGACTTTGGATTAAGGAATTCTTTTCCTCAGCTGTGGTAACCTTTTGGCCTAGACACTGGTTTAAGGAAATAGAAGTACTATGACATCCCTATGGGGAGGCTGATCGTGGTGGTCACATGGCTCCTTCCACATAGTCCTAAGGATAAATCCAGTAATTTAAAGTAGTCCCAGGAATTTTAAATTCCTCTTATACTGGAAAATATCTTTTTCATGAATATAAAAATACTCAAGTGTTTTGCAGTTGAGGAGTAATTTCCTTCCTGATCATCTGGCTTGATAATCTCAAACTTCTAACTCCCCCCACTTGTTCACTTCTCCTTCCCTGTCCCTGCTCAAGCGGTCACAGAGGTGTTAGAGACGCACCCGGTTTGGCATAGAACAAGGGAGGAAACTAACATTTCTAGAGAATCTCTGAATACAGATTTCAACCTGTGTCTATAGACTCCATACCACAGAGGGGTGAAAAGCCTGGTTTTGAACCCCTCCCCCTCCATCTGTTACACAGCAGGCCTGAGTGGACTGAGTATTCTGCTGGGGCTGAGAGAACCCTGAAGCTCATTTCCCCAGAAGAGACTATCACAAAGTGGTATCTGATTGTGTGACACCTTCCTACGTGGAGAGGTGACCTCTGAGCGCAGCCAAAGAGGAGAGCTGATGGGAGCAAAGCCACAGGCTGTAGTCCCGCAAGGCCAGTTCATGTTGCTGTGTTTCTCAATTGTGGCTAATGCTCCATCTTAAAATGCTCTGCCAAGGCTTTGAGTGGGAACTGAGACATGGGATGATTCCGATGGATTCTGTGCCTGTATGTGAGGAGCACGTCTCTCAGAGTTCCTAGGCGCTTTCCCTTTAATCCTTATAGCACACTTGTAAGGGACGGTTATTATATCCATTTCACAGATAAGAAAACTGAGGCTCTGAGAGTTTATGTAACTTGTCCAAAGGAACAAGGAATAAAATCCAGGTTTCCTCAGACTCCCAAGTCTGCTTTCCCATTGCACCATGCAATTTCCCAAAATAATCTGCCCTAATTCCAAAGATTTCTCTTTCTACATGAAGCCAAAGATGATTAAAAACTGCCAGCAGCTGAGAACAAAGAACAGAAGTGACAATAGTTAATGCTAAATGGTAAGTCTGACTCAGTCTCCGTCCTTGCATTTGTTTTAGTCCGTTTCAGAGATATATTTAATCATATTCAGAAGCATGGAAATAGGTTAAGTTTGACGTTGAATTAGCTTTTCTTCCGAACATGATCCTGTATAAAACGTCTGGTAAAATTTTCCTCCCCTAATAATATTTGGGAGGTATTGTGAAGGTCTAATCTGATTCTCATATGAGTGTGTTTTTCCAAAACCAGCTGGCTGCCCCAGGGTTTGGCGTGCTGGAGTCAGCTCACACTGGCTCTGGTGAACTGATTGTATCCATCTATTTCCAACTCTGGCAGCCTGAAATCAAGCCAAAGTGAGAGCATTTACTCCATGGAAATCAGTAAAATATACAAACCACCACCCCACCCCCTGCCCTTTTTCTTTCCTCCTGGTGAGCTTGTTGTTAAACATGTATCCTTACATCTCTGTCATTCTTAATCATAGATATCTAGTAATCTGACAGAATAAATGACACAGAGTATTTCCAGACCAGGTTAGTTTTCCTAGGAATATGGTTCTCTGTCATGGCATCAGGATAACTGAAAACTGGCCCAAGGGGTTATAGTGTGAAAACATTCCAGACTATTAACTCACTGAGCATAGAGATTCTCAGAAACTTGAAAGAGAACTCCTGTAAACTCCCTCCAGTATCTTTAGGAGAAGCCAAGGATAATTATTCCCTTAAGAATATTAAATAGAGCAAGAGGAAAAGGGGGAGGAAGGGAAGACACATTCATCAAGAGAACCCATTAAAATGTTCTCCAAAAATATCCTTGATATTTCATGTAAAATCCCAGTGTAGATAATTTGTTTTGTATAAATCAAAAGTTAGGCTCAGGCTAATATATCAAAGGAACAATGAACTATAATAGATGCACTGACACTAAGAAATGTAAGGGAAGGGGCTGATCTGGCCAAAGCTTCAGGATCCCCCCCTAAGGCCACCTCTCTTTGGACTTTCATGTTCCAGCTCCAAAAACATAGTTAAAACTCGAATACATGGCTGATGGGGGTGTAAAATGGTATAATCATTCTGGAAAACTGTTTAGCAGTTTCTAATATTTTAAAATATTTTACCTGAGAGTAATGAAAGTTGTTTGCACACACAAAGCAGCTTTATTCATAGTTGCCCCAAACTAGAAATAACACAAATGTCCAATAATAGGACCTTTGTTGTATACTCATACATTGGAAGACTGCTCAACACTTAGAAGAAACAAACTCTACAATAGCATGTGTGTCTTAAAAACAGTACTGGAGTAGAAGTACAAAACAGTACATATCTTACGATTCCATTTGCATGAGATTTACAACAGGTGAAACCAATCTGTGATGCTCAGAATGGTTGCCCCTGGCCTGGGGATGGAAGGATTGACTGGGAAAGGGTATGAGAATGTTCTGGGGTGATGGAAATGTTTAATTCTTGATTGGAGTGGTGATTACAAGGGTATATATAGTTGTCAAAATTGATCCAACTGTAATATTATGAGTCTTTTATGAAATGTAAATTAGAGCTCGATTGAAATATGAATATGTGTGTATATCTATATATAAATGTAAAGAAATACATATACTTAAATTTCTATTAAAGGGTCTAATGCAATGAGCCCAGCTCCCCTTGGCCCTGTGAATTTCACACTTTCTGCCCTTCAAAGACGTGGACTTTGTGCTTTCAAAGTGTGGATTCAAGCTTCAGCGTGATGCTGCAAGTTGGAACCTTGTGCAATCACACCCAGGTCATTTCCCTCTAGCCTGTGGACTTCCCATCTCTGACACAATGCCCCATCTGGTCATCCCTGCTCGGCCACTGGAGAAAGTTTGGGAGGCAGGTTCAACTTGGTGGGGAATTCCTCTTCTCCTCCCCCCGCTCCCATCCCCGCACACACTTTCCAGCGCCCAGGGGGCGGCAGGGTCAGAGCTCTCAGGGCATGAATCAGTCTCCCCTCCAGGCTCCGCAAAGGCGCGCTCCGCCCTGTCCCGAGTCAGAAGGACGCTCACCCTACATAAAGCAGCGGCACCCACCACGCTGGAACTCAGACTGCCTCGAGGTTGGACGCTGTGCACCTTCCTCCCGCTGGCACATTCTGGGGACGCCTCACCCCACGGGCAGCTTGAATCCGGACACCATGTACTCTGCTCGCCCCCTCCGGCTGGTGGTCCTGCCGCTGCTCCTGGTGGGGACTGCGCTGGGAGATGCTCCTCAAGCGCCGCCAGGTATCTCCCTGCCCAGGGGACCCCCCTATCGCCCCGGCCAGGCGGACCCCTGCACTCGCTCTCTGTGCCCCGCTTTCCCCGATCCCTGCCGTGCACCATGCAACGGGGCACTTGCGCCCAAGTTTGCACTTTCTTTCTCTGCAGATGCCCTTCTGCTGTGCTGGGAAGCTGCCGGAACAGAACTCCCCGGGAAGCCTCTCCCTCCGCGGAGATGTGGCTGACCTCCTTCTCTCTCTCTTTCTGGCTCTCCTTCTGCCCCTCCTGTAGGAAATAACGCGGAGATCTGCCTCCTGCCCCCGGACGAAGGGCCCTGCCGGGCTCGGATCCCCAGTTACTACTATGACAGGTATACCCAGAGCTGCCGCGAGTTCATGTATGGGGGCTGCGAGGGCAATGCCAACAATTTCGAAACTTGGGAGGCCTGCGATGAAGCTTGCTGGAGGATACCGAGTAAGTGCTCGCACGCACACTCAGAACTCTTGCGCTGCTCCTTGCACTGAAGGGCCAGTAGTAACTTAGCTTATTTTCCAGACCCCATCTAATACAGTGTTTTAGCCTGAATTTTCTCAAATATTAAGTAAGGCTTTTAATGCTTTTCAGTTTACCACAAGTGATCACAAAGTTTACAACGCCTAAGACATCTCCTCTCTCCTAACTGGCATTTATCATAATACACTGTGTGTGCAGACTCAGGAAAAGATTTCACCAGTAAGACGTAACACTGCAAGAGTATACCGTATTAGGTGCAACATAAGGGCTTGTCTATATTTATCATAGTTCTAAACCTATGGTTTTTATGCCTCCTTGAGAATAGCATTTTCTCGTGTCCACTATCAATCTGAAATACTTTTAGTGGATTTTGTTATTAAAGTGTGATTTAGCTAATTATAACCTTACTTTTGTCCCCGATACCCCATCAGGTCTTAGATTAGTATAGAGATATAGTGGAGATTCACGATGCTGTTTTCGATTTTATTTTAATTATGTTTATTATCTCTGTTAAGGCCTGTAACAGAACATGGGACTCTGCTATTCAAGGACTTGAGCCAGGGAAAAATGTGTATTCCTATGAATAAGTTTGATTAACTTCGTATGTAGAAACAATCAGAATACTCTGAGAGAACAGTCTTTCCACTGAAGTTGAAAAATTTATCATAGCCAAGTCAGGTCTGGAGACACTGTTAAAAAAAAAAAAATGCCGAATACAGTTGCCTCTCAGTGTCTGTGGGGATTGGTTCCAGAACCCCACCCCCCAATACCAAAATCCACAGTATTTGTATATAACCTATGCACATCCTCCCTTATACTTTAAATCATCTCTAGATTACTTACAATGCCTAATACAACATAAATGCTAGGCATATAGTTGCCACCATAGGACAAATTTAAGTTTTGCTTTTGTTTTTTGAACTTTATGGAATTTTTTTCCTGAATATTTTCTGTCTGGGGTTGGTTGAATCTGTGGATTCTGGACCCAGGGATACAAGGTCTCACTGTAACTGGACTAGTGGGCAGTCTTTTGGGGGTTTACTAGCCCAGCACTAAATATGATGCCTTCCCCCACTCCATCCCCGGCCACCACCAGTTGTTTCTGAAAATACAGTATAGTTTTGAAAGTAATACTAAGAAGGTTAATTTTGTACTAACATTGTTTTATGCTCTCCTTGTCCTAGAAGTTCCCAAGATTTGCCGGTTGGAAGTCAGTAAGAGGCAGTGTGGGGAGCTCAGAGAAGTGTATTTCTTCAATCTAAGTTCCATGGCATGTGAAAAATTCATATCTGGCGGGTGTCACAGCAGTGAGAACCGGTTCCCGGATGAAGCTACTTGTATGGGCTTCTGTGCGCCAAAGAAAGGTAAATATTCTTTTTACGGTGTTTCTATTTCATTTCTTTATTAAGGCTTTAGGGTGAAAAAGTTAATAATTTGATGTGGAATGAACATGCTTTGCATTCTGGTGATTTCACATATAATATGATATCAATCTTCACACTATTGCCCTGTGAGGGAGTATTATTATCCCCTGTTCTACATATTAGTGTGCGAGCTAGAAGTTAACAACTTGCCAGGTTCTCAGGGCTGGAAAGTGACAAAGCTATGATTCAAGTTTTGCTTCCTCTTCTGCATTGTTTCTTTAGAACTATTTCTCATCTACTTAATTCACATGTAAAAAATTACAATCTTCACTAATGAATGACATGACCTCAGGTTTGTATGAAATCAGTTCTATATATGAGATAGTGAGATAGAAAGACTTCAGATGGTGAAACCTGAAAATTTCTAAAGTTTTTGGTTAGATTTCTGTGTTCTTTAGTAGTTACAAATTGTAGCACAAATTTATCTCTATCCCTCTTTTCTCTCTTCCCCACTTCTTACCTACATTCCCCCCCACGCAATCCCTAAAATCATGGGTTACTTGGGTAGTATGTAATGTTTGTATAGGCATTTTCCGTAGGCACAGGAGATACAAGTACACAGAGATAAATAAGTTCAACAAACAAGGGAAACTTGCTTTGGCAGAGACTTTGATAAAGCTCTGTAGCTATACAGTGTTGAATATGCAAAATCTTGAATTAATGAGGAGATGGTTGTTGCTGGCGTTCTTTTAAATTGTTTATGTAAATGTAAGTGTTCCAGTGGCTACCTGGGAATTAGATACATGTATTCTTGATTAATAATGGAAGGAGAGCTGATAAAAACATTTAAAATAAAACTACCAACACACGAGAGTTTACCAAAGCATGTCACATATTTCCCCGTGAAATGTAGCCCATTTTTACCTGGCCATATCTGTTTTTTGGGTTTAATTTCTTTACACATTCAAACGATACAAGGATATAGCTTGATATTCTGTCCACTTTATAAAAATTTAGAATTAACAAAATATGGCATGTAAGCTGTTTTGAAATTCAAGGCACACTTTTTAAATGGCGTAGTATGATATTCTGGATTCAGAACGAAGCTTCTGTGGGATTAGATTTTCTTCAGTTACTTCAGTAATCAGCACAGTTTAGTAAATCTGGTATTATTGCACTTTTAATTTTATTTTCTTTTTCATTAAGGTCCATCATTTTGCTATAGTCCAAAAGATGAGGGACTATGCTCTGCTAATGCAACTCGCTATTATTTTAATCCAAGACACAAAGCCTGTGAGGCCTTCACCTATACTGGCTGTGGAGGGAATCACAATAACTTTGTTAACGTGAAGGACTGCAAACGCATTTGTGTAAAAGGTAGTGGATTTTTTTCTTATTCATTTTTTAAACTAACTTTATAAATAACTCATAAGCAAAATTATATTTTGATGTATCCATTTTACTAATAGCATATTGCCATTTCTAGACTACTTCTACATAGATAGCACTTTAGTACTGGTCAGTTTTGTCAAAATGCTTATACTGGCTAGGTAGAGTGTTATTGACTAAGTGGATAGTGAGTAAAACTGACTTTATAATCATTAAAATTAAGATGAGGTGAGTTTGTAAGCATGTCGGAAGTGGTGATTTATAGCGAGCCTACAGACTGGGGAATATGATGTTTATTTTTATTTTGTTGACCTTAGCCTTGAAAAAGAAAAAGAACAAGAAGATGCCAAGGCTTCTCTTTGCAAGTAGAAGACTGAAAATTAAGAAGAAGCAATTTTAACCCTTTTTTTTTCCATATGTCATCTTGTGAATGCCTTTATGGTTATATCTGAAGGACAATATGGTAACACAAGCAAGCAAATCATTAGTGATTTATTCACCAGTTCTTATATGTTACATTTTTAAATTTGTGTATTTTTTATACATAACTAGCTGCTATTCAAATGTGAATCTATTACTTTAAATTTAATGTTCAACTATTTTTTTATGAGGTTAAATTCTTGCTGTGCATAAGATATAAAAGCAAATATGACTCACCCAGTTCTTGGGGTTGCTCTCCCTGATTTCAGAAGATGATAGTAACTGAAAAATATAAGACAATATAATCATATTCTTTTAACACACAGGATTATAAAAAGGACCAGCAAATATATTTAATTTTGCATTTAAAAGTTAGATTATATTTTGGGCCCAAGGAGACAAACTTGCAGACTTACCGACACTTCAAAAAATGTTACAAATGCTATTATGTAGAGACTGCTAACTTACTTCTATTTCTACGGTGTCATTTAAAAGAAAATAAAATAAAGTAACTTTTTTGACTGAATTAAAAAGCTAGTAAAGTAATTACAACCAGAAATGTTCTCCTCGGGTCGGGGTGGGGGGATTCTCTGTCTCTCTCTCTCTTCATCTATCCATCCATCCCCACTCAGCCTAAGTTGTTAAAATTTTTGTACTGTTCAAGGTGCTTATTTATACTATACCAGAGACAATGCAAAAATTTAATAATTTAAATTCCACTAATAAAATATTCCTGATAAATATGATCATCCCATTTTAAACAGTTTTTTTCTTTCTCTGTAACAACAAGATTTTAAAAAATTCCTACATTTTCTTGGCAAGATTAATGTTTAAAAGTATGCCCCTGATATGTCCAAATTATAAGTACATTTGTCCTTTTCTTGAGCAATCCCTCCTTTAAAAATCTATCCCAAAGGTATTGTGACAAAAAAAACCCCCAAAATGCTATATGCTGTAGTTGATATATTATTTGGAATAACTGAAAACTGGAAACAAACCAGATACTCATCAATAGGGGGTTGGTTGTAGAAATTATGGATGAAAAATCAGCAAATTATCTATATGTGGATATCATCTGATCCTCAGGATACATTAAAGAAAAACAAGGTCTAGAACAATATGAATAAATACACACACACACACACACACACACACACACACACGCAAATCACAGAAGATACAAAGATATTAAAAATGGTTACCTATAAGATGAGGTAGGAGACAAAGGATTGGACAGGTATGGAAGTGAAATTTATGTGAATGTACCTTACTATAATTTTGATCCTGGACCATGTAAATATTTTGTGTAATTAAAAAACAAAATTAAATCAAAAAGAATAAAAAGCATTCCTTCTAAAATAGGAAACAAAACAATTGAACCTAAATGAATATCAAATAGTGGCATAACTACAAGAAGGGTATATAATTATTTTCAGTGACTTTCAAAACTAGTATTTTGACTCTGTATCTTTTGGAGGATATAATCTGAGTCAAATAAATTCTGAAGATATCTAAAAATGCATTTTTTAGCCTGATTAGTAATATTGTTATTTTGAAACTATCACACATAGAATACTATATTATATATTCTATAAAAATGTATTTCCCACCCTTTCATTGAACAGTCTTTTGACACCTCAGTAGGAGTAAGTACACCTACTGTCCAGATTATGGTCACTAAAAGAAACCAGAGCTCGCTGAGTCTAGGTCTGGGACAGGAAATGTGTAAGATGAACCTGGGCCATCTTATGCTGTAAAGCAAGGAAACTATCAAAGACTAATGAATCAAAAAAAAAAGACTAATGAATCACGTCACAAAAACAAAGAGTAACATTAGGGGACTTCCACTGCCCTAAAATGAGGCAATATGAGCATCAAAACAAATAATGACCACAATATATATAAGTATACAAATATGAATATAACATTAAGAGACTACAGTATAGTGTATACATAACCTTTATATGCACTGGGAAACCAAACACTTCGTGTGATTTGCTTTATAGGATATTCGCTTTATTGCGGTGGTCTGGACCCGAACCTGTAGTATCTCCAAGGTATGCTTGTCTATATATATATATATATACACACACACACATATATGTGTGTGTGTGTATATGTATGTATTACAAAAGGGTGCTAGTTATGTACTCCCAGCAATTTTAACGACAAGCCCTTGTCATCTTCCCAAAGCAATAGCTGTTCCTTGAGATCTCGCTATGGGCTATGTAGCGGGCTATGTGCCACCTAATACATGCAATAAAATGTTAGAAGGTACCCCTAATGAAGTATGCATCTAGGTAACGATCATCTGTGGATGCTGAAACCATGGCATGAAAGATTGATGGGGAACAGTACCATGGAGAAATCAGACTAATGTCTCTGAACCCATGGATAATTTTAACATTACTAAAAGTGTGCCAACAGACATTATTCACTTCTGGATGTGATGCAATAAGAAGTGTACACCCTTTCTGATGAAGTAATCTTGCAGAAAGAAAGAGAGAAAAAATTAAACCTGAAGTTAGGCCAGTCTCTAGAGCTTACTGTCTATCATATTGCCAGATTGTAAGGCACTCTTGGGGGGTAAAGGAGCAAGTTGGAAGAAACCAGGGAAAGTCAATCAGCCAAATACATAATATTGGACATTCTACAGGACAAATATCCTAGTTTCTCCAACAAACCAAAAAAATTTTTAAAAGGAGGAAAAAGAGGAGGAGACAGTGCTTTTAGAGAGTATGAGATGTAACAACAAAAAGCCCGTCATTAAAAGGTTTTCAGTTGAATAAGGCCTGTATTTATGACTGTTTGGTGGTTTCTGAGAATGACTATAGCAGAAGGATCTTGTGTGTGCTCTGGGATGGTCGAGTGAGTGATACAGAGCCTCTGGGCATGGTGGTTAGGGGGTTCCAAGCACTACAGGGAGGCTTGATTTATTTGTTGACTTTAACCCACCCTGGGACCAAAGCCCTTTGGGGATCATGGACCTGACTTAGCTTACAGCTACAGCTTTCTGTTCAGCAAGGGTAGGAGGCAGCCTTTCTGATATAATTGTTCTAATACCCCAAACCACTGCCATTTTAATCTAATGAAGAAATAAATAGAACTGCCGTAGGACATTCTGCAGTCGAAGGGAAATTCCTTTTTGCCACAATCATCTTGAAGATAGGTCACTACTGTGATTTCACCAGCCAGCTGTTTAAAAGGAATGTCTCATTCCGTGACACAAAAAAGGAATGGCTAGCTTTCAAATATCACAGCCTCTTACTGAAAAAAATTACTCTGGACTACCACTTATGCACACACATTGTCACATGTTCACCCACAGAAACTGCAATGGAGCCTTCTAGATTGCCTGGATCATGGTACCTCCAAGTGGACATGTTATCTCTGCCAACAGTCTTGTAGACATTTAGCTAATGATGTTATTCAGTAAGGGACTGTCCTTTGGCATGTCCTTCCCTGTATTGTAAGAGTGGTCATAGAAGCTTGTCTTTAGGAGCTTCATGTTTCTAAAAAATAAAAAAGAAGAGAAATAGGTCTTGCAGTAAAAATAAGAAAAAGTAGAAAAGTGCAGAGTTGTAGCTTTAAATATTCGTTGTATATATATTCTGTTATAAATATAGAGATGGAAGCAAGTAAATGTGGGTATCAGAATCATCTACAATTATTTCTTCTCCCTTCACCCTTGTATCAATTGGTCACCAAGTGTATCTATTCAAACCTATTCTAATCCTCCTTATCTTACTCCAGGAAAATTAAAACATTCTCCCAAGTTTCCTCCCTGCCTATGTCTGCTCCATATCCAATCATCCACACTAAGGCTAGGGTAATCTTTCTTAAAAAAAAATAATCTTATCAGGTTACTCTTCTGCTTAAAACTCTTTAGTGGTTGAATTGGGAGATTGGGATTGACATACATGCACTAATATGTATAAAATGGATAACTAATAAGAACCTGCTGTATAAAAAAATAAATAAAATTCTAAAAAAAACACTCTTTAGTGGTTTCCTATTGAATCTTCATGTTACTGTCCAAGCCCCTAGTATGTCATTTCAGACTTCCTACAAATGGACCATGACATTCTGCTCCAGATTCATCTCCCCGATTACACCATCATCTATAACCTACAATTCAGTTGCACTAAATTGTGTTCAACTTCCAAAGCATGTCATAGTGCTTTATTTTTCTATAATACAGTTATTAAATTTTGTGCATGAGAACGATCTGGGCAGCCAGGCACAGTACAGACTCCTAAGCCCCATGCCCAGGGTTTGTTTTTTTTTTAAGGGAGCTAGGGCTGCCGCGGGGCGGGAAGGAGGGAAGACGGCCGGCGGCTCGGGCCGATGCCTTTTCCGCCGCCGCTGCCGGGGGCTGCTACCGCTGCTGCTGCCACGTGTCCGCCTCCTCCGGCCGCTGCTCTGAGCCCCAGACCCCGCCGCAGCTCCTGCCCAGGGGTTTTGATTTAGTGGTTTGAGTTGGCACTCAAAGATGTACATTAAAAACACTGGCTCCAAATGATTAGAATGTATACTTGCATCACACGTGAGGAACACTGTTTTATGCCTTAGAATGTTTAATTTTCCTTTGAAAATAGTATCCATCCCTCCTTAAGAACTACTTGGCAAGTTGAATCTTCTTGTTGGCACAGCATTCCTTGACCCTCCCATTTGTTCTGTGGGCTTGGCTATACCCAATACAACTCCTAGTCTCTCTAACGCAGTATTTAATTATTTTCCCAGGAGTTTTATTGTTAGGGTGTTCGGGTTTTTCAAGCAAAATTAATAGGTGTTTTTCATTTTAAAATATATTATCATACTCACTGTATAATATAGAAGATAAAAGAAAAATATAAGGATAAAAATAAAAACAATCCAGTATTTTACCACTAAGTGATTAACATTTGTCTCCTCGAGGGAGAAATAACTTAGGCAAGAGATACGAGCATTTTTATGCTCTCAGTATATACTAACAAACTGCATTACAAAGTTAAATCAATTTATCCCCACCTAAGAATCTAAGAATGTATGCAAATGTCCAACAATTTGGTTTAAAATAAACAGAAAAATAAATCACTTCTTTATAATTAAGTGGTATCTAATCATTATTTTAATTGGTATTTCCAAGATTATTACTAAATGTTGCACTTAAAAAAATTATACATTTTCTCTCATTAAAGGTTAATACTTCCCTTTAAACTTAGCTTACAATGTTAACATAAAAATAGAGCTAATATTTTATAATTTGATTTTTAATAATGAATTGTTTCAAACATATAGAAAATTACAGAAAACATTATAACTGACCCAATTTAAAATACATGATAGGAGTTTGCCAGATTTGTTTCAGGTGCTTTTTCTATTTTAAGAAATGAGATGTTGCAAATAGAGCTTAAGACTCAAATGTTCCTCTGTCATCCTATCTCTCCCTTACTCTCCTGAGAAGTAACTGCTCTCCTAATGTTGGAGTATATACTTTCTGTGCATATTTTAATGCTTGTATTTTGAATATATTCACCCACAGCAATATGAAGTATTGTTACACGTTTTAAAATTATTTATATGATGTCACACTATGTATCCATTGTCATCATGCATTGCTACCATTATGTTTTAGGTATAGTCTATAAATCCACATTGTTTCATGTAGATTGCTTCATTTATTTTGACTACACAATGTTATTCCAGTACATGAATACAGTACAGTATATTCATCCATTTCCCTATTGATGTATATTCCCAAATTTGTGCTTTTATAAACAATATAATAACAAATGTTTATATACATATCTCATATTACACACACATGGACCTGGAAGTGGAATTGCTAGTTAAAGACATGTTCATCTTCAACTTACTGTATTTTGCCAAATCACTCACCAAAATATTAGTACCACTAAGCACCAATGTATACAAATTTCTTTCTTCAAGTTTTTGACAACGTTGAACACTGTCAAAGTCTTTAATTGTTGCCATTCATAAGTGAGAAATTGTACCTCATTGTTGTTTAATTTTTATTTTCCTGATTAGTAATGATGCTGAGAATCATTTTTTTATATTTTGTTGGCCATTCTCATTTCCTCTTCTATAAATTGTCCATTTGTATTTCTTCCATTTTTCCCTTTGGCTCTGTATCATTAATTTGTATATTTTTATGTATTCTGGGTAAGAATCTTTTGTTAGTTATGATTTACAGATATCTTCTTCCAATTTGTATAAATAGTGATGTTATTTTGTTTTTCCTCTGCAAGTTGGATTGTGAAGCTACATTATTTCATGATATGTCATTAAGCAGGGTTCATTTAGCACTTTCTCAACTCTTAAATTGATTATGTGACATCCTTACAAGAAAGCAGGAAGTATGATATTTGTGCCAAAGCCCAGTAGACTGTGAGATATTTCCTCAATAAAACACGGCAACATTTTGAACAAAGTGATAAGGAAAGTGTTATATACTATAAGAATTATTATAGAGAATATAAAAAGAAGCAATATTGGAAAAATTACTGGCTAAGAACTTCTCCTAACTAAAAACATATGTCTATATATTCAAGAAGCTCTACATGTTCCAAACAGAATAAATACAAAGAAAAATACAACTGGCCACATCTCAGTCAAACTTCTGAAAACTAAAAACAAATTGAAAATCTTCATATAACTAGAAAAAACAAGTATCTTCAAATGAGCATCAAAAAGACTGATGACTGATATTTCAACAGAAACTATGGAAGTCAGAAAATGACAGATCAACATTTTAAAGTGCTAAACAAAGAAAACCTGCAAACCAATAATTGTACACCCAGCAAAAATATCCTTCAAAATGGAAGGATAAATGAAGATGTTTACATATAAATAAAAGCCAAGAGAATCTGTTGTCAGCAGATCTGCACTACAGAAAACATTAATGGAAATTCTGAAGGAAAATGATCCCAGATGGAAGCACATAACTGCAAAATGGAATGAGAGCACTAGAAGATAGAAGTGTGAAAAACTATAAATGAATTTTCTGTTTAAAAGTATTGAGTATTATATCTTATGTATTTAAAACATGTAGGTTTTAGATATATGGAATTAATAGCACCAAAGGTAGGAGTGTTGGTTAATGGAATTAAACTCTTTTCAGCTTCTTGTATACTTTGGGAAGTATTACAACTTACTAGCTAGAATACATACAGTAAGTTAAGGGTAATTGGTGAAAGAATAACAAAACAGATAGGGCTAAAAAGTGAATAGAGGAAAGAATGGACTAATAGGAAAAATGGAATAATGATTAATCCAAAGGAAAGCAAGAAAAAAGAAATGAAGAAACAAAAGATGGGACAATTAGAAAACAGTGGCAAGATAGCTGACTTAAACCCAACTATCTAAGTAATATTATTAAATATAAGTTGGCTAAACACTCCAATTAAAGGAAGAAATAGTCATATTGAATTAAAAAACAAACAAAAATCAAAAGTTGAGTTGAAAAGATTCAACTCAATACTGTTTACAAGAGACATGCTTTATATACATGTTATAAATAACTGAAAATAAAGAGTAGAAAAGGCATACCATATAAACACTAACCAAAATAGTTTATTAATGTCAGACAAAGAAGATTTTGAGACAAGGAGAATAGCCAAAATAAAGAGGGAATTTCACAGTGATAAAAAGGCTCAATTTAATCATTAGGAGGATATAGTAATTATAAATGTCTACATGTCTAATAAAAAGTTCAATACATGAAAGAAAAATTGAGATAACTAAAAGGAGAAATAGACATATCCATATTGTAATTTATATAATTTGATATTTTAACACAGTTCTTTCAGTAAATGAAAAAGTAGGAAAAATTAATGAAATAGGAAATTTTAATAACAAAACACTATACCCAACAGATTCAGAATAAACATTGTTTTTAAGTATATATGGAATATTTACCAAATGGACCACTTGCTGATCCGCAGGTAAGTCTCAATCTATTCCAAAGCATCAAAATCACATAGAGTATATTCCCTGATTACAAAATTAAACTAGAAACTTATAACAGAAAGATGGTTGGAAAATCTCTGAGTTTTGGAAATTAAACACATAATATTATATAACACATGTGCCAAAGATGAAATCACAATGGAATAGATTTCAGCTAAGTGAAAATAAATCTGACATATCAAAAATCTGAGATGCAGTTAAAATAGTGATCAAAGGGAAATTTATACTTCTAAATTAGTAACTAAAGAGAAGAAAGATTGAAAATCCATGTTCCAATCCGCCATCTCAAGGAACTAGAAAATTAACCATATTAAACACATTATTTAAGCACCCCCAAAAATGTAGAATGGAAGTTAATAAAGATAACAGCAATAATAAAAATGTTTAGAAAACAGACATAAATTTTAAGAAAATACAGTCAAAATTTTTTCTTTAAAAAAGTTAATCAAGTATTTTGTTAATAGCAAGATTTTAAAGAAAAGAAAAAGAACATAAATTTTTAATATCACAAATAGAAAAGCAGACAATATTACAAATCACAAAGTTGTTGAAAATAGAATTAATGGATATTGTTAACAAATTCATAACAATAAATTTGGTAACTCAGATGAAATAGGCAAATTCCTTTAAAAACAAAAATGACAAAACATGAAAAGCTATGTATTTTGAGGGGTCCAGTACAGAGTGAGAATGAGAGATTCCTTGCTCAAACACTAATTAGGAATTTAAAGATGGTGACAATAAAACATTAAACCAAGAGCAGGACCCTTGTAAATGCATGTGACCACATGGAATGCATGCCCATTAAGCTGGTCCTGTTTCCAAAACTAACATGAAAATAGGAAGACATTCTGAACATTCCCATATCTGTTAAAGAAACTGAAGCCACAGTTCAACTTTAGCACAAAGAAAACTTCAGGCCCAGATGGATTCATTGGTAAATTATCCCAGACTTTTAATAAGAAATAATCCCAACTTCCGAAATCTCTTCTAGAAGATAATAAAAAAGAAATACTTCCCATTTTTCAAGACTAAAACTAATTGGGAAAGGCATTACAAGGAAGAAAAATTATAGGCCAATTTCTTCGTTGTGAATAGATGCACAAAACTTGAACAAACTATTACGAAGTCAAATCCAGTAATATACAACACATCATGACTAAGTGAAGTTTGTCCCAGTGGTGTAAGACAGTTTCAACACAAGAAAATCAATCACTGTAATTGACCACATTAACAAAATAAATGACAAATCACATGATCATCTTAATAGATGCAGAAAAGGCATTTGATAAAATTCAGTATCAATTCATGATAAAAAAAAAATCTCAACAAAGGAATAGAAGAGATCCTCCTTCATCTGAAAATGGATGCCCACAAAAACCTACAGTTAACATCATAATTAATGTTGAAATCTATGAAATTTAAGCTACATGAAAAGAGGAAGGAAAGCATCAAGGGGAGAGAGAGTGAAAAGGTGGTAGGATCAATAATGCTGTGAAATCTATTGTTGATATCTGTTTTCCTCTGTGACTTAGTCTTTTAGCCTGAAGTCCCAGAGGTTTGTTCTTTAATTTTTGAGTCTAATAATTTACTGAGTAACATATCAAAATTGACCAAAATTTAAATATTTTATAGTTGTTTTTCTTCTTGCCACTTTTGTTATTTATACATACACATGATTTGCTTGGTCTATTTTCTATATCTAGTATTTTCCTTTTGAACAGCTTGTGTCTTGCTGTGGTCCCCAACCTTTTTGGCACCAGGGACCGGTTTTGTGGAAGACAATTTTTCCACTGACCGGGGCGGGTGTGGCGATGGGGGTGGGGGATGGTGGATGGTTCAGGCAGTAACGCGAGTGCTGGGGAGCGGCAGATGAAATTTTCGCTTGCTCACCTCCTGCTGTGCGGCCCGGTTCCTAACAGGTACCCCGTCCGCGGCCCGGCTGGGGACCCCTGATGTCTTGGATATTCTTGAGTCAACAATAACAAGCATCCCACGGAGCACTACGAGGGGTTTGGGTGGCTTACTAGGGTTCTTAGTTCAGGAATACTCTTTTCTGTTGGTGCACAGAATTATAAAGACTTTACACGTTGGTGTGTCTTCTACTGCTGTAATTCTTGAGCTTTCTATGAGATTCTTACTTTCCATCACTTTCTTCCTTCTTACCATTCACCATCAAGTCTATCAAGCCTCCAAGGGATATTTACTTCTTTTCGGTTGTCTCACTGCCACCCTAAGCAATGCCTTCCCTAGTCTGCCACCTTTGGTTCTGCAGCTTCCATGTCTTTTCTCCTTCCCAATTCCCCAACAGCCGTGGCTTTGATCCACCAGGTCTCACACTCCAGTTTGGGCAAAACCCTCTTTTTCTTGGGGTAATATTATCTGTAAAACCCTCTTTTTCTTGGGGTAATATTATCTGTATTTCACCAACTGCCGGACCCCACTACACTCTCCTTTTTTGGGGGCATAATCTTCACATTATTTCCTAAATTACATGTAAGTTGAAGTTTGTGTGTTACCTTTCTCTTAGTTTTGCTCTAGATGTAAGTTATGGGTGGTTTTATTATATCTCCTTATGGATCCATATAGTCTTTAGAGCATGTGTAGAGAGATTATTATCTTAAGAGATAACCACCATTATCCTAGGGAAATCTGACAAACACTTTTAAAACTGAAATAATATTTAAAGTATAAAGAACCACAGATCAATTTTCCTTTTCTCTTTTTAAAACTTACTCTGATTTTTATATTCATAACTCTTAATGTGTACAGAATATAAATTACAGTTGACTCTTGAACAACACAGGTTTGAACTGCACAGGTCCATTTACATGCAGATTTTTTTCAATAAATATACTACATATATTTTAATTTTACAGATCTTTGAATTAACTAAGTGTGGGGAAAAGTTTGTTTGATTAGAGATCACATTATGTGGACTCAAAAGGACTGGGGTTTAGGCTTCCCTGGTGGCGCAGTGGTTGAGAGTCTGCCTGCCAATGCAGGGGACACGGGTTCGAACCCTGGTCTGGGAAGATCCCACGTGCCGCGGAGCAGCTGGGCCCGTGAGCCACAATTACTGAGCCTGCGCGTCCGGAGCCTGTGCTCCGCAACAAGAGAGGCCGAGATAGTGAGAGGCCCGCGCACTGCGATGAAGAGTGGCCCCCGCTTGCCGCAACTGGAGAAAGCCCTCGCACAGAAACGAAGACCCAACACAGCCATAAATAAATAAATAAACAAATACTTTAAGAAAAAAAAAAAAAAAAGGACTGGGGTTTGAGTTCTGATTCTATCTAAACTGTTTCTGCTTCCTGCCCTTGAGTGAGTCATTTATTAATTCCTTTGTTTTTGAGGCAGAGATAGCAGTATACAGATTTTTGTCTGCACAGGCATGGGTGCTCCTAACCCCTGAGTTGTTCAAGGGTCAACTGTATATGTTGACACTACCTTCAGAGTCTAAGCCCCTTAACCCCACAATTGCACTTACAACTTTATCTTACCTAGTATTTGAAGCTAATAAATTCTTCAGCAAAGATACAAAATGATACAGTCCTAGATTAGAATTTTCCAGTAGAGGCCAGCTATTCCCCTCTGAAACTAAAATGGAGGTTAATTTTTGCTTAAACAGTTCTTTTATATTTGATACTAAACAGGTCTGTCTTAGTCATCCTCTCTGGGAAATTTTTCATCTGAATCACAGCACTATAATTCTCATGACAAATTGATATTCTGCATTGTGTTTTAAAGTTAAGCTTTTCAGATAAAGAAATACATTTTACTTGTAAAATACATTTTTTTTTACATAGAGAAGTTGTTCAGCTATAATTTTAAAGAATATATTCTCAGTCATTTTTTGTTTCTTGAGTTTATTGGAGTGAGATGAATGATGGTATACCATCAGTTTAATGATTACCTGCTAAAAACTTTTGTTTCAAATAGTAGTCTACAATTTTAAGTGAACAACCAAAGCTATTTACAACTTTTTAACAAATATTGCTGTCTGTAATAAAATGTTATTTTATAAATCAAACTTTTGTATGCAAATGTCATTTCTTGTAACTAATAATCAAGGCTAGCCTTGTCTCAAGATTACGAGTTATGCTTCAAGGAGACAATTACCTTTAAAATCAGGATATTTCTAAATTATTGTCATTAGTTCAAACATTTAACTACTAAAGACCAGTATTTGCCCTTCTTAGAAAATAGACAAATGGTTATTACCTAACTTTCTTTTCTAAAGATTTATATTGATTTTTACAATAATATCACAGTGTTTTATTCTTCTTTAAAAGTAATTTCTTCACTATTTGGATACATTTATTTTTCCAGGTTATTTTCAGAATCTGTTTTTCAAGCTAAAAATATAACCCCATTCCATTAATTGGGTTTGCATAATATCTATACTTTCATTTGCAATAGAATTGTCATCTGTAATATAAGAAATTTGTCAATAACACAAAGCATGCATTTAGGGTCATATTTCTATCTCTATTTTGTAAAATCATATTATGATTTTTCCAGGTCCTCTTATCAAGACAGATGGTCCACTACAAATCTGTTAGAATTCTCTTGCTTCACTTGGATAGTTTAAGATTACTGGGAGATGGAAGCCTTCTTCAGCTGCAAATGAGAGCTCTAGACATTCAACTTAGAGACAGGGAGAAGCCTCCTCTCTGTCCCTGACCCCTACTTATCCTTTTATAGAAGAGAATGCACTATCAGCAATCATCTGCAACTCTGCCTGGCTTCTCTATGCTGTAATGTGGTTGTTTTTCTCAGCCACTTGTCCAAATCAACTGGTCCTACAAAGGAATTTAGGCTCAGATTGAATCCATATCCTGTTTCCTAATGTTGAAGTCAGGGATATTCCTCACCTAAATCACATCCAGGCCTTATGGGCTCACTCACAGCCACCCTCTCCTGAGGTGCTCTTTGGAAGTGCTGTGTCTGAAAGGAATCAGATATGTTTCAATGGGGGCATCTGTAACCCCTGCCCTTCTGCCTGTACCAATAATTCCCCAGGATTTCGTGATTTCTTAAGCCCTATGGAAATAAAAGGTTTATGAAACCCTCTCCTCCTGTAATGGAGTTAGGTCCAACAGTCTAAGGATAGCTACTATAAATCCAGGCATCTCACTCCTTTCTAGGGATGACAGCCCTAAATACCTACCTGATTCCTTCAAAGATATGTTATCTTTACTGTCTTAAAGATGAAGAAAGGGGTGAAACACACATGGACCTCTCTGGTAGGGTATTATATCAGAATAACAAAAAAATCATTCCTTGGTGCATCATTATTTATTTATTTTATATTTAAAGTTTATTTTTCATGTTTTTAAAGTTTTTGTGTTTTGTGTTAGTGAAAGTGTCTTACGATTCATACATTCTAACTGGTATTACTGTTAAATAGGAAAGATGATTTTTGGCCTAGTTATTTTCTGATTAATCAAACACAATAAAGCTTTACTATCTGTTATACTATTTCAGTTGATTTTTTAAGTTTTTCTATAGAGAGATTCACAAAATTTGCAAATAACGATTGTATCTCCTTGTTACTAATATCTAAACTCTTTGTTCTTTTTCTTGCCTTGTTGCATTGCCTGAAATTTCCAGAAACAACAATACATAATAGTAAGGAAAGTCTATTTGTGTATTCCTGACTTTTATCAACATACTTTCTGTGTCTTATAGTTAACTATGCATTGATTGCAGGTTTGAAATTAATATTATTTATCAGATTAATGAAATATAATCATCTTCCTTATTTACTAAGAGGTTTTTCCTTATACGAGGAATATATCATGGTTCTAGTTACACAGATTTTCAGCAAATAAATGTGATATTTTTTCTCCTTTGAAATTTTGATATGATAAATTATCTAATAGATATCTCAATATGAGCTTATGTATAAATTCTTAAAATAAACCTTATATAAACATTAAAGCTTTTAATATAGCTCTGAATTCAATTTGATCATTTTAAAGGAATTTTATCTAAAATCTGTAGCTTTTCTCCTTCTAATGCTCTGTCAAATTTTGGCATTAGTGTTATGCTGGACCAAAAAAAAAAGGTGTATTCTAAAGTAGTCTATCTTTTTCTATGCTCTGGGATTTTATAATATTATAAGATTTATTTATTTGTGTTAAGAATGGTTTTAATAACTCACACATTAAACTGTCTAAGCCTAGCACTCTTTTAAAGGAAGTTCTTTGTCAACCTTTTTCATTTTATTTATGACTTTTGATTTATTCAGGCTTTCTATAACTTCTTGGGCTGATTTTGGCAATCAATATTTTCCTTTAAAGTAATTTGATGGAGGCTTTCAAAATTTTTAGCAATGAAATTTACATCAGATTTTTAAAGACAAACCTTTCATTAATTTTATCCTTGATTACAGCTTTATTGACTTTTTAATAAACAAATATTCAATTAAACGATTCTGCTATTTGTATATGTTCTAGTAAGTTAACTTTTGCTTTTATCTTTATTAATTCCACCACATTCTTTTTGTAAGTCTTTTTTTTCCTTACTTGAAATTTTTTATATGGAAGATTTGAAATATAATAAGAAATGAATTAAAAGAGTAGAAGTCTGTAGTTAAATACAAATAAATCCATGCAAAAAAGAAAAAAATGATAACACTAATTTTAGGGGAGGAGGTTAAAATATGATAGAACTAAATTGAAAAATTATGTTTAAGTGGAAAGTAAACTGAGTAGAATGAAAGTATTCTAAGAAAGTAAAGGTACATGATTCTGTTAGGTTAAAGAGAAAAAATAAAATTAGAAACAATCATTTCAAATGAGGGCAAGAAAGGGGCAAAAAAGAGTCAAAAGATTCCAAAGCCAGGACAAATAGAAAGTCCAATATAAGCTTTAGAAATAAATATAACAGTAACTACATTAAATGCACATGGAAGAAATTTTAAAGGCAAAGATTATTTTCCTGGAATAAATAATAAATTCCAACACTTTGCTGTTCAGCAGAGACAAATCTAAAACATAATACACAGAAAGATTGACTATAAAAGCATTGAAATACATACCAGGCAAATACCAAACAAAAAGGTTAGTATATGTATGTTAATAAAAGGCCAGAATTCCATCCAATATTCAAATTTAAAAAATCAATTCACCTGAAAAATATAACTATTCTAAGCTTCTGTGCATCTAAGAACAAATCATTTATCTGTGTATCTATCTATCTGTCTATAGCAAAACTGAAAAATTTTACAAAATTATAAGGTTAAATGAACAAATATACTATATGGAACATAGAACACTGCTCCCAAACTGCAGAATACATATTTTCCTAAAGTAGGGGTCAGCAAGCTTGATCTGTAAAGAGCCAGATGGTAAATATTTTAGCCTTTGCAGGACATAGAATTTCTGTCACAACTTCTCAACTCTGCCACTGTAGTATAAAAGCAAACACAGACAATACATAAATAAATGGGTGTGGTTGTGTTCCAATAAAACTTTATTTACAAAAACAGGTACCTGGCTGGATTTAGCCTGTTGTCCATAGTTTGCTGATCCTTGTTCTTAAGTACGCATTGAACATTAATGAAAATTACCACCTAACCCTAAAACAAGACTCAACCAATTTCAAGGTATTGCTATCATATAAGCCACATTCTTTGAAAACAATACAGTTAACTTAGTTAATAGCAATAAAAAGTTAACTAGAAAATCACTTTTGCTTGGAAATTTAGAAAAACCCTTATGGGTCAGAAAGAAATAATTGGAAATTAGAAAATATTTTGAACTGAATAATAATGAAACTATTACAGAAAACTCATAGAAAGCAGCTAAGAAGCTCCTAGACAAAAATTGTTAGCATTTAATGCATATATTAGAAAAATATGAAAGGCTTAAACTAATGAGTTAAATGACCAAGTTTAAAACTGAGATTAAAAAGATTGGATTTTCAAAAAAAAAAAAAAGATTGGATTTTCAAATAAGACTCACATGAATAAGAGATCAAGCTTTATTAAGGATGCAAACAGTCAAAGAGCACAGTCAAATCACAGAGAGAGGTCTAGGACCTCTAGTTGGGCATTCTCAGGTCTTTTTTTTTTTCCAATTGCATCAGAAATTCTCTGGCTCAGAGCACCCACACTGAAGGTGCTATCTAGGCCATAAACCATCTCTGCTTTCTACTCAGATGCTTATAGTTTACATGATATTTTCTAGGCAATCATGTCCTATAAATCCACAGATTCCAAGTTTCTTTACTTGAAGCAATTCTTAATAACTAGGCACACCCTGATAAAAGCCTTTCATAGATAAGGCCTATTTTTCTGCAAAACCATTTCATTTGTTTACTATGAAGTCTATCATCAGTATGTTTACAAGGAGATTAGACTGGGACATCTGCCTTCATTCTTTTCCAGGGATGTCTCCTCCCCTGACCGGCAGAGTAAATGCAGTGCAGACCTTCTGCTTTAATCATTTATTTCCCAAGAAACTAGAGTCAGAACAATGAAGTAAAGCTCAAAACAAAACCCCAAAACAGAAAATTGTAGAAGAATTAAGGAGGTAGAAACAAAGATAAAATGGACAGAATACACAATGCCAAACACACAAACAAGCAAACGCTGATTAATTGGAATTATTAGTAAAATTTATAAACTTCTGGAAAGATTAACAAAACAAAAACAAAGAAAAAAGTATCAAAAGACTTAACTGCAGATGTGAATAGAGATTACAGGGATAATAAGAGCATTTTAGCCACAATTTCTATGACAACAAATAAGAAATCTTAAATGGACACAATCCTAGAGGAGAATCTGCAGTCAAGCAAGTAACAAGAGAGAAATGTGAGAAAAATTATTGTTGGGAGCTATGAATGCTGTTAACTGTAGACTAATTTTTAAAAAAGGTGGGAATAAGGCTAACAGAATGGAGTGATTTTGTTGTGTGCGGAATGTAGAAATGAAACTAGTAACACAAATCAGGAGCCAAAGAAAAGAGAAGGTGGAAAACAGAACCAGCTGTGATACCTGGGAGTCAAAGGATATCACTTACAGCTGAGAAGTCAAGTAGTTGGAATAGTAACACATTCACAAATACAAACACTAAGATCAAGTTCTTGACTGTGCAGTTCAACTACCAGTGGCAGGTAGAACATAAGTTAATTTTACTGTAGCTCATAATAGGGAACTGATAGGTAGTGACTAAAGAAAGAAGGAACTAAGAGCATTTTATAAAAGTAAAACTGTCAAGTAGCCAGTAGAAAAGAAATAAACTTCTTAAATATTAGAGAACTGGAATAAAAAGCAAATAGAACATCTAGTGAAATACACATATATATAAAAACAGAAGAGACTTGCAGTTTCCAATCACTAATAAAGAGCTTGAAAGTTGTCATTCTGTCCTTACAACAAGATAAAAGCTGAACAAACGAGATTAACAACCCTTCTTAGATCTATCAGATAATTGCCGTCACAGTGTAAACTGCCACCCTGAAAACTAAAGAGAAAGGTGAATACAGAGAATCACAGCTTACCAGGAGCAGAGGTCCAGGAGCAGAATCCCACAGCTCACAGGAGCAGCAGGTAGGAACACTTAAATAATAATTGACTAATTGCTGGAGACTGAGCATGGGCTAGTTTGAGACATTAAAAACACCTGGGGGCTCAACTTTACAAAGTTAAACCATCTTGCCATATGATCCTGCCATCATGCTCCAAGGTATTTTCCCAATGAGTTGAATTTATGTCCACACAAAAACCTACACACAAATCTTTTTAGCAGTTTCATTTACATTTGCTAAAAATTGGAAACAACCAAGATGTCCTTCAGAAGGTGAATGGATAAACAAAGTGTTGTTCCTTTCCATAGAATGGACTATTATTAGCAATAAAAAACTATCAAGCCAAGCCACAAAAAGACATGGAGGAAACCCAAATGCATATTGCTAAGTAAAAAAGCCAGTCTTATAAGGCTACATCTTATATGATTCTAACTGTATGACATTCTGGAAGAGACAAAACTATAGAGACAATAAAAAGATCAGTGGTTGCCAGGAGTTTGAGAAGGAGGGAGGGATAAACAGAGTACAGTGGATTATTAGGACAGTGAAACTATTTTGTATGATACCTTAATGGTGGATACATGACATTAAGCATTTGTCAAAACCCATAGAATGCACAACACAAAGGGTGACCCTAACGCAAACTATGGACTTTAGTTAATTATAATGCACCAATATTATTTCATCAACTGTAACACATATATCACACTGCTGCAAGCTGTTAATAATAGGGGAAATCGTGAGCAAAAGGGGGATAAATGGGAACTCTGTACTGTATGATCAATTTTTCTATAACCCAAAACTTCTCTAAAAAATAAAGTCTATTAATTAAAACAGAATAAGTAATGTAACACTATGAAAGGATTCAATCACACCTGTCATATAAGTGAAGGTAAGGATCTAAATCACGTGGAAAAGAAAAGACTGCATCACAAAGAAAAACCTACCTCTGTACTATACACAACAGACAAATCTAAAAGTAATCTGATTCAAAGTTAAAAATAAAAAGAGTAAAGGCAAGTAAAAAGAAAACAGATTGTGTTCTTAATATGAGACACGGTAGAATAAATGGTTATAAACTAGGTTTAAATAAGACAAAAAAGGACATAAAATAATGTTAAGGATATGACTCACAATGAAAAGATAGCAGTTATGAATATGTATGCACCTATAACATAGAATCACCTTTCATGCAGCTGAAATTATAAGAGATGTTGGCGGGACCAGTCAGTCATGCACGTGAAGCCAGCAAAGTGTACAGCATAGCTCTTTAGTTCAGTTTCAGTCTTCTTCAGGACTACCTAAGTGGTATTTTCCAGGTGACAGATCTGAAGCTTACAGAGTTTTTGAGACCATCTTTAGATAAAGAAGGTAATTTACAAATTCAAAATTAGGTACAAAAGTGCTTATTTTGAATGAGAAAAGAAATGCCAGTAAAATATTGGAGCCTGGGAGACACAAATTTCCTTTTTTTTCTGAGGTCTCTAGTAAAACTATACTGATATGCTTCTTGATTGCACCCTGGCTTCCCCTCCCACAAAACACTCTGTAACTCCCAACAACACCCACTATTCACAGGTGAAAACCCTTGAATCTTAGTCTTCATTAGCATCACAGTAAATCTGTCTCTGTACCATAACTATTATTCTCCAATACTCACGAGTCCATAGGACCTGGGGGTTCCAGAGTATCTCTGAGAGCCCCAAAGCTTCTCCATAACCATGAATGCCTTCATTCTTGACTCTCAGGACATAAATTGTGGCCTTCCCTCTGGGGTCACTAACGAAAACTTTTCTTTTTGGAAACTCCTTTCCTTACAGGCTAATTGCTTTAAAACCTTGTTTCCCACCTCACTGTCTTGTCTCCTAGCCTTGGCCTTCAGTTCCAGTTTGCAATCACTGAGTTTCTGAAGGGAATCAGAAGGGAGAGGTGGAAGTTGGTCTTTGGGGCCAATAAGTTTAAGGAGCTGATGGTGAAAACGGGTCCTAAGAATGAAGTGGGTATAAGATATTGGTCTCAGGTCTTTCCTTTCATTAAGTTTGACCTCCTCTTAACCTATATCCTAAATAAGACTATATTATACTTTCTGTCTACCTGGAGTTGTAAAAAAAAAAAAAAAGCAAAATTTTACCCCCCTACTTCCATTATATGACAGTTTCCAGTAACAGGAAAAATAAGCAATTCTGACATTATTATGTCTTTATTCATCTCATAGCTTGAGGAGGTAGAGTATATCCTAAATACATTTTTTCAAGAAGGTTACATCAATGGTATATTTTCTGAAAAACTCTGAGTGTCTTTCTTTGTCTTCATATATGAGGAAGGACATGGCTGGGATGTCATTCACTTCCAGTTCATAGACACATTATTTGCTTTTGTCATTTAGTGTCTTGGAGAAGAATCCTGCATATGTCCGCCTCTGTTCTTTAATATTGTAGCAATCTATGAACCTTTCCTACCCATATACTTAGGAAGGCTTTCTGCCATAGGCATACCTAGAATTCTACAGTGGTCTTTTTTTTCTTGCTTGTCTATTTACCTCTCTCTCTCTCTCTCTCTTTTGCATTCGAAAAAAAGCTTACATAGCTTTTCCTCCTCTTTATTCATTTTATTTTGTCAGTTTCAATTCCACTCTTTCTTTTCGTCCTCCAGTTTTCCCTGAAATTCTGGTAATTCATTTTTCATTTTCTTACAATCTTATCTTGCCTTTTACCCCTCTCTTCTAATTAGATTCTTCTCATCACAGTCTGTGCAACCTATTTGCACAAAGGTCTTCTTTTTCACAAAGGCTGTATATTGGCATTCTGTTTTCTGAAATGTTTTTCCTGCAGTAAATCATGTTTGCTTTTCCTTTGAGTCTTTAAGGACTTGTTCATTTAATATGAATTCAGAGTGTAGTTTCATAGATCCCATGCTGGTTTTATACCTTATGCCTTTTTGTAGGAGAAGAAATCAATTCAGCCATTAAGATAGTATATGTAGACTCCCTTGGCATTTTTAGTTACTACCATTCTCTTTACTGCCCAGATCTCTACCTCAGAATTGCAGCTGGAGATGGATCTATGTACAGAGAGCAATTATCAGAGTTCAGCACATAATAAACTGACCCAGATTTCTTAGGTGATATAAGGTATTCTTGCGTTCCCACTTCAAGATGCTTCCTGAGATTCTGAACTGGAATCAAAAATGAAGACAAAACAGAAACCTCACGCTATAGCTCTTGTTGCAGGCTTGTCAACAGCATTTATTTGGAAAACCATAACTAGCAAGATGCAGTGTTTATTGGTGATCCCTCTTCTCCCTTCTCCATTTCCTTTTGCATTGTTTACCGGGAGTCACAAATTCTAATTGATTACATATAGAAAGACTGCTGCAGATGAGGGATTGTGATCACCTGCTTCCAAGGTAGCCCCAAGGCTTCCCTGCTTTGTGCTAGGCCCCTCCTGTGTGGTCCCTTTCCACACTGTATCAGGGTGGGTCTCTGAGACCAACAGCATACAGCAAACACCATGGGATTTAACTTCTGTGATTCGAAAAGCTTGCATCTTGAGTATTTTCTCAGTCTCTTTCTTCTTTCTCTTTTCTGGTTACTCATTCTGGGCGAGGCCAGTTTCCACATCTTGTAGACACTCAGGTAGCCCATGGAAAGAACCATTTGGTGAGGAATAGAAGTCAGCAGCCACGTGAGGGAGCTAGGAAGCGGATTCTCTGGCACCAGTCAGGTTTGAAATGACTGCCGCCCTGGCTGGCAACTTGACTGCAATCCTGTGAGAGATGCTGAGCCAGAACCCCCCCGGTGAGCTGCTCTCAGATTCCTGACACTCAGAAACTCTGTGACATGAGAAATGATAGTTGTTTTAAATTGCTCGATTTGGGGATAATTTGTTATGGAGCAATAGATAACTAATATAAGAATGGAGAAAAACATTTTGGGTAACCTCAAAAAATAGCAGTCATAAAGTATATGGATGGTTGACAAGGTTTGTAGTGGTCTACCCCTAAAAATGTTTTTTCTAAACTAGGAAACAAAGAATAAGGGAAGAATAAAGTCTCTTTCATTCAAAAAAGGGAGTTTTCTCCTTTCTAGCATGGCTGCAGAAGTGGGCAGGAGTTTTTCAATCTAGCTCTTTTAGTATCACAATTAATACAAATTTCTCTGATAACTAATTTTCTAAAAATTTTGGTTTACAGCATCATTATGAGTTTTTTTATTTTTCTATATCTTCATAGGTATTTTTGTGACTATTTGGGAAAATCTGTAAAAGGATTTAGTAAGCCAACTCAATTTTGAACTAGAATTTCTATAATAGAATTAATTATATATGATTTCAATTATTTTAAATTTATTTATATTCATTTTATGGGTCAGGATATGGTATCTTGGTGAATGTTCCCCAACTATGATGGTCAATTTTTCTATTTCTTTTGTCAGCTCCATCAGTTTTTGCTCTATTCATTTCAAGAATTTTGTTTGGTGTGTACACTTGGCATCATTATGTGTTTCTTGTAGATTGATCCTTTTATCATTATATAATGTCATTCTTTTCAGCAATTTCTCTTTCTCTCAAGTCCATTTTACTGGACATTAATAAAACTAATCCCTCTTTTTTTAAATTCATGTTTAAGTGGTATAACTTTTCCATCCTTTTACTTTCAATCTACATATGTCATTGAATTTAAAGTGTGAGTTTCTTGTAAACAGTTTATAGTTGGGACATGTTTTCTTTAACCACTCCATCTTTTGCTCAGTGTATTTAGACTATTTACATTTAAGATAATTATTGATATGCTACAACCAATTTGTCATTTAATTTGTTTTCTGTTTGTTTCTTCTTGTTTTTGTTCCTTTATTTCTTTTTTCTGCCTTTCTGTAGGATATTTCAACACATTTTTAGGATTTCATCTCGATTTATTTAAGGTCTGCTGAGCAGGGAGGAGCAGGCAGAAATGAGTCTACGCCATCTTATTTGGAGTGTTAGCCTCATTCGTCTACTCTTGATTTCTTGACACACTACTCTTGACATAGTACCTGGTATAATCCACACCTAGTCTAGTTGAAATTATACTTCCTATTTATTCAGAAAATGTGCAGTGTTGGGCTATTCTTTTTGTAGGGCTGGCCACAAGGCATATTATATGACAAAGGGCAGTTGTAGGCTATCCATTGACTTTATTGGTCAAAAAGAAAGGGCATTGCTCAGTGGGGGAAATTTCCTAGATCAATCAGATTAGCTCCATCCAAAAATCTTTTTTTTTTTTTTTAAACATCTTTATTGAAGTATAATTGCCTTACAATGGTGTGTTAGCTTCTGCTTTATAACACAGTGAATCAGTTATACACATACAATATGTTCCCATATCTCTTCCCTCTTGCATCTCCCTCCTCCCACCCTCCCCATCCCACCCCTCTAGGTGGTCACAAAGCACCGAGCTGATCTCCCTGTGCTATGTGGCTGCTTCCCACTAGCTATCTATTTTACATTTGGTAGTGTATATATGTCCATGACACTCTCTTACCCTGTCACATCTCACCCCACCCCCTCCCCATATCCTCAAGTCCATTCTCTAGTAGGTCTGTGTCTTTATTCCCCTCTTGCCACTAGGTTCTTCATGGCCTTTTTTTTTTTTTTTTTCTTAGATTCCGTATATATGTGTTAGCATACTGTATTTGTTTTTCTCTTTCTGACTTACTTCACTCTGTATGACAGACTCTAACTCCATCCACCTCATTATATATATATGTGCCACATCTTCTTTATCCATTCATCTGTCGATGGACATTTAGGTTGCTTCCATGTCCTGGCTATTGTAAATAGAGCTGCAATGAACATTTTGGTACATGACTCTTTTTGAACTATGGTTTTCTCAGGGTATATGCCCAGTAGAGGGATTGCTGGGTCGTATGGTAGTTCTATTTGTAGTTTTTTAAGGAACCTCCATACTGTTCTCCATAGTGGCTGTATCAATTTACATTCCCATCAACAGTGCAAGAGTGTTCCCTTTCCTCCACACCCTCTCCAGCATTTATTGTTTCTAGATTTTTTGATGATGGCCATTCTGATCGGTGTGAGATGATATCTCATTGTAGTTTTGATTTGCATTTCTTTAATGATTAATGATGTTGAGCATTCTTTCATGTGTCTGTTGGCAATCCGTATATCTTCTTTGGAGAAATGTCTATTTAGGTCTTCTGCCCATTTTTGGATTGGGTTGTTCGTTTTTTTGTTATTGAGCTGCATGAGCTGCTTGTAAATCTTGGAGATTAATCCTTTGTCAGTTGCTTCATTTGCAAATATTTTCTTCCATTCTGAGGGTTGTCTTTTGGTCTTGTTTATGGTTTCCTTTGCTGTGCAAAAGCTTTTAAGTTTCATTAGGTCCCATTTGTTTATTTGTGTTCTTATTTCCATTTCTCTGGGAGCTGGGTCAAAAAGAATCTTGCTGTGATGTATGTCATAGAGTGTTCTGCCTATGTTTTCCTCTAAGAGTTTGATAGTGTCTGGCCTTACACTTAGGTCTTTAATCCATTTTGAGTTTATTTTCATCCAAAAATCTTGACAGATTAATCGGTATAAAACTATACAATTAGCAGTAAGAAACATCAGTGATGAAGATCATGAAGGCAAAGAGAGAGACAGAGAGAGAGAGAGAGAGAGAGAGAGAAATTGGCAAAACCCATCTACAGAGTTGCCTAGAAACCTAAACATCTATGTGCCTTCATAAAATAAGCACCCACCCTTTGTCTCTAGAATGTGGCTTGAATATGTGTTTGTCCCTGTCAATAATACTATAAAACCACCAAAATAAAGCACTATACCTAGAAACTCTAATGAGATATGATTTGGAAATATTAACCTATTCTTTTATCTTGATCTTTCCCCCCATTCAAGAACTAGATTGTGGGACATCCTCAGGAATGGGAGGTTACAACAGAAAATCAGGGGAAAAGTTTTGTAATTTCAAAAGCCTAAGTGCTGAGATAACTCAGAACATAAAAAAAAGTAGAATGTGGTAAGGCTGAGCTAGAATTCCTACTCCTAGAAGAAATACAAGACTTCAGATAGCCTCATATGTCCTGGGTGCAGCATGATGATTCTGGTGTGTCCAAGAATGGAACCAAAATGTCAAGTACAGAGCAAAATCTGGCAACACACACATTCTATTGGCTGGAACTAATCATATGATCCAAACTCGATACAAGGAGGCTAGCAAATTCTAGTCTCTGGCTGGGCAGCAGCTTCCCAACAATCCTACACTATGGAAAGGGAGCATAAATTTGTAGTGGTACTGAAAGTGGGTTCTGCCACAGATAGGTTGTAGAGTGTTCATGGCAATTTTGCCAGATAATTACAATTTGTTTTCTAAGAGGTGGTAATAATTTGTATTCTCACTAGCAGTGTAGGAGTTCCAGTTGCTTCGTATCTTTGTCTATGCTTGATACCATGCAAGTTACTTCACTGAACAATTATACAGATCATCAGTTTGTAAAGTTTTTTATTTAAAATGTGAATTCCTAGAAGGCCTTTCTTAAATAAATCATTAACTGTTTTATGATGAAGCAAATGAATAACAAATCATATAATTTATTAAGGTCAGGCCAGTAGGGCCCAGACTTTATTCTCCATAGTCCAGCCATCTTTTCTGAGGGTTTTATTAATTACAAATGTATTCAGTGAAAGATTTTTTTGTTGTTTCTTTTTTTGCCCCTATGGATTTAAGTATTTAGCAGAGTGCCTTGTAAATTATTGGCAATTAATAACTATTCTTTGAATGAATGAATAATGAATTTCTAGGAAGCAATCACATTTCAAAGCTTCATAATATGCTTGTATTATAGTCCCCTCTATTTCAGGTTGGACTCTTTGGTCTGTAAAAAGGAGTTGAACATCACCAATTGGGTGGGTGGGTGGGGAAATGACCTGATGGTATAAATGGCCAATTTTTCCCTCCTTGGGAATAAAAAGCAGAAGTCAGTTTGTGTCAGACTGTGATGCTTCTTGCTTAATCACCATAGTTATCTATTTTGAGCAAGAAATAACTAGTGTGGCTTCCTCCCCCTGCCATGTTTCCATTCTCACCTAGAGATTAATCACTACTGGGACCACAGAGGCTTGTACAAATAGCACTTGTTCACTGTGAAACTTATAAATCAAATACTGCAAACATTCTTTCTTCCTCAGAGAAGTCAGGGGCAGGAAATGCTAAGTTCATAGAAAAGTGACATGCCCTTCAACCACATAGAGTGAGAGAGTAGATCAGTTTAAAATCTATGGGGCTTTTATTACTTTTACAAGGTGTAAAGGTGAAAGGAACTAAAGAAATACAAGTTAGCTTGCAGTAGTGGTTACTTTTTGCCTTTTCTTATTAACGCTTTTCCTAGGCTATGAATAGATGATTACAAATAGATACTTTGGTTTTCTATAGGACTTGCAAAACTACATTTATTAGGGGGAAAAAAACCCAATTTGGTTCCTTCAGAATAATCTCACATTTCTTCTTATGTTAAAAAAAAGGGGGCTTCCCTGGTGGCGCAGTGGTTGAGAATCTGCCTGCTAATGCAGGGTACACGGGTTCGAGCCCTGGTCTGGGAAGATCCCACATGCCGCGGAGCAACTGGGCCCGTGAGCCACAACTGCTGAGCCTGCGCGTCTGGAGGCTGTGCCCCGCAATGGGAAGGGGCCGCGATAGTGAGAGGCCCGCGCACCGCGATGAAGAGTGGTCCCTGCACCACGATGAAGAGTGGCCCCCGCTTGCCGCAACTAGAGAAAGCCCTCACACGAAACGAAGACCCAACACAGCTATAAATAAATAAATAAATAAATAATGTAGCTATTTAAAAAAAAAAAAAAAAAAAAAAAAAGGGGGGGGGAAGTAACTTTTCTTTCTCATAATGCCAAGCATAATTAAAGAGAGACATTCGGATTGCTCAATGCTGAGCCTCATACTCCCTAGTGCATAAATCACCTTTTGCAGAGAAGTGAGTTGTGCACTATTTAATGGTGTGGCAGCATAATCGCCTCAGATCAGTTTGCTCAGCTTGCAAGGCCAAGGGTTCATACGTCAAGGAGCAGTCAGTTGTACTCCGTTGCAAAACAGACTTTTGGCCTGAGATGGGTAGGGCTGAAGGGGAGAGGCGGTTGTATTCACTCTCCCAGGAGGAGAGCAGAGAGAGTTCATGACAAAGGACATTTTAAGGCAGAATGAGGAGTTCTGTTTTAAGAAGTCCTGGGGACAAGTCTCTCCAGTGTTCTAGCATGGTAGATTTGGACACATTGAGTCTGGAGTCAGTGCATTTTCCCCCATTAAATATGATACTTCATTTGATTTTAAGGAATTTTAATTGTTATAATTCTCTATTTCTTGGAAACATTAGCCTGAGACCATAGTTCAGTTAGGATTCTCTTTCCTTATCCTGCTTTTCAATTTGAAAAAGAAATTTTATTGACCTTTATTGGTAACACAAATGCTAAATTGCCAAATGTCCTACTTCTCCCGGTGGTTTGAACTTTGAGTCTGTCAAGCTATTGATTTGTTTTTGTCAGCATGAATTTTAAATAGCACGTAACGTTGTTCACCCAAACTTTTTACCAGATAAGCACACATTTCCCCGTTATTTCCTCTTCCCATGAACTTGTGTTTTAAAAAAAATCTTTGTAATCCAGCAAACCACATTTGTTAGGCAGTATCTTGTTTTGCCTTATAACACAAGATATATATCTATATCTATATCTATACAAATATATATATATATATAATTTTTTACATCATGGAAAATAACTTGTAAGCAGACACTTACTTCTTTTGGATAAGTGATATAATGCAGGGATCTCAATGAGGATATGGTAAGTAAAAGAGCTAGAATACAGTGGTCTCCTTGAAAGCAACATCTATTTCATTAGAAACATTTTGAAGACTGAGTTTAAATAAAGAGACATCACTAACAGGGTCAATACTTTCTGCTGATTTCTAGGAAAGAAAATTGGCTGCATGACACAGTCACAAATAATATTTTATGGTGACATTTTATTGAATGTATTTAATTTTTAAGTCAATAAGTAAGGTAAAAGTAAATCTCACAGAATATTAAATATTTAAATGCATCTAAATATCCTCAACATCATTGTTTCCCCCAATTTTTCATTTCCTGACATGTCAGTTGTTTCAGCTTTCATGGATCTGCCTTGGTACAAAAAAATTCTCCCTGTTTAGAGGTGACAGGAATGCACTCTCTAAATAGGTAATCCTCACGTACTTTCATTTATAAAGATTACACTTATACTCTATTATAGTTTGGTGAAATTATAAAGTTTACATCTGTACTACTTCGTAAAATTTCCACAGTGTCCCTGTGGGTTTCCAGATACCACTTCTCGTGGCCTTGTGGCCCCTTATCTGTAGATTTCTTTCCTTATTCCTCTTCCAGCCTCCATCAAAACTTATCCTTTCCATCATTGCCACTACACAGTGCTAGCTCTAAGATGGTATAGGGCTAACTCATATAATAAATGCACTTAGGTTTTACATCCCTCAGTAGAATGTGAACCCTCTGATGGTGGAAGTTCCATCTTTATCTTCAGTTTTCCTCAAGAACAGGAAATGTAGTTAGTATTTCTACCTACTTCACTCTCCTAAAACTGCTCTTGGAAAAGATCCGCTGATCTTCTAATTGTCATATGTAATATTTAAGCTTTTACTTTACTTGCCATTTCCTCAGCATTGACAGATTGCCTAGTTCTTTTTTCAACTGTCTCTCCCCTTGTGTTTGAAAATATGGCTCTATCCAGGTTTCCTTCCATCTGTCTTGACTTCTCTTTCTCCATTTGCTTAATTGGGTCCTCTGCCCTGAACTAGTGGTGTTTCCCAGGCTTCTATCCTCACCACTTTTTTCTTATTTTTTTTTCTCACTCCCTGAATAAACTGATTTATTTCATTCTTTCTGTGTATTTTAGCAGACTAGGACTTCTTGTTTTTTGTCTGTCAAACTCTTATAGTCTTTCATGATCCAGTTGGCTGTCAGTTCTTAATGATGCCTGACAGCCCAACTCAGGCATTGCCTCATCTGTGAACTCTTCTCTGATCTTTCGATACAGAGCAAATCAACCCCTATTCTACGAGATGGCTGATTAATATATATATTTCTGTTATTGCTCCTATTATACTATTAATATATTACCTTTTTCCTGTGACTCTGTGAGCTAGTAGACGGCAAAGTTTGTGTTTTATTTATCTTTGTATATCCAGTGCCTAACACAATGCATAATATATGGTATATTCTCAATAATTGTATGTGGAATGATTGAGGGGGTACATGAACAGACAAGCAAATGAAAAAGTAAATGCTACTTAACTATTGATTCAAACTGTTTTAGTCACCACAGCCAGTTTACACAGCTACAGAAGCAGTAAGGAATTGGAACATTCCAGTCCCAGATGTATGTAAGTGGTAAGTTTGACCTTAAAATCATTCCTCATATCTGCTTCCACAGTATATAAACTCATGTAAACTAAGCAAAGAAAGTCTTCCCTTTGTTCCTATCAATCTTATAATTCGCATTTTCTAATAGTCTTTAGAAAGGTTCTACTGACAAACCCACCATGTCCCCATTCTATGTACTATCTTTACTTATGCTTTGTTTGTATGACATTTAAGTACTTTTAACTGTTTGAATTCATTTGGCTGCAAATTTAGTCTGACTAGGAAGTAAGAAAGAAATACCAAAGGAGAGACTATTTTCTTTTCAGAAATAAAATATGATATAGTTTTTTTTCGCTTGTTAATACAATCAAGCTTTCAACACTCAGGAAAAAAAAAAACATGCATTTACTGTCAATGGTTAGAGACTTCATGATAAATAATTATTGTGTTTAATAATACATTTGAGATAATTTCTTAATGAGTCCATTGGAAATCTCTGGTGAAATTGAGAATTATTATAATAAGATTTAATGAAATTAACTGGTCTTTTAATATTGTGCCAGCCATTTTTAAGAAATAACCTGACACTTTCATTTAAACCACCCTAAATATAGCAACACTGACAAAAAAATTTAATCCTTGGCATACACCATCTCGTATATTCATAGATCAACCATTGCCAGTTATCTAGCTTTAGGGAAATAACTAATTTGAAGTAATGGGGTTTTCTCTCTTAACACCTTGGATTTTGAACAACTTTTGGGAAAAAAATCTTTTATGTAACCTCAGACTCTACGGTTACATAAAATCTTTTTGTTGATTATGTTCACTTGGCTAAGCAAGAGAAAATAAACTGGTTTTCTTATTATATCATTACCTCCAGAGTAAATTATGTGAATGCCAATAAACTCTCTAAGTTCACTGAAAGCAATAAGAATTAGATTGCAACATGCAAACAAATAATTTGCCATGATTGCTCCTTATTTTCAAGCACATCCTTGTATGTAATTGGTTGCTTTTCCTTAAAAGAGGTCCAGTTTTGTGCTTCATAACTTCGTGTCTAAGATGAAAATATAATTTTCTGAAGTTGATTTGCACAGCACGTCAAGGAGATAGTAGCAACATTATTTATTTTATTGGATAAGAAAAACGCAACGGGCAGCAGGAAATTTTTCCCCTGTTTCCTTCCCTGAATCTGCTTTAAAGCCCAGCTTATAAAGGAAAGAACTAAAAGTCCAACTACTATTTCTCACAGTATTGGGAAAGAAAAGGATGGCAGCCACATAAAAGAAAGAACAAAATTATAATAACTGTGTGGTTACTTTATGGTAAAGTGCAAGAAAATCTCTGGAAACATCTCAAAGGAGTAAATGAATTTTCTTTGAATGTACTTAGAGTACAGACAACTCATCACAGAGATCTTCCTTTGGGATTTCTATAATGGCCATAATGACAAATCTGGTAAGTTCACATATGACTCTAAGATACAGCCATGGAGTTGTGTTTTTATATCATATTCCGTAAAGGCTCTGTGCATAAGCCAGTAGCTGGAATTGGCTTTGTCATGTTGATTAAAATCCTAAACCCAGTTCGTTATAGATGGCTATGAAGAGTCAATTCAGACACCGAAGAAATATCTGAAGATCTAGAAATCTTCCTGATATGCACTTTTTGTCTATCAAATTCCAGGTCAGTTGGAATTCTATGAACCTGGATATAAGAAGTGGATCATCGTTCAGCATTCATAGTCTTCCTAACCCAAGAATGCAAAATATTTTAAAGGCCAAATCAAATGCAAAATTTGGGATAAACTCAAGGCTAAGGATAATGCAAAGAGATGGAAAAAAACTAAAAGTATTGTGTTCATTTATTCTCAAGGAGCAATTGAAGAAGAGGATTACAAAATGCAATAAGGATGTCATTATGTTATCCTAAGGAGTTCTGATAATGATAGGAATCAACTTAAATGAGCATCCACAAACCCTAAAAAATATTATCCCCAAACCCCCCAAATCAAACCATACAAAACTTCATTGTACATAAACCAAAACAGTCTAACTAAATAACTTATAAATCATAGTTACAGTGGAAATGACATGGTGTTATCAGAGAAGGGACATAAATTTTTACATAATGTCAGAAGGGAGTCCACTATAAAAACCTCTGAAGAGATCACTGTCCTCTGCAGGAGGCTGGCAGAGCTGCTTCTCATCCAACCTTCTACAAGGCAACATAATGTTCTTTTTCATTTTTTGATGAAGCAGTGAATCCCATGTGCATGCCCACTTGTGTGCATGAGCACATGCATACACACACACACACACACACACACACACACACACACACACAAAACAGAGTTATATCTGCATTAAGCCTTCCCCAAACGATTAAAACTTTACTGAGTTTGCTGAGAGAGTTTAATATTTTTCTAGATAAAATCCATCCTAGATACTGAAGATTACTTTGGAAGTTTCATTGCTGCGTGTAGAAGCATGGGAGATCTTCCCATATATATACTCAAAGAAAGAAAATGAGGTGAATCTTGGGAACATGACCTTATATTTCTGGTGGTATTTTAAATTCTAGTCTAATTAACATGAAGTCATATTTTCAGAAGTCCCAGAATATGTATTGTGAATGAAGATGCTTGAGACGTACATAATTGCCCATGTTAAGTAAATTATAGGTCCCTTAATCAACAGTCTGAGAGAAAATATGCAAATTAATTATTTTTCAGTTAGAGACTAGAGAAAAGATTATCAAAAGATGAATAGCTGAAGTAGTTAGGTAGCTGGTTTTATTTATTCTCAATTTACCTTTGAAGTGGTAACATATACAACATATTTAAAATCAATTAACTTGTGAATACTATAATTCAGTTTTCTAGCAAACATATCAAACTTACACTTATAATATTTCAAAATAAATTTCTTAAGGGAGACTTGGCTTCTAGCTATTTTTAAAGTGTTTAATCATTTGAACTACTTGGATGAAATAAGATAAACGGACGTTAGTAAATTAAAGTTCTGATTTTGTTGTAATATGTGTAAATCCCTGATGAAGTCGTACTTATAGAATGGACTTTTTGCTTTAGATGCTTTCTTATGCCAAAAATTATTTCCAGTGAACCCTTTATGAGAATTGAGGGAAACTAATGGGCTGTAATGCAATCACCCCTCCTAGAGTGGATTTGGTGAGATTAGAACAAGCCAATCTGCCTGGGTACACACACAGGTAATACATCTTGTCCATGGCAACCTGGAAATCTTTCACTTGGGAAATTACCTTTCCTGACCCCATTCGTATAATGGTATCTTAGCAAACATATGGTAACCTAAGTTCCAGAAAAAAATAACAAAACTACATAAATTATATTTTTATAATGCTAAAGAAAACTGTTGCACATTGTATAAAATTAAGGTATGAGGACTACCAAACTGGATAATTTTGGACAAAAGTCCATTTGGGGAAGGAAGTCACCCAAATCAATATTTTGTAGTCATTCTATAAACCACATATTTGCTAAGTAACTCCTTTAATTTGGGCATAGACAATCTACAAATAACAAGGGATAGTTTACAAGAAAGGTTAATACACCATGATAGATTCCTACAGGTGAGGTAAATTATAATCTTAGTAAGGTCTATCAGCTTTTGGTAAATACTTTGAGTGAGTTTTTGAGATATTTTCCTACCTGAATGCCTCAGAGCCTGTCATTCGTATAATTACAGTCAGTATTCTAGGTTGGAAGGAGCTTACAGCCTGGGAGGAGAAAGACATTAAGATTTTACAAAGAATTAACTGTTATTAGAAGGATGTCACCCAGCACATCATATTCAGGTTGTAAAACAGAAGGAAAATAAGAGATTTTGAACACAGAGACAGAAAGAGTAGAAACTTTAAAATGTCTAGGGGAAGGCTGGTCAATAGAAAGACAGAATGGGGGGCTAGTACCAGAACACCCATCTCAAAAAGAAACCTGAATATCTATGGAGGAGGAGGGATACAAGAGGGTGGGAAAAATAGAGCATAAACTTTGAATATCCAAATTCGAGTTTGGAGGTGGTCTCTATTGAACCGTCATGAGAGGAATGAAAAGTCTGACAGGAAAATAACACCTGTTAGAATTTGTCATTAATAGAGCTGAGAGTGGGTTTCTAAAGAAGATTCCTTGTAAGCATAAAATCACAAGAAAGATTGGCAGATCCTGTTTCCAAATAAAGTCTGACAGGCAGAATTTTACAATGTATCAATCTGTGGGTGACCAAGTTTCCTCCTGTGAAGTACAGGAACCATGCCTGGGTGAAAAAAGGAAATGGAAGGTGGCCATTAAAGTAGATAACATTTCTGTCGCTGGGTTTCCACCTTCATATTGGCAACTATTAACCACTTGTTGCTTTAGATGAATTAGGGTATCAGGGCATCAGACTTCCCTGCAATCTCAGAACACCGTCATGGTATTTTCTTGGTTAGCCTCTTTCCTTTAAGGTGGGCTTTAAATTTTAAAATATTTTTACTCTCTTCATTTGCCTAAAGGGCCATCAGGTGTACGGCCATACACCTCCTAGTCAGAGGGCCCGAGGCTTGACAAGAGCCATTGAAGAGGACATTTATGTCTAACTTTTGAAATTGAGATGAGCATGGGCATGTTCCCATTATTCTGATAATCATGATGTTCTGCCTAGGGCATAACATTTTTCACTATAATGAATAATACTACAATAAAATTCGGCTCTTATAATTCTTATATCACAGAATTTAATAGTTGAGAGAGACCACGAATACTATCTTAATCCAACAGTTTCCCACTTATAGTAGCTGAATTCTTTTTCTCAAATGAAATCCTACATGGAATTCTTTATCTCCATTCCACCTTTCTCTGATGTCATACAATACTTGTTCAGAGAAAGGAGAGACATATCTTTTACGTTCCATCTTTTAATGAACTTTCCATGACATCTGGTACCTTTTTCTAAAAGAGTTCCTCTATTTTCCATTTTTTCTGGGCAACATCTTTACGTTTCCTCACACTGGACCCTCTTTTTAAAATCCTGAACACATGGGTGGAGATGTCCTTCCAGTAGATTTCCTTTGACAATTTTCAGAGAGGAAGAGTAGTCTTCCTGAGCAATCTCAGTAACTCCCATGAGCCTCCTTTCCCCAAGCCTAAATAACTTATTTTTCATATCTCAGGGGTTTCTATTTTATTTAATGGGATGCCTTCAAAAGAAAGGCCCCAAACTTGACATATGGATTAAAAAAAATCCGAACACAGACTATTTTTATTATTATCAAACAGTGTAGAATGATGTGGACACAAAATTGTGTTCTTCCTGAAATCATACAGTTTAGAAAAATATTAACTCTTCAAACCAGATAATAATAGCAACCATGTACGTAGACCCCCAAATAGAAGTATTTACCCTACAGTTCTGGGCATTGTGTATATAAGAAACTGGTTTTTGTTGTTGATGATGCTTGTGTAGAGGAGCACAACTTGCCACCCCAAAATATCTCTTTGGCATGCGATTATTCAAGCTGAAAACAATCAAGCTGTGCCCATTGTCTCGACATGGTCCAGAGAATATTTGTTTATCAAACATTTGCTTTTCCCTCTCCATGTGAATTGCCTTTCTCCACTTTGAAGTCCCAACCCACTACACCTAACATTCTCTTTTGTCTTTAGCTGAAGGTGGTACTGTAGGTGACGGCTTCAGCCATCTTGGCGAGTTACTCAGTTCTCCTGGGTTCCTCCCATGTTTACATGTTACTAAACTTTTGTTTGATTTTTCTCCTGTTAATCTGTCTCATGCCAATTTAATTCTTAGAGGAGCCAGAAGAACCTAGAAGGGTAAAGGAAAATTTCATCCTCTCCAACACTCGTGTGTGTGTGTGTGTGTGTGTGTGTGTGTGTGTGTGTGTATTTGTGTGTTTTACTAACACATGGTTATATTTTCTACCATCTCAATCCAAAATAGGAATTTTTTTTGAAGAGCACAGTGAGGGAGATAGATAGATAGATAGATAGATAGATAGATAGATAGATAGATAGATAGAGTTACATATATAGATTTTTTTTCCTTGCAAAGGTGGCCACCTGAAACTAATAAGATTGAAAAAATCTGAATATTTAACATTGTCCTTATATTAAATAAGATTACATGAAGCAAAGATTTATTTTATTGTTTCTTACATTCTCTCTTACCTTCTCTTTCTCTCTCTTTCTCGTTCCTTTATCCCATAAGCTAACTGTTTTTTGCTTTTGTTCTTCAGTGCTGCCATTTAGCTGCCTATATATGGTTCCTGTGGAAAAAACAAATTGAATGTTTTCTTGGCTTTTGTGTCTGGCAGAAGTAGGACAAGAAAATAATTCCAGCACAAATATTTGGATGTCTAGGAGATTTTCCCACAAAACAAAAATAGGAAAGAGTAAAACAAAAGTTAGCTGTCAGGAACAGCTGTCTGGCAAACTTTCTTGCATTTACAAGTAGTCCTTGAAATGACCATTTGGGAGAAGCCATTCCCCTGGTTTGCATGGCTCACTAGGTCAAAATGGAATTTCCTACCATACTTGCTTCGACCCCTCCAAACATCTACTAGTCACACCCCAATCAGTCTTCATTCTAATTGGTAGAGTCTTCAGTATCCAGGCAATAAAGATAATCCCACACCTTAGTTCTTGGGTATTCTTTCCACATTTGAAAAGCTGAACTGTGCAATATTCAGACCAAAATCTTCAGTATTGAAATTCTTACAGGGGCTTTGTAGACTCATAGTACTATTTCCCTCAAGTAAAGCAAATTAGTTTTATGGTTGAGTAAATACCATGCCCACACATAAAAATAAAAAGGAAGAAGTCAGCTCTCAAAATCAGCATTTCCAAAACGTATCTGAAAATTATAAAGAACTGATTGAAGTCCGACAGGATAACATGAGTATAATTCAACCTTGAATTTAGATAAATACAGAAGGTACTGATAATACGTTTGCTATGGTGTAATGGGAAAGAGATGTTTTTCTCCTATTTGGGAATATCCCTTCATCTGAGTGGATGAACACCAACGTGCTAGGATGACGCTTAGTGCAGCTAGAATCTCAGAAGGACTTGGGTGGGTGTTCAAGCCAAAATAAACTTTTATTGTTATTTAAGCCTTGGTTTTTCAGGATTATTACCTCAGTAGGGATTGTGGAAAGATGCAAATCCTTGATCTGAACAGAAACCCATTTTGTTTTGAAAGCAAATGTACTTCTTCTCCAGTCTCTTATTTCCACTAACCATAGTATTCTCTGGGGGATTATTTCTTACACTTGCCTTTGAGATATTTGCCATTTCCTTGTAAGCTGGAGTTTTGATGATTAGCATTGCAGATGTTATATATTCTCCAAAAAAAATTTTCCAAGGAAAGAGTACTAGCAACTAGGCATTTTAGTTCTGAGAGAAAAGCATTTCTATTAAGTTTGAAGTACTAAAATGTGAGAAGTCAAAATTGTCCCGAGTGAAAAGACGCAGAATTTGAAGAAATGAAAAATTAATCTCACTGGGCTCTTTTTAGTTGATTTAAAATAAGTTATTTATTCATTTATTATTGAGCCTCAATTGAGCCTGGATTATGTCTCCAAAGATAAAGAACTGGAATCCTTTCACACGTGGTCAATTTAATTCTTAGGCTATCTAGTGCATCAAATGAGCTCTTACAGTAATCCAAAGACAATTTTTAATATTAACTCTTGGTCAATCCATTTGATTTTCCCAATAATCTGGTTCATATTTGCTTATAAGTATTTTCCTGTCATGCTACTTCTTCCAGTATTAACTTCTGCTGCACACGCTAATATCACTCTAATGATTTATCTTCTATTAATAAATTGAACAAGATTTCTTCTGTCTCCTTCAGGAAAGCAGTCTCCTCACTATAATCATATGTCTCTAGTCATAGAGGAAATGCATCTCTGTCTTAGTGACTCCCTCTCTCTCTCTTTCCCCCTCCCTCCTCTCTTACTAAATAAAATTTAACCTTTGAGGAACTTCCTATTACATGATCATGGTAGCAGTAGTTCTTTAAATCTCCCTGAAACTCCTCCCTAAAACCAAACTGATTAACCATAAGAATAGAAGAAAAAAGAACTCAGATGACATTTTCAAGCAGTTTTATATCACAGTCCAAAATCCAGCATTTTACTTTATGGGGAAACACTAGAGGGTGTCCAATAAAAGCCAAGAATAATGCAAGGATGCTCACTATCAGCACCTGTGTTAGACATGTTACTGAAGATATTAACCAATGTAATTAGAAAAGAATAATTAGGGGCCAAAGAGTGGAAAGTAAGAGGTTAAATTAGCATTGCTAGCAGGTGATAATGTATGATTGAATTTTTTTCAAAATCCAAGAGAATCTATGAAAAAAAGTGGTAAAATCCATGAGAATTTAGTAACAAAGAACATAAAGTTAGTATACATAAATTAATCATCTTCATGTATGTAAACAATAATCTGTTAGAAATATAAGAAAAGGCTCATTTACAGTAGCAAGAAAAATAAAATTCTCAGGCAAAGCCATTACATAAAAATACCTTAACAAAGCCTTAACTTTAAAACATTACTAAAATTATACAAACTATACTTGAATAAAAAGATTGAATTATCATGTTTTTGAACAGAAAGACTTAGTATCAGAAATGTATCAGTTGACTGTTAATTTATGAGTTAATAATTACAATTTTTAAATTTTTTATATGTTTTAAACTAGAAATAATGTGGAAAAATAAACAAGTAGCCAAGAAAACAGCAATTCATGATAAAAGTTCTCAGCAAACTAAGTAAACATGGAAACTACTTAATCTGATAAAGAGCATACATGGGGAGTGGTGGGAGGAACCCTATAGCTAACATCATACTTAATATTCAAATACTGAAGGTATTTCACCTAATATTAAGAACAAGGCAAGGATGCTTACGCTCATCAATTCTATTCAACGTCATACTGGAAGTCCTAGCCATTGTGATAAGGCAAGGAAAGGAGTCATGCAGACTAAAAAAGGAAGACATAAAAGATTATTTATTTTAAAAATAGCCAGAAAAACTTTGGAAAGATATAACAATATCAGTGAGCTTGCTTCTATAATTTAAAATGTGTGTTGATGCATGAAGAGACATATCAGTAGAACAGAATAGGAATTCCAATAATAGAGCCAAGTATATGCAGAAATGTAGTGTATTATACAAGGGGGCTTCCCAAATCCCTGAGGAAAAGATGGACTTTTTATTACAGGGAGTTCTCACTTTCCATGGTAATATAGGAACACAAAAAAATGACTATGCAAGCTGATATTATGTAGAGCAATCTTAATAGTTAATGGAAAACTTTATGTTATCAAGTATTTTTGGCTGCATACGTAGAGTTTCTCAAATGGCAGAAGTGTCACCATTCTCAAAGTCAGCTATTTTTTAATATAATTTCATTTTTGTTTGATTCAAATTTACTTCAGCATTATTATTTTTATTTCTTCAGCACACTTTTTACCTTGTGCAGCAATTCTCTCTTAATTATCTATTTTTATAAAATGGCACATGGAGTTATCACTGGAGGCCAAGAAGGCACACGACTATATGCTTCACTGTGCATGAATTGAATAATTGATGTACAGTGACCAATTACCAATAGGATTTGAAAGAAGTAACATGATTTGTCACTGAGCAAGATGTCCATTTGTTGTTTATGTAGTGGTTTATAAACTGAAGAGCTAGCAGCAAAGTTTGTACTGTATGTAATTATTCATAGTTAATATACTGTGGTAACTGAAATTTGAGCTACATTATTGAGGAACAATGTTATTTAACTAAACCATGGTAATTGAAATCCATGCATATTTGAATCATGAAAACTGGGATTGCCTGTTAATTATTAGTATAACTGGATAGCCATTTGAAAAAAGATAAAATAATATTTGTACCTCACTCCCACACGAGAATACATTCCACAACTGATCACAGTTCTAAATATAATACAATGAAAATCTCACATAAACTAGGAGAAAATATAGATGAATTCCTCTGTAATCTGAGTATTGGAAATATTTTCTAATCATTACTCAATATGTAAAATGAGAGAAATGATTGATAAATTTGACTACATTAAAATTTTTTCAGTGTGAAACACAAAACAAAGAAAATTTCCATAAGCAAAATCAAAGGACCAACTAACAGTTAAAAAAAAAGATATTTCCATTTATATAATGTCAGGCATATGAAAAACTGCACAGCTCCACATATAATGAGAGAAATAAGAATTTAAACTATACTGAGATACCACTTCTCACCTATCACATTTGCAAAAGTAAAAAAAAAGATAGAATCTTGCAAAACTGTACTACTGTATCACCAGAGTATTAACATTGATACAGTCAAGATACATGATATTTTTATCACCACAAAGATCTCTCATCTTGTCATTTTATAGCTACACCTTTACTCCTTCTTTAATAACTGGCAACCAGTAATTTTCTCTTTTATAATTTTGTCATTTTAAGAATGTTATATATATGTAATTATGTAGTCTGTAACTTTTGAGGACTGGCTTTTTCTTACTCAGCATATTTTTCTGAAGATTAATCTAGGTGTTTTTAATGTGTCAATAGCTTTTTTTTTTAGTTAATTAATTAATTAATTTATTTTTGGCTGCATTGGGTCTTCGTTGCTGTGCACGGGCTTTCTCTAGTTGCAGCGAGCGGGGGCTACTCTTCGTTGCAGTGTGCAGACTTCTCATTGCGGTGGCTTCTCTTGTTGCAGAGCACGGGCTCTAGGTGTGCAGACTTCAGTAGCTGTGGGCTCAAGAGTGCAGGCTCAGTAGTTGTGGCGCATGGGCTTAGTTGCTCCGCGGCATGTGGGATCTTCCAGGACCAGGGATCGAACCCGTGTCCTCTGCATTGGCAGACAGATTCTTCATCACTGCGCCACCAGGGAAGTCCCCCCTTTTTTTTAAATTGCTGAGTAGTATTCCATGTTATAGATGTACCACCATCTGTTTAACCATTTACCCACTGAAGGACATCTGGGTGGTTTCCAGCATGGTTTCCAATTTTCACACAGATTTTTTGTTTGTGAGCATAAATCTTGATTTGTCTGGGATTAATGCCCAGGAGTGAATTTGCTGGGTTTTATAGTAATTGCATATTTAGGTTTTTTTAAAAGAAACTGACACACTATTTTGGCAGAGTGGCTGTAGCAAGGTATATAATCCACTCTGACAATCTCTTTCATTTAATTTGGTTACTTAGACTTAAAATATCATATAATTACTTATATATTAGTAGTTAAGTCTGCCATTTTAATTTTTGTTTTCTGTGTGTTCTGTTCATGTGTGTTCTTTTTTTTCTGCTTTTCTAAGGGTTACTTGACCATTTTTTAGAATTTCCTTTTGATTATTTAGTGTTTTGAATGTATTTTTATATGTTTTTTAAGGGTTGCTCTGGATATTGCATTATGTATACATAACTTATCAATCATAGTATGCTGGTGTCATTGTTTGACCAGTTTGAGTGAAGTATAGAAACCTTACTTTTTGTACTTTTTACCTTCACTCATTTATAATATAATGGTCTTAAGTATTTCCCTACATACATTTAGAACCCTGTCATACAGTGTTACAATTTTGCTTCCACTGTCAAACATAATTCAGGAAATTTTGAGAAGAAAAGCCTACTGTATTTACTCATGTTATTGCTTATCATTTGATTCTTTCCTTCGGATGTTATAAGCTTTCTTCATTTATTATTCCATTTCTGTTTAGACAACTTCCTTTTAGCCATTAATTTAGGGTAGGTCTACTCGTAAAAAGTTCTCTTACTTTAACCTCATCTGAAAATGTCTTGATTTTCCCTTCATTTCTGAAGGATATTTTCACCACGTATATGACTATAAGTTTATGTTTCTTTTCTTTTAGCACTTGAAAAATGTGCCACTTTCTTTTAGTTTCCATTTTCTGATGAGAAATTTGCTGCCATTCAAAAGTTTTTTTTTTTCTATAGGAAAGGTGTTATTTGTTCTCTTGTTGTCTTCTTTGTTTTCTTTGTTTTTAGTTTTCAGAAGTATAATTATTATGTCTTGGCATTGAATTCTTTGAGTTTACCCTGTTTGAAATATTTTCAAATTTGTGTACTGTAGATTTATTTCTCTTGCTGAATTTGGTAAGTTTTCAGCCATTATTTCTTCTAGTACTTTTTCAGTCCTGCTCTCTTTCTCCTCTCCTTCTTACACACTGATGACACAAAATTTACTTTTTAAAAAAATAATCCCACAGGTCCCTGAGGCTTTTATGTTTCTAACTTATTGTCTCTCTGTTGCTCAGATTGATTTGTATTGTTTTGTCTTCCAGTTCACCAATTCTTTCCTTTCACTCATTCTGTTGTTGAGCCCATCCATTGAGCTTTTTACTTCAGCTTTTATTTTTTATTTCTGAAATGTTTATTTGGATGTTATTTATATTTTATAGTTCTTTGCTAAAACTTTCTATTTTTTCATGTGTTTCAAGTGAGTTTGTAATTGTTGAAGCATCTTTATCAAGGCTGCTTTAAAATCTTTGTTTTGTAAGTCAGATAAGTCTAACATCTCTGTCATGTTTGTGGATGAATAATCATGTTTTAAAATATTGATAATTCTTTTTCATATGTACTCCTAGTGCAGCTCCATGAAGTAGGTACTATTACTACTACCATTTTCCAAGTGAGATAACCCTCTCCCCTCCAACTTCCAGTCTTTGACTTGGTATTTTGGTATATGCTAAAAAAGAAAGAAGGTGACTACATAAATTTCCAAGAATGGAAAATAAGCACACCATGTGTATTAAATTCCTACATTAAAAAAAAAAAGTGTTACATTGGAAGCAATTCTAAAAATAAAATAGACAACATATTAGTTAATATTGTGGTTCCTATCCTGGTCCCCCCAAAAAAGAAAAAAAATCCCATTGTGGATCGGGACTGTAAAACAGATATGTGCTTTTGGTTAGGTTGACACCATCTTGAAAATCTACTGGTAGGCATTGACCAGTAGACAATTGACCATTGTCTACTGACAATCAGTAGAATGTCATCTTTTTGCTACAGTAATTGGCTCAAAGAGGAATATATAACTTATGTTAGTCCACTCATCCTAAAGTCCAGGATTTGTGCCTGAAGGTAGAGAAAGATAAATTTTTTTGTCTTCTAGATCGTATTACCTGGAGCTGCAGCCTTTTAGCTAATTTAAGGAATGTGAGACCAAGAATAAAGATAATTGAGAGGGGCAGAGACAAGAAAACAGCAGGGAAAGGAAACCAGAACTCTGATCAAACTCAGGTGAATCTAACTCTATCTCTAGAATTTTCAGTTAAATGAGTCAATAAATTATCTTTATGGTTTAAAAAAGTTTTAAGTGATCCCAAATGTCCCCAAGGATAAAATCTTTTATCTTTATGCTTTATTGAAGAGACAATGCTTCTACAAACTCCTTATCAGTACTAGTCTTGAAGCTTTTTTAAAACATTCTTTAGTCTTAGCCTCAGGAGGCATAAGTATAAGTAACTGCCAAGTCTTGTAATATATCAGCGTGGCTGACAGGACTTTACCAAAAAAAAAAAGTATACTGAGAAATTTATAATGTGCTATAGCTTTTCTTTTTGAACTAATTTTATGAACATTTGTGCCTTACATTTTAGATTTTCTGTATTTTTGTAAAGATAATACAATATGGAAAAAAAGTCAAATATCAGAAGATATAATTAATAGGTTCTGTCCCACCCCTGATATGCAGGCCTATAGTTTCTTCACTTAGAGGCAATCACTGATATTATTTACTTGATTAAGCACAAGGAAATACCTTATACATATACAAGCATACATATAATTATCTGTCCATTTTTTGTGTACTCAAATGATTACTAGCTGCACATACCCTTCTGCACCTTGCTTCTTTTATTGAACAATATATTTTTATTTTCTAGCCATTCCATATTAGTACTTACTGGTCATTTGTTCATTCATACGAACTCTGTAATTTATAATCAATCTTCATTTTAGGGATGTTAGGTTTGTTTTCAGTATTTGACATTATAGGTAGTACTTTCATAAATAGCCTTGTACATACTTCTTTGCAAATATACTAACATATATCTACTATAAATTCCTAGAATGATAACCATAGTATAAGTACATTCTGAATTTTAATAGATATTGCCAAGCTGCCTTCCAGAGATTCTATTTTTTTCCAAAAATTCTCCCCAATTCAATTTTGTTAAAATTTTACCATCTGATAGACAAAAGACTGTTATATTTTAAATTTTTATTTATTTATTATGAGTGATATTTAGCATTGTTTTACACATTTATAAACTATCTGTATCTGTTTTCCTGGGAACTTTCTATTTATGTTAAACTTTTGCTTATTGATTTATAAGATCTCCTTATACATGAAAGAATGAGCCATTAATTGCCATATGTGTTTACGGTCGATAATGTGGACTGGTTTACTTAAACTCTATTCCCCCTCTCTCTGGTATGCCTTCTTTTCTGCAACTATTGGAAAACTAATAACTGCTTTCCCAGACTACCTTAGAACTAGACTTCTGTAGTAAATTGGTATTGCACTTAGGTGTATTTGCATGAGATTTGGATGGAAGCAGTAACAGTGAACCTGTGTTCACTTTCCTGACTGGCTTTATACTGTTAAGCAAAATTTTGGAGATGTGAGGTCATATAGAGTATTGGCTATTCTTCATCTTCTTGATAAAAAGTGGCTGTTTTGGTGGAAGAAGCAATGGGATCTCATACTCCCATTCCCATATACCAGTTTTGTAGGTGGCAAGAGGCATTTTAGGAATAGCAAGTAAACTCATACACCAGTGCCAATTCACCAGCTTTGTAGCTTCCTGACAACATCTCCTAATCTCTGAATTCCAGCTACAGAGGTGTGTAGTTCACAGTGGCAGTTTTGGAGGTAAAACTTCCTCTGATTGGACAGAGCAACAGTGTTTGGGGGGTGATTCCTGATACCAGCTTCCAGCTCATTCCTCCACTTTCCAATGACATTGTAAAATGCATACTCTCCTTTATCAAATAGATTTCTTCTTAATATTTCTTAAATAGTTTCTGTTTCTTGCACTGAATCCTGCCTGAGACAATGTTGCCAAATCTCTTTTCCAGTTTCCTGGCTTGAGTAATTTGAGTCTTTTCTCTCTCTCTCTCTCTTTTTTTTTTAAATTAATCAGTCTAGTTAGAGTTTTAGAACTCTAGCTAAAGAACTAACTTCTGGTTTCATTGATTTTTCTCTATTGTTTTTTCTGTTCTCTATGTCATTTAATTTTACCCTATCTTTATTGTTTCCTTCCTTTTGTTTGCTTTAGACTTAGTTTGCTTTTCTTTTCCTTTTTTTTTTAAAGTTTCTTAAAATGGAAATTTAGATCACTAAGAACTTTCTTTTTTCAACACAGTAAATTTTTTATACCTGTATCACAGCTATAAATTTCCCCCCAAGCACTGCTTAGCAAAATCACAGTGTACAAACTTTTCTTATCTTGTCTATAATGGAAATTCTTCTATAATATCATTTCACCATGATATTTTAATTTTGACTCAAATGACACAGAGACATATAAAAACATACCAAATAATATATATTTACATTTTATATACTATCTCATTAAGGAAATGCCTGGATTGCATCAATCTTTCATGATCTTGGAAGATAACTATATTTTTACTTCACTCTCAACCTTACGTGGCTGAGCTGAGGCTATCAGCTGCTGAGATCCTGAGACAGCAGCTATCTGGAATTTTTATTTTGGGAGTCTGCAAACTCAGCAAGGAAGTTCAGATGTTGACTACCAAAAAAGTAAAAAAAGAAAAGACAAGTGTCCAAGTCAACACAGATGTGGCCAATGCCAAAATGAAAATTCAAGTAGAAGCACTGAAGTCCTACAATTTCTAAAAATTATCTGCAAGACATTATTAATCTACTAGGGATTATTCTTCAGCTATCTAGGTATTACTTCAGGTATAAAAACATAACTCAGCATACCTTATGAAGGGTAAAGGTATATTAAATAAAGCATTAATGGGGTACTGATGATAACAGAAAAAGATACACCTATTTTCTAGAGAAGAAATTTTACTCTTCAGATACAATAAGATATAAAACACAGAAGAGAATTTGGTCTTTTCCTTATGAGTTGGAGTTGATTAGATAGATTGTGTGACTCTCAAAAAGTTTATATACAACAATCTTAGCTCAATTTTTCATTTTATTTTGGATAGAAGGAATCTGCTTTTACCAATCAATAAACTGTAATGTATCACCTGAACTGAAATGAGAACTACCTCCTATTGCTAGTTTAATGTCCTGCTGTTACCCTTGCTCTCCAACCATGAGAACAGACTATTTACCCTCATACTATTTGCCCTCAGATTGACATTCATATGGAAACATTAATTGCCCAGTGGGTGGTCAAGATACTCTTGTTTTTCTTCTACAGCCTGATGAATAACCTCCTCTGCTGTCATTTTACAGTTTGTGCAGAGCTCTGAACCTTTCTACTTTAGGTGCATTACTCTGCTGATGCTTGAATGTTTGTATAAAACAGACCCAAGTAGGTGTTACCTCAACCCACAGAGAGTATTGGGTTCATTCTAATTAGTTAGCACTAGTAATTAATCTAAAGTCTCCTCTTGTAATTCAAGGTTTGAGAATCCTGTTTATTGTTAAAATAGGGGTAGGTATTATTTTTTCTTGGTGAGCTAAGATCATTTCTTTTCCTAGATCATTTAACTCTATGAGTTATAGATCATTATTATCTACTTTTTACAGATGATGAAATTCAGGCTTACAGAAATGAGATCTTTTCCCCAAGATCTTACAGCTCTTATAAGGCAAAGGCAATATTCAAATTCAGAGATTCTGAGCCTATTCACTTCATCTCTAACTTCAGATTCCTCCTAACCATTCCATCTATTGTCCCTTCATTAGTCATTTCATGCTATAGATTAGGTGTTTCACTAGGGAGAGAGCAATGGAAAAGGAAAGAGGAAACTCAAAGGAATTTACCTTCTAATCATAGGAAAGAAGTAACATTATAGTGACAAGCAAAATGTTCCAGGTTTTGATATTTTGTGTATTTTGCAGTAAGTGATTTTCACTTTTGCAAACCAATAAAACCTGATAGGGCTTCCCTGGTGGCGCAGTGGTTGAGAATCCGCCTGCCAATGCAGGGGACACGGGTTCGATCCCTGGTCTGGGAAGATCCCACATGTCATGGAGCAACCAGGCCCGTGCGCCACAACTGCTGAGCCTGTGCTCTGGAGCCCGTGGACCACAACTACTGAAGCCTGTGCACCTAGAGCCCACAACAGAAGAGGTCACAGCAATGAGAGGCAGGCGCACTGCAACGAAGAGTAGCCCCCGTTCACCGCAACTAGAGAAAGCCCGCGTGCAGCAACGAAGACCCAACACAGCCAAAAATAAATTAATTAATTAAAAAAAAAAAAAACCTGATAAAAATACCCAACCATCCTTTCATTGGGTATAAAGAATTTTAGATTTGCAATTGTCCCTTTTATTATCAAAGTCATGGTGAGAGAGACTAAGCTTTATCTATTAATATCTTTATTGACAGGCATTTAAAAGCAAAATATTGGAGAAAAGACATGGATACACAGTCATTTGTTTTTTACCCCCCATGTTGTGCTATAAGATGCTCATTTTCCTTACACCACTCACTTCCCCTCATATCCTGTACTCACCCTATTTCCTATTTCTTTGAAATCAGTGATAGAGGTGAAAGATTTATTTTCCCCTGGAAGCCAACAGAAGAAAGAGGATTTGTTTCATTCAACAAATATTTATTGAGCATCTATTGTATTTAGGCATACAAGCAGTAAAAAAAAAAAAAGACAGAAAGGTCTCTATTCTTATGGAACTTACATTCTAGAGACCATCAGGCAATCAAGTCTGAGTATTTTGAGGTGGATTTCTCTAGATTTTATTTGTGAAATTTAACTTTAGGAAAGGTGTGACCATATTTTATCTCTTTGGTAATCAAATCTTTCCAAGAGTTGACTTTATCACCATAGATTTCTATGAGGCAAGCTTGGCTTAATAAGTTATTCATAAATAATAAAAAATAACTGATAGAAAAAAATATGAAATTAGCCATTGTTTCCCTTTTAAGATAACAATTGAATGTAGTAAAATTTAATAAAAGAGTTCTTTGACTTTATAATTAGGTAATATATTATTTTTTATGGCTATTATGTCGTGTTCACAGATAGATATTGTAGCTTAGAAGCATGATCCGTCACAGAATTTCATGGTGACACATTTTGCTTAAGCAAGGATAGTACCTGCTCTCCTCTAAAATCACATGGTTCAGATGAATTCCCAGTAAACTAAAATTGTGATTCTAACTAGTACATATACAGGATGAGGTAGTTGAAAAAATGCTTTGAGGCTTTTCAAGCACCATTCGAATGTGAATTATCATTGTGAAAGACCTTTCCAAGGTCACACAAAGTTAGCGGGAAGCCAGAAGAAAACCCAGGTTTTAGTTTCCTAGACTGGGGCTCTTTCTATTGCACAATCCTCCTTATAAGTGCATAAACCCGAAAGATGCACAAGGCACAATGGATAAGCTTTCTTAGTATGGTAGCTTAATTGTAAAAACTCCATTTTCATTCTATGAGAGTGACTCAATTTGCCACATAGGTCCACTTAAGATTTTTTTAAAGTTAAAGAAAGTAACTAATGGCTTTTAAAATATGTCCTTCACGTGGGCCAGACATGAAATAGTTTTTGAAATAAAATGCCCAAAGCACTACACTTTTCAATAATGAATCACTAACCATTTGTCTCTGTGCTAAAACTTGGCTTTTAAGAAGAAATTTTTAAAACTCTAATTACAGCTTACAAAAGCAAAAAGGTCAAAAAAGTGATGTTTAGTAGCTTAATGGGATTTCTTATTGAACCAATACAGCATTATAAGGAGGCTGTTTTTCTCTTCATCAAAAAGCTGCACACGTAAACCAATATCACCGGTTCGAAATTATCAATGTGTCATACTAGCATGCTACTCAAATCAATTGTCAAGCTCTTAAGCACCTAAGTTATACACAAAAGGCTAAAAGACTGATTTTCTAAGTGAGCAAATATACGAGATGTTGGGAATGCATGAAAATCTCTCTTGGAACTGAGAAGTGGAACCACTACAAAACATTTTCATCTCAGTGAATCTACATTTAGTGATGCAAAAATCACTACTTGGTTGTAATGAAATTGAAAGCAGAACTGATTTCTTCATTTCATTGCTTGAATAAATCAACTCTACAAAATATTTCTTTAGTACAAGTCAGGATAAGTCACAATCCCTTAACTAATGCCTTTTACAGAATTAAAACTTATTTTTTGCTTGTTATAACTTATTCTTTACTTCTTATATCCTATTCTTTTACTTGCTGGATTTTTATACTGCTCTTATACAATAAAAATGGTACAGCTTTGTCATTGTTCCTAAGCTAAGATGGAAAGTGATGTGACTGAGGTTTTCCAGAAAGTAATCTTAAATATTGGTTCAGTGCATGCTGGGGTTATAGTTTATGTAAGTCATGAGGTATAAGTATTGATATTTTTTGTGTCATTTTCAAGTCCAGAAGGCCTATATGGTATACTAGTTGTAGGGCTTTCCTTTGATTCTCTTAGATTATTCTAAACTTTGATCATATTAGGTTATTTTTTCTGATTTCTAAAAACATCCTGTATTAGAACAAGAAATGCCAACTACTGTGAAAAACAACTACCAAGTATCAGTGGCTCAGCATGATCAAAATTTGTTTCTTCCTCACATCACTGTTGACTGCAAGTTAGTTAGTTCTCTTTCAAGAATGTGTCAGGAATCTAGGCTTCTTCCATTTTCTAATACTGGCATTTTAAAAACACAGCCTCTATGACAACAACAGAAGGAAAACACTGTGGCCAAACACATAGTACATTTTCACAGCAGGCTTCAAAATGAATACATTACTTCTGCCTATAGCCCATTAGCCAGAATCCAGTCACGTGGCCATAACCCAACTTCAAAGGAGGCTCAGAAATACAGTCTTCCTTTGTGTCCAGGAAAAGGAAAGAGGATTGGTGAGCACATAGCTATTTTCTGTCACAATCCCTAAACAACAAATCTGCAACACCTAAACATTTCAGATTGTCATCCCAACCCTTGAAACCTGGTTATTAGTGGTAGGAGGTAGGGTTGTTGGGGACAGATAAATGTAGCAGGCAGGGCACATAAAGATATATGATAAACAAGAGCTATCAATTGCTGTCTGCCATAATGTCTCTTTTTCTTCCTTCTGTCCTCCCCATCAGCCACCCCTCCTGGTACTTCCCAGAGTCCCCTTGAACTGACTGGAACAGTTTGATCTGGTCCGTAGAGAGCAAAGACTTTCCAAGGTTTCTAAATACCTTGATCTCTACTTCGTGAGGAAATTAGATAGCCTTAGTAGAGGCAGCAGAAGGGAAGAAACAAAATACGTCTGGAACTTAAACTGTTAATAGAAGTAAATGTTTTTTTTGTTGAGATACTGACGTGCACAATTCCAAATCACTCTTATTTAGCTGCATATTGGAATGAACTTGCAAACTACTGTTGTCATATTGAAACATGCTAAGAATCTAGTGAGCTGATAAACTGATACCTCAAAGAAAGGAAAAATGAAAATTAAATTAGAAATAAAAATTAACAACAACTGAGGGCATTCAAAAATAAATTTCCATCTTATCAGTTCCTTTCAAAGACACCAATGGTGAGTATTGTTGTGAATGGAAGAAGTGATTTTCTTTTCAAAGTTTTCCATTCAGTAAGATGACAAAGGTATCTGAAATTACAGATCTGAAATCAGTGCTTTTCCTGCTGGCAACTTAGCAGCTTTTGTAATTGATGTGACAGTTTCATTTCCCCACTGCTGCAGACAATCAGCATGTTACTCCATCTCTCAAGCAAATCTAAAAAAAAGATTTTCAGGTTTACTTTTTAGTAGATATTAACATTTTCCAAACAAGATATGGTGGCAATGACAGACTATATCGATTCAAGGCTTTGACAACATCCTGCTTTGGATGATACAAAACAAAAAGCTGTCAGTGTGACTTCATCAACATACCTAATAATTGCTTCAACAGGACAACTGATCATTTAAAATCTTTCTCTAAGGGCCTTTTAAAAAGGGATTCTCCTTACCACAGGGTCAGGTGGACGGACATGAATGAGGGATGAAGGTAGACATGTGCTCATACCTTGGTCCCAGAATTATTTTTCTTGCTTTGAGAATAAAAGAGAAGACTTTTAACCCTTTGTTCTATTTAACCTCATCTTTTTCCTTCCTTTTTTTCACCCACATACCTTGAATTTAAGCCCCACTGAATTCACTGATTCGGGAATGCACAATGATCTTTCACACTTCTAGGTCTTTTTGCACTGGCTATTCTCTCAGCCTGAAATATACGGTATCAGTCAGAATTAGTTAGGTTATGTTGCAGTGAAAAATGACCCTTCACATATCAGTGTCTTAAAAAATTAGAAATTTACTTTTTACTCCTGCAATATGGATTGGTGAGGCTCATCTTATCACAGTCACCCTGACACCAGGGGTGGTGGAAACTTCACCTCAAAAATTGTGCTTCCATGATCATAGCGGAAGTGACTAGGGATCATGGCAAATAGTTCACTGGCTCTTAAATTTTATGCCTGAAAGTGTCATGTCAGTCATTCATTCTATTTGCATTTCACTGACAAAAAAAAAAAAAAAAAGCATATGATTATTCCTAAATTGAAAGGGGAAGAGAAGCGCAGCCCTACTACGGAAGGAAGAAAGCCAGGTATTTTTGTTGAGTAGTGCTAATGACTACCACATCAACCTTTCCAACAAGGGAAGTTTAACTCATGTTTTAAGATCCAAACAAATGTCACCTCCTGTGAGAAGCATTCCATGACTTCTCAAGATAATTAATTTCTTCTTTATCTCTACCATCCAAATATTTTGTATAGATTTTCTTGGAATACTTACCATATTGTATTATAATAATCTATTACCATGTCTGTATTACATTGAATTAAACTGAATTACACTGAAAATTTCTTATTCACATTTTTATGCCAAGTGCCTGCTATAGTTGCAACACAGGCTGCGTGTTTACTTCTTACTGAAGGTCTGTTTGTCCATTTTCCTCGTTAAACCATAAGCTTGCTGAGTACACAGACTATGCCTTTTTGCACCATCCTAACTCTAACGTTTTACAACAGTACTTGGCCCTAGAAGAAGCCCACTATATGTTGGATTAATTAATCGATTAATTATTTTTGTTGTGTGTGGGTAGGCTAGGTTATGCTGCAGTAAAAAAAAAAAAAACAGTTCCAAAATATTAGATAAGTTCAGCAAAAGTTTATGAGTTGCTCATTTTACGTATTCTACATGGATGGGCAAGGGGTTCTGTTCCATTCACCCAGTCAGGGACCTAGGCTGATCTAAGCTCCACTGTCTTATGGCAGACTCATCCGTAAACTCACGTCTTTTCAGATACCCTGGCAGAGGAATAAAAAACTGAAGAATCACAGATGGCTTTTTAATTCTTCAGCTTAGAAGCGGACTATCACACTTCCACTTATATTTTATTTTCATTGGCCAGAACTAATCATTTGGCCCCATAATTGAAGAGGGCTGGGAAATACTGAGAAACAAAAGGAATACTTGGTGTGCATTACTGTTTCTGTCTCATGGTTGAAGGCAATAGTCTCATAATAAATATAAAATGTCTACAATATGGGAAATACAGTGTTGGCAAGTAATATAATCACCTTTCTCTAGCACTTTTCAAGTGAGAAGATGCCTGAACTCAGTAACTGGTGTAAAATGCCTATGGAGTTGAGAAGGAGAATAATCAAATTGCTGTGCTTGGGAAACAATTCCTTCACAGACATTCAAAAGACTTTCAAGTTAAAATGAATCTACCTTTCAACTTCCCGTTAAATATCTATAACAATAAAACCTATGCTATAACACTAGAAGCTAGGAATAGTATTTAGCTATATGCTAGACACTGGAAGGAATTTACAACTAAAAATGCTGATAGGTTTCGACAGATGAGCAAAGTACTGGTCTTTGCTCACCTTGCTTCTGTGTCAGCACAGGGGACCGCGAGGAAATATTTGCTCAACTTCGACATGTTTCCCCAGCACAAGGATGCTGAGATTTCACTAACTCAAAAGCTGGGACGTTTTTCATTATCATATAGGTATTATTTCATTAAGCAGTCATAACTATGTCTCATTTTCTCTGTTTTCTTTATGGAAACAAGTCTTAAACTCAGTTAATCTACAAACAGACAGGCGGGAACCCTGTTTCCTAAGATGCCCTCTGTTAGAGTGTGTCATTTATGTGTATTCAACTGGACAAAGTATCAATAATAGAGATTGCCTCAGACTCTCTCTTCTGTGTATAAAATACAGGATGGCAGCAAAGAAGTGAATTTTATCACACTCTATTGGAGTTATATTAGTTGGATAGCTAATAGGCATGGAAATGTGGTCAGTATGTTGTACTCTTAAACCTGCTCCTTCGCTATCAGGATCAGAGGAAAATACTCAACTGTAACAAAGTGGACAATGGGGCTGATTTAATGAACATATCCACTATGGCAACAATTCTGACTAGAACATTTCACATTCAGGGATAAGTAAGCAAAAGCAAAACAAAGCAAATAAGAACTGTAAAAAATGTACTTAAAGATATTTCAAAGCAATCTAAAGACTATTCCTAGGTTTTTATGTCCTCTCCCCCAATCACATATTTTTTTATTTAAGTATAGTTGATTTATTGTACTAATTTCAGGTGTACAACACAGTGATTCAATATTTTTATAGATTATATTCCATTTAAAGTTACTATAAATATTGGCTATATCCCCTGTGCTGTACAATATATCCTTGTTGTTTATTTTATACATAGTAGTTTGTACCTCTTATTCCTCTATCCCTATCTTGTCCCTCCCCACTGGTAACCACTGGTTTGTTTTCTATATCTGTGAATCTGTTGCTGTTTTGTTATTTCATTTGTTTGTTTGGTTTTTTTTTTAGATTCCACATGTAAGTGATGACAAACAGTATTTCTCTGTCTAGCTTATTTCACTAAACATAATACCCTCCAGGTCCATCCATGTTGTTGCAAAGGGAAAAATTTCATTTTTTATGTCTGAGTAATATTCCGTTGTATGTATATAACACATCTTCTTTATCCTTTCATTTGTTAATGGACACTTAGGTTGCTTTCATATCTTGCTATTATAAATAATGCTGCTATGAACCTTGGGATGCGTGTATCTTATCAAATTAGTGTTTTAGTTTTCTTTGGATATATACCCAGGAGTGGAATTGCTGGATCATATGGTAGTTCTGTTTTTAGTTTTTTGAGGAACCTCCATACTGTTCTCCATGGTGGCTGCACCAAATTACATTCCTACGAACAGTGTAGGAGGGTGCCCTTTTCTCCATATTCTCACCAACATTTGTTATTTGTGATCTTTTTGATGATAGCCATCCTGACAGGTGCGAGGTGATAGCTCACTATAGTTCTAATTTGCATTTATCTGATGATTAGAGATGTTGAACATCTTTTCATGTGCCTGTTGGCCATCTGTATGTCTTCTTTGGAAAAAATGTCTATTCAGATCTTCTGTCCATTTTTCATTGGATTGTTTGTTTTCTTGATATTGAGTTATACGAGCTGTTTATGTATTTGGGATATTAACCCCTTATCAGTCATACCATTTGCAAATATTTTCTCCCATTCAGTAGGTTGTCTTTTGGTTTTGTCAATGACTTCCTTTGGCGTGCAAAAGCTTTTTTTTTTTAACATCTTTATGGAGTATAGTTGCTTTACAATGTTGTGTAAGTTTCTGCTGTATAACAAAGTGAATCAGCTATACGTATACATATATCCCCATATACACTCCCTCTTGCGTCTCCCTACCACCTTCCCTACCCCACCTCTCTAAGTGGTCACAAAACCCTGAGCTGACCTCTGTGCTATGTGGCTGCTTCCCACTAGCTACCTATTTTATATTTGGTAGTGTATATATGTCAATGCCACGCTCTCACTTCATCTCAGCTTACCCTTCCCTCTCCCTGTGTCCTCAAGTCCATTCTCTATGTCTGTGTCTTTATTCCTGTCCTGCCCCTAGGTTCTTCAGAACCTTTTTTTTTTAGATTCTATATATATGTGTTAGCATACGGTATTTGTTTTTCTCTTTCTGACTTACTTCACTCTGTATGACAGACTCTAGTGCCATCCACTTCACTACAAATAACTCAATTTCGTTTCTTTTTATGGCTGAGTAATAATCTATGGTATATATGTGCCACATCTTCTTTATCCATTCATCTGTTGATGGACACTTAGGTTGCTTTCATGTCCTGGGCTACTGTAAATAGTTCTGCAATGAACACTGTGGTACATGACTCTTTTTGAATTATGGTTTTCTCAGGGTGTATGCCCAGTAGTGGGATTGCTGGGTCATACGGTAGTTCTATTTTTAGTTTTTTAAGGAACCTCCATACTGTTCTCCATAGTGGCTGTATCAATTTACACTCCCACCAACAGTGCAAGAGGGTTCCCTTTTCTCCACACCCTCTCCAGCATTTATTGTTTGTAGATTTTTTGATGCTGGCCATTCTGACTGGTGTGAGGTGATACCTCATTGTGGTTTTGATTTGCATTTCTCTAATGATTAGTAATGTTGAGCATCCTTTCATGTGTTTGTTGGCAATCTGTATATATTCTTTGGAAAATGTCTATTTAGGTCTTCTGCCCATTTTTGGACTGGGTTGTTTGTTTTTTTGATATTGAGCTGCATGTGCTGCTTGTATATTTTGGAGATTAATCCTTTGTCAGTTGCCTGATTTGCAAATATGAGGGTTGTCTTTTTGTCTTCTTTATGGTTTCCTTTGCTGTGCTAAAGCTTTTAAGTTTCATTAGGTCCCATTTGTTAATTTTTGTTTTTATTTCCCTTTCTCTAGGAGGTGGGTCAAAAAGGATCTTGCTGTGCTCTATTTACAATAGCCAGGACACGGAAGCAACCTAAGTGTCCACTGACAGATGAATGAATAAAGAAGGTGTGGCACATATACAATGGAATATTCCTCAGCCATAAAAAGAAATGAAATTGAGTTATTTGTAGTGAGGTGGATGGACCTAGAGACTGTCATACAGAGTGAAGTAAGTCAGAAAGAGAAAAACAAATACCGTATGCTAACACATATATATAGAATCTAAAAAAAAAAGGTTCTGAAGAACCTAGGGGCAGGACAGGAATAAAGACACAGACATAGAGAATGGACTTGAGGACACAGGGAGAGGGAAGGGTAAGCTGAGATGAAGTGAGAGCGTGGCATTGACATATATACACTACCAAATATAAAATAGGTAGCTAGTGGGAAGCAGCCACATAGCACTGGGAGATCAGCTTGGTGCTTGGTGTCCACCTAGAGGGCTGGGGTAGGGAGGGTAGGAGGGAGACACAAGAGGGAGGAGATATGGGGATATATGTTTATGTACAGCTGATTCACTTTGTTATACAGCAGAAATTAACACACCACTGTAAAGCAATTATACTCCAATAAGGATGTTAAAAAAAAAAAAAAAAGAAAGAAAGCACAATATCCCAGCAATTACAGGTTTTCCTTTAGGACACATTTTTTATGTTAGGGCACATCCTCTGTAAATAGTCAAACAATATCACTCTGCTAACGAGTAGAAAACAGACCAGATCATCCTACTCTGTTCTTGGCAAAGACGGTCTAACTGCAGATGGAACTTTCCACTGTGACTATACACATGTTTGTCACTGAATCTGACTTTTCCGAAACGTCTCTAAGTGGGAATGCTTGGGCTTGACATTAATAGCTCTTTGACTTGATAATACCTCTTTTTCTAATAACTCTTTTCACAACCAATGAGAGAAAGGAAGCTAGAAAAGCTTTTACTCTAACAAGGGTTATATGAGGAGTGAAATAAAATGGTTCCAAAACCTACGGACTCTGTTTTAATAAAAGAGTATACTTTAATTGTGATAAAATATCCATAACATATAATTCCCCATTTTAACTTTCTTTAATTGTACCATTCAGTGACATTAAGTACACTCACATCATTGATCAACCATCATCACAATCCATCTCCAGAACTTTTGCCTTTCCAAACTGAGACTCTGTACTCATTAAACAAATACTCCTCAATCTACCAAGATGGTACTTTTTAAAAGAAGCCAATTTGGCAGAATATTAAAACTAAGGAGAATAAAACTACACTGTAATAAAGTAAGACCTAATTCTAAAGCCCAACACATTAGTATATGGTTTGTGAGGAACTAACTGAAAATATTTTCCTTTTTATGCTATAATTCATAGATTAATTTTACTCTATTTCCATGTTCAGAAGTTTTTTACTATAATTTTATGTGTTCAGTTAATATTCTGATCAAGTGTTAGTACTAAAATCAAGAACGATTGTTAGGATACATGGAGGAAAATAGGTTCTATTGTACTTTTATAGGTAAATAGATATAACAGAAAGTTAAATAAAGGACATAAAAATAAAAAATAAAAATAAAAAAAGGATCTTGCTATGATTTATGTCATAGAGGGTTCTGCCTATGTTTTCCTCTAAGAGTTTTATATTGTCTGGCCTTACATTTAGGTCTTTAATCCATTTTGAGTTTATTTTTGTGTATGGTGTTAGAAAGTGTTCTAATTTAATTCTTTTAAATGTAGCTGTCCAGTTTTCCCAGCACCACTTATTGAAGAGGCTGTCTTTTCTCCACTGTATGTTCTTGCCTCCTTATCAAAGACAAGGTGACCATATGTGCGTGGGTTTATGGGCTTTCTATTCTGTTCCATTGATCTATATTTCTTTTTTTGTGCCAGTACCATACTGTCTTGATTACTGTAGCTTTGTAGTATAGCCTGAAGTCAGGGAGCCTGATTCCCCCAGCTCCGTTTTTCTTTCTCAAGATTGCTTTGGCTATTTGGGGTCTTTTGTGTTTCCATACAAATTGTGAAATTTTTGGTTCTAGTTCTGTGAAAAATGCCATTGGTAGTTTGATAGGGATTGCATTGAATCTGTAGATTGCTTTGGGTAGTAGAGTCATTTTCACAATGTTCATTCTTCCAATCCAAGAACGTGGTATATCTCTCCATCTGTTTGTATCATCTTTAATTTCTTTCATCAATGTCTTATGGTTTTCTGCACACAGGTCTTCTGTCTCCTTAGGTAGGTTTATTCCTAGGTATTTTATTCTTTTTGTTGCAGTGGTAAATGGGAGTGTTTCCTTAATTTCTCTTTCAGATTTTTCATCATTAGTTTATAGGAATGCAAGAGATTTCTGTGCATTAATTCTGTATCCTGCTACTTTACCAAATTCATGGATTAGCTCTAGTAGTTTTCTGGTGGCATCTTTAGAATTCTCTATGTATAGTATCATGTCATCTGGAAACAGTGACAGTTTTACTTTTTCTTTCTGATTTGCATTCCTTTTATTTCTTTTCCTTCTCTGATTACTGTGGCTAAAACTTCCAAAACTATGTTGAATAATAGTGGTGAGAGTGGGCAACCTTGTCTTACTCTTTATCTTAGAGAAAATGGTTTCAGATTTTCACCATTGAGAACGATGTTGGCTGTGGGTTTATCATATATGGCCTTTATTATGTTGAGGTAGGTTCCCTCTATGCCTACTTTCTGGAGAGTTTTTATCATAAATGCGTGTTGAATTTTGTCAAAAGCTTTTTCTGCATCTATTGAGATTATCATATGGTTTTTATCCTTCAGTTGGTTAATATGGTGTATCACATCGACTGATTTGTGTATATTGAAGAATCCTTGCATTCCTGGGATAAACCCCACTTGATCATAGTGTATGATCCTTTTAATGTGCTTTTGGATTCTGTTTGCTAGTATTTTGTTGAGGATTTTTGCATCTGTCTTCATCAGTGGTATTGGCTTGCAGTTTTCTTTTTTTGTGACATCTTTGTCTGGTTTTGGTATCAGGGTGATGGTGGCCTTGTAGAATGGGTTTGGGAGTGTTCCTCCCTCTGCTATATTTTGGAAGAGTTTGAGAAGGATGGGTGTTAGCTCTTCTCTAAATGTTTGATAGAATTTGCCTGTGAAGCCATCTGGTCCGGGGTTTTGTTTGTTGGAAGATTTTTAAACACAGTTTCAATTTCAGTGCTTGTGATTGATCTGTTTATATTTTCTATTTCTTCCTGGTTCAGTCTTGGAAGGTTGTGCTTTTCTAAGAATTTGTCCATTTATTCCAGGTTGTCCGTTTTATTGGCATATAGCTGCTTGAGCAATCTCTCATGATCCTTTGTATTTCTGCAGTGTCAGTTGTTACTTCTCCTTTTTCATTTCTAATTCTGTTGATCTGAGTCTTCTCCCTTTTTTTCTTGATGAGTCTGGCTAATGGTTTATGAATTTTGTTTACCTTCTCAAAGAATCAGCTTTCAGTTTTATTGATCTTTGCTATTACTTCCTTCATTTCTTTTTCATTTATTTCTGATCTGATCTTTATGATTTATTTCCTTCTGCTAACTTCGGGGTTTTTTTGTTCTTCTTTCTCTAATTGCTTTAGGTGTAAGTTTAGGTTGTTTATTTGAGAGTTTTCTTGCTTCTTGAGGTAGGATTGTATTGCTTTAAACTTCCCTCGTAGAACTGCTTTTGCTGCATCCCATAGGTTTTGGGTCATCGTGTTTTCATTGTCATTTGTTTCTAGGTATTTGTTGATTTCCTCTTTGATTTCTTCAGTGGTCTCTTGCTTATTTAGTAGCATATTGTTTAGCCTCCAAGTGTTTGTATTTTTTACAGTTTTCTTCTTTAATTGATATAGCGTCTCATAGCATTGTGGTCAGAAAAGATACTTGATATGATTTCAACTTTCTTAAATTTACCAAGGCTTGATTTGTGACCTAATATATGGTCTATATTGGAGAATGTTCCATGAGCACTTGAGAAGAAAGTGTATTCTGTTGTTTTTGGATGGAATGTCCTATAAATATCAATTAAGTCCATCTTGTCTAATGTGTCATTTAAATCTTGTGTTTCCTTATTTATTTTCATTTTGGATAATCTGTCCATTGGTGAAAGTGGGGTGTTAAAAGTCCCCTACAATTATTGTGTTACTGTTTATTTCCCCTTTTATGGCTGTTAGCATTTGCCTTATGTATTGAGGTGCTCCTATGTTGGGTGCGTAAATATTTACAATTGTTATATCTTCTTCTTGGACTGATCCCTTGATCATTATATAGTGTCCTTCTTTGCCTCTTGTACTAGTCTTTATTTTAAAGTCGATTTTGTCTGATATGAGAATTGTTACTCCAGCTTTCTTTTGATTTCCATTTGCATGGAATATCTTTTTCCATCCCCTCACTTTCAGTGTGTACATGTCCCTACGTCTGAAGTGGGTCTCTTGTAGACAGCATACATATGGGTCTTGTTTTTGTATCCATTCAGCCAGTCTATGTCTTTTGGTTGGAGCATTTAATCCATTTACATTTAAGGTAGTTATCGATATTTATGTTCCTATTACCATTTTCTTAATTGTTTTGGGTTTGTTTGTGTAGGTCTTTTCCTTCTTTTGTGTTTCCTCCCTATAGAAGTTCCTTTAGCATTTGTTGTAAAGCTGGTTTGGTGGTGCTGAATTCTCTTAACTTCTGATTGTCTGTAAAGGTTTTAATTTCACCGTCAAATCTGAATGAGATCCTTGCTGGATAGAATAAGCTTGGTTGTAGGTTTTTCCCTTTCATCACTTTAAATATGTCCTGCCACTCCTTTCTGGCTTGCAGAGTTCTGATGAAAGATCAGCTGTTAACCTTATGGGGATTTCTTTGTATGTTATTTGTTGTTTTTCCCTTGCTGCTTTTAATATTTTTTCTTTGTATTTAATTTTTGACAGTTTGATTAATATGTGTCTTGGAGTGTTTCTCCTTGGATTTATCCTGTATGGGACTCTCTGCACTTCCTGGACCTGACTGACTATTTCCTTTCCCATGTTAGGGAAGTTTTCAACTATAGTCTCTTCAAATATTTTCTCAGTCCCTTTCTTTTTCTTTTCTTCTTCTGGGACCCCTATTATTCGCATGTTGGTGCCTTTATTGTTGTCCCAGAGGTCTCTGAGACTGTCCTCAATTCTTTCCATTTTTTCTTTATTCTGTTCTGCGGCAGTTATTTCCACTATTTTATCTTCCAGGTCACTTATCCATTCTTCTGCCTCAGTTATTCTGCTATTGATTCCTTCTAGAGAATTTTTAATTTCATTTATTGTCTTGTTCATCATTGTTTGTTTGCTCTTTTGTTCTTCTAGGTCCTTGTTAAACGTTTCTTGTATTTTCTCCATTTGATTTCCAAGAGTTTGGATCATCTTTACTATCATTACTCTGAATTCTTTTTCAGGTAGACTACCTATTTCCTCTTCATTTGTTTGGTCTAGTGGATTTTACCTTGCTCCTTCATCTGCTGCGTATTTCTCTGTCTTCTCATTTTGTTTAAATTACTGTGTTTGGGGTCTCCTTTTTGCAGGCTGCAGGTTCGTAGTTCTCATTGTTTTTGGTGTCTGCCCCCAGTGGGTGAGGTTGGTTCAGTGGCTTGTGTAGGCTTCCTGGTGGTGGGCACTGGTGCTTTGTTTTGGTGGATGGGGCTGGATCTTGTCTCTCTGGTGGGCAAGACCGCGTCCAGTGGTGTGTTTTGGGGTGTTTGTAAACTTAGTATTATTTTAGGCAGCCTCTCTGCTAATGGGTGGGGGGTTGTGTTCCTGTCTTACTAGTTGTTTGACATGGGGCATCCAGCACTGCATCTTGCTGGCCGTTAGGTGGAGCTGGGTCTTAGCGTTCAGACAGAGATCTCTGGGAGAGCTCTCACCAACTGATATTACTTGGGGCCGGGAGGTCTCTGGTGGTCCAATGTCCTGAACTTGGCTCTCCCACCTCCGAGGCTTAGGCCTGACACCAGGCCGGATCACCAAGACCCTGGAGTGTTTGCTGAGGACACAGTGGGTTTGATGCACTGAGATTTGAGGTAGATTTTCCAAAAATTTTCACTGTCTTGCCTTGTCCTGCTAGTGTTGGAGGGTCTCCTGCAGAGGCGGGGTGTGGCTGTGGCTCACCACATGGACAAGGACACTGGTAGCAGAAGTTCTGGGAAGTACTCCTTGGTGTGAGCCCTCCCGGAGTCCCATGTAAAAACTTTTAAGTATAATTAGGTCCCACTTGGTTATTTTTGCTTTTGTTTTTTTGTTTTAGGACACAGATCCCAAAACAACATTGTTACAATTTATGTCAGTGTTCTGCCTATGTTTTCTTCTAGGAGGTTTACAGTTTCCAGTCTTACATTCAGGTCCTTAATCCATTTTGAGTTTATTTTTGTGTATGGTATGAGGGAGTGTTCTAATTTAATTCTTATACATGTAGTTGTCCAGTTTTCCCAGCACCACTTATTGAACAGACTGTCTTTTCTCTGATGTATAGTCTTTCATCCATTGTTGTAGATCAAATGACTGTAAGTGCATGGGTATATTCCTGGGCTCTCTATTCTGTTCCATTGAGCTATATGTCTGTTTATGTACCAGTACCATTACTTTACTTTAATTAATTAATTTACTTTAATTACTTTCCAAAGGTAGCTGTCATCACTTTCCCCTCCATGCATGAGCATGACATGCCTCACTTCCAGAAGTAGAAAGTACCACAGTAAAGAAAACTGGCATTAATGGATTTACAGGCAAAAACATCTGATTTTTGTTAAACATCCAGCTACCTGGATGTGTGTGTACTTAGGGGAGAATAACCTACTAGCCATAAATTCAGTGTGCAATAACACCAATCTGATCATTTTACAGAGGTGTTAGTTAATCCAGTAATTTGGTCTGGTTAAGAATGTTTCTATATATTAATTTGATAATTGAAAAGAAAATCCATTAGTAGACAAGAGGAAAATAAACTGCAATATTCCTGGGAGAGGTAATAACTTTTGATGGAGAGGAATATCTTATGATAGAGAGGAAGGAGGATTGCGTGAAAAGAAGGTTTGGACTACCTGAATTAACTTGAGAGGTAACTGGATGGGAGAAGAGAGGATTCATTGGACAAAAAATATGTCTGGGCACTCTCTATTTGGCCATATTGACAAAGTTTATACCTAGTTCCCCAGGTCAGTTCAAAAGAAGTGATGCTCCCACATAAAACAGACACAGAGAGCTGAGGGCAATTTCTCAGCAGTCTAAAGGCATGAATTCATTTCTAATAATCAGTGTTTCATCTAATGGCATCAAACAGGCAACTCATGGGGTTATATATAAAAAAACTCACTGTCAACATACTTCTTATTAAACTCAAGCCAGAACTCTTGTCTCTTAAGGTGTCTGTAAAGTATTGGATTATTTCTGTATGAAAGAGTGGTCTTAATATTGTACATCATCCATATCTCAATTAAAAAATAATATATATATATACACACACAGCTTAAAAAAAAAAAAAAAAAAGAGTGGCCCAAGGAGCTTTTCGATGTGTGTATAGCTCATCATAACTCTAATAAAACTTGTATCTGATTCTTCTCCCCTAAAACTGACCCCTGAGTTTGTCCTCCTGGCTAAGCTGTGGTCTGCTAATCTAATCAATTTTGTTCTACCTCTGATTTATTCTGGTCCATATTGTTCAAAAGAATCCATCATAGAAATTATTATCTGTGAAACTGGGAGGAAGATACAATTTTGAGCCTTATTGAATTTATGTAATTTACCTTTGCTAAATATTGCAACAAGAGGACATGGAAGTCAAATTAATTTTTTACTACTCAACTAATGAAAATCACCTGTGATAAGAACTGGTGCTCCTGAATTTTATTCTAATTAAAAGTTAATATAAAGTTTTTCAAGTCCAAATAAAAATCATTTCAATAACGTTGTGTACAAATTTATATTAGAGTCTATCGCCACTGACTGTGTCAAGGATTGGCTTTGAGTTTTTTAAAAATAAGCTGGCAATAACTAGTTGATTTTGGTCTTTTTTTCTCCCTTAGGAGAGCCATACCTTACCGAAGAGGATAATTTTGTATTCCCCTTTTAATTTCTGGTTCAGTTCAGTTTAACCAATAATTACTTAGCCTCTATTATGTACCACTTGCACTAGTGCTGGGGAGGCTAAAGGCACATTAGACATGACTCACATCTTTGAAGAACTTCCAGGAGATAGTCACAGAGATTTAAAAAAAAATTATAGTATATTATAGTGACTAGTTAGGATATAATAGGCATACAATAAATACATTTTGATTGATAGATTAGAAGTATGTTCAGGTTTTCAGGGAAATCTTTCAATGGAAAGGTTCCTACCTGCACCCTGGGCTTCCTGAAGGAAAGAATAGCAGACATGAAGGATAGAAAGCTAGGTGAAGCAAGGTAGGAAGTGCATACAAGGCAGTGCTCATTGAACTGTGAAATTTCTGTAGGTTTATTAGAAGCATTCTGGCATTTTGGGGGCTTAAAGTGGTAGGTGATAAGTGATCAGATGGAATGAAACTGATCTTTGATTTATTACTAACAAGATTTGAATTTACTCTGTAGGAAATGAGTCACCTTGGGAAGGTTGAAAGCTTGAGAATAACATTCGTATGTTTATTATTAATACTCAGTGATTAAAATATTTAGGAGGGTAGAGTTGAGAGTGGTAGCAAGGAATCTTCTTAGGATACTAGCACAGTTAGTTGACCCTTGAACAATGTGGCGGTTAGGGGCACCGACCTTCAGTGTAGTCACAAACCTGAGTATAACCCATAGTCAGCCTTCTCTATGCGTGGTTCCTCCATAGCTGCAGTTCCACATACATGAGGTCAACCAACCCTGATCCTGCAGGACTGCAGTATTTATTATTGAAAAAAAATGTGCGTATAAATGGACCACAGATTTCAAACCCATGCTGTTCAAGGGTTAACTGTAAATTAATTCCAAGTGGGGGAAGATAAAAGTGTGACCAAGTCCTATTTATCAAGGAATTTGAAAACTGAAAAAATCATGTCCCATTTCTACCTATGCAGAAATGCATGTTTCCTGATAACCATGGGGATATATTGGGTCATGTAAGAAACCCAGCTGTTCTTGTTGAACAGGGGCTGAAACTGTTCAAGCCACAGAGGCTAGAACTGAAGATGTCTACAATGACTTAGGAACTTATCACAATCCCAGGTTGATTTCAACTAAACTACTCCTTCTTGGGTGATTACAGGACCAAAACTTGCAGGTCATAATGGGTTTTACAAAAGTGACTTAAGCATCATTTGAGAATAAAGATTGCTGATTTACATCTAGAGAGAAGTTCTAGAACTCTGAGAAGAGAGAGGCGTAAGATTCAGGTGTTGTAACACTAGCAGTGTCATATGTAGAATATGTTTATCACTCCCACCAAAGACTTCATTTTATTTCCCAAAGTAGCATATCACAGAAGAGGAAGTATAAAAATAATTAAAGCATTATTTGAGTACTAATTGGTCACATTAAATAAAAGCACTCAGCATAACTCCTGTTGAAACAGGATGCAATGGCACTATTAATAATGCGAGTCTAAAAATTTTTTTTTTCTTTTGAAACCTTCTGATTAAACTCAAGACAGCAACAATAACACATGGATCAAAAATTCATGGTACAATTTATTACACAAACCCATCCTCCTTAAAATGGAAGGTATTGATACAGGAAAAATATCTCCCCACATATTTCCACATATTTTGAATTGCTCAAGGTTTCCACACAGAAGGTAAAATAGAGGGGGAAACAATCACTTTTATTTAAAAATTTAGTTCAACAAACATTAACCAAATGCCTACTATTTGCAAAGTCCAGTGCTAGTATTGTAAGAACTAAAGTGTCTTCATGAATCCTACCATCTTGTTGAAGAAGAAGACAGGGAATTAAATTGTCATAAAAAAGTATGTTAAGTACTATGAACATTACAGTCCCCCCCCACAAACATGCCCCACGCACCAACACAAACACACACAAAGAAACAAGTTAAGTAGAGGTAATGCCCTGTATTTGTTATCACATACTAACAGAGGAGTTCACAGGTAGTGATGTCATTATATTTCTTTAGATCTCAGAAATGTACCTTCTAGGAATTAGTAGGAAGGCATACAATTAACAAAAAAAGCAATGCCTTTGCAATAGGTAAATCATATTTCTTTGAAGTTAAACCTATATTTGGAAGTTTATCACCTAGACCTTTTGCAGGGTTTCAGGGTGAGAATCTAAGCAATTTTTACCTTAGGATTCAGATAGATCTGTACTTGTATGAGCTTTGGTCTGATGGACCAGCCTACCAGGAGTCTAAGGAAAGAGAGATGCCAAGAAGGGCAAGTCTGGTTAATGACAGTGTTTTCCTATCCGAGACAGAAATGTTTTCAAGACACCTGGGAATGTTATCTGAAATATCTAGGACATTAATAGATGGAATAACAATGGCAGAGATTTAATTATTAGATGCTTCAGGAATCAAAGTGTAGATGGAATTTTATACCGCCTGGTTTTGAAAACGGTCTCCTTGAGAGGACTAAACTGACAACAAAATATAATTCAGCTTTCTAACACTTATGGTAAGCTTTGTTCCTTAAAAACATATTTGCAATGCTGTGAGAGTTTTCATGTGACCCACCCATTTAAGGAACATATTTCACATAGCTTTTGAACTTGAAAGTTGATTACGGATTGAGTAATCAGAGTGATAAGGACCTTTAAATAAATTCCACTTAGGATTATAGTCAATTAAAACCCATCTCCCAGACACAATTTTACATTGATTTAAGAGGATATGAAGCACTACTTTGGAGGGAGATCTGATAGTTTATTTTTCCTTTGAATCTTCAAAAAAATTCAAAATACTTCAAGCATAATAAATGAATAATTTAGAAGACCCAAATCTGGACTTTTAACATCTGTTAGTGGAAGAAATGAGAACTACTTCAGACATAAAGTGTTTGAACAACAGTTTGTGAATCAGTGGAATTAAGTGCTATTAGAATTAGATATGTCTAAGAGATTTTTCTTTTTCTTTTTTTTTTTACCATTCATTGAAACAGCTTTTAAACTATGAAGCAGAGTTTTGAAGAAGAATTTTTCATTTGAAAAATGAAAAAAAAAATAACAGAAAGTACTCAGAGATAATCTCATTTATTTCCAAATAGAGATCTAGTATCTCTAACCCTAGCAGGGACAGTGCAATTTGGTAAGAAACACACAAGTCTTTCGAAATAACTAGGCTTGAACCCTGGCTCTTCCGCTGCTTGAATTTGAGCAAAAGTATTATATTCTCTGAACCTTGGTTTGCTTGCCTATAAAATGTAGATAAGTGTCTTTCTCAGAGAAGATATTTAAATATCAAATGAGATATACTATGAGAAAGTAGTCTTTAAAGACAGAAACCCCATAAAATTCATATATTCAATTAGCCAATGTTTGCACAGTACCCTATGCTATGGACCCTATGACATGAACTGGACTAGGTACCATGTATGCTTCTCCATATGGACTACGGTGGTGAATACTGATTATGTGAGTTATTACCTTTAAAAGTTGGCTTGTTAAAATTCCACAATGTAAAAAAACATAAAATGTCTTACTTTTCAGGGTGAGTTGTCACGTAAAGCTTTGCTCTCACCCTTCTATTTCCCTTCGGAAGGTATTATAAACGCCCAGTTGGCCTCTGAGGTGGTCCAGTGATCCACCATAGCATCTTCCACAGCATGTTACCTAAACTCCCCTAAGCTTATACGGTCTACAACTTTCCTTGGCAATTCACTCCATTAACCACAGTTGTGTCCAGAAATCCCTCTGTAATGGAATCTGACTTCAATTTTAACTGCTGAGAACTTTTAAAACTCACCATTTCTATTTTATTCCTGCCTCACACCTTGGCAAGCTAATAAGAAAGCCTAGGTGCTCCCTCCTTTGGAAGAAGGTTCAAACCACAAAAGCCCCTTCCTGTCATCCCTTAATCATCATTAAAACCCCAAAGCAGTCTCTTTTCTCTGTTCTCTCGAGCCACTTTCGGACCTGCTTGGGAAGCCTGCTGTCCTCTTACCAGAAAGTCGCATTGTGTAAATAATAAACCTTTCTCATACCCTCTTGGCGTGTGCCTGGAGTCTTCAGACTCGCCATCCAAAACAAATTTTGGTGGGGGCCCGTTCTGTGTCTGTGTATGGTCCCTGTCTCTGCAGAATGACCACTGTTGGCTCTAAGAGTGGAGTGCCGAGACAAAGATCACCATCACTTGGGTGGGGTGAGGTGGTGGTTGGGGGGAGAGGTGTTCCTTCTTTTTCTTTGGCTTGCTCACTGGCTCTGCTGCCTAGATAGCAGGCATGCCCTTTGAGCTGCTGCCTGCTGGCTAGCCTGCAATTTGAGCTGTGCTACTTTGTGCTACAGTTGCTGAGTTCTACTGAGCTTCTGTTATAGTTCTAACTAATCTAAGTCAGACGTTTCAATAATTAATTGGCTTTCGGGGAAAGAAGTATGGGATTCAGGCCCTCATTAAAGCAGCCCTGGGTCATGTGTCTCATATGCCCAGATCCATCTGTGTGTCTTAGATTAAATCATGTGTGTCAGTTCAAGCATAAGCTGTTACTGACCCTAGATTCAGAGAATGACTCTTGCCCTGTGACCAACTGTGACCTGGTTTGTTTCATTCAGGTGTATGCCCTCATTCTATAGGGCATTCAGGGGAAAGATTACACCCTATGTAATAAATGTGGGTTCATTGGGTGGTAACTCACATAGAGGAAGAACAGTCACTATGTGAATAGCAGTCATCATTTGAAAATTTGAATTGTGGAATTCCACACGCCTAAAAGCAGGTGGCTCATTAGGACCCTACAAAACGCCTTTGCTGGTGCTACTACTGTTGTACTTAATGTCTCTGTTGCCAAAAAAGATGCTGATCATCAGAAGTACAGGGAAAAATACCCATGGCATTCTTGTAGTACAATACCCATGGCATTCCTGTAGTACAATACCCATGGCATTCCTGTAGTACAATCAAGGATTAATTCAACTGTTGCCAGAGGGGAGGTCCTTAACCCTGATGATACTGATTTGAGGCTCTCTGGAGCAAGGAGTATATAAATATGACCAGGGTAGAGAGGAACCCAGTAACCACACACACACACACACACACACACACACACACACGCACGCACGCACACACAAAGCAAGCAAGCAAGAAGCCTGGATACAAAGGGAGGAAACATATAAAAATGAATAAAAAAGAGGTTCACAGTTTGATCCAACTGGAAATCCAAAAGTTACAAAAATAATTTACACAGCATAAGAAAAAAAAAGGGTGCCGATTGGGTTTTGTGCCTCTACAGCAAAGGTTCTCAATTAACTTTCACATCTGCTGAAATGCACAAACTGGCAAAACTTCATGGTCTTTCATCATATGGGGGCTCAATTTACAGTTACACTGGGGAATCCCACTAAACTGAAACAAATTACATCCCCTAAGATCTTAGAGGAGTTATTGAACATAAAGTAGAGGACACGTGCTTCATTTTAGCCATCGGAACTACTGCCTTACCTAAATTCCCCATATTCACAGCAACTATTGCCCTAAAATATTCTATAATGAGCATAAATGCTCTGACTTAATGAACAGTAAATTAAAATTAAACTGTCTTTGCACTTACAAATTAATTTGACAAAATGGGACCACATGGACCCTCTCTCTAGTTAAAATAGTTAATACAGCTCAAGGGTAAACCAGAACCGGGGACTTCAAGGATTGATCCCCATTATAAAAGACCTATTTAGGAAACAGTGGTTATTCCCACTGTTTCTCCGTTTAGTAGTCTAATTTGGCCTCCTCTTATACTTGGAAAGAATGAATGGCATCACACAGTAGATTACCACAAACTTGATGCCTTGGTCTCATGCATTAAGGTTTCCATACCCAAAAATACTGAAATTATTGACTCCACACAAACAGCAACTGGTGAATATTTCGCTATTGTAGATTACAGCAAAAAGCTCTAGAATCTATCCAAATTGTGACACAGCAGGCACTCTTTTAAGTGTCCCCAGAGAATCCTTTACTGCAAAGGCTTTAGTAACTTCCTCTCATGTCTTTTGGCATTTCTGGACCACCTATAATGGTCATAAGTTGTTCATAGGCTTCGGGAAAAACTGCCCTCCTTCATCCCATGTTATATGTCATTATTGTGGCAATTTCTGGACACACACTGGGCATGTGACCTGATCCTCCATACCCACCTACCTAAATTGTTGGGTCATGGAAGCAGCAACGCTCAAGCTCAGCATGACTACTGAGACTTCTTGTTATGGGACAGAGCCAAACCTGGGCCCTCTGACTTATCCCACCTTTAGGAGTGGTTGCCCTCTTCTGTCATATGTCTTTTGCTATATATCAGAGTGCTAGAGAACGTAACTCCTCTCCATGTTCCTCTGGCTACCTGAGCTCCTTGGAATCAACTAAATGAACAGCAAAGGGAATTTGTAAACTTTATGGATGACATTATCACTATCACAAATGATGGAGCTCATTGGAGAGCAGCTGCTTTCCATCCCTTAACCAGGATGTCCTTGATGAAGGACAGGACACAAGGGTCAACACAATTGGTAAAACTTCAGGCACTGAAGCATCAGATGTCAGGCATCTTAGCACTGGATGCCTTGGCCAGCAATCAGTTCTATCTGTACAATATTAGTCTCTTGAGCCATTGCTAATGATCTGGCTGTCTGATCCACCCAATGGCCACAACAACAATCCTTTATGCGTTATTGCCCACTTATGGGTAAAGAATTCTGATAATTTCTTGCCTCACAGATACTCAAAACGTAAATCAAGGTCACACGTGTCTCCATACAAACTAAAGTACAGCCCAAGTCCTCACCAAGATGCTCCTGATTCTCTTCAGAGTTCCAGATTTTATTGACAGTGACCAAGGCCTTTATCTTACTTTTCAGAATATATAATGCTGGGTCTTTTTTTTTTGTTTTTAAACTTTGGGTTTATTTATTTGTTTGTTTGTTTGTTTATTTATTTATGGCTGTGTTGGGTCTTCGTTTCTGTGCGAGGGCTTTCTCTAGTTGCGGCAAGTGGGGGCCACTCTTCATCGCGGTGCGCGGGCCTCTCTCACTGTCGCAGCCTCTCTTGTTGCGGAGCACAGGCTCCAGATGCGCAGGCTCAGTAATTGTGGCTCACGGGCCTAGTTGCTCCGCGGCATGTGGGATCTTCCCAGACCAGGGCTCGAACCCGTGTCCCCTGCATTGGCAGACGGATTCTCAACCACTGAACCACCAGGGAAGCCCAATGCTGGGTCTTTGAAGAAGACATTTTTTTCTTTCTCTTGTCAGTTGCATACAATATAGGCCTCATAGAGTGCAATAATGGCTTACTTAAATAAGTTCAAATTCAATTACATGAACATGGCACATTTCAGGCATCAGTCAAACATCAGGAGGTGTGGATTATAGCAAAAAAATTGACTCCATTTTTGGATGTTTGATTGCTGAAAGCTTTTGAGCCTCACTACTGCTTCTTCCCTTTTGTCTTACATCTGGACAAGCTTATAAGAAAGCCCAGATGCTCCCTTCTTTGGCACTGACAGGAAATTCATGCCCTTTTTTGCAAGGGAACCCTTACTGCAGCCCCAGTCCCTCTCCTGACCATAAAAATCCCAAGCCCACATAATACTTTGCCTGTATCAAAATTTTCTTTACCAATGCAAAATATAGAAATGCAAACCTTAACAAATTTTGGTTTTTCTTAACCTTTCTATTAAAAGTAATACACAGAAGGAATGTTTCTATTTCCTGCCCCCCAGACAGGACCTATGTCCCCAAAAGCTAAAAAGTATTTATCCCTTTGTTGTTTGATGAGACCATATTATTTCATCTCACTTGTTAAAAGAATACCTGGTGTAATGGTACATAATTAGTCTGAGGGCACCCATGGCAGACTGTGTTTGGGTATATACAATGACATTCTTTGGATTTCCCTCAAGAACACTGCTAGGTTACCAGAGTCTTTATCTTTTCCTGGCTTTGCCTGTGATTGCCCCTCTTCTTCAATTCCAATTATATTTATATTGTTTCCGTATAAATATCCCAAAACTTAGTGGTTTGAAACAACCACCATTTTATTTGCTCATGATTCTGTGGGACAGGAATTTGGACAGAGGATGGTGGGAATGGCTCAGCTCATCTTTGTAGCACACGGGACCAGCTGGTGCAGGTCAAGTGATTGGGGGCTGGTTACGTCAGTTCCACTAGGGTCATATGCCACGGACCTCTGTTCTTACTGTTGACTGGGCACCTCATCTTTTATCCATGTGGACTCTTCACATGATCAGCTTGACCTTCCTCAGTGCATAGTGTTCTCAAGGTAGCTGGACTTCTTACACGGCAGCTGGTTCCTCTTAAAATGCAAAAGTGCAAAGTGCAAAAGCAAAAATTTCTGGGTTTTCCTAAGGCTTCAGGCAAGAACTGGCACAGTGTTACTCCTACTACATTTTATTAATTAAAGCAGATTCAGAACCAGCCCAGATTTAGAGGGGAAACTTCACAAGGATGAGGGTACTGGGAGGCTAGTTAATTGGCTGATAACCAAAGTAATAGTCTACCCTACCCGCCAAAGCACTATCTATTTCCAGAGCTCCTGCATTCTCCACACAAACTAGCCTGACTCCTGGCAAATTGGATGTGTTTTGGCCACAATATTTGTGAATAGCATAATTCTGTAGTGGTAGACACCATAAAGTACCACACATAAGATCGAGTGTGCTAGAGAACATGAAAAATATTGGCTAAAAAACATAGAGAACAGGAAAGCAGAGCTCAGATTGCCTTTCTCTTAATAAGACTGTGAGGTTGAACAACTATGAGTAGTTTTCCAAAATTTAACTGGCCCAAGGTCTCATTTCTATCATATTATAATATCTTAAGCTCACTATATTTTAACAGAATATATTGTGAGAAATAATAGCTACCATTGAACTCTATGGGGTTTTCTATTTTATATCATTTTTGTTTATCTTTTAAAAGTATTTAAACAGTGTCTGCTTAAAACTTATGTGGGGGAGGGAGAGAGCAAGAAAAAGGGGGCACTCATATGTGCATAGATTATAAAGAGAGAGGAAGCGAAGTGATCAAGTGAAAATGAAATGAATTGCCGAGTGTTCATTTAGATAACAAGCAGGATAGTATTATTTACTGTTCTGCTCCATTACTGACATTTTCTTTCACACCACAGGTTGCCATGACCCCTCATTTTATAGCATTTCATGATTGGAATTCTGCCACATGACATTTCACTAACCACATTTCACTGAACATCTCTTAACCCTTGACAGTTGGGCACTGATGATATATTTGAACCTGAAATCCTTTTCTAAGAGCAAGTAATGTTTTAGAGTCAATGAAAGGGACGGAGATGTCCACTCTATTTTAAAAAGACATTTTCAATATGTAAGATTTTCTATTAATATTCTTTAGATGCAAGTTAAAAATATGATTTTCCCCTCTATCATGATTTTCTTAGCATATGTTATCATCTTTAGTAACTACTAAAAGCTGTTCAGAAAAAATATCTTTTCTTTTAAGAACTATAGGTAGCTTATTATTTTTTAATTGTTCTTTGCTCATCAGAGTCTACTTGCCAAATAGACTTTTTCCCAGCTTTACTGAGGTATAAAATTATATATATTTAAGCTATACAACTTAATGATTTGAAATACATGTACATTATGAAATAATCAAGCTATTTAGCATATCCATCACCTCATAAAGTTGCTATTTTCTTTTCCTTTCTTTCTTTTTTTTTATGTTGAGAATACTTAAGATATACCTTCTTAGCAAATTTCAAGTATACAATACAGTATTGTTAACTTTAGTCACACTGTTTGTTATACATTAGGTCTCTGGAACTTACCAAATAGACTCTGATTCAGAATTTTTATTTGTAAATTTCCATTGTGTTCTACAATTTTTAAAAAGCTGAATTACAATTTAATTTTATTAAAATTTTAATTTTCCTGTTGAATTTCTATGTAATCTTTAGAAATCCAATTAACTTTCATGTCTTCCTCAAATAGCTGACAATACTTGATAACCAACTATATCAGAAATTGGCAAACTATAGTTCATGGGCCAGTTACACCCCATTGCCTGTTCTTGTAAATAAAGTTTTATTGGAATATAGCTATGCAATTCATTTACATATTATCAATATCTACTTTTGCTTTCCAATGGCAGAACTGAGTGGTTGCAAAAAATGCTGTGTGGGCTGCAAAGTCTAAAATATTTACTATCTGGCCCTTTACAGAAGAAGTTTGTTGAACATGAGAATATCGTATAACTTAATAAGACAGCATTTTGAAATATTTGACTAACTTCTGAAAAACAATAATAGTTCTCTATCTCAAAATGAGATCAAATGTACACAAACTTCTTGACACCTACAGAAATTTACCTGTTCTTCTCTGTCACCCACTTTTGTATTTTATTTTCCTTTCTCTTCCTCTGTGCAGTCTCATTGATTCTTCTCTTTAGTTGCACTTCTTTTAACGTTTCTCAAAATGTGATCCTGGACCACCTCAAGATCCCCCTGTCCTTGTAAAAAGGCAGATTATTGAGTCCCATGTCAGACCAGCTGATGATTCTTCAGCTTTCTAAAGGCATTTAGGGTAGGCATTCCCATTCCACTATGCTTCCCACTGGTCAATACAGATGGCAGGTTTATAGTAACCTCTAACTCCTTTCGTGATTCACTATCAGAGTCAGTTAATAGTTTTTGATATCACTAGAAAGCTTGGGGGGATCAGCTGTCTAAAAGCAAATGCTGTTCTTACTCTTGCAATTTAGCTTTACCAGAAACAAAATGGGTATCTTGATCACTCTCTGACTTTTGTCCCTACTTCTCAGTTGAGTTGAACTCCAAACATAAGGGGTGAGTGATAATCACACTGAGCCAGACAGATGCCATCTGCAAGGAACTTGTACTGGGACACAAGGACTCTAATTAGTCTCTTCCGAGCACGTGGCTTTGAAATTTAGGCCAAGCCAGATGGGACAATCCCTGTTGAAATGGATTAGCTTTTAAATATAAGTTAGTAAATGGGTTAGCATAGAACTACAAATACATAAAATACCAGAAATTTTATTACATAAATGTATTCGGAAATATTCGCTATAATTGAAAAATCTTAATGAGAGACAGACAGAAATGTATCTGTGTGTAGAGAGAAGGTTGAAGACCGTAGCAGAGAAACTACGGCATAGAAATGGAAGGAATGGTTATGATTAATAAAAGAGTCTAGTTTTTGCTCCAGAAACTTATTAGGCCCAGGTATAGCCCTTGAGATATGTATAATATCCATACATCCATATAATAAATTTCCATATTGATCTTAATTGGTTAAAAAAAAAGCAGGGGTGGGGGAATTTGGTGAAGGGGGTCAAAAGGTACAAACTTGCAGTTATAAGATAAATAAGTACTAGGGATGTAATGTACAACATGATGACTAGTTAACGATGCTTTATGGTATATTTGCAAGTTGCTGAGACAGTAAATCCTAAAAGTTCTCACCACAAGAAAAAAACATAACTTTTTTGGTAACTATATGAGTTGATGGATGCTAACTAAACTTATTGTGGTAATCATTTCGCTATACATATATATGTTAAGTTATTACGCTGTACACCTTAAACTTACACTGTGTTGTACGTCAATTATATATCAATAAAATTAGGGGGGAAAAGAAAATGTTACTGATTTGAACCAGAATGTTCACATAAGAGAAGAACTTACATGGTTTCAACAAACTGGAATAACTTCTTGACATTTGGTAGTTGTATTAGGTATCATTTCTGCATAGTACAAATTACCTCTAGAATTTAGCAGCTGAAGATAACAAACATTATGTTGGGAAAGCTGGCACGGCTTATCTGGATGCCTCTGGCTCAGGGTCTCTCAGAAGGCTGCAATCAAGCTTCTGGCCAGGATGATAGACATCATAAGGCTTATTTCCAAGTGCACTCATGTGGCAGTTAGAAGGCTTCAGTCCTCCGGGAAAGCTCACAGCATGGCAGGTGACTTCACTCAGAGCAAGCAAGCAAGAGAGCAAGAGAGGCCATCACAGATGCCACATTTCAAGCTGCCCTCATGGAAAAACCCATACAGCAAGGAACTAATGTCAAGGGCCAGCAGTCTGTGAAGCCACGTGAGGGCTCTTGGAAGCTTATTCCCTTTGAACCTTGTGATGAATGTAGCCCCTGCCAACACTGTAGCCTTGTGAAAGACATGGAGCTAAGAAATGCTCCAGAGAACCTATTTAATACAAACATCATCCAAAGAAAGTTTGTGTTGCTATATCAAATATCAAACAAAAAAAGGCTGTAAGGCAAAAAATATAACCATAAATTAAGAGAGGCCTATCATAATACAATAAGGCTTAATTCACCAGGAAGATAAATAATTCCAACTTTTCATGCACCTAACTTACATAGTCTCTTTAAATGTAAAGCAAAATTTAATACAAGTAAAAAGAAAGACAGACAAATGTGCAGTTATAATGGGTCAAATTTACATACTTTTATCAGTAATTGATTGAACAGACCAAAAATTAGCGAAGACATAAAAATTTTAAACCATGCCATTAGCAAAACTCACCTAATGGAAATGTGAGAAAAGCTCATAGAACAGTCATTCTTTCCAGGTATAGAAAGAACATTTTAAAAATTCACCATATGCTGTGCCATAACGTTAGTCTGAACAGATTTCAAAGGTCGAAAGAAAAAAAAATATGTATCTATTTTTATCTCCGCTCAATTACAGTATAAATGGGAAAACCCCAACATTCTGTACTTACCATTATGGATTTCACATTCTAGAATACTATATAATTATTTATTTATTTTCTCTATTGTCTACTTTACATTTCCCTCCACTACAGAACAGAAATTTTTCACTTTTGGGTTTTTGTTTGCTTGCTTTTTGTTTTCGCTGATGCATCCATCTCCAAGCACCTACAACAGTGTCTGGAACATAGTGATGTTCAATATATATTTGTTCGTGTTGATGTTGTTGATTGTTAGGGTCCAAAAGAGAAGTTATATGTCACCTAGAAGAACACTGCCCCCCCCGCCAGCATTTTTGTTTTTTTGAGTTATGGCTCAGCAACTCGTAACTGCGTGACTAAAGCAGGGGTACTGAGGAAGGAATATGGTCTTCCAGGGATAGTTGTAGAAAGGGGAGAGGCTGAGGAGATGGCTGCAGAATACTGATGCAGGCTGATGCAAAATTAGCACTGAGACACTGAGGGTAACACTGAGAACAACATTGTTCAGGTGAGGGTGGGGACGATTGCTGGACAATTGCTTAAATTGTTAAAGGAGTATTAGTAAAAGTAGAGATTACACTCAATTATACATGATGTTTTCTTTGCGTAGTTATTCTAATTTCTTTGTTTAGCTGTGTCTAATATACTGGTAAACTTTCATCAAGTCCTTAATTTTATATTTGAAATTTTTCAATTTTTCAGTTTTAGAATTGCCACTTGCTTCTTTTTTAGTTTCCCATTTTATGCATGAGTTTCCAAATTTATGCATGAATTTCCTATTTTGTGTTTTATTTCCTTAAACATATTAAACAAAGTTAATTTAGATGGTGTCTGATAACTATTATCTGAATCTCTTTTGATTCTGTTTCTCTTGTCTTTTATCCTGGTTTTTTTTTTTTAATTACATTGGTTAGTTTTTACTGAGTGCCAAACATAAACAAAATGTTTTAAAGATAATTTGAAACCTGATATGATATTATATTCCTCCAGACAGACATAAATTCACTTCGGCAGATAATTATGACACTAGCTATCCTGGAATTCCTTAATTCAATTACAGATTAGACAATTTGTATCTGGCTTTCAGACTTGAAGAGGAAGGTTCTATTTTACTTTCATTCTTATTTTTAGGCTAGAGGTTTCAAGGTCTCCACCCAAACTTGGAGGTTTAATACTTCCCTTCCTTAGTGATCCTGAATTCCAAATTTTTTTCTTAGTCCAATAAGTCCTATTGAAAGTCCTTTTCATCTTTCTCTACCTCCTTTCCACTTCTACTGCAATCAATTAATGCTCCTTGGGGAAAAATGTCCCCAAATGTCAAGTTCATCTCTGGATTTTCTTCTTTGCCCTGATGTTTGCTTCATAATTCTCCCCTGCCTTAGCAGCCTTCAGATACCTTCACATAGGATTTTTTAAAAATAATTTGACCAGCTTTCTAAATTGTTCTCAGTGGAAGGATTGGCACAAATGACAAATTCTGCCATTACCAGAAGTGGAACCACATTTACTTGACCTTCTGGCACAATATAATTTCAAGGTTCTGGCACAAACTCATGGAAATTATTGTGAATAAAGTCACAATTATTACTTTATATTAGACTCTTGCCTATTCTGATAGGTTGTTACTCAGAGAAGACAATTTTAATTATACAATAAAACATAAGACAGCTTCACACATGGAAGAACTTTTCAAACCTCTCATAATTGACTAAGTTATCTTAGGGCATCTAGAGTGGAGACTTGGTATTAAAAGAATATTAAAAAGTCTAGTTAGAAAAGGTTTATGAATAAAATAAGGGGAATTCATGCAGAAATTTTCATCTATCCAATTAGCAGAAATTATTTCAATGATCACTTCCCATGCCAGCAAGGGCTCAAACAACCTGTCTATACTATAATGGTAGAAGTATAAATTGATATTACCAATTCTAGCAAGCAATCAAGAGTTTTCTAAATGTTTATACTCTCTAACCAATTAATTCCACTTTTAGGAATTTAGCTTAAGGAAATAATCAGAAATGCACACAAATATTTCTATGCATGGATGTTCATCATAGCAATATTTGTAATACTGAAAAAAATGAATACAACCTAACAAAAGGGGAATGGATAAATTATTTATGATCCACTTATATGACTGAATGTTATATAGTCATCTTATCTTCAAAAATACTCACTGAAATATTAGCCGATGAAATGATGTTCTCTAGACTTTGCTTCAGATAAATAATCCAGGGAGGGAGAGAGTAGAGTTATACATGAAATGAGATTCGCTGGTTGAGAAATACTGAAGCTGGTTGATGGATTCACGGGGTTGGCTAAACTATTCAGTATAGTTTGAAATTTTCCGTAATAAAGTAAAAAAATACATGGGGAATTAAAAAAAAAAATATAGTCTTGACCACGTGTCTTCCATTTATTCTTCCTCTTCTCTCTCAGTTCTAATATTCCTCCCTCTTTATGTCTCGGAAACATTGAGGACTAGTGATACATTTGCATCACGTTCTCTCTCTTCCACGTGCCACCACCACCCTCAATTTCCCCTCTTAATGTCTGTGTCTCACTCTTTACATGTAAGGCTCATTCGGGGTTACTGTAAGAGCACCTGGCCAGCACTCCTCAGCACCTAAGCATACAGGCTTATAGGCCAGATCGTATTCCGTCTCATGCCTTCCAGAAAGAGAATTGCTGATGTTGGCAAGTAAGGTTCAGAAATTTGGGCATCACTTTATATGTGGGTGTGTGCCTGCCTATGGAAATGTGTGATAGTGATTAAATTTTTGACATTGATACTGATTATGGGTACCAGGAAACTGGAAGAATGAACCCAGGAAAATTTTTTTAATTGTTTTGTCTGCATAAAATTAATGTTAATTACTGTCATTTCTGTGAACTACTTACAATTTATTCTTAATTACAATATAGCAAAATAATAATTATGTGTGATTAAACATGTTTTAGATTTACTTTAGTATAAAAAACTTTTTTTTTATAAAAGCAGAAAAATTTGCATATCAGCATTAAAAATTTCCTGGATTCTAACAGCTGGTGACTAAGAATGGATCCAAATTAAGAGAACCCAAATTTTACCATTTTGCTTGCTTTTCTCATATGCAGGACATATTCTATGACCTCTTGAGTGGGAACTTGGTATCAGAAGAGTTTAGGAAGTCTGGGCTTGGCTATCTTTACATGCATGAAATGACTTCAGCCTCTAGCAAAGGTTCCGAATTCCCCTATATTTCTATGATCATCTGAGAATGTCCCGTGTGCGCTCATAAATAAGCAAGATCAGTGCTTTGCTGGGCTCCACAGCCCTAGTCAGGGTCAATGTTGCTCTTCTAGGCACTTGTTCCTGCACCAGGGTTATCTCTGGACTATGCCTGTACCTTACTTGATATAGCATCCTCTCCAAGTACCACGACCTCTGACGTTGCCACCTTTGGCATCGTATTCTCTGTTGTGGTTTTATCAGATTCATCAGGGTAAGAGAAGTCTGCTTGTATCCCCAAATGTTTTATAGAATTGGGGGGAGAAGAATTTGTCTGTGTCTCAATTATAGCTTCCCTATTCTGCATAAGACTCTTACATGGAGGTAGTGGGGAGCTGGACTGAAAGACAAGTCTGAGTGATAGACAACATGCAATATTCATAATCATCTCTTTTTTCCCCAGTGATTACTTATTTGATGCAGGTCAATCTTTCCAAAGCAAATAAATATCATTGACCATGGGCTGTCGTTCCATTCTGCAGATAGGCTCAGAAATGTTTGAGCCCCATTGGTGAATCTGCAAAATCCTAAATTCAAGATGAGATTGCTGCTCTATCAAACTGTATAGTATGTGGCAGCATGAAGTTGTAGTACTAACAACCTAAAGACTTTAGGAAAGCATTGTCTCTAAGTTTGTAAGAAACACTCCAAAGAATAGTTGCCAGAGGCAAGGTATATATTTGCCATACTGCGCTATAATCAGTAAAGTATACACAAGATCAAAGTGCATTAGAGTTGTATTTTTAAAATTCATAAACTAATAATTTTTAATAACACATGTATGAAATCAGAAAGCACACTTTTTATTTGTTTGTTTGTTTTTAACTTCTATTAGCATGAGCCCAGCATATGGTAGGTCCTCAGTAGATACTCGTTGAAAAAATAAAATTAAAAAAAGTTAGTTTCCCATTTAGGATGAACTTTCTAGCTGTAAGCATGTTTTCAGATGATAATTTAAAAATCCTTAAATCAGAAAGTCTGGGAAATGTCTTTTTTGGTCAGGCCTGTCACTGATAGAGGGTTTAGGATCTCTTCTATGGTATATCTGGCTCAGTGATAGAGGCAATTCTTTCTTATATCAGTTGACACAAGGACAATTATTTCTGTAAAAGCTCTTTCTGTTCAAAGTCCTGGAGTAAGTACCTTTAAGTAATATACATTTTTCCCTGAGTAAAATCCAACTTGCCCTTCAAAACCAACTTTAAAATTGTGCTAAAAAGGGTCAATCTTCTAAATGCATAGCACTTTTCAAAAACTGTGATAGCAGACTAAAATGATAGCAAAATTTACTTGAAAAAATATAAGAAGCAAGTTTTATGTTATAAAAATTGAATTTTCCCTCAGCTTTATGAGGTATACCTGACAAATAAAAATTGTATAATTTAAGGTATACAATGCGTTGTTTTGATACACGTATACACTGTGAAATGATTATCGCAATCAAGCTAATTAACATTTCCATCTCTTCACATGGTTATCATCTTTGTGTGTGTCTGTAGTGGGAACACTTAAGATATAATCTTTTAGCAAATTTCAAGTATACAATACAGTATTATTAACTGTAGTTACCATGCTGTACATTAGAACTCTTTCATCCTGCACAACTAAAACTTTACCCTCTGACCAATATCTTCCTATTTCCCCCACTCTCCAGTCCCTGACAACCACCATTCTACTCTCTGTTTCTATGAGTTCTACATTTTTAGATTTTACATATAAGTGAATGGCTTATTTCTTTCTGTGTCTGGCTTATTTCACCTAGCATAATGTCCTCTAAGTTCATCCATGTTGTTGCAAATGGCAGGAATTCCTTCTTTTTTGAGGCTGAATAATATTCTATTATGAATATTATATGCCATATAATACATATATAGTATATGTATTATAATAGGCTATATGTTTCATATATATATATATATATAAAATATACCACATTTTCTTTATCCATAGATCTGACTTAGGTTTATAATGATTGAATTTTCCAGGACATTTTGCATACACTGATAACCTGGTGATAAGGAGGGAGAACTCTAAAATAAATGCAAATCTCCTGTCTATTTACGTCAGTGTTAGCTCCACTGAAGTAACTGATATAACTGAGATGAAAAAGTTCTAAGATCATAATTTAATCTTACTTTAAATTTTTAAAAATTTCTTCCCTTGCAGAATATTATAGTAGAATATTAGGAATTGGCATAAAGCAATGCATTTATGCTAAACATTGTTGGTAGTTACCAGAACACATCATAGCTTTATGAACTAGATTACTAAAACTTCCCTTGGACAAGATTAATTCAACATTTTAGTATTTGAGATATTTACAGTCCCTGATGATCTGCCAACTCTGTTAGTGAGATAATTCATAGCTTTTTGGTATTTCCAAAGTGATTGCAATTTACCTCGTGGCTGTACAGATAATGTTAGACAGATATCTCTGATTTTATCTATTTGGGAAAATACTATAACTTCCTATTAACAGGGTGTAATTTGATTCCATTTCCAAAAATACATATGTTGAATTTTCTTTGATGTTGTGATAATATCTCAAATTATACATACCTGAGAAATAAAGAAATGTGATGTCTTTTTCTAAAAACTATCAGTTCATAGATGTTTTTCTTCTGTCATTAAAAACAGCATCATGGAGAGACCCTCAAGATGGTAGAGGAGTAAGACATGGAGATCACCTTCCTCCCCACAAACACATCAGAAATATCTACATGTGGAACAACTCCTACAGAACACCTACTGAATGCTGGCAGAAGACCTCAGACTTCCTAAAAGGCAAGAAACTCCCCACGTACCTGGGTATGGCAAAAGAAAAAAAGAAAAAACAGAGACAAAAGAATAGGGAAGGGACCTGCATTTCTGGGAGAGAGTTGTGAAGGAGGAAAGGTTTCCACACACTCGCAGCCCCTTCGCAGGCTTTGACTGCGGGAGGCAGAGGGGGGAAGCTTTGGAGCCACGGAGGAGAGCGCAGCAACAGGGGTGCGGAGGGCAAAGCGGAGAGATTCCCGCACAGAGGATCGGTGCCAACCAGCACTCACCAGCCCAAGAGGCTTGTCTGCTCACCCGCCGGGGCAGGTGGGGGCTGGGAGCTGAGGCTTGGGCTTCGGAGGTCAGATCCCAGGGAGAGGACAGGGGTTGGCTGCGTGAACACAGCCTGAAGGGGGCTAGTGCGCCACAGCTAGCTGGGAGGGAGTCCAGGAAAAAGTCTGGAGCTGCCTAAGAGGCAAGAGACCACTGTTTTGGGGTACGCGAGGAGAGGGGATTCAGAGCACTGCCTAAACGAGCTCCAGAGACGGGCACGAACTGCAGCTACCACTGCAGACACCAGAGACCGACATGAAAGCTAAGGCTGCTGCTGCAGCCACCAAGAAGCCTGTGTGCAAGCGCAGGTCACTATCCACACCTCCCCTCCCAGAAGCCTGTGCAGCCCGCCACTGCCAGGGTCCCGTGATCCAGAGACAGCTTCCCCGGGAGAACACACGGCACGCCTCAGGCTGCTGCAACGTCGCGCCGGCATCTGCCGCCGCAGGCTCGCCCAGCAGTCCGTACCCCTCCCTCCCCCGGCCTGAGTGAGGCAGAGCCCCCTAATCAGCTGCTCCTCCTGTTTGGGCGGAAGCAGATGCCCTCAGGTGACCTACAGACAGAGGCAGGGCCAATCCAAAGCTGAACCACAGGAGCTGTGCCAAAAAAGAAGAGAAGGGGAAATTTCTCCCAGCAGCCTCAGGAGTAGCGGATTAAATCTCCACAATCAACTTGATGTACCCTGCATCTCTGGAATACCTGAATAGACAATGAATCATCCCAAAATTGAGGCGTTGGACTTTGGGAGCAACTGTAGACTTGGGGTTTGCTTTCTGAATATAATTTGTTTCTGGTTTTATGTTTATCTTAGTTTAGTATTTAGAGTTTATTATCATTGATAGATTTGTTTATTGATTTGGTTGCTCTCTTCTTTTTTTTTTATATATATATATTTTTTCCTTTTTCTCTTTTTGTGAGTGTGTATGCTTATGCTTCTTTGTGTGATTTTATCTGTATAGCTTTGCTTTTACCATTTGTCCTAGGGTTCCGTCTGTCCATTTTGTTATTTTTTTGTATAGTTTTTAGCGCTTGTCACCATTTGTGGATTTGTTTTTTGGCTTGGCTGCTCTCTTCTTTCTTTCTTTCTTTTTTTTTTTCATTACTTTTTAATTTTATTTATTTTTAATAATCTTTTTAATTTTTTATTTTATTTATTTATTTCCTTTTTTCTCCCTTTTCTTCTGAGCTGTGTGGCTGACAGGGTCTTGGTGCTCCAGTCGGGTTTCAGGTCTGTGCCTCTGATGTGGAAGAGCCGAGTTCAGGACATTGGTCCACCAGAGACCTCCCAGCTCCATGAAATAACAAATGGCAAAAGCTCTCCCAGAGATCTCCATCTCAACGCTAAGATCCAGCTCCACTCAACGACCAGCAAGCTACAGGGCTGGACACCGATGCCAAACAACTAGCAAGACAGGCACACAAAACCACCCATGAACAGAGAGGCTGCCTAAATCATAATAAGGTCAAAGACACCCCAAAAACACACCACCGAATGTGGTCCTGCCCACCAGACAGACAAGATCCAGCCCCATCCACCAGAACACAAGCACCAGTGCCCTCCACCAGGAAGCCTACACAAGCCACTGAACCAATCTTAGCCACTGGGGGCACACACCAAAAACAATGAGAAGTATGAACCTGCAGCTTGCGAAACGGAGACCCCAAACACAGTAAGTTAAGCAAAATGAGAAGACAGAGAAACACACAGCAGAAGAAGGAGCAAGGTAAAAACCCACCAGACCAAACAAATGAAGAAGAAATAGGCAGTCTACCTGAAAAAGAATTCAGAGTAATGATAGTAAAGATGATCCAAAATCTTGGAAACAGGATGGAGAAAATACAAGAAACGTTTAACAAGGACCTAGAAGAACAAAAGAGCAAACAAACAATGATGAACAAGACAATAAATGAAATTAAAAGTTCTCTAGAAGGAATCAATAGCAGAATAACTGAGGCAGAAGAACGGATAAGTGACCTGGAAGATAAAAGAGTGGAAATAACTACTGAAGAGCAGACTAAAGAAAAAACAATGAAAAGAAGTGAGGACAATCTCAGAGACCACTGGGACAACATTAAACACACCAACATTCGAATTATAGGGGTCCCAGAAGAAGAAGAGAAAAAGAAAGGGCCTAGGAGATATTTGAAGAGATTATAGTTGAAAACTTCCCTAATATGGGAAAGGAAATAGTCAATCAAGTCCAGGAAGCACAGAGAGTCCCATACAGGATAAATCCAAGGAGAAACACGCCAAGACACATATTAATCAAACTATCAAATATTAAATACAAAGAAAAAATATTAAAAACAGCAAGGGAAAAACAACAAATAACATACAAGGGAATCCCCATAAGGTTAACAGCTGATCTTTCAGCAGAAACTCTGCAAGCCAGAAGGGAGTGGCAGGACATATTGAAAGTGATGAAAGGGAAAAAACTACAACCAAGATTACTCTACCCAGCAAGGATCTCATTCATACTCAACAGAGAAATTACAACCTTTACAGATAAGCAACAGCTAAGAGAATTCAGCACCACCAAACCAGCTTTACAACAAATGTTAAAGGAACTTCTGTAGGCAGGAAACACAAGAGAAGGAAAAGACCTACAATAACAAACCCAAAATAATTAAGAAAATGGTAATAGGAACATACATATCGATAATTACCTTAAATGTAAATGGATTAAATGCTCCAGCCAAAAGACACAGACTGGCTGAATGGATACAAAAACAAGACACGTATATATGCTGTCTACAAGAGACCCACTTCAGGCCTAGGGACACATATAGACTGAAAGTGAGGGGATGGAAAAAGATATTCCATGAAAATGGAAATAAAAAGAAAGCTGGAGTAGCAATTCTTGTATCAGACAAAATAGACTTTAAAATAAAGACTATTACAAGAGACAAAGAAGGACATTACATAATGATCAAGGGATCAATCCAAGAAGAAGATTTAACAATTGTAAATATTTATGCACCCAACATAGGAGCACCTCAATACATAAGGCAAATGCTAAAAGCCATAAAAGGGGAAATCAACAGTAATATAATCATAGGAGAGGACTTTAACACCCCACTTTCACCAATGGACTGATCATCCAAAATGAAAATAAATAAGGAAACACAAGCTTTAAATGATACATTAAACAAGATGGACTTAATTGATATTTATAGGACATTCCATCCAAAAACAAAAGAATGCACTTTCATCTCAAGTGCTCATGGAACATTCTCCAGGATAGATCATGTCTTGGGTCACAAATCAAGCCTCGGTAAATTTAAGAAAATTGAAATCGTATCAAGTATCTTTTCCGACCACAATGCTATGAGACTAGATATCAATTACAGGAAAAAAATCTGTAAAAAATACAAACACATGGAGGCTAAACAATACACTACTTAATAACCAAGAGACCACTGAAGAAATCAAAGAGGAAATCAAAAAATACCTAGAAACAAATGACAATGAAAACACGATGACCCAAAACCTATGGGATGCAGCAAAGGCAGTTCTAAGAGGGAAGTTATAGCAATACAATCCTACCTCAAGAAACATCTCAAATAAACAATCTAACCTTATACCTAAAGCAATTAGAGAAAGAAAAACAAAAATCCCCAAAGTTAGCAGAAGGAAAGAAATCATAAAGATCAGATCAGAAATAAATGAAAAAGAAATGAAGGCAACAATAGCAAAGATCAGTAAAACTGAGAGCCGGTTCACTGAGAAGATAAACAAAATTGATAAACCGTTAGCCAGACTCATGAAGAAAAAAAGGGAGAAGACTCAAATTAACAGAATTAGAAATGAAAAAGGAGAAGTAACAACTGACACTGCAGAAATACAAAGGATCACGAGAGATTACTACAAGCACCTATATGCCAATAAAATGGACAGCCTGGAATAAATGGACAAATTCTTAGAAAAGCACAACCTTCCGAGACTGAACCAGGAAGAATTAGAAAATATAAACTGACCAATCACAAGCACTGAAATTGAGACTGTGATTAAAGTCTTCCAACAAACAAAAGCCCAGGACCAGATGGCTTCACAGGTGAATTCTATCAAACATTTAGAGAAGAGCTAACACCTATCCTTCTCAAACTCTATCAAAATATAGCAGAGGGAGGAACACCCCCACACCCATTCTGTGAGGCCACCATCACCCTGATACCAAAACCAAAGATGTCACAAAGAAAGAAAACTACAGGCCAATATCAATGAACAACATAGATGCAAAAATTCTCAACAAAATACTAGCAAACAGAATCCAACAGCACATTAAAAGGATCATACACCATGATCAATTGGTGTGTATCCCAGGAATGCAAGCGTTCTTAAATATATGCAAATCAATCAATGTGATAAACCATATTAACAAATTGAAGGATAAAAACCATATGATCATCTCAATAGATGCAGAAAAAGCTTTCGACAAAATACAACACCCATTTATGATAAAAACTCTCCAGAAAGTAGGCATAGAGGGAACTAACCTAAACATAATAAAGGCCATATATGACAAACCCACAGCCAACATCGTTCTCAATGGTGAAAAACTGAAACCATTTCCTCTAAGATCAGGAACAAGACAAGGTTGTCCACTCTCACCACTACTATTCAACATAGTTTTGGAAGTTTTAGCCATGGCAATCAGAGAAGAAAAAGAAATAAAAGGAATACAAATCAGAAAAGAAGAAGTAAAGCTGTCACTGTTTCCAGATGACATGATACTATACATAGAGAATCCTAAAGACGCCACCAGAAAACTACTAGAGTTAATCAATGCATTTGGTAAAGTTGCAGGATACAAAATTAATGCACAGAAATCTCTTGTATTCCTACACACTAATGATGAAAAATCTGAAAGAGAAATTAAGGAAACACTCCCATTTACCACTGCAACCAATAGAATAAAATACCTAGGAATTAACCTACCTAAGGAGACAAAAGACATGTATGCAGAAAACTGTAAGACATTGATGAAAGAAATTAAAGATGATACAAACAGATGGAGAGATATACCATGTTCTTGGATTGGAAGAATCAACATTGTGAAAATGACTCTACTACCCAAAGCAATCTACAGAACCATTGCAATCCCTATCAAACTACCAATGGCATTTTTCACGGAACTAGAACAAAAAATTTCACAATTTGTATGGAAACACAAAAGACCCCAAAGAGCCAAAGCAATCTTGAGTAAGAAAATTGGAGCTGGAGGAATCAGGCTCCTGGACTTCAGACTACACTACAAAGCTACAGTAATCAAAACAGTATGGTACTGGAACAAAAACAGAAATATAGATCAAAGGAACAGGATAGAGATACAATGGAGAAGAGACAGCCTCTTTAATAAGTGGTGCTGGGAAAACTGGACAGCTACATGTAAAAGAATGAAATTAGAACACTTCCTAACACCATACACAAAAATAAACTCAAAATGGATTAAAGACCTAAATGTAAGGCCAGACACTATTAAACTCTTAGAGGAAAACATAGGCAGAACACTCTATGACATAAGTCACAGCAAGATCCTTTTTGACCCACCTCCTAGAGAAATGGAAATAAAAACAAAAATAAACAAATGGGACCTAATGAAACTTAAAAGCTTTTGCACAGCAAAGGAAACCATAAACAAGACGAAAAGACAACCCTCAGAATGGAAGAAAATATTTGCAAATGAAGCAACTGACAAAGGATTAATCTCCAAAATTTACAAGCAGCTCATGCAGCTCAATATCAAAAAAACAAACAACCCAATCCAAAAATGGGCAGAAGACCTAAATAGACATTACCCCAAAGAAGATATACAGATTGCCAACAAACACATGAAAGAATGCTCAACATCACTAATCATTAGAGAAATGCAAATCAAAACTACAATGAGGTACCACCTCACAATCGTCAGAATGGCCATCAACAAAAAAATCTACAAACACAAATGCTGGAGAAGGTTTGGAGAAAAGGGAACCTTCTTGCACTGTTGGTGGGAATGTAAATTGATACAGCCACTATGGAGAACAGTATGGAGGTTCCTTAAAAAACTAAAAATAGAACTACCATATGACCCCGCAATCCCACTCCTGGGCATATACACTGAAAAAACCAAAATTCAAAAAGATACATGTACCACAATGCTCATTGCAGCTCTATTTACAATAGCCAGGACATGGAATCAACCTAAGTGTTCATCAACAGATGAATGAATAAAGAAGATGTGGCACATATATACAATGGAATATTACTCAGCCATAAAAAGCAATGAAATTGAGTTATTTGTAGTGAAGTGGATGGACCTAGAGTCTGTCATACAGAGTGAAGTAAGTCAGAAAGAGAAAAACAAATACCATATGCTAACACATATATATGGAACCTAAAAAAAAAAATGGTTCTGAAGAACCTAGGGGCAGGACAGGAATAAAGACGCAGATGTAGAGAATGGACTTGAGAACACGGGGAGGGGGAAGGGTAAGCTGGGATGAAGTGAGAGAGTGGCATGTATTTATATATACTACCAAATGTAAAATAGCTAGTGGGAAGCAACCACATAGCACAGGGAGATCAGTTCGGTGCTCTGTGACCACCTAGAGGGGTGGTATAGGGAGGGTGGGAGGGAGATTCAAGAGGGAGGGGATATGGGGATATATGTATATGTATAGCTGATTCACTTTGCTATAAAGCAGAAACTAACACACCATTGTAAAGCAATTATACTCCAATAAAGATGTTAAAAAAAAAATTTTTGGTTTCTTCCAGAGCAATAAAATTTCATTTCCCCACAAGGGGGATAAATAAAAAAATCATTATTATCACTATTAAAGCTTAGAGTTAAAAAGTGAAAACAAACAAAAAAAAGAAATGTATCTCCCATCACGTAAAATCTTACTAATAATGTATAGAGAAAGAGAACTAAACAGGCTGATTTTAATAATATTTTTTCAAAGCCAAATCACAAGTAAAAGATCTGAAGTTTTAAAATAAATACTGCCACATAAGTTTTTACAATAAAATTGTACATCATTTTTAAAGGAAAACAAAACAAAACAAAAACACCCTGAATTTAAATTAAGTGTTCTTTCAATCCTTTAAAAGTATTCATCCTGGAGGTCTGGTCTCTAACTTGCACAATGCAGGAAGTTCTCAAATGTTGTAGAGTACTTCTTTTGGAACTACTGTTAGAACTAGGCTGTGAAAATAACAACAATAACAAAAAAACACAAAAAAACAAGAAACAAAAAACAAAAACAACATCATGAGGTAGGCTTTCTCTAGTCAACTGATGTAGGTCATAAAAAAATTCAAAATCTGATGATGCTTTAGATTAATTCCAAAAGAAAAATATGGCCAGACCTGTTTACCCTCAATTTTGAACAGGATGAGCATATTATGTCCTATTTGCTCCAATTCTGAAGGAAGCGCAGACACTTACAATCACCCCTGGCTCTTCAGATAGATGCCAAAATTTTTCCCGTGCCATTTTGTGCCTTTTCTGCTTCTACTCGTCAGGCAGAGGTTCTGCAGAAGAGCCAGGCATGAATGTACCTATTAAATCAGTGGCTCTCAACCCCTAGCTACACATTAGAATCACCTACCAGGGAAGTGTTTATAAAATAGCAATTCCCAAATCCCATCTCAAGATAATTAAATCAGAATTGATTAGAGGTAGAGCCTGAAGAATGATAGTTTTTAATATCTCCTTGAGTAATTCTCTTGTGGATACAAGAATGGGAATCACTACTTTAGGTGACACTAATGGGTGGGGAGGGATTATTAGTGTTCACTCATGCCAGCTCTATTCTCATTTCTTGGCACTTTCCATTCCCTTGAATTAAGTGGGGCCATGTCACAAGCTTTGGCCAATGGACTGTAACGGATAGTAAACGGGACACTTCTGAGTTCAGTTAGCAAAAAGCTTCTGCTTAAATCTCTAGCTATCTCATTTTTTGATGCCAACTTTGGAAACTCCATTGACATGGAAGAGCTGCAAAGTAGAAGCAACGTGGATCCCTGAGTTACTGAATGAAGGAGAACTGCCCTGGAGAGTGTCCTAAACTTTTCAAAAGAGGAAAGAAAATTTTGTTGCATTAAACTACTAAGATTACATTGTGTTATTGTGTTGTTGTTAATAATGCAGCCTAGAACCTTGTTACCCAATGAGTCCACAGACTCAAAGCCTTTACATTAACCTAGAGGCTTGTTAGAAATGCAGATTCTCAGGCCTTATCCTAAAGTTACTGAATCCCCAGGAGATTTGTGTTCACATTAAGGTTTAAGTAGCATATTCTGACTAATCCATTATCCTTTTGTGAGATATCCTGGAGGCAAAAGCATAGCCAGAGGCAAAGGCCAGTCAGGAGAGTCTGTGGGGCAGAATTACTTATTCATTCATTCATTCATGCACCCATATATCTATCCTTCTATCCAGGAATTAAGTAAAAGAATGTATTTAGCTTTTTTTTTTTTTTTTTAACATCGATTCAGTAAATATTTGTTGAGAACCTATACTCAAAGGCACTGGAAGTATAGCTATAAACAAGTCAGTTAAGGTTGCACACATAAAAGTTATAAACTAGTTGCAGGATAGAAACAAGTATGTAGGGACTTCCCTGGTGGCTCAGTGGTTAGGAATTCGCCTGCCAATGCAGGGGACACGGGTTCGAGCCCTGGTCCGGGAAGATCCCACATGCCGCGAAGCAACTAAGCCCGTGCTCCACAACTACTGAGCCTTCACTCTAGAGCCCGGGAGCCACAACTACTGAGCCCACGTGCCACCACTACTGAAGCCCACATGCCTAGAGCCTGTGCTCTGCAACAAGAGAAGCCACCACAATAAGAAGCCCATGCACCACAATGAAGAGTAGCCCCCGCTCGCCTCAACTAGAGAAAGCCCGCGCGCAGCAACAGAGACCCGACACAGCCAAAAATAAATAAATAATTAATTAAAAATTTTTTAAAAAAAGAAACAAGTATGTAAGCAAAAATGATAGTAGCATGGGGAATGCTATGAATATCAATGGTCAAGGTAGACGGTGACATGGATGCACATGGGAGACATAAGGGAAGGTTTCCTAGAAGATGTGACATTTAAGCTAAGATCTGAAGGATGTGTAGGAGGTATTCAAATTAAGTTGTGAGAAAGCTATTAAATATGGCTGGAATACAGTGGAATTTGTGCAGGAGGACAAAGAAAGAGCACGGATAGGTAAGCAAGGGCCTGGGTTCTGTGCTCAAACATACAAAGAAGAGCAAGGATAACTGCAAAAAGGGTTAAAATAATTTTTCAGTGGCATGAATGAAGTTTGTATTCAGACCATTCAAATCTTGCAAGAACTCAAGTTGGTTGGTCCACTGAAGAAGATCGGTGAGTTCAGCAAAGATACAAATACTGTTTCATGCCCCTGCCTAATTTTTTCCATTTCAGGTGTCAAGTAAAGAATGTTTCTAGCTTTCCATTGACATCAAAACATTCTGACCTATGCTTGTTGCCCTTGGACCTGGTGAATTGGTAGGTGAGCATCTCTTTCTTCTGAAATCCTGAGGAGCTTTTCCCAAGGCATGTATTAATGGCATGTTAATATAGCACATATTGAAATGGAGTTGGATGGATATCTTATTAAACAAATTGGTCATGACTAGTTTATTTGTAAGAATTAGAGGCAACAAGCTTTGGAGTAATAATTTAAAAATCTAGAAGTGTTTCAATTCAGAAGGTGAATATTGCCATAACCATGAAAACAGAAGAACAAAGACTCAATATGATACGGTTTGCACAGGAATCAAAAGAGCTGGGAATAGCAGGGAGGCTGTTAGTGATTTAACAATGTGGTGTCTCTATTTCTATCAACCCCTTTTCCTTAATTTGCCAGTTCAAGGACTTCAGAAAGCAGAATAGGCATGCTCATTGATCAGATGATCTTTTGTAGTTATGGATCTCATTCCTGATAACTGTTTTCCAAGCAGCCTTTGGGGAATCAAAGGCCCTGGGTACATAAAAAAAGCAAATTTATAGACTGTAAATTCTGGAAAACTTTGTATGAGAGCCCTTATTTAAATGTTGCCAGTGTATCTGCATATATAATGACAGTAGAGTTAGAAGTCAAAGCCCATTATTATGAAATCCAAGAGTTATCCTCCATTCTTCTATTGCTAACATTTTATTAAACTGAACATTTTCAGTTATCAGGATTTAAAAATATGTTTTGCAGATATATTTGATATTTTAGCTGCATCGCACAAGTTTGGCATGTTGTCTTTTCATTATCATTTGGTTAAAAATATTTTCTAATGTCTTTTGGATTATTCACAGATTATTTAGAAGTGTGTTAATTTTAAATATTTGTAGTTTTCCTAAGTATCATCCTGTTAATTTCTAATTTAATTTTAATGTTTTCAGGGAACATACTCTATGATTTTAATCCTCCTAAATTTATTGAGGCTTGTTTTAAAGCCCAGCTATTGTTTAGTTTAGTGAATGCCCATGTGTACTTGAAAAGAATATGTATTGTGCAGTTGGTGGATGTAGGACTCTATAAATATTAGTGAATCATGATAGTTGTGTGTTGTCCAAATCATCTTTCTTTACTCCCATCAAATTTTTAATTGGAATGTATAGCCTATTAATTTTTACTCTAATTATTGATATGGTTGGATATAGAATTACTATTTTGTTATTTTTTTCTGTTTGTCACCTCTGCTTTGCTTTTCTGTTTCTCCTTTCTTTTCCACTTTTATATTATTAAATACTTTTCAGAATTTCATTTTAATTATCTATTTTTTTAGCTATTACCTTTCTGTAGTATCTTTAGTAGTTATTCAGATTACAATACACCTACTTAACTTTTCAAAGTCTACACAGGTTCTCTCCTCTCTTACTGGGACTATAATTCCTTGTATGATAGCCCTTTTGCACAGGTCCCTTAGTACTCAATTTTCTTCGCATGCTTTTTGCTCTCTACTTCAGATTGGATCATTTTTATTGATCTATGTTCAACTTACTATTTCTTTTTTCATCTCCATCTTCCAAATAAGTCCATTTTGTGAACTGTTTATCTCAAACCTATGTTTTATATTTATAAAATATCCCTGTCTCTTTTATACTTTTATTTTTCTGATAAAATGTCATATTTTCATTTGTTAAGATTTTTTTTTTCATCTCATTGAACATGGCTATAGTAGCAGCTTTCAAGTCCTTGACTGAAAATTCCAACATCGAGGTTACCTCAGAGTTGGGCTCTACTGATCATCTTTTCATTTTAGCATAGTTCCTTATATGTCAAGTAAACTTGGATTGCATTTCAAACATTGTGAATATTATATTGTAGAGCCCCTAAATCCTGGTACACTACTCCAAAAAGTGTTGACGCTTTTGTCTTAGCAGGGAAATAACAGGCTCAAACTCCACCTCTGACTTAACTTAGGTAGGCATCATTTTCAGTGGGCTTTCTGGATTAGGCTCTCTCCTCTCTAGGAGTTTTCTCCTCACTCTCTGAGATCTATTGTTGCCAGAGCTCTGTCTCCTGGTTCCTCATCCTGTAAAGGTAGGAGACTTTCTATAAAAGTTTTAACTGCCTACTCTACTCTGCAATTGCAGCTTGCTATCAGGCCAAAGTCGCAAAATGAGAATCTCACATTTTATATCTCATGTTCTCTTAAAATGAGAAAATGGCAGTCTCTCTCCAAAGTTTAACTACCTGTTTCTGATCACTCTCTGGAGTCCTCAAATAGTTGTTTATTTTGTATGTTTTCACAGTTTAGTATTTATTTACTAGATACTTGGTTATAAGTTTACTCTATCACGTCAGAAACAGAATATTCATACTGTTTTCACTATAGAGTATCTCTTAATACTTGAAGGAACTAGCTTCCCTCATCAGCTTTGACTCTGGATTCACTTGTCTCTGTAGGTTTCAGGGAGGCTGTTTGTCTTGTAACCTCAGTTCTCTAATGAGACAAAGAAAAGTCACTGATTTTCAGCTTGTTCAGCTTTCACTTATTGTAAGGACAGGAGTGATGACTTCCAAGCTCTTACATGTTGAGGCTTGAAACTAGAAGTCCCTATTATGTTTAAAATATCTCTTCAGTTTATCATCTTTAATTCACGGTGTTCTCTCTTACCTCCAATTACATCATTTCATTCATACTGACATGTACAACACTATATTCTCTGCCTCAAATGTTTGTGTGTGTGTACGTGTGTTTCTTTTGCTGAAACACATTGATACTTATTTCCTGTTTTCCTCATGTGATGTGGTTAAATGGATTTTGGGTTGCTTATTCTGTTCATGAGAATATCTGATGAATTTTCTGAATAGCAGGTGATCTTAAGGGGGTGGAGGGAGTATTTGTAAAGTTTACGAAATTTCCTCCTGAAATTTATCAAATTCTTACTTCACTACCTTCCTCTTTGGCGTCCACAGTAAAAGTGAAGTTTCCTTAATAAAGGGTGTTGGCTTTTTTTCTTTTTCTGTTTTCATCTAATTCTTTGAAAATATTTCATTTCCTTAGAGCCTTTTTTTCTGCCACTTCCTTCTTTGCCTCTTACCATCATGCCTCCAAGGGATACCTTCCTTTTCAAGGTTCTCCCACTTCTCCAAAATAGTGCCTTCTTAATACTGTTGCTTCTGGGCTGCATACTTTCCAATTTCTTAGTGTTCACTATTTAGTAGCCAAGTGTTTTGATCAGATCTTAGACCTGTTCTCAGCGTTTCCTGAGTCAGGATGGAGACCACTTCCTCTAGGCTTGCACCCTAGTGTGCTGTCTGTGACGCATCACTTCTCTTGCATTTTCTGTTCATTTCTTGCCTGAATCTCTGTTTTTATGTGAGCCCCAGAGACAACGTTGCTGGTTTCAGATTTTTATTTCTCTACCTAAAGGTAAATTTAAGATTATTTTATCACCCATCTCCCAGTTGTGCTGTAGGAGTAAGCATGGGTAGTTTTATTCTCTCCCATTTTATTCTCTATGGTTTTACTTTAGATGTGTGAAGATATGAGAAACATAAGTAGCTCACTTTCTTTACAAACGGAAAAGAAAGTCTTTTACTGGTTCCCTTTATATTATTTTTTGTTTAACCTTTACAATAAGCCTATGAAATAGATATTTTATAACCCCCATTTTGCAGACGAGGAAACTCTGAAAAGTTAGTTTACCTGTAATTATTTCCTTGGAAAGTGAGAGAGTAAGGGTTAAATCCATTTTTAACTCTATAGTTCTTAATCACAGTATTATATCACCGGGATAATAATTTTTTTCCTAAGAGTATAAGGTGCTAGAATCGAACTGCCCAGGTTAAAATCCTGTCTCCACCATGTGCTAGCTGTGACCTTCAGCAAGTCATGGAACCCAGAGGGCTTAGAGAACCTCTAGTTATTCATCTATAAAATGAGGATGGTGTAGTGCTTTTCCTTAAAGGAATATCTTAATATTAGATGCAATAATCCATAGCAAATATTAAGTACTTAATATATATTATTTATATTAATTCCTGAAGAATATTAAACTGGTTGAGGCTGTTAGTGTTTTCAAGTATCTTCGTGGTTTCTAAATTTGAGCACATAAAAAACAACAATATTAAGTATTTGACTGCAAACTTCTTGAGGCCAAATTCAAAACAAACTCCAATTTGCTGATGTCTCCTCTCTACTTGATTCTGGAACCATTAACTCATTTTAGACTTCCCCTAAGAGATAACCCTGCTAATACCTTCCAGTTTTCAAGGTCTAACTGCACTCTAATCACGGTGGAGTGCTGCTCTGTCTCTCTGTTCACAGGACAATTTCCCTAAAGCATCCTTTTGCAATCAGATTAAATCCCCTTGCTTTTAGTAGCTCCGAAAGGTAGTTGAATTACAAATTTTCCCACTGAAAATGATCACGTTGAAGAAAACAAACATATCTCAAATTGGTCACACTAGAGGTATAGATTTGAAGTAAATATTCCTGAGTGAAGCTAAAAGAAGCATTTTAATAAAGCTACTAGTTGGAATCTTCCATGACACTGAAATGATTGTTGCTGAGAGAAGAGAGGAAATGATTGTTTATTTAGATAGTTTACATCCTGATGTCTCCTAAGATAAATCTGAGGAAGTAAAAGAAAAAAAAATGTAAATTATTTATGTAATTATATATATATTAAAAAATGTAATTATATATATTATATATATATAAGTATATCTTTTTGGCATTTGTTTTATATATATATTTATATATATTTATTTATATATTTTTATACATATATATAAAACGAATGCCAAAAATATTCAAAAGAGTAGAATTATTGCACAGCCTTTCCTCTAGAACAGATTGTTTGGGTCATGAGTTGTCAGTGAAGAATCCTCCTTGAAATGATGTCTAATATCTCTTCTCATATAAAATATGACATTCCTATCCACAGGCCAGCAAACTGCGCTATCACAGTTACAAAACAGAAGTGAGAATTTATTTTTAAAATGGTAAAATGGAACCTAGTGCTCATCCACTCTAGGATTCTATGCTTCAATATAATCTCATGTTCACTTTAGAACTGCTGAAAACTTGGCAGAGCAGAAAAGATTTTGCTATTCTATTATATTGTAAATCTACAGTGTTTGTGAGGTTGCTTAGTCTAAAAAATCACGGGTACTTCAAATAAAAGAACTATTGAGAGGATGAGGTAGTAAATGTGCTTTTCAGATTTATTTTTCAGGGAAAATATGCCTCTTCAACTGAAGTTGGAATCTCTACAGTGCATCAGGGAAAATGTTCTGACTTAGCTCTACGTTCAGTGTAGATAAACTAAATTATATTCTGAGCTCTCCCATCCCTAAGATGCACTGTTGGATTGTGGTTTACAGAATTGTTCAGATTTCGGAACTATTATTAATAATTATACATTAGTGCAAGGCTATTTTTACTCAATTATTTTCTGACTCCTCCCCTCATCTCTCCATTTCTAGGAATACACATATGTTAAAATAATAACTACCTGCCAAGATACGTCACCCTAGAGTGAAAAGTGGGGAGGAAGGGAGGACAGTGGGGTCATTTTGTTTAACTTAACATTTTCTGCCAGTGGTAAGAAATAGCAAAGAGAGGAAAGATGATATAAAGCAGGAGGGCTGGGAGGCCAATCTGATGCAGCAAAGCATACCTGCCCTCTCTGCATCCAGAGACACAGCTGCTTATCCTCTTGGTATAACTCCTCTTCAGTCACATATGCTCTAGTGTATTCAAACTATAAATGACCTTATTGATAACAGTTCAGAAATAGGGCCTGGGTATGTAATATACTCAAAAGCTGCACAGTCGTATCTGTTATATCACCACAACTGAGAGCCATCAGTGCGGACAGAAGGACTTGATGAATGCATTGTTCTCTTACAATTCTAAGATTTGTGGAGATTACAAAAATTGAGTTTTCTAGAGCCTCAAGAGCACACATTTAATTTCTTCATAACATGTGAAATTGGTCTAAAGTGGAGGATACTTCAGTACAGTGAATGTTTGAAGATGCATGGTGGGCAAACCAAGCCACTGACAAAAGAGATGAGCTCTTCAACTTTTCCCAAATTTTAGTTTCATGCTGGGTGCTGTCAGCATAAGCATCAAAGCCAGAGAACTGATTTGAATTGCTTTGTATAGTTTGCAGCCTAGTGTGATCTATATAGATATTTTGATAGCATTTTTTCTATAACATTAATTTGGCACTAAATAGTGTTTCTAAAAATAACAATTAAATGGATGCCCAAATTTAAAATGCATGTTTTAGCATTAAAATATGTCTATATATATACACACACACATGAAATGTTATATATATGACATATATATATAAAAGTACTTTTATACTTTTATTTCAAAGTAAAAGATCTATATTTGAAGGCACCATTATCTGTTTATCAATATATGGTTTGTGGGGTAAATGATATAAAAGAAACAAAGATGAATGAGACGTTCCTTGCCATCAAGAAGTATGCCATATTACACGGAAGATTTTAAAAGTTACCTAAATGTCCCCAGACTTGTAAAACTCTGGCTAAAAAGAGTTTAAATTAATTTTTATATATAGATTATTGTGACCTATTTGTGTGAAATTACCCTCATCTATGTACACCAGGTTTGGGAGAGTTTTCAAGCCACACATTTGTTCTGGAAAAAACTCCTCAGTTTACATTGTTCTCATTTCTGTTCTGTCATGATGCTGGTTAACTTCATGAGCCACATGAAGGTAGTGGCTCAGACAGTCACAGCTTATCTAAGAGAGGTGACACTGCTCAAGGTCAAGTAAACATTTGTCTGATCACCTTTTTCCTTCTTCAAATTTCAATCTCATGTCACTTTAATTCAAGGATGATGATTAAATTGGAATGTTTTATATTGTGAAGAAGCCACATGGTGGACCTATATTATTCATTTTCTCTCTCTCCATATATGTGTGTGTATATATATATATAGATAGATAGATATACACACATATATATAATTTCTATATATATATAACTTCTATATATAGTTTACATATGTAAATATATATAGTTTATATATAAAATACATAGTATATAAATGAAGACATAAATATATACAGTTTATATAAAACTTAAAATACATATTATATATAGTTTCTTTCTTTAGGTATAGTTTCTGTCATGCTAGAGCTAAGAGGGGCAGGGCAGTAAGACATATGAGTGCTGTTCTCAGGAGCTTAAAGGTCATGAAAGGACTGGAGATAAATATAAATAACCATGATATCAATAGAAAGGAATATAAATAAAATTATATGGAGATCAGAATCAGGAGATATTACTTCTGGTTGAAGGACTCATAGATAAGGTGACAGTATAATTTATTATATAAACTTGTACACTTTTAAGAATGAAAGGGAGAACAATTGACAATAATGCCGGGAAAACAGGTGTTAACCACGATTGTTGCAGGCAAACCAGGACATATGAGTCACCTTGGAGGGAGGGTCTTGGAGAAGAGATATCATTTCATTTAAAGATTGAAAAATGGCCAGAAGCTGGACAAATAGAAATAAGGCAAGGGTCAGATAGAAGCAACACTATAAGCAAACTCCTAGATATGATTTTTAAAATATGGTTTTTTAAAATCAAAGATGATAAATTTATATACTGAAAAAAACCAACAAATATAGGTGCTGTTTTGTGATCCTGGAAGGAATCAGTTGGCATGATCAAACTCGCTAATTCAATAAAGTGACTATTTACAGACATGCATGAAGGTTTACGAAACTATAATGGATAATTAAATCTCCCACACCAGCACCAACTGTGAGTTGTTTCCACCCTCTAAGCTTGAAGTGGCAAAGGGAATGGAGAGTTTCTGGAACCTGATGAGGGCTACTTGATAGGACCCATGACTTTCAGTAAGGACCATCACCCACTTGCAGTGACCTAGAATAGAGACGATGATACTGGAACAAATACCCGAAGTCACAAGTCACTCCCCTCACACCCACTGATCTCTTGCTGTTACATTTCACTGGCCAAATCTAAACGGAAGCCAGCAGGTAAAAGAACTGTTGAAAACATATTGTTCAGCTACCTGGGGTGCAATACAGGATGGAGAAGGGTGGGAAATGGATCTGGAGGTGCAAAGAGAATATATCTAAAACAGATATCACAGCTGGGAGCAAGTTCAACAAAGGAGAAGATGAAAAGCTGATTCTGAACATAGATAGATCTAGGAGTGGAAAGAAAATATAGGATTGAAATTTGGAAAAGGTCAAAATTCTTTTGGGATCAACTAAATAATGTTGAGATTAACACATTTAACCCTGGTCTCCTTTACCTCTTGGGGTCTGGACTGGTTTTTATGGTATAATGTTTTTACATGATGTTTGTAATGGTGACTTTAATGATTACTAGTTTAGATAGATTTGTGTAGCTCCTTCATATGTATGTATGAATGAATGAAAGTATGTAAAACAAGAGCACCTCCTGAAAAGTGAAAATTTAAAGACCTTATATTAAGATAGAATCAAAGATGACTCTTGCTCAAATCCAGTGTCATGCCCTGAGGGAATTTTCAACTAGAGCAACTTGAGAAGTTCCTATAAGCCTGTAAGTCATAAGGATGAAATGACCAATACATTTTACTCATGGTATTATTTTGGAACTTCAGTCCTGGTATGGCTAAAACAATTTTATTAAGTAAGCTCTGTCTTTGTATCCTGTACCTGGATTTTTGACTTATTCATCTTTGTTACCATTCTGCCTAGCTCTTATTCCTCCTTGTCCCTATTATCTTTTTCTCTTACAATCCCTACTGTTCCAGTTTATTGACTGCAACCTCACTAACATATATTAGACTTTCCTGAGGCCAAAATTTTTGTTGCTAATGCTAAGTATCACTTAGGTTTTGTGCTATTTTTGAGCCCCATTTCGTATTAGTACAGCTTGTTGTTAATGTAACTTCTCATTCCTATCCCGCAGTAACAGCTGCTCAACTGGATTATCATCTGTTCTCTTCTATTGTTCCTATTTAATTTATTGTACTTATCACAGACTGGACTTCATCAACATTTGCAAATGAAACAGGTTTAGTTCTAGAACCCAGTTCCTCTCAGCTGCCAAAGCATGCTACAATTGCCTGGGCCATATCTTCTTTCTTTACCACTTCCCTGAAATAACGCTGGCAAAATGCACCATTGATTACCTAAATGTCTAATCTAATGCATACTTCTCAGTTCTTATTCTATTTGTATACTTGCTGCTTGTAATAACTTTTTTTCCATCTTAAAATATCTCCTTTCATTTCTGAGACTCTAATCTCCCTTAGTTCTCCCTAAATTTCTGATTCTTTCTTCTCCCTCTCTTTTGCTGACTCTTTTTCTGCTATGGCAGACTGTCTCCAGGATGGTTATCAATGACCCTTGCCTTCTGGTATTTACCCTTTGTGTTGGACCTTCCACACTGAGTAGGGCTGACCTATGTAATCAGCTGTAAAGGATACTGCAGAAATGGTCATGTGTGACTCCTGTGGCTAAGTCATAGAAGACATTGTAGCTTCCACCTTACTCTCTAGGATCACTTGCTTTCAAGAAACCAGCTGCCAAATCAGAATGCAGTTATTAAAGAAGCTAAAAAGGTAAGTAGAGTTTTTATGAATTTCAAAGTCCTGAAAAAACAAACAAACAAAAACTGAAATCAATATGCATTAAAGAGCAGAGAACCTTTAGATTTATTTGAGATACCACAGAGGGTAAGACCTTTGAACTAGGGCAAACTGGAAATAGGTTAGTCTTGAATGCATCAAGTTGATCTACCTGTACTCTTTGCCTACCCAGGAGAAAATTGTATCCTCTCTGGAGGAAAATGGCACCAGTGAAAGCCTCAACCATTTTTTCAGACATGATGTCTAGGATTCAATAAAAAAAAATTAGTAGGTATGCCAAGAAACAGGATCAATTAATAAAAACCAAAGGTAAAAAAAGAAAGTATAAACAAATTAAAACAGTATAAACTTGATTAAAATGTTTTTAAAATGGAAAGTATAGGATATCTCACTATAAAGCAGGAATTTATGAAAAATAATCAAATAAAAATTCAAGAATTGAAAAAATAACTCAATATATGATTTTTGAAACAGATTAGAGACTGAAAAAAAGAATATTAATAAACTGGAAGTTAGGTCAGTTAAAATTAAAGGGAAAAAGATGAGGGTGTTGAAAAGAGCATACAGACACAGGGGACATGGTGAAAAAGTCTAACATGTATGTAATTGGAGAAGGAGAAGGATGAGAGAATAGAACAGAAACAATATTAGAAAACCTAATGGCTGAGAATTTTCCAAAACTAATAAAAAATCAAACTACAGACGCAAACATTCATACAAACCTAAGGAAGTATAAATAAAAACACCCACATTTTGGCATGTTTAGTAAAACTGCTGAAAAACAAAGGAGAAAGAGAACATCATAAGCGTAGCTGGAGGAAATAACACATTATTTTAATAAATGAGATTGATTAGCCAAATATCCAAGATGATAGTAACTAGAAGACAAAAAGAAAATAATTTCCTAGCAAAACCATCTTTCAAAAATGAAGGAAAAATAAATGTTTTCATAAAGCAAAAGCCAAAAGATTCAATGTCAGCAAGCTGACACTAGAAGAAATGCTAAAAGCAGTTGTTCAATTAGAAGACAAATGGGGCTTCCCTGGTGGTGCGGTGGTTGAGAATCCGCCTGCCAATGCAGGGGACACGGGTTTGAGCCCTGGTCTGGGAAGATCCCACATGCCGCGGAGCAACTGGGCCCGTGAGCCACAACTACTGAGCCTGTGCGTCCGGAGCCTGTGCTCCGCAACAAGAGAGGCCGCGATAGTGAGAGGCCCGCGCACCGTGATGAAGAGTGGTCCCCGCTCGCTGCAACTAGAGAAAGTGCTCGCACAGAAACGAAGGCCCAACACAGCCAAAAATAAATAAATAAATAAATAAATTTATTAAAAAAAAAAAAAAAAAAGGAAGACAAATGGCCCCTGGAGAATGGCCCAGGAAAGAATGAGACATACCAAAAGGTTTATGTCTTTGATAACTCAGACACTTTTGAGGAGTACTAGTCAGCTGTTTTATAGACTATCCCTCAGCTGGGATTTATCTGATGTTTTCTCATGATCAGACTGAGATTATATGAGTTTTTGCGGGGGGAAACCACAGAAATAAAGTGCTATTTTCATCACACTATATCAATGGTATATACTGTCCATTACAAAATGTTGAAGTGAAACTTGGTCACGTGGCTGAGGCAACTTTTGTTAGGTTTCTGCACTGTAAAGTTACTCTTTTTCTCCCCTTTCCATATGGTAATCTTTGGAAGGAAGTAACTATGTATGGGCAATGCACACTTAAGGAGTAGGAAGTTATGTTCCAACCCCTTGAGGGCAAAATATTTACATAAATTATTTAGAATTCTTAAGCATGGGTTACTTGTCTCTTCTCCCTCATCTATTAATTTATTCAACCATTTATTTATATTAGGATGGACTCAATGAATATTTATTTTATACTTTGGATTATAATTTAATACCACTTTACTCTGTTGCTTGAGTCATTCCAGCTTTGGCCATTAGGAGCTTTTTAACTTGGCTCTATAGTTTTGTCTTTCCTGGATATCATATAATTGAAATCATACAGGTCATAGACTTTTTAGACTGGCTTTTTTCACTTAACAATATGCATTTTAGGTTTCCCCATGCCTTTTCATTGTTTGATAATAGATCATTTCTTTTTACTGCTTTATATTCCATTGTATGGATATACTAGTTTGTTCATCCATTTACCTATTAAAAGACATCTGCTTGCTTCCAGTTTTTGGCAATTATGAATAAAGCTGCTATAAACATTCCTATGCAGGTTTTCCTGTGGGCATAAGTTTTCAAATCATATGGGTAAGTACCTAAGAGCATAATTGCTGGTTTATACGGTGAGGCTATGTTTAGCTTTGTATAAAACTATCAAACTGTCTTCCAAAATGTCTACACCATGTTTCATTCCTAACGGCAATGAATGAGAGTTTCTTTTGCTCTACCTCCCCATCAACAATTTGCATTGTCAATTTTTTGGACTTTAGCCAACCTCAAAAGTGTGTAGTGTCATCTCATTGTTGTCTTAATATGCAATTTTCTAATAACAAATAATGTCCAGCATATTTTTATATGCTTATTTACCATGTCTATATCTTTTTTGATGAGGTGCCTGTCTCTGTTCAGATATTTTGCCCATTTTAAGTTGGGTTGTATATGCATGGCCTAGAGTCACAGTAATTTGTAGGACTTTTCAAAGCCCTCTATAGACATTGCATTGTTCAGATTTTTCTTTACAGTTTCTTGATTAGCCTGTTGTTTTCCCCAATTGTTTTCCATTGCCTCAGGTAGTCATGATGTTAATTAATTGCCTCTGATCTTTTTTGACAAACAGCCCTAGGTAAAAGGCTGTTAGCACTAGGCAAGCTCTGAATCAGTTCAAATAAAGTCAGCCTTGCAAATGTGGTCTTCCATTGAACCACCAGACATGTCAAATAATGATAGTTCTCTGGGATAGGGATTTTAAAGGAACTTCAACTCCATTTTACCCCTTTCAGTGACCAGTTGATTTCTTTTCACTGTGATTGGGGGCTGTTGGTTTTCCAGGCTATTGTGGAGTTAAGGAATGAAAGAAATAGAGCAACCTAAAATGCCACAAAGCTCACTGTTCTTACAGAAATTCAGCTGCTTTTCTCGAACAAATTCTCCACAAGTTTTTGTTTAATTCTCAGAGTTCTTACAAAGTTGATTCTAACAAGTTTTGCAACTGTTCTTATTGCTTTCATGGATGACAGGATTTTTTAAGGTCCTTACTCCACTATTTTCACTGTTTCACTTGCTTGTTATTTTAGGCTTTCATTTAATTTTGCTGTAGATTTTGTCAACTTCAGTATCAGAACCCTGTCCGAGTTTGATCTTAGAACTTTTTCTGAGAAAGCAAGAGTGAATGAATACCTGCATACAACTGCACAGTTACTTCCCAACTAAGCCTTTTGAAGTATATTAGCCTACTCTATATGGCCTGTCAGCCTATTGTGCTATAAACTTGATTGATCAGCATGTTATTCTCGGATTGTGGAAGCTTTCTTAAATAATGCATGATACATAGAACCATCTTTCAATGAAAGCTCTTTACTTATGCTATTGATGTAACTATAGGGCATATTCCAGTTCAGTAGTACAAAAATTGGCTCTTTCTAATGACAACAATGTGTCTATAACCATGAGGAAGTTAACAATCGTTGTAATTTTCAAAAGCAGCCCATTATTTTTCTCTTGTCTCAAATTCGCCGTCTTACTCAGATTCCAAGAGAAAATCAGCTAAGGTTTGAATTTTGGATTCTAACTGAGAGCACTGGATCCTACATACTAAAGCGCAATGTATGCAGGATAGAGTAGCAGTGAAGAGCACAGACTCTGAAGCTGGAGTGCCCAGGGTTGAATATTGACTAGGGTTGAATCCACCACTTTTTTCTGGTGTGCCTTTGGGCAAATTTCTGAAAGTCAGATGACCTCTGTCTTCTCAAATCAGCATGTCTTTCATGCTTTCTGTGGGTTTTCTTCACTTTCTATCATGCCTCCAGCAGAAAATCAGGGCAATCACAGGAATCACTTCATTTGTTACTCTTTCTTGGGGATAATGGTCCTGTGCTGCCTGTTGCTCGATGTCTGAAAACAGTCATTTCATTTATTCTGTCCATTTTTCTACTTATTTACATCAGAAGGGCAGATTCAGAACCAATTACTCTGTCATGGCTGGAAGTGGAAGTCCTTCATTATCCTTACATTTTAAATTATCGAATTCTCTCAAACTTTGCCCCTGGAAGTCTCTTCAAACTCTCACTTTTGCCCCTTTGATTTTCATGCATTATTATTTTTCTGAAGTTTTTAAAAAATATTTTTTGAAGCAAAATATACTCACAGTACATTGCACAAATATATGCATATGGCTTGATTATTTTTGGTTTTGTCAATAATTGTTTTTATTAAATTGTGGTCTGAGCATGATAATGCATTATGTCTAATTTAAAATTTTGTATTTCTTAATGCCCATATATATGGTCAACTTTGTGCATGCTCAATGTGCACTTGAAAAGGAATATCATTCCCTATTTTGGAAAAACAAAGTTTGATGCATATTCATAAGGTAAATTTGATTAAAATCGCTTAGGTCTTCTATATTCTGACTTGTTTTCATATCTACTTTATTCCTCTTTAGACTGAGAAGTATATGTTAAAATCTTCTATGATTAGTGTATTTATGTCTGCTGGGCCTTGCATATACAGTAGTTTCTGCTCTATTAAGATTATGCTATACTATTTGGAATATAAATATGCATAATTGCTATATAATACTTGTGAATAGTAAACTTTAGCTTTACATTACTAAAGGTCCTATTGTCTCACATTTAGTAAATTTATTCTAATTTAGTCTAAATTTAGTCTAAATTCTACCTAGTCAGTCATCAAGGTAATAATCCCTTCATTGTTTCTGTTTTTGCTTGATATACCTTTATAACATCTACTATTAATACAGTGAGATTAAGAGTCTTAATGAGCACTTTTTCTGTCTTCTAATTTTTTAATATATATTTTGTTTTAGGATGGCCCTTTCTTATCACCATCCAGTCTCCAAAGAACGTCTCCCTTTCTAAGGTGTCCCCTCTTCTCCAGAGGTGCTGACTTCTCAAACTGTCACATTTGGTCCCATTCATTGCTAATCCCCTTTCTTTTGACTCCTAGTAGCTATGCTCTGACCTACAAGGTTGAAAGGTCATGTTCAGTATTTCCCAGTTAGAGAGGTATCAGTTGATATAATCTATTTTCCACCAATGCAGGTCCCAAGCACATTCTCCCCTTCTCTGTAGAGTTGCCTACCTGACTTTCAGCTCTGGGGTGGGTTCTAAAGAGAACCCTTCTGACCCTGGCTCTTTATTGCCCATTTCCATGAATATTGGAGTTTTTTGTCATCCATGTCCCTTAGTTATGCTCTAGTTATGTGTGGTAGGTAGGTGATACGTATTTTATTTTCTTGTTTCTTGTGTGTTTTGCAAGAGGATGTCTGGAAACATTGAATTTTAGGCAGTTTCCATCATACTGTGGAAAACTGAAAGATACCTGCTATTTTTTCATTTCCCTTTTTCTGGTTTACTTTGTCCATCTTTTTATTTTTCAACATTTCTAAATCAGTTAAGCTATGCCTCTTTTATACAATGTAGGGTTGGATTTTGCTTTGAAAGACAACTTAAAATATTTTCTTCTAATTGGATTAAGCCCAATAATGTTGATTGGTTTGACAGTAAGTTTGGTTCCTGTTCTGCATTTTATCTAATGTTTCATCTACTTTTTCACTATGTGGACTCTTTCCTTTTTTTATTGTTACTTTTCTGATAATTAGTTTGTATTTATATAGCAAGGGTTTAACTTTATACTTTTACCTTCTTATGAAGTGGAAAACCATGTGGCATGTAGCTTCTTTTCTCTCTCTTCATTTCTTCTACCTTTCAGCCTTATTCAACAACATTATCTTTCTTTGTGTTTACCTTTGTACCCTTATGTGGTTAAGCTTCTACTTCTTAGTTTGTCAGCTCTAAACAATATACTTTGACTTTCAACATTCTACCTTTTCTCCACTTATGCCATTTCTATTAGCTGTCATTTCTATGTTGTCAGAACATTTAACATTTACAAACCATTCTGCTACTTTCATTTCAATTTTTTAGTATAAAAAGTAATGAATACTCTTAAGGTATTCATTATTTATCATCACTCCTTTAATGAGTTTCTCCTATTAACTCCTTGGATGGATGAAAATTGTGCTCTAGTAGATTCTTCAGGAAGGGGTCATGAACACAATATTCCCTAATCTGTATATTCAAAACTATCAATAACCTTTACACTAGACAGCTTGGGTGTATAAAATATCCTTGGTTTACAATTTTTCCCCTTATGTATCTTGAACATCTTTTTTCTAATGAATAATTTTATTGTAAAAAAGATATCTAATGTGAAACATTTTCTTTTGCTTCCAAGAGATTCAGTATATTTGTTTGGATGTTTAAGGAATACCTTCTTTATAATTACATTTCAATAATTTTAATAAGATATAGCTTAGTGTTGACAACATTTCTGGCCAGTGATTGTTACCTGCCAGAATGTTGTACTGATTTTTATCCTCTTTCTTGTGGTGTCTTTAGATGAAGGATGACCAAATTTCTTTTCCATTATTCATATTCAAAATAGATGGATTCTCCTGAACTAGAAGCACGAGTCCTTCAGAAAGTGAGGGTGGGAAGATCCAACGCTCTTTTCAAAGCTTCATGGGTCAAAAATTCCTTTATCTGTTGTTTCAATGCAGATTTTAAAATATGGTTCTTCTGAGTCATATGAACATGACTAGCTGCCTCTGCTCTGATCCTTACATCCTACCTTGTTTCAGGAGGGATTCTACCTCCTGCCCTGTTTTACAGGTTTCTTCACAAACATCATCTTCCAATAAGGTACCCCCAAATTTAGATGTTATGGTATGCTGGTATTTTCTGAAATCTGCCACTTTTATATTTTCCTAAAATTTGCCTCTCTCTTTTACTTTTCCCAGCTTCTGCCCTATTCAGTGTAGCTTATGTGTGAGATTTTTATTGCTTTGCTAGATTATTTAGGGTAATCCTAGCTGTTCTAACAAATAAACCCCAAATTTCAATGATCTAACAAAAGGAAAGCTTGTTTCTTGCTCATGCAACATTTCAATGGGAGAGTGCTTGTTTATTGGCATCTTTTCTCTACTTGATGGTTTAGGGATCCACGCTTCATCTGCACTGTTTTTCCACTAGGCTCGGCCTCAATATTCTCCCCATTCAGCTGGGAGATAGAGGAAGAACAGATAAAGGACACTTCTTAACCGCCTTGGCCCAGAACTGACACATATCCACTTCTGTTCACACATTTAGGCGAGAACTATTCACAGGGTTCCACCTGAAAGTCAAGCTGAGGGCTCTCCAGACTATTCAGAATGGGGACCTTGTTCCCAGAAACAACTGTAAACAATGGAAAGGAAGCATATATTTATTTAATGGTCAGTCTGCTATCTGTCACTTTCCCCCTTACTATTCTGTATGATTTCCAGGAGAAGTGGGAAGATTCAGAACTAATTTACTGGAAAGAAAATCTCAGAATAAATTTTAATGGAACCCAATATAAGCAAAAGTAACTGCTTTCTAAATATTCCTTGAAATATTAGCAGTTTGTTGTTTCTGCTATTAATTGATTTTCTTTTTGTGGAGGACTCAACTGGTGCTTTGTTTTTGTTCTGAAGATGGTGCAATAATGCCACAGAGAATCCAAAGAGAATTCAATAACCACTGTGGTTTTAAAGTATGAATCTAAAATTTTATGGGGACAAGCTAAGCACTAGCAACTAGTGCTGAAAGCTTCTTTTAAAAATAGCCATCTGAACTCTGTGTCCTAAGTAACAGAGTAGGATCTGATTCTAATTTTAATCTATAAGCAATGAGGTTATGGATGGGGCATGATGAGTTTTGCATCCACTTATACAATAACTACCTCAGGTGAAATCTTTACAGGGTCTTCCTCCATTATGTGGACCAATACTTGGGAACATGATTGACAATGAAGAAGACACTTTTTAATTTGAGCCAAATTTATTAACAGAGGTATCATTACCTGAGATCTTGGATTCAACAAATTAGCTCAAACAGCACAGGCTATTTGCTCAGTTGATTAACTAATACCTCAGGAAGTGTGTATACTAAATAAAGCTCATATGACAAAAATTCCTTCTAAACACAGAAGATTAAAACTTAAAAACTTAGGAAGATAGAGGGATGGAATAGATTGCTTACTTACTCTTAACTATGCACCCTGGGAGCCCAAGAAAATTTTCCTTAATTAAATTGTGAGAAATATATGCTTGGAAAGTTCTGTAGAGGTTCTTCTCTGAAGGATGATCATAAAAGTGGGAAAGGCTGTCATTAAATAAGTTATTTGATATAAATGGGAATGATGACATTCTGAATTAACTGAGGCCAACGAGCACCCTTTAACCACCAGGAATACCGTGGCATAGTTACAGCACAGGCATCAAGAGTTTGAGCAATAATGAGGATGATTTGACCCTAAGAGATCTTTGGTGGTGGCAAACTAATAGAAATCTGTCCTTAACATCTTAGTTTGTCTTATCTGATCTGATCTACTCTTTACCCATCCACACTTGGCTTTGTACTTTGAGAGGCTGTCTGTCCTTTATGGACTACATTACCATGCAACTGGCTTCCAACTGATTTTACCAGAAGGAGATTGAAGGGTGGGAAGGAAGAGAGATTGGGATATTTATTTCTCCTAGCTCCTTCCCTACTTACCCGTGAATTGGCAATATATGAATACCTTTAATTAAGGTCACAGCTCCCCATGGGCAGCCTCTTTCTACAACTACAGCCCTCACTAGACTGTGATTAAAGCTCTTTCTCATTGCCCCTTCACATCTTGTTTGTTTCACCATCTTTGCTGGTTCCTTTAATTTTTCCAACATCACTCTAAATATTCCCTTTCTCTAATTTGCTCTTTGTGTTCCATCTGTTTTCTGCCATGGCCCTGATGGATAAAGAAACTGGTATCAGGAGTGGTCTCAGGAAACAGACCTCAAACAGAATTTGGGGATGGAGTTGCTTGTATATTAGATTAGTAAATGTGTGATAACATCCCCAGGGAGAAATGGGACACTAGCAATATGTAACGTGAAATATATTAAGCACTCACATTATCACCACTGAAGGCAAGGAATGGAGGGTAGTAAAGAACAAGTTACTGGAAAATCGATTCGCTTTGAAACTTAGCAATGATTTTGACAATAATGTTTAAAAAGACTGAGGGATGAGACGACTACTTCTTCCTGGTCTAGAGTTAATTCAAAAAGAGAAGGAAAAAATGGAAAGTCTAACCCCTCAACTCAAGGCTTGTCAGGGAGCAGGGAGATGTGTATAGAGAAACTAAGTGAGTTTTATTGAAACATTATTTCAATTCAAGTTTTCTGAACCCAGGGAACTTTTGGCTGAGGATTAAGCACAGGGATTTATTGTAAAAATTGTGTACTTGCAGTAAGAATTAATTGTCAAACACTTCTAAGTCTTATGCTAAGGTAAAGCATTGGTTATGATAGACTCGAACCCTAAGACATGGATTGGGAAAAATTGGGATAAACAGATGAGGCTGAGAACTTCAGACTTTCAAGTTCCTCTGAACTTTGACAGAGGAAGCAGCCTCCTCAACTCCCCAGCTGAAGGACCATTCAAATTGCATAAAGAACATTCAGTGACATGACCTAGGAAAGCTGCCTCATAAAGGGATGCCAAATCTCTACAGGACCCACCCTAAATATCTTCATTGTCTTCTGGCCCATAATAAAACTAGGTTCCCATTAAAGTCCAGACTAAGAGTATAAGGAATGTTTAAGCAGGTAATAGCTTACACACAAAAAAGTTGTAGCATTTTTTTCAATTTATATTGGCAAATATATGGGGGAAATATGTATGATAGTGGATTCTTGGAATGTGAGACCAGATTATAATTAGATTAGGCAAAGTTTGTTGATATGAGAACATTTCCGTTAGTTTGAATGTATTGCCTTGAAAACCTTGGAGTGGTCTAACAGTCCACTAGTTTGGTTAATGGATTTTTAGACTTTCCAATAGCCTACAGGTGGTGAGGTTGAAAGACAAGAACTTCCTTAACAAAGAGTAGAGCAAGGACTGACAAACTATGGCTCATGGGCCAAATTCAACCCACGACCTGTTTGCAAATACTTATATTGAAACATAGCCATGCCAACTCATTTACATATTGTCTATGGCTGCTTCTGCACTGTACCCCAGAGTTGAGCAGCTGTGACAGAGACTGAATGGTTCAGAAAGCCTAAAGTATTTATCATTTGGTCCTTTATAGAAATAGTTATCTGACCCTTGATGTAAAGGAAAGAGTCTGTAAGCTCTGTAAAATGGGAATTTGGGGCTAGAACTACCATGTGCAATCTGATGATCAGCCTCTAACCTTGGCTCCTAGGAAATGTCTGAAGGACATTCCCCATATTAAGGCATTAAGAAATTCACTGGTGAAGGAAGCACTCATCTTGAAAAACGCTCTGATGGCTACCCTCTACAGATGAGCTCCCTAATTGGAAGGGATAGGGTGAGGGCATTCATCTGTAAGAGACAACTGAGTCAATTTCCATAATGAGCCAGAGACTGAGTGGTAATCAGGGTGTTTTGGACCCACATGAATTTGTGGTGAAGTTTAGTTAATTATGCAGTTCCTAGGAATGAAATAAATGGTTGTTGTTGAAAAGCCACAGAAGCCAAAAAATTCTAGATCTAATGGGCAGAAACCCACTTCATAGCTTCTTAATTCACAGACATAAACCAGGTGCTAGACATGAAACTCATTGATTGAAAGGTACCTCACAATTTGGTTTTTTTTTTCAAGTCTTACCCAGTGCGACCCGTCAATATTTTTCAATGTGGCTATGCACTGGGAAAAGAGAAATAAGTTGATCTTCTAAAGATAATTAGATCCTAACTCTGACCTAACACTAAGCCCTAGAATTCCAAAACGTTAATGTGATCTACCAGTAACACTGGGGCTTATGATGGTCAGGTGATGATAGATTGATTTGATACAAAGATACCACATAACAGGAGTCAAAAGTAATTCCATGTATCTTGGAGTAATCAAATGGTTAGTATAACTATCTTTCCAGTGGCAAATTAACATACCCTTGGCACCTGGTATGAAGCTCTTGAATTAAAATATGCTTTTCCTTACCCAAATTATTAAAAATAATCAAAATAGTACAAACATGGCTGGAAGAGCAGCATACTTTCACTGTCTTATCTCAGGACTATGTCAATTCTCTTGCTCTAGTATACAGACCAGAGAGATACTGATTGTTTTGATATCCTACAGAACATCATACTATCCATCACATTACTATCATTATGTTAGTTGGATCAAGTGAGCATGAAATGGGAAGAATTACAAATGTCTTAAAACACATCATGAGAGAAGACAGACAATAATCCCACAAAAATTCTGGAGCTTGCGTAGCAGTGAAATATCTAGGTGTCCATTGGTGTGAGGCATGTCAGGTACCCCCTCTAAAGGGAGATAAAAACCGCTGCACATTACACTGTATAATAAACAAGCACAATATTTATCTGGGTCTTTTGGATTTTAGAAGCAATATATGTCACACTTGAGTTCACTACCCTACCCATTTACTGGGGAACCCATAAGATTGCCAGGTTTAAGTAGTGACCAGAGCAAAAGAAGGCTCTGCAGCAGGTTCAAACTATGGTATAAGCTGCCATGCCATTTGAGCCTTATAACAAAGCAGTCCCAGTGATGATGAGTATGTGACGCCTGGAAACATCATATGATGTCTCTTGCCAATCCCAAAGAAGAACCACAGTGCAGAAGTAAGACCCTGCTTTCTTCTGATGAGGACTAGTCTCAGTTTGAAAAGTCAGTTCCTGGCTTACTACTGGCCCTCAGTAAAGACTGAATATTGGACCCACAAATACAAAGGGATTATGACATTCAAACTGTTCATCATGAGTGGAGTATCATTTGATTTGTTGAATCGTGTGCAGAGAGCATGTCATTGTCCAATGGATGTTGATGTGGGATGGGCCCCAGCAGATCAGAAAGGATGAATAACTTGCCTGAATAGGGTGCTCAGGGTCCCTGTTCCCACTGTTTAGTTGCCTTAGCTTTAACTATACCTTTGGTCTTAAAGAAGCTCCCTATGGCCAGCTACCCCAGGAAGAAAAAATGTGGTCTGTTTTATAGTTAGCAGAGGAAGAAAAGTGTTTTTTCTTCATGATATTCTGGTACCAGCAAAAGGTTGATAGCCACTACATAACACAGCTCCTCAAGGCTGACCCTGAATGACAGCAATGAAAGAAATCTTTCTAGTTGGTCTGCTTGTCTACTGTCCATGGTAGGAGAGTTGGCCCGAAGTATTGATTTACCCTATTTCTTCAGCAACTCCAAAGATTTTTTTTCTAGGTATTTTTTGATTTCCTCTTTGAGTTCTTCAGTGATCCCTTGGGTATTTAATAGCATATTGTTTAGCCTCCATGTGTTTGTATTTTTTACAGTTTTTTCCCTGTAACTGAAATCTAGTCTCATAGCATTGTGGTCAGAAAAGATACTTGCAATGATTTCAATTTTCTTAAATTTACCGAGGCTTGGGCTTCCCTGGTGGCACAGTGGTTGAGAATCTGCCTGCCAAAGCAGGGGACATGGGTTCGAGCCCTGGTCTGGGAGGATCCCACATGCCGCGGAGCGACTAAGCCCGTGAGCCACAACTACTGAGCCTGTGAGTCTGGAGCCTGTGCCCTGCAACAAGAGAGGCCGCGACAGTGAAAGGCCCGCGCAGCACGATGAAGAGTGGCCCCCACTTGCCACAACTAGAGAAAGCCTTCGCATAGAAACGAAGACTCAACACAGCAAAAAAAATAAAATAAATAAATAAATAAATAAGTCAGGAGCTCTTTAAAAAACAAAACAAAACAAAACAAATTTACCAAGGCTTGATTTGTGACCCAAGATATGATCTATCCTGGAGAATGTTCTATGAGCACTTGAGAAGAAAGTGTATTCTGTGGTTTTTGGATGTAATGTCCTATAAATATCAGTTAAGTCCATCTGGTCTAATGTGTCACTTAAAACTTGTGTTTCCTTATTTATTTTCATTTTGAATGATCTGTCCATTGGTGAAAGTGGGGTTTTAAAGTCCCCTACTATGAGTGTCTTACTGCTGATTTCCCCTGTTATGGCTGTTAGCATTTGCCTTATGTATTGAGGTGCTCCTTTGTTGGGTGCATAAATATTTACAATTGTTATATCTTCTTCTTGCACTGATGCCTTGATCATTATGTAGTGTCCTTCTTTGTCTCTTGTAGTAGTCTTTATTTTAAAGTCTATTTTGTCTGATATGAGAATTGCTACTCCAGCTTTCTTTTTATTTCCATTTGCATGGAATATCTTTTTCCGTCCCCTCACTTTCAGTCTGTATGTGTTGCTAGGTCTGAAGTGGGGCTCTTGTAGACAGCATATATATGGGTCTTGTTTTTGTATCCATTCAGCCAGTCTGTGTCTTTTGGCTGGAGCATTTAATCCATTTACATTTAAGGTGACTATTGATATGCATGTTCCTATTACCATCTTCTTAATTGTTTTGGGTATATTTTTGTAGGTCTTTTCCTTCTCTTGTGTCTCCTGCCTACAGAAGTTCCTTTAGCACTTTGTTGTAAAGCTGGTTTGCTGGTGCTGAATTCTCTTAACTTTTGCTTATTTGTAAAGGTTTTAATTTCTCCATCGAATCTGAATGAGATCCTTGCTGGGTAGAGTAATTTTGGTTGTAGTTTTTTCCCATTCATCACTTTAAATATGTCCTGCCACTTCCTTCCGGCTTGCAGAGTTTCTGCTGAAAGATCAGCTGTTAACCTTATGGGGATTCCCTTCTATGTTATTTGTTGCTTTTCCCTTGCTGCTTTTAATATTTTTTCTTTGTACTTAATTTTTGACAGTTTGATTAATATGTGTCTTGGTGTGTTTCTCCTTGGATTTATCCTGTATGGGACTCTCTTTGCTTCCTGGACTTGACTATTTCCTTTCCCATATTAGGGACGTTTTCAATTATAATCTCTTCAAATATTTTCTCAGAGCGTTTCTTTTTCTCTTCTTCTTCTGGGACCTCTATTATTCGAATGTTGGCGCGTTTAATGTTGTCCCAGAGGTCTCTGAGACTGTCCTCAATTCTTTTCATTCCTTTTTCTTTATTCTGCTCTGTGACAGTTATTTCCACTATTTTTTCTTCCAGGTCACTTATCCATTTTTCTGCCTGTTATTCTGCTATTGATTCCTTCTAGAGAATTTTTAATTTCATTTATTGTCTTGTTCATTATTGTTTGTTTGCTCTTTAGTTCTTGTAAGTCTTTGTTAAACGTTTCTTGTATTTTCTCTATTCGATTTCCAAGATTTTGGATCATCTTTTCTATCATTAGTCTGAATTATTTTTCAGGTAGATGGCCTATTTCTTCTTCATTTGTTTGGTCTAGTGGGTTTTTACCTTGCTCCTTCATCTGCTGCATACTTCTCTGTCTTTGCATTTTGTTTAACTTACTGTATTTGGAGTCTCCTTTTCACAGGCTGTAGGTTCATAGTTCCCGTTGTTTTTGGTGTCTGCCCCCAGTGGGTGAAGTTGGTTCAGTGGCTTGTGTAGGCTTCCTGGTGGAGGGGACTGGTGCTTGTGTTCTGGTGGGTGGGGCTGGATCTTGTCCTTCTGGTGGGCAGGGCCGGCCGCATCTGGTGGTGTGTTTTGGGATGTCTGTGAACTCAGTATACTTTAGGCAGCCTCTTTGCTAATGGGTGGGGTTGTGTTCCTGTCTTGCTAGTTGTTTGGCATGTGTTGTCCAGCACTGGAGCTTGCCAGCTGCTGGGTGGAGCTGGGTCTTATTGTTGAGATGGAGATCTCTGGAAAAGCTCTCACCAATTGATATGATGTGGGGCTGGAAGGTCTCTGGTGGTCTAATGTCCTGGACTCGGTTCTCCCACCTCAGAGGCTCAGGCCTGACACACGGCCAGAGCACCAAGACCCTGCCAGTCACATGGCTTGGAAGAAAAGGAAGAAAAAGAAGGAAAAAAAAAAAAAAAACCGAACAGATAGAACCCCAAACCAAATGGTAAAAGCAAAGCTTTCTACCTTGTCAGCCTGGCTTCTGTTTAGGATTTCCAAGCTTCTATAATTCTGAGAGTCATTCTCATCTCTGCTCTTCTCCCGTCCTTCTGAAAATTATGAACCAGGAACTAATCTATGTCCGTGAATTTCAGGAGTAAAAAGCAGTCAAAAATGTCTGGTGTCATGGAGTTTATACAGGAACTGAATTGCCCGGCACTTTTGATCTTAGACTTCCCAGCCCCCAGAATATTTCCTCGCAAACTGGAAGGGAAGATCCTTGAGGACAGGGAATACCCTTGTTTCTCTAATGCCTATTATAATGCCTGGTCCATCACAAAAACTCAACGTGTAATCAGGAAGAACAAATCTGACTCCATACTGGACCAGTTTCTTTTACTTTAACCTTTGTATTCGATTGCTTTTGCTTAGTCGTACTAGCTCAAGCAAGCATGAAACCAAGCAGGACCCTGTGGGGACCTCACAGGTACAAATCTTTCCCGTGTCTGTTCTGTTTCTTGATATGAACACTGGTTATACATGGGAATGTGTTCACTTAATGAGAATTCATTAAGCTATACATGTATTAGAATTCGTAAACTTTTCTATATAAATTGCACATTTCAATAAAAGTTTGCAAAGTATGCATTTCACAAAGGAAATAAAATCATTTTGAGTGTATGAGTCAGAAAATTAAGTAATATTAAGTCATTGTAAATGTAGAACATATGGCAAGACATATTTCATAAAACTGTAATCATTTGTGTATCACTGGGAAATCCATGTCACTTCAAAATAGTAACAGGAACTTCCCTAAACAAAGTTACTGAAATTAAAGCATCAAGTTAAACTTTTAAAAATCTTTATTATGTAGTGAACATAAAAGGGATATTAGTGTCTGATTTGGGAAAATTTTTGACTTCCCTAGAATATTGCCTGAATTTGATGCAAAATGTAGACATCTCTTCTTTTTGCTGACATGCTATGGAAATATTCTCTCCAATATTTCAAAATGTCTCTCAAATGCAATCTGTTATTTCAGGGAATGGATTTGAAGGTTTTAGTTTATTCATTTATCATCTAATTCTGAAATGGTACCAGATGTATAAGGGAGTAGCTTTTCATTTGTTTTCCCAAGGGTAATATAAAATTAACAAATAGCTTACATATTCACCCAAAACAATCACTGTGAAACAGAACAGCACATGTACCATGTAATCTGTGATAGAGGATGGAAAATATTCTAATGAAAGGTTCAGAATGGCATATCCTTCCAAGAATAAAATGGATTATAGCAATGCAATTCTTAAAAGTACTATTTTATAAATATTGATAAAATATAAGGGTTTTTAAATTTTTTGCATAAACATGAAGACATATTTCAATCAACTAATAATACTATTTTTATATTATGTAAATATAGATTATTTTTAAAATGATAAAGTTATAGGAATCAGTTCTACAGGTTTCCAGTCAAAAAAAGGCATACTGTCCTCCTCTTTATAAAACAAAAAATCCTGCTATGATTTGACCATATATGAATTCTGGAAAGAATCCCCAATATTTCTGTTTTGTCAGGTCTCTTCCTTGGAGTGCTTTTCATTTTGAAGTAATACAACCTAGTTATTAAGAGCTTCTATGAGAGGCAAAGCTGACCTAAATTTAGTCTCCCCTTCTTAGATGTTGTGTGGTTTTTGGTAAATTACTTAGCCTTAATATTTCTGTTGAGCTTACACTTATAAAATGCTTAAATCATTACCTGGCAATTAATATGCATATCAAATTATCTTACTTTCTTTCTAAAAAATATTAAACATCACCTGATACTGCCAAGCTTAGTCCTCCAGGAAAATGATTTATCTTTAAAATCATGAGCCTAAATCCTTTTCCTTGTTTCCCTCAGCAAAGCTGAGAGGTTGCCACTATAAAAATAAAATAAAAACAAACCAAAACAAAATTTGCTCAAAACTTGGTGGAACCAAAAAGGAAATAATTACTAAAAATACAGTGGTATATAAAATATCTTATCTAAAGATTGGTCTTTTGACCTTCTGAATCCCAATAAAAGCAGAAAGATATTTTAATAAACCCTATAATCTGCATTTTCCCAACCTCCAGAAGCACTCTGTGTGTGATCCTATCTTCCAGTGCCCAGAGAATCTGCAGTGAGGCCAAGGAATCTGCATTTAAAAAGCTTTTCAAGTGGTCCAGTTTTGTAGCCAGGCTTGGGAATCACTGCATAACATCAATTAGCCTAAATCACTATGAAATGATCCATGGTGACTTATTGGAACAGAGCTTCCTTTCCCATTTCTCTCCCCAAGACACAAGCAGATCGTGGGAAGAAATCTTGTTCAAATCTGCATTTTAAGGTCACAATAATGGTTGCACCTTAACCCTTAAGCAATCGTAACATTGTCACAAAGAATAAATACACTATAGGAGAAAGAGTGTTGTGTCTATCTACTACAAACCCATCACTCCCTTCACCCACCATCTCCTACCTGTCATGTCTATTTCATTCCAAAAGAACTTCTTGGTGTGGTGACATTATCTGCAAATAGTTATATTTCAGATGTTCATTTACAGCATATACCTCAGAAAATCCCTTTGAAGTCATTTGGTATGGTAACTGAATTTTAGAAATCAAAAACAGCAGAACTCTACTAACTTTAGAAAGATTATCAAATTTGTTCGACTATAATTTCTTTCATTTTTGTCAAAAAGAGTATGGTGTAACTCCTATGGACAGCCTTTGAACTTCCTGTTTAACTTCAAAATCCTCTTACTTTGTTATTTAAGTAGTCTAAATATTAAAAAAGGAAAAAAGTCTACCTAGAATCATTTTCAAATTCCATACATCCAATACTTACTCATTAGATATTGATTAATAAACAGATTGCCTGAAATTTGTTCCTACTTTATTTTTAAATTGTTAAAACATTTACAATAACACAATATAACACACTGACTAAATGCTGGATTTTGGAACCAGAAGGTCTGAGTTTGAATACTAACTATTCCACTTGCTCATTCTCAAATCTTTGCAAATTTACTTAACTTTTCTGTCTCTGCCCAGATTCCTTAGGAAAAAACAAAGGTAAAATGCCTCACTAAGTTGGTCACAGCCATGTCGATAACTTGATTTCCTAAGACATCTTCAGAGAAGTCATATCTTACACGAATACCCTCTCTAAACAATCTATCCATAGAAGAAAGAGAAAGAAATTTACCTACCCACCTCTATTCCCCACTGGCCACGGTTTATTCCCATGGAGTGTTGCACAATATGGGGACCTAGCAGTTTGTAAGGCGTCTTTTGCCTTAAAAGCAACAGAGAAGACTCAGGACAGGATGCACAAAGTAAACATTGAGTTTGACACAATCGTATTGTGTCCATATGGACTTGGAGCAAACCCTGTAGTCAACCCAACCCCTGTAGTTAACCCTTGGCGGGTAGTGGTGGAAGTGACAGCAGGTGGCAGTAGCAGTGTATTAGTCAACTATTGTCACGATAGCACTGCCTAACAAATCACTTTAAAACTTAATGGCTGAAAAAATTAAGCAATTCAACTTATATAGGTTGGGCTCAGCTGGGAAGCTTTGTTTTAGGATGTTTTAGGTTAGTCGGATTTGGCTCCAGGTTATGGAATCATGTATTGTGGCCTCTGAACACAATTCAAGTCTGCTTGCTTCATATCTGCTAACATCCCACTGGCCAAATCAAATCACCTGTCCAAAGCCAAATTCAAGAGATGAAGAAGTGTGTGCCACCAACCATGAAGTCATGGGCAAGGATGTGGAAGAATCATTCCTTTTCAACTGAGTGATGAATTAGGACCAATAATTCAATCTACCACTAAGACACCTGTCTTCATGACTGTAGGAAGCAGTACAAGCTGTTCTTAGGGCCACTCTGACCATATATCAAAGCAAATCCTCAGATCTCAGTGGCACATAAAATGAATCCAATACTCTGGATAATCCTTAATTTTTTCATCTGTGAAATGGGGAAAATCCTTAATACATAGGGAAATGGGGAAATCCTTAATACATAGGGTTTATATTTAGGATTTTAAATGGACTAAGTTGTACAAAACAACTTTTAACACAATACCTGGCATCATGTCAAGAGATGTTAGTTAACACACATCTACCAAATAAAAGAGCTTGTTAGCTATATTTCAGATATGTGCCAGTGGCTATGAGAGTGAGTAAACAAAAGAATGCATGTGTTTAGCTAGCTTATTTTGACTTGTTATTGTAGGGAAAAAAAACTCCAACAGTTTAGTTCTTAATCATGTTGAGTTAATTTAACAGTATTATCTTTGTAAATGTAAGATGGCCTATTTTAAATGAAATGAGGAAAGATAACAGGGATCCCTCAGCTATTTCTTGTTTCATTTAGAAGGCTGTCCTGCATTACCCTTTTACTGAATTAATTTCAGTTGTAAAGAATGCTGCTTTTGGTACAGGCACGTGGTCTTTGCAATCTTGGAAAAAGAAGGAATTGAAATTGCTCAAGGAATTCTCTACAGTACCAGAGAGATACAATTTAAAATTTGGTTGTAATTAAAGAAAACAAACAATTAAAAATGTCAGGATGACAAGTCAGCATGGCTAACTGAAAAAGGAGTCACAGGAATCTGATACTTTTATGGTAAATTTCAAGCGATGAGTAAAAGTCATAAAGATGAGAGATAAATTGGGAAGCCAGGAGAGTGTGAAACCTGTAGGTGGACATTCTCTTAGTGATCATACTCAGTCATTATTATTGAATATTTATAGTTGGAATTAAAAACATTTGTTTAAATAGACATGTATATTTATATAAAAAAGATTTTCTAGCACACTTGCCTGATGCTCATTTTATTTGTTTTACCTTCCAGTTCTTCACTCTTTGAATGATTTACTACCCAACATTGAATAGGAATTATTCCTTATTCCCTAACTATGCTTATTCAAAGCTTTAATACTCTGTTATCAATGTTATATTTCTATAGAAATACATCTGTATGTCAAGTCATGAGAATATATGAATAAATTATGTTTATGTTTTAGTGTCTACTACACACCAGTCATTTCACAAGAGAGAAGTCAAAATATCTATACATTCATGTTTGGTGTTTTTTCTTTCTTTCTTGAAATGATTAGAATATGCCCTTAAAATTTTAACATGGTACAAATACAGCTCTCTCTACGTGATGGCGACAGTAAGAAGCAGAAAAGGGAGTTGATGGGAAGTTCTTCTGAGACCAAAACACAAGCATTTTTTAGTATGGTCTATTTAAAGAGCACTTTCTTTTAGGAACCCAGGAGAGATTTACAATGGTAGCTGTTTCTGTTTTTAGTTTTTACCATGTGACTTTGGGCAAGCCTTGATTTTCCAATACATTCCAAATAAGACAAGCATTAATAGTTTGTGTCACAGACTTGCTTTCTATAGCATTTCAAAAGAGATCAAAAGAAGCAGAACTTGACTTGGTGGGTATGAAGTGTGAGGTCAGAAAACATAGGCGGGCTGCAGGCTTTACCGTGCTGGGCCAGGGGACCTGTGGATCCACAAAGTCTCTGATACTGACTCACTGGGGAGACTCAGTCTTCAACAAAAACCCTGCTCTGTACTTCCTCCAATGAGCCTAAGACCTTCAGGATATTTTCCCATGACTTCTAGCTACTTTTCAGAGAAATCTGACTGGTCCTTTTAGAGGTAGATTAGATTTGGGGCAAAGAGGTTACAGTCACTGTCTGGTTTTTTCCTTCCTTTTAATTTGCAATGTTGCAGTTTTATTTACTGTCTATTTTTTTCACCAATTTTCCTTAATTGCCTTTGCATATTAGACTTTTTGGGTCCCTTTTTCTAAAACAAATGGCTATTAGAGTCCTGGTTTCAATCTGACTAACATTTGGTCTTGTATTATTTTTAGTTATTGGGCCTTCATGGAACAAAAATGCTATTAAGGCTAATTTTTTTTCAGCATCATTCTTGTTTTACTCTTGGCCCTTTGAAATTTTATTAAGGGAAGAATTGCTCATCAATCCCTTACATCTCAATGAGCAGGTGAGTCAACACATGCCATCTCCAAAGTCATATGGCATATAAAGCCTCAGTTCTGAGGAAATAAAGCAATTAAGGCCAATTTGTCCAGTTTATGAGCATTTTGTATGAAGCAGGAATTTTCTTAAATGCAGTTGAAATTACATTGTGTGGACAACTTCCCACTTGGCCTACTTCACTTGGTTATTGCATATAAACATTTTCTTTCCAAAACTAAATTATAAGCTCCTTTAGCTCAAGGGATATTTGAAGGTACTTCTTTGGAGCCTTTAACAAGGCCTAAAACTAAGAATACCGTCACATACTTATTCATTACATTATATTTACTGATATGCCAGTATTTAGAATTATCATCCACATGATTGAATAAACACAGCTTCAAATCCAGATCTCATTCTTTGCATTCTGTCTATGGGCAGACCATGCTACATTGTAGGGACCAGGAAACCCTAGTTATATCCCTGTTACTAATGTCATTTGAAACCTCTGAGCATGTTTCCAGTTCTGAGCCAAGTCATTAAGAACCATCTTTATGAGCACATTTTAAATCATCCATTTAACTTTGTATTTTGGGGTTCATTACACCATACAAGACATGATGTTAAACCTTTCACAATACATCATGTCATTGAGCTATTCTCTTTTGTTCTGATGTGAGGATATTGCCTATCACTAGAAAGGAAAAATAAAAGTCTAAGTCTAGATATATTTTGCAAAACGATACATATGAGTAATAACATAGAAAGCACAACGAGAAAATCTGCCTTGAACTCTGCTAATTGTATCTGAATTAATTAGGTATCTTTAATTGCAAAAGACAGAAACCCAAGTCAAACAAGATTAATTAAAATAATGGAATTTACTGAGTGATGTAAGTAGAAAGTCAAGGTTACTTTGGCTATGGTTGTATCCAGAGATTTATGTGATAGCATTAAGATTCTCTTTCATCTTTCTATGCTGCTATATGCTTAGCTTCAATCTCAGGCAAAGATAATCATAGGAAGCCCCAGTCCTTACAGCTTGTGATCTCATATAAAAGAGGCAGTTGGGTCTGCACCAACATCCCTATCAATTCCTGAGAACTTTGATGGGCCCTTGCTTGGACTACATATTCACTCTTATCATGAGTGAGTTGAGGCTATACGATTAACTGGCCCAAGAGCATCAGAGGGAGTAGAAGAGACACACTTCCCAAAACAAAGTGTTTTAGGCAGCCAAATGGAAATAGAAGTCTATTGAATCACTGAAGTTTTTATATCCTTCAGTTTATGTTCACATATAATCAATAATTTAGACTAATTATAAATATTGTGCATATGCAAAGAAAACAGCCTATATACTGAAATTTTCCTCACTATATCATCAGCTTCTAGTTCATAAAACATTACTATTGAGAAAGCAGTATTATAACAGAGCCTTATAGATTAGGTACTCTTAGACCCAATGCATGGCAAAGCTGTTTCATGTTAAAATTTTTATATGGTATTCAACTTGTATCTGAAACATACCGAGTTTGTATGTTTAATAATGGTTTTATAATTTACTGTATTTCAGAATGAGTTCAGAGTATGAAAAAATATTTAATATATTACAACATCTCCATTCTCTAACTCAGATCTAGGTAAACATTTTCTATAAAGGACGAGATAGTAAATATTTTAGGTTTGTGAGTCATAAGGATTCTATTGCAACTACCAACTCTGCTGTTGTTGGAGTACAAAAGGAGCCATAGATAATTCATGAATTAATGAGTGTGGCTGTGTTCCAATAAAACTTTATTTACAAAAACAGGTGGTGGAATGGATTTGGCCCATGTGCTGTACTTTGCCAACTTAGCTTGGTGAACACTCAGTATTTATCACACAGGAAGTCTCAAAACTCAGAGAGTGAATCATGACCTGAATTGACAATGTTTTAATCACGAACAATTCTAACTTAAAGTAAGTCAATTTATTTCTCCTTCATTTTGAACTTCTTACTATTAATTGGAAGATTGTCAAAATTAAGTAGAAAAAATTGTATCAAGTACACTGAGATTCTTCCTATAAAGTATTTAAAACAATGACTAACATTTTATTGTAATTTGTATTTACCTAGTACTCTCATAAGAAACTGCATCATTGGTTCCTCAGAACAACCCTATGTGATGCTGCCTTTTTACCCTAAGTCCTTCCCACCCATTCCCCTCTCTCAGCAAGGCATAGACCCTTTCCATTTTAAGGAATTTACTTATAATCACTCTGGGAACATAAACAAGGAATGACAAAAAACACAAAAGTAAACCTTTTTCTGACCTCCTATGCTAAAAGGTCCTAAGTATTTGCTGATACATTTGCATTCCTATCTTTTCTTCTAAGTAGAAGAAATTATGATGTACTCCCAGATCTTAGACAAAGCCAATCTAATTCCTCCAAATATTTCTAAAATGCATAAGTACATCTATATAACAATATTACAAATATCTCTGCATTAGAAAAAGCATCCAAAACAATTATTTAATTACTCGATACTAAAGAATTGATTGATAGGTATGTTTGTGTTCAATAAGCAATGATTAAGCACAGCATTGTATACAAATCACCTTTCCCTCCTCTGTCACAAATATCGTAATGCAAATAAATAATGAAAAATATAATCAAATACATTATAAATGAAAATAACACTTAGAAAACTTAGAAAACTAAAATAAGCAAAAATGTCTACCTCATATCAAAAAAATTACCTGAGTGAACTTTGGTGGCAAGAGGAGGAAAATGGAAGACTGCTGTTTAGCAATAGATGAGGGAGTAAGGGTAAGGTGGTGAAGGAGTGAGTGAAGAGATCTAGATTTTTTAACATTTCATGGTTTCTAAGGATTGCACTGAAAAGGCTGTTCTTTGCAAGAATGTGTGCACTTAAGCCTACAGTTTTAACACATTGTGGTTTATTATGGGCTTTGCAATTGGATAGATCTAGGTCTGAATCTTTGTTTGGTCACTTACTAGCTGCAGCTATCAGGCAAGTTATTTAAACTCCCTTCAGTTTCCTCATTATAATACGGGAAGAGTCACACTTACGTTAATTAGGGGGTATTGTGAGGATTTACTTATACAACAAATGTTATTGCACAGGACAAAATAGGTGTTTTATAAATACAGTTTCCTTCCCCAATGACCCACCTATTTTTAAGCATCCAGTTACAGTCTAAAAAGAGTCAATTTTGGAAGAGCTTACCAAACGTCTAGTTCTACCATACTATAGATTCTGGTTCAAAGAAGATGTCATATAACCTAGAGGTTACTAAACCAAAGTTTTGGTCTCATTTTAATCTATAACATAAAATAAATCAATAACAATTAAGCAAAAATAAATTTAAAAATCTGAAAGTTTGAGTTCTCATATATAACACAGAGGTAATAAAATCCTTCCTGGTTATACTATACGTAAACTGACCATATAATTTTTCATCAAGCTGGGATACTTTGGAGAGTTAAAGTGAGCACTATTTATAGACCAGGGCATTGGGCTATGGTCATTGTTACTAGAAGGTTATGTTAAAACCAAATGAGAGGATGTATATCAAATTGCAAAGCACTATACCACCTGCCTAAGGGATGACAGATTTTATGCTAAACTGATTTAAAAAAAGCCCAGTTTTGCTTTCACCAACCTGATCTTACATTTTTTTCCAGTATCCAACTTCTGTTAGATTTAAAAGTATTTAGAACTAGGGGATTATGGATGAAAGTGTCTTAATGTCTGTGAACCAAGATGATGTCAGCATGGGTATCTAAGCAGAACTCATGGAAAAAGTCAGAAAATCAAAGCTACTTTTAGTAATAAGTGATCATGTGCAAGGTGATGGTATATTGCTCTTGAAACAGGTTTATATTTCAATTATCAATTTTAAAATGTCCAAGCAGATGCAGTTCTAAATGCAATTTTCTTCTTGTAATACCTTTTCTAGATGTTTTTCAGTTTTACACTCAATTTTTCAGTTTGTAACATCAATGAATCAGTAAAAAGCAAGACACTTCAAGTACTATTCATTTGAAAATGGAATTTGAGAAAAATCATCCTCAAATTCTATGAGAATCCAGGCTGGACAATGGTTATAGACCTCCTGCCCTGTGCAGCTTGCTGTGAGAATGTGACATAGTACCATCTCACCCTGAGTCAATAGTCAGCCATTGGCCTTCATTATAAGCAAAACGGCTGTTTGAAGAGTGGTACCACGGAGAGGAAAGTTATAACTTGATAGAGCTGAGGAGGGATCCAGACTGAACAGATTTCAACAAAAGTTATGCAGAAAGATAACTCGCTAGAAGCACAGTTGTTCATGAAATTATGGCTGGGAAGAGACAGCATTCTCTCAGGCTATTGCAGTAGTTACAGGCAATTTTCAAAGAAATTGTATTACTAGTGATTTTCAAAGAAATGGCAGTAAAAAATAGCTTCCTGTTTCTATTTAGCAACTGGTACATAGCTGAAAGAGAAGCATCAATGGAGCACGAACCAGATACACCCCCTGTGATTCTGTGTCTGCAGGTAGAGCTTCCAATAATTGGCCATTCATTTTTTTCAAGTCAACAATTATTTTGTCCACTTCATAAATAACATGGTTCTAGGCACTAGGGATATATGGATGAAGGAAACAGACAAAATTTTCTCTCTTAATGGCATTGACACTCTATTGGAGGAAAACAGATCTATCAAGCTTTTTAAATGATTTTGAGGGACTCTAACATTTGAGTACTAAGACTGTCTAATGCAAAAACATAAAGACTCAAGTATAATAAAAATCCACCTATTTACTTACTTAGCAAATATTTTCTGAGTGTTCTCAACTGTGTAACTTTAGGATCTAAGGAGGTGGATCCTTGGATCCCATGACATTCACACAAATATCCCATTTGGTTGTTGATTCATTTGATACAGTTATTGAGGCTCACAATATGCAAGTGTTCAGAGTCTAGAGAGAGACAGAAAGACCAATAGATGGATGTCATGCAATATAATAGAGGTACACGGACTATGTGCTCTAGAAGCACAAGGCTGATGTCACTAACTCTGCCTGGGCTTCTGGGGATATTTCTCACAAAAGATATGACACTTGGATTAGGACTTAAAAGATGAGTTAGACTTTGCCAGATAGGGGAAAAGGAAAGGGTGTTACCACAGATATAACAGCAGGTACAGATGCACAAATGAAAAGAGTAGAATTTTACCCATATTATAATATGGTTATGCAAAGGCCTTCTAGCTTCTTTATTTTTTATAACAAGCTGACGACCATTCTCACTGGACAGTGGAGGAGCTGCCAAAAAATACTGGCAATCAACAGAACCAGTGTCCTCTAAATAGATTTTTTTTTTTTTAATTTGAAGTAGCATCTAATGGTTAAATAATCAACAGTTCCAAGTTCAGCTCCATGTCAGAGCCATTTTTTCCTTCCCTACCCCTTCTCAAGCCAATGGCTGAGTATAGGAGAAGCTTGTGGACTGAATGGCATTTGGGGAGAAGTACTTAGGTGGTCTTTGTACTGGTTTCTGCCTCAGGGCAAATTCTCATTCACTGCTGCTATCAACTGAGGTATCAGGCGGGTAGGACCACAACTTTGCCTCCTCTGTGGCACGATCTCTTAGCCTTATCAGACCCAGTTGTCCTCCTTGCTAATTTTTTTCTCACTGGCAGTATGGATACCCCTTGAATTTTGGCTTTCACTGTTCTTTATCGCTGAACTAAGCAGCTTACCCTAAAGCCCTCAGCTAACATGGTGCTATTTAGCCCTTCTGCAAAGAAGCTCTAATATTCAATAACTATACCCCACTGGGGAACTTAAATGTTACATGTCTCCGTTTTCTTCTTTGTTAAACGGGGTTCTTCTTCAATGTGTGGTTGCATAGATTAAATGAGTTAATAAATACAATGTGCTAAGAAAGATGCCTGTCATATTTACAGGCAGTGTGTGTTTACTATTGTAATTAGTTCTTCATTCCCCCTTGAGGTATGCAGGAACTTCTGGGTCCTTTCTCTATTGTGAGCATGGCACCTGGAGCCAGGAGCACTGCTTCAGGTCACCTATGGAGCTGCATCTTTTGCTACAGCTACCGCCTCTACCATGTTGGCATGAGATCACCCTGCATGGCAGTCTCCTTATGCTTTTGACTTTTTCTTCAACTTAAAGAAATCCCTCTTTCTTCTTGGGATTTTGCCTCAGAGAAGTGAAGAAAGGACACATTGCAGATTTGAGTACCTTTGTCTTTTCTTCCCAGACCCTGGGCCAGAAGGCATAGACTATTTTTCCTTTTCATCTTGGAGAGGAATTTCCCTTTATGTTTGAGATTTCCAGAACTGGCTCTTGATGTTAATATGAGCTAAAATATTTTTTAAAGAATTTTTTCATTCCAAAGCTTGCCTTTCAGAACCACTGTTTTACCATGGACTCCCCAAATTTGATTTTGAGTGTCAAAGGCTCAAACATGAATCCCTTCTCTTTATCTTCTTGATATAAAAATTCTAGTCCCCTCTAAGACAAATAATGCCTCTTGAAAAATAGTAAGAAAATAACACATAATGAAGTGTAAACGAGGAAAAGCACATGCACAAATTTCAAAATTATTCTCATTTTATTCATAAGTATTAAAAAGTTTAGTGTATTCAAAAAGCAGGAAATAGTGATTAAGTTGGTGTTATAAGTGTAGGATTGATGTGTGTGTGTGTGTGTGTGTGTGTGTGTGTGTGTGTGTGTTGGGGGAGGTAGGGCAAAAGTTGAAATGTGGGTAAGAAGGCTAACAAGTGAAGTGCAAGAAACCAGTTTCAATCAGGTTGAAAAGAGCATCATATGCCAGGCTAAGTAATTTTTGCTTTTCATTTAGCTGAAATAACAACACTGTATTAAGCTGTGTTAATATTTGTATGTCCATTTCATGTGTTAGAAAATGAAAGCTCTGTGCTATTAAGCTATTCTCCTATGTTATCATCACTATAACTATCAGAGCTGGGATAAAAATTCAGTTTTCCTGATTTATAATCTATCATATTACCTGTTTTGTTTTGTTTTTAACTTCAAGTGACTTCGATGGACAAGTTATAAACTGACATTTTCACTTTTGAGATAAATGAGATAAATCCGAGAGAACAATTACGTAAATCAAAAACATTTCATTGTTTCTGAAATTCCTGTGCCTCTTGCAAAACAGAATCCCAAGGCTGTGTTCAATAAGATCCTCTGATATATTTATTGCCTACCTATTATTCATGGTCCTATGTGCTTTCACAGTTAGTAAAGACTCAGTAATTCTAACTATGAGGATATCAAATTGTACTTTTGTACAGTCCAGATCATGTTATTTATTTTTTTATTTTTGCCATACAATTTTCTGAAAACGATGGTATAATTTCAAAAGTGTCTAGCGGATTAATGGCAAATCTTTTGTAGAGATCTCCATAAACATGTTCTTTTATACCACTGTGTCACTTAACCAAGGCCTAAGAGATACAACAAGCTACTCCAACCACATTTTCTGAAACTAATATGAGTCTGTCTGAAATGTCACTTAGAATCATCTTTAGATAAGCCTACCTGCTAATAAGGCAGGGGATAAAATACAGTTTTGCACTTAAATGATTATTTTTGACTATGTAAGCAGCCAGTAATGTCAATTCATGACAGAAAGTCAATTCTTTATATAAATAATTTAGCTGCTCTTTTCATTGAGAGTGCAAATACTTCATTCATTTGAATAAATATTTATTGAATATCTATTGTTTTTCCACTGAGGAGGTACAGATGAATGAGGGAGACACAGTCTCTGGCCCCCTGGAGCTTACAATTGTACAAAGGTTAAAAGGAAAAAAACAGTGTCTATGAGAATTTCTAATGAATAAACCTTAACTAATACAAGGTGTCATGGAAGCCTTCCACAGAGAAATTATCTTTAAACAAAGATGTGAAAGCTAAGTAGAATTTGTCCAGGTAACTAGTTAAAGAAAGATATTCCCAGGAAGAAGAAATAGCATATGCCAAGGCTCTGGCTGGGGATAAGGGGAGTTTAGGGAATTCAAGGAATGAAAAACTCTGTGGAAGAAGCATAATGAGGAGGGAGACAGGGCCAGATCATGAAGGAATTCATAGGCCAAGTAAAGTATTTTAAACCTTAAGAGAAGGGGAAAGTCACTAAAAAATTTAAGTGAAGCAGTATCATGGTTGATTTTTATTTTTAAAAGATTACTTCAGATCAGAGCCATGTTGCATATAACTCAGGAGGCACCATTCATGTTCACCATTCACCATTCATAGGGGGTTCTGCTCCAGATACTATGTTCTGCTCCAGAATGGAGCAGAGGTGATGAGAGTGAAAATAGGACTATCAGGGAAGAGAATGCATTGGTCCAGGCAAGAGATGACAGTGGCTTAGATTTAGGTGGAAGAAAAGTAGTGAAGAGAAGTGGAAGTATTTGCAACATATTAAGGAGATAGAATTCATGATACATAATGTGTGATTATGCGAGCTGATATAGAGAAAATAATCAAGAATGATTCATTGCTTCCTGGTTCATTGGTTGTGGGTATGATTTTGGGGTATAGGGAGCATAGGAGGTAGAGGGAATCATACCTTCTTTTGGGGGCATGGTAGTTTTGAAGGACCCATGAAACATATGGGTGGAGATTTAGACTAAAATGTTTGGTATTTTGTTCTGGAGCTCAGAAGATAATTTTGAGCTAGAGACATAAAGTTGAGAATAATCACTATAGAGATGGAATTGAAGTCACCCAAGTGGCAAAAATCAATAAGTTAAAGCAGGTAGAAAGAGAACAGAGGGACTGGGGTAAAACCATCAGGACTCCTACAGTTAAAAGTCTCATAGAAGAAAAGTAGACAGGGAGGTGGAAGCAAAGCCAGGAGAGGGGCACGGAGTCAAAGGAATAGAGTCTTCTAAAGCAGAATGAGTGTTCAGCTATGCCTAAGGCTGCTGAGAAGACAGGAGTGTCCATTACATCCTGTGACATAGAGGGCCTTATCCACAGGTGTGCCTAGGGCAGCAGTCATATTGGATTGAACTGAGGAGTGAATGGGGGATGAGGACATAGGGAGGCCAAGAAACTTGACTGTGAAGTGAGCATGACAGAAACAAACTGGGGAACAATATGGAGTCCGAAGATTTCTAAGTGGCTGGGAAGTATCTAGTACAGAAGGAGGTTTTGAGTATACGTGAGTAGCAAAAGATCACCCAGGAGAGTAAGAAATAGAGAGGGAAGAGGATTCCAAGCACAAGAATTGGGCTTTGGGAAGAAGGAGGAATAATTTCTCCACTGGGTTAGGTGGAGAGGAATAAAGGAGGTATATTTAGCTGGAAGAAGTTGTACTGGGGGTGGCTGTGGGACCACTGGCTTCTGTTTTCTCTGCAAAGTATAGGCTAAAGAGTTAAATCACACATGCAAAAAAAAAAAAATAGTGTAAAAGCTCTAAAGAGAGCAAAGAATTGTTTAAATGTCTTGAGTGGAGATTGGAGATAAGTGACAAGAGAAACACTGCATGGCCAGGTAATGTTCAGGGCCCAGTTTAAATTGGGAATCAAGGACCAACATAGCCAGTACCTTAAAGAAAACAGAAGTGCAAAACCCCAAAATCCTGAAGAGTCAAAAAAAATTATTTTACTGAGCATCAAATACATAGGGCCTGGTGCATGTCTGTAGTAGTAGGAGATGTGTATTACATGTGTCTGTGTGTGTATGTGTATGCACATGTGTGTGTATGTGTGTGTGTGTGTGTGTGTGTGTGTGTATATATATATATATATATATATATATATATATATATATATATATATAAATTGAGTTAGGGTTATACTTTCCATATATGTGCATATGCAGGAAGTATAACCCTAACACAATTTTGATCCAGATAACCTTAGACTTCCAAATTGGAACAGTGATACTGATTAGCCAATTATAAATTGTATCACATGAGAATGATCAGTAATTGCATCCTATCAGGGTCTAGAAACCAGGATTCAGGATAAATGGAAGCATTCTGGGATTCCCACAACACCGTAATTGTTTCTTAAATAATTTCAAATGGCCATTGCAAGATAGAATTATTATTTTAAGGCCAAGGAACTCAAGTTTGTCATTTTTTTTGTAATTGTGAGGAAAATTAATACTGCAAAGTCTCTCAGAAGTTACCATTTGGTAATGTGGTGAGTTAAGCCATGTCTCACCTCACAGCCAAGAGGAGATAAACCTTACTCTGTGAGTCAACAGGCTATCATCCAAGAAATGAGAATGAAGCAGATGAAGATGATGATCCTCCCTAAATCCAAATTCACTGTAATTATTTATTCCTTCCTCTGAATTTATTCAGCATATTATTTTTAACTCTGTTTAGGATATATATTAATCTTCCTTGTACGGTAATTGATTATTTATATGTCTTAGTCCTCTGCTACATTTTTCCTGGACTTGAATGACAATGTGTTGAATGAATATTTCCGCATGGTTTTGAAGAGTGCCTTATTCAATAATAAACCTTAATAATTCATTCAACAATTATTTCTCATTGCCTTCCGTATGCCAGATATTGTGCCACACAGACAACACAGTAGGGAAACAAAACAGATATGTTTCCTGTTCTCATAGAATTCACAGTCTAGTGAGGAAAATAGGCAATAAATAAACAGATGCAGAACTGAATACGTAATTGAAAATTTAGATGAGTTGCTGAGCAAAAGAACAGCATGATTTGAGAGAAAGTGAATTAATTTTATATTAAGTGAAAACTTTGAGAAAGTCACAGATAAACCAGGCTTTCTCAACCCCAGCATTATTGACATTTTAGAATGGACGATTCTTTGTTGTAGAGAGCTGTCCTGTATGTTGTAGAATGTTTGGCAGTTTCCTGACCTCTACCTACTAGATGCCAGCAGCACTATCCCAGTTGTAACAACCAAAAATGTCTCAAGATATTGCCAAATCACCCCTGACAGAGAACCACTAATTTAAATTGAGACCAAATGTATAAGTATGAATTTAGCAGGAGGAAAAAAGGTCAGAAGAGCATTATTCTAGGAAGAGGAAACATCATGAGAAGTCCATGGGGGCAGAAAAGAGCTCTGAGCATTTAAATAACTACAGGAGGCTGGCATGGCAGGAGTATTTTGAATGAAGGAAAGATTGGTGCAAGCAGGGTGGGTAAAGAAGGCAGAGGACAGGTTTTAAAAAGGGTCTTTATAAGTACTGTAGAGGAGTTCAGAATGGGAAGCTACAGGAGAGTTTTCAGTAGGATAGTGGCAAGATCAAAAGATTTAATTCATATTTTAAACTCTCTCTCTCTGTTTGCTCTGATAAGAATAAATGAGACTGAGAGTGGAAATGAGGAGGCCAGCTAAGGTCTACTGCCATTTTCCAGGATGATGGCTTGGGTTACAGAGGAGGATGAAGAGATGGTAAGGAGTAGACACAGCAAAGCTATATTTTGGAAGAAGAAACAGCAGGACTTACTGTATACATGACTGTTCAATGAAAGGAGGAATGAAAGGAAGGAGAATTATTTGAGACCTCCATTGATTTGTAAATGTATATATTGGATTTGTGTTACTTGTCCAAAATGATAAAATTTGGGGTTGGTCTTAGTCCTACGCCTTTAAGATATTAAAATTTAAAAATTCAAACTTCTTTCATATAATAGCTTTACAAATATCCTCTAGCTCACTACATATTCCACACCTGATCTTCTCCACAGGCTAAAATACGAAGGACTTTCAATAGCTCAGTTCATGGCATTGTTTGCTATTCTCTTAACCTACTCTTGTATGTCTATTAAATTGTAGCCTCTAAAACAGAAAGATTTACTCTAGTATTGCTCTCAAAAAAGTATAAAGGGGAGTGAAAATATTTCTGATAGACATATTACACTACTCATTAATCTTGAAGTTTCATTAATGAATATTCCTGTCATTCAAACATGCTGCTAAGCCGTATCTTTCTCATTCTATACATTTGCAATTGGAGTTATGCCTTTAAATGTAAGATTTCATGCTTAATGTCTTTATGGCATGTTGTATCTGTCAGAGTTCAATAATCAAAAGAAACTACTCTCTGCATTCCATGTATAAATTGTTATAATAAAGGGAATTATAGCTTTACATGGACTTGGTAGGAGAGGGGAGTAAAGGTCAGCAAAGTCACCACTAACAAGCTAGCCTACAACCTGCCCTCTGAAAAGGCAGAGAAAAGATATCATTATGTCCACCTAATTATTTTGAGCTCCCTTTGAATTGGATGACTCATGAGCATGCATATAAAACACAAATATCTTCACACTCTGATCATTCTGAAATGTCCACTCATATATTAGCTACAGTATCTATCCATCCATCCATCCATCCATCTCTCTATCAATCTATCTATCATGTATCTATCTATCTCTCTATCATTTATCTAAACTTTCAACTCTTGCTCCTTCTAAACCATATCCTAAAAGTCAATGTAAAATCACACTTACTGCAATTTCCCTTTCCCATACTCCTTTAGGCCAACTGTGGGATGTGGTAAGGCTGCAAATATTAATTTTCAGGTAGTGCTACCATACTGTATGGATTCTGTAAATCAGGCTTCAATTTCTTTTCTTCTATATATTATAAACCCTATACTATGTTTTTATTTGTTCTTGTTTAAGCAATCAGTAGTATTTTAAACAGTTTTTTTAATGAAAAAAATATTATATTTACCCACACAGTCACACTTACTATGCTTTTTTGGACCTTTTTGTAGATTCATATTTTCATCTGGTATTATTTTCCATCTGACTGAAAAACTTCCTTTGACTTTTCTCATAGTGTGGGTCTACTCGTGATGAATTCTTTTGCTTTTGTGTGTCTGCAAACATCTTATTTTACTTTTGTTTTGGAAAGATGTATTTGCTAGGTATAGAATCCTTGGTCAACAGGTTTTTTTCCTTTCATTACTTTAAAGATGTTGCTTCAATATATTCAAGCTTGTATTGTTTCTGATGTGAATTCATGATGTGCCTTGTGATTTCTTAAGCCTCTTAGATCTGTTGATTTATAATTTGCATCAAATTTGGAAAATTGTTGACCATTATTTCTTCAAATATTTTTTCTCTCTTCCTTTCTCTTGATTATTCTTTAAACACTTGTTATTTGTATATTAGGCTGCTTGAAGTTGCCCAACAGCTTACAGATGTTCTGATCATTTGGTTTTGAATCTTTACTTTTTTTTTTTCTCTCTGTATGTTTCATTTTAGATAGTTTCTATTGTTATGTCTTCAAGTTCATTTATCATTCCTTTAAAAATGTCTAATCAGCCTTTAAACTCACGTAGAATATTCTTCATCTCAGTCATTGTAGTTTTCATCTCTGGAAGTTTGATTTGGATCTTTGTACATATTCCCTGTCTCTATTTAACATGTTCTTTTAGCTTTCTGACATGTGGAACATAGTTACAATAACTGTTTTAATAACTCTGCTATATCTAAAATCTATGTCTGTTCTAGGTTGGTTTCAACTGATTGATGTTTCTCCTCATTATGGACTGTATTTTCCTGCTTTGGGGAATGCCTGGTAGTTTTTGACTGGATGCCAAACATTACACATTTTACCTTGTTGGATGCTGAATGTATTTCTATTTCTATTCTTGAGCTTTGATCTGGACTCTAGTTATTTGGAAATAGTTTGGTTACTTTAAATTTTTCTTTTAAGATTTGTTAGATGGAATCCAGCTTAGTCTAGAGCTAATTATTCTCAATTACTGAAGCAAGATCATTCTGAGTACTCTATCCAGCGTCCTGTGACTTACGAGTTTCTCCAGTCTGGTTAACAAGGAAAGACACCATTCCTGGATGCAGTGGTCTCTGGGTACTGTCTCCTCTAATCCTTTCTGGTAGTTCATTCTTAGCCTCGGGAAGAGTCTATATTTACCACTAATCTTCTAAATACTATCCAAATCTATCTCTCTATTCAGCTTTCTCCTCTCTAATACTTTGTCCATGAACTCTAACCACCTTGGTCTCTGCAGATTCTGAGCTTCTTCTCCTTAACCAGTGAGACTGCTGGGCTCTACCTCGAGGATTTCCCCTCCTCGAGCCACAGCTCGGTAACTTTCTCAGGGTGGCAGGCTGGGTTAATCATAGGGCTCACCTTGTTCATTTCTCATATCTCAGATGTTATTGTCCCTTATAGTCTTATCTCTAAAGTTTTGAAAATTACTGTTTATATTGTTGTGTACAGTTTTTAGTTGTTTCAGGTGGGAAGGTAAATCTGTTCTCTGTTACTCCATCTTCATTGGAAGTAGAAGGGACTGTGCCTCTTTTTCACTAGCAGTGATTGCAGGATGTAGTAAATTGCCCTTCACTTTAGGAGAATGTCTTCTGTATAATTCATCTTCATCCAGTTCATCCACGCAAATACTGAAGAGTTCAGGATCAGGGGCAAAGCTTTGTAACTTATCGGTGAGAATACACTTTCAAAACTTACATAAACCCTTTACTCAAAGTTTTTCATTTTATAAATTTACCTAATTGTCATATTAGCCTATATATTTGCATCTAGCCATTTGTTTTTCATTAACTAACTGAATCTATGTTTAATTCTATTTTAAATGATTAATTGTAGGAAAAATAAATTCATTCTCCTGTGTGGTAGGCATTAATTCTGTTCTCTGAATATTTCAGGTCCTTGGCCTACGGTAGAATTGCACTTCCTGATCCACTTATGGGTAAGCAGCACCATATGATTATTTCTGGACTTTTAGTTGTGAGTAGAACTTTTACAAGTACTTGTAGGCCAAAAATTTAATTGCCAATACAAAGCCACTAGACTTCCCATTATCCTCTAGCTTTTAAGACAGTGGCTGCTCCATCAGCCAAATTTCCCAAGTAAATTAAATGAACAGTCACTTCTACCATCCCATGATAAACAAGCAACATGAGTATAAAATAAACCTTTGTTATTACAATCCCAGTTTTCTCCACTCTGTCCCTGGAACCCTTTAATAATAGTTATAACTTTTTGAGTCTTCTTCTTGGCATTTTTCCTACTTCTCTCTCAAGGTATAATGGCTAATTTGCCTACTCTCATAAAAAGTGTTTTAGATATGTCTCTGTTGATACACCAAGACCTAGTTCATTCCTTTTAACTATCATATAATATCCCATTATAAGAATATACTACCTTTTTCTATTCTATTTTGATTACCATGTATATACTTTGTCTGTTATAAACATTTAGGCCATTTTCAATTTCATATCTCCATAGTAGCAGATCATCTATCTTTCTTTCTTCCTTTCTTTCTTTCTCTCTTTCTCCATTTCTTTCTTTCTTTCTCTCTCTCTCTTTCTTCCTTCCTTCCTTCCTTCCTTCCTTTCTTTCTTTGGCCACGTCAGGTCTTAGTTGTGGCATGCGGGATCTTCATTGAGGCATGCAAGTTCTTCGTTGCGGCACACACGCTTCTCTAGTTGCAGTGTGCAGGCTCTCTAGTTGTGGTGCACAGGCTTAGTAGTTGCAGTGCGCAGATTTAGTTGCCCTGTGGCATGTGGGATCTTAGTTCCCTGACCAGGGATCGAACCTGTGTCCCCAGCACTGGAAGGCGGATTCTTAACCCCTGGACCACCAGGGAAGTCCCCAGGTCATCTTTCTACATATCTCCTTGTATACACATGAAAACAGGACCTCTGGGTTGTAGGATGTACCCATTTTCAGCTTTAATAAATACTGCTAAACTCTCCTCCAATGTGACTAAATCACTTTATACTGCAACCATTTTTGTTAGGTTTATTCCTATGTTTATTGCTTTGGTTTATACAATAGTTAAGAACCTAATTTATTCCACATATAAAAAAACCCATTTGAATGGTGATTATGATCTGGCATTGTTAAGGACTTTGGCAATATAAAGATAAAGGGCACAATTAAGGAGCCATCACTACACAAACAGCGTCATCTTGATTCTTTGCATTATGATTTATTAGATAAAATTGGGCTAATATTTTCTTTAATTGTAGTCACTCATGAAAATAAGCTTTCAAATATGGTACACTTATCTATAACCTATTTTCTCCATCTTCAAACTGAGTAACAACTTATATAAAATTAGCCACTTAAATGAAGAAGTTTTGTAAAATATTTTATATAAGCTTATATTTCACTGTGGTTTTATCAGATAATGGTCTTGATAAATGCTAGGAAGAGTTTACTTTTACTGAAAATGAAGACTGATTGGGAATATTCTAAGTTACTTTCATACACATGAAAAGGTCCAACACTAACTGAAGATGGACTTAGATTATTTAAAAGGTATATTGTAAACCTTAGGGTTTATATTTGAAAAGCACTTTAAAAGTTTTAAAATGAAGCAAGATTGATAAGTCAATAGATGAGAATCACAAAAGATGCTCAAATGAAATGAGAGAAATCAGAAGAAGAAGAAACAAAGACAAATGTTACAAATAGAAAATAGCAAGACAGTAGATTCTAATCCAACTATCAATAATCACTTTAAACGTGAATAGTCTAAACACACTTTGTTAAGAGAGATTTTAAGACTGGATAAAAACGCATTACCTGAGTCCATACCACCTACAAGAAAGCCAATTTAAATACAAAAAGTTATATAGATTAAAATAAAGGGATGGCACTGCTGCAGAAAATAGTTTGGCAGTTCCTCAAAAAGTTAAACACAGAATTACCATATGACCCAGAAATTCCACTCCTAGGTATATATCCAAGGCAATTCAAAACTTGTTCACCCAAAAACCTGTACACAAGAATTCATAAGAGCATTATTCATAACAGTCTAAAAATTGAAACAATCTAAATGCCCATCAACTAATTAATGGATAAACAATATCTGATATAGCCATACAATGGAATATTAATCAGCCATAAAAAGCAATGAAGTACTGATATATGCTGCAAGTGGAAAACATTGCAAACATTTTGATAAATGAAAGAAGCAAGAAACAAAATGCCACTTAAAGTAGGTTAGTGGTTGCCAGGAGCTGGAGGGAGGGAGGAATTGGGATTAATTGCTGACAGGCTTAGAAGTTATTTTGGGGTAATGGAAATATTCTGGAATCAGAAAATACTGATGGTAACACAACATTGTGAATATATTGAAAACCACTCTACTGGACACTTGAAAATGGTTAAGTTTATGTTGTGTGAAATTTATCTCAGTAAAAAACTTTAAAGGGATGCAGAAAGTTATACCATGCAAACACAAATCAAAGAAAGCTGAAGTAGCTTCATTAATTTTAGACCAGGCCAACATCAGAACAAGGAAAATATTCAGGAATAAAAAGGGACATTACATAATAACAGAGGGGTCAATTCTCTAAGAGGACATAACAATTCTAAACAAGTGTGCACCTAACAATAGAGTATCAAAATGCATGAGGCAAACACTGATAGAACTAAATGGAGAAATAGATAAATCTACCTTTATAGTTGGAGACTTCACCACCACAAACAAGCAGGCAAAAACTCAGGAAGGACAAATATATAGCCTTGAACAGCACTATTAACCAACTTGGAATAATTCACATTTATAGAACACTCTAAACACCAACATTAAAATGTACATTTTTCTCAAGTGAGCATTAAACAGTCACCAAGATAGACTATACATGGTTCATAAAATAAACCTTAACAAATATGAAAGAATATAAATCATGCAGTATGTTCTGATGCCATAAGGAAATGAACTAAATATCACTAACAAAACTAGAAAATGCTCAAATACTTGGAAAATATAAAATATATTTCTAAATAATCAATCAGTTAAAAAAATCAAAGAAAATTTTAAATGCAAATACAACTTATCAAACATTGTGGGATACAGCTAAAGCAGTGCTGAGAGGGATAGCTACAGCATAAAATGAACATATTTTAAAAGAAGAAAGACCTACCAATCAATCAGTGTCCTAGGTTTCCATCTTAAGAAACCAGAGAAAGAAGTGCAAATTAAACTTAGCACAAGCAGAAGGATGGAAATAATAAAAATGAGAGCAGAAATCAATTAAATTAAAAACAGGAAAACAATAGAGAAAAATCAATGAAACCAAAATCTGGTTATTTGCAAAGAACAATAAAAACTACCAAAGTTCTACCTAGGCTAACCAAGAAAAAATGAGAAAGACAAAAATTACCAATATAAAAGATGAAAGAGAGGCTATCACTACTTATCTCACAGACATTAAAATGATAAAGGAATATAAAGAACAATTCTATGACCATAAATTCAAAAATTTAGATGAAATGAAACAATTCTTTAAAAGATGTAAACTACTAAAATTCACTCAAGGAGAAATAGATAATCTGAATAGCCCTATATCTATTAAAGAAATTAAATTATTACTTAAAAACTTTCAAAAATTGAGAAAGAAAAAATACCAAACCCAGATGGTTTCATTGGTGAATTTGTCCAAATATTTAAGGAAGTCACAGTACCAGTTCTATACAATCTCTTTCAGAAAATAGAAAAGAAGGGAATATTTTCCAATTCATTTTATGAAGTCATAGTTACCCTAATATCAAAATCAGACTAAAAACATTACAACAAAAGAAAACTGAAGACTAATATCACTCATGATCATAGAAGCAAAGATCTCTAACAAAATATGTGAATTAAAACTCAGTGATATATAAACAGGATAATATATCTTGCCTAAATAGGGTTCATCCTAGGACTGCAATGCTAGTTTAACATTCATAAATCAATCAGTGTAATTTATCATATTAATAGACAGAAAAAGAAACATCACATAATTATATTAATCAGAGCAAAAAATTACTTGACAAACTTCAAAGTCCACTCATGATAAAAACTCCCCCAAACTTGGAATAGAGTGCAACTTTTTAAACCTGATGAAGGATATATATGGAGAACCTACAGCTAACATCATATTTAATGCCAAGAAACTAAATGCTTTACCTTCAATATCAGACCCAAGTCATGGATATCCTTTCTTACCACTCATACACAGCATTGTATTAGAAGACCTATCAAGTTCAGTAAGGTAAGTACATATTGCAAAGGAAGACATAAAACTCTCTTTGTTGGCAGATGACATGATTGTCTATGTGGAAAACCCCAAAGTCTATAAAAACCTCCTGGAACTAATAAGTGAGTTAAGCAAGCACTCAGGAAACAACGCCAGTATACAAAAGTCAGTTGATTTCTTATATACTAACACTAGTAGCTGGAATTTAAAATAGAAAGTAAACATTTACAATATCATCAAAAATGAATTATATATAAATCTAACAAAGAATATGCAGGATCTATTTGCAGAAGAACTATAAAATACTGGTGAAAGAAATAAAAAATATCAAAATAAATGCAGAATAAATGCTCATAGATTAGAAAAATCAATATGGTCAACATGTCAATTCTTCCCTATTTGATTTGACATTTAACATAATCCCAATAAAATCCAAGAAAGCTTTTCTGTTGACAGCAACCATTTCTAAAACTTATGTGGAAAGCAAAGATACTAGAATAATCTAAAAATCTCTGAAGAAAACAAAATTAAAAGACTCATTTACCCAATTTCAAGATTTCTATAAAGCAACAGTAATATAGACAGTGTGGTATTACTAAAAGTATATATACATAGATGAACAAAACAGATCAACAACATAAATAGACCCCAAAAATATAGCCAAATGACTTTTGACAAAGGTGCCAGGGAATTCAATGGAGAAAGTGTAGTCTTTTCAACAAATGGTAATAAAACAATTGGAAGAGCATATGCACTTGGATAGGCTTTGACAGGCAGTTCTTTAGTCAAACACCAATCTAGATGTTACTGTGAAGGTAATTTTTAGATGTTATTAACATCTAAATCAGTGGACTCTGAACAAAGCAGATTACCCTCATCCAACAAGTTGAAGACCTGAAGAGAAGGAATTCTACCTCCAGACTGTCTTCCGACTTAAGGCTAACATCAGCGCTTCCCTAGGCCTCTAGTCTACCTGCTTTCCTTCCAGATTTCAGACTTATGCATGTGAGCCAATTACTTTAAATCAATCTCTTGAGAGAGAGAGAGATAGAGAGAAACAGACAGACAGACAGACATAAAGATATAGAGAGATATATACATCCTATTGGTTCCGTTCCTCTGGAGAACCCTGACTAATACAGTTCACTGTATAGTATCTGAAAAAGTAATTGGAAAGATAATTCCTTGCAATGGAACCCCAAGATTGCTGTTCATCTATGTTGCTGCCAAAACATGAAAGGTTCCCAGATGTGAACAAACTTTGAATCACCCTAGTTATTTTACTTATTTTCACTGATTCAACATATGTTCTCAGACTGCTACCAAAGCAAGCACAATTATTTTTTTCCGTTGAATTTTGGTGAAGGTAAGTCAATTTACTCCACTCGAAATTATTAGTTTTAGTCAAAAGCAGAAAGACTGGGTTGTTGGTTTAAATTTGATAAACACTATTACATCATATAGTGTTTCTGAATGAATTAGGGGTCAGGCATATGCTCCTCAGGGAAAAAAAAGACATTTGCCAAAGGTAGAAAGAGTGTATTCTCAAAGAATATCCAGAAGAAGAAACAAATCTCCCCTTATCAGAATGGATACCAAGATCTGCAGTCTTTAAACAGGTGCTAAGCTTGTTATTTTGTACTCTAGGTCTCTCGTCAAAAATATTTTGTGGTGTTTTTAATTTATGCATTAAGAGTAATAATATCTAACATTCCCTCCTCACATCTGGCAAGAAACAGCTGCTGTAACAACAGATGACATTATCTTCAGCTGCTGAGTGGACACTGATTCCCACGATGCAAATAAGAATACCTGAGGATTATCTACATACCCACACAATGCGTAATAAAACTGAAGGAAAGTAATGGTCATCTGTTTCCACAAGATAATCTTATTTGCCCCCAAATTCCAGAAAAACCACTCCACAAGCAAAACCTCAAAACCCCAACAAAGAAAGGTACCTTTCAACACTTCATGTGATTGCTTCCAAAAAGTCTTTAATCAAAATTAAGTGCTAAAGTTATGCAAGCTCAGAGAAACACTGTGGCTGAGTTACACCTGTAGTTTCTAGTCCCCCAGGTAACTAGAAGTTCTTGCCCCTTTATCACAGCTTCTGACTTCTCCAATGGAACAGTACAGCACTTGGAGCTTGTTTGCTTTAGGAAAGAGTAAATGAGCCCAAATGCTGATCTATTTATAGCTTCATAAAAGCAAATATAGGGCAATTTCCCAAATCTAGGTGCTAACCTAAAATAACCTGAAGGATGAAATATACCCACATTCTTGCAGAGAATATATCATCAGAGTAGTCAGACTTACTGGATAGTCAGTCATGTGATGCAGACACAGCTTTTTGGTCTTCTCATCATTTTCAACTGAAGATGTCCCAGGAGCCAGTCTGCGGTCAGAGATGGGTCAGCACTGGAGTACAAAAAGAAGTCTCTCCAACACATGGAACCCTAAGGAAGGATCAGTAAGATTCACCATAAGAGATCCAAATAAACAGAGAGGAAAATGGGGAAAGGATGCACACTGTTAATGGTGGTACCTCTACTGGATAACCCATCCAGGCTCATCATCCTCTAGCAGGAAGTCTTAGGGCCCCAGTCTCTTTATATACCCATATGGTAGTTCCTTTGATTACTAGGATATACACCCAAACCCCAGACTATTCTTTCTCCCAAGATCTAGCCATCCTAAGTGCCTCACTCATCTTAATTTCTTTCATTCCCCCAAAATGACCACTTCTCCATTCCTAAGCTGGGCTTACTTCCTAGCCTCAATTTTAGAATTCTGTTCTTTCTCTCCCATTTGTGTTGCTGAAAAGGGAGAGTTTAACCTTAAGTTTTGGAAGAAAGAGAGGTGGAAAAAGTCACTGAGATGGTTTGGTCTTCTCTAGGGAGCTTATTTTTTTCTTCCTCTCCTGAATACTCCAGATAGTTACTTTAAAAAAGAAAACATATTGTTAGATCCCTTATTATGCTCAAAAAGTTTTTTATTTTGCTTTGTTTTTGTTTTGTCCTAGTGGGGAAGTATGTTATAAAGTTCACTTGTGTTGCATCTTCCTGATTTGGGGAATAATTTGTTTGTTTACATGCTTGCTTGTTTACTGAAATTTGTGGGAAAAGTACCATTCTATCACATGTAGATTAATTAAATATCCCTGTATGTGGTAAGAAACATAACTAAACAATGCAACTATTGAAATGTCAGGTTCTTTGAATATACAGCAATAATGTATCATACCGATAATTCCTTTTCCATACTTTCACTGGACAACTGAATTCACAACAGTAGCATTCTTTAACACAATAATTTGACATCAGAAAATAAAATAACCAAGGTGATGACTGTAAATGTTAACTGGGTGATGATTAGTGATTCCTGGCTAGCAAACAAATTTCCTCATCAGTATAATTCTTCTTTAGTATGGAACATCTTTCAAGTTATTAGAATCTCTCGGTAAAATACAAATTGAGAAAAAAAAAAAAAGAAATTGGCCTAGTTTAGCAACTGCTGTGTATCATCGTAGGCCTAGACAGAGTCATTATTCCATATATATCAATTATTTAATATTTTCCCTAACAATAACACTTAAAAGCAGGGCAACTCAGTTCTGAGACTCAGATTATGCATTTTATACATAATGATCACAATGACTGCCTACCTCAAAACTTATTTTGTGGATTAAATAATAACCATGAATGAAAAGAACCCCAAATCATGGGAAATATTACAGTGTTAAAAATTGTTCATATTAATTTTTTTTACTTTCTGCAGAAATACCTATGTACTTTATGCTTATACTATTTTTTGCCATAAAGTGGAATTTATTTTTATTTTATACAATACCTCAATCTTTTCCTTTATAGTTCATGCTTTTACAAAGCTTAAGAAATCTTAAGCTTATAGTTTATACTTATTATGCTTAAAAATCCTTTCCTTCTCAAACATTATATAATATCCATGTATATTTTAATCTTAATTTTTTTCAGTTTCTACATTTTAATAGTTAACCAGCTACAGTTTAATTTTGTTCTAAAGTATGTAATTTAGTTATCTAAAATATTTTTTTTTCTGCAAATGATTACTTTTGAAATGGCAGGACCAAGAATGCTACCCCCATTTTACAGTTGAGTAACAAAAGCACAAGGAGGTAAAATGACAGACAGTGGTGTGAGAGCCAGCTCAAACCTGCTCTCAAGAGCTGATTGTAAACAGCATTTCCCAACACCACAGTCAATAAATCAGGCATAGTGGAAATATTTACACCAGGAAGATCAGTAAATACTACAAACCAGAGTTTTCTCCCCTTTCTTCCTTCCCCCCTTCTCCTTCTCCCCTCCCCCCTTCCCCCTTCCTTCCTCCCTCCCACCCTCCCAACTTCCCCTTCCTTCCTTCCTTTTGGCAGCCAGTTTATCACATGCCATTCGCAGTGGACCATATGCTGTGCTAGGGCATTAACAGAGTGATGACATAAACATCGTCTATCTTCTGAGAGTATCATTTGATTTAATGGTAACATCTTTAATTATAAGAAACACAGTATATTATAAGGTAGGAAATAAAACTCACATAACTTTTCAAGATTTAACTTAATATTACCAAAAAAAAAAAAAAAGAGTCCTGTGGCAAACAGGCTTTATCCATATCCCCAACTCCCAGTACAGAGGTAAAGAAGATGTATCAACCCTCTTTGTCTTTTAGGATATCTTCAGCAGAGAAGTTTGAAAAGCAGTAAACTAGAATATTTATAAGAGAGTCCTCCTACAACCTCTAGCTTGTACATCCTATAGTTTTAAGTGATTAAGCTAGAACAAAACTTCAGGTCCTCTGGCAGTTTATCGGTCTTTCAAAGACAGTATATAATTTCCCACTGCCTCATTATCAGTGTACACTTAATGTAAATAAAGCAGAAAATATGTGCTGCTTGCCAACAAACTCTAAATATTTAGAGTATAAGCAATCATCTCTGCAGTAGCAACCTCTAAGATGGTTTCCCATTGTCCCCACCTGTGTGTTCATGACCTGTGTAAATCCCCAACTCTTGAGATTGGGCTGGATTTACTGACTCACTTCTAATGAATAAGTATGACAGAAGTTATGGGATATCACATCTGTAATTAGACTGTTAATAGTCTGTGGCTTGTTTTGGGCCCTCTCTCATTCTCTCTTGACTCACTCTCTCTGAGACAAACCAGTAGCTATGTTTTAAACTATAGAGAGCTCCAAGTGGCAAGGAATTGATATCTCCAGACAACAGACAGCAAGAAGGACTGCTTACAGAAGGGCCCAAGGTGTACAACTGTGCAAGTATGCAGTGACCCCACTCTCAGTTTTCATATTTTTAATTTTTAATTTTGTCCTCTCCTATGTTTGGATGGCTTTGCAAGTACTGATGCTCTGTACTTTGTGTTTGGGATGTAGTTTTAAAAATTAACACTAGCACAACTTATGCAGTGGTGATTCTCTCTCTTACTGTATTATGCTTCTCTGATTTGTCACTAGGACTTACTGGAGCCACTGGAGAGCTGGAGTTTCAGGACTCGATGAGTGTATGCTTAGGAGGAGATGCTGTCAGCTATTCATTAGAAGAGAAAGCTGCTGTCCAAAACTTATTAAGCCATTACTCACAGGTCAGGAATATGGCCTTGGATTTAATATTTTCTGTTTTTGCCTTGCAATGGAAAGAGCACACCAAGTATTTCTTCTATTTTCTAATCCCTCACAAAATAGACTCCCTTCAGAAAATCATCTTGACATCCACTGACACTGACTGCAAAGATTTTGAAAATTCAGATCACCTTTCTCTCTCTGGTCTGACACTACATGCTTGGCCTTGCTCAGCCCAGTTGGCTGCCACTTCCACTGATGTTTATACTATATAAAACAGTTCTATTAATCAGTCCCCTTGCCTAATAGGTTCAAACAATTCTGAATCACTGTTGGTCATTATCACCCTGGCCCCTATGCCAGTGCGACCAACTTTTGCAAAGAGGTCTTTGTTACAGCTTAACCTTTGATGTGTAAAACTGAGGTGGAAGAAGCTTCTCTGGCCATGTGCCTCTGATTTGTTGCCTGAACTATCTAGGACTAAGGCCTCTTCCTCCTGTGAGGTAGCAAAACATTCTTGCATGGAAGGATAAACCTGAAGCTACCACATATTCAGAGATGTGTTTAAGCTGGATGGTGGTGAGAGGGGACCTAGGTCTTCTATCTGCCCACATCTTTCTCCACCTTCAAAGCCCTAATTAAATACCAGCTTTTCATGAAATTATACCAAATTCTTGTAGTTGGAAGCAATGTCAACTACCTAGGAGTTCCTTACCATTTTGGTTGTCCCACTCTCATCTCAAAATATAAGCAGCTTGCTTTTTAGCTACTTGTGTGCACCTTTACCTCCCCTACCAAAGCCCTGACTCGAAATCAATGGCCAATATTTATTTTCCTTTGTATTGCCCCACGGCTTCTCACATAAAAACTTACTTATAGAAGGAGTCCAATAAATGTTTGTTAATTGGATGAATGAAAAAATGAATGAGAAGAAGGAAGCTACCTTGACAAGGGAGGAAGCACCGGGCAATGAGAACCATGAGCATACCAGTTGGAAGTACAGATGAATCATGGAACAGGGAGTCAGGAGGAACTGAAAATGATGAGGGTATTGGGGAGGCAGATGCAGGTACAGGACAGAACCCAAAGTTACACCTAACTTCATCAATTTAAAAGATCTGGTCTATTTAAAGTGGTATATTTTCAGATTTTTGTTTGTTTTTTGCTGCCAATGAAGTTTAATGTAATAGTTAATTCCTGGGGTTGTCTAAGCAAAGAAAGAAAACAACTATTAATAACTATCAAACTGTGAGTAATGGGCATTTATCTGAGCATTAGAATTGAGCTAATCTCCACAACAAAACACAAAGTAGCTATAATAAACATATATTTCCTAAGATTATAGGCTATTATTATTATTACCTTGTGAAAATAATACTAGAGATTAGTACTTTCAATACTTGGATCCCTTTCGGGTTGCAATGCTGTGATATCACTTCTATGTACTGATCGTCCTTGAGTTTCTAACAGTGTAAGACACTAGAAGCACTGATTAGATTTGGAGGATTATCCAATTGTGTGACTCACCAGCTGTATAATTTCAGATAAATCCTCTAACCTCTCTGGGTTTCATCTTCCTAATTTTAAAATGAGGACATAGGCTGGAAAATCCAACAATTCCCTTCCAGGTCTATTATTCATTGGTTCTAGGATCTAGGAATTAGCATACAAATGTGGACAAAGACGGTCCCTTTCTTTCTCCTCCTTCCATCTGGACAGGCCTCTTCACTTTCCACCAGCCATGGATTTACTCGGGGTTAAGAGGCTTCCTGGCCACCTGAGGAACTCTCTCATTATATAGCTCTCCTTCTAGTTCCTAACCCTTGAGGGGATTACAGGCACCCTTGAGAGACTTCCTTTCTGTGATGTTTTTACTTAGCATTCAGATATTACTTTGTATAATCTTTTCTCACATAACCATGTACTTTTTCTATTCTCTTCCAACTCTTTGACAATAACCTCAGGAAATACCTTTCTTTCTCTTTTTTTCCCTTCTACTCTTTATTTCATTTCCCTCCTTGTTTTACTTATGAGATGAAATAGGGTGACTCATTTCATTTTCTTAATAAATTGTTTTCTAAAATGTTTAATAACTTTTTTTCTGATTATACAAAGACATTCATGTTTATTATAGGAAGTTTGGGAAACGATAAGACAATAAATTATCCACAATATTGTTATCTAGAGCTATTCACTAGAAATATTTCAGGATGTTTCCTTTTACATTTTTGTATATATATGTAAATAACTTTCAAACTTATAATTTGAATTATGCTACACTTTTGTTTTTGTGTTTTGTAACCAGGTATTTTTCACCTAACGCTTTATACTTTGTTTCCTAAGCATTTTCCAACATCAGCATTGATTAAACACTATATCTCATATCCTGAGTCTAATAATAATAATAATAATAATACATAATCTAGTGATTACTATGTGCCTGGCAATATCCTAAGCACTTTACATAGGTTATCATCTTAAGTCCTCAAAATAACCACGTGATATGGACACCGTTATTATCCACATTTTAAAGATTTGGAAACTGTCACAGGGAGATATTAAATAACTCACTCAGGATAACACAGCTAGCAAATTCTAAAGTTGGGATTCGAGCTCAGGAGTCCAGCTCTGGAGTTTGTATAAATAATCATTATATATACCACCTTTGGTCAGCATTCCTGTCAGCTTGAACTTCAAAATATATCCAGCATTTTACAACTTCTCTCCACTTTTTTACCACTTCCCTTGTCTAAGGTGCCATCATCTATTACATGGATTATTTCAAAAGCTTCACATCTGGCCTTCCTGTTTCTGACTTCCTGCTTTTGGTCTTCAACACTTCTGAAGTTGCTTCTGCAACTGTCCGTCTATAGTTGTTTTCAACTTAGTAGCCAGAGATATTCTTTTAGAACATAAGTACTATCGAGTCGATTCATTGTTTAAAGCCTTTCAATTGTCTCCATTTGACTCAGAATAAGAGCCAAAGTCCCTTCTGTAATGGCTCTCTGTGTTCACTATTAACCCCCCATTCTCCTCCTTACTCATTGGCTTCTCTACCCCCACCCTACACTGGCCTCTTTATTGTTCCTCACTTGCACCACAGGACATTTGTACTTGCTGTTCTCTTTGCCTGGAATATTCCTCCCCAGAAGAGCCATGTGACTTGCTTTCTCATCTCCTTAAAGTCTTTGCACACATGTCACCATCTCAACAAAACTCTCTCTGACCATCATTTAAAAAATTTTTCAGCCTTGTTGAGGTATAATTGAAAAATAAAATTGTAAGATGTTTAAAGTGTACATGTGATGATTTGATATACACATACCTTACAAAAGAATTCCCACCATGGAGTTAACATATTCATCACCTCACATATTTTACCTTTTTCAAGAGTCTCCTATGTCACCAACTTGGTCCCTTACTCCCTAACCATTTTTCAAATTTCAAGTATTCTCACAATTCTCCCTTTCTGCCCCTGGCAATACCATTTCTCCTCACTTAGTTTTTATTACTATATTAATAAATTACTGTATTTAATATAAATATAGATATATTATTATTCATTGTTTTCTGTCTCTTCTGACTAGAACAGGTAGAGTATGTATGCGTGTTTTCCCATTGCTTATATGTCAAAAATTTACTTTCACAAAGATTAGCTCAATATATATGTTCTAGATTTGTATGTTATTCTTAAAAATATTAATCCTTTAATGCATCTGGAACTTATGCTGTATGATATGAAATAACTTTTTTTTCAAACTATTTGTTAACTATAGTTTATCCCATCCACATTAGGTTGTGATACTTATTTTACCAGATACTAACAGGTGTCTTTTTATTAATCTCTCTGGCCAGAATTATGTAAAGCCCATACTCTTTTGATGATTGCAGTTTTTAAAATGTTTAAATAGATAATAGGGCAAGTTAACTCATCATCAGTTGTGAGTTAACTTTCTCTTAAACATTTTCTCAGGTACTTTCATCACTTTATTCTTACAAAGTTAATTTAGAACTATGTTGCCTTCTTCCAAAATAGAACTTTGATTAGAATTTCATTAAAACTATAAATTAAAAAAAAAAAAACTATAAATTATTTGTGAATAATCAATACCCTCAGGCTATTCAGTGTTTTTTATCAAAGAATAAGCTATATTTTATTTATTTATATCCATGATTTGTTCAAAAAGGACTTCAGGCAGATTATATCAACTCATAAATTATAAAATCTTCAATAAGAGGATGGGAATAATAGGACAAGAAGAAAAGAAAAACAAAACATAAGATGTAATTAGAAGTAAGCTCAAGACACAAAATGCATTCAAAATGCTTCCGTATACTCAATGAAGTGGATTCACAAATCTGTTTAAGTTATGGAGAAAATATTGCAAGGACAGAGCTCAACTGTTTCAATAAGATTAAAAAAAGTTTTGAAACCAGAGATCAGTTTCTCCCATTGCTGGACTGCAAGTGGGCCCTGAGTTGTAAGAAACAGCACCTTCAAAGACATTCTTAACCTAACAACAACAATTTATAATTTAAATACCCCATATTGTAGATTATCACATAGTGTCAAAATTCATCTCACTTAAAGTAACACCACTCAGAACCAAAAGGATATGATCCACCTCCATAGCTCCTAGTGGACTGCCTTAATAGAGGGGAAGTTTTAGAATCCCTAGATTATGGGGTGGCAATGAGTTTCAACTATAAGCAACAGCTGACTGGTTACTGGCTGTGGTGAGAACACTTCTGAAGCTTCCCTGAGGCTTAACAAAATGGGGTTCTGAGATCAATTACTGATAACCAGTGGTGGTTCAGGAGTGAGTGGTGTCAATCCACAAGCCATTAGTTCACCTTATATTAGGAATGAATGTGTATACAGTTTCTAGAAAAGTATCTACAGAAGCAATTTGGTGAAAGATATGAAATTGCAGCTTGAAAAACTAGGCAACCCCAAACTAGGTAATTCAAAGGAAACCACATCTAGAAATTTTATGATCAAACTGCTGAGAACTGAAGACAAAGAAAAAGATCTTGAAAGCTGCTGGGGGTGGAGGTGGTGAGGAGGCATCACATTATATATAGCAGAATAATGTTTGAATGACTTCAAATTTTGCACCAGAAACCACGAAAGACAGAAAACAAATAACATTTTTAAAGTGTTGAGTAAACAGAACTGTCAACCCTGAATTTTATATATAGAAAAAAAATCTATCAAGAATGAAGGCAAATAAAGACATTCTTAGATAAAGAAAACTAAGAGAATTTGTCTCTATTGATCTTCCCATAAAGAAAGTCTCCTTAGGCTGAAGGAAATGACACCAGAGGGAAACTTGGAACTTTAGAAATGAAAAGGAATGACAGAAATGGTAAACATTTTGGAAAACAGAATAGGTTGTGTTTATTCTTAAGTTTTTTAACATATGTTTCATGGTTGTAATAAAAAAATTATAATATTGTCTGGGGAGAGTATTTCAATGTACATAGATGTAATATACTTGGAAACAGCAACATAAGGGAGAAGACTTGTTTCATGGCCTAGCATGTGGTCTATCTTGGAGAATGTACCACATACATTTGAGAAGAATATATATTCTAGTGTTGTTGGATGAACTGTTTCTGTTTATGTGTGTTAGGTCCAATTGGTCTATAGTGTTATTTAAATCCTCTCTTTCCTTGCTGATCTCCTGAATGGTTGCGTAAGCCTCTATTTTTTACACTAAGTGGTAAAATATTAACTGTAAGAAGACTATAAAATTAGGTATGTATATTTTAATCCCTAGAGTAACCATTAAAAAATAATACAAAGTGGTAGTAGCCAAACACCAATACATAAATTAAAATTTAATTGCTTAAAATAATTCAAATACCCAAAAGAAGGTCTGAGCAGAACAAATATCAGAGTAGAAAAATAATAAAATGGTTGACATAGTGAACCATATAAATTATTACATTAATGTGAATTCTTTAAACACAATTATTAAAAGACAAACATTATCAGATTAGATTTTTTTTAAAGGACTCAACTATAAGCTGCCTATAAAAACACAGTTTAAATACAATTATATAGACTGAGTAAAAGAAAAAGGATAAAAATGATATGCCATATTTATGGAAAATCAAAGGAAACAGAATGGCCAAAATTTTTTAAATAAAATAAAATTGGAGGATTTACAGTACTTAATTTAAACCTTTGAAACAACAGTAATCAAACAGTGTGATTTTAGCAAAAGAATGGGCATATAAATCAGCGGAACGGAATGGAATCCAGATATTGACCTGTACACAAAAGTGCAACTGAATTTTGAGAAAAGTACAAAACCAATTCAATAGGGAAATGACAGTCTTCCACAAATGATATTGGGACAATTGGTCATCCATATTTAAAAAAAAAAAACAAAAAACACCTTAATATATACTGTATATCTTATGTAAAAATGGACTCAAAATGGATCACAGACATAAATGTAAAATATAAAATGTTCTTAGACATGACATCAAATGCATAGTCCATAAAAGAAAAATATGATTAACTGGATCATCAAAATTAAAAATATTTGGTCTATGAAAGACAGGGAATGAAAAAAACCACAAGCTCAGAGAAAATATTTTTAAGTTACGTATCTGACAAAGGACTTGTATCCAGAATATATGAAGAACTCTCAAAACTCAACAATAAGAAAACTCAATAACAATGGGCAAAAGATTTAAACAAATACCTCACCAAAGAAAATATACAGATGGCAAATAACAACATGAAAAGGTAATCAACATCATTATTCATTATGGAAATACAAATGATAAACAGAGTAAGATTCCACTACCCATCTATTAAAATGACCAAAAAGAAACAAACAACAACAAAAACACCTGCAAAACTAAGTTCTGGCAAGGGTGCAGAAGAGCAACTAGGATTCTCAGACATTACTGGTAGAAATGCAAAATAGTACAGCCACTAAGGAAAATATCTTGTCAGTTTCTTATAAAGTTAAACATACTGTTACTCTCTACTCAAAAATCCCACTCATAGGTATTTATGCAAGTGAAATAAAAACATATGCTCACATAAAAACCTGCTGACAAATGTTTATAGCAGCTTCATTTGACAAAAACTAGAAGCAACCCACTAGTCCTTCATCTGGAGGATGAATAATCAAATTGTGTTAAATCCATTGAAAGGAAAACTACTTAAGAATAAACTGGTTTACTGAAAACAGTATGGTACCTACAACAACATGTATATATTTCAAATATATTGTACTGGCTGAAACAAGTTAGACTAAAAAGTCTACATACTATGTGAGTATGAATCATTTTATTTGACATTCTGGAAAATGCAAAACTATATGGGTAGAGAACAGATCAGTGGTATCAAGGCTTAAAGAAGTAAATCTGACTATAAAGTGTCAGCCCAAGGGCATCTGGGGGGAGAGTGTTAAATTGTTCTGAATCTTGATTATGGTCATGGTTACATGACTCTGTGCATTTGTCAAACCTCACAGCACCATGCAACATAAAGATTGAAGTTTACTGTTTATAAATTTAAAGCAAATTGGAAAAGATGGAAAACCCCCCAAATTTCTATTCGAGCCAAAAAACTGAATACAGATGAATATATAGTGCTTTTTCTTAAAAGAGAATGAAAATTTCACTATTTTTAACCCTGCTTACTATTGTAACATTTCATCTTACCAAAGAAAATAATACAATTCCTGTCTTCCTATTATAAAGACATCAGTGTACTCAGCAGTGTTGTTAAAATACTCTGTCAGAGGGATGGAGGCAGAAAAGAAGAGACTATGTGCTTTTTGATAAATCTTTGCTGCTGCATGTGTGGTTGCTCTGTAAGTAAGGGAACCTGCTATCCTGGTAGTTTTCTGAATAGAGCTGTCTAACAGGAAGGATCAGTGAAGTTACCAAATGATTAATGAGCCTGAAAACACAGAATGCTGCTATCTTTATGAACAGTGAAAAACTATAGACCTTAAGACTAAACAGAGTGAAAGACATATTGTGTGATTCATTTTCTCTAGCCCTAGCTCACTGTTCTCAGGAACCTACTTCTATCTGCATGGTGATGAAAAATAAACTTTAGTAAACAATATATGGGTTTTTTGTTTTTCTTTGGTTGTTTGTTTGGTGGGAAATGAGGTTGTAGTATTGTGGGATCAGGTTGATTCAACCCCATAAACAATGTCTGATGTAAGCAATGTTAGCCTTTGAGCTTCTCAGTGTTTTCCTATATCATTATCTACTTTACCCCACCTGTTTCGATTTCTTTTGTCCAGCAGAAGAAAAAAAGCTTTCATTTTAGGTATGTTATGGATTTTGCTAATTCCTACCAAAAGCCACCAGTGTTAGTGGAACAGGCAACTCCATAAGGGTCTTAGCCAGCTTGAAAGCATTCCCTACAAGTAGTTAGTCAAAAGGAAAATCATATATCAAAGTGGATATATAAAAATTATATTCAACTGTTTCCCTACAATTAATCTTCTGTTCTCAATCCTTTTCTTCCCTGATGCCCAGGTTGTATTGTTGTGGCCATGAAAATATTGGGGATAAGAGGAATTGATAGAACAAAACTGAAAGCATAGACTTTATATATGAGTATATGCACAGATGCATAATCTCTTTCCTTTGCATCAGACCACTCTTGTTAACACAATTTCTCTAGAAACAAATATTATAATGATCAATTTTCTAACTTGAATAATTTTCTGAGTACCTAAGTGTTGAACTCTAAATTTAGTGTTGATGAATCAATATGAGTTATTAAAAGTTGAACAACATGACATTTTCTGCTTTGACCTGATTTCCCAAGGAGCACCTCACACATATTAAGACTCACATTTATGATGAATGCCAGTGTTTAGGACCCAGAGATTAACGAGGGAAGATATGTGGCCCACACAGGAGGAAAACATAAGGTGGTGACCACGGAATGGAAGAAGAGATCAACCTTGTAGACCTAGGGGAAAATGGGGAGACTGAGTGGCCCATCTGGAACCCAGCGTTCCCCTCAATGCTGCCCTACTAGAAAACTCAAATCTACACTCCTTTGCCTACTTCCAGAACTTCTGCCCACACCCCTCTTTCCCCAATCTCCTCCTTATGAGTCACTATCTCCTCCCCATAATCCTGTCCCCATTTCCTTCCAGCTCAAGTTCCTATATCAGAACATTTTCAGTGGCTTAGATCGCAGGGAGACTCAGCTTTTACTACCCAGAAGGTGGTACATTAATGGAAAAGATCAGCTATTTCTCTACCAGAGTGGGATGTTTCTTTGACAGCCAACTTAGAATACCTGTTTCCCATAGAAACAATGCATTATTGTTATATTTATACAATACTATACTTCAGATATATTTAGACTTGACCTCACCAACAGACATAAATATTCTATATAATAGTTTCCCCCCCCAAGAAAAACGTCTTCTGAACAACTGATATATAATCAAACTTTGGGAACCCTACCCATTTTCATATTAGGAATTTCAAGTAGTTATATTTGTATCTGCATTATTTTCTTCATTACTATAAATTTCTGGGCACTAGGGATAAGGCTAAACTTTTATTAGATTAGTAAGGAAGATAGACTATCTACCTTGTGCCATAAACCAGGCTCTAGAGAAGAGAAAATTAATCACCATCAATTGTTTATTATGTACAAATTTGGCTGTGGTCTATGCTTGGCCATTTTAAAAGGAACTAAAATCTAGTCTCTTCCCTCTAGGAACTTAAAATTAAATACAGGCTATTCTAATAAAGCCATAGAAGTCCAGGAAACATGTAAATTAAATAAGAAGTATTTATCAGTCAAAAAACAAATTTAATTAAATGAGAGCTGACCTCAGAAAAATAATCCTCAAAGTGTCCTGAAAAGTTACTTTGCGAAAGAGTGAAGGGCTGAATTGGCGATGCTCTCTTTGAGGCAGTTTGCTTTGCCCACCTCCCAAACTGAAGACTTTTCCTTGCATCTAGAGCATTGGGAACATCAAGGGTCTGCTTTGTCTTAACACTGCACCTGTGAGGAGAGCGTAACTCTTCTCTGACCCTCTCTTTATTCTCTACAGTCATTCCAGACTTGGAACTTTTCCTTCCATTTTGAAAATAAGGAATTCCTTCCATTGTGACATGTTGATTTGGTTGAAGGACATAAAGAAGAAAATCTGGTTATACACAAATACATAATTAGAGAAGGGAGAAGTATTTTAGTAGCCTTTTTAAGGTGATCTGATACCAAACCAAAGCTTGATAAGTGGTAGTTTCTTAAAGGTTAGTTGCAATACAGAATCTGAAGCCGTATCAAAAAATAATCTGTACTCTGCCACATTAAATTGATTTGTCTATCTTGAATTTTGAATAAATCTTTTATCCATGCAAGATTTGGTAACAGCATACATTGGTCATTTGGAAAACATTGGATCATTGAGTTATTTAGACCTTCTAAATGTTGACACATTTCATTACACAATATAAAACTTACATTTGTTAATATGTCTAACAATCTTTGTGGAAAAGTCTTTATGTATTGGGAAGCTGTCAGACTCATGTTGGTGGATACTAGTTTTCACTTAGAATCTCTAATTGTATCATTGGCACTGTTTTCAGTAGTGTGCAATAGTTGGTTTGCAATGGTTTACGAGACCCAATTATCTACTCTTAACTCTGTGTTCAGTGACATCAAGTTGGTAGTTTGAAATCAGCCATGCTGGGAGTATTTACACCACAGAAATTGGCTATAAATCTACAAATTGGGACTTTCTTTGTCCCCCGGGGGCTAGTTGCTAAACATTTATCAGAACATCACTAGTTGGTTGTTTTCCTTGAAGTGACAGGTTTACATTTTGTTGAAGATAAATTTTCTGCCAAGTCCCTTAAATTTGAATAATGATAGGCTGTCTGACAGCTTTCTTTAAAAAAAGAAGTGTTGCATGAAAAAGCAGTTTATTCATCTCACAGTTCAAACTATTGGACGAATGCTTTTCCTCCGGAAAACCTATGTATTTTTTAATATGCAATATGCTTTATGCATATTTTCCCTTCCTTGAAAAAAGAATAATAAAAACGACATGTTTTCAAGTGTCAAAATGTAATAAAATTAGTAATTTTTACTGCTTCATCAAAACATTCCTAAGGAGCCAGAAGTTTTACCCATCATTGCTTTTCAACACCTGTACAAATGTCAGTACAGTGGAAAATGCAAATAAGATCTTAGTATTTTTATGAAAAGTTTTATGAATCCTCTGAGAGTAACTCAGGATCCCCAGAGTTCTATAGTGTATACTTTGAAATCCACTGTTTTAGACAAACAGAAACCTAGAAAATTTACTACCAATATACTCTCACTTAAGTCTAAAGAAAATAAAGCCTCAAGAAACAAATATCAACATCAGATGATATCAGAAGGAGAATTTGAGATGCAAGAAGGGATGATAAAAAAAATAAAATGGTAAGCATGTGTTAAATGAAAATAAATATGAAATAATAAGCATGAAATAATGTGTATGTTGAGGGATTAAATAAGCAAGAGAAACTAAAATAGCAAACAATAATAGTATTTAACTCAGGAGGGAAGGCATATGAAAATATTTGAAATTCTTGATTTGTTTCAGAAGATGGACAAGATAACTTGAAACTACAGTTAAGTCAAATATGAATGTTAAAATTTTCAAGGGAACCACTAAAATATTAGAAATGTCATATATATCTTACGTTATATTTTGAATAGGCAGAAGAGAAAAAAGTAAAAGAGTAGGGCCTTCCCTGGTGGTGCAGTGGTTAAGACTCCATGCTCCCAATGCAGGGGACCTGGGTTCGATCCCTGGTCGGGGAACTAGATCTCACATGCATGTCACAACTAAGGAGCCCAGATGCTGCAACTAAGGAGCCAATGAGCCAAAACTAAGACCCAGGCAACCAAATAAAAATAAATAAATAAATATTTTAAAAAAGAAAAAAGAGAGAGAGAGTAAAGGGAGAAAAAGGACTGAAAAAGTCATAACTGCACCTAATATCTTTGTAATTAAAACTAACAAAAATCAATTAACTTATCAGGTTAAAAGGGAAATACTGAGAATTTTCACTTTTGTCTATGATAGAGTAGTTTGTAAAAGACTAACCTTCACATCAAGAATAATTGTTGACTGTAATGAAAATGAATAAACTACTGTCTGAACATATCAGAGAGTAGCATTGACACCCAGAGCTTGAAACAGCCTACATGACAGAGAGGATGGAAACACTTTGACGTGGCCATGACATTCTCTGCCCCGTTTCTCCTGGAAATATATGCTAATAATAATTGTTGTCAACCTAGAGCTATTGCAGAAAGCAGCAGCTCTGAACCTTTAACATTCTCACAATACTAGGCAGACAAATAGAGTTTAATACTATGAAGTCAGCAAGAACTTGAGGGACCAAGATCCTGGAGTTTAAGAAACTAGAGAGAATAAGTCTGACATTCTGCACTTCTTTTTCTCTAGATACATTTTCCAAATCCCACACTTTGTAGGATAAGAGATCTAAAAGCTGAGAAACTAGTTCTCTTGTGAAATTTGCCATCATGACATCAATTTTCTTGAATATATTCATCACAATTATTTTAGAGTTCACATAAAATACTTTCAAAATGTAGTTCACCTATGAGTATATTTCTATTAAATACTTTGTTTTTATCATTTTGTCACTTGGCTAGTCTCATACTTTTTTTATGTTTTTTTTGGGGGGGGGGGTATAGTTGCTTTGCAATGTTGTGTTAGTTCCTGCTGTACAATGAACTGAATCAGCTCTATGTATACATATATCCCCTCCCTCTTGGACCTCCCTTCTACCCTAACCCCATCCCAACCATCCAGGTCACCACAGAGCACCAAGCTGAGCTCCCTGTGCTATACAGCAGGTTCCCACCAGCTATCTGTTTTACACGTGTCAGTGCATGTACGTCAATCCCAATCTCCCAATTCATCCCACCCTCACTCCCCCTGCGCCGTGTCCACATGTCCATTCCCTACATCTGCATCTCTATTCCTGTCCTGCAAATAGGTTCCTCTGTACCATTTTTCTAGATTCCACATACATGTGTTAATATACGATATTTGTTTTTCTCTTTCTGACTTACTTCACTCTGTATGACAGACTCTAGGTCCATCAACGTCTCTACAAATGACCCAATTTCCTTCCTTTTAATGACTGAATAATATTCCATTGTATATTTGTACCACATCTTCTTTATCCATTCATCTGCCGATGGACATTTAGGTTGCTTCCATGTCCTGGCTATTATAAATAGTGCTGCAATGAACATTGAAGTGCATGTGTCTTTTTGAATTATGGTTTTCTCAGGGTATATGCCAAGTAGTGGGATTGCTGGGTCGTATGGTAGTTCTATTTTTAGATTTTTAAGGAACCTCCATACTGTTCTCCATAGTGGCTGTATCAATTTACATTCCCACCAACAGTGCAAGAGGGTTCCCTTTTCTCCACACCCTCTCCAGCATTTATTGTTTGTATGTTTATTGATGATGGCCATTCTGACCAGTATGAGGTGATACCTCAGTGTAGTTTTGATCTGCATTTCTCTAATAATTAGTGATGTTGAGCATTTTTTCATGTGCCTCTTGGCCATCTGTATGTCTTCTTTGGAGAAATGTCTATTTAGGTCTTCCACTCATTTTTTGATTGGGTTGTTTGTTTTTTCAATATTGAGCTTCATGAGCTGTTTGAACATTTTGGAGATTGATCCCTTGTCAGTTGCTTCGTTTGCAAATATATTCTCTCATTCTGAGTGTTGTCTTTTCATCTTGTTTATGGTTTTCTTTGCTGTGCAAAAGTTTCTAAGTTTAATTAGGTCCCATTTGTTTTTGTTTTTTTTTTCATTACTCTAGGAGGTGGGTCAAAAAAGATCTTGCTGTGATTTATGTCCGAGAGTGCTTTTCCTATATTTTTCTCCAAGAGTTTTATAGTGTCCTCTCTTACATTTAGGTCTTTAATCCATTTTGAGTTTATTTTTGTGTATGGTATTAGGTAGTGTTCTAATTTCATTCTTTTACATGTAGTTGTCCAGTTTTCCCAGCACCACTTATTGCAGAGACTGCCTTTTCTCCATTGTATTTCTTGCCTCCTTTGTCATAGATTAGGTGACCATGGGCACATGGGTAGTCTCATACTTTTTTTTTTTTTAAACATCTTTATTGGAGTATAATTGCTTTACAATGGTGTGTTAGTTTCTGCTTTATAACAAAGTGAATCAGTTATACATATACATATGTTCCCATATCTCTTCCCTCTTGCGTCTCCCTCCCTCCCACCCTCCCTATCCCACCCCTCTAGGTGGTCACAAAGCACCGAGCTGATCTCCCTGTGCTATGCGGCTGCTTCCCACTAGCTATCTATTTTACATTTGGTAGTGTATACATTTTTATTTTAATACTGAACACTGCATGTAACATGGCAGAGTATCTATTTGTTGCCATTTTCTTCTGAGGGAATTTAATTTTCTTTTGTCAGGCAGTTAGAATAAGGCCACACCTTACTTGTAACAGAAACATTTGCGTATTGACGAAAAATTTAAGTCAACAGAAATATATATTTCTAAATTTATATATAATAGCATAATTTAAAAAGTTATCAAGCAAATATATAAACAGAACAGAACAAAAATAAGTAATTAGACAATTTAACACTTATTCGTTTATAGCTCAAGAAAACAGTCCCCAGTAAGCACAAAAATTGAACCATAGAACTAGTAAGTTCAAACTAATGAAAATTATAAACACCATACCATGTGTGTATGAAGCCAGTACATACTCCTTAAAAATATACATTTTAGGTGGGGAGGGGGAAGAATGGACTGGGAGTTTGGGGTTAGTAGATGCAAATTTAGAAATTTGTATTCTAAATTACATTTAGAATGGCTAAACAAGAAGGCCCTACTGTATAGCACAGGGAACTATATCCAGTCTCCTGGGATAAACCATAATGGAAAAGAATATTTTTAAAAATGTATATATGTGTATAACTCAGTCACTTTGCTGTGCAGCAGAAATTAACACAACAGTGTAAATCAACTATACTACAAAAACAAATATATATATATATATAGTCACACATTTTTAACTGAGCCTAGAACATTTCCTAAAATTGGCCAGGCTTTAGGCCATTAATCAAGTCTCAATAAATTTCAACACAACAGACTATTTTCTTATATCAATATGCAAATGAGATAGAAATCAATAACAAAATATATATTTAAAAACCACACATATTTGAATATTCTAATACCTTCTGAAATAATTCATAGACAAAATAATCATGAAAAAATTAGAAAATATTCAGAACTAAATAATGAGGAAAATAGAAAATCTTGAAACTTGAGTGTGATAAATAATCTTATACGTCAACTTGACTGGGATAAGGGATGCCCCAATAGTTGGTAAAACATTATATCTGGGTGTGTCTTTGAAGTATTTCCAGAAGATTTAACATTTGAAATGTTGAACTAAAAAGGGTAGCTAGCCCTCCCTAATATGGATGGACCTCATCCAATTTTTCAAGGGGCTGAAGAGAACAAAAGGGCAGAGAAAGGGTGGATTTGCTCTCCCTGATTAATCTAAAACATCCACCTTCTCCTGCCCTGACATGCTGGGGTGCTCCTGGTTCTAGGGCTTTCAGATTTAAATGAGAACTTACACCATCAGATGCTCCCTCACCCCATCATACTAGTCATTCTTAGGACTTCAGACTTGATCTGAATTACACCACTGACTTTCCTGGTTCTCCACATTGCAGAGGGTATGTTATGGGACTTTTCAGCCTCCATAATAGTGTGAGTCAATTCTTAAAATAAATCCTTTCTTATATCTGCTTATTTTGTTTCTCTTACTAATGAATAATGGGATGCATCCAAAGAAATATGAGGAAGAAATTTTATAGACATAAATACTCATGTTAAGCAAAAAAAAAAAAAACAAAAGAAAAAATGAAAGACTAAAAGTGAATGAGCTAAGCTTCCAATTTACTTAGGAAAAGAATCACAAGAGAAACCAGAAAAAGTGGAGAGAAGAAATAAAAAGACCACATACACAATTAATGAAGTAGAAAAAAAATAGAGAGAAAAGATCAATGTAAACAAAGAATGTCATCTGCCCTTTCAGTAAACAAAGGATATTGTGGCCATCAAGCCATAAGCCACTGCAGCGACCCCCTCCACTGTGCAACCTGAGGGGATTCAGGGTGGAGAAAAACAGGATACTGGCCCTGCAGAGTTAAGTTGCATATCAAATGAATGATTTCAATGAGCACAGACGCTTGCATCTTCCCATACATAGAAAAGTACTAAATTCATTAACTTGAGATGTCTGGTTTTTCTTTAATTAACAGTAATCTTGGAATCCATATGGGAAAAGAAGAAGTAAAGCTGTCACTGTTTGCAGATGACATGATACTATAAATAGAGAATCCTAAAGATGCTACCAGAAAACTGCTAGAGTTAATCAATGAATCTGGTAAAGTAGCAGGATACAAAATTAATGCACAGAAATCTCTTTCATTCCTATACACTAATGATGAAAAATCTGAAAGTGAAATTAAGAAAACACTCCCATTTACCATTGCAACAAAAAGAAAAAAATACCTAGGAATAAATCTACCTAAGGAGACAAAAGACCTGTATGCAGAAAATTATAAGACACTGACGAAAGAAATTAAAGATGATACAAATAGATGGAGAGATATACCATGTTCGTGGATTAGAAGAATCAACATTGTGAAAATGACTCTACTACCCAAAGCAATCTACAGATTCAATGCAATCCCTATCAAACTACCACTGGCATTTTTCACAGAACTAGAAAAAAATTTTCACAATTTGTATGGAAACACAGAAGACCCTGAAGAGCCAAAGCAATCTTAAGAAAGAAAAAGGAGCTGGAGGAATCAGGCTCCTGGACGTCAGACTATACTACAAAGCTACAGTAATCAAGACAGTATGGTACTGGCACAAAAACAGAAATACAGATCAATGGAACAGGATAGAAAGCCCAGAGATAAACCCACGCACATATGGTCACCTTATCCTTGATAAAGGAGGCAAGAATATACAGTGGAGAAAAGGCAGCCTCTTCAGTAAGTGGAGCTGGGAAAACTGGACAGCTACATGTAAAAGAATGAAATTAGAACACTCCCTAGCAACATACACAAAAATAAACTCAAAATGGATTAAAGACCTAAATGTAAGGCCAGACACTATTAAACTCTTAGAGGAAAACATAGGCAGAACACTCCATGACATAAGTCACAGCAAGATCCTTTTTGACCCACCTCCTAGAGAAATGGAAATAAAAACAAAAATAAACAAATGGGACCTAATGAAACTTAAAAACTTTCGCACAGCAAAGGAAACCATAAACAAGACCAAAAAGACAACCCTCAGAATGGGAGAAAATAGTTGCAAATGAAGCAACTGACAAAGGATTAATCTCCAAAATTTACAAGCAGCTCATGCAGCTCAATATCAAAAAAACAAACAACCCAATCCAAAAATTGGCAGAAGACCAAAATAGACATATCTCCAAGGAAGATATACAGATTGCCAACAAACACATGAAAGAATGCTCAACATCATTAATCATTAGAGAAATGCAACTCAAAACTACAATGAGATATCATCTCACACCGGTCAGAATGGCCATCATCAAACAGTCTACAAACAAATAAACGCTGGAGAGGGTGTGGAGAAAAGGGAACCCTCTTGCACTGTTGGTGGGAATGGACATTGATACAGCCACTATGCAGAACAGTATGGAGGTTCCTTAAAAAACTAAAAATAGAACTACCATACGGCCCAGCAATCCCACTACTGGGCATATACCCTGAGAAAACCATAATTCAAAAAGAGTCATGTACCACAATGTTCATTGCAGCTCTATTTACAATAGCCAGGACATGGAAGCAACGTAAGTGTCCATCAACAGATGAATGGATAAAGAAGATGTGGCACATATATACAATGGAATATTACTCAGCCATAAAAAGAAACAAAATTGAGTCATTTGTAGTGAGGTGGATGGACCTGGAGTCTGTCATACAGAGTGAACTAAGTCAGAAAGAGAAAAACAAATACCGTATGCTAACACATATACATGGAATCTAAAAAAAAAGAAAAAAAAATAATGGTCATGAAGAACCTAGGGGCAAGATGGGAATAAAGATGCAAACCTACTAGAGAATGGACTTGAGGACACAGGGAGGGGGAAAGGTAAGCTGGGACAAAGTGAGAGAGTGGCATGGATATATACACACTACCAAATGTAAAACTGATAGCTAGTGGAAAGCAGCCACATAGCACAGGGAGATCAGCTCAGTGCTCTGTGGCCACCTAGAGGGGTGGGAGGGAGGGAGACGCAAGAGGGAAGAGATATGGGGATATAAGTATACGTATAACTGATTCACTTTGTTATAAAGCAGAAACTAACACACCATTGTAAAGCAATTATACTCCAATAAAGATGTTAAAAAAAATAATTTTTGTAGTTTTACTAACTTTAAAAAAAAAAAATTTGAAAACTTAGGTCAAAATATATTCCAAGGGAAAAAATAACTTCACTAAAACAAAGCATAGAAAAGGAGAGTCCTTGAACTGTTTTTAAAAAGTGAATAGTTAATATATACCCACAAATAAAATACCAAGTTCTGATGGTTTTAAGGTGTATTCTGCCAAAACTGAAAGGCAGTTATGTCCATTGTCTTACAAAGCCTTCTAGAAGTTGTAGAAGAAGACATTCTCCATAAGACAAGTCGTTTTATGAGGTCAGCATTATCTTACCCTTAAAAGTGGATAAGAATCTTATGACAATAAAAAATTATAGACTAATCTCAGGTATGAACATAAACCTGAAATCTAAATAAAATATTAACAGATATAATCCATTAATGTGTTTTTAAAAAGCTGTATTTTTTCCAGAAATACACAATTGAATCAACATTAGAAAATCTGTTTATGTTGCCGACTTAAAAAAAAAAAGCACAACGTGGGAGTTGTGAGTTAAGTTTTATTTGGGGCAAAACCAGGACTATAGCCTGGGATACAGCATCTCAAACAGCTCTGAGAAACTGCTCTAAAGAGGGAGCGGGGAGGTCAGTATATATGTGATTTTGGTGAAGTGGGAGTACATGCAATCAAGCACATATTTCTGCAGGTTCCTGCTAGTTTCGTGAAGGTTACTTCTAGTCACAAGGCGCAGACGTCACCATGAAGGATTTTAGTGCTTTTCTAGATATGAGGAGATACAAGAATTGGGCAAATAAAATCGTCTCCTGAAAATATCTACCTATCTGAAGACTTGTTCTGTGAGTTTTTCCCAGAGCACAGAGTGCCTCATTTCTGATCTCCACCCTGAACTCCTTTCAGGGGGTGTTGAAAGTCAGCAGCTTCAGCAGCGCATGATTTAATCCTTGTAGAGGTAGATAATAAGTGCCCATGGCAAGTGCCAATTTGTTTTTGACAATGTTAATCTTCACATTACATTGTATGACCATCTCAATAGATCAGGGGATGGGGGAAGATCAATACAATTAAACACTAGTTTGGTTAAAAATTAATCTGATAAAGGATATCTTCAAAAACCCTAAAACAAACAGCATACTCAACAGAAATGCAAAATCAGTCCTTTAAAATCAGGAACAAGACAAAAATGTCCATTAATACCACATAAATCTCACATTATACTGAAAGTACTAGACAGCTCCAAAGTACAAGAAATGGCAGGCACATAAAAGGAATAAATGGAAGCAAAACTAAATATTTTGGGACTTCCCTGGTGGTGCAGTGGTTAAGAACCCACCTGTGAATGCAGGCGACACGGGTTCGAGCCCTGGTTGGGGAAGATCCCACATGCCGTGGAACAACTAAGCCCGTGTGCCACAACTACTGAGCCTGTGCTCTAGAGCCCGTGAGCCACAACTACTGAGCCCATGTGCCACAACTACTGAAGCCTGCGTGCCCTAGAGCCCATGAGCCACAACGAGAAGCCACCGCAATGAAAGTGCACCTCAACGAAGAGTAGCCCCCGCTCGCCACAACTAGAGAAAGCCCATGCGCAGCAACAAAGACCCAATGCAGCCAAAAATAAATAGATAAATAAATTTATTAAAAAAACTTAATATTTTGTAGTTGATATAAATTGCCTACTTAGAAAACCCAAAAAAATGCACAAACTATTAAAATTAATAGGAGAGTTCAGCAGGAATAATAGAAGATCAATATGCAAAAATCAATTTCATTTTGATACCAATAATAAGGTATTAGAAAATGTAATTAAAACAAAAGATACTGTTTTCAATAGCAACAAAGGCTATAGGGTGTTTATGGTACCTAGGAATAAACCTAACAAGAGATAACATAAACACTTTTGGAAGATATTAGGGACCTAAATAAAAGAATAACCAGAGCATGGAGATGAAACTGACAGAAGATGAGCTGGAGATGTAGTCAGGACCATATCACGATGGGATCTGGGGGTCATATTAAGTGGTTGGAAATAATTCTGAGAGCAATGAGTATCCACTGAAGGGGTTTAAGTGGGGATAAATATGAACTACATTAGACTGTGATCATTCTGGCAATGGTATGGTAAATAGATTGAAGAGGGGTAACATTTGGGATCAGGAAACAAGATAAGAGGTTTTTTAAGCTGTCCTGTTAATACTGAAGGTGGCCTGAACTAGGGTGCCCAGAAGCTCCTTCGTGGTCTGGTCCTTGACTGCCTCTCCAGCTTCACTCTTTATCAAGCCCATCTCATACTCTGTGTTCTTGCAGTCCAATGAGCTCCATGTGGTTTCTCATACCTCCAGACCTGTTATGAAACCCTGCCTGCTGGGACACTTTCCAGACTACCTTTTCCTGACATTGGCTTGGATAATAAATAGTCTTTCAGATTTAAGCTTAGCTGTTGCATCCAATTGGAAAACTTTTACTGTTCCTCCAAAGCTGAGGCAGTTTGTTCAAATAATGGTATTTTCATACTTCCATTGTAAAATCTTAATCACTGTATTGAAAAGGTCTCTTTATTATGCTTCCTCCCCTATTGACTGAAAGCATCTCTAAATCAGAAACCTAGGTCATATTCCCCAATGTATCCCTAGAACCCTACATATATTTGGGCTTCAAAAAATATTTATTGATGTGAGAAAAAGAGATGGGGGGGCAAGGGCAGAGGAAAGAGAGAAGGAAGGAAGGAGGGAAGGACAAACAGGGGTCAAGAAGAAAGAAATTCCATATATTGTTTGATATGTCAAAGGTCTTTTTCAGATCCTAAACAGAAGACTCTTGATAATTTGTTTAGTGCCACTGCAAAACTTAATCCTGTCTAGAAAATGTAGCTCATGGGATTTCTACCTGCACAATTTTAATCTTGGGTGGAGGAAATGGTAAATTTGGGCCCAAATGAAAGTACAAAGCAGCAGTTGGCAAACCTGTAGGCCATGTATAATATCTCTGCTTTTTAAATAAAAGTTATATTGAAACACAGTCATGTTTTAAAATTTTATTTACATATTGTTTATGACCACTTTCGTTCTACAACATCAGAGCTAAATAGTTGTGCTGTAGACTATATGGCCCACAGTGTCAAAAATATTTATTATTTGGCCTTTTATAGAAACATATTAACAACCCTTGGTGTAAAAAGCCAGAGCTCACATGATCAACTGGGAGTGGATTAATTGAACAATTAATTGAACAATTATGACTATCTCCTGATGGCAGAATAGCACAACAGAACACCCACTCTCTTTCAAGTTCAGTCCTGGGTGTAGTGAATTGGGTTAGGCAACATGACAAGGCACCTTGGGGTAATAAATTATTGTACAGAATTTTTTTTAAATGAGACACAGAGACAAAGAAAGATGGAGAGAGAGAATAAGTGACAAGAGTTACTGGCTGAACATCTTGATACAGAAAAAGAAATTCTTTCCACTGACGTAAAATAAGGTGTCAGACATAGTCATCGTACCCAGCCTATGGTTTCCTCTTGTCATTTTAGAATATTTCTCATGCTTACGAAAGATATAAGAATGGTAGTCCTGGAGGCTGCTCTATTTTTATTTTAGAAAAATAGCTGATCTTGACTGAGGCTATGGAGCTCTTATTATCAAAGTGCTTCCTCTTATAAAGATTCAAAGAGTTTTTACTTTTTGTGGCTATGGCACATTTATATCAATTACAGTCACTTCTCAAAACAGGCCTCATTACACAGATATTTCCTTAAGAGATCTTGACTCAATGCAAGTAACAGAGCACTTCAAAAAAAAAAAAAAAATATATATATATATATATATAGTGTGTGTGTGTGTGTGTGTGTGGCTGCAAGTTACCTTTTTCAAGAATTCATATGGAAGCCTAGGACTATTTTATGATTGGGAAAGTCACACTTAGTACTATCTATCAAAAATTGGAAAATGACTCTAGAAATATCATACTGATTAGTTTTACTTGTATGCTTCAAAGAATAATTAAACCATCAATTAATCATTTTTCAGTGACATAAAAAATAACTCCATGAGATAAAAATTATCACAGTTCTGTGACAAGCTATTCCTTTCAGCTGTCCTTCTAGAGGTGCAAAATTACGTCTTTCAGTATTTCAAGAAAAACATTGGTACATTTGTTCTTTACTAAACAGAGTTTACATCATTTACAGATGGATTTTTTATATATCTTAGTGTCTTCCTAAAAAGTTGTGTATAAACAGAACTTCTAGTAACATGTGTCAAGAATATATGTGTGTGTCTATATATATATATATACATATATGAAAACCAGATTAAAATCCTGCCTCTTGCAATGTGTTTTAAGAGGTTTTGTAAATTACCTAATCTCTCTGAATTTTAGTTTCTCATCTATAAAAGGGGGATAATGATAGTATTTATCTCATGGGATATTGTGAGGATTTAAATGAGTTAACGAATGTAAAGCTATCTCATATCGTCTGGAATATGGTAAGTGCTGAAGACAATGTTAATATCATTATGCTACCTGCACTGGGGAAGCTAACTGTGGTGTTTCACCACAAGTAAAAGCTCCTTGATGAAATCAGTTGTTATACCAATAAGTTTCTCCTGCTTGATTGAGTTTTGATTTTCATGTTTGGTATTTGAAATTTTTTGTTTGTTTTGTTTTCTTGTTTTTAGTAAGTATGTGTTTCCTCAGTGGGTATTCTTAAAGTAGGCTAGCTTTACAAAGTATTATTGGCAGACTGAGCCTTGGACCATAATTACTTGGCAATTCCTTTAATAGATATGGCAAATCTATAGCACACACACCACCACTTCACTCTCCCACTCCAGGAAAGACATCATTAATCGGTGACAACACTTCTTTTCCACCTGAGTTCTAATGCAGGCTCAGAATACTCCTCAATACATCATTCCTGGAAGGCAAGAGCAGTAGATCAAAGATAATATATGAACTGAAATCTGGTTGGCATCCCTGATGGTACCTGTTATATTTTCATCATATATATCATTTATCCTCTGATATCTTCCATTCCTTCTCTTTCATGCCTACATTTTTACTTGCCTAAGTCCTGGGTCTACCAGTGGTTGCCACCCACACCATAATATCTAAGAAGATCTACTGCTAACATTGATATTAAGATATTATTTATTGAACTTCTATATTATAGGGAGCTACCTAGAAAATCATACCTGCCCTTATGGAGTTTACAGTCTAATATATCACATGAACATTGACAAATAGTTACATTAAAAATTTTATATTACAGTTGAATTAAATGCTATGAAGAAAAAGTATATAACAAAAGTCCTGACCAAATCTAGTAAGTCACAAAAGGCTTCCCTAAGGTAGTGATGTTTGTGCTGAGGTGCAAAAGATAAACAGGACTTAAAAAGAAACAGGAGTTGGAGAGAGGTAAAAATATTCCAGGGAGAGAGGCCAGTGTGAGTGAAGGTTTAGGGACAGGAGGAATTCAGTATGTTTAAAGACCTGAGAAGGCCAGTAGTAGGGACTTAGATTGAGGGGAGGGGGAAATGTGGCTAGACAGGCAGGCAGGGGCCAAATCATTTAAGGGCACAGGGAGTACCTTAAGTATTTGTGACTTCATCATAAGAACACGTTGAAAGCATTGAAGGGGTTAAGCAGGAGAGTAGCATGATTAGATTTGTGTTTTTAAAGATTATTCTGGGCACCATTTTGGTAGACTGATTAAAGTTGGTAAGAATGCACGCAGGAACTCCAAATGGGAGGTGATAGAGTAGTCCAAATAAGAAATGATGGTAGCAGATTATATAAAAAAGTGGGGGAAGATGAAAGATATTTAAGAGAGAAAATCAACAGGGCATTATGATGCATTACATACAATAGGTGAGGAAAAGGGAGATCATGGATGATTCTCAGGTGTTTGTTTGTGGAATTGGGGGCATGTGATGTCATTCACTGAGTTAAGGAACGTTGCTTAAGAATCAGGCTTGGGTAGAAGATCATGAGGTCAGTGTGGGGCAAGTTTAGTTGGCTATACATTGAGGTGTTCAAGTACTGTTAAGTATGCAGTTGAATACAAACATCTGAAACTCAAACAAGAACTCTGACATAGAGATAAAACTCTGTTAGTCATTGACGTATAGTGGCAATTTAAGTTATATGTGTGGATGATATTATACAAGGAGAGAGTAGAAATTGTAATTAGCAATGGCCATAGAACTCAGACTTGAGATCTCTGAAATTTAGAGGTCAGGTGGATGGAAAGAAGCCTATAGAGAGGTGAAGTGTTTAAATAATAAAAAAGAGAATTTGGAAGGAAACCTGAAAAATGTAGCGTCACGGAAACCAAGAAAAGAGAGTGTTTCCGAAAAGAAGGGAAAATTAAGAGTATCGACTGCTGCTGAGGTAAGTTAAGGTGAAGGTTTAGATTTCAACAGAGAGGTCATTGGGAGATCTTAAATGTGAGCTAAGTGGTGGAGTGGGAAACCAGATCAGAAGTAGCTGAAGACTGTGTGATACATATGAGGAAATGAGGAGCACACATTGGAAGAGAACTGAGGGAAGGAAGAGGGTCAAGAGAGGCTTGGCTTTTTTTCAGGTGGGAAAGACTTGAGCATGTTCATACTCATGAGAAAGAACCTACATGGAAGGAACATCTGAAAGCACAGTAGAAAGGAGAGTGAGACTAATGTTCCTGGGAAGGAAAGGGCAGTGAGGAAGTCAGAGCATAAATGATGGTATTAGTCATAAGTAGGAAGAGGGGTACCTCCTTTAATATGAGATGAGGGAAGGAGGGGAGAATAGGACAGATGGAGGTGGGTGTGGCAGCACAATCAGAGGGTTACACGAAAGGCAGAGTATACAAGTGTGGGGTTTTCCTCACTTGACCAGCTTGAGGTCATCATTGCTTATGTGAGATAAGTCTAAATTTGTGCTCTAGAGATAATAACATCCAAACTTCTCCTCCTTAAAAAAATAATCAGGAGACTCTTTTTCTAACATGCTCTTAGGAACTCAGAAAGCAGGAAACAGAGAGTTCTAAAATCTTTTGGTCATTTTAAAACCTCCACATTTGCTCTTCTAAAACTATAGAGAAACTGAATCCTCTTCAAATTGGCGGAGGCGGGGAAAATGTTGATGTGGCTCTGCCTTCCCCCGTCAGCTGGTATAAAAAGTTTTGCTCTTTAAAGCAATACAGCTTGGCCTCAAAAGCTACAGGAAGGTTTACTTAATACAGGCAGCTCTTATAAAACAGTATTTTCCTTTGGACTTGAAAAGACACACACCTTTTAAACTTGACTAGGATAGAGATGTTACGGCGGCAACTTAAAAATTTATTTCTTTGGTATGGAGAAAGAAAGATGACAAAACAAATTAATATTTGATCGAGCATGCATATGGAGGAGTATTAATTTTAGGAAAGCTGAGTCATATCACCACCTATCTGCTGTCGTGGCAACACAGGACTGGCCTTGGTGAGAAACTATTGCGCTGACTTGAATTTCACCAGTCTCTCATGTCCTTTTTCCTACCTCATCTCAAAATAACTGAACACAGTATGTTTCAATTAGAAAAAACTTTGTGATCTCATTACCAAATAGCCAGAATTTTAAAGGACAATAGGTTTTGATACAGTAGTCCCAGGGTAGCCTACAAAAAGTTCCCAAATATTTTGAGCACTGAGGACTTTTCTGCAAAGGAATAAGGGAGAGAGTTTCAATTTCCAAGAACTTGTTGACAGAAACTTCCCTTCTCCTGGGGTAGTGCCTCCTTCAGTGTCTATTTAACAGAACAAAATCACATATTTAAACTACTTTATTACTTTGTGGGGTATTCTCAGTAAATAATTTAGGTACATAACTGATAAGCAGTATCATTCTTAAATTCAGCCTGATGCATCATTAGATTGGGCTATTAACATATCTTTGCTCTGGGTTTCAGTCTCTCGTCAGCTAAAACTCCCAACAATACATTTACCAATTCCTTCTTGATGGCTCAATCCTCACTTCTTTCCCAGCTTGAGATTGCTTGTTCAGTTACCCAGACCCTGACTCATTGGGTCTATCTACTTGAATTCCAGGTAAGAAAAGGTCTTCCTGCCTAAGTTGTTCACAAGTTACTTTTGCCTTTAGATTGAACTATGGGTCTGTGCAACTCCTAAGAAGTTACACTCCCTCCATCCTCTCTATTCTCTATATTGCCTCCAATTTGAACTCTCAAATGTCTATAGACACCTAGCAGGTGTCATAAATAAGAGAAGTGATTGGGTTGTAATGCAACAGGAGAACTAATAAATAGAAGGGGCTTGGGTACTCAGCTCCACCCCAATGCAGCCACAGTTTTGCTAAACTTTCCATTTTATCAAGAAAATCCAGAAATCCAGAGTATGCAAAATACCTTCGGTATTAAATGCAGACAAATAGCTCAAAATGTAGTGCAGTCAGATTTATGCACAGATTTGGGCCACTGGTTGCAGCTTTTTTGCCTTTGGCCATCACGTTAATGGAAAAGGGCCAGTTCTGATGCTGTGGGCGGCTCAGACTCAGAGGCCCTTAGGACCCAGCCCCACTGATATATTATGTTTCTGAGAACTGTGACTGAGCAGGAAGGTAACGAGAGAAGTTGCAATTCAGCCTGCACATGGTGGAACCAGCAAGGACCTCACCCCAGAGTCAACAAATGCCCATTGGACTGTACAAGTTCAAGCTCTCAACAGCAACTCTGGGTGGTGACAAGGGGCAGCTGTAGTAAACTGATCAGTCTTTCTCATCTTCTGTTTACTTGGTACCTGGAGAGAGGATTGATTCCTCCTTCATCCCCTAATTTTAGTGCCTGAATTAGCCTGTCGTGTTCTTGGGAAACTGAGGAGGATGGATACCCTCAAGAGGGTAATGCTGAACTACTACAATAATATGACATATTTAAAAGTTCATTTAAAACTAGGTATGATTATGTTTGTAAACATATTGGTGAAAAGCACATTAATAGTAAAAAGCACAACAATAATACATCTAAAAATTCAATATACTTTTAGATTCTTCTTAGTAACAAGGTGGCTGTCAAACTCATGTAAGTGAGGGCTTTTATTCGTCATATGTTGTGTAAGTTAGGATCGTTAACGAACACCACTATTGTGTTAGACAGATTCCATCTGGATCTCCATCTGCCATGCACTGATGTTTAGAATAAATTCCTTAATGTTTTGCAGCTCACTTAAGAAATAGGTTTTAACCAGGAGTTTGTAAGGAGAACTTACAAAACTAAGGCCATATATATATATTTCAACCACCCATCATCCTCCTAACCACAGGCAAATGGGAGCCTAAGCAATCTTCTGAAACTCCAGATGAATCCAAGTTAGAGTAGAGAGAAACTGTCTCCTACCCATTGCTCTCATTTCTTGTGGGGAAAGCAGGAAAGCAGCCTTCTCAGGCAATGTGGAATTGAGAGCCAACTCTTTATTGTCATGTAGCTCACCCAGACAAATTAATATTCATTAAAGAGTGATATTTATACTTTTTAATGCCTAATATGAGCACCTGAATCTTGACCACAGTGGCAGAATACAGGTTCCAAGTTTGGAAATCTCTCTATATATTAATATTTAGAGAGGCTCTTTAACTGGAACTCTTGTAGTCAACATCACTGAACCTGTACTCTGAAAAGAGAACTATATTTAGTGTTCTCGACATTTAACACGTGCATAATTTTTTATAGAAAATGATGTGTTGATATAAACTTCCAATTCCTCTTCACCAGCGATTGGTAAACCCAATATAAAATAAACCTAAGAGTACAGTCACTCTTCTGAGAAAATAAGGATTCCTATTCAAGTAGGCACTACTGACCCTCTTCCTTGTCTCTGCTGAGTTTGCCCTAGGATACTGTCTTTTTACATCAGATATCATTACCATCTGGAATAAATTTTTAATCTTGGCTTACGTGCTTCCTCAAAGTTCCATTTCAATATAGAAATTTTATAGCTTTGTTATTAAGGAGGTATTAATTTCTTCCATTACATTCAGAACTTGTGCTTCTCATCACCCATTAAGCTGGGAATGACTAGTTTCTTTGTGATGCACAGATGCTGTCTTTCTTTTCTCCTTTCTGAATACTTTGGCTCTGAATACTTTGTGTCCTAATCTGTTTGAAAATTCCATGTTCTACTTGAAAATTCAAATGTTCTGTAGTATCTAATTAAAAATTGACCTCCATCTCACCTTCATCCTTATTCAATTGGTCAAAATTGTGGAAATGAAACACAACATATCAAAATTTATGGAATGCCACTAAAACAGTATTTAGAGAATATACAGAAAAGTTTCAAAACAATGACCACAACTTGTACTATAAGAAATTAGAAAAAATGAGCAATTAAAACACAGACTTAGCAGAAGAAAGAAAATAGTAGACAAAAATGGAAATCAATAAAATGTAAAATAATAATATAAATAATAGATGCAAGCAAAATCTAGTACCTGAAGCATATAAGTAAAGTTTACAAACCTCTAGAAAGACTAATCAGGAAAAATAGAAGATCCAATGAGTATGTGATATACTATAGATTCTACAGATATTAAAAAAGTACAAGGAAATACTAAAAACAACTTTATAATGTCATTAAATTCACCAAATTAGATGAAATGGACAAATGCCTTGAGAGACATGAACTACCTACCACATGAACTACCAAAGCTCACTTACAAAAAAATAGATAAACTAAATAGCCCTCTACCTATAAAAGAAATTCAATTTGTGGTTTAAAATCTTCCTATAAAGGAAACTCCAGGCCCAGATGAATTTGCTGGTGAATTTTAACAAATATTTAAGAAATAAATAATATCTATTCTACAAAAACTCTTTGATAAATTCAAAGAGGGGAAATATTTCCCTACTTATTCACGAGGTTATGTTTACCCTTATAACCAGGAGCAGAAAAAGACTATACAATAAGGAAAACTACAGATTAATAACTGGATCAATACAGATGCAAAATCTAAACAAAAAATTAATACATTGAGTTTTATAAAATATGAAAATGTCAATACATCAGAACAAGTATCAATAATTTCTGGAATGCAGAGTTGGTTTAACATTAAAAATTCAGTCATTATAATTCATCATATTAACTACCTTAAAGAGAAATCTCATAGATCATTTCAATGGAAAATATCCACCGGCAAGCTAGGAATAGAAGGGAATTTATTCAATCTGATAAGGGACATTTAAGAAAACCTTACAGCTAACATTATACTTGATGCTTTTGCATCAAGATCAGGAACAAGACAGGATGTTAGTTCTTGCCACTTTATTCAATACTGTGCTGAAGATTATAGCCAGTGCAATAATCAGGAAACAGAAATGAAGGGGATTCAAGACTGGAAAAGAAAAAGTGAGATGGTATTTATTCACAGATGACACGATCATCTATGTTGAAATTCTGACAAGGTTGAGAAGAAAATAAAAGCTTCATTTATTGCTAGCAGGAATGTAAAAAAATACAGCCTCTTTGAAAAACAGTTTGAAAGATTTTTTTAAAGTTAAAAATAAACTTAACCTATCATTCAGCAATTCCATTCCCAGGTATCTACCTAGGAAAAATGTAAGCATATGTTCAAAGACTTGTATACAAATATCCATAGCAGCATTATACATAATAGTCCCAAACTGAAAACAATCCAATGTTCATTAACAGGTGAATGGATAATCAAAATGTATATCCCTACAATGGAATACTATTTGTGAAAGAAAATTAACAAACTACTGATACGTATTCAACATGAATGAACCTCAAAAATACTACACTAAGTGAAAGTAGTACACTACATATTGTATGGCTCTATTTATATTAAATGTCTAGAAAAGGGAAATTTACAGAGACAGAGAGATCAGTACTTTCCTGGGGCTTGAGATAGGAGCAGTGATTGACTACAAACAGGCATGAGAAAACTTCCTGGAGTGATAGAAATACCTTAAAATTGCATGATATTAATGGTTGTACAACTCCATAAGTTTATTAAAAATCATTGAATTGTATAGTTACAATGGGTGAATTTTTTGGTTTGTAAGTTATATTTCAATAAAATCTTTTTTACAAAGTCAACAAGGGGTTGGGAGTGGGAGGTTTCGATGAAATAAATTCGGCAATATATTTAAATAATTGTTGATGCTTAGGTGAGGGGTAATTGGGATCCACTGTACTATTCATTTTACTTTTGTGTATGTTTGAAATTTTTCAGAAAAGTAAAAACAAAAAGAGAATAAGTGATTCATATTTAGATCTAATGTGCAACTTTTTTACATAGTCTGACCAGTGTGTTACTATATGCTATTCATACCCCTAAGCTTCCACATTCATTTTTAACCGATAGATATGTTGACCTAAACTTCCTAACATTTCCTATCTTGGTCATTTATCATTCTTAATAAGTCTAAAGAGCCACTTTTTATTTAATTTCTCTCTTCAATTCTATATGAGCCAAATGCCTGATTTTCACGCATTTCCACATTTCAAGAGTTTTATTCAATACACTATGAGACACTGAGGGCTTGGGCACTGGATGCTCTGTGCCAATGCCAAGAGAATGGAAGAAAAGAAGCTGTTTTCCATACTGCTTCCAAGCTTCCTTCTTACTCTTATTTTAGCCATTGATTAATAGTTCCCTATGAAGTTATACTATGCCTTAAACTATTTTATAACCTTTTTCCATAAGGAAATTATGAATACTTGAATTCAATCCCATTTCCCCAGCTGCTCTGTTGGGAGTTCCTGTGAAGAAGTTGCTGGTTTCTCACTCAGTTCTGCCAACAGCCTGTAGTGATCTTGGACAGGTAGTAATCTCACTTCTCTTTATCTGAATTGTCTCCAGGATCGGGCTTACAATTCTTAGACCCTACCTCCTTTCCTTAGAGACTGAATCTCTATCAATTTTGTACAGGTTAAATGTCACCTCCTTTCTGAAGTCCTCTGTATTTTTATTCTACAATTAGAATTATTCATTCCTTCTGAGTTTTGATATCATTTGGATTATAATTCATCCTCAAATTCATCATAGTGTGACTTGAATTATAAGAAGAGAATTTCATGCCTGTCTCTCCAGTGAGGGTATGCCCTCTTTGAAATACATGACTTTGGAAAAACCACATTCTATTAATCTTTGAATACCAGAAGTTAGTATAGTGATCTCTCAAAAATGTTTGAATTGAACTGAACTGAATTGAATTAGAGCTCATCTTGTCGAATGTCTACATTTCAGAGATAAAGAAACTCAAGCCTAGACTGGATAGTATTTCCTCATCTTTTTCATTTTTTCACAACATGGCACACACAGGAAATATTAACATTTGTGCAGTACACCAAGGTAATTGGATGAGACTGCACCAAAGAAGAAGCTACTTCCCTAGAAGCTCCAGGAAGCCCAGGCAATCCATTTCCACCCACATTGTCCTCTAAACACCTGAAAAGCTAAGCAGATCATTATCTCACTGTTTGTAACCCATTCACAGCATACCCCTGTGCCAGAGGGAGAGAGGCTCTGCCTCAAGGTCATCCAACTTTCTAGCTTCAAATACTTTCCATGTTCAACGAAATTAAATGTGCAATTAAATTTGTATAGCAATAAACTGATTTCTGAATAAAACACTTCCTTTTTCATTCATATGGTAGCCAACCCCTCTTGGCTTATTTCTAATAACACTCTATAAACAAAATCATCTCAAGCTATGCTCTCCAAAATTCAAGTGGGATATTTTGAATAAATATTGGCTTTTATTTTCTGTATCCCCAAATGCAATGCTTCTATCCATCCTAGTTTCAGGTCATGGACCCTTTCCTTCATTAAAAAAATATGACAAATAAAAATGATCTTCTTTGGTTGTGCTGTATAAAGATGAATGTGATCCATGCTGGATTCATTATTATAGTTTTTCTTACTTTAAAGAAATTATACATAAAACATTTTCTTGGGCCCTACGCACTGTGCCTAATGGAAAAGTTGGCTCTGCCCAATCCATTAATGATTTCTGGCTTTGAAGTTCACCCACACAGAGACCCTTTAGTTAACCATTCCATGGGCTAAATTTCTGATGTCTCCAGTAGCAAAACAACTGGTCTTAGCAATGATTGGACAGAAAGGTAGCAGAGTTGAATGTGCAAGACTGAAAACAATAATCTCTATTTGATGGCACATTAATGTGCCCTTGGACAAATCCATTCAATTTAGCCTAATTACCTCTGTTTGTTCAATTAAAAATAACTCATGGGAGGCTAGGTTGGAACACTCTGAATCATTATGTAAGACTTCATATGGTGAATAAAGTTGCCTACCTGACTGCTGTTGAGTAATTGACATCTGTCACAGAAACTGAATAGAGAATCTGAATTCATAGGCTGTATAGAATCTGATCTCTCATGCCTCTTAGTTCATAATTATTTTCAGCTGGAAAAGGCTCTCGTATTTTCCAGCAAGCAAGTGGCTCTGAATTAGTGTAAAGCATGATAGATCGAGAGGAACAAAGCGGCTGTTTCTGTTCTTAGCTGCATTGCAAAGCCCTTCCTTGCTTTTTCCTTTCACACACATTTTATTCAGAACTCTTTCTCAGCAGTGTGCCCAGGTAAAAACTGATGTTAGGTGAGGACTTTCTTACCTTCACTCAAATTCCATTCTGGGATGTATCACTTCCAGGTGGGCTCAGATCTGATCAAACACTGGAAGTCAAGTCGTCCCCCCCCCACCCCGCCCATAGCTCTTTTTTCTATGTTCTTTGATATGCATAATAGGGCAAAGCTGCTGCTGCTAGTGTCATAAAGCACTAATTTCCACAAGGAATCTGATTATTGCCAATCTTAATGCCAGAAAGACTGAAGTACTTTTACACCATCATGTATCCCATTTACCTCAATGAACTGCTTTCTGAAGAGAGCTCAGCACCTCTTCACTGCTGGGGCCTCAGATTAGGTGCTGACTACTTGTGAGGGCTCTTTCTCCCTTCAAAATCCTCAGAAATTTTGCCTTTACTTCCTTTACAATGGCTCCCAGAGGTTGTTCAGACAACAGTTCTGCATTCACATGCATAATTGGACTGCAATCTTTTCTCAGTCGCAGTATCTGGGGTGCAGGGTTGTGGGGGTGGAATTGGTAATCAGAGGAGCAGCTATTGTATCAATATTTGTGGATTTTAATTTATTCCTTCACAACGTATTTGCGGATTTTAATTTACTCATTTACAACATATTTATTGAATACTTACTAAATACCAAGTTTTAGATTCCAATACACAGAGAGGAAAGACAGTTTCTATTCTAAGAGACTTCATATAATCTGAGGGAAAAGACAATAAGAAACAATCCTTATACTGGAGAGAGAGAAACGCTATGATTAAAATAGTCAGAAAAAGATCTGTGCATGCTCTACAAAAGAGAAATAGCAAGTTGGTGACAACTTATGGTTAACACCAGATATATTGAGATTGTTTCTTTATTTGGGCTTAATATGTTTTTCCTACTTCCTGGTTTCTATAGGTGGTAGGTACTATTCTCTGATTCCTGCTGTTTCAATTTTGTTTAATATCATCTGGTGTCCTGAATTCTGTTCATTTTAAAACTCATCTTTCCCCAACACCATTTTCTTATATTCCTCTAGATTTTCTACCAAAGAGGTAAAATGTTCACTTTAAAAGTTACATAGAAAAAATATATATGCTTTAAAGATGAAGAGGCAAGGAATTGCATTAGTTTCCCATGACTGCTGTAACAAATTACCACAATCTTGGTGGCCTAAAACAACACATTTTTTTTTCTTTCAGTTCCAGACACCAGAAATTTGAAGTCAGTTTCACTGTGATGAGGTCAAGATGTCCCCAGGGCTGTGTTCCTTCTGGAGGCTGTAGGGAAGAATCTGTTTCCAGGTCTTTTCAGCTACTAAAGGCCACTTACATTTCTTGGCTTGTGGCCCCTTTTTCTATCTTCAAAGCTCATCAATCCAACCTCTACTTCCAATGTCACATGGCCTTCTCTCTGATTCTGTTCCTTCTACACGCTCCTTATAAGATCCTTGTGTGCCACTTGGATAATCGATGATAATCTCAAAATCCTTAATTGCATCTGCAAAATTCCTTTTGCTATGAAAGGCAATATTCACAGGTTCCAGGGATTAGGTTGTGAACGTATTTGCGTGGCCATTATTCAGCCTACCATAGATATTTTGAGCCCAAGGAATTTATGGAATACATTCAGGGCTATGTTTCCCAGTGGCATGTTCTATGCCACCACACATATTTTCCCAGTCCTCAGTCCATTCCTGGATCTTGGTTCTGTATCAAAAATAGATAACCCTGCTACGAGTGGTCATTCTTATTTATGTTTTCCATGGTGAACATTTCACAATTTTCTCATATTTTAATTTAAAATATATATGAACATTTAAAAAAATGCAATTGGGGTGATTCTGCTTCACTGACATTTAAGTCATCTAAAAATTTCACTTGGGAAAATGCTCGTACATTCACAAAACTGTAGCTGTTTCTCCCTCAATTCATGGTCTTAAAAAGTAAATATGGTAGTCATTAAGTCAGAGTTGAGGGACTTCCCTGGCGGTCCAGTGGTTAAGACTTCACCTTCCAATGCAGGAGATGCGGGTTCAATCCCTGGTTGGGGAGCTAAGATCCCACATGCCTCATGGCCAAAAAACCAAGACATAAAACAGAAGCAATATTGTAACAAATTCAGTAAAGACTTTAAAAGAGTAGTCCACATCAAAAAAAAAAAAAAAATCTTAAAAAATAAAAGTTAGAGTTGAGAGCCATGGAAAAACAGACACAGTTTCCAGAGTTTCATTTCTAGTGAGACTGACCTTTGCTCTAATTTTACATTTAGTTAGTCTTCAGTGAGGAAAAATTTTTTTTTCTAAATTAACATCATCTCAGCATCAACAAAAGAAGAGAGTGTGTGTGTGTGTGTGTGTGTGTGTGTGTGTGTGTGTGTGTGTTTCAAATGGAGACAAAGTGCTTCTTGGTTTTTCACTGAGCAACTGCCCATGAGGTTATGGATTTAATCAGCATTTGATAAACCCAGCTTCACTAAAGCTATTTATACCTCCTCCCTCCAGCATCTATGTAGGCTTGCAATGGCGAGATCAAATTATGCAAAACGGTTCCAGTATTAGGAATTCACCTTATTCTCATTTCAATATCATTTTTTTGTCTATTGATGAGCAACATCAGTAGAAGTGCTATGTACTGTTAGAAACCAAAACGTTTATTGCACATCACCGGTGATTAGAGAAATGTTAGTGATTTTTATAAGCAGTACATTTGCAAAAGATTAGGATGATAAAATGTGGACAAGGGCATCTAGTATTTAAAGTTAAAAATTACATGCACATTTACAATTCCTTTGGAAAAATCTGTTGTTTATATTACATATACTTTGCATTTTCAGTTTGGAGACCCACCATTAACCAAAGTTAGCTAAATATTGATAGTTTTGGAAAATTCTGAACTTTGACTATTGCTATGAATATCTTGTCATTTTCTTTCTTACATTTCAATTCTAGTCTTTAGGGAGGCAATATTGGGAGGTAGCTAGAGCAAAAACAGGAGGCTGGATGCTGTCCTCAGCTTACCTGTCACCACTTGGCAAGTTGTTCAGAACAAACACTGCAAAGTATTCTTGCTTCCAACATCATAATGCCTGGTGAGATGCTATTCCCAGTATGTTTTACCTGGGTGTAAAAGCCCTACAAAGATGCAAAGCATCTGCATTTATATTTAGACTAAATTATCATATTTTCTTTAATATTTATTCTATTTTACTTTCATATACACTTCAATAAATGATTTGGACAGGCCTCATGGCGTTTTAAAAAGAAATACCTCAAGAAAACGATTCACATTTGGCTTTGATTCTGACTCATTAAGTCCTCAATTGAATTGATAACAGTCTCTACCATTTTCAAGGTAATCAATTTTAGATGAGAAACAATAAAATCACCTTGGCCTCAGATGTGAAGCCACAATTACCATTTCCATCCTTAGTACAATTTCACCATGGCTATCTATACCTAAAAAACTGTCAGCATGACATCAAAATGTCGTGAAAGAGAATATGAAGTCTCTATCTTCATACTAGGATTATCAGTTCTATTGCCACCCCCAAGTCTTACAAATCTTGTTGATAGGTTGACTCTGCCATCCTTAATTTCACTGATCAGGTGAATAAAAAAAATCACTGTATATATTTCTCATTTATTTTTTTCTTTCTACTTTGTTGGTTAATCCTAGCTTTACCATAGATTATGTAATTGATGAGCTTTAAGCTGTTTAAACAAACACACAACTAAGACTTTGTTCTCTCTGTTATGGAGTTTCCACTCAATTCCTTCCTTAAGCAAACATTTTTACACCGTCAATATAAATACTAATATGTGCTAAGACATAAGTGCAGTGAGTGCAATAAAGGAAAACCTCATGATCAGAGAATAAGAGACAATGCGGCAAGTTACTTACTTTCTGAACTCTGGCTTTTCAGATATAATGTGGGGTTTATATCTACCTTGTAGAATTGCTGTGAAGATGAGATAAAATGTCATAAATGTCTTATGGCAGTACCTAAGGTCAGGATCAAGCCCTCAAAAGTAGTAGCTCTGTTTATTAGTAGTAGTAGTAGCATTATCAAAATCATTATTATTTCAGGGACTTCTCTGGTGGCACAGTGGATAAGAATCCGCCTGCTAATGCAGGGGACATGGGTTCAAGCCCTGGTCCGGGAAGATCCCATGTGCCGCGGAGCAACTAAGTCCGTGCACCACAACTACTGAGCTCTAGAGCCTGGGAGCCACAACTACTGAGCCTATGCTCTGCAACAAGAGAAGACACCACAATGAGAAGCCCGCACACCGCAACGAAGAGTAGCCACCACTCGTGGCAACTAGAGAAAGCCCACACGCAGCAACGAACACCCAACACAGACAAAAATAAATTTTTTTAAAAAATCATTATTATTTCAGAGTCTTTCTAGGGAAATGAGTGAAATGAATCCTGAGGGAGATTGAAATGTGCCTAATTATGATTTGGTTACAATAAAATTGCATAAAGTCAAGAATCTTTATAACCACATGTACAAGCCCCTTTATTCCTGAGAAATTCAGACATTTCCCTCAAGATTCTGAGTATAACTGACAGGACTCTGAATATGCTGGTTTAAATAGTTTAAAAAAAGTGATCACTGTCTTATGATATCTTTTGATCTTCTACTAAGGAAGCTGTGCAAGCAAGCCTGTCACCTTGTCTTTTGTGCTTATTTGTCTCCTTTATTTTTCATGAAGTGCCTAGAGAAGGGCACTTTCAATTTCAACCACTTATTATTCTGCAGTAATTTCTGAAACATTCATAGGAACGTGGTTGAGGAACTGAATACAAGTGTGACTGAAGAAAGCAAGTAAGGTCATATTAGGACTCCTGGCTATGAATGACAGAAACTCAAACCAGCTTTTTTCAAAAAAAAAAAAAAGGAAAGATAATTTATAGGCTCTCTTAACTGGAAAATTTAAGAGCTGAGTTTTGGAATTGTGATTGTTATGGAAGAGAGAAAATTCTTATGGTGATTAAAAATGAGTGTGAGAACCTGCATTAATATTGGAAAATAATTATAGGCCAGTGAAAGTTTCTGCTGAAGCAAGAATGGTGGTCAAATTTGAAGATACTCTTTCCAGTAAGGAAACAATGCATTTATTCAGCAAATTCTGATAATGTACATGGCTGGACCATATCTGGTTGCCCCTCTACACAGACTTTCTGCCTTCTCCACCCTACTATGTGCTTCGGGACTGACTCATATGAACTGGGCTTCCTTGTCCTCCACTTTCTGATTTGTTTGGTCAATGTGAGGCACTGTTTGAGAGTTTAAGAGTAGAAGGAAAGAATTCAAGGTATTTCGTCCCATAGTTCCTCCCTGCTCTGCTGTGGGTTGGCTAACACACTGTGTCCCTTGACCAATTCTTCAGCTTCTTTCAGATGGGTGTTTCCTACAGTTGTAGGTCTCAGAAGATTCCAACAAACATTTGCATCCTTTGTCCTTTCAAGCCTACAGGTGATGGCAGCTTTCTGCTTTTGCAAGCTCATGGGTATTTTACCATTCTTTATTGGTTTTCTTTAAACCTGGACACATAAGTGTAAAAAACTGGTTTATTAAACTATTTTCAATAACTCCTTATGATGTCGCTATCTTTTTTCCTGCTGATTTCATGCCTGATACAATAATTTATATCAGGTCTGGCCCCTGAAAAAGACCTTCAAAATGTAATTCTGTAATTGGGTTGCTCTCATATTGGATGGGTACACTAACCTCATTGCGCAGATGGGAGGATGAGCTTTATTGATACCAATTCTTCATCTCCCTGCAACAGAATTGTGCAGCCATCCTCTTGCCATGGACTCAAGGTGGGCAGAGTGAACTTCCTCACTCTTTTATGAAAGTAGATAAGTTTTCAAAGGCATAGACCAAAGACCACTAGGGTCACAGTGGTTTTGTGGGTTATATGTTCATAATCTTAAATCAAAGAAAGCAGTAGCATCTACCCTGCATGTCCCCTCAAGGTTCAGGAAGGCTTTAACCTCTATAAATCTTTAGCCAACAGAATAATTACTTTTAGATATCAATTCCACAGAGCAAGAATTTAAAGAATTAAATAACTGCCTTTGCTCCATGTGCAAAGTATCTAAGTAGTCAAAGCAAGATGAAATTTTCCAGTAAGCATTTATGTAGAAAAGTGAGTAAATTGTTTGAGTTGGAAAGTGTTTGATGAATGTTTTTATACTTCTCTGGTAATGAGAGGACAGTGCTGTGAAGTGGGGAAAAGCCCTAAATCAGGCACAATGTCTACTTTGTTACAATCCTCAGATTTATATTTAGTATCATTTCTATTGGGAAAATCACTTAATCTGTGTCGTATCAGTTTATCTTTTTAAACTGAGAGTTTAAGGGACCTCTAAGTTTGCTTCTATTTTTATATTCCAAATGCCTAAGACAGTTTTTAATTCTTTTTGAAATTTGTACCTTCCAAGAGGTGTTCCAAAGCCTCAGCAACTTGGTGAAGTCAATCAGGAACACATTGTTCCAAGTAGGAAGTGGAATGTAAACACAGGCTGAGTATCTCAGTGACCTTTAAAATAGTGGCACCATGCTGGTTGCAAAGTAATATCATACCACAGCACTGTCAAGACCATGAAACAAGACATTTAAACTAAATACCAACAAATCAAAAAAAAAGGCGGGGGGGAGTACCACTGAATAATCTCCTTCACTGCATTCCAGTCAGAATCCAAATAGAAAGTTTTGGTAGTTACAGACTTCTCACAGGCAATTTCAACCTCATGCACAGGGAAAGTACGAATAGTCTATTGGCAGGATTGGAGAAAAGCAAAACATTTCCTCTAGCATCCAAGTAGCTCCCAACTTTGTTGGGAAGCTCTCTGGGCTAACAGAGAAAAGTCTGCAAAAACACAAAAAAAGCTAACAGAAACAAGGCAGGGCAGCTGGTGCTGGCCTTCGTTTGCTAGAGAATGTGCCAACCTCCTTTATTAGGAGGAGGACTTGTTTAGGGCAAGTGTGCTGACCATCTGGGATCCCTCAAGGCTAGTGCTGGGGTTTGTGCTTTCTTCCCCAAAGTTAAAATGCATGGCATTGGGCTACCAAATGGGTTATAATGGAAAAGGGGGCTTGAAACGAGCATCGGGTGCCAAAACATAGACAAAAATGGGGGCCAGAGAACCAAGAATACAGGAATAAGGAATACTAGATTTAAATGGAGAAAAGAGGTGAGGAAAATGTGAACAAATTCTGGAGCCAGAGGGTCATTGCTCATGATAGAACTTTTAGACCCTCCCAACATATGTGTGCAGAATTCTGGGATGAGAGAAAGGGATAATGCAATAAACATCACATCTCTTCACCATTCAGGTTCTGAACAGTTGAAAAATAAAATAAACAGTAGTTATGGAGGATAAATTATCACTTTTATTAACCAGTGTCTAGGCTGGAGGACTTTTAGGTGGGAGAGTGAAGTAGGATCACCAGTATTGGACCCCTGAATTAGACAGCCATAGGCACCCAATTGCTGAGCCAGCAGAGGCCTCCTTGCAATGTGGAGATCTGCCCAAGTAGGACTCAAGTGTGAAGAGGTACAGGAGGACCTGTCTTGTTGTAAGCAGGCTCAGTCCTAGAGAGAGATGTAGAGCTGAGCCAAACCTGTCTAGTAACCCTACCCAAGTTTACCACTCAGATAAATCATTCTTCTTCCTCAGGGCAGAGCAAGGAAAGCAGAGGAGAGAGATCTATGTTCTACTGGTTGAATTCCATTCTCAGGAAGCGAGTAGAAATAGGGAAAACACCTTCTCTACTTATAGGAAGTGGCCTCAGTTGGATGGAGTGGCTTGGGCCAAGGTAGAAAGAGCTCAAAAACATATGGAGTATCAGCTAGGGAGTGTAGAAGTCACAGTGCTGTGCTCTAGGACCTGGAAGGAACAGTAACTACCCCAATACAACCTCCATGCAATTGATATGTTTTTAGGAGCCTTGAAAACTGAGCCAAGGATAAAAGGATAAAATACTGTGGTTGATATTAATCAACCACAGTATTTTCATCATTGCATTCCCATGTCTGTCTGTTCTTCAACACTTCCCTGTAGTTGCTTGTTACTTAATACTTTTCAGAATACTTCCACATATTATGATTTTGTTTATGCTAATAATCACCCTTTTTGGGGAGGCAAGACTTTCATGATCATTCCTGTTTTATAGAAAAGTACAGAGAGCTAACATGTCATTTGGAGGGATGATATTTAATAGAAGAATTAAAACAAGAACATGGGTTTCCTAAAAATTGTATGAGTGGAATACGAAACTCGATTTACTTGATAATACAAGTAGAAACTAACAAAGAAAACTAAGATATGTCTCTTACATATTGGCCTTATTCTCAGAATATAAAAATTCAAATATCTGGAGTTTCAGGCTAGGGCAAAGTTGTCAATAAACATCTAGTGTGGAAATCTGTGACCTATTCAGTACATGAGCTAAAATTTTATACAGTACTATATAGAGAAAAATCAGTTTTGTTTTGTGTTGTTTGTTTTAACAGATCTATTAAAGGCAGATTTACAGATATTTTATTTCAGATTTCCTTTTGCTAACTCATGGTAATATAGAAAAACCTTTCTAACTATTATTTTTAGGAAAAAAAGAACATTTATGTGTAAGCCAGTCATTTACTCACTTATGCTGAGTGCACAATAAATGCCAGGCTCTATGTTTAGGTGCCTATTAAAACAAAGAAGAAAAAGACTTGTATTTAACTGAGTATATTCAAGTCAGAGAAATGGACACACAGATGAACCTAACAAATTATTACAGCTTAAATAATTGGGGGATATACAGCCTGCAATGGAGCACAAAGGATAAAACAAAGATAATTTGTTTTAAAGTCTAAACTTTTAATTTTTCTTGGAAATTTTATATAACTTATACATTCTTTTCTACCAGAATTTTACTTTACAAATTGTATGGGAGCTGGTTTTACCCTACTTAGCTTATAAATAAAAATGATTTATTGTTACTATCCATAAAAATTGTTTTAAAAGAAAGAGTAAATGATTAGTATTATCACTGCATGATTCATCACTTTAGCATTTCCCTGGTTATCACAGTATCATGAGGGTAGGGATCAGGAGAGAAAAACAGTTGGATCCCAGAGCAGTTAGAATAAATAAGGACTGAATGATATGTTTCTAAAAGACAGCATGTTTCATTATCCTAGCTGAGAACAGTGACAAGTCCCTATAGAATCTCTACACTGACCTGTCAATAAACAAATAATTTAATGAATCCACAGAAAGAACATACTTTTATGATTTTCTCTCTGCCTACTGAAGTATTTTCAATGAAACACAGTATGTCCCTAATCACATAGGATCCTATGGAAATGACTGATGCCATGACTGAAATATTGAGCCATCTTTCAAAAAAACAAATACTTTAGTAGTGTTTACGTTGCAGGACTCTTAATCTATGAAAAGTTCTTTAGAAAGTCTTATTCTGGATAGGAAAATGAGCCTGTGTTAGTTTGCCTGATGAAGCATTCTTAATCTCCCCTGTCAATTGAATAATTCATTCCATTCAAGCAGAGAAGATCCCAGGGGGTCTTGTCTATCTTATGATGAGAACATAAGCCATAGTTACAACACAACTGCCCAGTTCTGAAGCACTCAGTTCTAAAAATATTCACCTCTGTCAATAGGAGAGCCACCTGAGAAGACATATCAGGCACAATTATCCACCGTTTTGTAAGGGCTCTTGATTATGATTCATTATCTTTTCCAAATGGGTTTACATCCCATCATGTCTTTTTGAAGTGAAAAATCTACCCATTGTGTGTTTCTCATAGACAACTGAGATAGAAACAACAAGTAATTCATCTACTTGATTTCCTGAGTTTGGTAAAACTCTTGAGACAATCACTGGCTTTAGTGCTAATAAATGTACTACAGTAGATTGGAGCATGCCCCAGTAAGGTCATGAGTGGCTCCACAAAGCCAGGTGGGGAAATATCTGAGGTACAAAGTCACTAGGCAGCATTTTTAGAAATGACAGGTCATTTGTCACATAGTGAGAAGTAAACAGCATTAGGCTGTAGGTGTAAAACTGGTAGCAGAAATGCAGAAGCCTCAGGAAGGGCAAAGAGAGAGGAAGGAAAGTACTAAGCCAAAGGCTTGATTTGGGGCATTCACTAACAGTCTGATAAGATCAAGCTTCATAGCATCCAAATAAGGGAACTTAATAAGAAGACACTTAATCAGTGTTGGTTGATGATGATAATAAGCTTTGAGGACAGAACCAGCCAAGTCTAAGCTAGGTAGTGCAGGTAAAAATACTACAGGTAGCACTGAGTGTATAGGTAGTATTGAGGGTCCCAAGAATGGAAACCTTAAGTCAGGAGGAGGATGAGGAACTAAGAGGCCAGCAAGTGTTATGGACTGAATGTATGTGCCCCCCTCCCCAAATTTATATGTTGAAGTCCTAACCCCCCAGTGTGGCTGTATTTGGAGTAAGGAAGTAATTAAGACTAAATGAGGTTGTGGGGGTTGGGAAGTCGTGATCCAATAGGTGTCCTTATAAAAAGAGGCACCAGAGCTCCCTCTCCACTCAGTCACTCATTGCCACACCCTCAATTCCTAGAGCATTGGAGGTGTTTAATAAATATTGGTTGAGTAAACTTCACCTTGCCAAAATTGGCCAGAAACCTGCAATAAGGGCAAGTGGAAACAAAATCAGAGGATAAAATAGCTCCCAGTACACTGTTTTGCATGCAAAAGACACGACTGCTATTATATCCCAAACAAACAGCTGCAGAAGCTATCACAATAACTTCTCCAAAGTTTCACAGTAAAAGTCATTCTTTAGACTACTAAACAAATGCCTTTGGGCCTATTTGGTTGTCTTTTGAAAGGCAAGAGGTAGAAAATGCAATTGATGAAAGGCAGCTCATTCAGGATGAACATAATGGACTTCCTCATTTTTCCAAGAAAATAGCCACTGAGTGATCATGACCTAACACTGAAAACAAATGTGGAAGCAATGTGCAAAGGCCAAAAGTGTGTGTGTGTGTGTTGTATGTTGTGTGTGTGTGTGTTTATGAAACACCTCATAATTCACAGATTGTTCAGATAACTCAAATTAAATCAAAATACAGATTATTAATATAGTGAATGTCATATGCTATATGTACATGTAAAGAAATTTTATAGGGAACTACTGGAAAGCTTAGGAGCAAGCTCCACAGTATAAGCCTAACTTAAGCCACTGTTTATGTCATGTACACTTACATGCCATTAATCAAAGCAAATCCTAAATAACAAGCAAAAAATCAAGGAGTGAATACATTCATTTTATACACCAAGAAGTCATGGCAATGATGTGCATGTGTAATCATATTACAGGGCAATAAAGTGTTGGAACCAGTAATTTGATCTAATACACTTGGTATTTCCTGACTTTTAAATTTTTTGAAAATCTTTATGATTATTTGTGTTATGCTACTGTAGCATTATTTTGTGGGAGTATTATGTATATATTCCCAAATCAAGCCAATTGTCCCTTATATGTTTTGTGTATATCTCCTCTCACATATTCTAAACTGGTTTGTCTTCCCTTTTTTCTAATACTTAGAGAACCAAAAAATTTCACTGTAAAGTAATTGACTTTATCACTTTAATGATGGATGCTTTTTCTATTTTTTTTTAAAGAAGTTCTTCACTACTTCAAAAATTACAAAAATATTTTTCTATATTAATGTCTTTAAAACAGCAGTTTTACCCTTAGCAAGCAAATCTTTAATTCACCTGGGAATTTTGGAGGTTGTGGTGGTCCAAATTTTTTTCAATATGGATTCCAGTTGTAGCAGCACCTTTTGTTGAAATATCTGCATTTCTCCACTGATCCGTTATGCCATGTCTCTCATATATCGTGCCCATTTACATATGACTTCTTTTCTGGGCTATTTGTCCAGCCCATTATTCTACATGTCTGTCACTGAAGCATACAGTTTTATTTATTAAAAATTAATAATAATTTTGATATCTAGTTTAAAAAGTCCATGTGCTTTGGGAATAGGACAAGTTACAATGTCCCCAAATTCACTGTCCTTACTGTGATCATCTGTTTTTCTTGAAACTCACCTCCTCACTAAATTGTAATAATTTATCTATCAATATATTTGTAATGCCTATATGTACAATCATATCATTAGTGAATACTGACAATTCTGTTTCTTCTTTTCCATTCCTTATGATTTTTTTTTTGCCTTATTAATGACCTCCAATACAATGTTTAATAAACATAATAAGAGCATGCTTTCTGGTCTTATTGCCAATCTCAAAGAAAACCTTTTTCATTTTGTTACTAAGTATAATGTTGCTATATATAGCTTTATTTAACCTCTATCAGATTAAGAAATTTTACTTTCTTTCTCAGGTTTCTAACATTTCTATCTTATATGAATATTGAATTCGTCTACATGTACTGAAACGAAAATATAATTATTATCCTCTAAGCTCTTAATGTGGTGAATTACATTAATTGATTTTATAATTTTAAAACAAACTTTGATTTCTTAGATAAATTCAGCATGGCTGTGATTTTTTATTCTTTTATGTTTTCTGCAGTATATTTGCTGATATCTTGTAGAATTTTTCATCCTTTATTCACAATAGAAATTGGCCTGAAATTTTTCTTCTGCATTCTATCCTTTTCAGGTGGTAGTGGCATCAATATTATACCAGACTCAAAAAATGACTTGAGAAGTTTTTCACATATCTGGAATATTTTGTGTAAAACAAATACTTTCTTCCCTGAGAATTTGATAATACTCAGCTGTGAAATCATTGAATCTTGGATTCCTCTTGTGAAACAACTTTTGATTGCTGGTCCAATTCTTCAATTCAAATTCAGGTTCTTTACTTCTTCTTAGTTGGCTTTGGTAGCTTATATTTTTCTAGAAATTTATCCACTGTGGCTAAAATTTCAAATTTATTATTATGATGTTTTCCCTGGTTCACTGTTACATTTTTTGATGTCTGTGTCATTTATAATGACATCAGCTTTTTTATTCCTGATATTTGTGCCTTTTTAAAAATCAGTTTCACTGGAATTTTTTCAGTTATGTTAAGGGCTTTTTCCCCAAAGAATCAAATTTTCTCCCTGTTGATTTTTTCAATTGCATGTTTATTTTCTATTTTATTAATTTCTTGTCTTATGTTAATTTTCATACTTTTACTATTTTTTAATTCTTATTATAACGTCTTGAGGAAGACCTCAGTTCTTTAACTTTCACCTGTTCTTTTTTAAATACTATACATATTGAAGGCGATTTTTCCTTTAATATGTAAAAATACATATTTATATTTTATCCAACATTTTGAGCAGTTTTCAAGCAGAGATTTAATATGAATAACTTGATCCAACATTTTGCCTGAAGTCAATACTCCACTCCTGTTGATGGAACCACCACCTTGTTCTTGGTTTGTCCTATTCTTAAAATTGTTAAAAATATAGCATTTTCTATCTTTCTCCAACTTGTTTTTATTTTTCCCAATGCCTCCTTGATTTCAATAACTTACTATATTCTGCCTCTACCAAGTAAGCCTATTATACTTCTCTTATCCTATAGAGTAGATTTCCTTTCTGATCAGTTTATCCAGCAGTGATCATCTGGGATCATTGCATAAAGATCAGAAGATACTTCTGGTCATTTAAATTCCTTTAACATGTACAAATATGTTTAATCCTTACATCCTGAGTTTCATTAATTCACATCATCTTTATTATGAGATTTAACTTATTTAATTTTAAATATAGAGCTTCCTAGGTTCATCTTCTTATTCAGATTTTTCAAGTCTTAAGAGAATATCTTACTTACCCTAAAACCCCAAAACAAAACAATCTGGGCAAGTTTCAAAATCATAATAAGCTGAAGACACAGAGAAAAACAAATGAGCTAAAATAAAGAAAGGGATAAGATATTCATATAATTCTAGTGAGATGAAGAATATGCCATGTAAGAGGTAAGAAGAAACAGCTGGGATTTTAACAGTTGCATGTAGGCTAGTGTGACATAGTAACATCCTAAGGAACCTCAGCTACAGATGAAATCTGTCACCACCAGCCAATTATTTTCCGCAGCTCTTCACCAAATATTCAGCAGTAGTATACAAAAACCTGGGGATAGAAAAAAGGAGCTCAGAGAAAGCCTTCCTGCATGTTTAAGGCAGTAACCTTAGCAAGTGAGAGGTCAGGAAAGAAAGATGAAAAAAATGTATCAGTGGCCACTCAAACTTTCAAATGTCCAAGACTGGGGACACACCAGCAGAATTGAGAGAAATACATCCAGGTCAAGCTAGGTCTTCACAGAGTGGACAGCAGCTGCTCTCTGAATGTCATGGTGAAAACTCAAGGATCAAAAAGATCTACCAAGGACCAGCAAGCACAGGGGTACAAGTAGAAGCCAAACACAGAACAAAACAAAAAAACTCCATAGCTGCTCTAAACCCTAGCAGCTGGAATGCAAAGCAAAAAAAGACAACCCACATAAACAAAAATATGTAGCTCATTTGTAAAACAGGCAGATTTCCAGAACGTCACTAGTGCTCATATACCAGATTCTACAAAAGGGAATGCCCTGATCTTAGCCTCAATATGCTTAAAGTCAGTGGTAAAATAAATCAAAGCCACAATAAACCTCAGAGCCAACTCATCTACGGATCAGAATGACTTAGAGAACTCTCCAGCAGTCTGAAAGAAATAATGTGCCCTTTCTGAAGTTAAATATTATTTACTTCTGTCTCGACTTATATTTTATACAAAATTATCAGTATATAATTTTAAAAAGTATAGGACACATAAAAAAGGAAGAAAATAAGATCCTTGTTCAAGATTAGAAATAGCTAATAAATGCAGACCCAGAGATTTCCAAGATGGTAGAATTGACAGAAATTTTTAAATAATTGTGATTAAAATGCGATAAGTTCTAGTAAAAAAGGTAGATAAGATGTGCAAAGAGGTGAGTAAATTTATCAGAAAGATGAAAGTTGTAATCAAAACTAAGTGGAAATGCTCATAGTGAAAATCACCAAGTCCAAAATGAAAAATCTATTTAATGGACTTAACAGCAGAGGAGATGATCAGAAAACTTAAAGATAGGTTAAATAGAAAGAATACCAACTAAAACTCAAAGATTTTTTTAAGTGAACATAAAAAAAAATTATATGTAATTGTAGTCCCAAGAAAAGTGAAAGGATGAGGCAAAATGAACATTTGAGATAACAGCTGAAAACTTTCAAAAACTAGTGACAGACATCAACCCATTGATCCAAAATTCTCAGTGAAGCAAAGAAGATAAATACAAAGAAAACTGTACCTAGGTACAGCATAATCAAATTCCTAAAAATCAAAGATAAAGAACAATTCTTTAAAGTAGCCAGAGAAGAAGAGACTCAATATAAAGGAAGAAAACAATGTAAATGATTCTTTTTACCAGAAATAATAAAGGTCAGATGACAATGGAATGATGTCTTTAAAGTGCTAAAAGAAGAAGATAAAAACTGTCAAACCTAGAATTCTATCTCCTGTAAAAATATCCTTTAACTATGTAAGTAGTATAAAGATGTTTTCAGATAGCCAAAAGCTAAGAGAATTCATCTCCAGCAAATCCAAATTCAAGAGAGAAGAAAGGAAGAAAGGAAGGAAGGAAGGGAGGAAGGGAGAGAGGGAGGGAGGGAGGAAGGAAGGAAGGAAGGAAGGAAGGAAGGAAGGAAGGAAGAAAGGAATGGAGAAAGGAAGGAAGGAAGGAAGAGAGAGAGAGAGAAAGAAAAGAGGTTATTTAAGCTGGAAAGAATGCCAGAGGAAACCCAAGATCTTCATGAAGGAATAAAGAGTATCCAAAAGAGTAAATTGCTGAGTAAATATAAAATGCTTTTTAAATTACCTTATTTACCTGAGTAAATATAAAATGTTTTTTAAATTACCTTTATATAATATTTTACATTTCTAAAAGACTTGATCTTGATTTTAAAATGGTAACAAAGATTTCTGGAGGTTTAGAGTATATGTAGAAGCAAATTATAATAACCCAGGAAAGAGTGGGGAAAATAAATGGAATCATACTATTACAATTTTTATAAGATTTTTATGCATGTCCTGATATGATGCATTATTATTAATTTAAAGGTAGACTGTGGTAACTTAATGATTCCTGCTGCAGGTTCTAGAGCAACAACTAAAAAATAAAACAGACATAGCTAAAAATACCAATACAAGAGAAAAATTAGATATAAAAAAGTTATTTACCAAAAGAAGGCAAGAAAGAAGAAACAAAGAAATAAAGTACAAATGGGATAAACAACTAATACTAAAATGGGATACTTAACCCACTCATATCAACAATTACATTAAATGTAAATGGAATTACCATTCCAATTAAAAGGCAGAGATTGATACACTGAATAGGAAAACAAGACCCCATTATATTCTGTTTACAAGAAAAAAACTTTAAGTATAAAAGCACAGGCACATTGAAAATGAAAGTATGGAAAATAATCTCACGCAAACACTAAGCATAGGAAAGCTTGTATGGCGATACTAATTTCAGGTAAAGCTGACTTTAGAACAATAAAATTACTAGAAACAAAAGAGTGCGTTTCATAACAAAATAATTTATGTTTTCAAGAAAACATAAAAGTCAAACATGTATGAATGTAATTATAGCAGAGCTTCAAAATATATTAATCAAATTTGACGAAATAATGGAAGAAATAGATAAATCCTTAATCAAAGATGGAGATTTTAATTTCCTTTCTTAGTAACTATTAGAATAAGTAGACCAAAAGTCAGTAAAAATATAAAAGATTTTTAAAAAAATTGTCACACAATCTGACCCATTTGACAATTATAGAATACTACTCCCATCTACAAACTATGCATTCAAGCACATCTGGAATTTTCACTAAGGACATATAGTGGGCCTTAAACAAATTTCAATAAGTATCAAGTAATTATAATAAAACAAGAACATGGTCTCAGACTATTAAAAGTAGTAAAGTATTAAACTAGAAATCATTAAGTATATTTAAAAATATATTTAGAATATATAGATAAATTATAGAAATTTTAATACATAGAAAATGTATGTATTTAAGTAAATAAATATGTATTTAAATATAAATACATATATAATAAATATATAATTATAAAAATATATAGAAAGTATAAATATGTAGCAAATGTAAAAATTAAACAAAACATTCTTAAATAGTTCATAGGTCAAAGACAATATACAGGTAAATTAGAGTATATATTGGAATAAATAGCAATAAAGCCACAGCATACAAAAACATGTGAGATGTAGTTAAAACAATGCTGAAAGAGAAATTTATAGCTTAAAATGCAAGTTTTTAAAAAGATGAAAGGTCTAATATCGATAACCTAAGATTCTCCTTGAAGAAGTTAGAAAAAGAAAAGTAAATTAACCTCACACCTGTCATAATGGCTATCATCGAAAAGTCTACAAATAGAGAATGTTAGAAAGGATGTGAAGAAAAGGGAACCCTTGTACAGTGTTGAACCCTTGTACTGTAAATTGGTGCAGCCACAATGCAAAACAGTATGGAGGTTCCTCAAAAAACTAAAAGTAGAACTACCATATGATCCATCAGTTCCACTCCTGGGTATATATCTGGAAAAAAACCCCAAAAACACTAATTTGAAAAGATACATGCACCCCAATGTTCACAGCAGCACTATTTACAACAGCCAAGATATTGAAGCAACCCAAATGTCCATCAACAAATGGATAAAGAAGATGTGTATATACAATTGTTCTATCTTCTTCTTGGATTGATCCTTTGATCACTATGTAGTGTCCCTCCTTATCTCTTGTAGCAGTCTTTATTTTAAAGTCTATGTTATCTGATACGAGTATTGCTACTACAACTTTCTTTTGATTTCCATTTGCATGGAATATCTTTTTCCATCCCTTCACTTTCAGTCTATATGTGTCCTTAGGTCTGAAGTGGGTCTCTTGTAGACAACATATATATGCGTCTTGTTTTTGTATCCATTCAGCCGTCTGTGTCTTTTGGTTGGGGCATTTAATCCATTTACATTCAAGGTTATTATCGATATGTATGTTCCTATTACCATTTTCTTGTTTTGGGTTTGTTTTTGTGGGTCTTTTTCTTCTCTTGTGTTTCCCACTTAGAGAAGTTTCTTTAGCATTTGTTGTAAAGCTGGTTTGGTGGTGCTGAATTCTCTTAGCTTTTGCTTGTCTGAAAAGTTTTTGACTTCTCTGTCAAATCTGAATGAGATCCTTGCTGGGTAGAGTAATCTTGGTTGTAGGTTTTTCTCTTTCATCACTTTAAGTATATCCTGCCACTCCCTTCTGGCCTGCAGAACTTCCACTGAAAAATCAGCTGATAACCTTATGGGGATTCCTTTGTATGTTATTTTTTGTTTTTCCCTTGCTGCTTTTAGTATTTTCTCTTTGAATTTAATTTTTGTTAGTTTGATTAATATGTTTCTTGGTGTGTTTTTCCTAGGGTTTCTATGGGACTCTCTGTGCTTCCTGCATTTGGGTGACTATTTCCTTTCCCATGTTAGGGAAGTTTTCAATTATAATCTTTTCAAATATTTTCTCACTTTCTTTTTTTTTCTTCTTCTGGGACCCCTATAATTTGAATGTTGGTGCATTTAGTGTTGTCCCAGAGGTCTCTGAGATTGTCCTCAATTCTTTTCATTCTTTTTTCTTTATTCTGCTCCTCAGCAGTTATTTCCACCATTCTGTCTTCCAGCTTACTTATTCGTTCTTCTGCCTCAGTTATTCTGTTATTGATTCCTTCTAGTGTATTTTTCCTTTCAGTTATTGTGTTGTTCATCTCTGTTTGTTTGTTCTTTAGTTCTTCTAGATCTCTGTTAAAAATTTCTTGTATTTTCTCAATCCGTGCTTCCATTCTATTTCCGAGATTCTGGATAATCTTTACCATCATTACTCTGAATTCTTTTTCAGGTAGATTGCCCATTTTCTCTTCATTTATTTGGTCTTGTAGGGTTTTACCTTGCTCCTTCATCTGTGACATATGTTTTTGCCGTCTCTTTTTTTTTTTTTTATGAGTGAGATAGTGCTCCTGTTTTACTGGTTGTTTGGCCTGAGGCTTTCGACACTGGAGTTTGTAGGCTATTGGGTAGAGCTGGGTCTTGGTGCTGAGATGAGGACTTCTGTGAGACCTCACTCCTATGAATATTCCCTGGGGTCTGAGGTTCTCTGTTAGTCCAGTGGTTCGGACTCGGAGCTCCCACTGCAGGAGCTTCCACCCGACCCTGGGCTCAGGAACCAAGATCCTGCAAGTGTCGTGGGGTGGCAAAAAAAAAAAAAAAAAAAGAATAACAAAGTAAAAAATAAAATTAGACTGGGAAACTAACAGATATGTTAGAAAAAATGTAAAAATAAAAATACAGATGAATCAACAACCGGAAGGTACAGCAGTACCACAATATTAAAAAAGAGGAGGAGGGAAAAGAAAAAAAAAAGGGGGGGAAGGGAAGGCCATGGCTGTGGAGGGTGGGGCCTAAGCAAGGGCGAGGTTTGGGCAGTAAGCGGGGCCTATGCTTAGGACACACAGGCTGGAAAAGGCCCTGGGGCCTGTGGAGGGTGGGGCTTACGCTCAAGGAACAGAAGGGGTCCTGGCGTGCCCCCCACCCCTGGTCTCAGAGGGCAGGGGACCTCCTCTGGGAGCCCAGCAGGCTTCCTTGGCTTGAGTGGGCAGGGCAAACGCCTTCCTCTCCTCTCCTGCTCCTCCGGTCTGGGGTCTGGGAAGGCCCCTCCCTCCTGCCTCTCCTGATCTCCCCGGCCTCGCTCCTATGGCCCCAGGACCCACTCAGTCTGGAGGGGGCTCTGGAGTGGGGGGAACTGGCTTGGGAGCTCAGCAGACTCCCCAGAATTGAAGCTTCCTATATCAGCAATAGCAAACTGAAAAAATGTTTTTTGTTTCTATTATTCTGGTATGAATAGATGGGAGTAGTCACATGCCCCACCAAAGCCAGCACATCTTTTGATAACCTGCCTGATGTATAGCAGTGTTGTTAACCCAATAGGAAGTTAAATGTCTTCAAATGTGTCAGTGGAAAAAAGGACTGAACCATTGCTGCTATCATTTATGAGAATAATTCCATCAATGTACTCTATTAATAACAAAAAAAAAAGAAAGATATCCTAACATAGACATAAGTGATGATTCAGAAAGAGGATTTAATGTCACTTAGGTAATGTGTGATCCTGGAAAACACTTCATTCTTTGGATCTCAGTTAAGCCATCTATAAAGCAAAACATCTATAACAGCTGATCTCCAATCCTTTTTACGTCTAATATTCCTTGTTCTGGAATCTCCCATGTCCTTAGTTTGACACTCTTCTTTCCTTATTAAGTAGCTAGACACGTGCAAAGGAAAATGGGAAACAGGATTCCCAAAGAGCTGTAATATGGAAAAACAAAACTATGCATATTATAAGGAAACCAGAACTAATATTAGCGGAAATACTAAAGGAAAAATATGCTAAACCATGCAAAAAAAAAACCACTATCAGGAAGTAAGACTGAGCGGGGTGAAAGTTAAAGTTGCGTAGCTCAAATAGAACAAAAGCAAAAAGGAAAGCACCAAAGAGAGAACAACCCAGCAAAAAAGAAGCTCACTAGGTAATCATTTTCTTGTGCTCTCCCTTAAATACAAAGGGCAGTAAAGCCACCCACTTCATATTCATATTCAGTCTTCTGAGATAATTACAAACGTGCGCAAGATAATGATCTTTTAAATCAAAACAGTGGCCCAAACAATGTGGAAAAGCTCTTTCTATTTAATAAACATATACCCTCAGCTAGGGAGAATTTCTTTTCTTTTCAGCCTAGTAGAAAGGAGTTACTTAAGCATCTGACAGAGTCAATCTCTAAAGTATTTTCAACCTCTTTTTCTTCCATTTTTCATTTTATCTCATTCCCAGGTAACTGAAAGTTAACCAGGAGGAAAATCCAATCTCTTATGTAGTTTCATTTAAAAACAGAAAACAGTTTATCAAGTTGAGTAGGTTCCTTTGAGCATTTTTAGTCTATGAACAACTTATTCCTGAAGAGTAACTGAGAAGTATCTTGGGTGGAAGAATGTCACACAATAAAGACATACCTCTATATTTGGAGAGGAATTCACTTTGCAATAGTAAAGAAAAATCGAGTTGCTCAGTACTGTGGTCAATACACACAATTCCAAGGAGTGTTATGGAAAAACCAAATAGCTTCTGAATTTTGCAATAGCAGCTCACTGTTTAATCAGACTTCTTTTGTGTGTCCTCAGAACTGGTTGCCACAGAGTTTGGGGGTTTTTATCTTCATATCATAGGATGATGAATAATCTCCAGTTCTTTTGTACATAATTGGAGAACTCAAGACTTTGAAAATAAAGTGGAACTCCAAGATTCCAGTGGTAAAATGTGACTCTCACAGCATGTGACCACAAAGACCATAGGAACATTATATTAAAGAATTTATGTTATTCTCTTAAACAACCCCCATCTCTTGACCAAGCTACCAACACTAAATATAGAAGAGAAAGTATCTGATCCTTTAGAATCTGTTCCAGAAAGTTTGGAGTGCTAGATAATCCTATGCGTTAAGGGACTGCCAATCCTAGACACTGAAAAATATATATATAAAATATAAAAAATGAAAAAGCAATAATAATAATAAGGGCTGTCATAATATCTAATACTTATTTGAGGACTTACATGCATTATCTAATTTAATTTTCATGATTCTCTAAAGCAGGTATTATTATGGTATACATTTTATAAATGAGGAAGGGAAAACTTGGAGAAGTTATATCAAACAGCTAATGGGCATGGTTTACTCCTTTTGGGTCTCACCCACTGCTAATACGAGATATTTTATCAATTATATTATACAGAAATTTTTTTTATGTTTAATTTAATGTTGTCTGTCAGAAGAAAAGTTTCTGAGACTCTAGAGCAAATTACTAATTATTTTTAGAGTGGCTTACAAAAGATTCTGTAGGTATTTACAGTGTTAGACAAAATAATGCAGTATTTCCATTTATATTTTGTCAGTATAGGCAATAAGTATTTAGATTTTGTTTTAAAAGGGTTTTCTAGTTGTGTCTGGTGTGTATGCATCGAGATATTCATCACTTATATAATGAATATATTCATGACTTAGTCACAACTTGGTTTATAACTCAACTGAAGGATACCAGCTACCACAGTGATTGCTTCTTAAACAGCTTTATTGATAAATAATTAGCATATTATAAAATTCACCTACTTAAAGTGTACAATTCAACATTTTTAGTATATTCAAAGGGTTGTGCAATGATCATCTCAATCTATTTTAAAATATTGGATTGGTCAAGAAGTTCGTTCAGGTTTTTCCATAAGATCTTAGCCAACCCAATAGATTAAAAATAAAAGATTTTGTCCTCCCTGAAAGAAATCCCATGCCCATTAACAGTAAATATCTACTCCTCTCTAAACCCCTAACCCCACCTCCACCTGCTCTGAGGAACCACTAATTTATTTAATATCTCTACAAATTTTCCTATCGTAGACATTTCATATAAATGTAAATATATAAGCCATCATCTTTTGTGACTTTTTTTTTTTTACTGAGAATATTACTTTAAAGATTTATCTATGTTGTAATGTATATTAGTTCTTAATTTCTTTTTATTGTAGAATAACATTTCATTGAATGGGTATATATTGTATTTACCCATTCATCAGTTGATGAATATTTGACTATTACGAATTATGCTACTGTAAACATCATGCACAAATAAGACATAGGTTTTTCTCTTGGGTATATATCGAGGAGCAGAATCGCTGGACTACATGATAAATCTCTTTTTCACTTTGTGAGGGACTGTTAAATTGATTTCCACAGGAAATGCACCATTTTACATATTCACCAGAAATACAGGAGAGCTTCAAATTCTTTACATCCTCGCCAACAGTTGTCATTATCTGTCTTTCTGATTATAGCTATTCTGGTGGGTATGAAGTAGTATCACGTCATGGTTTTGATTTGCATTCCCCTAATAACTACTGATGTTGAGAATTTTTTCATATGCTTAATAGCCAGTTATATGGTTTTTTTTTTTGAGAAATGTCTATTTAAATTCTTTGCCTATTATTAAAATTGCTATTTTTTTATTGAGGTAAAATTCACGTAACATAAAATCAACCATTTAAAAGTGTGTAATTCAGGGGCATTTAGTACATTCATAAATGTAGTACAACCATTATTTCTATCTAATTCCAAGAAAAATGAGGTGTTCAACATAAATCACATTATTTGTGTAAACTATATAGACAAACTGTTACCGTATGGCTCAAGGCCCTAAGTGTGCAAAACACTCTTACCAGTCAGCATTCCATGAGCTCAATTCCCAAGAGCTGGCCAAAGGCCAAAAATGTAAACAGGCCCTTTTTAGAAATATGCAAGGTTTGAGCAACTCAGGCATACTAGATTAACCATTTTCCACATAACTGGTACCCAGAATATATAAATAACTCTTAAAACTCAATAATAAGACAAACAAACCAGTAGAAAATATTAGAAGTTTTAGACATTCACTAAAAATATATATAGATGGCCAACAGGCTTCTAGAAAGATTCTCAATATTTTTACTCATCATGGAAATATAAATAAAATCACAATGAGATACCACTTAGAAATGACTGAAATAGGATAAAATTTAAAAGTCTAACAGTACCAAGTACAGGCTTGAATGTAGAACAATTTAATGTCTCATATATTGTTAGTGGGATTCTAAAATGGTACAGCCACTTTGGAAAATAATTAAACATACACTTACCATAAAATTCAGCAGTCGCTCCTTTAGTGTTTACCCAAGAAAACTGAAAATATATGCCAACACAAAGACTTATACTCAATTGTTCATAACAGCTTTATCCATAATGGCCCAAAATGGCAACAATTCAAATGTCCCATGAACAGGTGAATGGACCACAAATTGTGGTATATTTTTACAATGTAATATTACTCAGAAATTAAAAAGCATGAACTTCCGATACACACAATACCAATACATACAACAACATGTATGAATCTCAAAAGCATTATGCTAAGCAAAAAAAAAAAAGCCAGCCATGACTGATAACTTATAAAATTCTACAATAGGCAAACTAGTCTGTAATGCTAGAAATAAGATTAGTGGCTGCCTACGGCTGGAGATAGAAATGCAAAGGCCACCAAAGAATTTGGGGGAGTAAAGAAAATGTTCTATCTTGATGAGGGGTGTAGCCAAATGTATACATTTGTCAAAACTCATCAAACAGAACCTTCAAAATGGTTGTATTTTATTGTATGCAGATACATATACAAATACCTCACAAAAGGAGATTTGTAAAAAATAAAGCCAGAGCCACTGGATCAATACTTAAATGCATTTCACCACTTGTCTTCCAGTTATGTGAGTAAATAAATCTCCTTACTTTTAAACCAATTTGAATTGATTTTCTGTTACTTGATTCCAAAAACATCTTTACTGATATATCTCATCCATCATAAACAATATAGAGAACATATACAGATAATCAAGTCAATTATTTTATGTATAAAACTCATGCATATCAGTTAGATTTTAAAAATAGTTTTCATGTATTTTTACAGTCTCAACTACAATTACATTTTAATCTACATTGTAACATATATTCAATTCCTAACCAAAAAGTGTGTCATTTTTAAATTTACTTTTTGCTACTAATGCTAATGTATTTCTCCAAAAAATAGAATTTAAACTAAATTAAAATAAAATCCTTAATTGTTAAATGGTATATATGTGAAATTTGCTTTTAAGGCAATATTATTAAATATTAAACTCAAAAATATATACATATACAGATATACCATGAATTTCACAACATTCTGATCTGAAATTATGTAATATAGTTGATTTAAAAATACAAATTCAAAAATATTAATTTAAAAAATTTACAGTAGATAAAAAAGATTTTAGATAGACAATGATGAATAGATGGATAGATATATATTTGGGATAAACTTTTCTAAATTTGAGAATGCTGGTTTATGGTGTTAGAGCATGTAAGTATTATGGGAGAAGTCATAGTCACAGATTACTAAACATCGTTATACTTAGGGGTTTTTTTCATCTTTGATTGTTAGTAAGTTACAAAATATAATGACTGGAGCTTTTTCCTTTTCATTCTTTCATCTAGTGCTCTTTGATATCAACAAACAGCTTAAAGAAGAAAGAAAATGACTCATAAGATGTAGACTGCATGATCAGCCCAGGAATGATTTACATATAAGGAGTTTCCATTTATTCCTAAATTGTACTCTTTATCCTTGTATCTTTCTTTCTCTGTATGTTTTCCTTAAAAACAGCACAATGGACAAAAGCAACAAGGCTGCCATTTTGTCATTTAATTTGGATTAGGTACCTGCTTACATTTCTATAATGTGTTAAACCATTTCCAAATTAATCTTAGAACCTACTTCTGAGATAATCCAATTTTTATCTCAAAAACTATGGGATCATTTTATGCCCTCGAATCAAGGTTTCGTTTTGTTCCCTTTTTTTCCCATTTTATTAATGAATAACCTAAGCAGATACTCATGCCTGGCCAAACTAAGTTGCTTTATGTTCTTCTTATACGAGGCAGTAACAGTGATATTGATATTATTGGTTGGTGCTATAGATTGAATGTGTCCTTCCAAAATTCATATGTTGAAACCCAATGCCCAAGGTGACAGTATTAGGAGATGGCCTTTGGGAGGGGACTAAGTCATGAGACCAGAGCCCTCATGAACGAGATTCGTGCCCTTATTAAAGAGTCCTGAAAGAACCCCTTAGCCCTCCTACCACATGAGTATACAGCTAAAAGTCAGCAATCTGCAACCCAGAAAATGGCCTTCACCAGAATCTGACCATGTCGGCGCCCTGATCTTGGACTTCCAGCCCCCAGAAGAGAATAAATTTCTGTTGTTTATAACATCGAGTCTGTGGTATTTTGTTATAGCAGCCCAAAACAGACTAAGACAGTTGGGATGTTCCCACATCAATTTTTTTTTTTTTTTTGCAGTACTTTTATAATAGAGCTTGCAACATAAAGTCCATCTATATGAAATAAATAAATGAATTTATTTTTGTTCTGTAATGTCTTTTTCCCTTCAATAGGTTAAGAAAGAAAATTTTCTAAATATTCACTAAAAACATATCCTGAAATAGGAGAATCTTACTAAATAAATAAGTACCACAGAGAAACAACAGAAGATAGTGCTCAAAAACTTGGGATTCTGAATTAGGCAGACCTGGATTCCAAAGAGTTTTCCACTTAGTAACAGTATCACCATGGAGTCATTTAACCTCTCTAAGCTTTACTTTCCTAATCTATTAAATAGACAAATTAGGGTGGTTATAAGGACAAAATTAAATTATAAATAAGAAAATTAAAATGTACTTAGAAAAGTGAAAGAAGTGACACATGTTAGTGTTCAATAATGGTTAACTTCCATTCTTAAAAATTACTATAGCTCCATGATATCAGTCTTTTTTGGATCTGACTCCACAGGCCAGGGCAACAAAAGCAAAGATAAATGGGACTACATCAAACTAAAAAGCTTCTGTACAGTGAAGGAAATCATCAACAAAACCAAAGGCAACCTACTGAATGGCAGAAGATATTTGCAAATGATATATCTGATAAGGGATTAATAACCAAAATATATAAAGAACTCACACAACTCAATAACAACAACAACAAAAAACCTACTAAAAAATGGTCAGAGGATCTGAATAGACATTTTTCCATACAAGACATACAGATGGCCAAAAGGCACACAAGAAGATGGTCAATATCACTAATCATCAGGGAAGTGCAAATCAAAACCACAATGAGATATTACCTCAAACCTATCAGAATGTCTGTTATCAGAAAGACAAGAAATCTCAAGTGTTGGCAAAGATAACAGATAAAAAGGAACTCTGTTCACTGTTGATGGGAATGTAAACTGGTGCAACCACTACAGAAAACAGAATGGAGGTTCCTCCAAAAATTCAAAATAGAGCTACCATATGATCTAGCAATTCCACTACTGGGTATCTATCCAAAGAAAATGAAAACACTAATTTGAGAAAAACATATGCGTCCCTATGTTTGCTATTGCACTATTTACAATAGCCAAGATATGGAAACAACCAAGTGTCCATTGATGGATGAATGGATAAAGAAGATGTGGTATCTACAAATACAGTAGAATACATACTACTTAGCCATAAAAAGATGGAAATTTTGCCATTTGCAACAAGATAGATGGACCCTGAGGATATTATGCTAAGTGTAATAAGTCAGACAGAGAAAGACAAATACTGCATGATTTCATCTATATGTGGAATCAAAAAAAAACACCCAACCAAATTAATAAAACAAAACAAAGCCCAGATTCACAGATACAGAGAACAGACTGGTGGTTGCCAGAAGAGAGGGATGTTGCGGGGGAGGCGAAATGGGGGAAGGGGATCAAAAGATACAAACTTCCAGTTACAAAATAAATAAGTCATCCCCATGTGATGTACAGCATGGGAGAATACAATCATTAATATTGTATTACCTTTGTATGGTGACAGATGGTAACTACACTTACTTGGAGACCATTTTGCAATGTATCCAAATGTTGAATCACTATGTTGTACACATGAAGCTAATATGTTGTACGTCAATAATATTTCAATTTTTAAAATTACTATTTTTTTTTATTACTTTTTGCCAGGTTCTAATAATAATATTTTGTTTTCATTATTTGATGAAGTATTAGAGTACAAAGATAAATGAAATTAAGACATCAGAAATGGTCTTGTGCAGTTCACAGCCTAATGGAGGAACAAGACATGCTAAAAGATGGTTATCATACAGTGAGAGTATCTCTATCGTGGTATTTCAAGGGAAGAAGATCTCATAGATTAGTTTTACCTCAGAGTAAGAGAAGGTAAAGGGTGACAGCTGCTGAAAAGTTGAAAAGAAAATCTTCATTAATTTTATGACACTTAAGCTTCCTCAAAAACTACCTGGACATTCGAGTCCCCCATTTTCCACAATGACTATTTTAGACCCTATCCACTCCTCCTCACGCCTATAATGCCACCTTTCCTCCCCACATTCCCAACAGATGACAATGCTTCATAGTTTTTGGAGGAAAGAGAAGCCATCAAGCTGGGACTCCATTAATTTCATTTTTCCTAATATGTAAACCTGTCACCCGTCCAAATGAGAACATATCAATATCCCTTCATTCCTGTTACACTAAAGGAACGTAACCTCCATGTGTCCTTTGGATCTCATCTCCTCTATCTTCTCAGGAAACTGCATTATCTATTCTTCTCTCTTGCATATTAAACAACTGCTTTTGCCTGATTCTTTCCAGTTGGCTTTTAAATATGTTAAGTGTCTCCTACAGAAAAACAAAAGAAAACAAAACAAAACAAACATCCCTAGCCACTTCCTGACCTTCTTCCCTTCACAAGCAAACTTTTTCAGAGTTTTTAATACTTAATGTTTTCTTTTCCCTCACCCTCACTTTTCATCTCACTCCAGTCTGGTTTATGCCTCCATCACTTCATGTTAATAGCTCTTTTTAAGGTAACCAATAAACCTCATTTGACTAATCCCAAGAGAAATGTTTCTCACTTGATATCCTAGGAGCATGTCACACTGACAATGCTCTTTTCCTTGAAACACTTGTTTTCTTGGAGTCCATGACACAACACTTCATTTACTTCCACAGCTGATTGCCTTTTTGTCTCTATGTGAGCTTACTGACCATCACTTGGCCATTAAATATTAATATTCTTGAAGTTCCACCCTCTTATGCCATACTCTCCATAGGTGATTTCAACCATGCCCATGACCTTACTTATCATCAATATACCAATGACTCATATCCAACTGCCTACTTGGCATCTCCTGTTAACTGTCTCAAAGGCATGCCAAACTCTACACATATAAAGCCCAATTCATGCACACCACTTTCTCATAATCCAATTAGCATGGTGGTCTTCCAACGTGTGACAAACCATGAACTGTGACAAACCAGATACCTGCTTTAACTAACCCATCTGCCTTATTCCCCAATCTGTCACAAAGTCATATCAATTTTAGCTCCTGAATATCTCTTACTTCTGTCTCTTTTCTTCTCTATCTCCACTGCCCATCACCATAGTCCAAGCTGCTATTACCTCTCACTCCAATAAGTGCAATGTCCTTTACATTCATTTTCTATTGCCAAGTAACAAATTACCACAAACCGAGTGTCTTAAAACAACATCAATTCATTAGCTCACAGTTTTGTAAGTCAAAAGTCTAGCCTGAAGCAGGCATAGCTAGGTTCTCTGCTCAGGACATAGTGCCAAAGGCCAAAGTGCCAGGTAGGCTGAGTTCTTATCTGTAGGTTCTGGGGGAAAATCTACTTCAAAGTCCATTCTTACTATTGGCAGAATTAAGTTCCTTACAATTGTAGGACTGGGGTTCCCATTTCCTTGCTGCCTGTCATCCAGCTCCCAGAGGCTTCCTTCATTCCTTTCTCTCCATCTTCAAGCCATCAAGGGCATATCAAATCCTTCTGGTGCCTTGAATCTTTTGACCTCTTCTTCTTCAATCTGCTAAGGAAAAGTCTGTGCTTTTAAGTGATTTGAAGGTCAGGTCAGAACCACAAAGATAATCTGCTTATCTTAAGGTTAACAGATTTGGGATTTTAATTCATCTGTAAAATATCTTCACAAGTGTACCAAAATTTGCATTTGAACAACTGGAAGAAGGTATGTGTACACCAGAAAACAGGAATGTTTGGGGCCATCTTTAAAATTCTGCCTACCATAGTCTCTATACTTATTCTTATCCTCTCCTACAGTTAATTCATGCTTCAGCCAAACTAGTCACTTCACACCCCATCCTTAACACTGAGTATACTCCGTGGACTTTTTTGTTGGCATCTATATAAGATACAATGGAAGGTAAATATCTGAGTTTTTGTACAATTTTGATCAAAGAAGCATAATATAATTTGCAGACACTTGGATAATAATCATCTAGCATAAGGATTATTAGCAAGAAAGGACTGCATAGGGCTCAAACAAAATATCCTCAAAGATTCAATTACTCCTTATTTTATAATGACATGATAGTTCAATGATCTGAATTATAAATCTAATTTGAACATGTAAGTAGGCAGTTCTGGGAACCACCTTGGGGGACAGTTTGTATAGACAACTCAGTAAAAGCTGAGTAGAAACCTGCTAGAATAAAAAATATATATCAAACAAGAAGGGTTGGAGTTTTGTATAAACATGCAAATTCAAACTTTCATATTTAGAACTCTGTGATACTGCAGACCTGTTTCTTCTCCCACTAACATGGTTGCCCATGTCAGTGTAAATAAATCATATTTTCATGGTTAAACCATCAACCAATTGGTATGCTTACAGAGACAATTTTTTTTAGATGAGGAAAAAACAGACTTTGCTTCCTTGGAAGGAAAATGAATTGAAATGGGATTTTAGTGTTGTAGACAACCAATAGCTCTATGGAACAGCTCTGTTTAATTGTTATGGTGACCAAAGGCTGTAGGACTGCCTAGCAAATAAGCTACAAAAGATACTGTGAACAGATGTAATTAAAGTACAAATGTGCAGAATATGGGAGGAACAGCAAACAGCTTGGAATAAAACAGAAAAAAAAAGCATGAAAATAGGGAGAAAGGCATATTTGTAGTATATGGTCAAGAATCTCATTTTCCTTCAGTATTTCGGAGGGTTTGATACAGGCTGAAATTCAGGGACAGAAATGCAATGGTTTCAAAGATTCTCCATCTCACAGCATGCTATGACATCCTTCGGAGATATTCCCTGGAGACAGGGTGCAGCAGGGCCTGCCATATGACTGTTCTTCTCCCTCCCTGCCCCATTCCCACACTGACTTTATTTTCTTATGGCACGAGCTGAGCTAGTCTTTGTAGAGTTTGGGTTGAAATAAACTTCTTTCACATCTAAAAGCCTAAACTTAAGTGCCAGCTGCTCAGAAAAGTACTAAAAAAGCCAGGTGCCTACCATCTGCAGATACTGGCAGTTTCTCCCACTGGGAACAGGAGACCTTAAGTCCCTTAATCTTTTAATTAGGGAACTCAGAAAGATCATTCAAAATGTTATTGGAGAAATCCTGACTACATCTCCCCACATCATACTAACAGAATTATACTTTATTCTCCAGGGTGTGAGAACCAGTGGAGGTTTCCAAACAGGTGACAGAAATGATGAAGTCTGTCTTTAAAGGAATGACTAGCAACAATGTGAGAAATGGATTTGTTAAGAGAACATACATAAGAGGAAAAGACACCATTAAGTAAACTATAAAATAAACCAGGTCATAAAGTAGGCAGATATTCTGGAAGAAAAAGAATGGATTCTATAGATATTCTGGATATCTGACAAAACATTACCTCAGTCATCCTGATTTTCATTAAACCATCACTCAATCATTCAGTGAGTATTCCCTTTATACTCTTCTTGGAACTACATTTAGGCTTGTTGTTAGGATATGAGCATCATCAAAGACCCAAGGAATCCTCCGGAACACCCTTAATTTCTTAGATATCAATCTAGCCAAGAAAAATGTAAATATAGGCTTCATACAAAATATACATGTAACACCTGACCGAAATACACAGTAATTAAAGCATTTTGAAAGCTGTAAAGTATTAAACAAATGTAACAAATTCCTGACGTCTAACCTTCCATAGGCAGACTCAACCTCACTCCCATCTAATCAACTGATCACACAAAACTCAGAGAAAACAGATGAATCTACACAGGTCTTTGGATTTCCTTCAGTATCGGGATGGTTCTTGAGGTAGCCCAGAATACTGAACTTTATTGAATGATATTCTAATCAGGAGACTTGTCCTTTGGTCACTCCTGCTTTCTCAGTAACAGGTGACTGCTCACTCTTTCTGATCTATTGGCAGCTTCCCAGTCTGCTGATTATTAAGCATTTACTATCTATGCACCATGACATGCTACTAGATGTCATGGGAGAAATCAATGGTAAGTAAGCAACAATTATTATCTTCAAGTAATCCATAATCCAGTGAAGAAGACAGACATAATCAATTACATGTAAGGACAAAAGTGAAAAAAGTAAAGGCGCATATAAAGTGCCATGGGGCATAGAGTAGATATCAAATTGTTACCTTCTTTTTCCTATAGTAATTTTCCAGGAAGGCTTACCAAAAACTGACATATGGATTTATTTTCAGAAGCAACCCATATTGAAAAAAAAAAAAAAAAAAAAGAATGAAATAGTATAAGAATGGTTATTATTCCTGACATTATCAAAAACCAAAATTTCTAAATATCTCCATATGAGACTAGTTTTGTTTTAATTATACATTGTTCAGAAAACACAGAATGACAAAAAAACTTTTGCCTTTACCTTGGTCAATAAATCATAAATTAAATTTTACATACATCCATTAGGGAAAAAATGCACTGCAAAAAAATCTTTTTAATCATTAAGGTATTTTCCTTTAATTTAATGGATATTTAAAATTAATTATTTTAATTTTACTAATCACAGGAACATCTATTTGTATTTGAAAAATTAAAGTGCATACATACGAGCCACTTTCAATCAATAGGAAATATTTGAAGCATTTAAGGATTTACATTTTCTTTACAACTCCAATAACTCTACAGGCACCCAGAGATTTGAAGTATGTAATTTGAGAGTCACTAGTCTAGGTGGGCTACAGTTCAGAAAAGGAATAAGAACAGTTTGGATCTCTGGGGCACTGAAAAAGAATTAGAAAGTATGTGAGAAGCTAGAAAGGAAATGAGAATAGTCACAGGTGTTTTACACTCAATAAGTCTGTATTACTTATTTTACACTCAATAAGTCTGTCTCTAATACAGAAAGTTAAAATTACTAGGGACATTAATGATTTTCTTTCTTGGTTCTTCTCATTTTACAATGAGGAAACTGTAACTCAGGGAATTTAAAATACTGCTAAGAGTTACCAAGCAATATTACCAAGTAAGACCTAGGTTTCATGGATAAAACAAGTATATTGTTTTATCCAACCCATTAAATTAAAGGAAAATGCCTTAATGATTAAAAAGATTTTTGTAGGGCATTTTTTTTCTAAGATACCTGTAAAATGTAATGTGATTTATTGACCAAGGTAAAGGCAGATTTTGATGTTATTTGTATAGAAAAGAAGACAAATTACAAAGAATATAAAATCTATATTGATAGTAACTTGTATACATATAAATTAGATCGGAAACTTGAAAATATAAATTGACACATTTTCCTTTCCAAGAATGGGAACCCGAAATAAACTACAAACAAATTAAAGCTTGCTTCCTCCAAGAAAGATTTGTGTCTATAGCTCATTGAGCAGTCTAAGTCAGAATAATTATGCAGGAGAAAAAATATTGGACAATACAGGAACTGACACTTCATCCCTATTCCTACAATAATTACTTGGCTTTATTTCCTAAAGTCTTAGATGAGGAGCTAATTTCCTTTCTGTTGTTCTGACTATAAATGAGGTTGTCATTTGCTTCTGCTTAACTCTGATTAAAAGTAAAAACCACTTAAGTATGACTATTTAATCCAGTTTTGATCAAAATCACCTGTCACCACCAATAATCGAATTTAAAACATGTATTATATATTTATCTAGGATTCTCTGTGTGGCTCAAACAAGGAAACAAGTACTACATTGCATCTCTGTAAAGGGCACTTATATCCTTTTACAGAATAGACCAGTGCTGGGTTTTGTCACTCGTAGTTCAAAGTTCAGGAGGGACAGGCATTTACATCATTTTAAAAGAGGCAGTGGAGCTGGAGCCCTGCATAAGACATGTCATTTATCACAACAACACTGGGATGAGACCCTCCCTCCCAAAGCCATCAGACACTGTAACTACTGAATCAACACCACAGAATAAATATGTATAGTAAATTAAAGATATAAAATAAGAATATGAAACAGAATAGAAAAAATGTAACAAAATTTAAAACATAATGAAAAGTTAAACCACAAAAAGATACAGCTTAAATAAAAGTTATTAAATTGGGAGCTAGATATTGACTTAGGCATAGAAAATATTAAAAAAGTATTAGGAAATACAGAATGTATAAAGACAAAACCTATTATAAGTTAGTAGGAGTCCTAGAAGGACTTGGCAATGGGAAGAAAACGGCAGTGTGAAAAACGAAACAAAATAAAACAGAGCTTTACTAGGTAAAGTTCCAGAAATCAGAGTTCAGACCTGGGAAAGAAGCTGGTATAAAGGGGGAATCATGCCAGTGTAAGAACCAAAGAGAAGTAAAACCAAAATTCAAAGTATAAACTGCCCAAATCACTGTTAACAACTACAGTAAGCATGACGGAGTATATCCCAAGGGACACAAAGGAAAAGCTAACAGAGACCACAAAGGAAATCTACTCCTGAAAGGTAGACAATATGGAGCCAGATCTGTGAGGTTGCTGCTTTTCTTGACTTAGTGTCATACCCAGAAAACCCAACAACCTCCAAGCAAGATTTTAAAATAAAAATAAGAGCTCTTCATAGACACATCATACTCAAACTGCTGAAAGCCAAAGATAAACAGAAAATCTTGAAAGCAGCAGAGAAAAATGGCACATTATATGCAGAATAACAATGATTAGATAACAGATGACTTATCAGAAACTCTCCAAGCCAGAAGATACTGAAATGATATAGTCATAGGGCTGAAGGAAAAAAGTTGTCAACTAAGAATTCTATAACCTGGGAAGAGAAACTCCAAGGTAAAATAAATAAATTTTCATATAAACAAAAACAGAGAATTTATAGCTCACAGAACTGCACTACAAGAAGTACTAAAGAAAAATACTCTAGAGAGCAACTGAATCTACAAAAAGAAATTTTAAAAACCAAAAATAGTAAAGGTGTGAATACATATCAGCAAAGACACAGAAGACTGAATGACACTAATAACCACATCAACCTAAATAGTAACTGGGTGAGGTGGTGGATATGTTAAGTAACCTTATTGTGGTAATCATTTCACATATATATGTATACCAGATCATCATGTTGAACATCTTAAATTTATACAATGTTATATGTCAATTATATCTCACTAAAACTAGGGGGAAAATAACCACATTAACCTAATTGCCAATTATATAGCACCACCTCCAATAACTGAAGATGAATATTATTTTGAAGTGCTCATAAAATGTACGTAGAGAGAGACCATATGATGAGCCATAAAATAAATCTTTAAAACATTTGAAAGATGGAAATTGTATATAGTATGTCCCTGACCAAAGTGGAATTCAATTACAAATCACCAAAAACAATAAATGTAGAAAAGCTCCAGATATCCGGAAATTTAACAACTTACATTTAAACAAGTCATGGGTCAAGAAATCACAAAGAAAATTAGAAAACATTTTGAACCATTCATAATAAAAGCACAACACATCAACATCTTTGGGATGCAGCTAAAGCAATACTTACAAGGAAATTTTAGTCATTAAATGCTTATATAAGAAAAGAAGGGCTTCCCTGGTGGCGCAGTGGTTGGGGGTCTGCCTGCTAATGCAGGGGACACGGGTTCGAGCCCTGGTCTGGGAGGATCCCACATGCCGCGGAGCGGCTGGGCCCGTGAGCCACAACTACTGAGCCTGCGCGTCTGGAGCCTGTGCCCCGCAACGGGAGGGGCCGCGATAGTGAGAGGCCCGCGCACCGCGATGAAGAGCGGTCCCCGCACCGCGATGAAGAGTGGCCCCCACTTGCCGCAACTAGAGAAAGCCCTCGCACGAACCGAGGACCCAGCACAGCCAAAAATAAATAAATAAATAAAAATAAAAGTAGCTATAAAATTAAAAAAAAAAAAGAAAAAAAAGAAAAGAAAGTCTCACACAGATGGCCAAAAAGCACATGAAAAGCTGCTCAACATCACTAATTATTAGAGAAATGCAAATCAAAACTACAATGAGGTATCACCTCACACCGGTCAGAATGGTCATCATTAAAAAGTCTACAAACAATACTTGCTGGAGAGGGTGTGGAGAAAAGGGAACCCTCCTACACTGTTGGTGGGAATGTAAACTGGTACAGCCACTATGGAGAACAGTATGGAGGTTCCTTAAAAAACTAAAAACAGACCTATCATATGACCCAGCAATCCCACTCCTGGGCATATATCCAGAGAAAACCGTAATTCAAAAAGATACATGCACCCCAATGTTCACTGCAGCACTTATTTACAATAGCCAGGACATGGAAGCAACCTAAATGTCCATCGAAAGAGGAATGGATAAACAAGATATGGTGTGTGTGTGTGTGTGTGTATAATGGAATATATCTATCTATAATGGAATATTAGCCATAAAAAGGAAAGAAATAATGCCATTTACAGCAACATGGATGGACCTAGAGATTGTCATACTGAGTGAAATAAGTCAGATAGAGAAAGACAAATATCATGTGATATTGCTCATATGTGTAATCTTAAAAAAAAAAAAAAGGTACAAATGAGCTTACTTACAAAACTGAAATAGACTCACAGATGTAGAAAACAAACTTATGGTTACCAGGGGGCAAAGTGGGGTGGAGGAGGGAGGGATAAATTGGGAGACTGGGATTGACAAATATACACTACTGTATATAAAATAGGTAACTAATAAGGACCTACTATATAGCACAGGGAACTCTTCTCAATATTCTGTAATGACCTATATGGGAAAAGAATCTTAAAAAGAGTTGATATATATATATGTATAGCTGATACACTTTGCTGTACAGCAGAAACTAACACAACACTGTAAATCAACTATATGTTAAATAAAAATTTTTTTAAATTATACATGTTTAGGTTATACAACATGATTCTTTAGTTTGTACAATGTGATGATTTAATAAATGTATACATTGTGGGGGAAAAAAAGAAAAGTCTCAAATCAATGATCCAAACTTCTCCACTATAAACTAGAAAAAGGACAGTCAATTACACCCAAAGCAAGCAGAAGAAAGGAAAAAATAAATACAAAACTGAAAATAGAACACCAATAAATAAAATTAATGGAATCAAAATTTGTTCTTTAAAAAGATCAATAAGATTGAAGACCTCTAGTAAAGCTGGTCAGGAAAAAAGAAAAACACGAATTATCAGTACCAGGCATGAAAGCAAGGAAATCACTACAGATCTTATAAACATTGTGAACAACTTATACCAATAAATTAGAACACTTAGATTAAAAGAAAAAATCCTTTGAAAGACACAAATAATCAAAGCTTACTCAAGAAAAAGTACATAACCTGAATAAATCTATACCTATTAAAGAAACAGAATCCATATTTGAAAACTTTCTCACAAAGAAAACCAGCTTCACTGGTGAGTTCTACAAAATATTTAAGTAAGAAATACCAGTTTTACACACAATCTTTCAAAAAATTGAAGAGTAAGAAATACATCCCAACTTATTTTATGAGGTGAGCCTTATTGTGATATCAAAAATTAGACAAAGATATCACCAGAAACTACAGAACAATGTTCCTCAAAAAATATAAATGCAAAAAATAAATGTAAAATATAAAAGTTCATGAGAAAATTTTAAAGGAACAGAGAGAATAGAAAAAGAAAGGAAGCTGTTGGATGCCCAATTTCTACTGGAAGGAAGCAGCTTGATAAAATTACTCAGATACCTGCACATGCTATCTTTCATAAAAAAGGAAATATGACTAACAGGGTAAAACCCAAAGCAGAAAGAGCATCACCAACACACTCCAGACCACAAATGAGAGCTCAGGAGCAGAGCAGAGAGCTGTGAAGGATTATTCCCAACCTGAAACCTTATCAAGGAACTCAGGCTACAGTTTCCCTGGCTAAATTTCAGAACTGCATTGGACCAATGATTCTTTTTTATCTTCCATTTTTGCCCTTTTTGATTTAGAATGCCTATAATTTGTTAGCCTATACTTGTCCCACAATTGTATGTAGGGAGTGTTGGGTGTTGGGCTTATACAAGTTGCCTTTTAGCTTTACAGGTCCATACAAAGATTAATTGTGCCCCAAGAGTCACACTTAAAGGATTATACCCAGGGGCCTCATTTGCATGTGATTTAGATAACTTAAATGTTGAGATTTTGAGATAATGAGATTTAGAGAAGATTCTAGATTTGACCCAGTGCTGTAATGGGGGGAGAGACCCATGGAATCCTTGGGAGGGAATGAATGTGTTGCGCATTTGACAGGGGCTTGAAGTTTTGGGAGTCAGATGGCAGACTGTGGTAAGCAGAATTCTAAAATATCCCCCAAGAATTACCACCCCCCTCTACACATGCTCTCTATAATTCCTGGGACCTTGAATATGATGAATTTTACTCCAGTGATTAGGTTATGTTACAGGCAGATATCGAGGTGGATCTGACCAAATCACATGAACATTTAAAAGCAGAGAATTTTCTTCAGCTAGTCACAGAAGAGACAGTCAGATTTTCAAAGCATAAGGAGGATTTGATATGTCATTGCTGACTTGAAGACTGAGGTTATTAACGTGCCTTACCTAGAATTATAGAAGATGGAAATGGGGGTGATAAGGAAGGAGAAAGAGGGAAAGTTATAGGATCCAATTATATGTAAAATTATATGTCTGTGGGTGTGAATGAATGCACGAAAGATGCATTAAAAGCCGAGCTAAAATGTTAGTGGTAGTTATTTAGGGATGGTGAGACTTCAGGAGATCTTAACTTTCTTATATTTGTATGTATCATTTTAATACGTTAGAGATGTATTATTTATTTAATACTGAAGAAGATGTAACTGTTTTTATTGTGGGGAAAATAAAATTTAACTCTAATTGTTTTTAAAATAACACACAAAAAAGAAATTGTGATATTACAAATAACAAAATAAGACATTGGAAGACGGGAGCAGGGGTTAAGGTGGGAGAGAGACAGAGATTCTGTAAATCAATAAGAACAAAGTCAAACAACCAAAGAGAAAAAAACAGCAATGGACATTAACACAAAATTTTTCAGAAAAGTAAAACTCAATATTAAAAAAGTATTTTCCAAACTTCTAATAATTTTAAAAATAAAAACATGTCTAAAATTTCCTGGTGCATATTAGTTAATAAAGCCTCCCTTTATTTTACTAATTTTACTATTATTACTAAGCTGTCAAAGTTCTATTAGGGGATCATTTGTTTGATCATAATTTCATGAGGAACAGAACTCTTAACACTAGATCTATACCTAACAATTGATCAAACCAAGGTGCAGTTGAACCAGTCATTTTAGCTCTCTACAAGATTAATACCAATCAGTACAATATTGATTGGAAAACAGGGTCAGATATAGATTGAGAAGCTGGAGGAAATGATTGGCTCAACCTGATTTTATAACCAGTATAGAAGTGGCCCAAGGGAAGTGAAACAGCAAAATCCTTCCAAAGTGTCAGATGAATTAAATTAATTTAGAATCCTACCCTTCAACTTTTCTTTGATTATTAATCCTCACTTTGCTTCCCGGAAAGACTTTTGCTTTTAATGCTGCCTTTTTGGCTCAGAAATGACAGCATTATTTCTGAAGTTTTACTGTATCCATTTTCCAAAGAGCAGGTCTGATCTATTTAGGCAATACAATACAGGGGATGTAGTTTCCCCTATGATGAATTAAGAATCAGAATTTAAAATCCAGAGAAGGCAAATTTGGTAGACTCAAGTCTGCTGCATGAGAAAGGACAAAATGTAATATCCTAAAATTTTATAAACTACAATATTACTAATATACATTTTCCTGAAATTTGAGTCTTTATAATGAATGGATACCTTTAAATACCCTGTGGCATATGAAAATGATTCATTTCTATACGATTATAATTCACTACTAGAATTGGAACGCTTCAATGGTATGACTGTGATATACAAATAGAGGATACAGTGTGCTTTTATGGGTATTTAAAATGCAGTAGGTAAAGATATTCAGTCTTCTTTTTTTATCTGCTTAAGCCAGTCCCCATACTGACACATGGCATTGTGGATGCAGTAATTTGTGGTCAGTGAAGGAGACTGAAATAACACAATCTGGGTACCCAAAGTAGCAGGATTCTAAATATCCTGCAAAGCAAATGCCTCTAATATTCTGCTTACAAGTAATGGCATCCAACTCGTATCGTAGAGTTATACATACATAATATCTGCTGCACTATAAAGTTTTAGCAAGCAGCCTTCACAATAAGGAAGGGCAAAATTCTATTTGAAAACTTTTTTTCCCCAAGTTAGAGGAAAGAACTAGAATACCCCTACAGAACTCTCTGCATCTAAGCCTTAGCACAGCAACGTGGGAGAGGTAATCTGAGCATGCCTGCAAAGGAAAGGATGTAGATCCCATTATTCATGGATACCACCTGCTGGTAGACATGTGGTGTTGCTACACAGAGAAGGGCACAGAGGGGAAATGCACAAAGAAATGGAAAGACCAGAGGACACCAAATACAGAAATAACAATATTTAGAAAAGAGTGATGAACTTCAGCAGGCTTTATAGCAAACTGGTGACAACATCTCATTCCTTTAAGAACTTTTCTAACAAGATTCTGAGTTTTGACTCTGAAATGTCTGTAGTAGTAGTGACACGTAGTCATTGGCTCCACTTTATAATTTTGTAAGTACAAATAATTGTATATAAATCCAAGATTTATAGCTATTAACTCTTATTTATAGAGCAATGATTCTCAAAGGGGACAATTTCGTCACTCATCATTGGGAAACTGGTCAGTGTCTGGAGATAACTTTAGTTGTCACATGGGGGAGGTGCTACTGACATCTAGTGGGTAGAGGCCAGGGGTGCTGCTAAACATCCTGCGTTACACAGGCCAGCCTCCACATCAAAGAATAATCCAGCCCAAAATGAAAATAGTGTCAAAAAAAATAAAGTATTACATACTTCTACCGTTAAAAAAAAAAAAAAAGAAAATGGTGTCAAACTTGAGAAATCCTGACCTGGAGGAACCAATTCAAAGATAAACACACTCTAATATTAAACCACAACACTTATGCCTTCTGGCTTTTATTTTATTTAATAAACATTTATGTAGCACTTACTATGCATCCAGTGCTAAGAACTTACCAACATTAACATATTTTATTCTTATAACAATCCTAAGAGGTATATATTATTAATAGCCCCATTTTAAAACTAGGGAATCTGAAACACAAAGAGGTTAAATAGCTTGTCTAAGATGTCAAAACTAGCAAGTGCTGGAGCCATAATTTGCATCCAGGGAGACTGGCTCCACAGTCCGTCGCCTAAACTAGGAAACTATGCTGATCACCTTTCAGCAGACATATTCTTTTAATTGAAGGAGACAGCCAAACGTAGGATGGCCGTTTCAATGATTTTCCCGCCCACCTCGAGACCTTCTGCTAGAACCTGATGAAGTCAATGTATTGACAGTCAGTGCACTCTTTGGTGTCCCTGTTTCAAGGGAGTAGATTGGTGTAGCAAGAAAAACAAAACTTTGTATTTTAAAATTCAAAAGATACGAGTTCAAACTCTACTTCTATCCCTTAACTCTATGGCTTTCACCAACTTTCTACGCCTCAGTTTCCTTCTTGTAAAATAGAATTATTAATACTTGTAGACTTGTTGCAAGGAATAGAGATGTGTGGTGTGCATAGGGCATAGAACATATTAAAAGCCATTATAGCCAATAAAAGTGGTTATTCTGGGCTTCCCTGGTGGCGCAGTGGTTGGGAGTCTGCCTGCCAATGCAGGGGACACGGGTTCGAGCCCTGGTCTGGGAAGATCCCACATGCCGTGGAGCGACTAGGCCCGTGAGCCACAATTACTGAGCCTGCGCGTCTGGAGCCTGTGCTCCGCAACAAGAGAGGCCGCGATAGTGAGAGGCCCGCGCACCGCGATGAAGAGTGGCCCCCCCTCGCCGCAACTGGAGAAAGCCCTCGCACAGAAACGAAGACCCAACACAGCCATAAATAAATAAATAAATAAAAATTTTTTTTTAAAAGTGGTTATTCTAAGTATTTGTCTACGTAATAGACTGGAATTTCTTACTAATATCCAGCTGGTTCCACATTTTCTCTTCCTTGTACTTCTCTACCTCCCTGCCCATTCAAATCTGAATATCTAATCCTAGAAAGATTCTGACCCTCCTAGTTTGCCCCACTAAATGAAGTTAATTCTTCCATTTCCCTGGTTATGTAACAAGTAGAGTCACGAGGAAAATGCATATAGAAATACCTCTCTGTGGTTGTGGTATGAGTCTCTTGAAAAAACATTTCTTTATTCTCCTTGTTGCTATGTTGGATTCTTTATCTTAGCTAGTTCAGATACAAATTCATGTCTCCTATATTGTTCCTTTATCTGAAGCAAGACAACTCCCTGGTTTCAGATGGAAAATAACATTATAAATGGTTCAATTTGTGTGTTACAATGTCAAATTTGACTCATTAGATTGCCAGTAGTAGAAAACCCACTCAAGGTAGCTTGGTAAGAAAAGGCATTTATGTATTAATTCATACCATCGGGAAGTTTGGAAATGTAGCTAGGTCCTGGGGTTTCAAGCATGGCTAGATAGAGGATACTACCTCTTTGGCCATCTCTTAGAACCTCCTGTCTCTACTGGCCTTCTCTTTGGTTTCTTCAGAATAAATAAGATGATCAGTGGTAATCCCTATATCCCACACGTAGAGGCTAATGGCTCTGTTTTTCAGAGCCTTCACTAACACTTATAGCTGAAAAAAAAAAAGAATGAGAGACTCTGATCAGCCTGAGTAGGTCACATGCCTATGGCTGAACAATCAAAGTGGCCCGCGAGATACGTTACTCTGATTTGCCTGATCTATGCCATGTTCCCTGTCCCTCCGTGGCCAGAAAGGGAGAGCTATCCTCACTTAATCACAGAAAAAGTTTCATCACCAGAAAAGATTGCAGACACATGCTGTCCACTACCATCACCAAAGAATTCAAGCTTGGTTTATAAGGAAAAAAGTTTTGGTTCTGTATTTGCATGTACTAGATTCCAAAATCAAGGCTATTTTTAATGTTCTCATTCTCTTGTCTTGAGAACGTATCTTGATCCAAAAGATTAAATGTTATAGAAGTACTTGAAGAACCATATGAGAAAATATATTCAGCCGCTAGGACAGGGCTAAAGCCAATGGCAGGAATGGGAATGGATAGAAACCTAGTTACAGGGAAGGGAAGCCTAGCCAAGAACGGCATAGGATTTGTAAAATATAGTGACAGGTAAAAAGTTGTTTCCAGATAAGCAGTTGCCATCTGAGAAGTTTAGTAAAGTAAGAGTCAAGCAAACTAAAATATGTGGGTTGGCAGGCATCAGTAGTAAGACTAAGCAAGTCCAAAAACCTATCCCACCCCTACGTGACTATTTTCTATAGCCTTATACAAAGGCTAGAGTAATAGAGGAAAGCCCAAGAATATAGAGACCAACATTATAAAAGGAGGTTATAAAGGGGCCTTTTGTAATGCAACCCAGGGTGGATTAGAGACATTCTTCCAACATTAAAAAAAAAAAAGTAAATAAAAGCTCCTTAAGGAAAGATAGATATTTTTAATGCTATATCACCAGAACTTTTATTAATCAACATAATAAAGAAATAAATGACAATCTTTATCTGCAATAGTAAAGGAATACTACTAATTAGTCTTTCAGATTCTTCACTTTGCGAGAATGACATCAGGGAGGTTTCTGTTCCTTCCTCCTCGGTTTTCAACATCTGAAAACCCTCTCTCCCACCCCCTATGCAATGACAGAATAAGAAGTGACTGAGGATGACTAACAACCCAGGTTAGAAGATAGACTTTTCAGCAGGAACCAAAAAATTAAAAAGCACAGAGAGCTCTAGGGGCTGACAGAAAGAAAGGGTAGTGAAGAGAGTACAGAACTAAGAATCAAAGCCAGAAGGCGAAAGCATGGGGACGAGCTGAACGTGTCAGAGAATCCAGTTTTGAACATTCATCACCCTGTGGACTCTGTATGTATTGGAATATGACACTTAAAGCACAACTTCCAGGGAAACAAACAAACAAAACTATCTTATAACCGTGAAGGACACATGGTTCTATTGAGACAAATTTTAAGAGGAATACTGTGAGTAAAAAAATTTAAAAAATTTAAAAAATGGGAGAATTCCCTGGCAGTCCAGCGGTTAGGACTCGTGCTTCCCTGCCGAGGGCCTGGGCTCAATCCCCTGGTCAGGGAACTAATATCCCACAAGCCACTGGGCGGGGGGAATCCAAATATTGTTTTCATCAATTACTAATTTAGAGAATTTACTTCCATCTTTGATGCCAGACTGTTTAAAGAAGACTATAATTGATACCACTGTAATCTCAAGGCACTTTGCCTTCAGCCTCTAAATATACCATAATGTTTGGCTTTCACTGCCATGTTTATAATCATGATTCCTTAAACCCAAGAAATGAGAACCACTGGGACAGATGTTGGACTTTCTTATAACAAATGTTGAACGTATGTTCTCTTAAGGTAATCCTACCTCTTGAAAAATTTGCTCTTCAACTTTCTTGACTCTTCAAGTTGGAGGCTGAGATAACAATAGATCATAAGTAATTCCCACAAGTGGAAGTTTTGAAAAATTATAAAAACATGTTAGGCGTGTAGCCATACTCTCATCAGCTTACTGATTTCACTTATGAAGCTTATATCTCTGGGGAAAGATTCATGGAGTTGGTGTGATGGACTCCTTTAATAACGTAATCATTTTATGATGAGTCCTCGTTTTAAAGGAAGTTAGGACATGGAACCCATAATATGATAAACTTCTCACAGATTGTCACAGCTTTTCCCTACTCCCATTTGCTTGGTAAATGAAGAAAACCCTTCAGAAGAACCAAAGATTATTAAAATTATCATTTTCATCAATATACGCTCAAGTCTCAGGTAGACAACCGGCTTCAATTAAGAGATTGACAAGCTTCCGATTAAAGATGGCGACCTTACAGGACCCTGAACTCACCTCCTCCCACAGACACAACAAGTCTATGGCTACATATGGAACAACATCCTCTGAAAAAACGTAAAAACTGGCTGAGCCACTCCTACGGTCCACATCGAAGCAGGTAAGAGAGGCTGGGTCACAGTCTCGCCGCAAACCCCACCAGCCCCGCCTCCGCCACCCCTGTGTGGAGACCCGCAGCTGCTCACTGAGGAGAAAAGGGTTTGAACCCCACATGGGGCACCCGCCACTTTTAACACCTGCACCTGAGAGACGGCCCTCAAAACACGCAGCGTTGAAAACCAACAGGGCTCTGTCCACGAGCCCCACGCTCCACGAGGCTCTAGGGCCGTGGCTCTTAAAGGGCTCACGCGCTGGGACTCACCAGCCACAAGGCCCCGGGCGAAGCGCCAATCCAGGGTGCCGGACTTGGTGTAGGGGAGGCCCATTTGGTTGTTTGGAGTGTTGGCGGGGGTAGGCATCTGATCTGAGCGGCATTTAGGGGCCTGCTGGCACTCTCCGGGGGAGACTCGCGGCCGCCATTTTCGCTCACCCTTCGCCGCTTCCGGGGGCCGGGATCCCCGGATTGGAGCTTTTACGTGCGTCTGGCGCCCAGTCTACGGCCGCCGGGCCGGGTGGGGGGCACTACTTGATCGCCGGGTTCTGGTGGCCAGCGTGGCTTGCATTCCTGGGTCCCATGTGGGCGTGGCAATTTGCGAGGTGGTTCTTGGCAGGCTACCACCCGGGGCAGGGCAGTGCGCAGAGAGCAGTCGGAGGCGCCCGCAGGCTCTCTGTGAAGGCGGCCTCTTTGCCGGCCCTGGAGCTCTGGCCTGAGGGTCGGGCACACCTGTAGGGCCCTGTGGACGTGGATGTGCTCTCAGGGAAGTAGGCTAGTGCACCGTCATCTTTGCCTCTCCCTCTGCCTCACTATAGCTGGCAGGTATCTCCCAGACAGGAGCTTAGACACTCATCTTGAGCCCCAGATTTGGGGATTGCTGCCCAGGGGACACCTCAAGATGGTGACCAATGAGGTATAGGCTTGCAGTCCCATAGGACTGTATATACTTGCATGCTTTATCTTTTTTTTTTTTGGAAGAATAGTTGATTTAAAAGTTGTGTTAATTACTGCTGTATAGCAAAGTGATTCAGTTATATATATATATATATACATATTTTAAATATTCTTTTCCATTATGGTTTATCATGGGATATTGAATATAGTTCCCTGTGCTATACAGTAGGACCTTGCTGTTTATCCATCCTAGATATAAAAGCTTACATCTGCTAACTCCAACCTCCCTCTCCATCTCTCCCCCAACCCCCTCCCCCTTGGCAACCACCAGTCCGTTCTCTATGTCTGTTTCTGTTCTGTTCTGTTTCCGTTTCACAGATAGGTTCATTTGTGTCATATTTTAGATTCCACATATAAGTGATATCGTATGGTATTTGTCTTTCTGACTTACTTCACTTAGTATGATAATCTCTAGTTACATCAATGTTGCAGCAAATGGCATTATTTTGTTCTTTTTTATGACTGGGTAATATTCCATTGTATGTATGTACCACATCTTCTTTATCCACTCATCTGTCAATGGACATTTAGGTTGTTTCCATGTCTTGGCTATTATGACTAGTGCTGCTATGAACATAAGGGTGCATGTATCTTTTTTAATTATAGTTTTGCCCAGATATATGCCCAAGAGTGGGATTGCTAAATCATACATTCCATTTTTAGTTTTCTAAGGAAACTCCATCATGTTTTCCACAGTGGTTGCACCAACTTACATCCCCACCAACAGTGTAGGAGGGTTCCCTTTTCTCCACACCCTCTCCAGCATTTGTTATTTGTAGACTTTTTAATGAGGGCCATTCTGACTGGTGTGAGGTGGTACCTCACTGTAGTTTTTGATTTGCATTTCTCTAATAATTAGCGATGTTGAGCATCTTTTCATGTGCCTATTGACCATCTGTATACGTGCATAGTTTAAAAGCTGCAGCCTGAAGGTCTGGCTTCTTAATCACATACCACGATCTAGCACATTAGAAAACTCTAAATAAGAAAAATAGTCTTCCACAATCTCACTAGCAATCCTTGACTTTTTCATTTGTGCCATTCTTGAGTCCTTGTCCGCGTTCATTGTCAGAATCTGTATTGACTTTTATCTTCTTGTATGGTGATTTTAAAATACAATATTTGTTTAACAAAGAAAGATCTCTCTTAAAGAGCTATGCATAAACTCTACCAAACACAGCATTAGTTTCTAATATGTATGTCATGAATAAATTTACGAATATCATGGGTTACCCTCCTTGTGTTTCTTGTGTTCTCCTGTAGTAGTTCATGGACTGACGTTGCTAATCGGTGCTTGTCAAAATCGATAGTTTATATTCATCTCTTCAATTCTTGCTTACTAACCTTCAGAGAGTCAGTGGTTCCCCATGATATATTATTAAGAACAATTAACTTGCCATTTTATTTAAAAGAACAAAGTTCTCATTTCAAAAGCTGTGCATGCATTTACCGTAATCATGTGGGAATATTTTTAAAGCTGCTTTTAAATCTTTGGCGGTTCCCCTTCTAACTTTGCCAAATATAGTGTTAATAAATCTCTACAATAATTAACTTTAAACAAATTTGCTTACTTTTTAAAACAAGTTTGGAATGTTTTATTTCTATAAGCCTTTTTGTAAATGTAGAAAGACATTGGGCATCTTTGAAAGTAATATTTTTAAAAATTGACCTAATAAATTCTCTGGTGCATGAACTTTGTATTAATACTTATATAAATGTATGCCACCACCTCTTCCATTACCATACGGTTTAATGATTATGGTCTTAGAGTAACAGTAAACATTTCTTTTAGGTAAGCAGTACCCAATATCTTTTTGAGAACATTTAACTTTTTTACTTGGAGGCAGTATGAGGGATTGGTGACTCTGATCATTTACATCAGATTAATTCTAATGAGTATCCTTCCTTAAAGTAGATGAGTTAACCTTATCACTAAATCTTATTTTGTTCTAAATGCTCTTTGTGGTCTTGACTATTTGAATTACACATACCACATTGTAGCACATTAGAAAACACTAAGTAAGAAAAATAATCTTCCGTACTCTCACCAGTAGTCTTTGACTTTGTCATTTACACCACTCCCCAGTCCCTGCCCACATTCATTTTTAAGTAGTTGTTGTAGAATTTTGAACTTTCCAGGCTCTATGGCAGGAATATAAGGAAGTTATTTTTCATCAGACCTCTTTTCCTGATTCTGCCCAAAGTTCATGAGTACGTCTTTTAATTACCTCTTTTTTCTGAACTTGTTTTTCCTTAAAGAAATGTATTCCCATTAATGAAGCTTACACAGCACAATGTTTACCATTGGTTAACATTCATCTTCCCATCCAATGGTGTCCCATTTTTCCTGGCCCTGCATCTGATGTCCTATTTAGATTTTTACCAAGTTCCACTCTAATTCTATGTTATCCTTTAAAATCATATGGTAGAAGAAAATATCCCCTCAAAATTGCTCAAACAAGATATACACCCAAGAGTTGGTCACTAAAGACCATTTTTTTTGACATCATAACTCCTTTTCTGAAGAATGGAAAGCTCAACCAGATGGGACACAAAACAAAATATTAAGTACTATTCTAACTGCTTTTCATGTATTTTAACTTTTCAAATATTCACAATCCAATGATGTAAATACTACTATTAATTCCATTTTGCAAATAAGGAGACTGAGGGAGAGAAAGGTTAGACAACTTTCCCAATGTGAGCAATCTAGCTCCAGAGTCTATGGGTTTAATCACTGCACATGTTGCCTCTTGATGTGATTAACATTGTCACCTTGACCTCGATTTCTAACAAATGCATCCACAGGGCTTAGTCATATTTGAGAATACGTAAATAGACATAAGCAACATCACCTTAGAATTTTCTAAAAATCTTGAGCTAAAAAACTATGATTAAAGATTACATTTTCAACATTCTAGATTTTAAAAAGAATTTCAGGAATTGTCATTCAACTTCAGAAGTATTTGAGAAAATAGCAAGGGGATGATTGAAATATAGAGTAGCATCTTTCATTTAATTGTAGTCCTAAAACGTGGTACAGCAGACAAGGAATTCGAAGTCAGAAGACCTAGCTCTGGTCTTGGCATTGCCCCTAGATCTCTGTGTTAGTTTAGATAAGTCACTTTCTTTTTTAAATTAGTTTCTTCATCTGATTAAAAAAAAAATCTGAACAGAAGTATATGCTTTGCCCATCTCACTGACTTGTTCTAAAGACAAGATAATGTGTTGGGAGCACTCTGTAAACTGTACAATGCTACACAATGGAACTTACTATCAAATATGGTTAAGAGCAAGCTCTAGTGTCTTTTTCATATACTTCCTAGCTATATGACCTTGGCCAAGTTCTGTAACCTCTCTAATATTTCATTTCCTCAACTTTAAAAAGTTTTAAGAAGATTTTATGATAGAATTGACTTCCTAGGATTTTTGTCACCTTTTACAAGATAACACATGTATAATTTGAGTTTCCTCAGATGCAGGTCCTAAGACAAGGATTCAAGTGCAAGCAATTTAATGGATGGTAGGGAAGTTATACAGAGAAGGCAAGGACGCAATGAAAGGTGCATTATCAGATAAATTACCACCCTGGGTTACTGCAACTTAATCCTGCTGAGGAATTCTGAGTCTAAGGAATGGCATAGACAATATACCATATATGTTCTATATATAATCATTTTGCTTCATTAAAATAAGTTCTATTTACTCATCTTCAAGTTAACTAATCCTTTCATTTCTCATGTCCAGTTACCAACCCATCAAATGAATGTTCATGTCTTATATTAGACTTTTCACTTCTAGAATTTCCACCTGTTTCTCTCTTAACAGTTTCCATTTCACTGCTGTAATTCTCCAATTTTCACATCTCTTCTCTACCTATCCTGGTTATTACTGGTTATTATTTCTGCATAATAAATTCCACACTTAGCAGCTGAAAATAATCATTTTAGTTTGCTCATGATTTTATGATAATTCAGGAAAAGCTCAGCTTTTGTTGTCTCACGTGTGGTTCTAGTAAGATATCAGCTGGGACTGCAGTCCTCTGAAGGCTCAACTGGGCTGGATATCAAGATGACAACCCATAGCAGACAGTTGATGCTGGATGTCACCTGGGAGCTCAGCTAGGGCAATTGACCTAAATACCTGTATGTGCCTGCTCCAGGATAACAATCTGGCAGTAATCAAACTCCTTACCTGGCATTTGGCTTCCCCCAGAGGAAGTATCCCAAGATGCTGCATGTTTTTTTCTGATATAGCCTCAGAAGTTACGTAGGATCACTTCAGCCTTACTCTGTTCGCACTGTCTGAAGCAGATAAAAACCTGTCCATATTTAAGGGGAGGTGAAATAGAGATAGTTCTCAATGAAGAGTGTCAAAGAATTTTGGGACCATGTTTTAAAACCATTACATCCCCTTTATCTCTAAATTATTTAATATTTTGTCCTAGTTATTTTAAAGACCTCTTCAGCTAATTTCAACATCTGTGTTATGGATGGGTCTCCTTCAACTAGCTCTTTCTTCTCTTGCCTATGGGTGACATTGTCTTGCCTCTTCATATATCCTGCAAATTCTAACTAAATACCACATACTGTGTCTAAAAGGAACAGGAGGGACTAATATAGATAAAATTACTCTAGGAAGTGACATACTCCTTCTTCAGAGAAACCACTAGGTTGAGCTGCTGAGTGAGTATAATCCACGGTTATGTAATCTATCTTGGCTTTTAGTGCACTTTTATTGGATCCAGTTCACCACTGGGTTCAAATATTTTGATAGTGAGATCAGGTCTTTCCTGAGCGTAGGAAGATGCTGAAGATTTCTCTGTACTTTACAGCACAGCTGCCGGCACTACAGAGAGTGCTAGGGAGATTTCTTTGCTTTCTAACTTTCTACCTTTCTTCCCTGGACCCAGTTTTCCATGGGCTTATGCTTGGTGAAGGTTGCAAGCACCTCTGGAAAATCTCTCTGAGCTCTCCTGCTCTGCCCTCAGCCTCCAGCCACCTGTTTCCTTGCACTTGATGAGGGCTCAATATACCTTGAGGATATACCTCTCAGCTTTCTTTCCCTGTACCTCACATTCATACACTGTTGCCGTGCATACAACAATGGTCCCATGGGAAAGAATTTATGGCTGTGTGTGGAGTTGCTTTGTCACTGGGATTTTCAGAAATCTAAACACTCATTGCCATCTACATATAGCCATTAAAAGTTCATTAAAAATTTGGCTGTTTCTCCTTACTCCCATCTATTGGAAGCTTCTCCCACCACAGCCCCAGGGATGATAGCAAGGCACAGGCATCTGCTCTCCTAAAAAGGGCTAATTTCTTTCTAGAATTTAACTCATTGGAATTGTTTTACATTCTCAGCTCTCTGAAGAGTTTCTGAAAGACTATGATTTTATAGTAGCTTATATGACATGCTTTTGTTGTTAGGGATGGGAATGATGATCTCTTTTAATGCGCTACATCAGGAACTGATTTTGAATGGGAAAATTTTCCCTGCTATATATAGCATGACCTTACTCCACAATGCTAAGGGTCTGCAATGTGATTCTTCTACTGGGGCTCAGTTGAGACTCCACACATTATATAATTTGACAACATATCCCTGGTGCAAGGCTATAAATGTCTATTTTTGTTCATCCCAAGTGAATGTAAAATGCTTCTAATCCTTTTTCTTGATTGGGATTGAAAGAAACATTCTTGTGAGATCAATAGTCTCATACAATGTGTCAGTGTATTGATCTCGTCTAATAAATATATAATATCTGGCATGGCAGCTGTACTTGGGGCTATCACTTTATTAAGTTTTTGGAAGTGTACCATTAGGCGCCATGATCCATCTTGTTTTTTCAGGGCAGTATCTGCATTCTTTAGTTTTTGAAAGTGGCACTTTGCCAGTATACCAGTATACTGCCAGTATACCTAGGATGCTTCTGATTTATGATCTTGCATGGTGGGATGCATTTTAAGGGGCTTTCACATGTGCTTTCCCACTCTAATGGATATTATTATAAAGGTCAAGGAATCAACAGGAGAGCTCCATCAGTTGCTAGATATATCCATCCTTTTAAGCACATAGGTATTAGATAAATAACTACAGGTTGATCCAGAGAGCCACTGAATCAACTGTCAGACAGACTTAGGCCATGGCTCTATTTTATACCTACCTGGTCTCAGTACACTTCACTCAAACAAGAGAGTCATCATTGCATTCATGTATCTCAGAAGCAATCTCTGAGACAAGGTGAATTAGTTACCTATTGCTGTGCAACAAAATATTAGCAGTTTAAAACAACAAGCATTTATTGTCTTCCATAATTTCTGAGAGTCAGGGATCCAGAAGCATTTTAGCTGTGTGATTCTGGGTTAGGACCTCTCATGAATTTGCAGTAAGATGTTGCTAGAACTGGAGCCAGGGATGGGGGTCTGCTTTTTGATAGTTGACTCACATAGCTGCTGGCAGGAGGCCCCAATTCCTTGATATATAGATCTCTCTGTAGAGCTACTTAAGAATTCACATAACATGGCAGCTAGCTTGTTCCAGAACAAGTGATCCAAGAGTGATAGCAAGGAGTAACCTATGATGTCTTTTACCCCTACACACAAAACATCATTTCTACCATATGCTATTGGTTAGAAGCAAGTCGCTAAATCCACACAAATTGTCAGAATTTGGCTACATCTTATAGGAGAAGTAGTGTTTGAGGGTTGTGGGCATATTTTAAAACCACCCCAGGAGGGTTTGAGCGCAAATAGTATAGTTGGAAGACAATCCTAGGAAACACCAGAAAAAGAGAAGAAAGTAAGAGAAGCAGAGAAGGAAAAGGTCCGGTAAAGGGTATGTTACCAAGTAAGTAGGCAACTGAAGTATAACACCACTGGGAAACTTGGGAAAACACATCTTAGAGTTTTCCTACCCAAGGTGTGAGAGAGCAGAGTAAATATGCAATAGCTCCCATCAGTCATTGGTTGACACCTATCATTTATGTTCACAAGTCATTGTCCAAAACCAATTAGTGGCCCCCACCAACTTCAAGAGAACCAGAATGCCAAAAAGTGCAATTCTGCCATTTTCCAAGAAGAAGAAAAATATTCACCTGAAACAGAGGGTAACTGGATATTGATGAACCCAACTGGTGATGACCACAGCTCTCAAGAATCAAAACTTAACCCTGAGAAAAGCAGGGCCTAGAGTTTTTTCCACAATGAGATATTGGAGAGATAATGACAACAAATGAGGATCCTGTGGGACTGGTCCTGAGGGAAAGGAGATGGTAAGATATAAACTTTGAGGTCACAGGGCCTGAGGGGAAGACATCAGACAAGGGGGTTTCCCTTTCCCTCTGTTATCTCTACCAGTGAGTCAGAGAAGGGCTGATCGAACACCTAGAGATTGATTATTATCATCCTAGCACTCACTACATGTTTCCTACATGATTAGCCACATTATCTATTCATACCCCTATCTGGTAAGGCCCTTAATCCATAGCTTCCTTCACATTGCCTACAGAAGAAGCAATGCCTGAAGCTCTGCTGAGTCTCTTCTGAACCACCCCCATCAGGATACCCATTTTTTATAACCAAAGGTACATCCTTGATAGCTATAGAGGCAGTGATATTATGTAAGAAAAGGAGGCGTTCCCAGCCATTGTACTTGGGAGGACCAGACTGTGATGAAAATCAACTCTGTTATTTTCAACCTTTCTCCTAACCAATATATCTGGTTAATGAAATTCTCCATTTCCCACACCATCCTAGGTATCTGAAAATGTATTATGTCAAAGAAATAAGTGTATTGAGCTTCTAATAATCCCATTCATTTCTATCACTACTGGTTGAGTATTTTTCAAATGAGGATCTAGACCTTCTGTGATCATGAGAGATTTTGTTACACTTTCCATGAGATTGACATTGCTAACCCCAGTGCCTTGCTCAATTCAAATGAAAGTCATTATATTTTGTCTCAGTCACCTTTTTGAATTTGTAATGTCAGAGGGAAAACAATTTCTTTTTTTCACACCTTGGTCTATGGTTCTGTGCATTTTTAGAGAGTTCCTAAGTTTGTCATTCACTTCAAATTTCACATAGCAGTGTTGGTTTTTAACCAAGAAAAAAATATGGGGAATATTTCTTTAGAGAAGCCATAATTAGCAATGTTGCCAAATTACATCAACATATTCAGCGTTGGGTTTTTGTGCCACAAGATGGATATTACCAGCTTCCACATTACCATAGAAGTAATCATCAAAATATAGTAAAAGATAGCATGTTTCTCTAATATGGGAAAGGGGTAATATTAGCCAAAGATCTGGCAGGTCCAGGACAGATTTTCCTCTAATCAGAAAAAAAATTAAATCTTTGAAACAAAGTAATAGGGCCAAGCAGAAAATGGATGATTTTTAACTCACTACTTCTTGACTTACCTCAGAGTTTTTAGGTTTTGTCCACCTAGAAGTTTCCTACTGAGAGGAAACTTCTTTCTGAGGAAGCAGAGTTCATATCAGTCCCACCTCTCCCTTGGTTATTCTTCACATTATTATTTCACTTTTCAATATTATTAATCACATTTAGGGATGATAATTCTGTGTCCTGGTTTATGACAAATAGCATAGACAGAGGAGGTAAGGAAAGTGTGAAGATTGGATGTTAACCACAGGAACTTTACTTTCATATGTCATTAAATTCATCTTTTACTTACATTATATTGATAGGTCATCTCTCTTCTCTGTTTCCCGAAAATCTTTCATAATTTGATGATGTGTTTCTACAACTGGCTCTAAAGCCCTTGTTGAAACTATTGTAAATATTCCTTGCACGGGTCAACTTATTTTTCAAAAAGTTTGCCGTGAGAGTGAGAGCATAGAAAGGGGAGATATTGGAAATATATGATAAGCAACACAGCCTGCGCTCTGCCAATCAGAATGGATGTTCCGACTAATAAGAACCCTGGTCATATTTGTGCATCTATATCTGTGCCTGATTATGCAATCTGAAGATGAAGGTCAACAGGATAAATTATTGGGATGTAAGAATAATGATGAAGACATGTGTGTATTTTTTTAACATCTCAGCAAAGCTGATATGGTGTGGGATTATAAAGTGTAGTGAGAAATACTACAGTCCTCATTCTCTGACCAAAACGGAAAAAGAAAACAGTGAAAGAATCTTAAGATAATAAGATACATGACTGATTTGAATGTAAAAAAATGTTTTATAATTACTAACATGGAATAACGGTCACCATTTCTAGGTCTCTAAATTTGTTGTAAGATTTTACTTGGTATGCAATGCATACGCCAATGAATTCATGTCCCATGTCAGTAATCATTTCTCCATCAGATAACAGGATTTACATAAAGATGAGTTTCATATGAAAACTGATTTTAGTTTATTGCTAGCAATAGATAATTTGATGAAGTCTCCCGCTATGCAAAGGGACTGCCCACGATGAAAAGGACTCATTAATGCCGGTGAACGGTGGACAGGATGCTCAGTAATTCAAAGAAACTTTTCAAATTTCAAAATGGGAAAAAGCAGGGTGACCAAGGAGGAATAAGATACATTTTAAAGTTATTTCAAAAGAGTAAATGCCCTAAGCTTTCCTGTACTCAAAATAAAAAACATCTATAATATTTTTAAGCTTTACATTGGATAGAAACAGGTCATGAGATAGCAAAAAAAGAAAAAAATGAACAAGAAATGAAAACGGCCATTCAGTGAACCCTGGGCCATTTAAATTCTTGTTTGAGAAAGTAACCACACTTTCTCATTTGACCTTCCATCACTCCCAGTCACTCTCTAGATGTCTCTACAAGAAGAGAATGTGCTTTGTCCAAAAGATCATTTCTGTTCATGAGATCCTGAACAACCCATGCCATATTCGATAGGCCTGTAGAAGACAGAATGTGTGTATTCTGAGAAAATGGCATATTTCATTTTCTTCCTTTCTTGTTAACTTTGATAGCACTCTTTCTTGCATCAAACTCTTTACAAAGAGGAAACCAGTATTTATAACTCTCTTGCCACTTAGGTGCGTGTCTATCCAGTTAAGATGACAATTTTCTTGAGTTGAATCATTGATCCTTTGTAAAGCGTAACATCTATAGAATCATATTATCATAAATCAGTTTTTCAAGACTGTTTTTCACCACATCTCAGTAAAAGATACATTTTTCACTATGACCCACTAAACATATTCATATTATTACGTATATTGAAACAAAGACCCTCACTATACAGTGAAAGCTAATATTCTTTATTCTGTGGTAGTTTGGATACTCTTATACTACTATATCTTTTATGTTTTAGTTTTAATTTCTTGTCATTACCTACCTACTAGATTGATCTTACAACCCATCTATGGCTTGTGTTCTTCAATTGGGAAACAATGCTGCAAAGATCTCAAGATATTATCTTGAACTTTGTTCCAAATGAGAAGAAATCAGGAAAAGGGGTTCTCTCCTAGAAATGATGAGTTCTTTAGAAAAAAAAAAAAAGCACTCTTTTCTCTGAGATGACCTACCAAGCCAAGTGAGTAGGAATCTGTTTCAGGCACAAGGGCATATCTAACTAAATACCTTTAGATTATCTCTAAAGCTTGATTGCCAAAGCCCAGAACATCACAATATTGTGGGGAACTCTTTAATAGTGCACTTGAATTCACCATTCAGTTCCCCTTTATTGTTTCCAGAGATGAAGTTATGCATTAAATGCAGAAGGACCAAAAGAGGCAAGTGCCTGGAATAAGGCCTTGAGGAAGAACAAGGGGCATCTTAAAGGCTGTGAGATAGCAGTATGACCCTGATATTGTGACATTATTATCAGCATCATGCTATCAATATCCATGTCAAATAGGATGGGTGTTGCTGTGAGTAGCTGAAGGAAGTAAAAGCCGCACAAAATGATCGTGTGTTGCTATAAGCCTACCAGGACATACTTAGTACTATCTTTATATTATGACAAAAAAAAATATTTGTAATTTGGAGCATTTTCCTAGTGTCTACAATTGGTTAGCATTTACTTCATTTGAATTTGCCTTTGCTTTTTCTAATGTTCCACCGTATTCTTATGCCACAAGTTCCCAGGGATGCTTTCTCTGTTTTAACCATATGTAAAGAGTATATATATTCTTTTAAATTACAAATTAAAGCTTTATGGACCCTAAAGCCCTTGTAAAAAAAAAAAACCACATGCACAGCAGATAGTGTTTTCCTTCTCTTCCTAAAGAAAAGGTAACAAAACAGCATGACTAGAAGACTTTTCCTCATTTAGAATATTTTTTCTGGGAAATACATTGTTTGTAGGGTCAGAGAAGGATTTAGTGGCATGACTTACTCAATGTGGTCCATTATCTGGCATTATGCATTATCTGACTATGGATTATATTCTAGTAAAAAGGGAGTAAAGGGATCACTTTTTAGAACCACATTATGTTATTCAGGCTTTTGAAGTGTTCATGCATATTGAAGAGAGAGTTTTGGATCCCCAAAGGTTTAATGCACCCATATTAAATAAAGAAAAGAATCTCTTCTTCCTAGTAGGCTTAATGTGGAGAGAAGAAAGACCAAGTGATAAGAAAATTCAATAATACTGAATTTAATAGGAACATGTCCAGTCATTCCAAACAAATACATTTTGATACACCTGAAAATTCTAATCAACTGAAAACAGATATGTGAACACCAGGATCATCTTGTTGCACAAAGTCTCATGTTTATGTTCTCTCTGGCATAAAATGGGAAAGTAAAGAAAAGAAAACATATATAGATAAGGTATAAATGTACCTTCAACTCTCAACAAGATACAGAAACAAATAGGTCATTTTGCTGTTTTTTTTAAGTCTTTTAGTAGACTACCTCAGTGAGAAATATAGTTTATTTACAGTTAAAATATTTATATTCAATAGGATATGATTCAGTAAAATCAATACAAAGCACATTTTAAATAATTACTTATTCAACAAGTAACTTGATATTTATCTTATGTCCTCTCACATCCAGATTTTTATTATTCATTTGAATGAAAGCTACTTGTTATTATAATAATATTAGAATTTTTTAGATGGATAAGTACTGCTTCTAAAAGCAAAGGCATAAATAAAATTAATCTGGATAATGAAAATATGTATTTGATGTGCATTTATACTTAAATATATATTCTGTGGTAATTCTGTGTGTGTGTGTATGCTTACACTGGCAATATTACTTTTCTTTTCAGCATAAAATAAGCAATCTTTAGTTAAAGACAGCATTAGCACTTGTAATATTGCTGAGGTTAAATCTTCTCAATAGTGATATTGAGAGTCTTAGAGTTAACTGGATATTGAAAACAAACTTAATTACTTTAGTCTTAAAAGAGACCCTACCTCATTTCTCACAAAGACATTGCAAGTCATGTGTGACTTGGTTCCAAATACTATAGGTCTATATTATTAATCTTTGAATGCCAGACCAAAACTTAGAATTAAAAACCTCCCAACTGCAAACCTTTATCTTTAATCATTAGCAAATATTTATGATATAAGCTTGGTAGAATATCTGAGTTTGCTATTTGTTGTTAAAACAGTTTCTTTTTAATTATATAAGTTTTGCTCACTTTCTTAGACTGTGTAAAGCATACTGTTAATTAGTGTCATGAAAAGTCATCCACTGAGTGGACAGGAAACATTAATACATGTGTGCTATTTGCCACAAACGACTCACGGTTCAGGAGCTCTGTTCAGACACTTCCCTGTGGCCTCTAAGAAGACCTGTTTGAAGTTTAGGCAAGACCAAGTCAGCAGGTATTAGAGTAAAATCTAAAATTCCTTTTTTGTTGTTGTTTTTGGTTTGCCTTTCTTTGGTACAGTGAGAGTGGCATCTCAGTACATTGGACTGGCAAATTCTGGGAAGATGGAGGAAATGACCAAAATACAACTCATAGCCTGCTTTGGCTAAAAGCTGTTTGGTCCCACTGGGTTAGGAAAAAGGACTCCTTCCTACAGCCCAACCTAGAATTCCTGGATTTTGAGACAAAACCCCAGTTAATATAAAATACTGCATCACCCACTTTGTCTCTTTTGTGCATGGATTCCTTTTAGGGGCTGAAAGGGAACTAGGGGTATTTGTTTGATATTCAGTCCGAACATTATACGTCTGACATTGTTTCAGTAAGCCAGCAAGTACATGCCTAGGAATGGACATTTGGAGAACAAGTTACAACTTGGACAGATTCCTGTATTAAAAGTTGCTTTTTCCTTTTAAGCCTCAAAATGAAAGTGTACTTTTTAATATGAATGGGATTGGGGATCCAGCAAATGTATAAGACTATTTAAAAACCTGCTGAATGACAGTCACTTGGGGGGAACAGGCATCTGGCCATGGCCAGAACTAAGATATGTTTAGGGGAATACGGGGGACTTATTCTTAAGCTTCAGACTAAAGGGGACGCTGCTGTTCTTGCAGCCTGAATCCCACAAGAAGTCAGCAGAGCTCTTGCTAAATTCTCGGTGGGTATTGAAGGCTGGAATTTGTTTCTAGGGTCAAGGGAGCATCAGTCCAAACCAAGGATACGGACATTGGTTGGTGTTGGGGATTTTGCCAACCTCACTTATTTTGTTTTGGTTTTCCCCTTTATTGATTTTTTTTTTTTAATCAGCACTGAGAACTTTCATATTTCTACATGGGAAGTCAGGCTGTGCTCCAATTAGAAAAAAAAGATGTAGTAGAAAAATAGTATTGTGTTATAATAAAAACTTTTCATTATTTTTGAAAAAACATTTACTGAGCACCTAGTATGTGCTAAAGTAGAGTTCACAGCCCAAGAGAGTTGAGATGAGATCAGGAAATGAGAATATACGAGTTCAGCATGTGAGAAGGAGTAGGGTTACAGCATGAGACGTTCAGAGGATACATTGCTTCAGACTTGGCCCTGAGAAAACAGTCTCCTGAAGGAAGCATCTGGGACCACAGCTTTCAGCAGCAGAGACTTGATCAGCTCCTTCAGGCTTCCAAAACGATTGTAGGCAAGGGCAGACAATAGAACAATTAACCTCTTACTGTGAGTTTTCTCTCAAACGTCTCTTAACATCTGGAGGATTTGAGTGACAGCCTAGAAAAGCTGAAACCAAGAAACTCTCTCTATACAATATTTTCTCTATTTTTCTCCTATCTACTTTATTCCCTCAAATAATGCTAATGCTCTTTACTATCAGTTTCAGACTGGACCTAGATTTTAATATGTACTGATTTGGGGAAATTGCTTTGCTTGGGAATCATTGTATAAGAGAATCAGCATTTAGAGTAAAAGTTGCTACTTTTAAATAGAGGGGTTTTGTTGGATTCTGGGGTTATTTATAATTAAATCACATGGGTATTATTCCAGTGCTCTAGTCCTATGTTATTGATATTTTGGAACCTCAAAAAGTTAGAATATATGAGAAACTGGTCATATTAGTTAATTACTGCTGCACAACAAACAACCCCCAAACAACTTTTATTTGCTCACAACTCTGTGGGATGACAATTTAAGCAAGGACGGCTTGTTTCTATTCCATATGGTGGAAAGCTGGGCTCACTCATGTGTTCACAGTTAGTTGGCAGGAGGGCCAGGGTCTGCCTCCTCCTAGATGGCCTCACTCACAAGGTTAGGAGTGGTTTGGGCTTTCAGCAGAGGTGCTTTAATTCTTTCCCACATGGCCTCTTCACACAGTTAATTCAGACTTCTTCACCCAGTGGCCAGATTTCAAGATGTCATGGCCCAAAGCACAAACGCTCATCAAGCCTCTGCTTACACCACATATGTTGAAGTTTAATGGGACAAAGTAAGTCATGAGGATAACCCCAGAGTCAAAATGGAAAAGAACACATAAGGGCATGGATGGTTAGAAGCGTGACTCTTTGGGGGACATTAATTTAATGATATGCCACAGTTGTGGCGAGGATAATCCCTCTTTAGTGATAACAAAGTATCCATATTAGTTCTGTGCAAAGTGACATGGGCTAAACATACACACACACACACACACACACACACACACACACACACACACACACACACACAGTCATTCACTTGAGTGAGACTTCTTTAGGTAGGGCCAAATAGAATAAGAAGAAATCTTAAAGGACACACCTTTGAATTATTTGTGAGCAAAGAATTTCTCCTTAGCAGAAAGAAGTAAGAAAGTTAATTTGCCCTTTTCTGTGGAGGTAGGAATTTTCTTGATAATTAAGAAATTATTATCAATTATTATTAATTATAATCCTTTGATTATAATTAATAATCAAAGGATTTTGATTGCATTATTTGACCCATAGTATCCATTTCACAATGTTTAACACCGTCTGGTGAGTGTGATTGGACAGCAGGAAGAATTATTCAAAGTAGAAAATAGAAGAGAAAGGAAGTTCTTCACTTGACGCAGCCTAAGAGTTAACTTAATATTTTATCTGGGTCAATTGCAGAAGCTTCTGAAGGTATTGTAAAAGATCTGAGGGTGTGGTGGTTTTGAAATATGTCCAAAACTTCTTTGATAGCCCTTCCTTCAAGTGGCAGAGTTTTATTTTCCTCCTATTGAGTGTGGGCTTAGTGTAGTGACTCACTTGTGACAGCATGCGGCAGAAGTGATGGTTTGTGACATACAAGATTAAGACATAAAAGACATTTTGACTTTCTCTTTGATCTCTCCTCTTGAATCACATACTATGGAGGAAGCAGTGCCATGTCATAAGGACACTCAGGAAGCTCTATAGAAAGTTCCATGTGGTGAAAGACTGGGGCATCCAGCCGATAGTTATGAGAACGAGCCTTCCTGGAAGCAGATTCTCCAACCCCAGCCAAGCCTTCAAATGACTATAGCATCCCCTGATATCTGGGGTACAACCCTATGAGAAACTCTGAACCCAAACTACCCAGCTTAACCATTCCCAGATTCTTATCTCTCAGAAACTGTATAAGGTAATAAATGTTTATTGTTTTAAGATGCTAAATTTGGGGATAATTTGTTGCACAAAAATAGAGTACAGAGGAGCTGAACCACCTCTATCTTTAATCCCAGATGTGCAAAATAAAGCACCGAAAGTGCTCAAGAAAATTACCCCAGTGATGCAGGTAGGACTTACTGATGTTTACTGACCTCTTCCCCACCAAGAGAGACAGCCTCGCCCTTAGCTCATCATAGACTTGACCTTTAACTCCATGGAATTAACATAAGAATGAATACAAAGACAACAATTTTGGCTTCTGGGGAAAGAAACTAAAACTCCTCCTCAACCCCTCTCCTCCTTACTACACCTCAAGGATGAATCCATTTCTGGTGAAAAATATTCTACCACCAAAATAAGTAGGTACTACACTGAATTTCTTGGGGAGCAACCACTAGTTAACAGATCTGTCACGGAGAGGTGTGACCCCATGTAGACAATTCCCATGAAGCCTATGTGGTGATAAGCCCAGGACTATTGCCACAGAGTAGGGCCACACACTCTTCACTCTTTCTTTCAACTCTTTTTCTCTTCTATCCACAAGTCTGAGGGAAGCCCAGAACTTGTTTTCCCTCAGAAAGCAAAACAAAAGCACAAAAACAAAACCACACAAAAAAACGCTAGCTATCTCTTGCCCATGAAGCCCAACTTACCTACTACTGCTTTACACTGAGTTTCAGAGCAAAAACCCCAGCCAAGAATGAAATAGCACTTTTCCTTCTTTGTGCTTTTTTGTACATATATATGTCTTTGGGGCTTTCAGAGAAGAAGGCAGAAGCAGGGTTCAGATGTTAGTTGGTTCTAAGTGACCACTGTTTTTTTGTTGTTGTTGTTTTGCTACACAATTATTTAGTGAAATGTAGGAATCGTTTGCTTGCATTAATTCGTGGGTCAGGTTAAGAAATGGGTACAACGTCATTAGCCTAGACTGTCTGCCAAATTGTCAGTTGAGCTAATGCTCTGTAAAATGTGAGGAAATGCAGAATATTCCAAGCAGGAATTGGGCACCGTAATAGTAGGCAAAATTTTATAGTGTCAAGTTCAAAGTAAGGCACATTGGAAATAGCGATTTAACATCCTTTGTCCTGATTTTGTAGTTTCCTTACCAACTCCCATATTTGAGGAGGCAGTTATGCCTGAGTATGAACTGTGGAACTGGATCACAGCTGATAAGCCATGAAATAATTTAACCACTTGGAGAAGAAAGAATTTAAAAAGACCCAAAAGTTATCACTGTCATGACAGCTTAACAAAGTCTTCTGTTTGCTGTGAAAAGAACTTTAAAAAGTAAAATTCTATGCAGTCTAAAAAAGTGCATGTATTAAAAGTATGCACTGAGTGTCTGGTAAATGCCAAATTCATTAAATAATTATCTCATTTAATTTTCATTAAAAATGCCTGTGAGGGCAACACTATTATTCATATTTTACAGATAAGGAGACCAAGACTTAAAGAATTTAAATGTGTTGGTCATGATCACATAGAGGGTCAGGAGGCAAGTCTAGATAGGCTGACCCCAGAATGTTAATTCCTAACCACTTCACTATAGTATCTCTAACAGGAATGAACCCTTAACATATTGAAGTACTATTAAATACCACCAGCAAATTCTGCTAAAGGATTATGAGGTTTCACTCATAGAGATACTTAAGATCTGATTATTTCAAAGGAGAGAAATAAAGAATTTTATTATGTCTTTTCTTGGCTACCAGCCTGGTAATATTATGATATTAGTCTGCCTGTCTGTCTGTCTGTCTTTCTGTATTTCTCTCTCTTATTCTCACATCACAGGTTATGGAAACTTCAGTCCTTTCTCTCTGATTCAAAGCTGTGTATCTAGGAGATAGTCTCCGTGTAGCTCAAAATTGTCACCTTCTTCCATATTCAAAACACAGCCTCAGGTCAAAAGCACATTGCCCTGACCAACAGTTCTCAACATCCTAGAGAAAATCTATATGCTGCACCCATCACTGTTGCCCGGTGAAGCCTTGTAAAATGTTCTTCTCTTACCTGCATCACTGAACAGATGGTTTTCCTATCCACTTCAACTGTTCTGGTGCTAAATCCACAAAGATAGCATTGCTCCAAGCCCTCAGCTTTGTACAGGAATATCAGCGACATCTGCTGTTTGACTCTCTGTATTGTTTTTGCCTTACTTAAGAACTCTGGCATGGAGCCTAAGGGATCTAGCCAGGCAATCTGAGTATCACTTCACCATGACGAAACAAAAGTGTCATGAATGAAATATCGTGAAGATAGTTCTCCCCCAGGCTTTATGATAATCAAGGAGAGTGGAACAGAGCTGGCTGTCAGTCCCCGGAACAGGTACTTGTTTTCTCTCTACCAGGCTTCTTGGTTCCTCATGAAAACATCCCCTGGCAGGTTCACTAACCAACCCTCAGAACATGCCCAGATGAATATGAATCTGCAAGAAACAGAGTTAGCTTATTATTCCAGCATTCTGGATGTGTTGTCAGAAACCCATCACCAGTCAACTGCAGGATAGCCAGTATATTATAATCTACTCAAGTATCCATTTTTTAAATGTATGCTCTAGCTTGGATCAAATAGGATGTGAAAATATTAAGTTATTTTGTTTATGATTAAGCTAAAAGCTTAACAATTCTAGCAATTCTAAATTACAATCTGTATATTTAGGAAATCTTTCAATTTCATTGCAGTATTAAAACATCATGGAAATTATAATATTATCAATGTATCTGAGTGTTGATCAAAGCATAAATATCATGCCAGTTGAGGACAGGTCTAATCATACAGGCAGCATTGATAACATCTTGATAAGATCTTGGTTCAGAAAGAAGCCCCTAGAACACCTTCCTTGTTATGCAAATAAAAAGTAATAATTAGGCATATATTTACAGGGCAAGTTTGTGTAGAAAGGGGGTAAAATTGTGTAGAAAGGGGGTAAAATGACCTTTTTTGAATCAATTTAGGCTTTCTTGTCTGACAGTCCTAGTATGCAAAGCTCATCAATGGAACGAACAGCCAATAAGCAGAAAAAATCTAGCAGCTTTTGGGAAAGAAGAACTTGAAAACCCATCCTCTGCTTTCCAAGACTATAAATTAAGGAAACCTGGCAGAACAGACTGAGTTGCCTTCTCTGAGGTCCACTGGCAGAAATGAACTCTAAAGTTCCCCAAAGGAAATGAAACAAGTGCGAAAGGGCAGTTTGGCCTGTTGACATGGAACCTCAGGGTTCACCAGCGACAGGTGAGGGCTGGAACTGGAAGCCCTTTGGGACCCAGCATGCATATGTGAAATAGGATATGTGAAGACAGGAGTTTCCTTCATACAGCAGCCATTTATAAAGAGCCTACTCTGTTACCAGAAAGTTTCCTAGTCTCTTTATAAGACATTGTACCTGCTCTGAAGATAATCACAGTGATGATTGGAAAGGGGGAATATTGGACATCGGCAGTTTCTTGTGGTGTCTTGGTTAATTTTCTCAGCAACTCAATGAGGTAGACATGTTCCTCGTCATCTTCCAGATGAAGAAGTCTAGGCTGAAAGAAATTAATCTATCTGTCCATAGTCACAGGAGCAAGCGATAAAGCTGAGATTTGGACCTTGATCTGCATGATTCTAAATCTCATACTTTTTCAGAGTCAGTTCTTAGAGATGTGGTGTTTCCTGAAGATCACATATTCTAAAGATGCATTCAGGTGAATACAAGCCAAAGTGAGTTGAGACCTTTGGAACTAAAGATACCAGAAATTGATGAAAGTAGATGATGTAAATTCAGAGGAGAAGTTACCGTACAAGTCTACTTAGGCGGGTCAAGTACTGGTTACTGAAAACACAGGGGCAGGGTCTGTGTGAGAGCAAGTGGGGTATGCAATTAGAAGGAATTAATAGATAAAGGCAGACAGGTTTGACAGAGGGTTTTATAAGTGGATAGTGGGATTTGAAAGAGGAATTATTTTTCTTGATGGCAGCGTAATAACTTCCTAAAGAGTTAGGGATTTCTTGCCATATTACATTTAATCAGTGCCTTTTTTTCTGAATTAAATAATCTTATAGATTATACTGCACTGATTTTCTGCCATTGGGAAACAAGAATCTATATTATTTTGTAAACTGGAATCTCAAAGCACTAAGTTAGAGAACAGGATACTTTAAATTCCCATCATTGGCTTGAAAATTAACTTAGTAAGTTTCTTATATTTTATATTAAAATAACAGTGTGATGGTATACTGACTGTGACAGGGTTGTTAATTGCCTTTTCCAAGCTCCATTCTCTGCATTCACCCTGAATAACAGAGCTCAGTTTTATATATATATATATTTTTTTTTTCTCTTCCAGTTTTACTGAGATATAATTGACATACATGACCTCATAAGTTTAAGGTGGACGGCATAATGATTTGACATACCTACATCATGAAATGATTAGAGAATCCAGTTTTATTTGGGTGATCAAGTTACTAGCTAAAAGACTATATTTTGTGTAATTTTTTTTGAAAAGGTACAGCTCAAGTCCATAAAATGGAAGCAGAGAACTTGTAAGACTTCTTAGAAAGTATAGTCTGTCTCTGAAGACTCTAAGGGTGGCAGAGTAGCAAAATTAAGGGAGACTGGATATCTGACAATCCTGGAGTCATCACGATGCCAGCAGCTGCCTCCCTGTAGTCTCCTCTGGGAGTAAGTTAAGACTCTCCTTATGTAAGCTCCTATTACTTTGGGTTTTCCCATTTCATATGGCCAAATCGGATCCTAACCAATATAGAACTAATTAGATTAAATCATCATTGACTTGAGTTGTTATTAAATGCTAGATAATCTTAAATTAAAATTGTAGTAAATGATAAGTAGATGATTTGAGTAATTTAAAATTTATAAATGGAGTTTGTAACCGAGTTTGGTCCATGAGTAGAAAATATAATAATTATTTGAAAGCTGATCTAAGAAGAATTAGTCAAAGTTAGGTGATAATAGATAAAAATTTTCCTGAATTTCTTTCACATTTTGAGTATTTCACACACAGAGCATAAGCAACAAAGACAACAAAGTGTTTGGACTATTTCCGTACATAATTAATGTTCTTATGGTAAAAAGAAAATGTTCAGATGCAGCAGAAATGCAGGAATTCACTTTCATCTCCAGTACTCACTGAAGTATCTATTCTGTTAAATTTTATTGTTGAAGAAAATGTGCTATTTCTAAAGGTAATATGATACTTGAATATAATTCTTATGATAATCTACCATACATTAAATTAATAATAAAATAAATAGAAAATTATGGAAGAGTCATGAATATCCTTGCTTAAACTTCTTCCCAAAATTTTGCTGCAATTTTGGCTATGATTTTTCTGTTTCATCATCTGCATGATGTTCCTCACCTACAAGGTAATTTCAGACAGAGGGAAGACATCAGGAGACACTGATCATAGGATAGAGTACTTCCAGAAGAAAGGAGAGTGGGAGAAAGAAAAGGCCATAGGACAGTACTAAGTGGGATACCATGCATACTTTAAAAATATGCTTGTTAATTGGAAGAGTGGAAAAGTAATAATTACTTAGAGAGAGAATGCAGATAATCAAGCCCAATTTCTGTCAGGAAATGGAGAAGGAAACTCCAAATAGCAACCGCCTTGGCTTTGAAAAGGAACAGATCCATTTAAACTGCCACCCTAAACAGAAAGTGTTATTTGCTTCCTCATTTTATCTTGTTTTATGCTTTATGCAGAGTAATTTCTCTAACCCCAGAACCTCAATCATCACTTATTTATAGATGAATCCCAAAGGTCCCTCTCCAGGTCCCACTTCTGCCCTGAATTCTAGATCTGAATACTGTTATTATCACATGGATGTCAAACAGACCTCAGTAACCCAAAGACATTAAAAATGAAAAATAACAATTTTTTCCTACCCTGTTTCCAACTCACATGTTCTCTACCATGGTTATGTCATCATCTTTACTGTCCATTTTTACCTACTCTCTCTCTCTCTTATCCCTAAATGGACTACCTCTGCAAGATTCCTTTTCTTTATCTCCTCCTTTCTGTTTTCTCTGACTGTGATCTAAATTAGCCACCATCACCCCAATCTCTCACTAAAACCATTGGACATTCTTATAACTGGTCTCCATCCTTCCTGTCGCTTTCCCCTTCAACTGAAGACAATTTATTTCCTAAAACCCAGATCTGCCTATACTTAACCTCTCCTTAGAAGCCTTCAATGACAATCTGTCCCTAACCACCTTTATATTTTCACCCCCTGTCATTTATTTCCCATGACCTTGACTCCAGCAAGATGAAGCAATTCACATTTCTTCAAACAAGATAGGCACTTGAGGCAGGCCTCTATGACTTGCCTGGTGCTCTTTCCTCTGCATGAGATGCTCTCTTTATTTCCCCTCTATGCCTGTTCCTATTACCTGTATGTGTATATCTATGGCACCTTTTTTGTGCTTCCCTGTCAGAATGAATTGTTCTCCTTAGTGCTCTTAAAGCATTTAGTACACACCCCTATATTTTGTGTGGCACTTAATTTTTCATTTCCCTTTTCACAACTAGGCTGTGAGTTCTTTGAGATCAGAGACCATATTTTATCCATTTTTATATCCTTAATATATAACCTACCTTGTACATAGTAGGTGCTTGATTTTTCTGAATTGATATAAAATGTACTGTCATGTTACCCAAATAAAGGTTGTTTTTTGTTTTATACATTTTTCTTTCTCTCTGAAAAAAAATTACCCATTACTTTCATTTTTTTCTCAAAAGGTAATGACTTGAAATAAGCAGGGAACCAAACCTGGGAGACACTTGTACTGCTATTGCATTTACACAGCACATTTTAAGTGCACCACAGTGCTTAATAATCACCCTAATTATTTATTAAAATTTAACTCTCTTTTCCAGTTAATTAAACTTGCATTCAGTAAAGCTATCCAATTTTGGCAGATAAGCAGCTTTTTTTATGCGTATGTATGTGTGTTAAAGCCTGACTGGATACAATGTTAGCAGCAGAAGTTTTCAAATTTTTCTACCTACTTAAATACATGGCAATATCGCTTCTTTGGTACAGTAAGGCTCTCCCAAAGAAACAATGAGACTTAATCTATTGCCTCTAAAGGGGTAAATCTTAAATAATTTAGAGACCTGTTATTTTTTCCTTTAATACCCACATGCTTATAGATTAAAAGTACCCCTATTTTAAAAAAGCAAAAACATAAATATTAAAAGAGCCTTTAGCATGGTGTTTGGTCTTCCCAAATAATTTATCCTACTATGAGTAAATGATCTGGATTTTATGCCAACTAAAAAATGCAGAACCCTTATTACTTCAAACATTCTCATCTCAGAAATGTATCAATCCAAACATAGTACGTTCCTTTTCTAGGAGACGTTTGCCTTCCTGTTTTTGGATGCATGTGCTATTTTTTGGAGTACACAAGCAGAGGCAGACACATTTTACAGATGTGCAGAGTCTCTGGAACTGCTGATATAATTCTGGAGCTTCAGTCACAAAAATATCACACTCCAATAGGCATCAGTCTGCTCAAGGCACCGTTCTGTAAGGGGACATCCAAATTGGAATGGCACCAAAATTTGATTACAATATATTTTTTTAAAGGGGGGGGTGGGATGCAATTTTCTTTTAACTTTTTAAAGTTATTTAATAATAGAATATTTTAAATATACCAAAGAAATACAAAAAACTAACAGCCTTCCATATACCCACCACCTAGATTTGACAGGTGTTAATATTTTATCACAATTTACTTAAGTTTTTTTAAGAAATAAAACTGTACTGATAAATCCTAAGTCCCACTCCCCATCCTTTCTCCCTCTCTCTCATTAAGTGATAATACACAAAATAGTAGTATATCTTATTTATGGATGCACCTAAATGTAATAAAAATATAAAAGGCTTCTTTTAACTAGCGACTTGACAATAACAAAAAAAGAATGGATTCATTCAAAATTTGTGAAGCTATACTCTAGAGTCTAGAATGGAACTTGGCAAACTTTTTAGGTAAAAGGCAAGATAGTAAATATTTTAGGTCTCTGCTGCAGCCACTCAACTCTGCTTTTGTAGTGTGAAAGCGGCCATAGAAAATACACAAATGAATGAGCATGGCTGTGCTCCCATATAACCTTATTTACAAAAACAGAGGGCAGGCTGGATTTGGCCCACAGGCTATTTAATTGTATTAAACATTTACCTAAAATGCAATTACACAGAGAGTAAGTTATAAATAATACTCACTGTGGTTCTTGTAATAACTTCTCTGAAAGAGATCAAAATTGTCCCCAGTATCCATTCTCTCCTTCTTTTATAATGATATCATTTTTAGCATATGGTGGTCCAGAATGCAGATCGATTTTCCCATATGATTTTTTCATACTCTTCTGTAGCTTGTGTCCATATGACTAAGTTGTGCCCAATGAGCTATAAGTACAAGAGTCACATGGCAGCTTCTGTGAACTTTCCTTAAAATAAAGTTGGCAAACACCCTTTGATGTCTTTCTCTTTGCTTCCTGCCTCCTCCTGCTTGAAATATGGTTGCAGTCATTGGAATTCTATCTTAGCTCATGAAGACATGAGCCTCACCATAGGAATGGGAGAGCAACGAGTTCAAAGGAGCCCAGATCTTTGGGGACTTGGCAGGAGCAGATCCTGTTAGCTATGTTATCCCTCAAATGCCCATCTCAATATACCTTCGGATGGGAGAAATAAACTTTAATAATATTAATCCAGAGTTATTTGGGATTCTTGCAGCCATACCTAATTCCTAATGATATAACTCTCAGGCCTATTCAGTAGGCAATAGGCAAAACCCTCAGATCCACCTAGCATCAATATTCTCATCTAACAGAGTTTCCTCCCTCCTTATCCAGACTCTGCACTGCTCACTTCTCTTCATCATGGAAACTGCTAGGGGACTGATCATGTTTACTTACATTAGAAAGTTATACAAAATGTAAAGAAGCATCAGTCTCCTCTGTACAACCCTTGAAAGCACAGACTTAAAATGCTATACAGAGACGTTATCTCCTTTACTTCCCTAATTCATATTAATACTAATACCTATAGCAGATTCATGCAAATGCTAAAAATTTCAATCTGCTTTGTTCTAAATGTTTGTGCCTATTACCCTGGATAACAGACTCTCTTTAGCTACACTGCCAAGTGTTGTTTCTACACAGGAGCCACTATAATTGTAGTTGATGTTACTTGTGCTGCCATAGTCGAGGCTGGAAGAAAATAGATTCTAGACTGGGCAAAACCTGGAAAGAGTTATCCCAATGCATGAAAACCATGTCATCTATACTTTGAACTTCTTATCATGTGCCCCCCTAGATATAACACCCTGGGTTTGAAGTAATTTATTTCACATCTGTTTTTACACCACTCTTCCTCATCAGATCGTAGATGATGACTAGAGGAGGTAAGTTGCAAAGGGAAATACAATCTCAATTTAAATGTAATTTAAAATAAGAGAAAGATAAGCAGATACAATTAATATTTCTAACATGGACAAACTACTGGGGAGAAAAGAACCAGAATGTTAATGTTGCTTATCTCTGACTGGTGAATTTGTAGGTGATTTATTTCTTCCTTTTTATTTTCTAAATATTCTGCAACAAACATTTATTACTTTTGAAAACAGAAAAAAAATGTATATTTCAAGTTCCTGAAAAACTCAATTTAATGAAGAAAACAAGTAGGAGAATGAAAAATATGAGGAAAATCAACATGGCACAGAAATTAAGAGCAAATAATAGACCAACAATTCTCTTTTATCTGCAGTAAAGAAGGGCAACAAAGATGTAGCTACCCAAAGAGCAAATGATTCTGCTTTGATTGGTTTTGGAGCTCCCGTCCAATTAATCTTTCAGTCTCTTATTCTGTGAGCCTTTGAGCCTCAGTTTCCTCTTCTATGAAATTGCACCCATCCCTCAGAGCTGCTGAGAGTACAGAAAATTGATGTGAAAGCACCTGGATTTCAATTTCTAGCAAATGAATAATAAGTTCCAATAATTGTAATAGCAGATTAATTCATGAAATGCAATGTGAGTGAGCACCAGTGTTGAGTGGGAAACAAAGATGAATGGGAAAGTCTCCCTGCACCCAAGGATGTCACAACTGAGTTGGAGGGATAAGAAATATACCCAAATAGTTTCAATGCAATGTTCTTCATCAGAGGGGAACAAATTACAATGAAGTTCAGAGGCAAATTAAGAAAAGTTTTACAGGGCAGCTTATTCCAATGTGAAGATGTAAAGAAATATTCTGGTAAAGGAAGTGAAAATCCTGAATTCTAGAGTTGGCTGTCCCAGCAACAGTGTGGCACAGGACAGGGTTACAAACCCTCTCTAAGTTTCAGATTCATCATTTTTCCAATTAGGAGGATTTTCCCAGATGATCTCTAAGATAACTTCTGCTTTTATAACAAATACTGATAATAGTGTTTTGTGTGAGAACTGAACTTCACAGCTACAGATAATGTGTGTGTGTGTGTGTGTGTGTGTGTGTGTGTGATATAAGCGTATACATATGTTTAATCCTCATAAACATGAGGATACAAATACAATTATTATCATTCCCATTTTTCAGCTGAGGAACTGAAATGAAGTATAGAGAGAGAAAGTAAATTGCCTAAATCCTAAAGTCACATGACTAGTATTCAAATCCAGGCAGTCCCCAGGCAGTACCCTTTGAGTGAAGTCTTGGAAGGCTTTTAGGATTTTTTTTTTTTTTTAATAATGAAAAAAAAGTACTTTCCAGAATGGAAACTCACTGTGAGCAAAGGCAGAGAAGAAGGAGAACAAGAGAGATTTAGGGAGGCAGCATGAGATCCTGGAAAGAGTAGGCCTTTGGATCTAAATACTGGAGTTGGAATATTTATTCATTTTGTGACATTAATAAAATTACTTAAATACCCTAAGCTTTAATTATCTGTAAATTAAGGGCGATAACATGTTCCCTATAGGGTTGAAGTGATGATCAAATAAGATAATGCATGTGAAATGCTAAACACAATGTCAGGCACATTATGGGCACCTAATAAATTGAAGCTATTACTACAAATGGATGAATGGCCTAGTTTGGCCAAAGCATGTCAGGATACAGTGAGAACTGGACGATAACTATCTACAAAGGTACAACTTGGGAAGATCTTGAATGCCTGACCAGGAAGTTTAGATTTTTTTATCGAGTCAAAGTTTTCAAGGAGGAAATTTTGTATGTCTACAGCCAATATTAAACTTGTTTGAGTTTCCTGAGCATTCACTTGATGGGCAGGAGGAAGATGGTATTGAGGAGGATCCTGGGCTAAATAATAAAGATGTATGGAAAATAATCCACATCCATTTACAACGATCCTGGCTCTGACCTCCCAGTTTATGGGATTGTTGAATTTTCTGACTAGAAATGTATTATTATATTTTAGAAGCACTAAATCAAATTCTAAAGCACTGAAAGTATAGAAAGATATTTTTAAATAGGAAATAACTGCCTTTATTCATTTATCATTGAAAGACCAGTGTCCAATCTATGACTTATCACTCTGAGCAAATGAGTATGTGACAGAAAGAAAATATAAAAGAAATAAAAAGAAAAAAGTCTGAATTCAACCTAGTTGGACAGTTACAAGTTAAGAATGAATGTGGAGTTGGGCAATTTCATCAAAAAATAATCAACACATTTATTGAATATAGGCTATATGCCTTACACTTTGGTAAAGGCTTCATGTGCTTTATTTCAGTTAATCCCTAAAGCATACTCACAGTTAAGTATTTTATTATCACCATTTTTCAAATGAGAAAACTCAGGCTCAGAGACATTAAGTAATTTGCAAAAGTACACAGAGATGTTAAATGGCTTGAACCAGAATTGAAAACCAATCTTTGCTGCTCTGTTATTTAGTGCAACTGATACCAGCACCTTCACTACCACCTTTACCCACATCTCAACCACCATGCCACCATCACAACACTAACACTACCACCATCACCATTATGACTACCACAACCACTTCCTCCAACACTCTTGCCACTACCATGACTATAACCACCAACAAATCACCACAAATACCAACACTATCACCATCACCACCACCACCACCACCACCATCACAGTCACTAGCACCACCATTGCTACCATTATGTCTACCACCACCATCACCATTACCGCCACCACCAACAGCAGCATCAGCAAAATAATCACCACCACCATCATGACCACAATCACCCCCACCATCACCATCATACTAACAACAAACAATCACCATCAAATCACCACCATTACTGCCACCATCACCACCACAACCATCTCCACTGCCACCACCATTGTCCCCTTTACTAACACCCAAACCACCATTACCCCCAAAGCCATCACCATCACAAGCATCACCACCAATACCAACACTAACACCAAGCATCTCCACCACTACCAACACTCCCTTCTGCCTCTAACAGAGACTAGTTTCTTTAAAATCAAATATCCTCCCAGGAAAAATAACTGATGTGCATAATATCTCCCAAGAGTAAATTTCTTTCCCAGCTTCCTCCTACACAGGAGTCATGTCTTCATCAACAAAACCCCTCTCCCAGGACAACTGTCCCCAGTACTTCTACTACAGATAGCTGCTAAGATATTTTTAAGTTCAAGAAAACCAGAATTAGTTCTATTTTCCATGGTCATGGCAGTAATGTATTTTATAGCATAAAGCATATTTCCAAATTTTAAAGGAATAAAGTTCATAAGATGATGTGCATATTTGAGGGGAATGATTCTAAAGCCTTGTTACTTAAAGGATGATCCATAAACCAGCATGATGGGCGTGGAAGCTTGTTAGAAATGCATAATCTCAGGCCCCACCCCATCTGATAAATCAGAATCTGCATTTTAACAAGATCCCCAGGTGATCTGTGCCACATTCAAATTTGAGAAGCACTGCCCTAAATCTCTTAATCAACTCTGTCATTCTGCATATAACAGTGGGTGATTTTTGTCCATTTTTTTGACGAGCTCACCATAGACTCATTAGAAACATAAAAATATTTCCTTTTAAATAATAGTATAGAGCTGTTTTCAAATAGCTGAGAATCTAGTTGGCTGATCATTGAGTGATGAAAATAAAAACCAGTTTTCTTTCTTAGGAGAAGGCAGGCTTCAATAAGTAGAAGAAATTTTGAGTACATGGAAAAAGGATATCAGAAAAGGGTTAAAAGAAAAGGTAAAATATGAGCAGATATTTGAAAAACAATAACAGAGAGATAACATTCTTTAAATAAAACAGGAATAAAGAGGACGTGGAAAAATGCTGCCCCCCTTTGAAGTAGAAAAAGGAAGACTGGTAAAGGCTGATGCTCAATTGGCAGATGTTTAATGAGGTTCTGAAGATGTGTTTTTCACCCCCCGCCCCCAACGTATATGTATATAGTATCTGTAATCAGTTTAGTACTCGGTAGTCAGTTTTTAAGAACAAACTTGGTGACAAGGGTAGTTTAAGAATCACCCTAGGGATGAAACACCTAATTCCTCATGGTCCTTTCTCTCTTTTAATCCTTGTTCCCAGTCATACTTTCTCTTTATGCTAAAAGACTCCTTACTCTTTTCAGTTTCCACCTTTGAAACATGTGTGCTCCCTTGTCGTCATCTTCCTCTCTAACATATTCGATTAAAAACAATTTGTGAAGTATTTATAGATGCCTACCAGGGGCCTATTTTCCTGTCATTTAGAGTCACAGAATTTTAGGACATTAGAGAGGCTCACCTGATGTAAAGCAGTCCTTCTGTTTCCCTTATAAACTGTGTCCCTTATAAACTGATGTCTGTTCTCTCCCTCCGTCTCCCGGCCAGCCAGGGTTGATGCTGGTGGGGCAGTAGATTCCAACTTTTATAAAAACATTTTCATAGATTTAGACTCAATTTTGGCAATTGGGTCAATTATTTCTCTCTCTATTTTTATTTTGCTTTAAGAGTATCTTCTCAGTGTTTTACACTGATTCCATTTTATTTTCTACCCTTTAAGTGCCCCCATTCATGCAAACTATCATCAAAATAACATTTTTGCTTAAACTACAAACTGGAAAGAATCTGTTATAAATGTTTAAACACAATATCCAAAAAAGGTTGTATGGACAGTATATTCTATTGTTACATGATTTTATTTATGTATATTTACCATGTAATTTAAAATATCACCTCATTTAACACTGGAAGAAGGAAAATTCTATTTCTGGGGCACATATAGCTCTGTGTTTGTAACACTCACCCACCCACATCAGAGTCTGTTAGTGCCAGAGCATTAGATTTCAGAGAGACGATAACTAGTAAAAACAAATCTCTTCCCAGGCAGAATTAATCCCCTCTCTTCCGAGCTCCCAGGGCACTGGAACATACTTCTGCTGCAGATCTTTGAATTATTATTAATTGTTTAAATGGTCTGACTCCTCTATTAGGCTGTACTGTGCCTGGAAGGCAGAAATCCGCTGTAATTCAGATGGCTAGGTGTTCAGTTTGTAGTTGGCTGAAACAAAATATTTTTTGAAAAAGAAAATTTTGTGTCATTTAAAAATATGTGAATCTGTATAGAATTGCCTATTAAAATAATCTTACGCCTCACTATTTTTTTAATCTATAAAAATACATATCTCTGCTGAGCAATTACTGAATTAAAGCCAGTCAAATACACATTAAGCCAGTCAAATGTATATATAAGCCAGTCTAATATATTAGATTGCCTTTGTTAGAATCCGGGCTCCTTTGTCAAACCATTAAACATCAGTATCTGCATCTCTACGATGAGAATAATAAGCATACCTACTTCACAGAGTTAAAATGAGATGATACATTGAAAGCTTAGCAGACAGTAGGTGGTAGGTGTTCATTAAGGCAAATTCAATAAAGCTATTGATTTTTAATCAGAAAATGGAAAACTAAGACTCATAGATATTAAAGGTAAGTTTTGCTTTAGTTCTGAGGGAAGTTGTATATTCTCTTGCATTTTAGCACTCTGCCAGCATAACCTGAGACAATCCAAGCCAGAAGGCTAGTGTCATGTTAGGGTTCTCTCCTAATTTAACTTCATATGGACCAGCCCCCAAAATACCTAAAATTACTGCTCCCTATCCCACTTAGTGCAAGTCAAATACCTCCCATTTCCGATGTTCCTGATCACAAATTAAATACAACTAAGTTACAGAGAGCCCTTTACACACACACACACACACACACACACATACACACACACACACAATCACAAAAAGAATAGATTCCAGACCCTAGTGGGACTTATTTTGATTTAACGAGGGCTGAAGCAGCATTGTATGAGAATATTACCGGGGAGCTCAGAATGGCTAGCTCCACCTCATTCACATCTCAGCTCAAGGTACCTCTTGCCTGCCTGTCGGTCCTCTGCCTATGATCTTCATAGTATTGTCAGTATCTAAAATCAACAACTTATTTCTTATTTTGTTTATTATATATCTCCATCCTCCCACACGAATGTAAGCATTTTGAACTCAATTATTCATTATTTATTAAATGAATTAATAAATAAATGCATGCACGATTTGCTTCTGCAGTTTTCCTCCTGGATTCTGAATTTCTCTGTAGAATTCTCTCTAGAAGTTATGAAATATCTGGATATATCCTAACTTTAGCAGTGATGGGACAAGTAGTTTCCACTGCTACTTAATGGTGTATGTCCCCACCATCCCCTCCTAACATGAGTTATTTATTCGTAAAGTTAACAGTTAACCCAAGTCAACTTTGTGTAAGCACAATCTGGAAAGACACTTCCTAGTTTAAGTGAAATTTGTTTTTTCCCTGCCAGGAGGCACATTCTGCAGAGAAACACAACTGTGTTATACCCTTTGAAAGATGAAGAGAGAAGAGACACAAGTGCATCGGCTCCTATTTCCAGAAAAGAGGCAGAAAATCAAAGCAGGAGACTACCCTCAAGAGAACTTAATCTATCAGGTGGAAGTTCAAATTGTTTAAAAAAGAAAATATTTCTTTTTCACCAAGGTGAATTATTATTCTCTCTGGCATGATGAGGTCTATAAAGCTGTGATGGGTAATTATATAGAGGAAAATCACCAGCTGTTGTCTATTTGGAAGGAGGCTAAAAGAGGAAGAAACAAATGCCCTCAAATAGATTGTGGGTTCCTTGAGGGTAAGGGCTACATATCATATTTTTGGGGTACCCCATGGGTGGATAGGCCAGTGTGTTGTGACATAAGGTAATATTAAATATGCATTAAATTGTGTGTTGAGGGATTGGGCTGTATTTCCATATAAGAAAGACTTTGCTGACTGGGGAGTTAACTAAAGCTAGGAAGTGGGTTCCTGAGAGAGGCCAGAAATTTTTTCTTTAAATTTCTTTTCAAAAGAGAATAAACTCGAATGCACTTATCCTGATAAATGATTTTTCTTCCAAATATAACAAAACACATACATTTTTATATGCATGACTTTTCTCAGTCCCTCCAAAATGTGACCTTCCCTTACATTATCATATTTAACAAGAACAAGCTTTAGTAGAGTTAGTTTTTAATAAAGGGCAATCTTCCTTTCACTCACTGCAATTCAAAAATGTCATGATTTTATGGAAAAGTCACTGGGGTCTAGAACCATAAGTCGCATTAAAGTGATACAGCCAAAATCCTGGTTTTGCGGAAGAGTAAACCTTGTCCTGGAGAGACAAGGTTGAGAGGTCACACAGCCTCTCTATCTCTCTCTTTTTTTTAAAGAGGAAAAAGGGACAAAAGAAAAGGGGCAAAGTCTCATAAAGACAGAGAATTTAAAAGTCATAAGTAATCAGAGAAAATTTCAGAAATGTTTGATTATCACATTTTAAGATGCTTATTTACTGAATGCCTCTTTGAAGAACTAATTTTATTTGAAGGCTTAATTGCAAATATAAGATATTCTATTTGAAGCATGACTTATTATAAACAAGTATCTTGAGATACTTTTTTTTCCCAACAGAATCTTTTTTAATATAAAACAAAGATAAAACACACCTCAACCCTGCAATCTGCCAGCATGCCTTGCTTCTACAAGATGCATGCTTTGTGAGTCAGAAAAAGAAATATACTTTACTTTGTATCTCAGTACACACATACAGACGTAAGTTTCAAGAAACCATTCTCACACTTGTCACAGGAGATGAACTCTGTATTTTCTTTTCTATTCCACTTCAGTTTTAAAATACAGCTTGTGCCCTCTCAACTGGTTTCAGAACCTGGTAACAGCCTCACGGCATTTCTAAAAACACTGCCAAGCCCTCTTACCAGACCATCCCCAGGTTAATACCCACCCTCCAAGGATCTACAACACTGTATCTACATAGAAATATTTTGATAGTGATAAGACAGCAGTAGAGTTAAATTTCTGTACATGCCAAGTGCTTCTAACAGGTGCAAACCCCTTTGGTGTTCAATAAACGTCTATGGCTGACAGAGTCAATTTTAAACTCTTGAGAGACCAGAGACCCTCATCTTTGATCCCACTTCTCCTCTGTTGTCTTCCCTGAAATCTTCTGCCTGCAGAGAACTCCTTTTTTTTTTCCCCCTCCAATATTGTCTCTAATACAGTTAGCACTTTAATTCATCTGGGTCTCTTATGCTTATACCACACACAGTTTAAGGTTTATAATACACTCATGCCATTTTCTCACTAATTCTTAGACTTTTGCTTTGTCTCTCTTACGGTTAAGGGTTCTGTCCCACACACCTTCAGTAGCTTTATGGAACCAAGCCCCATCCTGCTCTCAGAATACCAGTTGTCAGTCAGTGATACAGGATGCCCTAAGATTAACCTCCAACAGAAAAATCTCCCTGTGCTGGCTCGATCACACAATGCAGAGGACAGCAATACCCTCACTTAGCAAAAACTCTCCCTGATTCGTTATTGCCATGATTCGGGCTACAACAGGGAAATGCTCAATGCTTAGCCCCCAGAAGTTGACCATAGGAGATACTCAAACAACTTTAAAAATTCTCTGCTTGTTTGCATCGAAAAAGGGTAATTAATGTTATGTAAGAGAATTGTTAAAGGAGGGCATGGTCAGGTGTTGGCTGGTCAGCCGCGGATGGGAAGCAGGGAGCCATTGAACCCAGGACGATGTCAAAGCACAGAGTGAATATCCATATGTATGTCCAGAATTCAGAAGATTTCTTGTATAGGTCTTGTTTGTATTACTGTGTGTGTGTGTGTGCGTGTGTGTGTTCCTTTGCAAGATTCCTCTCCCAGTTGCCCAGCTTCCTTTCCTAGTCACATCTTCTACTGCTAAATACACCATTCCTACTTAGATCCTCAGAATCAAGGGACTGTAGAATATTCCCCTGCAGGGGCGGTGCTGTAGGGTTTGAATGCATGGTGAGTCACACACAGCCCTCTGGGTCACCAGACTGGAGGTGGTAAGGAAGGGGGGTGTGGTTATGGAGGGGAGAAAGAGCCTGGAAAAACAAAACCCCTAACAAGGTCTGGTTGGAGAGCCCATCTGCCCCTGGACTCTCTCTTCCCCTGAAAACCCTCCATCACATGAATGAGGGGTCCCTGAAGTCCCACTAGGATGGGAAATGGGAGTTCAAAATAGGACAGAAACACACGCACCTTTTGCCTATAGTGTAATCTCTTCAGGGAAGGGATCAGAGAACAGGTGGGTGCAGGTTGCAGTCCCATTCACAGGGTATCTCTGACGTCTGAGTGCTTAGGAGAAACTCGGACTGCCCGGGAAAGTGTGCTGTGTTGCTGTCTGGCTTTCTTCCCGTCCTATCTGGTTGCTGTTGCCATTATTTCTTTGCTGAGTACATAATGTTGGTAACCTGGACGGTCCATGGCCACCTTGCAGTCCTGGGACACGGCGGGATGTTGCTTTCTTAGCCCAAAGTCCGTGGAACAGAGTTAGGAAAAAAAGTATCCGCTGCTGCCTTGCCCTATCCAGCGGTGGGCTAAAGGATGTTGAGGGCTGTGCGTCCTTGGAACCAACTTGCCCACCTTCCGGAGCGCTCCCGGCAGCAGCCGGAGGAGCGCGCTGCCTGGAATCGGATTGTCCCGGGCTCCTCCTGGCATCAAAGGCTTCGGGGGTGGGAGTAGAGGCACTCGAGACCCCCCGTCTTCCTCACTGTGCTCACTCCCGGTAGGCTACTGTGGCCACCAGCCGCTGTTCCCCCCAGTCCAGCCTGCGCTTTCAGCTCCAGACAGCTGCCCAAGTCTGACCGCTTTACCAGCACTTTCCAGACCCCCATGGCCCCTCTTCTTACCTCCAAACTCCCAGCTGCTTCTCTTGCTTCCTCTCAGGACCCCTGTTCCTAGCCAACCGTTTTCCCACCCATCTCCATCCCACTTTCACCACCTCGCCCACTAGGGACCCTCTCTGCACAGGCTCCCAGGTGGTGCTGTCCCCCGAGCAGTGGCTGAAGGAGCCAGGGTGGCACGATCTCTAGGGGTAGGTTCTTTGGGAAACTCACCCCTCCGAAATTTGCATGCTCTGGGGAGGGGGACAGGGTTCCCAGAAAGCTATCTCCGGGGACGGACGAATCCCCCAGCCCAGACTGTCGGGTCCCCCCAACCCATTCTCCCCCTCCCCAAAGTCTAACTCGGGTCCCTCTCCTGCTTCCCGTGTTTACGCCGCGTTTTACTCTCGGGGGCTCGTGGGGGGAGCCCCAGCCGGGACTCGAGCAAGGCAGCCGCGGCGGGCGCAGCCCCACTCGCGGTCCAGGGCGAGAGGGTCTGGCGCAGAGGCGCTCAGAGCTCTCCTGCTTCCCCTCCCTCTCCAGGGACAGGAGCGGGCTGACGGGGGCGGGGGGGCTGGCGCTCATCAATTCCGCTGCCACCTCCTCTGCTGCCTGGTGGGTGGAGGGGGAGCTGTGGATGCGGGCGGGGTAGGGCGGGGGAGCGGACGAGGATAAGACTTAAGTCGGGAGAAGTTTGCGCACAGCGCACAGCTGGGAAGGAAGGCGCCGGGAAGGTGAGCCTCCTGGACTTTGGGGAGGTTGGAATCAAGCATGGGGATAAAGCAGTTGCCTTTTAGCTTATAATGCAAGCTGGGGTTAGGTATAAACTATCACTTAAGGCAGAATTAAAGTGTCAGGAAATCAGGAGGCGGGCAGGAGAAGGAACGCTCCGGACTAACGGAGTTTTCTCTCCACTAGAACGGCCAGCCTCCCAGAAGCTGGGTGGGCTGCGCCGCGCCGCTCGCGGACCTTCCCGGGTTGGAGAGGTGCGCACACTCCGCACCTCACCCAGCGGCTGCCATCTCCTACTCAGGAGATGCGCACTGGAGCCTGAGTTCCTGAGTCTTTGGAGCCACCACTTGCGAATGCCCTTCGCTTCTACTGAGCCATGCCCGGCAGCCCAGTGAGATTATTCCAGGTAAGGAGGGTCTCGGAATGAGTGGGACTTAAAGCTTTGGGATGTTCTCCGGGATGGTTAACAGTGGAGATGCACCAGATACCTTGTGTTTTGATTGCAAAACTGCAGTTTGATTGTAATGTTTGAGGTTCTGATTAGGGTCGCCTTAGTCTCAGTCGCCTCACCTTACCCTTGATTATAGGAAAGCTAATTGTCCTGGGAGGGTGCTAAAACTTAGGGTTTCATACTGAAGAGTCCTGGGATTTTGTGTGAGTTTTACTATGCTGTTAATATCAATGTTCCCACAAAATTTTCATTCTCCAACTTACTGGGTATGAAAATTACGGGGCTGAAAGTTGTGGATTTTTTCCAAAAGGTGTTTATTTACTAACAAACAGATAACATCAGCGTCTATGTGTTGTGTCATGGTTGTTCTTGATATTGGAAATGAATACAGTGGTGAATGGAGTTGCTTGTTAAGTCATGTTTTACAGAGAATTATTTTCCAACAATCATTTATGCATAGCAGCCATTCTTCACACCTATTAGGAAAAACATGTTGTGTGCATAGTTTCCAAAAGGGTACTCTTTTTTCATGATGTTCTTTCCAAGCCTGGGTGAAAGACATCAAGAAAAGCTCTAACATATTAGTTCTTCTTCACAAAACATTCAGTTTCCTTGAGGTCCAAGGAAATTCATTCAAAGTGAAAAATCAACAATCCAATTAGATTTTTTAACCCATTATTCAGGCTTTATTTTGCAGATCTACTTAAGAAAAGCTCTGTATGAAAGCTTTAACCTAATATTACATAGTACATGCAAGACTAGGAGGTAGGGTTCCACTGCCGATCTTCAGGAGACCCTGACGGCCATAGTTAACCTGAACCAAATCATCTGTTCAAGGCTATTTGTTAAAATTATTGGGTGATTGAAAGTGAAATGTTCAAAATAAACCAAAGTGTGACCATGAGGTTTCTGAAACTAATCTTTAAATAGCAGAGTGTCCAAGTTTGAGTGTGTCTTAAATGATAATTGAAAAGCAAATAGTTCATACATTTGGGCAACCTTGACTTACCCTTAGAGACAAAGTAAGAATGCTTTTAGTGTTGTGGGATTTATAAAGTATCATTTGTAATAATAGTATATTGCTAGCCTACTATGGTGACCAGTTGGAACCCAGCTTTAAAAAGTCAAAATTGCTGGTTTTCTACACTAGCATTATGAGAGGATCTAAGGTGATTATATTTGCAAAACATCTTTGCAGTTTGTCAGTATTCTCAGTGGGCACTCATTTCTACTCAGTATTTTAACATAGCTCAAAACATCCATCAGCCGGGATTTGCTTTGTTTCCATGCCTCTAATCTACAGTTAATTTCAGAAACTATAGCCACAAGAATAATAGTCAGTCATTGTCAAATACTCTGAGATTACTTATTGACCACAGCAACATACCCAATATAGTAAACATGAAATCCTTATTATAACTTATTCATAAGAACACATAAATAATCTTAGAGTTGTATTGTTTCATGATGCTTGGAGTTGAAGAAAACTCTGTTCTTGGTGAACTTCTCAGATTCTTTCAATGTTGGCATGAATGAAGATATTATCTACTGTTGGGTTTTATTAGAGTAAAAATGAAATGGAAATAAGAGACTGGTGATATTTTCTATGATAACCTAAACCAGTGTTCTCAACTCGGGCTTCAAATGAGAATCAATGGGAGAGCTTTAAAAAAAAAAAATGGATGCCCAGACCCTACCCCAAACCAATTAAATCAGGTTATCTGAGGAAGGGGTTTACATTTTGATGCTTTTTTATGTGATTGTAATGTGCAGCCATGTTGGGAACCACTGACCGACGTGGCTCCTGTCAGGTTTGGTAGAGTCAGTTAATGTTGGAGGGTGTTGGAACATAAATACCATATGTTCTATTGTCGGTCTAATTTTTTTTTTTAATATTTATAACTTGATATCCCAATTAGAAGAAAGAGATTTTTTTTTCCTTGATGGTAGATGTTTAAACTGTAACAGTTTCCGGTAAAAACATTTCTTTTTCTAAAAAACAGGCTATTGAGTTTGAAGCTTATCTGACTGTCCAGAAAATGGTTTAGTAAATTAAATCTAGTTTTAAGAGCTGTTGAAAACAATGTTTTATGAAACACAGAATTTGATCTCATTTTCCTAAGACCTACATGATGTGTAATGTGCAAATATATACCCTTTTGAAGGGAGAGAAGAAGAAAATACAACTATGCTCCTCGGCACACCAAATAACATATCCTGAGTGCCGACTATGTTCTAGTATTTTCACATAAATTATTTTCTTTAAAGCTTACAATAGCCTTGTGAGGTACTAGCTTTTATTCTGATTTTACATATGAGGAAATTAAGGACCCATTAGGTTAATGAATTTGCTCAAAGCTGCAAACCGAGTAAATCTAATATGTATTTGAACCCTGGTCTTCTTATTCTAAGTTCAATGCTATAATAAAATATGTTTTATATACATATATATATATATATATATATATATATATATATATACATACATATTTAATTTAAAGACTGCATTTTTCACAAAACAGTATTGATTAAGAGTACAGATTCTGACACGGCTCCGCTTGGGTTTCATGCCCGACTCTATAACCTTCTAAGAAGCTATATGGTTTTGGGCAAGTAATCTAACCTCTGCATGTCTTAATTTCCTTTATAAAATGGGGTTTTTCTAATGAGAATTAATGAATTAATAATTGTAAATCGCTTTGGGTAGGTTCCTGGTGCAGAGTAGGTTCTATGTAAGTGTTATATTTTTTAAATGTCATTTATTCAAAAAATATTTTTGATTATTTGTGATATGCCAAGCATTGCATTAAGCCTGAAGATACATAGACAAATAAGATGTGTCCCTATCCTCAAGGAATTGGTCAATAGAGAATCACCAATACATAAGTAATATTCCACTCAGTTACGAGATTTTTTCAATATTACTTATAATTAAAAGCGTTATTTTGTGTGACAACTATGTGCTTTTCGATGTTAGTATGATCTTCCAGAGGTCTATATGAGTATTACAAAATCAAACCAAGTGATAATATTTTGTGTTGTCACCATGGTATTAACTTGTTTTCAATTCTATCAAAACACAGAAAATAACATTAACATATGTTTCTGGCTTCACTTTATGAGTTTAGAAAACTGGTAATATGGAAAGGTTTTAGGTCTTTAAATTTTTATTTCAGAAGTAAAGAATTGAGAGGGGAAGAATTGATAGAAAATGTCATCAGAATCTATTCCTCAATATTCATAAGTGCAATTTTCTTGAATTGTTTTTCCAAAAAGTGTGTTGTCTGATTGGAGTGTAGTTTAGTTTAGGTTTTTTTTGTTGTTTTTTTTTTAAGAAAAAAATTTTAGGGTAGGAAGAGTGGATCAAAGAGTACAGTTAAAGGTCTCTAATACGGGCCGGCTCGGCCAGACATTGGAGCTGGCTGTACTTCTCCCACTGTGCCTGCGGCTGCATGCCATTGACCTGTACTGCACGATACCCCAGGGTACCTCTGGATACCTGAGGTATAAGATTATGTCTTGTTCAAATGAAAAGCCACTCTTTATTAAAAGTAGCGTATGAATTGGTATTCTTTGTAAAGGAATAACACAAATACGCTAAACCCAAGGAGCTATTTCTCAAAGAAATAAAGTACCTGGCTCCGTGAAATATTTTCTACTTTTGTAATCAATATTTAACCATTCTATTTCATTAAAATTTCTGTTTGCAAATGTATATCTTTCTTCTCTCTTATCAAGTCTCAAGGCTACTCCCAATTTTCCCCATGGATGCTGCATTTTTCTTCTTCCTAGTTTCACTGCCACCCCTCTCGTTTAAGCTTGCATTACCTTTAACAAAATGCTTAAATATTCTCCTAATATTTAGCCACATTTAGTCTCTCTGTGATGCATTCAGTGTTACACAACACGGTCAGACTTGTTTTCTAAGCTCCCATTTTGTCACTCTCAACTCATAATTATTCAGTGATTGCCCCAGGAGCGTAAGACTTAGAACCACTCGTCAGCCTAGCATTGAAGAGGTTTCATGATGTAATCTCATTTTATCTTTCCTTTCCAAGTCAAGGAGAAAGCCGCAACAGCTCCCTAATTCCAGTTCTGAAGCCATAGTGATGCCACAAAAATTGACTCCAGTCCATCCTTCATTTTCAGCCCTTATGCCAACAACTTAAGTTTATATTCCATTGCCTCAGAATTGGGGTATGTTGAGGGAGAACTCTTTACATCAGTGGTTCAGTTGCAGAGCTGCTTTGCTTTGGTTTTGATTTCTTTCTGCAGCTCCATTCCCAGTCCCTGCCTTTTATTTATCTGGTAGTTCAGAATTTGGCATTTCAAATCTTACCTTCCTCTGTCCTTCAGAATGTATTCATCATTCCCCGGTAACACATCTAACAAATTATCATCCTTATAGTTTCGTTCACATTTTAAAACTCAGTAAATATTTACTAAATGCCTATTGCAGCCTAGTCAGGGCATACTGTGACAAAGCATAGTTCCTGGCTTCATGGGCACTGGAGGAGACAGACAAACCAACAGACAATTACAAACCCGTGTGGTAAGTACTCCAGTAGAGAAATGCCATGAGCGCTTTGGAAGCAGGGAGGAACAGCACTGAGCTGGACATCAAGGAAGCTTTCCGAGGGAGGTGACCCTAAAGGGGACATGATTCAGCATTTAAATGACAAAACAGAATGAGCCAGATAAGGAGGGGAAGAGATGAGTTGTGTTAGAGGCAGGATACCAGACTCTAAAAAAGCCCTGGAGGCTTGAAACAACATGGTGATTTTGGGGAAGCTTCAGGTATCCAGAGGTACCCTGGAGGTACCATACGATGCAGGGCAACAGCATGGAGCCAAAGGAACAGAAGCAGACAGCACCAATGAGATATAGTCTTGCCGAGCCAGCCCCGTATTAGAGCAATAAGGCTTCCTTTTAATTTGTATCCATCCACCTTTCATTCTAGTATTCTTCCTATCTTTCAACCAGACTGATCTACCAGAATGGTGGATCTGATTATATAAGTCCCCTATTTTAACTCTTTCAAGGACCCGCACTGTCCTTGTGATGACATGCAAACTCTTTAGCACAGCCGGCCAGCACGGAAGCCTCTTTGTGACCTGTACCTTGCTGACCTCGCCAGGACCAACCAAAATACCTTATTGCAGTGACAGAGAGGAGAAACAATTAGTGACCTTGGTGGAGATAGAAAAGGAAAAAAAAAAAAAATCAAAACAGGAGATTATAGGGGTATGTAGGGGTAGTTGGTGAATGATAGAAATTTGAAGTGGGATAAATGAGGGAAATGGACGATTGTATGATCAATTCCAAGTTTCTTTCACAGATAATAGGAGAGGTGGATGTCATTCACATAAAACAAGTAATATTTCAGGGAAGGAAGATAAAGAATTTAATTTGGAACATGACGCATTTGGCTTAAACAGGTGGCAATGTCCAGTAGAAGTAGATACTGAAATTTGCATCTCAAGAGAGAATTCTGGGGCTTCCCTGGTGGTGCAGTGGTTAAGAATCCGCCTGCCAATACAGGGGACATGGGTTCGAGCCCTGGTCCGGGAAGATCCCACATGCCACGGAGCAACTAAGCCCGTGCGCCACAACTACTGAGCCTGCACTCTAGAGCCTGCGAGCCACAACTACTGAAGCTCGTGTGTCTAGAGCCCATGCTCCTCAACAAGAGAAGCCACTGTGATGAGAATACCGCGCACCTCATCTAAGGGTAGCCCCCGCTCGCCACTAGAGAATGCCCGTATGCAGCAACGAAGACCCAACACAACCATAAATAAATAAATAAAGAAAGAAAGAAAGAAAGAAAGAAAGAAAGAAAGAAAGAAAGAAAGAAAGAAAGAGAGAATTCTGTACTAGAGATATAGATTTGGGAGACATAAGTATATCTATTTCAGCTGGTGGAATAAGAATGGAGGATATAACCTATAGAGAAGTAAAAAAGAAAAGAAAGAAAAATGAAGGAAAAAAAAAACAGGCAGACAATTAAAAAGAAAAACATCTAAGATGGAACCTTCAGGAAAACCAATTTTTTTTAAGGGACAGTGGAAAATGAGCCTGCAAAAAAGACTGAGATGGAAGGCTAGATGAAAGGAAAAACACAAGAAAAAGCTGTATTATGGAAGCCAGGGAGGAGATAGTGGGCACCCAAACAGAATGTTGCAAGCAAATCAAATGGGGTAAGGATGGAGAGATCGCAGCAGGATTTAACTAAGAGCAAGAAGTGAGGAAATGGAAGCCCTGAGTTTACAATAATTTCAGTTTGATATGCACTCCTTACTTTATCTCCCCTTTTTGAATTCCTACAGTCCCCTCTAGTTTAACTTAAATGCTGCTTCCTTTTTTTAGTCTTGCATGTGGCCAATTCCCCCACTCCCGAGCAAGATGTAATATCACATCCTGGTATCTATTTCCTTAGGGCTTCCAGAGGTACCATGCATGCACACTTGTGTGTATGTGCCTCTGTATGTATAAAGTATTCTTCCCTTTTGTCATTCATTCATTTAAATAAACTCTTAATCTCTTTATTATATTAGTGTACTGGGAAAAATATGAGTTTTATAATCCCCTTCCTCAGGGATTACAATCTAGAAATGCCAGTCTTTCAGCATCCAAATGTTTCCCAGAATATTTGTGTACTCAAAAGTTGCACAGGTGAATATACCAATTTTGGATCACAAATTATACCATTTTATATTTGTCTTATGGCATTTTATTCTCCCTTTTCTGTGTGGATATCTGTTTTTTTCTTATTTCCCTCCTAGATTAAAAAGGACAGAGTCACATATTAATCCCATATCCAGCACACATAAGAGACCTTCTCTTCTCTTTGTGAAATGGGTTAAATTTACCTAAACGCGGTCATAAATATGGTGCTTTTTTTTCCCTGAAATTATTTTTGTCACGTTGAGGCTTAGAGTTTTCCTCTTTTATGGTATCAGCTCGATATTGCTCCAGAGATTTTAGCCCCTTCTCTCTCAAATCAATAATCCATTCACATCTTGAACCTTCTTACACCCACACTCTTGTTTCCGGATTGAGTCAGTGTTGACTTGAAGAGCCAACTCTGTTTTCTTTATCCAGCATTTAAAGCAGAGCTTACATATTCAGAACATAGCATTTTGTTTAGGCATGCAGAACCGTTTCCCACCGGCCTCTTTACACTTTCTTAATCACAAAGTATATACCTCTACTTCTCCCCTGCCTCTTGCACTAAGCTGAAGCTACTTAAGTGGTATTTATTTTCTGTAGGAAGGAAAAAAAAACAGGACTTTCCTTATCATATTCCCAATATGGACCGGAGTCCTGGAAGTGGTTAATTCTAAATTGTTTGAATAACTGATCATCAGCAAGTTAATACCTTTTAGACTTTAGGAATATAAATAAAGTAATAACAAAACAGCTGCAACTCATTGAACTCCTACTGTGCTAGATACAGTGACGTGCAGTCACTTCTCATGACAGTCCTGTGGAATATTATCAATCCCATTCCATAGGTGAGGAAGCAGAGATGCAGAAAGCCGACGTGGCTCACCAAGGTTCATGTATCTCGGAAGCAGCAGAGCTGGAACTCAAACCTGTTTGCCTAATGCCAAAAGATTAGGCTTATTCCACAACTGCAGTCAAATGACATTTTGATGATGACTTAGAAATCTTTCTATTATAATTGTATATATTAATTGTCTTGAATGATCAGAGCCTTTAATGACAGACGGAATCAAGAGCCCCTCTCCATGGACATTTAAGTCAGTCTCTCCAGAGGTGTTAAGCTCAGCTTTCCCACCCACTGGGGCTGCAGGAACGGTGGGTCTCCCAGTAACCAAATCCCAGCAATTTGGAATAGTCTGCAATAGTCCAGGTTTGTGCGATTATGTCAAGTGGACATTCTAGGTAGCTACATACATAAGCAGGAACTTCCTGCACAGCAGTGAAAACGTGACATGTGACATAGTTTGTCGAGGATTTTAGGCTTTCATGTCTGACCCAAATCTATTTCTATTAACTAAACAAATGAATTTATTGTAAACAAATATGAATTTGGTGTCAGCCAACTATGAAAGCTATATTTATCCTTTCCTGGAGCCCAAAAGTAACAGCACTTATCCCAGGACTAGACTAGGAAAAAATTATCACTTTGATAATAATAATTTTTAAAGGAAAGCTCTGCCGTTTTAGGAAATTTCCTCTCTAGTGTTTTCATAAAGTCAACTTGGGCAACAAGGGAAGAAAGGACAGGCGAAGTGCTCTGGTGCCAAATTTAAATTTCAAATTGACTCGACTCATACATTAGTTAACCCAAACTTCAGCATAATTATTTGTTGCTAACCTTAAGTCTGACAGACAGAATTCTTGCAAGCATGAGGCTGTAGAAAATGTCGGCGTTTACGGACATTGAGATGGGGTCTCTTTAGCCCAAGATTCAAAGAAGTTCATGGCACAGAGAGCAAAATAATGTAAATTGCTTTAGCACCTCATTCCCTGGGCCCACTACAGGGCTAAAAGGTCAGGACAATATTAGAACACTTTTTCATTCCTAACATCCTATAGACTGCAAAGATGGCATTAAAGCAAAATCCCAGCAAAGTGGTTAGCGATCATTGTTGCTCGAGGGCCAATTCAGGAAAAACAAGAATTTACTGGGTTGCTTTTTTCCCACTCAAAATGAAAATAATTTTATTGCATCCAATGAGGAAAATGTATATTCTTGCAATTTAGATATATCATTTGAGTGAATAGAAGGTCAATGAGAAACTTGGCATTTCTTCTTAGCTACTAAAATGTTAATAATCCGGGCATATTTGAGTAGTAGCAACTTGGAGTCAGCAAATATCAGCACTGGAATTTGTCTCATTGAGCTGCATTTTAATTTGTTAAAGAGGCATTCCTAGTATTTGAGGAATGCCATACATTTTCTCGGTAACTAATATTTTATCCTTATTTTTGATCTGGAGTCGAATGCTTTTATTAAAGAGCAGACCGAGGCAGAGATGACATATTTCCCCACCAGCAGGTGACAGTGCTGCCATGAAAACTCCAGCCTTCTGACTCCAAGTCCAGTGCTCTCCCTGAAGAGTCTGCAAAGTTGCAGGGAGTTGTGAGCATTTGCAGACAGATATTTGCATGAATGTACTTATAGATGACCACATGGAGAGTCAAACACATAATGGCCCCTGGACTACATTACACAAGAGGCCCAGCCTGTCTATGGATACCCCCTCCCTTCTCTTAGTTTCCCAAGCACCTACCACGCATAGTATTCCCCTTTATTCCAGAAAGCCTGCTCTCCTAAGAAAAAGCCCTACTGCTTGAGTCTTTCCACGATCTCCCCATCAACTCCCTTTTGCCCCTGCCCCAAATCAATTGCTTTTCTTTTACCCTATTCCTACAAACCCTGCTGTCTGCAGCTAATATAGTAGTAGAATAAACCTTTACTCTCTTCAAGAAAAAAAAATTGCATTATCAATGATTCAGGAGGTAATTCTTGAACCTGGCATTTCCTGATGTGTGTTATTTGACCAAATCAAGTTGGATCTTTATTACCAAACTTGAAGCTCTGTCCTACACGGAAGCATATTAAAAGCTGTGAAGTCCATTTTGCTGCATATCCACCACAGGCAATGTAGCCCAATCACTGCCATGCCTTGCTAGGACCCCTCCAGCAGCCTCCTGGCTGGCCGGCTCACTAGCCCTTGCACCCTTCCCCTACACATTCTCTGCTCAGCACCCAAAATAAACTCCTAAAATGTAAATCAGAGCAGGTTTCCCCTCTGTTCACAACCATTTAAGGGCTTTCAACCGCACCTGCACCCATGCTCCCACACTCCTCGCCATAGCCTCCTGGTCCTCTGTGCCCTGGCTGTCACAGCCTTGTTGCTCCTGTGCCATCTACCTGGACCATTCAGCCCACCGCGCTGATCTTCATCCATTTGCTGGAGCACATCTCGTTTTTTTCCTCCTCACACCCTTCACAGGAGCTCTTCCTTCCATCTGGGATGCCCTTTCACTCATTTTCACATGTCTAGCTTCTTCTCTTACTTCAGACCTTAGCTTAAATTGTCACTACCTCAAAGAGGTCCACCACAGTCAATCACACTTTCTAAAGTATATGTTGCCCTCTTAATCTCTCTCTTTCTCTCAGCTCCTTGAATATTTCCTTCCTAATAGTACAGTTTGTAATCATTTTATTTTTTTTTCTGTTTCTTTTCTATCACATGCATTAGAATATAAAGCCCATTAGGTCTGTCCTGTTGACTCTTCGTTTCCAGCACTTGATTAATATCTATTTAACAAATGAAGGTATATATTCATTTAATCTTGTCCTCACAGCATTTCTCAGTTTACATAGCCACAAGACCCTTTTGTGATATACCAGTTCTTAATATCCTGCTGAAAATCTTTGGGAGATCTGCCTTTTCTGAAATTTAAGATAATATCAGGAACTTTAAGTACTGATGCAAGTGTGGCTTGGGGCAGGTGGGCCTTTTTGGTCATCTTCGAATCTCCACTTAGATGCAGCTTTCACATATCTGATTCACAGCAAAGTATGATTTTTAGTTTTCAAGAAAAGTATGTATTAAAAACTTTCAAGGAAACTTGGATATAAAATAGATTTATTGAAATATTTCAATAATGATAGCATTATCTGACACTTACATAGCACTTACTATGAGCCAGTAATGTTCTAAGCCTTTTATAGATATTAATATATTTAATCTTCACAGCGACACTCTCAGGTAGGTACAGTTATCCCCTTTGCACAATGAGGAAACTGAAGCACAGAGAGGTAAGTAACTTATGGAAGAATGCACAGCCAACCCAGGACAGATTTGGAAATGAAACCAAGGAGGTCTGGCTCCAGAGAGTAAGTAAATCCTAAAAGAGAAATGTGCTTCTTGTACATTTATGTTAAAAGCTTAACAGCCAAAGTTTTGTTATCATGATGTAAAATGTCAACACCACATTGTAAAACAACTATACTTCAATAAAATAAATTTAATACATAAATAAATAAATGATGTAAAATGTCTTTCACTTTTGCATTTTTTCCAACAGCGGGTCCATGGATTTCTCTCTTTTCCTTAGAAAATTAAAGAAATTAAATAGTGGTTTTCCTTATCTGTTCTGAATCTTAATCTCTACAGCTGTCAAAGGCTGCACCCCTGCTGATAGTATTCCACTCTGCCCTGTGGTTTACAAGAAGGGGAAATTGCGCTTTGCCAAGTTGACATCTCATTCATAAAAAGCAGAGTCAAATGCAAAAACTTAATCTGTTTTATTATTGTAAAAGTGCAATTTCTACTAAAAAAAAAAAAGAAGCAAAACACAGCTCTTCACGAAACACGGTTTTAAATAGAATTTCAAAACTCTATCTTGATTACTTACATGAAAATTAGTCAGAAACCCATGATATATATGGTTTTAATTATGTGGAGAAAAAAAAAAGTGCTCTAAAAATGGCAAGTACAAATACACTGAATTTTAATTAGCCTAAAAATGGTCAAGTTTCCTACTCACTCACTTGGAGATGATAAACTTTCCAAGATCTATTTTGGAGCATGGCAACTCTTTTCCATGTGTTCTAAATGGTCTTATTTCCCTATGAGGTGATTGCATTGGCACTCTGTGTACTTCTGCAGGGGGGTGGGGCAGGGGATGGGGGCCTCCCGATAGCCAAAGGAAAATCTGTGTGTACTTCCATGTTCAAGCTGCTCAGCCTTTTGCAAGTGATTTTCTTTTACCACCTCGGATATGTTTTTAACTTATTTACCATAATCTGAAGTTATTTTCCTTTCTCATATTAATTTTAACTCTTTTATTTACTGGTTTTAAATTTTTCATGCATCCTCTTGTGTGATGTATTTGAGTCTCAAGCTTTTTTTTCCCTCCACTGTTATGGCTCATTTTAAGAATAATGAAAGAAAGAACGGAAAACATGTGTTTCAGGGGTATTTCACAGTATATTGATCTAGAACCTAACTGCTTTACATTAGATTATCCAATTTCCCTGTGAATCAGGTCATTTTTCCAGCAGTAGGTTATCATTTTAGAGGCAAGGGAAATGAATACACCAGAAAGTAAGAAGGTTTTATCCTCCAAAGTTGTATAAAGTGTAATCAAATTCATGGAGAAAAGGAATGTGTATACAGCATAAGGAAAAACGGTTTTATTTTATTTCAATCTAGTTGGAAAAGAAAATCTACTCTTAACATTTCTTCTGTCAATTTGATATGGTGCTACATTCTAAGTACTCAAGAAGAAAAGGGCTCAGGATGGTCTTTGCCCTTTATCAATCTCAAAATATTACAGAATAATATTTCTATAACCCTCAATAATACAAAATATCCTCTTAGGACAGAAAAGAAATCACTTGATTTTTTAACACAGAAACTTATCTTGAATGCTTTTGAAGATTGATCAGTGTCTCTAGCAGAAGAGGAATGCTTATCATTCTATTCTGTTTAGGTAACCTTCAGATAGATAAATTAGTCTAATCAATTTAGCAGAAGCCCAAAGTTTCATAAATATTGCCTTATAGAATTCATTTAGACCCAGCCTAAATTTTTCTCTGCCAGAAAGCCAAAGAACAGTCTGGTTTACAAACTAAGGAAGGTTATGATTTAGAGCAGACTGACTCTGGCGATAGCATGTGGGACCTGGAAAGGTGAGATAGAACCTCTCTTTGATACTTCTCTGTTGATTTAACAGTCAGATTTTTCCAAGCCCCCTTTTGTTTTCTATTTCCAGTCTGTAACACCTCTTAGCATAACAAGGACAATACATTTGAGCCCTTCTTCATATTTATTTAAATACCCAGCTAAATGATTTAGAAGAAAACCCCAAGTTTTAATAACACCAGGTTTTGTCAATAAAAGTTGTCTCTCACCATCAGTTTTACATATATGTGTCCATTCCCAGACCTCATTCAGATTCTCAAGTCCCAGTTACGTTCGTTTAAGTTAGTCCATGATCTACTTGTGTGTTTGATGAATTTTCAAACAAACATAACACCTCCCTATCATGCTCCCTCTTCTTCTCAGTCACTTGTAAGTCTTCTAAAACAGACTTCTACCTTTTCCCCACTCCTTAGCACACAGGTTCTTAGGGATAATTAGAGCAGATCTTAGAGGTCCTAATCCAACTCCTTCATCATACAGATAAAGAAATAAAAGAGATATGACTTCTCCAGTATCACATAGATATTTCCCCTTATCCCCTCAGTCGGATACTGTGGGGGAACAGGAAGGAATAGCTATTCTAGCTCCATATCATGGCGCATTGGACAATTTTAGATTTGAATAGAGAGGCATATATTAGAAAGAAAACAGGACATTCTTCATCAAGGAGCCCAGATCATAGCAATATACACTGAATTGATTCCTCCTGTGGATGTCATCACTGTCCAGAATCTTCAGCTGCCAGACTCCACCCCACATTAAAGAAAAGAAGGGGTTGGGATCCAGACATAACCCCCGTGGTAACTAGCCGGCAGAAATGTGAGAGATAGATGGCACCTTGGGTGGACTCCCTCAGTTATCCAGGCTGATGGACATGAAAATAAGAGACTTAGGAGAGAAAATAAGCTTGTCTGGTCTTACCATTACTCATAGTTTCCAAGCTGGAGATTTTATTTTTTTAAAGTCTCTGTCTTTTTTTCTTTCCTCTTCACAATACTTTTAAGCTGAGCTCCAAAATAGGCATTGCTGAGTGTGTTTTCAGGTAATCATGAATGTGTTTTGCTTTTAGGATTTCTCAGTGTGCTTGTTTAAATAACATTCAAAACTTTCCCAAGGCAGTTTGCTTTCAGGTGCATTGAGGACCTTAAGGGACGAATAGATGGAACAGATAAGTTTTTAGGCACATGATAGAGGGATTGGCTGGGACAGACTTTCAAGTACTACACCAAAGAGGGGCTTGGAGAAGCCAAGGGCCATCTGCCAACTGTGAATGCACTAGGGGAGTATGGAGGGGAAATGTCACACAAAATAATAATGACTACCACGTCGTAGGCTTCTGATCAGTGTCATTCTATGTACAAATACGCATTATCTCATTTAGGCTCCACAGCAAATGAGCTCAGCTCAGCTCAAATGAGCACAGCTCCCTGCAAGCTAGCTATTTTTATTTCCATTTTACAGATGGGAAACCTGAAAATCAAAGAAGCTAAATAAATGAATAAGAAGCAGAAATAAGAACAAGTTATTAATAATAATATGTTCATAATACATTAATTTAAAAACGAACATTTTTGAGGGCTTATTATGTTGGTTCTTAAATGAATTATCCCATTTAATTCTCATAATAATTACAAGCATTATTGTTATACTCATTTTACCTCCAGGGTACGGTGAAGCTTAGAGACTTAAAGAAAGATGATGTAACTAGAAGCAGAGGCAGGATTTAAACGTAAACAGCCTAACTACAGAACCCACGGTAGTAGCACGCCGTCCTGTGCTACAAAAAGCAGAACATGCTTTCTCACCCAGGTCTGTTTGCTGCTCAGTCATGATTTTTCAGGGTCCCACATGGCCTTTAAAATAGTAGTTCTCAAATCTCATCTGATGACCCATGCGGATCCATGATGAGATTTCACTGTCTGGCCCCAAAATTAAAATATCAAAGACAATGTCAAGAGTTTGTCCTACCACTAAGTGGATTCACTTTAAAGCACTGCACTTTGTTCTGAGATATATTCTTCCCTTTCTGGAGCAAAAATATCCATTCTTTTTATCTAATGATGATAACTTATGAGAGGTTGTTAAAAATACTCTTTACTTAAAAATTATGAATTTGTCAACCCTATGCCCCTTACCTCACACTGGGGACAATGGGAGAGGAGTTGTACTTATTAATAAAATTTAAAAATCAAGGCTCTCCTAAAAAAAAGAAATAGGACACTGCTAGGAAATGAGGCGTGGTACAGAAAGCAAACTCTGCAAAATTTCCCAAGATTAACCCTTATACTAGTGAGTACCACTTTATAGTTTTTAAAGAATTTTCAAGGAAGCAGGTTATACTTGAAAGAAAGTCGTATCAGTGAATAAATATATTTTTATGGTATAGCACTCTTAATATACAAAGCACGTAAGCTTTGGTTGAGTAGAGCACACATCATCTAGGAAGTACTTTCACATTTAGTGTCTCATTTGATCCCCACCCAACACTCCCTGAGGCAGTGCATACTTTAAAGGATGCAACAGGATTTACTGCTTATTAGTATTGTTTGGCCTCTCTTAGCCTCAGTTTCCTTTAAAGAAGGAATTATTTATATCTTAAAGGATTATTTCATGGATTTAACATAAAGTAGGAAAAGTGCCAAGTATGATACAGGATAAACAGCAGTCAGTAACTGCTATCTATTTTATAATTATGATGATCCTCATTTTACAGAAGAGAAAACTATAACAGATGAAAACATAAGCTAAAGTAGCCCATTTAATTAAGTGATAGAGTTGGGGCTTGAGCCTAGTTCTATTCACATCCCAAAGCTTCTCTTGGTTACCCCTCACCCACAATTTTATGTGAATCCCAAACCTTCTTTTCACTATCGCACACCACAATTCCAGTAATGGCAAGAACCTGAGAAATCCCATTGATTTAAATATGCCTCCATCATTCTGTAGATGTATGTTTTAGATGATGCTGTCCATATGGGCACAACACATAAACTTCTCAGTAGGAAAATCAGATGAAATTAAAATGATTAATTTTATATATATATCAATCCAATAAAAATAACATTAAAACAAATACAAGTGGGAATGGAAACTGGAAAGATCACCAGCGGATATGAAAAGTAAGATCTTGCAGTGCATAAAGGAGGCAGTAGCTGAAGGTCATCAGTTTAATGGGAAGATAAAATCTGAATGTGGAGTGGACCCATGATTTTTATGTCTATAGAAAAGACCTCATTGTGTGACTGGTACATACTAGCAGATATGTTTTTCTAAATTTCAGACAATGAGAGTCAGTGTGTTGTTTGTTTTTATTTAAATTGCCTGAAGAGCAACTTCATCTCCCTAGAATAGAGGGTGGCTTTAATTGCCAATGGAAGATTAGAAAAAGTCAGCATTTCACTGATTCCTTAGGCAAAAGCTTTGTTTTCATCATAATCCTAAGGAATAAGAAGTTTCTGTCTTTTTAAAGAGAAAGGAGAAGTATGACATATTTCAGTCCTCAGAGCAAGCAAATGAGGAAGGAAAGCCAATTCCTTTTCTTTTCTTTCCGAGGGGTTTTCTCTTAATATAGCACACTCTAATTGAGTTCCATCTCTTGTTTTGAGCTCATTAGTGATCTGGATCTTAAGTAACTGCTTCTAATATATTCAGAGACAAGTGTATACTGAATACACACTGTGTTGTGAGAATAAATATCTTGAACTTAAAGAATTTAACAGTTATTAATTAAGTTTCATGTCTTCCTCTGATTTAGGGTGTAGTTTTGCAGGAGAGATCTTGTCACATGGTCTGTCAACCACCAGACAGGGAAGATAACAAGGCTGGACCTCCAAAGGGAAGTTAAGAGTTGTACAAGAGACAGGGACACCAGTGAGAGGATGACAAAGAGAGAGAGAGAATGTTTGAGAATCTCAGTTTCTGCACTGATTATGAAAATGGCTTGAAAATATTTATATTCAAAGACCAACGTATTTCTTTAAAGATTAACTTTGCTCCATTAAAAGTTATGAGTGGAAATATTCAAAATGTTTTTTTCAAGTACCCAAGCATCTTGCCAGAAACTCACCACTGCACCTAAAAGTGAGAAGGGGAAGGAGTCACAGCATTTAGCTTTGGGCCTTGCAGATTTATTTCAGGTAATAAAAAATACTTTAGATGAAATAATCGACTTGACTTATAATACCAATAAATCATTTTGCTAGGCCACAGAAGAGCAAAGGCCTTGGTACATAACCCATCAGAGTGTGGAAGGCATTTCTTTTCATTTGGTTGTTTCTATTCTCATCACTTTTTTTAAACCTTTTTTTTTTTTTTTTTTTTTGTAGTGAGAGTTCTGACGATCCACTTTATTAGCAAATTTCAAGTATACAAGTATACAAGACAGTATTTTTAAGCTGTAGCCACCATGCTGTATGCTGGAAGGCTCTTCTTAATAGACAAGCTGTAGAAAACCAGATCAGCCCAATTGTGCTGGACAGCAATAATAAGAAATGATTTGTTGTCTTGGAAGGGGTGGGTAAGGGAACAGAAAAGTTTTAGATTAGTGTGTGTGACTCTTGCTAAGAGGTACTGCAGAAACTTGCCTAACTTGCCTACCCATTTTTAAAGTTACCATTTGCTACCAGTCTTACCATATTTTCTCAAATAATTTTCTCAACTACTCTTTTATATTCATGACATGGAAGTTGATGATAGGGACAAGGATTTTATTAGTTGTAATGTTTTTTAACCTCCCATCTTCTCTCCTTACTGCACTGAAGTGTTAGTTCTCACACTTCAGCCAGCAACAGAATCATTTGGAGGGCTTATTAAAACAGATTTTTGACTCCACCCCAGGGTTTCTGATTCAGTCTAAGGTGGGGCTCAATCATTTGCATTTCTAGTAAGTTCCCAGGTGATGCTGATGCTAATGGTCAAGCTGTCAAGCTCACAAATACCTCCCATGTGTCCATTCAACACAGTCTCTTCCCTATCCCTTCCATTGTTCAAGGGTTTTCAGTTTGACTACTTCGTGCCCAATGCCATCTTGCCTTATATTTGCCCCAGCATTTTCTTGGCCACTGTCAACAGAGAACCAACGATAATGTGATTGCATTTTGAGTGAAGCATTCCAGATGCTATACTTCCTCACTGCCCATGTTTCTAATGTTTTCTTTCCTTCCAATACTTCCAGTACTTTCCAGTATTTCTAAATTCATATCAAAAATAGCTGGGTGAATAGGAAGAATGGGTTGTTTTTCTCATTTATTTTTCTTTATTACAATTAAGTGTTGATTAATATAATGGAAAGAATTGCCTTTATTTAAAAGATAATAAAGAACAGCAAGATGTGAAATCTGCTCTCCCCTCTCAACATCTCTACTGAGTCTGAGAGATACAGAAAAAAACTGAAGCTCTATTTATTTTAAATGACATTCTTCTAGCCCACTAAAGGTGAAAGTTCCAGGAAGTAGCTATTTTTTCTTCCTAAAACAAATGGCAGAATAAATAATGTCCTTTTAAATAGTACAAATAAATAAACAATTGTCAAACCTTGGTATATAAAGAAATAAAGATCCCTACCAATATGACAGCTTTTAAAACTACTACTGCTGTCATGATAATTATATGAAAGGCAGAAATTGCTTTATTTCCTTCTAAAAACTGGATATAGGGCATTAGTTACAAGGGTGTTTTTATTTTTGTTTTATGTTGTTTTCTATATTTGTTTAACAATAAAAAAATTTTAAGAAAAAGAAAAAATATGGATGTAAAAGAGACTGCTAGATTCAAGTTTGTTTATTCAAGCCACATTATTGAGTGCCTACTCTGGACTAGGCATTGTTTTAGGCAATTGAAATACAGCAATAAAGACAGACAAGGTCATGCTTCCCGGGAAGCATTCTAATGCAGAAGATAGGTGATAAACAAATAATATAACCAAAAGATTAAAAGGAGTCAGGGTGTTGCCTTATCATAGGTCAAAATATGCCATGAAATTGAAATAGCTAAAATACCATGGTATTGACACAGAAAAGGATAAACAGATGAATGGAACTAAATAAAGAGGCCAGAAACACCTTGGAATTTAGCATATGACAACATCAGCATTTCAAATCAGTGGTGAAATAATGAGAAATTCAAAATGCATGTCTGCACTGTACCATACTCGTAAACAAATACTGATGTATTTCAGGTCTAAGTGTAAAAATTAAAACTGTAAATGTACTAGAAGGAACAGAAGAGAATATATTTGTTACAATCTAGGTGTTGTAATTCTAAGCTTAATACAAAACCCCAAAGCCCCCAAAAAAGGTGGCGAAATGAAAGAATTGACTATGTATAAATGGAGAATTTCTATAAAGTAATAATTTCTGAAAATAAAATTATAAGTCAACCAACAACATGAAAAAAGTATTTGCAGCATATAGAATAATGTTTATTGAACACATACTCTATACCAAGCACCATCCTAAAAGTTAACAAACATTGTGTTATTTTTAAGACTCAAAAAAATCCTACCAGGTATGTAGTTTTATTATCGTCATTTCTTATCTAAACAGTCTGAGGATTGGAGACTTAAGTAAAATGTAAAGTCATCTAGCAAGAAACAGGCAAAACTGGGATTTAAACTCAGATCTCTCTGACTCCAGAGTTTAAGTTACTAAACACTGAGATACAAAGAGCTCCTATAAATACAAAAGAAAAAAAATAGTCCAATTTTTAAAAAATGAGTAAAGATTATAAATCCATGGAAAATGAACCACATGACCAAGGTCATTATAATAAGGCATTTAGCCTCACTAACAATCAAGGAAAAGCAGGTGATTTAGTATTACTAAATTACAAAATTACAAATGCTCATATGCTTTGGCCTAGCATTTCTATTTATTATCTACCCTAGAGAAATGAGGGTCTTTCTGTATATATCCTTCAGTACCTCTGTAATATTCCTTGCAATATTATTTGTAATTCTTCAAAGATGGATACTCCCTAAACACCAATCAACAGGGGAATAGTTAAATGTATTATGACATACCTGTGTTGTGCAATACAATACAGCCATTATAACAGAATGAAGTAGATCTATATGTACTGGCATGGAAAAACGTTCGTATACTAAGAGAAAAGAAAGTTTCAGGGGAATATATTTAGATAGATAAATAGATCCTGTTTTGTAAAATTGTATGTTCTACACACATCTTTGTGCACATGAAAATATCTAGAATGGTAAACCTCAAATTGTTAATGGTTTCCACTTTTGAGCAGTTGTATTGGAGAAGTGGGGTGAATATGAAGGAGAACTTTAACTTATATAATACAAAATAAAGTAGAAAAAGTTCCCTTCAGTTTAGGTTTAGTGATTAAAAATATGTATTTTGTTAAAGGCAATAAGAAAAAAATGCAGTGGCAAATATTTTTAAAATAAATTTTAATTAAAAACTAGAGAACATATTGAAGATATCCATGTCAAACAGCATACACCATTTTTTCTTGAACACAATCTGTGAATGCAAGGAAAATGCCCATGTTCATTTCTGAACTGTTTGCAGGATGTAATATTTGGTTAAGGTAAGCCACTCAGGGTGAAATATCTGTTCCAAGCATTTGGCCATCTGAGTTACTCACCTCTGTATTAACAGATTAATTTTATTCTTTTCACAGTTGGTGAAAAGGACCTCAGTGGATATGGGATATTTTAATTAGATTTAAAATTGAGCAGAAATACTCATTCATTCATAAATGTGATAAACCTCCTCTGTCTACCAATCAAAAGATGTGATTTCAGATTAGATTTAGCTTGATGTTTCTATCTGTTTTAATAAACCTACAATAAGCTCAGTGCTGTTGCTTGACCTGTTTCACTTTGATATAGTCATTAACCTGCATCAATAAACTGTTTAACAAGTTTTGAATTCAATGTGTCCCCTTTGATAAATGTCTATCCCTTCAAAATAACTTGAAAGGAGACATCATTCTAAACGCTTGCATTTAATCTGCTCTGCAAGTGATTTTTTGCTGTTTAAACCACTGTCAAATTTATTTGTGGCTTAGTCCCATCCCAGCTATTCCAAATGATGACCCCAGGAGTATGCAGGCCTGTCATTTCTTCTTCACAACCAGTTTGACAATAATGAGCAAATCTTTCTCTAGCCCACCCATAGCCCCTAAGGGCCCTGAGTTAACTATGCCTGCACTGCTCTGGAGCACAGAGGGCATGGGGCATTGCTGGAGCCTGATCAAAACAAAATCCCCTCTGACTATCAAGTTCCTGACCTTCTATTCATCTAGAAGTTTCTCCAGCCCCGTGCAGAGTATTGACGCTTGAATAGTAGTTCTGTTTGACATTCTCTGTCATCTGGGTGGGACCTGCCTGCATTGAAGTTCCCACTGGCCCTTGGACCCTAGGGAGATGGGACCTGGCAGTTATCTCATAACCACAAGGACCATCAGTGTAGTAGTTAAGTACAGAGACTCTGGAGTCAGAGGTTCTAAGATCAGGTCCTGGCCTTGCTGGTTACTGGCAACATGGCTTGGGGCAAACAATTTAACCTTGCAATGCCTCATTTTTCTCATCCATTCAAGAGGAATATTAGTTCCTACCCATCAGAGTTATTGTGTCAATAAAGATTGAATGAGTAAGGCTCTTGGCACAGTACCTGGTACAGAATAAGTGCTCAAATATTAATGATATTATGTACTTTATAAAACGACATGTACTTATTTTATATATATGGCCTGACAGTTGGACCCTTCACTATCTCTGACTTCAGAATTCTGCATTTGTCTTATCTCTGCAGCTGAGACGTCCCTTTGAAACCTAGTGCTTAGAAATAGACTAGAAATAGCCTGCTGCTACTTGGTTGTAAACTTTCTGCTCTTCCCAACAGACTATTGCTGGACTCTGTATCCTTATAGTTTTCCTAGGTCCCTCATTCCCTCTAGGTTTAGCTGTCTTGTTCTAAGAAAAGGCTGATAATGAATATCAATCCCTTTTCCGAAACAAATTATGACAGGGTCATCTTTAATTTAGGTCACTTGTGCTGTCTAACTTCTGTCTCCTTTGATCTCTTTGCATGTAGATTTCCTTTCTTTGAGGAAAGTTTGCATTTCTAAGATGGTTCTTAATCTGTAAGGAATAGGAAAAATCTCTTCTAGCAAGTGTTGAAAGCTTTCTTGCCGGCCTCTAAAAAATGAAATATCATGAAAAATAAATACATACACTGTCAAACAGATGACTTATAATAGAAATGGTACCTCTAACAAAGCACATTTTTATATACCAATTTTCATGATGGTTTATTAAAAATGCACACCTCTTCATATGAAAAATTAAACAGATAAAACCAAAATCTTGTGGCAATTTACAAAGGCCACCATGAAAATATCACACTGAAGCAAAAAGTGGAATGGATGTGTCAATCTGAGGTTTATCCATTGATCCTGACAGGTTTCACAGTTAAAGTTTAAATTCGAATGTCTTGAACAAATTAACAAAAGCAGAAATGGCAAATAAGTTTCTTCTCACTTGTCGACTGTAGAGCCCTGTGTTGGGAAGGATGCTGACATCACATCTAGGCACAGTAGCATTGGGTGCCATGCCAGAAGACTAATATCTGTCATGGCTACAGGAGTGGGAAGTCATGGGATTTGTACCACAGAGTCGCCATCCCTGCTTGTTTTGGGATTACACATACATTCCCTTTGTGTAGTCAAAGTAGGGTGTGTATTTTGTAGAAAGGGAGAGTGCACTGACACTTGGGGAGGGGGGCATGCAGGGATTATTTTGAACCAGGCACTATATCAGAGCACATGCACTCACTTAGTGAATCACTATAATAACACCAAAAAGTACATACTATTATTCACCACATTTTACAAATGGGCAGATTGAGGTACAGAAAAACATCAGTAACTGCCCAAGGTGATACAGCTAATAATGAGCAAAGCCCATTGGCAGAGCTGTCAGGAAGTCTGGTTCCACACTCTGCGTCCTTACCACTGTACTAATATGCCTCCAAAGTTTTTTGTGCAAAAAACAATAGTAAATTTTCATGAATATCTTTCTACAGCATGAATTTTGTAAACCTGGAACTATGGAATCTTAGTGTGGGAAGGGATCTTGCTGGTTATCTGGACCAAACTTCCACCTGTTAAAGGATCCAGTCCCTAATACCCAGTCCCATCTTAGTATCTCCAGGTTCTCACCTTATTGAACAGCTCTCAAAACTCTTTGATATATTGAGCCAAAATATACTTCCCTATGAGTCACACCTTTGATCCTACATGTGTCCTTTATGGAGCGAACAAACCATTCTATACCCTCTTCCACAAGATGGCAACATTTTGTCAGTGAAGTCTTACCACCATGGCTGAAATTTGATAAGCAAGGAGGCAGCAGATTTTAAAAACAATCCATAGTTGTGTGAAAGACCATTTTCTCTTAAAACTTTCTCCCTCTAAACCAACCCTATACATTTGAAAGAAGAAGGTGGTTAGGGGTTCATATTTCCATTCGCTAGCTAAAAAAGATATATACTTTTGCCATTATCATAGAAACAGATTCTCTGTTTATCCCACCCAATGAGGAAGAACTGCTTTGTTTTTTTCCCAAGGGTTATCAGACATATTCTACTAATTCAGATGGTCCACCATGTCTAATGGGCAAAAGTAATCCCTTTTTTATGGGGGCAGGTACTACTTAGAGAAGAGGGAAGCTCTACTTGAGCATTTCTTCTTATGATGTCCCCCAATTGCTTGTTGCTTGAGATTCGTAAATTCTCTTTGATATAATAATCTATTAATGGGCTATACTTCATATATGAAGATAGTGCTAATCATCAAAGATTAACTTTGAAATTAATCTAGTTCTGTCCTCCGGAGAGGATGGAAGTAGACCAAAGAGAGATAATTACAGAGATGTGGTTTAATATAAAGGTTTAATATCAAACCTGATTCACCCATACTTCAGGCCATGGAAATGACTTTCTAAAGATGGGGCTGAATAAAATGTGGACAATCAATTAATTCATAAAGGTCAGGCTTTGACCTTGGTTTAGTTGAACGCATGTGCATATGCCCATCAATATGCATACCAGTGGAGCGGAATCTTATTTTTTAAATTATTTTTAAAGTTTTGAAACAGTGCAGTCTTGGAAAGGGCATAATATCAACAATCAGAACACCTGGGTTCCAGCTCTAGCTCTGCAAAAGGTTTTGTGACTTTTTTTGAGATTATATTTACTAAGCACCAGTTAGTCTTTGAGAAATCGAGCTGGGTATTTTATTTTAATATTTATTTAATCTTCATAGCCACTTTCTAAGTTAGATATACATTTTCCTTGTACAGATGAAGAACTTAAAACTCTGAGAAGCTACTTAACAATGGCCAAGATCACTTAGCTGGTAAATGACAAAGCTAGGGTTTGATACAAACTTTTCTCTGCATTAAACTGTTTACATCACTTAACCTCCTGAGTTTGTTTACTTCACTGTAGAAGTGAGGTCTACCTACTCTCATGTACTTTGAACTTCGACATTCTTTGACTTTAGTATAAATATTTAAATGTAATGTCCTGTTCTATTATTATAATAATATTATTATTTTCCATTTCACTGCTGGCCAGCCTTTTTCTTAATTTGAATTATCTATATTGAACATTTATTTCAGTTGGATTTACCAAATTATGTAATTTCTACTTGGGTTGGCTTCATATATCATGATTTAGTCTTACATTTGTTATATCTGTAAAGTTAAATATTACAGAATTTGACTCTTACAGTTCGAAGTTACAGGTTCCCCTGTAACTATTGAAAGTAGACGTACTGGCACGTTCTGTCCACTCCATCCAGGAGATGCCCCCCACAAGGATGGTCCTCTTATTTGTTTTCTCAAAGGGTAGGGGGATAAAAGCACCTACGACCTTTTGCCAAACTCCTCTTCACTTTTGCTGTCACTTTTGGCCTGGTGCCTAAAAGTAACATTGTTATTCTCTATGTGGGAATGGACTCTAATGTAGCTGGCACTTAAAAACCTGTTGAAGGAATTTGTTGTGTCGTTGTTTTTATTGCTGGAACATTAAGGGATTGATTCTGAGCATATGAATCATGTTGGCAAACAGCCTTCCATAATAAGTGGGGGAAATAGCTTATTGCCAAACGGGGTGGAAAAGTTTGCCTGCATGTATCCCAGAGCTTTATTCCTACCAAATGCTGTATGTAGGAAGCCTTGCTGTTGAAATACACTATTCGAGTTCCTGAGCGCATTTCTTGGGAGTTGACAAGTTGTCCAGTAGGTGGCAGAGTGCTAACACTCTGATAATGGCTTTTCCTGTTAAAAGGAATTTTCATAAACTTGGATGAAAAAACAGTCTCAGGAAGGACTTGCTTTATATGTATGTTGTTAGAGTATATTTACTTCATTTCAAGCATATTTGTTTCATTTTTGGAAATAATTCCAAAATTAAATAATTTTTGAGCTTTTATATCTTGTTTGAGTGTTTGTTCGTTAACTTTATACTCAGTCATTATGCCTACTTCCTCCATATATTTATATTTTACACTTCCAATTATATTTTTCCTAAAAATAAGTAGAAGCAGGTATAGAGTGAAAGTGGGTTTTTGAATATTTCAAGTACGTGTTTTGTCATCTTTAATCCATCCAGTTACGGTATTTGTTTAACACATTTCCAGTTGCTCCAGTCCTAATGTCTCATTTTCTTGCGCGCACGCGTGTGTGTTTAGCGCAAATGAAAATTCTTGGTTACAGTAAATGTAAATTCTAAAGATATTAAAATCTGCCAACTTTGATCAAATTGACAAACTTCTCCACTAACTTCTCTTTAAAGAGGAAATAAAACCATACACTATGTACACTATGTAGTATACACTGTTTAATCGAGTCATTATTTTGAGAAACAAAGCTGATCAAATGTTCTTACTGGGAAAAATAATAAAGATTCCACCTCACATTTTGACATATTGTTGTATTTAGCTAACGTGCAGCAAATGATGAACTCTATCATTGTGTTCTGAAGCAAATCGTCGCGTTTAATTATGTTGCCAGTCGGATTCCTCCAGAAGATAAGATTTTTAGTGATTAAAACTGAATTGCCTATTTGCACTGTTTAAAGCACTGCTCCCTCAGCAGCATATGGTGGTTTGGGATAGATTAGCTCAAGTACATTTCTTAAATGTACTTGTCGTTGTAATAATATTTAAACACTGTTCATGGTCTTTACATCTCAATTGAGTTACAAAGATACAGAACGACATTAGCTTTGCATTTCCCATTCACTCTACTTAATAAGGTCTCTGGCAAGACTTCAATCTGCAGAGGGTTTATCTAGTCAGATGATCTGAATAAATTCTAAGATCAACCTTTTAATGTTTTTACTTCGATCTTCTCATCTTGATACCCAAACCACAAATCTTATAAAATGATTCTCCCAGGAAACTTTCCATGAAAGATAATCAGTCACTTCAGCCTCCAGAGTAATTGTCTTCATATTATCTAATACCAGCTTCCTAAGCTAGGTATTTTAAATGGTCCACAAGCTGAGAATGCTCAAGAAACAAACTGGAAAATTTCACAGTTGAGAAGATCTCATTCTTTCTTTTGTACCAGATGTCCCCTTTTCTCGCTCTACCTTCCCTAACTGAAAGGGGCATCATAATTGAGAATTATGAGCATCACCTGAAAAATGTTATTGCCCTTAAATATAAAAGACAGGAGGTCTAAGAGTACTTTATCATCACTTAGTCTCTAACACTGATTGATGTAAATCTCCCGGCCAATCATAGTGCCCATGCACTGTGTGGTCTTGTCTCATTGTACACTGGAGACACATAGAGCAGCGATCAGTTTAGTTAAAGATAGAATATTAAAAGTAACTTTTTGGCTGGACCATATTATTTTAACTGTTTTAGGCAAATTAAATTGGTTACATCTAATTGCACATTTCTCATAGTGAATCATTGGCAAATCCAATAATGCTAACCAGAAGCAAGCCCTCTGTCCCCTGGACATAAGTAGAAAACTCCAAAGTGGTCAACATTTAGAACATCTGCTGTTACCTAAAACAAACATCCTACCCCAGAGTCTACTAAAGGTACTTCTTCTTGTTCTTACATATCAAGCAAAAGAGCTGATCACACTAAAAAGTAATACATAAACAAGCTCTGACTTAAGGCTACACCACCACATGAGGTTGAAGGCTATAAATATTTTTTTCTTTTCAGTTACAGTTGAGTCAGAAAGGGCCTTGTTGAACCCCTGGGCCTGCAAGGGGAGTCGTTTTCCATATAAATTCTTCCTGCTGTTCTTCCAAGGTTGCCATGGCAATGAAGGACAGGACCTGGCCATGGCCACAGCCAAGTTCCACCAGAGCAACTCAAGCTTTCTATTCCCCACCTAAGACTGCTCTGAATAAAGAGTTCAGCAGCTAAAGTAATAAATGGATTTCATCTAACTCCTTCATTGTAAACATGATAAAACAAAGGCACAAAAAGGCTAAATGGCCAGCCAGACATCCTTCCTTGAATAATCAGTAGAAATTTAACAATTGGAAATTCTACATCATTTATTTTTGTCATATGCTTTTAACTCATATTTCCATTAACTTCCTGAAAATAAGGAAGTAATTTATACTCAAGATAACACCCTTTTTACTTGAAAATAATTTTTACTTGAAAATGTTGATAATCGTGCCATTACAATTCTCTGAAGGAGAAAAAAAAAAAAACTGTACAAATGTAAATCTAAATTAGAATCCCGGGGAATAGTAATTTAAATACACACAAAAAGAATTTCTTCTAGATTGAATTATCATTACAATTATTATCAGTTAACAACTTCACAATACAACATATCATGAATTTTAAAAATTACTAAATGTCTAAAGTAAAGCTTTATTGCAAATGCTTCTCTTAGTGAGACAGATGAAATGTTTTGTTTGTGGGGTTTTATTTTTCTGTTTTCCTTGTCCTCATTAGTTCATAATATCCACTGGTAAAGATTATGCATTGATAGAAGTATACAGAGTTCAGTAACCAATTCTATTCATATTTTTGGTCTTTCTGACCTAGGTGCTGAGAGAATTTATTAACATTAAAAAGCAGATGAAATAGAAGCAGTTTTATTATAGTTCTGTCCCTCAGTTCTTTGAACTCCTCCTTAGTTATAGGTCAAAATCACATGGTGATTGACCATTAAATTAAGAATTATGTCTAATCTTTTTTAAGCTTAACAACTTATTTAGAGCCTCCTACAGTTTTATGGAAAGAAAAGACTTGTAAAAATATTTGTTAGTCAATCATTATAGTCATTCACTTTACCAATCCAACACTAATATTTGGAGCCAGCAAGGTTCTTTACACCCCAAAAGATGCACTAATGATGAAAGGTAGACTTTTGTGTTTTGTTTGTTTGTTCTTTTGTAAAGTAGAAGAAGGGTGTTTGTGAACAGGGGTTAGAGAAAAAAGAACTTGGCATACCTCAGACAAATTCTAAGGCAGATCAGTCTTAAGAAAGAGTATATGTAGAGAGATTGAGAATCTAGAAATTTAAACCCCAAGTTATTCATATGCCCTCTACCTTGAAAGTGTTTGCATAGCCAGGATTACATGTATACCTATCTGAAGGCCACTGGCTTGGGGAAATCTCAGGGTGAGCAACGTTCTAGAGTCGGAGGAGTGTGGCCTTGAAACAGTCATTTATTCTCATTCTTAGCAACCAGGGTGATTCCACAAACTCCCCCCCACAGTATTGTAAGACCTTGATGAGAAGGCACATCTGAGAACCCATGATACATACAGAGGTCAAATGGATCCAGAAAAGGCTGATTCCAGCACATCGAGTTACTGGGACTTGCACTGAATACGTACTCAGGCGTGACTTTCCCACTATGATGGAACATAATTGCATGGGATTAGCTAGTGCTGTGATTGGGAGAAGAGCATCCATCCTCGTTCTCATTCAAACTCCGCGTGCCTGACCTATATGACTTCCAGCAGATCACTAAACTTATCCATTTTCCTGTCCATAAAACAGAGGAGTTAATTAATTGTGGCCTGCCTCAAATTCTCTGTTGAATGAGGAATAGTACAAATGTGGTTGTCATGGGCAAAACTGCACAAAATAAAAATTACTCAAATAAAATATTATGCTCCTCATTTTTAAGGCACTGGAAGTTTTCAGGATCGAAAATGTAAGCCAGTTAACATAATAACTGACATTTTAAAAATACAATTTACTTAGTACTCTCCATTTATTTCTTTTACACCCAAAATGTCTACATTAGGAGTTAGAGATCAACAAAAAGCAGTGCTATCTATTACACTATGTATAACATAAAGTTCAAAGGAAAGTGTGTTCTATAAATTAACACGTAATGTCCTCATGTCACACTAACTGGGTGTCCTAGCTACCGGCTAGAATATTAGAACTCTAGTTTTTAATCCAAGTCTGCCTGCTAATACTTAAAGAGTAGCTTTCCCACAAGCCACATAACCATTCCTGAGAGGTCTATACCATGAGATCAAGGGGCTTTTTCCTTGCTTCCTGGAGGTTGCTAGGGTCAATGGGAGAATTTCCATCCTAGTTCTGTACTTTCTTCTCCAGGCTAGCAGACCTGCTCTTTCTGAGAGTATGTCCCTTTGTACATTGTTTACCACTCTGTGAGAGAAGAGAGATGAGAATGAAGGCACACAAACCAGCTTATCCCAATGAAGAGAACTTAAATCTGAACGTAGATTCTGCTCTATTTTAGGAATATACTGTAAATTAGAAGTCATTTAGCTCTTGGGGACCCGCCATGGCAAGCTCTGAAGCCGCACTGCCTGGGTTTGACTTCCAGCCTCTGCCATTTACAAACTGTGTGGTTTCAGATAAATTACTTAACCTTTCTATAAATCAGTAACTTATCTGCAAAATGGGGATCATAATAATCGTATCTTTCTCATAGTTTTTATTAGGATAAAAGATAATAGTTCGCATAAATAATATGACCATATGACTTATTCAAACTGATACACTTTTGCAAGTGAACAGAGATGTTACTAATAATTACGTCAGAACAGCAGGAATAAGCCAGGACTTTCCTGGGAAATCCAGGATTATGGGGTTGCCTTACCTTAAAACACCTAGCATGGTGCCTGGGACCTTGTTAGAATGAGCTGTTAGTATCCAATTATATTGCCTGGGGAATTACGGTGAAAAAATTTCTGAGAATATGGTATTCCATATTAGTATTTTCAGTTTATAAATTCGTAGCAGTGTTTTTTTAAATAAAGGCACATATACTAAAATGTATATGTTTAAGAGGGTCCCTTACCATTATTTCACTTATTTAGCCCCTACCCACACTTTGTGCAAGAGGAACACAAGCCTGGAGAGTAGCAAGGAGGCTCCTTGTGTTCCTTCCAATCTCCACCCTTGTCTGATGAGGAAAGAGGGGTGATATGAGGTCGGTCTCACAGTAGCAGCAGGACTAAAGTATAACTTCAGGAAGTCGATAGTTATTTTTGTTTAGATTTTTAAAAATTAAAAACACTGTGTTAAAAATCCAGCAAAAATAATTGGTACTAGAAGCAAAGACATTCCAGACTCAGAAGTCCCATGAAGTCATCTCTATACCTCTTGCCAGCATAGGGTCTTTATAAAACATGTTCTCAGGGTCCTGGCCAGCCTAACATCAGCTGCCCCAAAGATGGGGCTTCCATCATTTCTTTGGCAAAACATCATTGAAGTCCAGGAAGCAAGGTCTTCTGACCTGGATTTCTCGGTTTAATATAATTCCAGTACTAGGAGATACCACATTTCTGTTAAATGCAACTTCTTAACTAAAATTTGCTTCCTTTGAGCCTGTGCACCTAGAAGCAGAATTTTCATTGCATAGTTCAAATTCTTTTCATATTTACCGTCAAAATCCTCTTGCCTTTCTAAGTTAAATGTAACAAAACCAGCACTGTACACTTAGCAAGAGTTCAGGATTTTTCATCTCTATGACATGAAAAACAGCATACAAGAAAGTCATATTTTATTGAAGTCTAATAGGTTCCTTTTTTCCCGGTAATAATATCAACAGGAATAGCATTTGAATAGGGCCTCCCAGTTGACAGAGTAAGCCAAGATACATTACCTCATGGGTATTTTATTCTTTCGTTTCCACCAAATTAACATGCAGCAGGTCCAACCTCTTGCATGAAGCAGCCTAAAGAGAAAGCCCAGGCAGTAGTACCAGGCAATGTGTTTTCGGCCCTTCTCTGGCAGTCCAGGGAAAGTGTGGGACAGCTTACAGCTCGCGAAAAGATGAGTTCATGTTCAGCCTGGGAAAGCTGTACAGCAGCCTTTCCTGCTGCTCGGCATGAAATGAGCCATGAGCAGCATGAAATCACTGAGCACAGGTGTAGAGATTCACAGTGACATAAATATCCTTGCTGTTTAGCAGTTGGAGGAAGGCTGTGGGAAGATTTGCCACAAGCTCCTCCTGGCCAAGTCTGCCTTTATAAAGAGATGATGAGTCTCATCCCAACTTCCAGCTAAAAGACTCAGAAAGAATTAGACAAAGATGTAGGTGAATACTTATCTCAGACCATTCTAAAGAAAAAAGCAAAAGAAAAAAATCATAAAGTACAAAACTGGTGTGTTTGACCACAAACACTTAAATCTTCTATGTGTTAAAAAAAAGTCACCAGAAACAAGATTTACAGAGACAAATAAAGGCAAAATTGTCATCTATATGACAGGGAAATTATTAACAATACAACTATAGGAAGTGTTGTAAAATTCTTTCAAAAAATGAATTAAACTTACATGAAAATACGCAAAGAAAATGGAAAGCGAATCATCAAGGGGGGGGAGGGGAGTCTAAACAAAATATATGCAAATGTTCAAATCCACTAATAATATGTAAATTAATGTCATAAATATACCATGCTTGCCTATAAAACTGGAAGGCTTTTTTAAAAATTATAATATCCAGCCTTATTTAGGACGTAAAAAGGGGAGAATATACTATCTGATTTCAATTTTCAATGCTTCTTCTATTTTATTTGATATCAGATCGATTTTATTTATCCATATTTATCTTTTTTAACAAATTTATTTATTTTATTTATTTATTTTTGGCTGTGTTGGGTCTTTGTTGCTGTGCGCGGGCTTTCTCTAGTTGCAGCGAGTGGGGGCTACTCTTCATTGTGGTGCACGGGCTTCTCATTGTGGTTGCTTCTCTTGTTGTGGAGCACGGGCTCTAGGTGCTCGGGCTTCAGTAGTTGCAGCACGCGGGCTCAGTAGTTGTGGCTCACAGGCTCTAGAGCACAGCCTCAGTAGTTGTGGTGCACAGGCTTAGTTGCTCTGCAGCATGTGGGATCTTCCTGGACCAGGGATCGAACCCGTGTCCCCTGCATTGGCAGGCGGATTCTCAACCACTGCGCCACCAGGGAAGCCCTATTTATCCATTTTATTTTTTCATTTCCACATCATTGTGTTGGTTTCTCATCAATGTAAGCAGGGTACAGTTAGAATTTTTTAACCAAATTAAAAGTTATTGTTTTTAGTGGGAAAATATATTCCAACTATGTTTATTGTCATAATTGGCATGATTGGCCTTAATACTGTAAATTTTCCAGTTTCCCTTTATTCTGCCATTTCTTTTTGTTTGTTATTCAGTCTATGTTTTGTTTACTTTTAGTTCCATTGAAATTTAGAAGGTGGAATTCCTATAGCAATTATTATCACATATAAATATACCCTAATTATGAATTGTAATAATTATGAAGAGACCATTAACAGAAAAAAATGCAAGTAACCAATAATAAAAATATTAAATATAGCAGGTTTGACAGAGTATTTGTTGTTAGTAATTTTTTATTTTTAAAAAATTGACATGGAAAAAAATCTCACATTATAATAAAAACTTGACAAAAAACTAGTATAGTATGACCACAAATGTGGGCGTGTGTGTATATACATATATATATGTATGTACATATACATATATATTTGTACTCATAGAAAAAAGACTGAGAAGTAAATACATCAAAATGGCAACAATGGTTATCAGTATGGGTGACTTTGTCTCTATTGTACATTTTTTAATTTTCCAAATTTTATGTAATGAGTTCATACTGTTTTTATAATCCAAAAATAACCACTAAAGTAAAATTTAACATAATGCTTATCAATGAGCTTCTCAGAAAGCACAAACATTAGAAGCTCTTGCGGGGGTGCTATGAATTGGGAGATTGGGATCAACATCTTTACACTATGGATACTATGTATAAAATAGATAACTAATGAGAACCTACTGTATAGCACAGGGAACTCTACTCAGCGCTCTGTGATAACCTAAATGAGAAGGAAATCCAAAAAAAGAGGGGATATATGTATACATATAGCTGATTCACTTTGCTGTACAGTATAAACTAACACAATATTGTAAAGTAACTATACTCCAATAAAAAAAAAAGATGAAAAAAATTAAAATTAAAAATATTAAAAAAAAAGAAACTCTTCTAATGCCTTGTAGTAAACTATGGGGATTGTTTAGAATTCCAGAGATCCCGTTTATAGTGGATGGGCACAGGCCAAGCCCTTTCAGAAGAGTGGCTAGTTCCAGCCACACAGTAAACTCCATATTTGTGGATAGACGAATGGATGGAATAGAACTTGACTTGAACTTTGCCAAACTGTTTTCATATGTTAGCATACAAGTCACAACCTTGAGATACCCTCTAGCCCATAGATTGTCTGACAAATACCAAGAGAACATAAAACAAAACACTCCAGCAGCTGATTTTTTAATTATAAAAGTATTTGATATATTGTTCTGAAGTCAATATTTAATGCAAATGCAGCAATGAATGTATCTTCTCCCAGTTTCTATAAGTTAATTTAAATTCTGTTGCTCTTTTATCTTAAAAAGAATTCAGTGCTCAGTTTCCTGTTTCATTTACAAAGCAGTAATTTGATTTTGCTAGTTTGGAGTTTATAATCCAATCTGTATCTATTGTTCAGCCCAGTGGAGTGAATTTGCATGGCAATCACAGGTTACAAATTATAAACTCAACACACATCTGAAGTTTTGCAGCCTTTACAAGGCTACAGTGAGTTTTAATGGCAAATCACTTGTTGTTTTTCTTAATGAAATTGAATTTTTTGCTACTGATATTGAACTGTTTTCTATTAAATCCTTCCTGATTGATGATAAATGGGGAAGAGAGAGGTTGAATTAAATTGATTTACAGAGGAATGCTGGTGTTTATATATTCCCATTCTTTGTTAATACCACTTAAATATAAAGAAGATGTATATCTTTTCTTTAGAGTTGAGCATTTTTTTTTTAAAAAAAGTGGATGAGTGGGGATAAAGTTTGAGCATTTTTTTTTTAAAAAAAGTGGATGAGTGGGGATAAAACAATACAAATTGTTTTAAAGGAACAAGAAAAAGTAGACTTTACTAGGCATTTAAAATAAATTATCATTGGACACCAAATTTGCCTCCAATTTTCCTGTAAATAAATGCAAATAAAGAAACACATTGGGTTACATAAAGATCAAAAAAAGTTAGAAAGTGTATCAGCAAAGATAAACTTTTTACCGGATCTCACTTCAAACAAAATATTATCTCATGGTTCCATTTCTGAAAAATGTTGAGCTTCAGTACAAAATACTTTCAACTACAGTTTTACCAAAGATAGAGTGACTATATTTAAGTGGACAGTGTATTTACCTGCCCTCCACGCAAGAGAACCGTATCCTAACTGTTGACTCTTGTCTTCTTACTTACTGTACTCATGGGACTGTTTCACAGCTACCAAAAACTCACCAAGTCCAAAACTTAACTATCAGCCCCTCAAATCCTGCTGAATTAATCAGTATTTTTGATTGCACACAACAGAAACTAATTTGCAGTCTCCTTAGCAACTAGTATTTTGTTGGAAGCCTCCTGGGGCAGCTTACAGAAACTGAAAGCAGCTACCCTCTCCCTGCTCCCACCCCGCCCTCTAGGGAATGGAACTAGACATTGAAAATCTGCAAGAAGCTTGGCAGTACTTTCCAGCTCTCATCTCTGCAGCTCTCTGCTTGTCTGCTTTCTTCCCCTGCAGACCTGTGATGTCCATGGCACAGAACAACTGCCCTTCTTTGACATGGGTCCTCCAGTTCAGGCCATACAAAGACATGGACTGCCTCTTTCTTCTTACTCTCTAGAATCTTGTCACAGGAAAGCTTCTTGCAGTTCCCAGAGCACACCATGCTCTCTCCCCATCACAGCCTTTGCCATGGAATGCTCTCCACCCAGCAGGCCTTTGCCTAACTAACTCTTAGATCTCTTGGGCTTTCAGCTTAAAAATCGTTTCCTCCAGGAGACCTTCCCTTAACTCTTAGAGCATCCATTCATTCATTCATTCATTCACTCAACAAAAACTTATAGCACCTGCTATAGGCCACATGTAGTACTGGGACTGGATGAACACCGGTCTGTCTGTGAAGAATATTTAAATACACATGATAATAAATGCAATAGAGGAAAGCAATAGGATAAAGAATAATAGGGTGGTCAGAGAAGGCCTACCTGAAGAGGTGATACTTCAGCTGAGCCCTCTGAAGGACAAATCAGGGTTCTGATCCAAAGAAAGGAATCAGAATATGCACCAGTTCTATGGTGCATTTGAAGAATTGAAGGGAGGTCAGTGTCCCGCAAGACACTGAGAACATGAACTAGAGAGTGGCCATGACAGAAAATGAGATCACCCCCAAAAAAGGTGGTGGAGCAGAGGTGAACCATTAGTGACCTGCACACAAGATTTGGCTACAGGTACATTTTGTTTGACTGGTAGAATATTTTAATTATCTTTTTAAATATTTTAATACATTAGGCAAGGCAGTACTCCAAACTCCACACTTAGGTCAGATTCAGAAATTTATGCTTCTTGCCAGTCCCCAGAATTCCATTTGGAAGGCACTAGAAAAAATTGGACTGGCTTTTGTGCATTCTGTTTCTGTGGATCTGTGAAAACACCTAATGCAATATTTAAAGTCATTGAGGTTGCTAATATAGTGGAAAGAGCTGAGTGAAATCCTGGTGCCACAGTAGAATCCAGCTCAAGATGGTCATGAGAACTGAAATCAATTGCTCGGCCTTATTGTAGGCTGGCCATTTCATTTCTCTGGATAGTAAATGCTCCCATATTATTTATATAAAGAGATAACTTAAAATAAATGCTCTTAAAAGTTTTACATCTTTCAATCTCATACATATATTCTCAGAATTGATTGTTAATTTTTCCTTCTTCTTATACAAGTTTTCCATATCAGTATAATTTGCCGCATCCATACCTTCACTGCTTTCAGTAAAATTCTAACTCGGTATGTAGCCCCTGCATCTGATCTAGACAAATAATATATTTTTAAAACCACCTGGACCAATGTCCCTCAAATTTTTAAACCTAAGTCTGACACATCTCAGCTAAGTGATGATCTTCCTATAAAACACTTAAATACAAATAATAATATTGCTTTCAGGGTTATAGCTAATTATGTTTTTTTCTTTTAAAATATATTATTCATAGCTCATGCTATGCTGTGTAGTATTTTTCTTTATCAAAGGAATTCCCATCATATTCCCCCTTAATTGTTCCTCTATGAGACTAGTGACACCTGGGATTGTTTATGACCATTTTCTATCAATTATCAGTCACATTTTTTTAAATGCTTGATGATAAAAAAAATCCCACATTATTTTGATATATCTAATAATTAAATCCTAGAAAAATTTATTTGAAAAGTATCTTGAAGTGACAATTGTCAGTTACAAAGGGAAAACATTAAGAAAAAAAGACACCCACTCAGACACTTAAAACTGTCAAAATCAAAGCTGAGCTAAATTGAAAGCTCAAATGGAGTTGTGCAAAACTAATTCTAGCTTAATGTTCTACATAAAGGACATAAATATCCTCTTTTTGGATTTTTTTCTTCAGCAATTAGGACTAAAGAATATAATGAAATTCACTAGATCTTCCATGGTTTTTCTTTAATGCTATTTTTTGCATTCTTATTTGTTTTGGTATATGTTCAGTATCTGACAAGGCAGGAGAAAATAAAATAAGGATCCAACTTTACACCTACTTTATAGCCTAAATATACATTAGGTTCCCTGGGGAGGTACTTCTCAGTGGACTCATGTACTTTAGTAAAGTGAAACACTGTAAATGCTTTTCTTTATTAAGTCGCTGAACTGAAAATGTTTAAGTTAGTAGTGGCCAAATTATACATTCACAGCTCTAAATTACACCTATATACTCTATCTTTTCAAAAGGCTTGGTTAGAATTGCAGCTATTCTACTTTTGGGGTGATGCATATCTTTATTAACATAGACAAAGGACCCGGAGAAATTCTACTAAATATCTGGCATTCTGCTATAAACTCTAACATTCCCTTGCTTGCTGTCCCTCTTCTAAAAGATGGTGGCTTCTCAGAGAGCTTCATAAGGCCTGGTACAAGCTTGATCAACACTTCCCAACTACAATCTATTTCAGTTGAATATGGAAGACAAACTCTAGCTGTCTCTGTTTGACTGATTATTTTCCCTTTTTAATTTATATGTGTAAATCACTGAGATGGCAAAGCAAGAATTTAACTCTGGGTTTGGTTTTTGTGGTTAATAATATAAAATGATCCATATTTAGAAATTTTATTAGCTGTGTTATGTTGAAAAGAATGGAACCTTTAAGTAGAGACTGTGTTTGTGCACACAGCTAAGACGTCATGATTCCATTATAGAAGCGCATTCAGAAATATGTTCCATTCTGAAAATTGTGAAAACATATTAAACATACAAAAATGCTTCAAAATGTATTGATTGTGTGTCACGGAAAAAGGGGGCCATACACTATTTCTTAATGAAACACTGTGATGTTGTATACAATGAATAATTAACATATATTTGGTTCTGGTGTTAGGAAAACCAGCTTGGAATGCCAAATCACAATAGGAATTTTAAAGGAAGCATATACAGAAACAGAAAGTGGTTCATTTACCTATTCCTTTCTCTTATTTGCAAGGAACTTTTTTTCAGATTTGAAAACTTAAGGTATGATTCGTGCTTTATCCAACTTCAGTCAGCACTCACAAGCTTGTTAATGCAATGTATTAGTTTTCTATTGCAGCTGTGGGTACTCTGCTTGGGTGGGGTCTCCCAAGGCTGAAATCGTGGTATCAGTCCTGCTCTGATCTCATCAGAGTGGGAGTTCTCTTCCAAGGATGTTTCAAGGTTGTTGGCAGAATTTAATTTCTTGTAGTTGTAGGATAGAGGATCCTGTTTCCTTGTTGGTTTTAGGACTGATGTCCCCATTTTCTTGCTAACTATTGGTAGGGACTGCTCTTAGCTCCTAGAGACTACCTATAGTTTCTTGTCATGTAGCCATGGCCATAAGTCCTTTTATTCTTTAAATTTTCAATTTCTGGAAGGGTGCAATTCCTTTAAAGACTCACCTGATTAACTCAAGCCCACCCAGGAAATCTCCCATTTGATTAACTAAAGTCAATAGATTTGAGACCTTAGTTATATTTGTAAAAACCCTTTGCTCTTGCCATATAACATAGCCTAATCATGGGAGTGAATTAGAATTTATTCACAGTCCTGCCCCAACTCAATGATAATGGATTATACCAGGACAGTACACTTGGGGGCAGAAATTTGGGGGGTCATCTTAGAATTTTGTTTACCACATGCTATAAAAGGCCAGCATCACCAAGAAATCAAAAAACAACTAACTCTTACTGAGTACTTGCCATATGCCAGCACTGTGCTGGGCATTTTGCCTCTATTAATTCATTTTGATACAACAATCCTGTGATGGAAATGTTCTCATTATCCTTGTTTTACATATGGGAAAACTGAGCCTTTTAGAGGCATTCGATAGCTTGCCCAAGAACACACAACCAACAAATATCAGATCTGGAATGTTATCCTAGGTCACATATATCTGATTCCAGAGACCTGTGCCATGTGGAAATGACTCCTTGGATGTCATTGGCCAAAGAGTACATTGTCATAGACTCTTAAGGAGAATTACTGATTTTAGAAGAACATTTATTCCTTTAATCATGCATTTATCAGCCAACAAAGATTTATTAAGTTTTTTACTTTTCCTGGGACACTGGGCTGAGCAATCAGTGGTTATATGGGTCTGTACTAGATCCTTGTCCTCAAAAGCTTCTGATCAAAATGGGAGAAATAAGATAATCATATGCCTCCTCTAAAGAGCAACCAAGATCTTAAATACATAAACATAATAGCTTTGCCAAACAAGTGATACAGTCAATAAATGTAAATCATTAGGAGCTTAAAAATTCACAGAAAACTTCAGAGAGGAAATGGGACTTTGATATGTGATTGGGATTTCATAAATCCTTACCCTGGAGATTTGGACTAACATGTTATATACTAAATAAAGTATGTAAGGTCTCTAAGTTTAGATTCTTCTAGGAGCTAAGAGACATAAAACCTGGAGAGAACATAGAGTGGAAATTCTTCATCTGAGGCTCCTAGACTCCAGAGGAGTACGGTGCAGTCTTCATATATCTCAGAGTATGGCACAATCTTCAAACATCATTGTCACCTAGAGTTTATTAAAATGCAGATTCTAGGTGCTTATTCAGTTGTCGCCAATTAGTACTCAGGGAGTTGGCCTCAGGAATCTACTATTTACACAACCACCTGAGGAGATTCTTATTTCAATAGCCATTATCTGAAATGTGCACTATATCCTGAAATGTGCACAGACTCTTGAATGGTTGCCTGTCTGCCTGGAGAGAGACTCCATGGCTTCCATCAGGTTCTCAAAAGGGTCTGCAAACCAAGAAAAGGTTAAGAACCGTTAGAGTACAGGAGAGAAGACTAACGTATTTTTAAAGATAGAGAAACAGAACATTAAGCGGATCAGAACTGTCTAGTCCAGGAGAGAAACACTAACCTGAGGGTGGATCTGAGCACACAGTGATGTTAAATGGATTGATAATGCTGACCAAATGTTCACCACCTCTATTGAAGGTGCAAGAAGAATAACTGTCATAAAACTGTAGCAGAAGGAATTGAGACAGGAGTTAAACACTTCTTTGCACTAAAAATGCTAGGAATATCCCAGAGGGCAAGAATAAACCAGATAATCACCTATCCAGAAAATCAAACATGCTAAAAGGTTATCCAGGTCAGTCTGCTTTTTCATCAGAACATATAATTATACATTCTTGATTGTTTTTGTTATTACAGTAACCACAATTGTCCCAATGAAGGAAGAGACTTTATGACATTTACGTATTTTGAATGTTTAGGTTTATTAAAAACTAAATTGTAAGTTAGTACCCTATTACGTTTTCCATGTCCTTCATTAATTATCCATCATCGTAGCAAAGTGATCACTGCTACAATTTAGTGAATCAGTTAGTTATTTTTTTTTTAAGGCACATGTTAAGCACATACTATCTGGCTAATATTCTGCTAGACAAAGATTGAAATGTTTTATATTTAATGGTACCCATTCTAAATAAAGTAAATTTACATTTATGAATGGAATAGTATGAATTGTCTTAGGCCCTGACTAAAAGAGTCCCATAACAACTAGTCAACTTCATTAATTTGGTAAGGGGGAAAAAAAACTATCAAACATGTTATTTGACCTTATGTAAGAGAATAAAAATGTTGACGTCATCCAGATGGTTTGAATTCATATATTGTAAATTTTATATATATTTGACTATTATACATATATACATATATATAGTCAAAAATGGTTTAAAGCATAGCATAGGATTATAAACAAGGACAAGAGGTTTGTAGAAAGTGATTCATGGAAAGAATTGTAACAAGCTGGTTACGTGATTGATAGGAGAATTATATTTGTTAATTTTAAAAACAAAATTATTTTAAAATGATCAAATAAGAAGCTAGTTACATAGGCTAAGCTAAAAGTGATAATAATAGGAAAAAGCAGAGAAAATATTTAAGTTGGAAAGCATGGGATTCTACGAAGTGAAGAAAGGGATAAGAGACATATAGTTACACCTATAAGTACTCATTTATGTTTTAGATATGAAAAACATTCAGTTGTATTACTACCAAAAAGAAAAGTTGAAAAGTTGAAAAAGTATAATGTAAGACTAGACTAATAAAATGCTATACAAAGTTGATAGCCACAAACCTGCAGGACATTGTCCAATGCAGCATCATAAAGAGACAAAAGCCTGTTCGGAAACATGGGCTCTGTGCCCCCTTGCACCACCAGCTTTTGTCTTAATCCATTCCTATACACTGTGGTTCTATGGATAACCTAACAAATGAGCACTTTCTCACTCAAAGTGCTAAATTATATTCTTCTCCTCTAAAGCACTAAACATATTAGAGAATGGTGTCAATGAGGGCATTTCATTTTAACCTGAAACCTGGAACAGAACTTAAGAGAAAAAAAATCTTTTCATTACTTCACAGCTTAATAAATGTTTTATGGTTCCTCGTTTAAAATGATGAGAATTGTTTCACAACTTTTTTTTTAATATTAATTAATTTTAAACTTATTTTCATAGACTTTCAAACGTATAAAAATGTGGCAAGAATAGTACAAGGAATTCCTATATATCCTTTACCCAGATTTACCAATCCATTTGCTTTATCATTATTTTATGATTATATTTTGGACCATTTAAGAGTAAGTTAGAGTGGCATGGACATATATACACTACTAAACGTAAAATAGATAGCTAGTGGGAAGCAGCCGCATAGCACAGGGAGATCAGCTCGGTGCTTTGTGACCACCTAGAGGGGTGGGAGAGGGAGGGTGGGAGGGAGGGAGATGCAAGAGGAAAGAGATACGGGAACATATGTATATGTATAACTGATTCACTTTGTTATAAAGCAGAAACTAACACACCATTGTAAAGCAATTATACTCCAATAAAGTTGTTAAAAAAATAAAAAAGAGTAAGTTAGAAACATTATGCCTCGTCACCCTGAAATACTTCAGTGTATATTTTCTAAGAATAAGGATATCCTCTTACATAACTGCAGCTGAGTTCTCAAAATCAGGACATTTAATAATGATACAATACTATTATTTAATCCACAGTCCATATTTATATCCCATCACTAATATTTTATATCAAGAATAGCTCAAAAGAAACTTCATGAAAAAATACAAGAGAGTTAAGAAATCACTAAACATATATAAAAGAAACAAAAAGCTTTCCTCTTGGGGAAAAAAATAAAAGATGATGCTCTCTACTATTCTCTATAATTTTTAGAGATTGCTTTTTTTCTATACTGTGAGAAGAGCTCAGAGTTTTCTCGAAGTCTCCAGGTTTTCCTTCCAAAATCAGTTAACAGGAAACATTTCTTTCTTTTTTTTTTTTTATTATTAGCACCTTTAATTATTATTTATTTTTATTTTTACATAATTTTTTTGGCTGTGTTGGGTCTTCGTTTCTGTGCGAGGGCTTCCTCTAGTTGTGGCAAGCGGCAGCCACTCTTCATTGCGGTGCGTGGGCCTCTCACTATCGTGGCCTCTCTTGTTGCGGAGCAGAGGCTCCAGACGCTCAGGCTCAATAGTTGTGGCTCACGGGCCCAGTTGCTCCGCGACATGTGGGATCTTCCCAGACCAGGGCTCAAACCTGTGTCCCCTGCATTAGCAGGCAGATTCTCAACCACTGCACCACCAGGGAAGCCCCCAGGAAACATTTCGTAAATAGAAGTGCGTGGCACAGTAAGAATGATCTCTTTATAAAAAAGTAAAGCAGAAACTAACACACCATTGTAAAGCAATTATACTCCAATAAAGATGTTAAAAAAATATAATAAAATAAAAATTAAAAAAAGAATGATCTCTTTAAGCTGATCTGTAGAGCAGGAAAAAAATTAATGCCCAGGACTAGTGGCAAAGTGTGCCACTCACTTCCATGAAATAGCACGTGACTGTCTGAGGGCAAAAAGCCTTTAGCATAGAAAACAGCTCTAGATTTATTTTGCACTTTTAACATGCTCTTATACTTCCTCCACACACTCGAAGCTTAAAATCAATGACTACAAGCGAGAAAGAACTTCTGGACAGCTTTACCAACTAACTTATTCCTTCTCCTCAGAATAGCAAAATACTACCCTGGATGCATTTTCTGTTTTGGTAGATGCATATAAACACATATGATATTAAATAAATAGGTAAAATTATTTAATACAGCAAGGGTTAAGAAGGTGCCTTGAAAGATTTGAGAGGATGCAAATAACTATTCCAAAGTTAAAAAAAAAAATTGAAAATTCTGTTTCTAACTAGAGAACTTTTAATATCATGGCATTAGCAGACAGAGCTCAGTATGGTTTAGTAGTTCAGAAGTCCCACACTGGCTCAGTTTATGCCTAACTTCATAATTAGATCAGAGAAATAATCAAGCTGCCTCTTAGGCCAAGGGCAACTGCTTAAAGAGCATATCCAGCCCTGAGTAGGTAAACCAAACTTATTTACTTCTGGTTTTCAATATGAAATTCTTTCAATTTTGAAATTCTTTGGCAATTTTCTGTATACCTCAAGTGACAACTACTAAGCCAAGGAGAGGTACCTTTTGGTCTCAGTGAGGACATTAGTTCATTCATTCACTCATTCAAAAACCACAAACTTGAGTGTATGTTAAGCAAGACAGGCCTATGCACTTAAGAAATTTAAGCTTCCATGGTGAAGTACCCAGCCAGGTGGAATTTTTTTTTAATATGAAGAATAAAATTTGCATTTCAGCTTGTTTGGTATAAATTATCCAATAGATTTCAGTTATGCAATTACCAGGATTTCATATAAGCCATGTCTTATGATTAGAAGAAATGCTGATTGTACGTGGAGAAATAGAGCATAAGTATAGAATTAAAAATCACAGGTCAGCAAGATTCAATGACAGTGAAACTTAACGCTTATATTTCTGTGTATTCACATGAGGAATTATGGGCGAATTACTATGAATAGCCATAAAATAATCTGTAAATAATGTTGAGAGGCAACATAGTTTACTGTTAGGAAGATGAGCATCACAGCTCTATCACTGACTAATTTAATGATATTAGTAAGATTCCCTGAATCTCATTTTTCTCGTGTATAAGATGAAGTAATCAATCTCTCTCTCTTGGTTTTTATATAGATTGAGACAGTATACATAAAATACCTAGTATAACTCAGGACGTGTTCTCTCTTTTGTGTATTTGAATAGATTTGTATGGGGTTATTTATCTATTTCTAAACACTGTAGGCTCTCTGGACTTGTGTAAGGGTAAATATTTATTGTAGCACCTGTGTCTCTCTTCAGTAAAGCCTTGTGAATACAATAATTTTACTGAAGAATGAGGGAGGAAGAGAAAATGTAATAAAACTTGTTTGACCTCCATATTGTGCTCAGTTCTGCAACCACTGTTCTATAGGTGTTTACTAATCCCTCATTATCATCATTAGAAATGCAGACTCTTCAAAAGAATGGTTTATCTTGATACCATAATTAGTTAAACTTAGGAATTTCAGGGGGAGGGGTACTAACATGGATAGAAACAAATAATGTCTACCTGCATTTACATCTTTATTCAAAAGAATGACAAATATTTTTGAATGAGTCAGGTTTGCAATCTCTGAGCACTTGTGACTGAGGAGACCCCATCTTAAGAGGCATCATGGTACAGAGGGAAGTGAATGGGCTTCTCCTAGTTTACAAATCCTGGCTCATTTATTTACTCCTGTGCTTTACTCAACAGGAACTACTAATACCTACTTTTTGGGGCTGTTGTAAATATTAGAGATAATGTGAAATACTTGCCAAACATTTGATGGGTGTGTAGTAAATTGTGTTTCTTTGTTTTGTATTTAGCTATTTTGATACAGAACTTTATGACATTGAGAAAATGTCCATAGTCAGCTTTCTTCTTTAGATCATTCTGTTTAAAGTGGCATCTTCAAAATCATCCTTCTATTAGATAAAGGGATCTTTTGTTAACCAATGGTGCTTGATTTGTTTTCCACTTTGAAATGTGGGACAGAGAGCTGGTCTCTAGGGTAATGAGTATCTATACCAACTGCTAAATAGACATCAGGAAGGTAAAAGCAGACTGCCACCAAATTTGTCAGCAATGACCCCCAGATTTATTTCCCAAAGAAGTAACATTTGTGGCAGAAAAAAAAGTTGAGTACTTTCAGAATTTACTGGACAAGGGGGAAAAAGACTAAAGTGTTGTTGGCTTATCTCTGTAAATTTTAGATCTGCTTAAACCTCATGAGCAAAGGCCCCTATCTTCCTACTCTTCTTCATTCAGAGTGAACCCACAGTAAAATGATGAAATGAACACCCTTTTATATCAGTGTATTTCCCCACCCTAACTTACCAGTTTGTGTCTAAGCATCAACAATGCCAGGTCTTTTTCATCTTTCCTTCAATACCATCCCCCACTGAAACCTCAGCTTTGATGTTTCATTAACACAAAAACATAAAAACCAATAGCAACTTAGCGCTTTATCCCTCCCATTGGTCTTGGCATTTCAACAGCGGTCAAAGGCCAGTATTTCAGTTGAAAATATGAAGCATAATTTGTAAAACATGTCAGGCTTCTGGAGGAAAGAGTGCCAGATTAGGAAGGTGATTAGAACTTCCTGCAAAAATAAAGTCATATTGGATAATTAGTGCTGAGTCATCTCTTGGGCATTTTACTTAATATAATAAAAATGAGTGTCCATCAGACACACTTTTGGCTTGTTGAAATGAAAATCATGTAACTGAATCCCTTGGAAAAGGGAGTATTCTTCGATTTAGATTACCTAAATTTTATTAAATAAAACAAGAATAAAAATGAAAAAATTGGCACCACTTTTATCCCCTAAAATGTTAGTCCCCAGGTGACTTTTAGAGAAATACCATCTTTAATCCCTCATCCTTCACAAGATGTGTTTCTAGGTATTGTCCCTCTAGAATGTCAGAGTCCTGGGAAGTAAGCACCATTATCACACTTGGTTTTTGAAAGTTCAGGAAAGAAAAATAGTTAAGGTTGAATAGGTAGTTATCAGTAGAGCTGAATTTAGAATTAATTTATTCTATTCAGTAGACTATTTACTGAGTGACTATTATGACCTAGGTCCCCTACCACCCAACGCTGCTGGGCTTTCCTCTATTATTGCAGGATTTCCTGTCTGCTTGTCCTTGGTTTGGCAGAGCATTGCAACCTTTCATTACACTAATGCCATGAGTTGACCAGGGAGAAAGAGGATTTTGGCTCCTCCAATTTACGTTACACCACAAAACCCAGAAGCCCCGGTCCATACTGGGTGATCTCCCTGGCTGTGTTCCCTGGGTTAGATTGCGTGCGCCTAAGAGAAAAAAAAAAGAAATCAAAGCTCTTCTCTTTGATCCTAGAACTGTAAATCCTTTGGAGGCTTTTATTCCATGTTCGTTCTTTAAGCAGAAAGGTAGTATTTGAAACTGGCTAAACTAACTAAAGGAGTTGCTAGTCCCTTATGAACATATGATCACTTTCTTCCTAAATTTTAAGTCCAGCCCTAATTTTAACCATGATCCAAAGAAGCCTTGGTTCTCTGCGGCTCCTGTGTATACCAGAGTCATATGAAGGGAAGCCAGAGCACTGTTTTCCCTACTAGTTTGGCAGTACATTGATCTTTTATAAAGCATATCAGCTAAATGAGTTGATCCTACATGTAGTTTGACAAGCATTTCTGCATTGACCAGGAAATGGGAAATTATCTTTCACACCAATGACATTGAATACTCACGTCTTTTTTTGAGATTTTTCTACTTTGGATGTGAGCAATCAAGGCTCTCTGATATAGATATGTATTGAATTCCTACAAAGTCCTCTGGGTTTATTGGCAAAGGAACACCCCTGCCATTTTTATTCTAAAGAATTGCTTCCATAGGCCACAATCTGTCCACCATTCCAAAACCTAGCCAGATGGACTGTTAGTGGATCTGTTCTAATTTGGGAACCATTCCAGTTCTGAAACAAAGTGCCTCAATAATTTTGTTCCATATGTATCAGCCATTGACTGAGGTTTTGGCCCACCACGAAGAGCAATTATGGAGCTTCCTCGTTACTATCATTATCTATCTGTAAAGCATCCTGTCAATAAACTACATTCTCTGCTGCTTGAGATCTTTTTTAACCTAACCTCCTGAATATCTGCCTAAGGTAAAAGGAGATGCAGCAAACGTTGGCGCATACAACAGAATCACTTATACAGATACATTAATGACTAGTGGATAGTGAAGGAGACTGTGAAAGACTGAAAAGAGGTCCCTTTCTGTCTTCAGCACTGTCCCACTCTTGAAGCTAAACCCTTCCAACACCGGATATAATCTCTTTGGGGCTTGTGTGTATAGCTATTTGTTATAGAGCCTGCACTTGCCTTTAGAGAGACTTACTCATGCAGTATGCTTCCCAAAACTGACAAGGAGGAAAATATTGAAATAATGAGAACTTTGATTAGTTTACCACTACTTTCTTTTATTCATATCACACAGTTATGGGAATTATTTCTGCATGGCTACCTATAGATAGTATTTGAGAGTATTCAACAGGGGTCATAGTAGCAAAACTCATATTCCTTCTACAGTTTGTATAAGTTGTTTTTCTAAAACCTCAGAAAGAATGATATTTTTAATACAGTGTGAATGTTAACCATATTATTAGCTTTGCTGATTTATTTATTCAGTATACTAAATATTCTTCAGCTATAATTTAAAATCAACTTTTGTGATAATTCATTGATGATGATTTCATCATATAAAAAATTTAGCTACAATTGAATTCTTATTGAAGTATAGTTGATGTACAATACTATGTAACTTACAGGTGTACAATATAGTGATTCACACTTTTTAAAGGTTATACTCTGTTTATAGTTGTTTTAAAATGTTGGCTATATTCCCTGTGTTGCACAGTATATCCTTGTAACTTATTTTATACATAATAGTTTGTACCTCTTAATCCCCTACCTCTATATTGCCCCTTCCCCCTCCCCTCTCCCCACTGGGGAAGGAATTTTGATTAAGACTTTGGCCACCAAATCTTTGGGTTGTTTCAATTAACCTAAAGCTAGAGAGTTCTTTTTGTTGGTTTGCTTTTAAGCTTCCATTAGCAGTGGCTTTTACAATTGGCACTGTTGACATGGAAACCAGTATAAAGAATGAACAGAATAAAAGAAGTAGGATTAAAAGAATGCAAATATAATTGTATGACCACATATATTCATATCTCCATGAAATTCTGGAATTGCTTTGAAGAATATATAAAAATAAAATAAATTCAAGTAAAAGAACTATTTTTCATATTGGTTCCCTAGATTGGCAATTTGCTAATTTCCTCATCTTCCAAGATGGTTTATAATTTTCAGCCCTGTTTTTTGATATGTAAAGGAAATGTATGATTCAGGGAAATATTCCTGAAGTCATAGAACATGCAAGATAGACATATGGAACACCAACGGCTATAATTTAGCATCTCAGGTCCCTGCCAGCCTGCAAAGACTTTCACAGTAACTCAGCCTAGGTTACCACATTCAATAACTTCCATTCCACCATTGCCTAAAGCAAAGTCTTCTTCACAGAATGAAATTGCATTTAGCATCCATATAGTTCTATGTTGATGAATTATTAATTTAAATACATTCTAATGAGCTCAAAATGAAGAAACACTCTGTCCATGACCAAATGATGTTTTATAATTTAAATATAATATAAATTATAATACTTTAATTGTTACATTCCACTGTGTTCTCTCTGGGGAGCCTTTTTTCCAGGCACCTCCACATAGCTTACGGTAAAGGTTCTCAAAATTTAGCTTGCATGGGAATCATCTGGAGGGTTTTGTAAAAACACTGATTGCTTGGCCTCACCACCAGTTTTTGGCTCAGTAGGTCTAGGGTGGAGCCAAAGAATTTGCATCTCTAACAAGCTCCCAAGCAATGTGGATTCTGCTGGTCCAGGGACTACACTTGGAGGACCACTGGCTTAAAGGACCATCTATTCTGCTAGGATGGATTTTCCATCACTCAGCCATTTGGAAAACTCTAAAATGAGCAAAAATTTTTATTTTTTCCCAGCTTTATTGAGATATAATTGACATATAACATTGTGTAAGTTTAAGGTGTACAATGTGTTGCTTAATAACCAAAGAATTTATATAAAGATCTAAGAAAGTTGAAGTATTGATAGGAGATGCCTTTAATTATATTACTATTTTTTTCTGGAGATTCAGAAGTTCTTTTCATAGATGGTGCTGCTCTCCTCAATCACCAACACCTGTGTGATTAATTGCCATCTGTGCTCCCTGGAAACTTGCTAATAGAACATGTCAGGATCTTTAATGAATTTTAAAATGCACCACTTATGGATAATCTTAAGCACTTTTTATATAAAGGAAATTATGGACCTCCTGTCTAATATATTACGTTGATCCAAATAAATGAAATTGAGCCAACCCTTTTGTGTAATATGACATTAAAGTTAAATTAAAAGGTGAGAATAAAGTCTATAGTTACATAATCTATATAGCTTCTAGAATGTAAAAACTGGTCCACCTGCTGAGTCCCCAAATAGGTCTAGCAGTCAGGAAGGGACTAAGCAGTATTCTCCACTGTCAGGACAGCATATATCTAATATTCCTGTATAAAATTAGCAGAATTGGTCATAGCTTACACTAAGCAAAAATCTGAATATTTTGATTTATAGATTTACAACTGCTGTCTGCCACTGAATTCCTATGAGGACCACTTAACCTCTCAGACACTGTATTTTCTCAGTTCCATAATAAGGGACAATTATATTGACCTGCCACATAATTACATGAGAACCCCATTAATGGAAAAGAGCTCTTTTCAAACTTAACTTTCTAGAATATAAATAATGGTCAAAATACTTATTAGTATATCTTTGCACAATTTGGTTAACCAGTTTACCTGAGAGTTCATGCTGTAAAAGATGAGCACTGATACAGAGCAGTGAAAAAAAAAAGAACTCTGTTTTACATGTAGAAATGTAGAAATAGTGATGTTTGTGAGGCTTTGCTATTATAAGGGGAGTGTAAATTGAATGGTTAATCTAAACACCAAGGAAAATTTTACCTTCACATATATTAACATTAATTTTATTGTACTATCTTTCCAATGACTACTGTAAATGTTTTAGACTGGTAGCACTGACTTTGCCCAAACCTTAGTCATCCTTCCATTCATTGATTCATTCAATCATTGAACAAACACTAATACCTAGTGTTCTGTTTGAACTGTGGTTGGAACTGTGCCTTGACCCTACATTCTATCAAAGTTATGTAAGTCCAAGATACAAGATGTTCAAACATGAAATTAAAAGAAATTTAAAAGACACATGAAAAGATACCCAGCATTTATGGGGTGATTTAAAAATAAATGAAAAATCGTATTAAATATGCAGCTTTGTGGCTCTTCAAATTGTTGCTTTATTTTGAAACTAAATACGTACTTACATCTTTACTGTATGTCCACTTGTCAGATTTCATTCATTAATCTATTTATCCATGTATGCAACAGGCATTAAAATAAACTAATCTTCCCACAGTCATATTACAGGTCAGTTCCTACAGCTGTAAAACGCAACATTCCTCCAAGAGAAATTGGAGACCAAGGTTTCCTGTAGAAATAAAGCCAAGCATTCCTCTTTCACAAAATCTCCAATAAAGTTGGATAAATACTATATATCAGTTTCAGCCTAAGTTAGCAACTTGAGTGAGGGTAAATCAGAGGCCTCAGAACATTAGTGTTAATGAACTGTGACTTTAGGAAATTTCACAGTAACTTTTTCTTTGTGTTTAATTTGTTCCTTAAAGGCTAAATTTGAGTAAGATGTATTTCTAATTCTTTTCTCAGTAAAGTCTTTTAAAATTATATTACATTTTCATATAAAATAATCAATTTTGATATATTTAAATGGAGAATAATGTTTTAGAGCTTATTTTTATATTATATCATAAAATTTAAAATTTCACAGCGATTTCCCAAACATTATTGAAGGTGTACTTTGGACCAAACACTGTGCAAGGCGCTGGTTATACAAAACTGAGTAGTGTCTGGAGGGGACCTGAAAGCGATCAGGCTAGTGTTAACCTTTGTTGGTAGTGTACAGAATTTATATAAACATAGACTTAACTTTTGGACTAATCAGAGGTATCAGAGCATTTACTGATCAGTTTTAGACTCTTTGAGAAAAAAAAACTAATATTGCAGAGCAGTAGACAATGGTATCTTATACTCTGGAACCTAAAATAAGAGGTTAGATTACTGTGCTTCTTTAATAAGCTTACTAAATTGAATTTTAATTGTTCACACTTTGAGGCAATGAATAACAAAAACTTCATCTCTGTAATTAAAACTGAGCAGGTCTGTTTTCTCCAAAGATGCCTCAGCTTTAATCATTTTAACCCTGAAGATAGTATTTCCTTTCCCACTAGGGCAAACCCACATGAAGTAGCACAGAATTCTGCCCTCATGTAATGGGCTTTTATTTAGTGAAGTGCTTCTGTTGTTCATGCTTATCTTCTATAATAGCTGTGGGCCACTGTTTTGTCCCAGAAGCTTATATATAGAGCTATCCCTAGACAATATTTTGAAGTGGGCAAAGATTGTTTTGGATACTCTCCTTCGAGAACCATTCAGTCATTTTCTGAAGATGTCTACCTACTTCAGTTGCTTGTCATGTTTAATCAGATGACAATTTTTTGAAATTTTTTTAAATAAAAAATTTATTACTCAAAAAATCACAAAACTAAATAAGTATAAAATAAATTTAAGTAATTAAATTTTCAAATGACGTTTTTATAAGTTCATAGCATTTATAGTTTGGAAGTCATTAAAGTTTAAAATTATATGAAGATCCTTAGAATACCCTGTAAATGGAGAAATGGGTAATATTTAAATATAAAATTTAAATATAAGTGTATACCTTTTAATGAATACATATTAACTTGTAGAACATATACATATAAAGTTGTATAAATGTGTACTTATGTTTATTTTAGTATATATAAATATATGTAAAAATATGACATAAATATTATCATACACATGCATACATACATATATATATATATCTCCTCTGAAATTCATTCATTTGCCAAGCCACCTATTTGACAGAGAAGGAAGAAGATATGTTATCAAGCGAATTTGAAGTTCTGTTAAAAGCTGTAGAGCTACGTTTGTATACAATCACTCCTTATAAAGAAAAATACATTTCATAATACAAATCCAAATTTGAAGAAAGAAAGCAATTTTGAAGAAAAAATAGATTTTTCTAAAAACTATTTTATTCTGACCCATAGTTTTATGCTCTTTGGAACAATTTCATTCACCTTGTATCAAAAGATAGCTAACCTAATGCCATGTATTCTGGAATGGAGTGATCCAAACTAGAATTTTGGTACCTTATACTTGTTCATAATCTTAAACTGTCAAACACAGACTCTCTCTCCTTAATCTCTTAATCTCTCCTAGGATTAAGCACTGATTTTTTTTCCCCACACACAATAATTCTTTTCCCAAGAGCACTCGGTCACTTTTAAATTAACTTAACATGCATGAAAAAGTGTCTAAAGCACATAAAGACATTACAAAAAAAAAATTCTATAGTCAAAGAAATAATCAGTGAATGGAAGTTATACACATTCTACAATGCATGTCATGTTTAAGAACACTTGTAATAAAGATGTTTCTTAGAAAGCAAGAAAGAAAGGGAGGAAGGAAGGAAAGAAAGGAAGAAGGAAGAAAGAAATAAACACATTGTCAGTCTAATTCCTAACTGGCCGTTAAACTTTCAAATTGATAAATTCAAGACGTAAATCCCTAGAATAAAATCTCCAGCCTTGATCTCAATGAGTAAACTGTGGTACTGATACCCAGAAGGGATAGACTGCTGTCTGGCAAAGCAAATTAAGTTCCTAGATCCTGGCTCCTTTCGCTTTGTGTTTAATATATACATTACGATCTGCTCTACGTCATCTTCTGCTCTCAACCTCAACTTGAAAGGCTCTCTGCCTGTGATGGGCTAGTTATTTTATGTTATTAGTCTGAACATAGTTCTAAGACATCCTACCAGGTAGCGTCTAAGGTAGCCTGCAAGTCCCTAGTAGGCCTACAACTTCTGTTATACTAAATCCATGTTCTATAAGACAGTCAAAGAATTGGAGAAAAGTACAGCAGAGAGTCAGTGTTAAAAGGTCATATTTTTCAGTATTTTTTGAATTGGTCAAATTAGAAGATAGGAATGTGTAGAACAGGGGCACGATAGATATGTTTAAGTGATTTCTAAAAGATTATTATTTCCAAAAAATTGATTATCATTTTCTATTTAACCGAAGCCTGGAAAAGAAAAAAATTTTCAGCCTCAAGATTTTGAGATTACTTTGAGGTTTGACTATAAGACTTTCCCAAGAGTGATAATTATAAATGACATTTATGAAACAATTTCTATGTGCTAAGGCACTCTCTAAGTATGCATGCGTTAATTGCTTTAATTCTACAAACAACCGTGTAAGGCAAATATTTATATTAGCCTTTTGCCTTTTATTTTTAAAGATGAAGAGACTGACGCTTGCAGAAGTGATATAACTTGCCCTAAAATTTTCAGTTTTATAGTGTAAACCAATAGGGACACAAATTTGACTTTAAAGCTTATATTATCATGAGTGTCTTTGGAATGAATTTTGTGAAAAAGACTGTAGAGTCTCATTATCTACTTAGGGACAAAGGGCTAAAGTACAGATATTTATAAAAATTATACACATTCAGACATACACACATACATCATTTTCATCTTTATTTATTTTGTTCCCAAGCCTAATATTTTGATAATTCTGTGAGATCAGTTGCATATGTGAGCTCCTTTTAAGAGGAGAACATAATCAGTACATTTATGGAACAAATTGGAATTGTTTGCTTACTTAGTACTAGAAAGCATTTTTCTCCTCAAACAGAAATAAAATTAATAAATAAGATATATGAGATATAAGATTATAATTTGACTATAACTTGGAAGAGAAAATTATAAATATATGTACCAAAAATTGGGAAAAAAATAGACCAAAATATTGGAGGTGATTGTCTTGGGGTGGTAAGACTCTAGCCAATTTTCTTCTCGATTCTACACGTATTTTCCATTTTATTTAATGAGTGATTGTTACCCCTATGATGAAAAATATTTAAGTATGGAAATAGGAAATGTAATTACCCAAGGCTATAATGAGAGTCCTAGAGTTACAAATATATTATTAAAATAAATTTCTATAAAATATGGGCATCCATTATTGAAATTTCTAGGCAGTAATAAGCACATTTGTTAGATTTGGGATCTTAGAAACTCACTACTTCAAAAGGAAACTTATCTCACTATCAAAATATTAGATATTGTAACTACATATTAGATTTTTAATATCTACTTATTGGAAACTTCTTTATATTGACCTAAATTTTATTTCACCATTGTGGTTTTGACTTAAAAATATAGAAACAATCTCTAGGTTTAAAAAAGCAATCAAAAGGAATGTTTTGCTGCTTTACTAGTACTTTTTATTCTCTTTTTTTTTTCAATTTTATTTATTTATTTTTGTCTGCGTTGGGTCTTCGTTGCTGTGTGTGGGCTTTTCTCTAGCTGTGGCGAGAGGGGGCTACTCCTCATTGCGGTACACGGGCTTCTCATTGCAGCGCCTTCTCTTGTTGCGGAGCAAGGGCTCTAGGCGCATGAGCTTCAGTAGTTGTGGCACACGGGCTCAGTAGTTGTGGCTCACGAGCTCTAGAGCGCAGGCTCAGTAGTTGTGGCACACAGGCTTAGTTGCTCTGTGGCATGTGGGATCTTCCCAGACCAGGGCTCAAACCCATGTCCCCTGCATTGGCAGGTGGATTCTTAACCACTGTGCCACCAGGGAAGTCCCACTAGTACTTTTTAAGTGCAGCTTTTTTCAAGGTACTCTGCTAAGCACTGATTGTGGCTTACCAAGATCAATAGAATATGTCCTGTCCTCAAAGAGTTCTCAGTCTATTTGAAGTCCTGATGGAGAGAAATTTACTATGTAGAATAAAGTAGGCAACTGTTTTCATTTGGAACTATTGGAGAGAAAACGTAAATCAATTCTCAATTCTTCTAGGTTTTAAGTAATAAGAGGAGAAATATATTAGAACCTGATTAAGCCAGGGACACACTCATGGATGAAGTGTTCTCACACATTCATTTTAACAAATAACTTTTAAATTACTATATTCTATTACATTTCAAGGAGATCAGTGTTGTGAAGCAACATTTTTAGTAATCCTAATTTAAAATATTAACATTAATAATCCATCTGACTTATTTACATATTGGGAATGAAGAAGAAACCAAAATTTTTCCCAAATGGCTTTACAGTTGTTCCAGCATCATTTATTACATAATCCATCTTTTCCCTACCAATATAAGATGCTACATTTACCCTACAATAAATTCCCATGGGGAGTTAGACTTATTTCTGGATTTTCTATATAATTATATAAAACTAATCCCTTTTAAATTTCTCCTTGGGTCAATATTGTGCTCAACAAGGTTTCCTTATCTTGGATAGAAAATATATACTCATTAAAGCTATGAGATAAAAAGTAGTCCTAAGGAGTCAATGAGTCAGGCTGCCTTCATAGACACAATGAAGTCCAGTGTGTGTGTCTATGTTTAATATTGTTATCAATTGTTATAATGTTATATTTAAAAGGCCTTTTTCAAAAATAGAAATAGTAATCATTTATGTGTACTCATCATAGTTTATAATAATAATTATTTAATCTTCCCAACTATGTGAAGAGGCATTGTAATTATTAATACCATCTAAATTTTATAGGATAGATATCTGTCTCAGAGATGCAAGTCATTAGCCCAGGACTAAATGGCTAGCAAATAACAAAAAGAGATCTCAAATCAAACTCAGATCTTTTGACACTAATTCAAAGCTCTTTCTAGTACTTCAAATTTCCTAGAGTTAGAAGCATTTTCAGAGTTTGAGCTTTGTGCCTGGCACTACAATAGGTATTATGTGGTAGGACAAAAATCTTCAGTTCTGACTCCCTAGATTAAGGTGGAATCACCTCTGAAGTCCCTTATAGACTAGGCAGAGGCAAAACTGTGAAGTAGTGGCTTATCTTGTCACCCTCTTGGCACATTTATAGTATTCTTTTTCAAACACCAGCCATTTCATGCTCTCATGGTTCTAATAAGCAAACAACACATCAATGTCCTATTCAAGCCTATCCTCTTTGGACTTAGTCTCATGCTATGAACCACAATTCCTTTTCACTTTCAATGCTATGAATTTACAGCTCTGCATCCTAAAGTGGTCTCGTATTACATCATAATTTAAGAGTGATGCAACATAATCCTCTCTTTTATACTTTATGAAGGACTTCTAGTAATTGATTATTACTTTTTTATTATAAAGAAATATAGCATTATGGGAAACTTCACCCATCATCCTACAATAAGATATAATCTTAATCTTTGCATAGATAGATAGGAAGAAATAGATATAGATATATACACAATAGAACAAAAACAAAACAGGCCTTCAAGTGGAAAGATTTGGGTTCTAATCCTTTCCTTAGCATTTATAACTTGGGTAATAATGGCAAATTCCTTTGGCTCCTAGTCCTAAATCTAGCCTTTGTACATACGGTAAAATATGAAGTTCCACTTATCTAAGCCTTATTTCTTTATCTATAAAATGAATATATTTGCATTTGCTGTCCTCATTAAACATTGTTGTGAAGTACAATTGAGAGCATGTGTATAGAAATCAATTGCAAAATATAATGCAGCGTAAGATTCAAAGATTTAGAACAATGCACTCTTAAGGATGCTAATCTTTGTAGGAATCCTGCTCATACTTTTCTGGTCTCTATTGGTTGAGGGATCTACTCTTGGCATGTATGGAGATTGAGACTGACACAAACAAATGTGCTAATTATTCTGCAGAAGCATTGGGCCTTTAAAGTGAAAATTCCATTATTATAACATAGAATAACAAAGAAGCTTTCCATCTCTTCCCTTGCTCTATGAGTTAACCAACAGTTTATTCTCATTATGTCAAAGGTGGGCATAACTCCCCTAAAATAGGACTTCTTTGTCTTGGCCACAACTGTAACTAATTTTTTTATTAGGCCAGTATCACAGCAGAAATAAATAACCCAGTCAGCAAACAGAGCGGAGCTGATTAAATCTATAGGATGTCAGTATCATTTTCTCTGTTTTCAAGGCAAATGAAATCTCTCATGCCTTCGTTTCAATGACTAAGAAGCTGGCCTTGTGGGTAGAGGTCAAGTGCAATTTGATAAGGACCTTGGTCTCAAAATATATTAAAGGTCAGAACATCATATAAAAGATTAGGATGAAGTTCCCTGAGCTGTTAGAAGAACTAGAAAATGTCAAGTTTCAAGAGACCTTAGACATCTGCTAATAAAGCCCTTTCATTTTACAGATGGGAAACTAGAGCAGTGTGTTGATTAGCCTAAGATGATATGGGTACAGTGAGTGTTAAAACCAGGACAAAAGTATGGATCAATAATATCATTTGAATATTAATATTTGTAACTTCAGTAATTATTTACACTCTTTGTTTCCTTCCAATTGTAGTTATAAATACTGCTTCGTAAATACTTAGGGCACTCCCTAAAATGCTTTCTTCATCTGCTTAGGGTGCAGAACTGGTTCAATATATGGATTACATACTCAAAGGAAGCTTTCCATGGAGAGGAAAGAGAACAGAGATAGGAATGCTGTGATTCTATTGCTTTTATTGCCACTCTCCCTTTCTTCTTATTTCTTTAATTCGAAAGGTCTTTGCTCAGTTGCATCCAGCATGTCTAAGGCAACATGCTTTAATATTGATGTTCTCAGGACATGCCATGTCAAGTCCTCTTTCTTCTCTTCTTAATCTCTCTATGCCTCATTTTTTTCATCTATAAAATGAGGGTGACAGTAGTACCCCATCTGTGAGAATTAAATGAGACAACATATATAAAGCATTTTGAACATTGCTAATACATAGTAAATGCTAATAATATTAGCTATTATTATGACCACTGTTATTATTGTTATTTGCTAAAACTTTTCTTCAGACACTGTCAGTGAAATACTGCTTTTTAAGGGAATAAGGCTATTCACAGGGCACATGGAAAAATCTGGCCAGATAGCCTCAATATATTATTTGAGATTGTTTTTAAAAGCCAGTTTAAGAGCAGAATAATTTTCAAATCCCATTGAAGATTGTTTCTTATAATTATAATGACATACGATGGCATAAGGGATACTTGTGTATGAACAAAATTTTTTTAATGTGTAAAATTTTAAATTAGGTTACAAAAGGAAAGAGTTTACCAGCAATGTACAAAAACAATCCCATAAATGTGTGAATCTCTCCTAATAATCTTATTGCACACAGAGATAAAGGTTTTATCTTAATTCTATAAGCTTTCTAAGGACTTTCCACTTCTCTGACTGTTATCCTAGAATTTCTAGTTATTATCACCATGACTTACTTAATTACATGTTTTGTGTCCCTGAGCAATACATATATTTTTTTTTCACCTTGTATTTTCACACTTATCTTTCTATTCTCATCTCAAGGTCATCTTCATGAAGTCTTCCTCAGTTCCCCAGGCCCAGCTCCCTAACTGTCCCTGCCTCTAGGATTGCTCTTCCCCAACCCATTCTCCAAATAGAATCCTGTCACTCTCCCAATCAACGCTAGAGACTCCCCTGTTCTCCTCATCCAGACTTAGAGATAAAGGAGTTGATGCAACACATGCAAACCACACTGCTATTCCTAGGTTTTCTCAGAAGACTGATTAAAGCCCCCCTTGGGAAAGCCTTGCTACTCCCTGATGGATGCCTCCCTGGCCCTCTAGGAGAGGTGGAGTCTTCATAGACCTGTCCCAGAGAGGCCTGGATGCTTTCTGGCAGTGGAAGATGAGCCCCACCTTAATATTTACTGGGACCTTCTCCCCATGGCTATTGGACAGGTCTTTAGCTCCTCATGTTCCTCTGAACCAGGAAAATGTGGAACAGAGAAATGCTGACCTACTCTGACTTCAAAATATAGTTTTTAGGGGAAGATACATTTTTATGTCATTGATGCAAATAATTACAGAGTACTCACTACTCTGAGTTCCACTTGATCAGTGAAATAATATAAATGAATGCCTTTGCTCATGACAGGGAAATTTATAGGGAGAAAACAAGTCTCATAAGCCTTTAGAAAAGATTTTTTTTAAGATATAGGTCATTTCAAATCATCTCTGAAAACCCCTTCTATATTAAAAAATTAGTAAAAGTATATAAAAATAATGCCTAACTAATATGATTATAGGGAAGCTTTAGGTCAAACTAATGATGTAGGGAAACTATTTTTATGTATTCAGCCTATAAATATCCACATTTTGGAATTAGAATTAAATATTATTAATTTTACCATAGAGATTTTTTAATTCTATATTTATACTTTGATGATATACTGATGTCATATATATAATTTACTTGATGCTGAGTCCTTAGTCAGGGACATAGTCTATAAATGCAACATTGTGCCTGGAATAAATAAGGTTCACTTGATGGAATGATTTCCATTGAGGAAATAAACTGGAGACTTCTGCATTTGTTGGAAAGTTAGTCTCCAAATGCAAGTATTCCAAATGTTGCTTTGGACAAAGTCTTTAGGAAGAAAATAAAACTAGTTTGTGCTTTGAAAGCAGTTGACCTCAAAAGTTTTAGATTGATTCTAAATTGGAATTTTTTGCTGAGTTGTCTTGAAAGTTTTTTCATTTTGTTTTGTTTTTGTCATATGTACTAAAAGGTCCAAAAGGACCTAGGGCATCTGTTTATTTATATTATATAATGTTAGGAAGCCTGTTAGTCCTTAAATACACTATTTGGATCTTCTCTTTCCCAGATAACAATATCATATTTCAAATAACTTGAGTCTCAGAGTTGCCAGCAACTCTTGAGAATGACTCCCCAAATTATTAGATTTTCAGTAATATGCAAGAAAAGACTTCATCATTTCCTGTCTAAAAACCAATATTGTTGGGACAATTTAAGAGATTTGGGGGAAAGAATTTTGCCTGGGAATCTTATGGGATCCCTCTCTGCCATGCTTTTATCTGAACCAACATGCACCACTGTGCCTTGCTCTGCCCTCAGCTCAGTCACAGATCCTCAAAGGCAGGTTCCAACTCCTAGGAACAAAACTTCTCTCTCATCAAGACCAGGTCACCCTTCAAGTGAAAACATTCAATCTAATTTGCTGAAGGTCATCTTAATATTTCCTGGGCAGATGGGCTGGTGTTTCTGAGATTGACAGATTGATGCCAACTTACCTGGAGTGGATCTTCATTCAGGTTCAGTTGAGTTACAGCTTCACAGTGTAGTGTTTTCCTTATGTCATAGTTCATTTCTGCCGCACAGGATTTTTAACATAGAAGTTGGATTTTCCACGATCCAGAAAGAAGAATCATATAGGAAAGAAACATTCATGTAATTTTCTTCCCTTAAAATGACTATTTCCTTTATTCAGTTAAGGATCATTTTGTTTTAGAAATTAAAATTAAAAGCATACCAAATGCCTCCTCAGAGAAGTCCCTCTTTCCTCTCTTCTCTGTTTCTCTTCAGGTAGAGATCTCAGGGAAAGTGAAAGGCAAGTGTAAAATGAAGAGCTAAAGTTAATTTCTAGCCATACTTCTCCTTAGGAACTTAAAGGGATGTTTCCTTACCCACACCTGGGCCACACCCAGTGAATCAGAATCTTGAATGAGAGGCCAGGAAACCAGTGTGTTTTTATAGCTCCCTAGGTGATTCTAATATGCATCCAAACTTGAGAAGCCCTAGTGTTTCCAATCCTGAAGCAATACTGAATACCTCTCCTGTCCCCAGCTTGCGCTTGCTACTACGTATTACCTATGTGACTTTTAATACTGTCTATCCTGTTTTCATATCTGTAAAGTGGATGTGGTGTTCATCATGAAAGCCACAAGCAAAAACATTTATCTTCCATATAGCAATTCATTCTGTTTGAGGATATTGTAAAATGCAGCAATGTGATTAGGATAATCAATACATCATTTCCATCCCATTCACTCTGTTTAGAACTAAAGCTCCCAGAGTATTTAGTTAATGGCTATTATATTATTTTATTTTTAAACTTTTCATTCATTCATTCAACAAATATCTATTGGGTATACCTCATGATATACCCTTATGTAGAATGGCCCATCACAGAGTCATGGATCCTAGGGCTGAAAGGGACCTAGTCCAATTTTTCCCAATTAGAAGATGGAAAAACTGAGATCTGGAGGGTATTGTATCTTATTCATGACTAGTTACATTAGACTAACACATCTACTTAGCGGCAGAGCTGGAACTAGACCCAAATACTCTTCCTTAATCTTTTTCCTGAGCCCTTAAGGCATATTTTATTACAGTTACCTGTTGTTGCATAAAATATTACCCCAACATTTAGTAGCTTAAAACAATAATCATCATTTATTATCTCTGGCTGTTTCTGAGTCAGGAATTTAGACAGAGCACAGGGGAAACAATTTGACTTGTTCCTTGATGTCTGGGGCTTCAGCCTGAAGACTTATAGGTAGGGGACTACAATCATGTCAAACCTCTTTCATCACATGCATGGCAGTTGATGCTTGGACTGTCAATCAGAACATCCATACTTGGCCCTTCTATGTGTTATAAGCTGAGCTTCCTTACAACATGGTGGCTGGGTTCCAAGGGCAAGTGTCTCAAGAAAAAGAGAGAGCCAAGGAGAAACCAATAGCCTTTTATAGCTGAGCCTATGAAGTCATGAAGAATCATTTCTGCCATACTCTGAAGGTCAAGTCAATTACTAAGGTATCCCCAAATTGAAAAGGAGTGAATGTAGACACAACCTCTTGAAGGAGGAGTGTCCACGTCACATCATAAAATGATGTGGGATGAGATTTATATTGGAGCTGCCATTTGGGAGAATACAATCTTTCACAAGTCAGAGCTTATTTATGGGAGCCTGGTACAATTTGAAAACCATGTCCATCACCTTTTTCTGTAAAAGGGCAAGACAACACAACTCCATCAAGAATACATCCCTGAAAAGCCGAAAGCCAATCATGCTTTAACAACATATCTCAAACATACACACACACATCCGCACGCACACACAGACACACACACACTATATACATATATCCCCTCCACATTTAATATTCTGAGTTTATACTACATCTTCATGCTTATTAATGCTACATGAATGTTAGTAGTAAGATCCTTGAAAAAATGAACAAGAACTCTTTATTATTTTCCACAGTGTTTGGAAAGTGGAAGGAACTTTAGTCCCGTCATATGGACCCTCAAGAAATCAGAAAAAAATTATATCTGGAGATTTATTATATAAAGTCATATTAGAAAATCTCCATTATTTTAGAATATATATCTGAATGTTAAGAGACAGAAATCATTGACAAACTTTAAACCTAATAGGAATTATTTTCTGTTGTGATTAACACAAAATAACCAGAGTGGTTAAAACATTTTAAATCATTTAACTAATTTGATTTCATGACAGAAAATCTTAGTTTTACTTTTTATTTTTAAAACTTACTACATTGACACCTTGTTTTGGAAAATATTTTGTTTTTGTCAGTTGAGCAAATATCAACATAATTTAGTAGATTTAAACTGCTTCAGCTTGCAATTACCAGTTCAGCTACTGACACAGGGAGCCACTGTTACTATCTTATTTAGGGACCATCTATCATATTGCATGTAATAACTTAAGTGAATGCATAAAGATAGCATTAAAAGGTAAGATGAAAAAATCTCTCTAAGCCTTTCAATTTAATGTCAAAGTTAATTTGTTGTATAGGTCCCAAAGGAAGGACATCCTTATTAATTCATCCTTTCTAACCACTGAACATGTAGATGGTCTAAGTCCTTGTTTTTCTAATTTTCAAAGCTCTATCAATTTACTTGGGAATTATTTTCTAAATATTTTTAGAATTTTAAACATAGTCCTTGAATTAAAAATGTAGCTGGAACAGAGTCCTTGATTCAAGTATCATTAATTGAATAACCCTTAAGTCAAACCCCAACTGAAGAGTCCTTTAAAACTAACTTGAATTCTAAAATACATTCCTAAAGGAATACATGTACAAATTTTTCTTGATGTTATAACACTACAAAAGCAATGTTGAAAGATTTATACATTTCCCAATCATGACAATTATATCCTATAAAAATGAAAATCTTGGATCATGTTATATGTGTCTTACCACCAATTTTTCAGAGTGCTGTACTCCATAATTATGGTGTACCTAAAACTGAAAGACCTGTTTGGAAAAATATCTAGTATTGTTAACCTACAAATGAAGGTCACAAGGCTTTTATAGATGGTTTATGAAAATTTTTCTTGTAGCATCAGTGTTTATGATCTGTTTGTCTCTAATCACTGTCCACAATTTTATTCTTAGCATGAACTAATAACATTTTTTTCTGTCGAGTCCAAAACAAAATATGTATTTATTGAGTATACATTTGTGTACACACACATGCAGTGGAAGGCATAAATGGATGGGACAAGTGATTCTTGAATTCCTTTGCCACTCAAGTTACCCATAAACTGAAAGTGTGAGAACCACATATCTACACAATATCTAATTCCTTTTGCCTGAAATTTTCACTTCATTAATTGATTCACTCTCTCCTGGCACCTGTTTTGGTATAATATAGGTGCAGTCTCTTTGAAATTATTTCCCAAAATATTCATGATTGCTGAGTGCATAGGTATGTTAGTCATTTTGTGAGTCGTGAGAAGTAGGAAAGTCTTAGTTTTTTCTGTACTGAGTACCTAGTTTATTTAATTTTGAACAAGGGAGTAGGAAAGAGGAACCCAAATCCGCAATTTCTAAGCCAGCTCTATAGAAATTAAAATCAGGAAGACATTACTGCATAGTCACTAAGTACATGGACTACAAGACCTTCGAGATCTGATATTGAATCCCTGCTCTGCCACTTTCTCACCTGCAAACCTTATCTCTTAGGATTGTTTTGAGAGAATTAATTTACGTGAGGAAATAAGGCCTCAAGTACCCACCATTCTAGGCACACAACTATTATCATACAAATAGGTCTTCACAAAAGCAGTACTCTACCTGTGATGCCCTAAGACCTGGACTTTCATTTTAAACAGGGTTAAGTAAAAATATTTCAATGACCCAACTCAGTAGACCACTCAACTACTATTTACAGCCGTGACTTTCGTTTTGTTTGACTTTCTAACCGTCACGTTAGAATACAGTGTCAACAGAAGCAGAATTTAGGTTTAAATTCAGCTAAATTGTATTAAAAACAATTGCATTTATGCTTTAATTAGAGTGTGTTGAAAAGCCCACCCTCCTTTGTGAGTCCACATGCCTTCTGACAGCCACACTTCTGAGAGTGTAGTATATCCAACTGGAAAATATATTACATTTTGCTTTAACTCATTCCCCCCCTTCTGCTGACTGAATAAATTTCTTTGGGTATATTCCAAATGGCAATAGAAGTTTTCATTGTACTTAGCATCTATGCTTCCATAAGATTCTTTGAGGGTATCCAATGACATATTGTAGCTTTAATCCTGGAACTCTTAAGCTAATCAGAGATTCGAGGTTTTGTGAAATTTGGAGCATTGATTCTTATAGATAAAAATGGAAAAGAGGTAGTTGTCTTCATCTTGTCCATGTGAACAATTGCACGTGGGAATGCAAACGTCATCAGCCTGATTCCAGTCCTGCACAGACAATGATGTAGGGGTGCTTTCTTGTGCTTGCTTTCTCGGTAATTCTTTCTTTCCTTGGGACCTGATTCAACTTCCAGTCTGTCTCAAGAACCCCAACATTAAGAACGCGTATAGGCCTGCCTTACCTGACCATTCACTCTGCCCCTTTCACTCCTAGATCACTACCCTTCCTGCTTTTCATTGCTCTGCCAGCTGGTGGCCCTTCTGAAATGCTGCTGTTACACTAATGCTTTCTCAGTCGGGTGTTAACTGACATAACAGCTTCACGCATCCCCTTTTTACCACTTCCTCACCCTATTGTTATGTTGACTGTGTGTGTGCTCAACTAGAGAGTGTTTGGCTGCCTTCTAATTACACTAAGGCTGCTTACTCTTCATTTTCACTAAACTAACCCTAATTTGGCTCTTTGGGACTTTATTCTTTTCTGATATTAGCCACTTTCTGGAGGAGAAGTTCTTGCTTAGGAAAGTAAGCTAGAAAGCTGAGACCCTCCAGATTTTATACAACCCTGAGTAAGAGATCAAACAAAGACGAAATATAGAAATCTTTATTTGTGACCAAAATCTAATACCTGTCCCATAATGGTATACGTTTCACCATTATTTGGTTCCCACACAGGCAGTACATCTGTAATAATTGTTAGTGGTTCATTCATGACCTCTGGCCATTTAACTTATTTCCATTGAAAATCTTATTATGTGTTTCTTTGTCTTAGTTTATGATTCAATTTTGTTTTATGCTTTTTCTTTTTGCCTTTCTATGATGATTTCAATACTCACCACAGATTTGCTTACCACTGGGGCAAAATCACCACAGTGAAGCATTTTAATGACAGCATTCTGTTTTTGATGGTAGCACAAGGCAGCTTGTTCTTAGCGCTCTTTCACAAGGAATTGTGCAATGTCCCAAGGAAAAGAGAAGAGCTATTAAAATAGCTGATAGCCCTGATGCAATGTCTTCTATTTCTTGGCCACATTCTGTAGCTCTCCAGGAATGGATGTCCTTAATGACTTCTTCCCAAGAAAATTCTCCAAAGAAATAAGGTATCTTCCCCTCTCTAAGCAGTATTATTAAATGGAGCTTTTGTTGTTTGGCACACTGCCATTCAGAGGAGAGACATGATCTTGCCCCAGTGGGAGACAGAAGAGCACAAAATGTAACTTCTGGGTCCCAAGATCCTGACTACAGGTTAGAACGCAGGAATGGTCTGTCAGCAGTTTTCTCCCACAGAAAAGTCCCTTCAGTTTCCTCCTTCTTTCATCCCTGAATACTGAGTGTTGCAGTGCCTAATACTCCATTCTGTTGTCACCACCCTCCATCTTTATAGAATTGTAGAGTCACTGAAAGTTAGGGAGCTTATAGTAGTCTCTCATTTTCCACATCTCGCCAAATTTCCCACAAGTAGCTAATAGCAGGGCTGGGACTTGAATCCGTATCTCCAGACTCCCATTCAAGTTATTGCCCCTCAGCCCCACCCCAGTCAGCTACTTTATCCTTTCCCACTGTGTCAGTGATGAGCTCTGAATGATGCCAGTCATTTAGAGCTTTTTTTCTGGTGTCTTTCTCTTTATCATTTTTTATTTCTATTTTTAATTGTGGTAAGATACACGGAACATAAAATTGTCCATCTTCACCATTTTTAAATATATAATTCAGTGGCCTTAAGTACCTTCACATTGTTGCACAAGCATCTACCTCCAGAACAGTTTCCATCTTGCAAAACTGAAAATCATACCCATTAAACAGTTACCACCCCCTGCCCCACGCCTTCCCACTGTGGTGGTATCTCATTGTGGTTTTTATTTATGTTTCCCTTATGATTAATGATGTCGAGCATCTTTTCAAGTGCTTATTGGCCATTTGTGTATCTTCTTTGGAGACATTCTATTCAAGTTCTTTGCCCAAATTTTAATGTAGTTTTTTCTTGTTGAGGGTTTTGGTTTTTATTTATTTACTTATTTTTGGATAACTTATATAACACTTGTCTCTTCCTGAGAAATGTCATGCTAAAAAAAAGATACCATTTCAAGATATAACATGGGTGTAATTTACATAGAGTTGCCAATCTGGCATTTTTTATCAAAGATAGATCACAAGCCTAGTCACTGAACAGTTTAAGCATGTATCTTTCTTACGTCTTAAAATGTAAGGATTATGGTAGACATAGAGGCCTGTCTTATTTACAAGTACTATTTGAGTGTCTACTCAAGATGGCAGATCACAGATTTCACATACAGTGGGAGAAAGAAAAAAAAATTGCTGAACAGAGGAAATAATATGTGGTTAAAGAATTCTTTCTGGCATTCTTTGCGTACCAAATATTGCTGAGGTTAAATATTGTAACTACCTTATAGTCTGTTATTTTGCAGTCAGGGGTTGCCTTTATTTCAAACACAGATGTTGCAAAATTTAACTACTCAGCTACATTTAAATAATGTTACAATGATAGTGTATATTAGTAAAGGCAAATGTGAATGTAAGAATTTTTTGTTCTCTCCCCTGCTGGTGGGAATTTCCAAAAAGCAAAACGGTCATAAGAAGTAAAGTGGAAAACTTGGGCCATATTCTATAATATCACTGAACCTGTTCTGCCTTTGTTTGTGTTTTGTTAGGAGTTGTTTTTATCGGTGTATTATGACTATTTTTTCACTGGTCATTGTGATTCATTTCCCTTTATAGTTTAGTAATTACATTTGTGAAATATATTTTTAACACCTAATCACCATCAGGGCACTCTTAAGAGATGTAATTAGAAAGACCATCAGACATTCTGTCTTAAATGTATTGCTAATTTATTACTAACTCATTTTTTTATTGCAACTTGCTATTGGTATCATGAATGGAGCTTTAATTATAGAGAATGGTCCTCGCTGAAATGGCACTCCCATTGATTTAAGTGTCTTCTTTTAATTTATGGAGTATTCCTTTTGGGGCATTATTGTCAAACATTTTTTAATTATACTTCCAGTTACTGGAAGACAGACTGAAAGCAGGGCCAAACAATTAAGGTGTGATGAGCATAACTTTCCCTCCTCTCTACAGCTTTCTTATTCTGCGCTCCAAAACTACACCACAGGGAACGTTCCTATTAGCAAGACTAAATAAAACCCAGAACCTACATTCCCAAACCAAATCACATTCGTTAAGTTTACTTCTTTGGTGTTCCTAATTAAATTTATGATTGGATAAGTCTTGTTTTATGTACCATAACTTCTTTATATACTTAATTTTTTAAAAGTGAACTGGCAAAGCAAGTCATAAACAAGTTCGTCACAAAGACCAAACTTTCTTTAACAAAGCAGGTTGCAAAATGTTCTCTTCACCTGAAATATTAGATTGCCACATTGAAATTGACTTGGACACCATCTATTTAGATAAGTGTCCTTTAGATCAGAACCTTGAACATTAGCTGTTGGGGTCATGGTGGGAAACAACTGCTATGATGGAAACGATATCATCATGGCTGACATATAGGGATCCAGTTTGGCTGACCATCCCTGATGTCATTAATCCTGCTTAATCTCCCTGCTTTTTCAAGGGAATCCAGCTAATTTTACAGAACCTTTTGAACTGCTTACACAGTCATGCAAAAAGGATAATTTCCAAGGTGTTCAAATTTCAGGGAAATGGACCCTTAAATAATTTAATAAGAAAAGGAAAGCTTTGTAATGATTAAATTACATTTGATGGCACTTTTCTCTATTAGTAAATATATGCTACTGGAATTGGAAATACAGGGGCAAGCTTGTCCCTTGTAAGGTGGTAGGTGAAATATCTTTGTATGGAATCTCAGGAATGTGGGTGCATAAGGGTAGCTCCCACTCAGGCATTCTCTGTAGTGCATAATGGCTCATAAGAGCAAGAATGCATCTGCCTCAGTAATATTTAATGAGTGAATTTATAAATACAAAAAGTGTTCTCTTTACAACATGAGGAATATAGCCAATATTTTGTAATAACTATAAATGGAAAGTAACCTTTAAAATTGTATTAAAATTTTTAATTAAAAATAAATAACTAAAAGAAAAATATTCTTAATCACTAGAATCAGATAAATTAAAATTTAAAAAAATTTTTAATTAAAAAAAATAGTGTTCTCTGCCTTATTCCACCCCACCTCCATGTTTGCAAACACAAATATAGAGATACATGCACAATGAATAGCAAGGTTATGGAAGAGAGGAGGGAAGTGGAGAACGCCAGGGCTGGTTTACAGCTGGTGAGCATCGGTATAACAGTGCCCGTGGTTAACAGCCAGCAATTGTTCTGATTGGTGGATGTTTAAGTAGCAACAGTTGTTAAATATGTTGAATAACAGCACAGGTTATTTCTTTATTTAACCCATTTTGTTCCAGGCTAAGCACCTTCTACCCTAAGATATCCTTGAGATCAGAACCAAACAGAATTCCTGAAGGTAATTAAGAGAAATTGAACTGGGCAAGAGAATGAACTGTGGTCATGGGTTACTTCCATCCCAACTAGACCAGGCCTCAGAGGCTTCACTGGCAGAAGGTTGAATCCAGCTAGGGAAAACCTTTGATATGGGGCAGGGTAGTAAGTTAGAGTGTACACTAATTTGGGAATCTACGGTTTAAGTTTAACCAGAGCTCTTTCACTAACTTTCTAACCAATTTAAGGGAAGTCATTTCAGTAGGTTTTCAGTGAAAAGTTTGGAAGATTTGAACTTTAGAATCCCTTCCAGTTCCATCATCTAATCAAATCAGGCATATCTTTTTCTAAAAGAGGATTGTTTCAATAGTGTGTATAAGGACACAGTAATATGTATATAAGGACTAAAATCATAAACCTACCATTTTAGACTCCTGTTGGTATTTGTAGAATGGTTTGATATGTGTATGACATTGAATTCTACCTAAATATTTTAAAGTTTGACTTAAAGAGTTACTTGTGAAAGTGGACTTTCAAAACAGAGCACCAACTCAGTCATCGAATCATCAGATTTTCAATAATCCAGACAAGTTATGGCAAAGTCCTGCCATTTCTGTTCCAATATAACAAAGAAATGCTAATAAGTCTGCAACATTTGCCTATAACTACAGTCTTTTCTGCAAATAAAGAGAAAGCAACACACCTTTCATTCACTGAAATCAAAAGCCAACTATTAGCCAAGCTTGCCTGTTCATTCCTTGAGTATTGATTGCACATTATTATTGGTAGATATATTTAGTAACAACAGCTGATTTAAATGAATTTAAAGGATCCATTGTTGCAGGACTTCTCAGAACCTTTAATATCCTAACATAAACATAAAACTTTTCCAGAAAAGAGCACAGGATATTTCACATTTCTCAAACCTTTTCCCAGTGAACTATTCCTTCCTTTTATTTATGAGTTATTAAATAAGTGGTCACAGGGATCATGTTTTAGAGAACACAATGTGGAAAATGCTGTTTATATTAATTTTCTATTGAAGGGTCAAATAGACCCAATATTTATCTAATTGTTATGCTATCTCTGTCTGCAAAAAATGTTTTTTATTTTATTGCAACTCAGAGCCAGTATTGGAGTAAGAAAAACTCTTAATTATGATCCAATTGTCTAATTTTATATTGATGTCCAGAAAAGTGCAGTAATGTGCTGAAGTGTCATGTAGTGAGTTTAAGGTGGGTCTAGGATTGGAGTATAGAGCCCTTATTCCTTAGCCCAGTATTTTCCATTACACTTCACTGACTCCATATCTGTCATCGCTGATCTCAACAGAAGTGCTTATAAAGAACATATGAAGACGCTAATAACAATCAGGTGCATTTTAGGGTCTCCAAATAGAAGACCCTGCTGACAATTCAAATTCCATTTGTCCAAAACTGAGTTTACTTCTTTCTTATTACACGGAAGTGTATATGTAATGAATAAAAACGTGGAGTTTGGAAACAACTCACTTAGAGCTTCTTCAATATATTCAGTGATTCCCGCATCCTTGTCTTTGTTCATACTGACCCTTTAGACTGAATTGTTTTTCTCCCAACCTCTCCCATATTGAAATTAAACTTTATCTTGAGATGGCATTAAAGCACATGTAATAAGTTCATGATGTATTTTTAATTAAACCAAACAGTTTCTATCTCCCCTTTCCCTCTCACGGCTGCTACTGGAGATCCAGTACTAGAAAGTATCCACGAGTTTACGGTGCCCTTCCCTTAAATTAATTTTAATTGGCCAAATTTTATCTAATTATCCATTAATAATATCCATTTGAGTAGTGGCACACTTCTGAACTACACAAGATTCTGAACCATTTCTCCAAGATCTCTCTATTTATTAATGTTGCCCAGCTGACTGCTTAGAGACGATCTCTCTGTTTCAGTCAATAAATGTTTGTTGAGCACTTACTATGTCAGGTCATTGATGTGAGTGAAAGAAAAAGTCTTAATTTTTTTCAATATGGCATCATTTTTATTCTGCTTCACTTCTCATTTATATTCTTCCTTTTACATTGTGTGCCAACCTATTTACCAATAAAAGCTTCCCTATTCAGAGGGTGCCAGTTTTTACCAGCTAGACTAGGAACCTGGATTTAGGTGGGATTTTAAACTCATGATGAGCAGCAGGAAGGCACTCTGTTTTGCTTAATGTAGCCACATAAATTGGAGTTATGACCACATTATGCCTTGGCAGATTAGTTCCTGTACTAGTGAAGAATGATTTTCTAGTAGGTTATATAATCAAGGAGTTGTCCAAACAGAAGGCACTGCTAAGGCAGCAAACCATCATACCCTGTGGTTCCAGGGTTCCACAAAATTCACTTACCTACTCACTTGGATTGTATCTACAGGACCATATTAAATCGAGTTGTCTTCAAAAGAAATGTCAAATTTCAAATCTGAAACAGGCTCTAGGCCTTGGGGGACAGAATGCCACAGCTGTTTTTAGATAAGCAATGCCTTCCTCCTCTTTTCTACCCTTTGCCCATACCCCTCATCCTACTCCTTGTTCTCATAGCCAGAGAAGTAAAGAAGAGGTTCTTGACAAATAATGTTCCAAAGGAGCAATTGCCTCTGAGATGCCTTTTATAGCTTTGGGCTTTGTACCAAGGCTGGGGAATATTTAAGACCTCAGAAATTCCACTTTTGCTCCATGGAGAAGAAAAAAAGAAAATTTTAAGTAAAAGGGCAGCTCTTTCTCATGGCTTGCAGGCTTAATTGACTATGGTGGGTTAGAAATTGCCATTGAGCCAAAAGAGCATTTTCCAAAGTATATTCTGTACATGGATCAATAATTGTTATTATTAAAAATATTTCTCATGGTCAAACAGGTTTGGAGAATGAAGAGTTCAAGTCAAACTAGTGTTTTTGGTACAGGAAAATTAGATACTGTAAAGTGCTAATGTCTCTGGTACATCTCTAAGAGGAATATAGAAAACGCTTAGTTTCCTAAACTTCTTTGGCCATGGAAACTTTATTTTATGCTGCTTCTCCTGGGATTCCCACTATTCTATGGAGTACACTTTTGGAAACGCTGACCTATAAGAATAGACACATTATTTTCAGACACTGACGTTTCATATTCTTCCCCCAAAATAAAAATAGTGTAACTTTACTTTCCAAGGAAATCTGTTCTCTTTAAATGAAGAGTAGTCTGTTTAATCAGCATCATTGTATTAGTGATTTAGATGCTATTTATTCACAGGAGGAGTGGTTTCCACTAACCAGCACACCCCTGCAACACAGGGATACAATTTTCTAGAGATGAGATGAGTGATGGATGCTCCTTTGTGGATTCAGAGCAATGCATGTTCTGTTGTCCCACTCAGTAACTGAACCACTGTCCAAGGTTACCTTATTTCTGTATTCTAAACCAGGCTCCCCAATCAGGTGTTTAGATTCCACGTCCATCTGGCTTATATGTGGGCTTCCACAAGAGCTTTTGTTTAAAAAAAAAAAAGTGGTTAAAAGACATTTTGGAAACCACTGCCCTAAGTAGCTACCCTACTGAGACAGATCCAGGGGGGTCAATTTGCTTTACATTTGGAAGTGTATTCTCCTATTCAAGGAGAATATGGATACGGAATCAGTATGAAACTGGCATAGGAGTGAAGCTTTTTGCCCAAAACTAAAGAAATAATAAAAGCAGAAGCCAAAATAAGAATCTCTTGGCTCCATAATTAGGGCTCTTTGGGTAAAGAATAATCCTCCCTGCCTTACCAAATTCTGACCCTAATTCATCCCTTAAACAAAGCAACCAATACTTACTGACCATTTACTATGTTCCAGACTCCTATCTAGGTTCTAGGGTTACAAGACTAAACAGTGTCCTTGTTGTAGAGAAGAAATAGGAGAAACATCAAAAAGCAAGTAAATAATCTGATGTCAAAGTAAGCTCTGTTCTGGTTTTCTTGGAGTCATCTTCCAGGCGTACCATATGACTGTCTGATCACAAGTTCTCTGTCTCACCTGTTCCCATTACAATTTGAAAGTTTCTAAGTTGCATTTTTATCTCCATTAGCTACTGTTTGCCTGATTTTGTCCTTTTCTACCTGGGTCCAGGTTCAACTTTCTAAGCTTAGACAGTTAGAAAATTTCTAACTTCTAAAAAACTGAATTAGAAAATTCCTGCCTATCAAAAATTCCACATTAGTCTTTCTCTAGTTTCCACCCTGCAACCTACCCATCTTTTAATCATCTGTTCAGCTAATATTAGGGCTCTGTTAATTCATTTTGGGTTTTCCACAGCTGTTACTCTTATGAACTTTCTTCATTCTTTTTTCTCTTTCTTTGAAGAATCCTAGAGAAGGTGAATTACTTCATTCCTCATTCTGGTTCTACTCTATTTTGCCTTGTTTATCTCCCTTAAATTCTTAAAGCCCTGTCTTTCTTCACAACTCTACCTATGCGTCCTTTCTCCTATCTTCACAAATCACCATGAAACACCGCAACAGAAATCCCATGTGCTGCACCTAAGACCCAGCACAGCCAAAATAAATAAAGATTTTTTAAAAAACACTTTTCTCAAAGAGAGGCATACCTACAAGGTACTGTTTAACCCTGGGCAATTACAGTTGAAATTTTCTGACTAGAGGCAGGTGCAGTACAGCCCAGATATACTATAAAGTTACACATGAGGAATTTGTTAAGAGTTCAAAATAATGCAAGACCATTTAAAATTACAGACCTCTTCAATTAATAGGAAAAAAGAAAGGACTTTGTTTCTTGGCTAAAGCTCTCCGTCATTTCCAAGTGTTCAGTCTCAGATCTATTTTCATTCACCTTAGTTGTTCATGGTACAAATGTAAACGTGGTATGTGGGGCTTTGAAAGCCTGGACCTCCCCTTTCCTAGGCCAAGATGACTACGCAGCTCCACTCACCTTAAGGGTGACAAGTCTCCCACCGCTTCTGTTGCTCCGCATTGTAATGATACCGTTGAGTCAAAACCAAGCATCTGATACTTTATAAAATATCAAGTGACATCACATATGTGACATAGATAGAACAAGCCAATTAACTACCTAATCGCCCCATATTCACCTTCATAGAGAAGCTGTCTTCTCACTGTGCTTAGCTCTCACATTTGGAATTAATGAGCAGGACTTTCATGGGAAGAACAGATCTGGTTTTTAATTCTTACACCTGTAATGTTCCATACATCCTGCTTCTCTCAGGGACGAAATCCTAGGACTATTGTACTCAACAGACCCTTAGAAATTCATTGTATGTCTATGATTTCCTTCTTAAAAAGTAGGATCTAACTAAGGAAAACTGTACCAATTTCACAGGTATGTGAACACTTCAAAAGTCCTACCTTTCACATCAGGAAATAAGTCTCATCCAGTACTCAGGTAATAATATTCCCCATTAAGGGAGAAGAGCTCCTCCTCTTCCACCTACTTCCCCTTGCTGAATTCCTTCATTATCTGTCCTTGAACCGAAGCTAGCAATCTAGGAGACAACTTTAATTTCTCCCTTTTTATTTCCCTCCATGATCATATTGGTGCTTGTTGCTAAAGGGGGCCCTGTATTACTACATTCCTAACCAAGGGTTTTATGCATTTACTTAAAGTTTGGAGGTAATCACTGAAGGAAGATACAATTACACTGATTTGGGTATAGGAAATGGGCTGGAGGGATGGAGACTTGAAGTAGGGAAACTGGTCATGAGGCTGTTGCTAGGGTCCTGATGAGAAAGATGGAGCTCTGAACTAAGGTGGTGGAGAAGGGAGAAGGGTGAACACTTTAACAAGTTACCAAAGGCTGATAGAATGGGAGTCATGGAGACTAGATGTCAGGTATAAGGAAGTGGATGGAATCAAGGACCATCCCTGGCTTCCTATTTGGACAGTTCATGGATAATTGTGGAAGTCACTGACATGGGAATACAAGGAATCAGAAAGGGAAATATAATACATTCAAGAGAGTTCTATGCTTCCTAGAATTCATCAGACCACAAACCACCATTATTATCAAAAATAATAATCATGTGTGAGTGATTGTGTGAAGTGCCAGAGATATATAGATAGCTAAAACATAATCCTTTTCTGAAAGAGGTTTCGCATCAGGCTAGGTTGTTAAGTTGTGTACATACATAGATGAAAATGTGTGGCAGGCACACAAAGTGCCAAAAGGTGGTTTGGGTAATAAATTTTCTAGGCACTCAAAACCTACTTCTCTACCCTTATTTTCACTTCCTGAGAAGCTCTAAGCTCCAGCTAAATTAAAGTTTTGTATTCCTTATTCTTGGCTACCTCTAAATTTTTGTATTGCTTATTCTTTGGTTACCCCTAAATTTTTCTATCTCCATATCTTGTTTTTAATATGCTTTCTCTGCCTATGTAGGTCTTTGTTTTTTAAAACCCTATTCAGTTCTCAAATTTTAGGTCAAAATACAAATCCTTCTCTCGTTCCCCCAATCAGAAACGAACCTTTATGAAGCTCTGTATTTGTACCGTTTTATTGAACTTTTTACCCAGGCTGTATTATAGTTATTTTAGCACATGTCTTACATCATTCATCTTGCTCCCTGCCCCCATCCCCCCCACCATGCTCAGTTTCTTGTACTGAAACCACATCTCATCCAGCTTACCCATATTTGCATCCCTTGTAATGCCTTAGCTGTCAATACATGTATGTGTTTTCAACTTACTAGTGGGCTTGAAGTGTCAGAAACAAGGGGTAATGATCAGCATATAAGATGACACTTGAAAATTATACTTTCTCAATCTCCTGGCATGCTAATATGTAAATTGAATACAGTTTACTCTTGGGGACAAGTATATTAGGCACTGTACGATCAGGCCACTCAAGATGGTTGTTTTCTTGCTCTCTGTACATCTGCTCCACCAATCCTGCTTCTCTCACATGAATATCCAATCCCCTTAATTATAGGGCCTAATTAGTAACTGCCTACGTGCTCACCCCCTGCCCCAGCTGCTGATTTCCCTGGTAACTGAGCCAACGTGACGTCAGTTCCCCTATAAATGGTAGCTTCTTTCTCTGCCTGCCCCGCCCCACCCGGTAGTGAAGGACGCTGCCACGGCCTGCCTGCCTGCCCGCCCGCCTGCCCTCTGCTGTAAGTAGTGGAGTGTCGCTCCAGGACCTTTTGCTTAAGAGTCCCCGTCCAGTAAACCACTGAGTCTCTGTTGCTGTCTCCAGGCTCTTTGGTCCCAAGGCTGGGCAGCTATAAGGCTTGCAGGCCTGCGAAGTGCAGCCCAACAACTGGTGAGCCAACCAGGAGGCCGAGAAAACTCCCGTGAGTGCCGAGATGTTGGAAAGTAAGGCTGGGGTATGGAAAGTTGCAGAGGTGATCCTGAGGAGGCCGTCCACTAGCATGTGGGGCTCTGTGGCAGCTGACTGCCATGGGAGATGTCTTTCTCTTCCGTCATACTGATGACATCCTGTTAACCTTAGAGCCTTCTTCCGGTGTGAAAGTAGCAGCCCCGTGCTCGTGGCTCATCTGACTGCATGGGGATGGCTGGTGAATACAGACAAAGTGTAAGAACCTGGATTATCTATCAAATACTTGGATGTTAGCTGGTCGGGTAAGAGGAGCATACCCCCGACCCACCACCCCTAAACAACTACAGACACAGGCTTTAGGGGTGTCACCTCGGGACAGGCTTGTCAGTTGGAGGTGGCCAGTTCACCAGAGGGTTTGGCTGGGGCCTGTGGCAACGGCAGAATGTCTTTGGCTTCTGGTCCAGTCTGTGGAAGGGGGCAGAGCAACAGTATTGTTTCTTGGAACAACAGCTGTGTGCAGTCTACAGTGCATTACAACAGGTGGAAGCCATTACTCGAGGTCTACGGAGTCGTAGAGTAATGCAAAAAAACCCCACTTTAGGGGCTTCCCTGGTGGCACAGTGGTTAAGAATCCGCCTGCCAATGCAAGGGACACGGGTTCGAGCCCTGGTCCGGGAAGATCCCACATGCCGCGGAGCAACTAAGCCTGTGCGCCACAACTACAGAAGCCTGCGCACCTACAGCCTGTGCTCCGCAACAAGAGAAGCCACTGTGATGAGAAGCCCATGCACCGCAACGAAGAGTAGCCCCCGCTCGCCTCAACCAGAGAGAAGCCTGCGTGCAGCAACGAAGATCCAACGCGGCCAAAAAAAAAAAAAAAAACCCTACTTTACTGGTCATGAAGTTCAGGAATGGGCCGATACAAATGCCATACACTGACATTTCCCCCTGCCCTACAGCCCCTGTGCTGCCGGGCTAATTGAAAGGATGAAGGGACTACTCAGCAACTGAAACAGAAAAATCTTCCAACATGAGGACATGTCCCAGGAGCAATCGTCCCAGTGCCGACGCCCTGTTAACCCAGAGGCAACTAGTCAACACAATCCAAGTTCAACTGTCGACCACCTAACGACTGCTGCCAAACGGACTGCTGCCAAACGGTCGGTCAGGACAATAACTTGCTTTTGCTCTTGACACAGGATCTATCCCCAGGGGAACACATCATAAATGACCCTAGGACTGGCAGGTAAGTCCCCAGTGGTTTGGGTTTGCTGCCTCGTGGGGAAGAGGATTAGAAAGGGATTTACAGATCTCACCTGTCTTCTACCCAGCCCCACCTAAAACTCCTAAGGTAATTAATCCAGGCCCCCTCCTGGAGAAAGGCACCATCATATTAACCCTGTGGCCCATTGCTACACGCCTCTCCAGTACTCGGCACTGGCTGTGGGGACCGAGGATGGAGAGGTGGTGTGGTACTGCAGGCCAGGACGAAAACCACACGCAGGGGCGATGTGATCTCGGCGTGCTCTTACTGCTTGTATTTTGCTTAATAGTCACGATCTCCCCTGTATTGTGCCTGTTAAACGTCTTCCCTTCCCTCCTTAGTCTAAGTGGAGGGGATCTGTGGACTGGGTGACAGTGGTGGCCTCACTGTGAAGTGAGTTTGATTGGGTCCCTGTCGCGAGAGGACATCGTCATCCTCGTCTGGACTTCCATGAAAAATTGACCTGACAAGCGCCTGGCTCCAAAGTTTGCCCACCTCTTGGACTCGTGATACTCTTTAGCCGCTGGTGTCTGTATTGCATGTGTGGTATTTGGTTGGAGTGTGCCTCTGTATACCTGTCCCGAGGGATATCACGGAAAAGGGGCAGATCAAGATCGTAAGGGTCCTGCAGGGTGTGTAGGAGTGGAGTGTATCGTCAGGCCATTCAAGATGGCTGCTCCCTTGCTCTCTGTACATCCCCTGCTCGACCAGGCTCTGCTTCTCTCAGGTGACTCTCCAATCCTCTTAATTATAGAGCTTAAATAGTACCTGCCTATGTGTTTGCTCCCTGCCCCAGCTGCTGGTTCCCCTGGTAACTGAGCCAACCTGATGTCAATTCCCCTTATAAATGGTAGCCTCCTTCTCCCCCAAGTTGCAAAGCTTGCTGTCATGTCCTGCCTACCATCTGCTGTAAAACGTGGGATATTGCTCCAGGACCTTTTGCTTAAGATACCCTCTCCAGTAAACCATGGATGTTTCCACCGCTGTCTCCAGGCCATTTTTTTTGGTCTCAAGGCTCGCAGGCCTGCAAGGTGCAGCCCAACAGGCATACAGTGTAGTTACTAACTTAAACCTAGCAGAATATGTAAAACCTAAAAGTGGTACAAGGAGTAGAGTGTTAGACGCAATGATAACCACTCACCTCTAGTTGAAATAGTTTTCACACAAATCCCACTGATGAAATGTATATATTTAAAATTTTTTTCACCCCTTTATTTTTCCTTGTGTAAAATTACCTGCAGAGTAACGAAAAACTCTTATTTGTGACAAAGCAGCCTGTTTCTGAGTGTTGCGCTCTTGAGTAGGACTGGTGACCTCTTAGGGAACAAACAAGCCTTCCTATGGAATAAATTTATTCTTAATAGCAACTTGACGCTTGAAGAATTTGTAGGAAAGAAAAATACTCAAGGCTGCAAATAAGACTACTTAAATAAAGGTTGGCTTTTGATTACCTGGAAGGCATAGCTATTAATCCTTTACAAAGCACAGATTTTATTTGTTCATGTCCATTGAGGTGACTTTTTTGTGGATGTTTCCATGGAAAATTTTCAGCAGTTCTTTTGATGCCATGTGTTAATTGAAGTCCACATTGATTGCTCTTGATTTCTCGGAATCTTTTATGTCCTGATATGTAAAGGGGGCTCCAAAATTTCTTAATGGGAGAACTTTAGACAACAACCAGACAACAGTCTTCCTGGCTGAGAGGAAGGGCAGTGGAACATGCTGCTGCATTTGCCTCCCAAGCTTACTGTACTTACATGGATTGTATTTAGGGTGTCTTTGGACATTGATCTTCTTCAAGTCAAATAGACAAGAAAAAAAGGCCACAGTCAATAGTAGAGCTGTATTAATTTAAATGTCTTTGTTACTTTTATATTTTTCTAGGTCTTAGAAGACCGTCTTCAAAAACCCAAAATGAAGTTCACACTTACACGCTGGTGCTTGACCCTCTTCATCTTTCTGAATGTAAGTGAAACAAAGTTATTTTAAGCTATGTTAATCAAGAATGCTGAAGTAGTATGATTATGATTGGGCATTTGCAAGGGTAGACATTGTTCTCCAGAAACCAAACTATAATTTTCTTTAATGTTTTGTTAACAAATCTCCTCTTAATATTATTCAAGGAAAACTTATTAACATTTCATACATGTTAACTTAATTTTAAGGGAATTTACATTTTGTAATGTTATATGTCAAAGTTTATGGGAATGATTGCTAATGTAGCCCTTCTGTACCTGTTTGAATGAGGATAGTTTATTTTATTATGTAAGACTGTCATGTTATTTTAATCTTCAGATAAAGTACAGTATAATTTGCTAAAAGTAATCCAGTACTTGGAAATGTAGGTACCTTCATGCTGTTCGAAATAAATCTTAAACAAGAATATTGTAGAAACTACTGGCATATTTTATTTCATCTGTAAATGTCTAAGCCTTATGTCATATTCTATAGATGCAGAAATATTGGTATATTTTATTCATACTGATATGGTTATTCATCGCAAATGAAATCCTATGTGATCAACTATATGTAAATATTTTTAAATTTTATTTCATAAAGCATATAACTAGACATAGATAGAAGAAATGATAAAGTAACTACTAGATAAGAAAGTTTGAATATTATCCAGTCACCATTTTTTGTTTTTTGTTTTTTTACAAAGACTATATAAATTTTGTTATGTTTTTAAAAAAAAAAAAAAAAAAAAGTAGGTCACTTTTTCCAAAACTCTTACCCTAATACATTTTAAAATTCAAAGACTGAAAGAATTTCATATATTTGCATGAGCATGACAGGTGTCTTATGGTTTGTGGGCATTTTTTTTTTTTTTACTAGCAAACATGATTGCATAGGGTACTTAAATGGCTTTGTGCTCTCTTCACTAACATAAATTTTGCTTCTGTCTGTGTTTGGATTACCTATTGGATTTGGAGGATTTGTCCATAAAAAATTCGATACACCAGTTTCCTTCTAAAATACTCATTATGTTCCACATTGATGCTCTCTAGAGAAAAGGAAGTTTTTAAATGACGTTGACTTTATTCTAAAATGTCACTTCTTAGATACATTACTAACCACTACCAATATATTTACTGAATTCTACCTATCTGATTTCCAAATGGCCTTTAAAATATCAGTTTGTGTCACCGCATTCCATTAACCTCATCTACTTTTACCAAAACTACCCACTCACTTTCTCTTCTTACCTGCAGTAATACAATAGGCTTAGAACAGTGCTTGGCACTTAGTGAGTGCTAAAAAGATGGTAGTGATTACAATGACAACAATGATGAAGACATAATGCTTCTCAGAAGAACCTACTTTATGTTGTTGTTGTTGACTTAGCCGTATTCCCCTATTTGTGTTGAGTTTATGATAATACACGGCAGTTTTGTTTATATAATGCTCAGGTAGAAAGGACACAGGACACCAGGCAGGCATCTGATCCTACCTGGAAGAAGAAGGGCTAACACTTTACAAAGCTCTATTTTATCCTTTGTTATTTTGAAAGGTACGAGTAACTGAAAGCTACAAATAATCTGAACATAGACATTATCATGATTAAGAATGGTGACGTGGAAAGTTGTTTACATCAGCTTGTGGATTCTGGATTCATAGTCCTGTTAGAGCAGTTGTGTCTGGGGCAATCAATAGGAATGTCTCCCTTCAACCCAGTAGCATGGATCCCCACATTCAGTAAGTTTGGACCATTCCTCAAAGTTCTACACAGAACAGCTCTCTACTTGTTCTGTCTCTGTACTTCTAGAAACCACCTGTAACACACAAGGAGGCTGATTGTCTTACATCAAAGTAGGAATTGCTTAAACACACGGCCATTCAAATAGATTGCTTTACTTCTGGACCCCATGATTGGTGTGGATGAAACTTTCTAGAATGTAAGCTCCATGAGGGCAGGGACCTTGCCAGTTTTGTTCACTGCTGAATCTTCAGAACCTAGAACAGTGCCTGGCATGTGGGAGGCACTCAAAGTATTAACTGAAAGAACAGTGATGTTTCGGCTGCGGACTACAGCTGTCAGTGGCAGCTTGGTGGTCGTATGTGTGGCGCCATCTACTGGAGCCTTTAGGAGTGACATCGCATATACGGCGGCTAAACTGCTACATAGGACAACAATTAAGAGGTGGTTTTTGTTTGATTTTGGAAGAATCATGCAAGATGGCTTGAATGCAAAACTTTGAATTTCAATCTTTATTCAGAAAAGCAACATGCCCTTAATGTCTCATTTCTATCTGCATGTGAGCATAAAATTATATATTTACATTCCACAAATACATAGAATAAACATAACACTTATGATAAGTGGAATGTTGTTTTTCACATTGCTTGGTGGTTTAATCACTACTGCTTCTATTTTACCTCTTTACTGCTGAAAATTATACCACCTCACTAGCAATTTTTAACTGTAAGAAATAATCAGCATAAAGTTAATGATCAATGAACTTTATGAAATTTACATGTTATTTTAAGCAGTAGTAATTTCATGATCAGAATTATATAGATGTAATGGCTATATATTTATATCTACATATATCTGTATGTTATATACATATATAACAGAATGCCTCAATGTATATTTTATTTTCCGAAGAAGATCACTGAAACATTCAGCTACCACTGGAAAAATTGCACCGTCAATGCTCAAACATGACCCAGACCAGGAGCGGCCTCAGATTATTATGCCTCTTCTAAGGACAGAAGTTCTGCTTCCTCATTCCCTCAGTGTTGAAACAATCTCTGCTGGACCAGGTTACAGGAAGTTCACTGGAGTTTTGTTTCAACATTGAAGGAATGATAAGATCGATGCGACTGTCATCTACATGAACTACACCTACTTTTTCAGATGGTCATATCTCCGCTATTACTGGTGTTAAAACTGCATTAAACCAAATAACGTTGTCATTGAAAATACAAGTATAGGGTTTCCACTTGGCTATTCTTGCACATACTGCCTCCCCATGGGCTCCATGAATTTCCAACTAACACAGGAACATTTAATTGGTTGCTTAGTCCATTTAAAAGTAGAATTCAGAATGTTACTTCTGGAAAGAATGTCAAACTTAAGCAAAGTAGTTCCTAATGTCTAAAATATCTAATAAGTGACAGAAAAGATTTATATATAACATCATATTACATCTTCTAATTTGATTTGAAGGTGGTGGGAAAATGACCCAGAAATAATAATATCAAATGATGATTTTCATATCAACTCAAGATTCTAAGAATAGAGCCACAAAGAATCAAGTAGATGCATAAGCTGAACCAATCATTTGTATCTTATTGTGAGGACACTGTAATCAATTAAAGATCGTGGTTACATGATCTTTAGTCAAATTATTAAAACACTCATTCATACAAATGTAGGCTAATAAAATCCAAAAAGAAGCTTTTACATGAAATCTCTTCAAAATACTTTTCCTTACTCCCAAACCATCTCTCAATTCCTAATGGAATATCTGAGCATTTAATGATTGATAATTCTTTACCTTTCACAGTTTCTGGTGTCTGGAAATATTTATAGTGTTGGTTTTTCTTGCTGGACTGTAAGTTCCACGAGGGCAGGATCTGTGCTTGTTTTACTCAGCACCGTATCCTCAGCATCTAGCTCAATACTTGGCTCATCAAGTTCAATGACTATTTGCTGACTGACTGATCTTAAAACCAGTGGGAAAGGGGTCATATTACAACATAATGTTGTTCAGCTACATTGGTAAAGGATTTGTACACCTTTAATAATCTTTGTCGGTTCATTAATTTCTTCTGTCACAAATTCTAGAGGCATTAAAATTAGAAATAATCCTAACACTTAGAGTAGTGTCAAATATATTCACAATAACTATTCATCTACAGTTATAACAGTCATATTATAACAATAAGTATTCACCCTCTTCTGTTTGCAAGTGATTTCTACTCAGGTGACTTGTTGGCACCTCCAAATCTAGTCCAGAAGAGAACTTACCTTCTCCCCCGAGTAAGGTTTTCCTTTCTTAATGTCTTCTCTTTCTCAGGACGCTACCATTTTCTTTTCTAGTCATATAGGCTAAAATATCTGGGCTATTTGACTCTTACCGTTCTCCATTCCTTATATTCAAATATACCTCGGTGCTTTTATTATTTGAGAAAGTGCTGAGTTGCTCTTTCTTGTTCCATCTTAAGGTGATCTATTCCCTGCCTTCAGCTGCCTGGCTGGCCTCCTCAGTACTAATCTGTGGACATCTGATGCCTACCACATGAATCTTATTAACATTCTCCTTTCGCAACCTTCACTGGTCAAAAAAACTGCAAGACAGCTTTATTTCATCATGTTTTTAAAATATTTGCTAAAATATATTGAGCCTTTCATGCCCCAGACGTTTTGTATTTGTTCTCACAGGGCCCTGTATTATCTGATTTTCCTTGATTTCATATCTTACCCTCAAATATGCTCCCCTCGAGGCAGTATGGTTTCAGTACAGCGTTTCACACATACCGTTTCCTTCCCCTGGACTTACCTGCATACCTTTCCTGCCATCCACAAAAAGCCTTCCCTCTCCTCTCTGCCTATGCAACGGTACATATACTCAAGATCCAATTCAAATTCTACCTTGTATCTGTAGTCATTCCCAACTATTCTTGCCCTATGCTCTCTCTCTACTCTGAATTTTTATTGTTGAGTGCTCTGTACAGTTTAGCCTTTAGTGATAGGCTGTCTCATAGGACAGGATTCCCTGTCTACACAATGAGATACACTGGAAAACAGTGAGGCTCTACCATGAATATCCTGGGGTATACAGGTCAACTTAATAAAGATGTTTATTTTAGAGACTGTGGAGAATAGAGAAAGGTACATAACACTATTTCTGCTATCAGTACATTGGGGACACTTCAGTCTTAGAATAATTTAAACAAAATAAGGCCAATTAAAAGTGTGTCAACAGGTGTAATAGAAAACAAGGAGAATTTCTAACTTCAGAAAAAGTCAATGCAGGCTGAAGCTTGCAAGTCTTCTCCAAAAAACTCTGTACAGAACATGGATATAAAAAAATCAGATTCAAGCACTGCTAAAAACATCAGAGCCACAAAAGAAATTAAAATCTATCTAAACACAACTTAAGACAATTTGTCAGACATTCATCTTTTCAGATACATACACACACAACTTAGATTAATGGGACCTATGATGGTAGTGAAAACTAACAGACCGACAAACCTAATGTCAGTCTGCACTGAAAATTCAAAAGCTCTAAGAGAAATATTTAAGATTTACATTGATTTTCAGCAGTGAAAATGATACCTTGTATAGGTCATCTGCTGATGAAACCAATTTAAAGAGATTAAGGCCAATTACCTAAAGCAGACTATTTCAGAAGAACAGATTTTATTCTATGGAATAAAGGGTAAATTTTGGGCAGTGTGTGCAATCTAAGTACAAACATATCAGCTGAAAGAATCCAATTAAAACGTATTTATTGCACTAATATAGCTACTTTAAATAACATGATTCGTGATTCTTAGGAGTTCCAAACAAAGCAGAGTTGATTTAATATTCATATTTTGGAAATCAGGTTATTTACTTTGTTTACTTCTAAACTTTACACTGATAAAATTAAAACAATCTTGTAAAGAGGTGTATGAGTTTGTGTGGGTGCTATACATTTTCAAGAGTGAATAGAATGAAGGCAAATAGGAAAATTTTAGGTAGAATTTATAGATGAAATGTAAATACACTTTTTAATTATAAAGCAAAAATATTCCACATGGAGACCATGCATAATTGTTGCTTATAGAAGGAAAAATAAATGTTTTCATACTTTTTGATGGTTTCATTATGTATTCACCCATCTCTACTCCCCATAAGTAACTCAGTTCCCTTTCTAATACAGCGCCCAATTCCAGTTCTTCCTGCCACTTCAGAGGTCACCCACCCTCCAACAATAGAGCCGGAGCCATTTCTCTACCTTTTAGGAAAGCAGAGGCTGTTGGAGGCACAGCACAGATGCTATGACCGAATGCAAAAGTTACCCCCATACCAAGGAGAAGGTAAAAAGAAGGACGTATGTGAGTGTGTGTTTCAAACATCAAGAATGCAAAAGTTACCCCCATTACCAAGGAGAAGGTAAAAAGAAGGCTGTATGTGAATGTGTGTTTCAAACATCAAGAAAGGCTTATTTTCTTTTGTGGGTGAATATGTATCGACTAATTTTAATTTAATATGCCAATAGTTTTAACAGTGGCTTTCATACCGTGGTATGTTTGTGTATTTCATACAGCAGACATGCCTAGTTTCTTTGCTCAAGTTCACCTGACTGCTTTTTGGCTAATATCTGCATTTACGACAAAATTACTACAATAGCCCAGTATTCACCCATGGCAAGCAGGAACAATACAGGACTATGTGAGGGAGAGGAAGTAGAGAATGACAGGAAGAGAGCTGGAAAATAGTGGGCAGAGAATTAGCCTGAGGCAGAGCCTATCAAAACTCTGTCTTGCTTAGGTTAATTAGGTAGTATCTTCCCTTACCTGCCAATTGGGTGGCAACTCATGCTAATCCTTCTCCTTTTCTACCCCCAGTTCCCAGAGGAATTAGAAAAAGATACCTCCTAGGCAGACATTGTTGATCTATCACCTTCTCTAGAATGCTCTGTGTGACTGCCCAGATATTCTTAGCGCCAAGCATATTCTGTTAGCTACAGAGGGCCCAGGGGAAAACAAAAGAGAGGATGTGATGACCAGGCATTGCTACATTCATTTAAATTCTCTCCCCTGACCCCTAAAGCACTTGAAAAGACCCAGCAAGATCTTTTACACCCTCCTGTAGTCTAAGACAACACTGCTTCCTAGGGGGAAAATTAGTTGAATATACTCTATTTACGACACATGTTTGCCATCAAACAGTTAAGGTTTTAATTTGTAGTTCCTATTTTTAGCATTTTCCTTCAAACAAAAAAGTGAGTCAGTTGAAAGACACATGTCATTCTTCTGTCTGCAGTGGTTTCAGTGTTTAAGAACCTGAAAAGGCATTATATGTAACTCTGCCCAAAGGAGAAACCCTTTCTCTGAAGCTAAGTGAAACAACAGAAACACAAAATTGATATTTTCAGAAACTTGAGTGAGTGCAGTCTCCTTCGCTTTGGTCTTAGTCATCTTGGGAGGATGAACTTTTGTGCTACGATCATTATTTAAAACTTTTTTTTTTTTTTTTTTTTTTTTTTTGAGAACTGCCTTCAAAGCCTGAAGCTCATTCTTTTGAATAGCTTTATGTTTTAGGGTAGATTTAATTTTTTTCAAACAAAAAATATTCCTTTATTTGAAATTGAGAATTTACACCAGGCTTCTATGCAGTGAAACACCTTAAATGCAGTTATTCTTTCACCTAATCCTCTCCGTCCATCTCCCATACATTTACTACACATTTCCACTTGGCCATTTCACAAGTACAATATTTTCAAATCCCACCATTACCTTACTCATGAACTCATCCCTCCTGGATTCTCACTTCTGTATGTGACACCACCAGTGAGCCATTTACTCAGGATTAATATTTATGAGTCATCCTTGTATTTTCCCGTTTTACATCCACACCCCGTTAATTACATTTCATTAATATTCCTAAATACACTAATAGTGCCTTATTTGAGACATTTAATATCTCTTACCTGGATGGTTACAATAGTCACCTAGTTTGTCTCTCTTTGTTAATCTTATCCTTAAAAACCCTCTTATTCTCACTAAAATCTAGATTTGTTCGTGTCATTCCCAATGGTTCCACCTTGCCTACAGGAAAAAAAAAACCCCAAACTCCTTAGGATGGCATTTAAGACACCTCATAATCTGACCCCAGCCTCACACTAGTAGCAATAAGAAGGTGTATGAAAAAGTAGATACTTTTACAATTGTACTAAAAGTTTCCCCCTTCAAGAGTAGATTTAATATTTGAAAGCAGTGAGAAACCACTTGGAGCCAATGTTGAAGAATACATAAAGTGATCAGACTAAGCATTATTTTAGTCAGTAATGGTGTGATTCTAAAGTAATAAGACTGTTTTTATATGTAGGCCATTAACTGGCTGCAAATGCATCTCCTGAACAAGTGCTTCACCCTTGGATTAACAATAGAACTACCTAAGGCAACCACTTTGAAGGTTAATGGTTAGTAGGCTACAAATGTTCCAAAGCCTTTTATCCAGGGGTAACATTGCATATACTATCACAAGAGTTTTTTCATAGCGTTTCTGGAGATATTTTAAAGGAAAGATTTTGGAGGAAAGATTCCATACAGATGACAAATATGCCTTTTGAGGAACAAATGGAGAATGTCCTACAAAAAAAAAAAAAAAAAAGGAAATTCCTTGGTACTTGGAAAAGTTAATACCTTTATTTTGTTGCTGCTGCTGCTACTATTGTTTCAATATTTCCATGTCCAAGTGGAGAGTCCCAGAATAACTGTCTATGCACTGTTAAATCCTGCTGAGGATTCTCCAGTTTTTGACAACTGTAATATAATTTCTTTCTAAATGGCCAGGTCTGTATTGCAACCGTACCTGGGATGGATGGTCCTGCTGGGATGACACACCGGCTGGAGTGCTCGCCCAACAGCACTGCCCAGATTATTTTCCGGACTTTGATGTAGCAGGTAGAGTATTTATTTTTATTTTATATTTTGCTATGAATCTTTTAGCGTTTTTCTAGTTCTGAAAAGAAAATCAGATACAAAATATACTACCAAGTCATATTCTATGCAGTTTAGCACATTCTGAAGAATTTCCATAAATGAAATATTACCCAGTTGTACAAAGATTGCAAGCTGCCCTTATTTTTTAAGTCACATTGCTGATCACTTATGCCCCTTAGTCATAAATTATATTAAATGTTAGATAAAAATGAAAATTTTATATATTTTAAATATTTAAAATTAAATTTTAATAAAAAATATTTCTAAAACTGAACAGTTTTATTTAAATGTGTAGTTTTAAAATTTTTTCAGTTGTCTCACATTTGATGACTTATGCAAATGCTTGATATAGAGTTTGTGCGTACTGGGCTGGTAGAACAAGCATAATGGAAATTTGATGTAACCTTGAAAATTATATAAAACTGTCATGTGCAGGGAAGATAAATCAGAAGGTGGTAACTCTAGACATTTACCAGATTTCTGCTCCAACAGTAGATTATTAAAATATGCTCAGTAAATAAGACCGGTACTATTAAAATGGATTGCACTAACCCAGCTGTGTGGCCAGCCCAACATGAACAGCCAACAGATGTGTGTTAAGTGAATTTGGTGTTACTTTTATAACTAAAGTTAATTAGTAACACGGGAATATTTTCATTGAATATCATTTTTTAACTTTGCAAAACATTTTCATATATAGTATCTCATTTTATACTCACATAATATTTGACATAAAACCACAAGTGAACCCAAGTCTCCTGAGCTCTTACCTATCCCTTTCTTTCTAAGTAAGTGCAACAGTCTTGGAAAAGCATTTGAGAAGTAATATTTCTAAGTCACTGTACAAACTTATGCAGGTTGAAGTACTTTCAGAACTTTCAAGGCAGAACATCGTTTTCCTTCAGGCCTCAGTCTGGCCTCACTGGTGTGGTTAGAAGTTGGGCGGGGATGCTTAGGCAGGAGTACCAGGTGCCAAGTGAAGTGAGAAGCTAGGGGCCGAAGTTATGCATCTTCGTATTCTCATCTATCCAAACAGAATGGAGGTCTGGAATCCAAGATGCTCAGTGGTGAGTGGTCAGGAGCCAAGGCAAAAGGATGTATGAGAAGTAGGTATGAGGTTGTACAACAGCCTCAATTCAGGGATTAGACACTTGGGGCTGGGAAATGGGATTGGATAGCTGCTAGTAGTAAGTGATTCTCAACTTGGCTGAGAAGCTGGGGAGCTTTAAAAAATAATCCTGATCCCTGGTACCACCCCAGATATTCTGATTTAATTAGTTTGGAGTGCAACCTGGACATCAAGATGTTTAAATGTTCTGCTTGTGACTAAATTGCGCAGCCAAGGTGAAACTGTGTTAAACAATAAAGTCCAGATCAGAAAGTGGCTGGTATCAGTGAAGCCCAGCCAGTGCACTCAGTAGCTCTTCCAGTAAGAGGCAGAGCACAACATCCGATGAGACTGATACAGGCCATAGAGGAAAGAGGGTCCCTGAGGAATAAAAGGTAGTAGCTGCCCAGCTCCAGGAACTGTAGGTATCAGGGCCAGAGAAGTTCCGTTCTAGGAGACTGGATAGAAAATCTGTCCCATTGAAATAAACCTGGGATTAAAATACTTAAAAAGGAATATAATCTTCATTACAAAGGAGATCCTGATGCTGAAACTAAGTGGGTCCAGCTACAGACACATTGCCTAAGTCCCTGTTAAGGGGTGAGATTTGTTCCCGAGAGTACAGCGAGCCTGAGCCTGCAGGAAGCGTTCAGGTGGCTCTAGATGTTGAAACTAGAGCCACTAGTTGACTGGTGTGGGGACTGAGCTCCCGGAACACAGGTCATTCCATCTCAAGCTCCATATCTCTTCTAATAAGATGTGGAATAACAGAGCACAGTAACCCCGCCGCACCTCAGTGCTCATCTTTCTCCTCCGTCCTTCAGTGACCTCTAGGGAATGGGGCCAGGGAAGAGAGTCAGAACACCCAATTAGAGGAAGGGGACGCCAGGGTCCTGACAAGAGAGGATCTTCTTTGAATTATCTGATCTGGACTAGAGGTAGCATTTTGAAGAGAAGACTCAGTGTTTGTTTTTTTGCTTAAGAGGTTATGGAAAAAATCAACCTTCTCTTTCAGATTTTTCCAAGACTTGTTGGGTCAGACTTTCTACCACATTTCAGGGTTAACCAGCCCATCTGGTTACCCACTCTTATTGTCTATGAATGACGAGAGGTTATTTCCTGCAGACTGAAAGTGAGGACATCAGTTAAGATGGAAAACAGCAGTCATACAATAAAATTTATGCAAGAAAGTTTCTGGAATCCAGATTAGAGCACTTCGTCTATCCCTGAGACAATGTTTGGGAGATGCTTTTTGTGCTTCCTTCAAGAATGAGATACAAAGTGCGATCCCAGTGAGAAGAGATAATGGAAATGGGATTACAGTGGGGCACTTTTAAAACCAGCTCAGGCCAGCCACTTCTAGGAATTCTTATTTTGTTGGAAGAGTTGGGATGTGAAGAGAGAAAGGGCTTAGTGCTATGCCCTGCTCAGCACTACCTTCCTGTAAATGCTATTTGATAGTAGTCCCCCAGGTCTTTATCGACTGTTCCCAATAAATGATGCTTCATTAATCTTGATCTGACAGCCACATTAGAGGTAACATGAGTGGCACAAAGAGCTGTTCTGCAATCAAGGCTGCAAGGCCAGTTCCAAAGCAGCAGTGGGCTCTTGCCAAAGTGGCTGTAATTATTAACTAAAAGGCAAGTTTGGGGTCACAGAACAGGGATTACCAGGCATAGATCCATCTTTTCAGCCTGATTTTTAGATTCCTCTCAGCTTGGGGGCAAGTCCACTTTAAAAGAAAGGCAAACCTTAAAAATACCTATATTCAACAAATTTAAATTCTTTAGTATTTTACCATCAACCCAAGCTGTATCTTGATGATACATACAACAGTTTAATGAAATGACAGAGATTTCATTTTAAACAAAGTGCTTGGTAAAAGACAGGTAGGTAATGAAAGAGTGAATAACAGTATTGAAATTCCAAAGAGGCTGGGAGTCTGAAGGAATATGCTGGAGTATAAAAAGCAAATCCTTATTAGGATGGATTTAAGGGCAGGAGTCAAACACTCAGTCAGCAGTAACGGGACAGAGCCAAGGTGGCCAACACATGGTTGAGGACAATGATTGTCAACCCTGATACCCTTTGGAATCAGTGAGCTTCTTGAAAATGCTGGCGTCTGGCACCTCTTCAGATTAATGGAACACAAATCTCTGGGGACTGGGTTTTGAGCATCTGGAAAAAGCTCCTCGATGTGAATCTAGACGGAAGGAAGCATGCCGCCTCTTCACGGGGCAGTTCAAACTTGGACTAGTTTAGAGGGAAGTGCCAATCTCAGAGCACATGCAGGGAGGCTTCAGGCTGTGAGGGGACAGCATGTGTGGTGAGAGTGAATAGCGGTGTTTGGTTTAGAAAGGGAAGTCAGAGTAGACGTAGCCTTCCGTCAAATATTGAAAGATTTGCCAGGTGGAGGATGACAGATTCTTGATAGCTGCAACAGTTAGAACCCGGGAGTGCCTAGATCCAGACTTGAGTTAAATCCAAACAAAACAATATTTCCTACAGTGCCGTCCGTGATTGGAAAGGACTTCCTCAGGAGGGACACCCTCTTCCGTAGAACACGTTACGCTATATAGCTGCATAACTTTGTAAAAACCAAATTATATTCATTTCAATAAAACAAAACTACTTTCTAACAATATGTTAAAGATAAAATGCTGCATTACAAATCACTTTTTTTTAATTGCAAGTAAGCTTAGAATGTCGTTGACAAAGCATTAACTAAATCATTGACCAGTTTTCAACATCAATTTTTCCCTGCTGATTAGTGCTGACCCTTTGGGAAGCGTTGTTGGTTTCCAATGGTGATTCTTTAAATAGTTTTTGTCCGAGGGCAGTCACAGTAAATTCGCAATTTAAAATTTTTCTACTTAACATTGAAACAGATTTACATTAAGCAATGATGATTCTAATAGGTGCTTTAAAACACCTTTTGTTTGAAAAATGTGTTTTTTCATCCATTTTAAATCATTGTTGGAGTAGACATATTACAAACAAGTCTACAATTTTCAGTTTAAATCTTGTGCTGAGTTTGGTAGTATCTGTTTCATTCATACAATGAAAAATTATGAATTTCACCCTAAAAACTGCCAAAGTTAAAATAATTTTCATACTAGCTCTTAGCATGTTGATTTGACTAACCGCAACTTCTGATAGAAAATTACTTTAAATGTTATCAGATCTAAGTAATATTTCAGCAAAATAAATTTTTTAACATTGTTTCTTAGCCTTTAAAACAATGACAAATATTAGTATATGATTCTGATTTCCATATCCTTGTGCTAAAAGAAAAACACCAGAAACCATATGTAAAAGGGTTTTCCATAGGTATGATAGCTCTTTGCCTTTGCCAATGAAGAACAATGCTTCAAAAATATTATCCCTATGAAATTATCAAAAATCAAAACTATGTGAGGATTGCAAACACACTGGTAAAATCTCTTTTCATATTTTACCAGTTCAGGATTGTTATATGATCTCTAAGCAATAAACGCTTTGGAGAGGTACTTTGGAGAACTAGAAAAAGTCTGAATAACTCAGAATAAGTTTGGCAAAGTAAAATGGAGATAACAATGCTTCACATGACTTTGCTGAAGCTAAATTGAAGCAATGCATATTAAAGCACCCTGTATAATGCAGGATTCGAGGTAGTCTCTATTGACTTGTATTCACGTTCAAGTTCTATAAAGTGATTAACACTTTGGAATGGCTTTTAAGCTTTCATTTATTGTTTTTCCTTCTTGCAATTTTGAGACAGTAAGTTTTGTTTCATTAACAGAAAAAGTCACAAAGTACTGTGAGGAAGATGGGGTTTGGTACACGCACCCTGACAGCAACATATCCTGGTCCAACTATACTATGTGTAACGCTTTCACTCCTGAGAAAATGCAGGTAGGTTCTATTTCAAATTTCAGTATTGGGTGAGAATGCCATCCTCTATGCATGGAAATTTATGCCTAATTGTAAAACACCTGCTACCAAGACGCCAACTATTTTGTAGAAGGAAATCAGATAATGACCTGTCAATTCTAGGGACTCTGAATTGGCACTAGAGAAAATGATGTTTTACTTCTTGGTTGGCATTCGGTCAGTGAGAGTTCTGTGAGCGTGTGGAATCAGGCCATTTATGGCAAGGGGAACATGTCCATGGAGCAAATGATGGGATTCCCCACAGTGCCAGACATTAGGCAGCATTTCCAGGAACTGCCTTAACATCTCTTCTCCTGGAAGAGTTCCAAAACTACAGATTTCTCCACAAGTCACCAGCTAACGCTTGTGTCCCCATCCCTGTCCTGAGATGTCTATGACAGTTTTACTATCAAGCCTTGAAGGAACTCTAAGAATGGAGCTTCTCATCAGCCCACTGACACGAGTGTGGCTGTTTAGATTATTTTCAGTGGAAGTCCATTCTAACTTGTTACTTCTTGTGTCTTACTGGCTGTTAAATATTTTTACTATCTTTGCTTAGAAACATTTAAGCCAGTGGGGAGGGCCGGGGAATGGGGGGGCAGATAGTTACTGCCTTCTTCAGATGCTTCAGAAATCTGAAAAGATCATTAAGTCTACCACCAGCCTCCTCTCCCCACGGAGCTGGGAGAAACCGTTGGTCAGCGTTTAGCACACAGGGCATCTCTGCACAGCCCTGGTGGCTGCAAGAGAAACCTATTGTTTCCTTCAAAGATCCTGTATGCTCAGTTATTGCGAAGTTGGAAGCTACACGCACATCAGTGCTTTTGTTTCCTGTAAAGAAGCTTTACGAGTATAGGAATTTTTCCTTCCATTAAAAACAAAATAAACAACAATTAAAAACAAAGAAGATGAATAGATAGCTTAGAGACCAGTTGACTAGAGGGACGTCTCGTCACAGGCACAGGCTGAGGGCACCAAAGCCAGTTACCGCTTCCACAAATTGCTAAGTCACCCCTGAGAGTCAGACACATGCCTACGTCCTAGAGCTATTTATTTAATAAGGTCTGATTGAAATGACATGTCAATGAGTAAGGAATTTCCTGAATGAATGCTGATTATTTTACAGAAAAAAATTTTAACTCTTTTAACTGAATTGTTAGAAAGAGTGCAGATCCAAATAAACAATTCTCAGTGCTGCCACATTTGACCTCTTCACACACTCTGGCCACATCTGAGAAGGAAATAAAGTATTTTAAGAATAAATACTCCCCTCTAGGCATCTAACATAATGATTGAAATTCTATGCACAAATCTTCCGTCTATATACAGGCAAAAAAAAAAAAAAAGAAATCAACCTAGAATTTATTTAAAAAAAAAAAACAACAAACACTTCTCAGTCTTAAGAATGATACAAAAATGGCAAATAAATTATGAGCTGTTGATTTAACCTTACACATTTAGACAGTCTATTTCAGAAGCATAAATATTTTTTTAAAGTATTCTGGAGGCAACTGAAAGAAAATGAATTAAATTATATAAAATTTCCTTACAAATAAAATATGCAGAGATAAAAATAAAATACTGGCATGCCTATATATCCAAATTAAAAACAGTACTTTAAATGGCAAGGGGACTCAATATGGTAAACTATTTAAAAGGGAAAACTGTTAGAAAATGCCACACCTGTTTTTGTCTAGTGGTAAAGTTAGAAAAAGAGCCAGAAAATGAATTCCTGGGGAAAAAAGACAGGAGCTGGGTGTTTTCTTGCAAAGATTCCTAAATACCTCCTAAGAAGGGACCTACAAGCTATACTGAAGTTTTTATCAGTTCTAGGTATAAACCAACTATTCCAGATTTACTATCATTACCTGCAAGGATAAAAAGCACCGTTAGCAGAGCAGTATCAACAATGAAACTGGCGAACAACATGTAAATGCCTAGTGAAATGATGCAACCACAATTCAGGACAAGTTGACACGTTCATTTTGAAACTCTAAGGCCTACAAGGCAATATCTGTTTCTGTCTAGCAATAATGCACATAACCAAACAAAGGGCTCTGTTTTGTGAGCCTTTTAAGCAGAATTAGTGCTTCAATCTCAGGCCCTTCACAAGGAAATTGATAAGAATCAAAATGTTCAAGGGTAATGATTTGTACATAAATGGCGCGTTTCTCCCAGGAATTCAAAGAACTCCGTAGAAATTATCCAGCTTATCTACACTGCATTCACATTCATACCAGGACCCAATAAGTTATTGAAAATACCTTAAGTTCCTCCCACAACCCAATAACCTGTTGTGGAAGGGAACTTAACACCAGAAGCCCAGAGATTATGTTGTCCTCCTTTCAAGCCATTGCCCTCTCTGAGTCTCTGTTTTTTTCACCCGCCAAATGGATATTACAGTCTCTTTTTCTCCCAAAATAGAATACAGGGTGCCCAGCTCTGAAAACAAGTTAGGTGCTTAGAGAGTTCTACCTATCAGTAAATAGAGAAGGAAACGATCCACTATTGTCAGAGGAGTGTCATAGGTCCACCTGCCCCTAAATGTCTCTCCCATTGGCATCATAAACATAAAAGGCAACACTGGAAAATATAACAATGTGGAATAACATAAATAAAGAACTTAGATTTAAATGCTTGAGCTACGTCTACTGCTGGTCAAAGATTATACCTAAGAGGTACCATTGCTTTTCAATTTGGAACACACATTGTAGTTTGTTGAAAATTAGAGTTAGGGATTCATTGTATTTTTTTTCCATATCGCTATTCAACTGACCCAGCAACATTTATTGAAAAGACCATCCTTTCCCTACTGCCCCGTAGCATCACCATTATTATATATCAAGTGACCATACATGTCACTACATGCTTCTGGAGTGCGTTGCACAGGTCTATTTGTCTCTCCTTGCACCAGTATCACACTGCTGGATTCCAGTGGCTTTATAACAAATCATGATGCTCCATAGAGTAGGTCTTTCCACTGTGTTCTTCTTCAAGATTGTCTGGGCTATATTTTTTCTTTGTATTTTCAGTGCAAATTTTAGAAGCAGTCTGTCAAATTTTACATGCAAAGAAACCTTGTGATCAGTTTGAAAATTTTGAGATCTTTATAATATCATTTCTTCCAAACATTGAATAGAATATATCCCTCTATCCATCTCAGTCTTTAATATCACTCAATAATGTTTTATAGATTTCTGTGTAGAGGTCACACACATCCTTCTGCAGATTTATTCTCAAGCATTTGATTTTTTTAATGCAGTTGTAAATGCCACATTTGAAATTTTATTATTTGTTGTTTATATATTAAAATAAAACTTCTCATTTTTATATCCAACAATTTTTGTAAAATTCACTTATTAATTTTAGTAATTTATAAATTTTATATTTTATACGTGTAGTATTATATCAACTGCAAATAGTAACAAAAGGATTTCTAGGTAGCCATTAATCTACTTTCTGTCTCTAAGAGATTTGCCTTTTCTGGACATTTCATATTAATAGGATTATACAGTATGTGGTTTTTTGTGACTGGCTTCTTTCACTTAGCTTGATGTTTTCAATGTTCGTCCATGTTATAGCATGTGTAAGTACTTCATTCCTTTCTATGGCTGAATAGTATTCCATTCTGTGGACAAACCACATACACCAGTTGATGGACATTTATGTTATTTCCACTTATTGACTATTATGAATGGTGCTATAAACATTTTGTGTACAAGTTTTTGTGTGCACATATATTTTCATTTCTCTTGGGTCTTCTTTTTCTTGATCAGTCTTACTAAGGGGTATTGAAATTATTTTTTTTTTTAAGAACTAGGTTTTGTCTTTGATCCACTCAATATATATTCAAGTTATCTTTATCATTTCTATTTCCTTTCTTTTACATTCTTTAAGTTTAATTTTCTTTAGATGGAAATTTAGGTCATTGATTTTCAATCTTCTTTTCTCATATATGCATTTTAGTCTTTAAACTTCCCTCTATGTACAGCTTCATCTACATCCAAAAAGTTTTGGTATGTCATTGTGAGTTCTTCTTTGATCCAATGTTTATTTAGAAATATATTGTTTGCATTTCAACAATATGAGGGTGTTTTTTAAGTTATATATTTTTTAATGATTTCTAGAGTATTATGGTCAGTGAAGATGCTATTTAAGATTTTAATTATTTGAAATATATTCATTTGCTTTACTGACTAGTGTATGTCAATTTGGATATTCTTTGTGCATTTGAAAAGAATGGGTATTCTGCAGATGTTGTGTGCAATGCTTATTATATGTGAATTAGTACAGTTTGTTGAGCATGTTGTTCAAATCTTCTATAGCTAGATTTTTCCTCCCTGTGTTCATTCTGTTGATTACTAGGAGCTGTCAGTTTTTGCTTTATGCTCTGTGTGGTTTGAGTTTATATTATTAGGTGCATAGACATTTAGCATTGCTGTATCATCCTGACTTAACATCTGGACTTGTATGATATCACACCAGTTCTCTTATGGTTAGTGTTTACCTGGGCCATCTTTTCTCGTCCTTTCACATCCAATATTTCTGTGTCCCTGTATTAAATGATGTTCCTTACAACATATAATTGCTTTAAAAATCATCTATTCCAACCACATGCTTTTATAGATGAGGACTACTGCAGTCTGGAAAATTGAAGTGACTGGACCTATGAGTGTCACACAAACACTTAATGATAATACTCTGAGTAAAGAATGCTCTGATGAATCCCATCTTCTATTCTTCCCACCATGTCATGCATATTCCAGTAAAACTGACATTCTTAGAAAAGTTAATCTATTAATCCAATTTATAATTCAACATAATTTAATTCTCTGAAATATTTGTTATCATTTTAGTCATTTTTTTAAAGGAGCAAAACATTTGTTGATTTACACTATTTAAAAATAAACTGTTTTCGGGCAGGAATTGAGACACAGATGTAGAGAACAAACGTATGGACACCAAGGGGGGAAAGCGGTGGGGGGTGGTGGTGGTGGTGTGATGAATTGGGCGATTGGGATTGACATGTGTACACTGATGAAAAAAAATAAAAAATAAAAATAAACTGTTTTCCCTCTTCTATAATAATTTATTCACCTATCTGCTTTTGTAACTGGTTTTGTTGTTGTTGTTGCAGAATGCATACATTCTGTACTACTTGGCTATTGTGGGTCATTCTATGTCGATGTTCACCCTGGTGATTTCCCTGGCGATTTTCGTGCTTGTTAGGTAAGTACACCTATAGCATCTGCCTTTTATTTTCTTCTCTTAGGTACTAAAATAAATGGTATACTCTGCAAGAGTGTTGGGCAGGGGGAAGTCTGCTGATTACAAGACATGTAACACTGGGAGTCATGAAGTAGCAAGAAAAATGAAATTAATTAAAATATGCTGTTTAACCCTATCTTTGAGGAAAATAGGATGGATACGTATAATTTTCAAAGGCGATATGCCTCCTTCCCAAAATGAAATAATCCTGTGAGCCCGTAAATACACCGCATTAACATGGTTAAGTTCCACTTACCATGGCTAAGCTTCCATGAAGTGTTGAGGAAATAATCCTCCTTCTTTTACCCTCACTCTAAAATATGGAGGCCATGGCCACAAGTTCAGACACACCCTGCTTAATTATGAGCTGTACTGTATGTAAGTGGATTGGGCCAGAAGAGAAGTGGGGCTGGTAAGGCCATGATCGTGTTCAGCCAGAAAAGGAAGTTTCTTTTGGCCTTGACTAACTCAGCCAGAGTCAAGGAGAACCTCTAGAAGAAGATGGCCTGCTGTCAAGTGTCAGTTTTTTGCCCTTGCACACCTACCATTGTTAACTGAAAGTGTCTTCTAAGAACTGTAAGAAACAAAATTGCAATGAGGGTTTCTATTCTGAGGCTGTGTCCATAAAAATGATTGCATTACCTATTGCAAAATGATTAAGTTGATATAGATACTGGTTTTACAATAATGGAGAATTTAAAATATTCTATAGTTTTAGTAATGACCACAATGTATATGAGATAGTAACATATGTTATATTTGATCCTAAAAACATGTCCTAAATTTAGTGTCATTTCTTTAAATCAAAGGCAGGAGGCACGCTACAGTGCTATTTCCTTCCACTGATACTTTTTTTAGTGATGTTATACAAATGATTAAGAAAAGTTCATAGGCACAGACTACAAATAATTCTCCACACTTAAAAATGTGATATGTAATTAAATGTATAGTGATTCATATATAAAATAACAATCTTAATTTGACTTTTGTTAAAATATTGCCATGATAATACTAGAAAAAATCAAACCAAGGGAAGAATCACACTTACCACACGCTTAATACAACTACAATTATTTTTTTCCTTGATCCTATTTTTAATCTTTGTCTATAACTTACATCATAATTACATATTGTATTATGTCAACATCATCAATTTATGTTGATTAAGCAATCTAACTGAATAGCAATTTTTAAACTGAATAGCAAATAACATAAATAAGCAGAGAATGAGCTTCTTCCATATTTGGTTTAACAGGAGAAAGACTGATAAAGCAACAAGACATGAAGGATTAATTATTAGAATAATTTTTTCAATTATAATGATCAGAATACAGCAGAGTAAACACATAGCATGATTAATCTTTGAATGTCTATTCATTTTTCAACTACACTTGACCACAGAGCAAAAATACATCATCATGGCTCTCACATAACTTTTATTAAAAAGTCTGTCACTAAAAGTCTATTCTTTAAATTTTTAAAATATAACCATAAGAAAATTTAAATAGAAAGCCCCAAATTTGTAACTCTGCAATTAATAAATGTACACAGGACTTTAAAGATAAAATAATGTCAAGGGAGATATCTTAGTTCTTTATTTCTCCAGTCACTTAAATAAGTGATGAGGTATGAGAGGCAAATCAGCAAAGAAAGTAAGAATGTTCTTTCAATAATTTCTCTATTAAGCCACTAAAGATGGGTGTTTAAAAGTGTAGCACATAGGCAAAGTGAAATATTTCTCACTTCCAGTTAGTCCCAAAACAAAATTAATCTGGTAAAATCCTTGGGAGCAGGGGCATACTATCTAGGAAGCACAGATTTTGCCCTTACTGTCTCTCTGTTTCAAGAACCTTCCAAACAGTAACTTACGTCTTGGGAGGAAAAACATGTCTTATTGAGGTAGAATCTGAATCTAACAGTGGGAAGACACAAACTGAAACAGTTGGTTCTCTAGGGTGCACACAGTAAGAGGTGACTCGGATACAAAAAACACACATGCTGAGATGCTAAATATTCAAATCCAGAAGCAGTCATGTCTGATTTTTATACCTGTTCTTAATCTTACCTTAAATCTGCCCAAACTAAAACTATCAATGCCATCTGTTTTTCTTAAAGTACGTTTCTAATTCGTCACATTTTTTCTTACATTTGGATTTCAGAAATATTCAAAGTGACTGTGAAAATAAAAATAACTGATCTATGACTGCATTTTATCTTTTAAATAGAAATATTTTCCCAGGTTTTTTTCAAACACTCAACATCACCCTTGTGATATTTACTGCACATTACAAGGGAAGGTTTTATAATTTATGTACTTAAATGGCATCATCTGTGTGAAACCTGAGCAAGCAATAATCATCACTCCCTTGCTTAATTCTGCATGCCCAGGGTTGAGTTATTTTGCAAAATCCAAATAATCAATTTCATAAGACGTTCATGAAACCAAAATGAGAAGTTACACTCAGCTCTGCTTCTGAGACCTAATGCCTCATTCATAATCATCCCATTGAAACCTCACTCTAAAATCCTAACATGTGCCTTCTAGGGTCTATAAAAAGGAATAACCCTGCAGGTGTCCTTCTCAAACCAGCAGGCCAGGAAGGCCTACAGAGGAGTTACTGAATATATGGGAGGCTGTAGAACTGCCAGTACTTTGCTAAAAATCCTGGAGTATTACTCAGAATGAGATCATTAAGGCATGCCACTAATCTTAATGTGATTTTATTCTGAGCATTCAGGAGAAGATAAAAGGCAGGACTGTGTAACCTGAAACAAATAAGAATCATGCTCCCTGTTGCTATTGGAAAATGATTGTAGAAATGTATATAAAGTCTTCGTTATTTTAAAAGAATAAAATTGAACTTCTAGGCCCTCTTCAAGATAAAGGAAAAATTTTTCAGTGATTTAAATCATAGAAAAGGCAATACTGAAGATCTTAACTGTACAAAGTGGCAGAGTTAAAATAATATTCAGGATGACATACAGGTTACTTCTGGTCCACCAATTAAAGGTTGAAAACAGCCTTTTTAGGATATTTGGTTTAGGACCTATACTGGGAAAAATAGGAGTAATACCATGGAGAGGAATTGAATAGAACCATCAAATTACTTAAGACTCCTCACTACTAGATGCCAAGAGTAAATGTCAATAAGAGGGTTAAAATAAAAATACCTTTAGAGAAGACTGGCTTGAGAAAGTCACATAAGTGGACATTTGTGTTTGTTTCCTGCCATTTTAAGCAAGTTTGCAATAAATTCACTTATCAGTTCCATGTACAATTTATCAATTTACATTTCTGCATAATAATTCTAAATACTGAAACATCTCACTGTTTTTTCTTAAGGAAGGTCCAATAATAGAACATTCATTAACATCCATTTTGACTACTTGGTACCAAAGTACTACTTGCTGATTACATATTGTGAATATCAATTACTCTTGCCTGAAAGTTAACAGAGATATATGCTGAAAGAGAAGCGTGTTCATTGCATTACATTTTCTACATTACATTACATTGACCACACTGGCCAAAAAAAAAAAAAAAGTTTTCCACTGGGACCTCTAAAAGGAATATTGATTCCTCTATTACTCAGTATTCCCTATTATTCTATTTCACATCTTTATAGAGGATGGATAGATAACGATCTTGTATAGTATCCTATTATACATCTCTGGCTGCCTTCCTGTTCCTCCAGAGAAACCATTAAATCAATGGCAGCAAAAACAGCCTCCTTTCTCCCAGCCCACCCTTGACATGGCAGGACACCAAAGATAACTATTGGTCACCTCTTGGCACATGTTCCCTCATAGAACAGTAGTAATAGGAAAAGAAGCAAGAGTTATGATTGAAAGGGAGCTCCTTAAGGGTAAAGATTTTGTGCTAAATCCAAAGATATAAAGTCCCTTGTCAGATAGGAAAGATGTATAACACATTGTTCTGAATTTTTCTAGGAGTTTTAATGCAATCCATTTCACATTCCCTCCTTCCCTCACTTCTCTTGTCCATCATGAACAAGGTATGATACCTACGTAAAGGAAAACTTAAAGTTGTGCCTTGTCCTGTGATATCAAACTGATCTATACAATCTGCAAGACTCAAGGCAAACATTAAGCACCTTCTCATACAACTTCAGTATCCTGCAAGCATACACATACATGCATAGGATACCAGTAACTTGAAACAAAGTTTTCAATGTGAAAGATTTACACCAGGTAAATTAAAATCATAAATATGACATTTCGCTTTAACTTTAAAGTGTGACATCTTGAGATTCCTATGAAAGTAAATCGTTATCTCATCCTCACATGTGAATGACACCTTGATTGGGCCAAGACAGGAGTAAATTATATTGTCTTATCCTCCCGCTCTTGGAGAATCTATAGTACTTATAGTTCCCTGTCACTCAGAGTAAGCAATGTCCTGTCCATCTAAATACCTGTGTTTTGATTTGTTTTTTTTATCAAGAGGAATAAAGTAGAGCTAACATCTGGTTCATGCCATTTCTACTAAAGACATTTCAGGTCTGACAGGAAAATGTCCGCTTCTCTCATGTTCATTCAGGCAACAGGATATTTGTATTGCGAACAATTAAACACATAATTTCTTAAGTTCAGTTCATCCTCTTCAGCATCCTATACCTCTTTTATTATAATAGTAAATAATTATGTAATATATAAGGTCCCTGAAGGCAGAAGCTGTCTGTTTTGTTCAACCATATATCCCTAGCATCTACAAGAAGGTTTGAATCAGAGTTGGATACACAGTAATATGTGTTGGATTATTGAAAGAATTTTATAAATTTAAAGTACCTTTAACTCACTTCCAAAAGCTGAGTGTAATGTCATCAAGTAAGTGTAGTAAAATTTTTAAAACTCAATAAGGAGAAATTATATTGAAATCTTCAAGAAACAGAGACTCATATATTAGTCATATTCTTCCTTTGGAACCTAACAGTTTATCCAGCTTTAAACCATCACTTTCTCATTGTGTACATAACACAGTACTGTATATATGTTTTATGTAATGTTGAACAACAGGATAATGTCCAATATTAAGAATCTGGCAAATGTTCAGTATGATACAAAGTATGAAATATGAGATCATCTAGCATTTAATGTAATTCTCTATACTGGAAAAACTGTTTAGTGGTCACGGCTCAAAGAAAATTGCTATTATATAAAGATTTTTAATGCAAAAAAGAGTATTAAGCCCTACTGTGTGTCAGAAGCTGTCCTAGGTACACAAAACAAATTCCTTTAGCATTTCCATTCTAGTAAGAGAAAAGGAGAAAATAACAGGCAGTAAACAAATATACGATATGTCAGGAGGCAGTAAGTGTTAAGAAGAAAAATAAAACAAGGATACAAGGACCCAAGAGTAAGCTGGAGGTGGAGGAAGTATATTTTATTTAGGGCAGTTCTGGTTTACACAGGAGACTGAACATTAACCAGTTCTGTAAGCTAACGTCCATTGACAGATTATTGAACTCTACCCAATCCAAAGAAAGTCAGGCATGAGAATAACAATGCTGAATGATACATTCATCCATACTCCTTAGTTATGCATAATGTCAACTGTCGTTGGTTTAAGCCAGGCTGAATCCAATAATGAGAACACAGATATTTGCCTCCCAGTGAGAAGAATTATAAAATGCTATTACGACTATATGAAAAATGGCAGGTCAGAGGTTTAACAGTTACTTTATGGGAAGAGTTTATGCAGTATAAATGGGTATGATGTTTCACATAAATAATTTTTTCTTTTTAAAGCCTTAAATTTGCATCCTACTTTTTATAGTACTGTTAAAAAACCAACTAGGTTCAGTTTATTTAACAAAATTTTCTGCTGCTACATAAAGTAGCACATGGTAGTGTGTGTGCGAGAAAGAGAGAGAGAGGGAGAGAGAGAAAGTTCTCCTCTAAACCCCATCTTTACCATTGGCTGCCTCCTGCATTCTACCCCTGCTCAACAAGTTGAGGATTTTAAAGTATTCTGTATTAACTATTTACTAATACTTGTGCTTCCTGAAGAGTTGAAAAAGGTAGCTACAATAATCAAAATATGCTCTGACAGTTGCCCTTATTGCTTAAAGGTACTTTTTACTACAGATAATTGACAACTCATTTTTCCTTTGATTTGAAAATATAGGAAAGCATTTTCATGATTCATTTTTCCCCAGAATTTTCTTGTCAAAATGCCTGGGATTCTAGCTTTATTCCATGAAGATTTTTTAGGAGTAGTTACTATGATCACTCATTGGCATCATTAACTGAATGTTAACGTTAAATTTCTCACATTATGCTAAACATTTTTTGACTGGATCAAATATGGTAAACATGAGATTTTAATTCATCTAGGATAATCACTCCAATTTTGTTATAGCCATCCTGCAGGCTGTCTACATTTGCATCAAAAAGTGAAATAGGATATTCAAACTAATGTTTATTTAGACGAACATTCACACAAGTACACAAGTACAGATTTATGAAGTGGAGGAGAAAGGAATGAAAAATGCAGCAAACCGTTTAGTACGCCAGAGGCGGGACGTGGCTCTTCCAACGAGCAGTGCACTTGGATAGGTCCCAGGTCCAAAACACACTGTGCCTCAGTACGAGATCAGATTTGAGACTAGTTAGAATTCTCTGCCTGTGTCTGAGCTCCACCATCAGGAGGACATGGAAAGAAGGAGCCATAGGGTTGATTTCCAGTTGGAATACAAGAAATGAGAAGGTATTAAAAGAAATGGTGAAGGAAAAGGATGACAGGAGACGTAATAAAATCTGTGTATGTGATGGGCCAAGGACATGGATTCAATCAGGCTGTCAGGCAGGCTTTTTTCTGACTTCAGGCTCTGTTATCCCATTTGCCACTCAATTTCTGCCGGGTTACATCAGTGGAGAGTCGATGTTTCATCTGAAGCACAACTCCAAACCCTAATGGTTTCTCTTGTAAAAGTCCTTCTCTTAATTAATTTTATGACATTTGTTATAATTAAGAGTGATTTTTATCACTCACTCTTTTAGTTACTGTAGGAAGTCACCCTGAGGACTGAAAACTCTGAGCTACCGGAAAACTGTCTGTAAAAATCAGGCAGAAAGGTAGTAATGAGTCTTAAAGATGAAACCAGCTTCACTTACTTCTATATGTTCTTTCCTCTGTTGCTAAAGAAAATATTAAAAAATATTTACAAAGTGGGGTTTTTTTCCAGGTACGTCAACATTTTGGCACTGGTTAATGCTTTCTGTTACTTTTTCCTTCCAGGAGCCTTAAGTGCCAAAGGGTGACTCTGCACAAGAACATGTTTCTGACTTACGTTCTGAATTCTATCATTATCATCATCCACCTGGTTGAAGTTGTGCCCAACGGAGAGCTCGTGAAAAGGGATCCGGTAAGCACTACATGATTTGTTTTTAATTTTATTTTTAAGGATATAGTAAGTATAAGTAGTGAACATGGTGTCATTGTCTTACTTAAGCAGCTGTTTACATATATAATATTTACTTTTACAGTGGAGTTTTGCATTTAACAAGGCACATCATTTCTGTGTAATTATTGGAAGTAATGGTTATATGCTATAGTAAAAGGCTGGGAATAATAAAGTTATAGCCCAATAAGAATCATACCATAAATAATGAGTTTTCATGACTAATCAATAATTTATTAACATCTATAGGAAGTTCACTGAGCACATATACTAGGTGTACTAAAGCAGTGCTTTGCAGTGGCCCCAGTGTGTCACTAATGGGTTACAGGTGTGCATGGGTATTAATCCCTCAGCATTCTGGTGCCGAGCTGGTCTTGGGCCAGTCACTTCAGCTGCAAGTAGCTATGTATTTACTCTAGTGATTCATATAAATTTTATCATGTTCTATGTTTGCATGACTTAGAAAAAAGATTTAAATGTCCCTAGTTCACGCACTGTCATCTCCCAGTCTCTGCTAATGGCCCCCGTTAACTGAGCTCAACCAGAAACCAGAGGGCGAGGAAGCCCGGAAGGAGACGTGCAGAGCAATTTCTCCAGGCCCAGGAGCTGGGTAGAGAGTGCATTTGAAAGCACAAACAGAAGTTATCCAGCACACAGTGAATGGCCAAGGGATATTTTCATTTTTGTTTCTCTGCTTAACTGTGTTATGCAAGCATCTGTAGATAGCCTCATCTTTCAAAACTGGCATTTGACAGCTCTGCCAACCCAATGACAAAAATGCGTGAAATCTGCCCAGAGCGTGCATCCTGCGTGACAGTGGCATGGCATGGGAAAGCAGCTTAATTTGGCTTCTAATGGATCCACAGTGCTAATAATTTTTGCAGTGTGAATACATCCAGAAAGGCATTGTGATCCATCTTTTAAAACCATGGCATCTGTTATTGAGACAGAGTCCTGTCTTAGGTGCAGAATGGGTTTACCTTGATGAGTTTTCTTCTTTCATGTCAACCGATTTTAATAAAAGTAATCTCATTTCACTTAATCCTCACAAGACCCCAGTGAAGGGTGGATATTCTCCCCATTATATTTTTTAACATCTTTATTGGAGTATAATTGCTTTACAATGATGTGTTCGTTTCTGCTTTATAACAAAGTGAATCAGCTATACATATACATATATCCCCATATCCCCTCCCTCTTGCGTCTCCCTCCCACCCTCCCTATCCCACCCCTCTAGGTGGTCACAAAGCACTGAGCTGATCTCCCTGTGCTATGAGGCTGCTTCCCACTAGCTATCTATTTTACATTTGGTAGTGTATATATGTCCATGCCACTCTCTCACTTCGTCCCAGCTTACCCTTCCCCCTCCCCATGTCCCAAGTCCATTCTCTGCATCTGCATCTTTATTCCTGTCCTGCCATCTCCCCATTATTAACTGAGTAAATGGAGGCTCAGTGAAGGCACGTGTCCTGTACACCGTGGATAGTTAGACGTAGATAGTTGTCCTACACACCATGGATAGTTAGATAGATTCAAACCCAGACCCGTCCCACGCAGAAGCCCGTCCTCTCTCCTCTGTACCACATGGTGCTCTTGATTATCTTGATTTCTTTCCTTAGGAAGATTGTTCTTAAAGATATTGGCTCAGCCATTTCAAAGTAATGGTTCTCCATAATTAGACAAGCACACTCCATTTCATTAGGGAAGCTGACTCCCACTTAAATTAAAACAGGTGTAGAAGCCATTAACCAAGAATATCTCAGCAAAGAAAACTCAAATTTGGGGCATCCTATTTCCCATTAAATATGAAAACCCTGAGAAAGTTACTAGCTGTACAAAGTAGGCCAGGAAATGGCACTTTAGTTATTGAATAATCAGCCCACCAACCTGGGAGCAGAGGTCTTGTAATTCTTGAATAGACTCTCTCCCATCTCTCTTGTGCGGGGTCTCACACCCACATGTCATGCCTCCAGCCCACCCTCTGGATGTTAGGGTAATTGGGGCTTTTCATCCATTATGAGATCATACTAAACCTGTTCTCCTCCTGAAATAGTATACATTCAGGACTTTTCTGAGTTCACTATTAAACTGTAGAAGCCATTTAACTTTATCCATCAAATGAGAGTAATAAAAACTGCCCTTACTTCCAAGGGGTTGTCCCAGAGTCCCAAAGAAGCATAAAGCTTTTAAAAATTCCCAAGAGCGTGATATTGCAAACGATTGCTCACAAGGTTACTGCTAACCCTTGCCCTGTGGCTAGCTCCCTAGATCTCTGCACATGACTTTCCCAACCAATCTGTTACTCTATTCATTTTCTTAGACTCGTAAGTTATCATTGGCGGATGTTTTCACTTTCATCGCGTACTTTAGGGACAGACATTCCTAGGTATTCTGGCAGTCACAGCACACAGGCTGCCTCCTAGCCACCAAGCAGCCAGCTCGGCTCTGCCTTCCAGCTCCCCTGTTGCCTAGAAACCTTTAATAAAGCCTGTAAGCAGGTATCTAGGGACCTGGCTTAGCCACAAAGCAGCTGATTCCCTGGGAGAATGTGAGCACAGGGGAGTCAGAGAAATTAATAGGAAGCTTTCTTCTGGATATGGAGGAGGGAGGGTGGCTCTCTCGCATTAGGCATTCTCAAAGTGAGTAAGTTTGAAAAACTGAAAAGAAGTTTATCTTTATGGCATGACTAACACCGGGTTCTCCTTATCAATATATTTTTAACCTAACAGACTTGGGGTTTTTTTTTTTTTAGCTATGCAAGAGCAAACTTCCTAGGAAAAAACTATAAAACTCTTGAAAGGTAGAACTTCATCCAATCAATCAAGTGTTTATTGAGCACCTCAAGCTCAAATTTTTAGTCTTCAGGCTGAACTAAATTCATATCATTTGGGGCAAATATCTATTCATGACATTCTCTTCACAGTCCCTAGGAATATGCCCAGCCCCCCATGGAAACAGCTGCCTACATCTTGCAACTATATATGTGAGACTCAGTCATTTATCTACCTATTTCAAAGTGTGTGTATGTCTCTTTTTTAGTGGAAAAAAAAGGAGCAAAAGTCTGATTTTGCTCTGTGTGCCTGAATGAGAAGTCTCCTTTCCTCTGAGATTCAAATGAGAATAAGCCACCAATCACAGCCCACTTACAGTGGGAAACGGGGCATGTCATAGTGTGTGAGCACACTTCGCCCTCTTCCACATTTCCAAATGTCTGTTTTCTTCCATAGGACAAAATCTGGAAACATGTGCCTTTCACCAAATACATATAAATAGCATAGGCTAAAAACCAAAGACCACAACGACAAAAATTAATTGACGTTTGTAAATTGTGAAGCATACAACTGGCCCAAAGGAAAAAAACTAGGACATTTGTTGTTAGTACTTTCTCTATTTGAATAGTCTTTGTTTTCCAGTGAGATTTTGGTACATGTCTTATCTAATCCCCCACATACAACACAAGACTGCTCTCTCTAGGCAGGCAAAATTAGTTCAAGAAAGGGTAGGAAAGAACTCTCAAGTAGATATATCTTGTATGTTTTTCATCATTGAAACTGCTTATTTACTATTTCCAAGTGAGACATAGGTCTTAAACTTTGTATTGTACCTTATCTTGAAAATGCATATTCTGTCATAAATGCTATCATAGAAGTCTAATTTCTTGAGGATCTTTTCCTATCCAAAAGACTATTAAAGTAAATTGCAGTTGGAACTACAAATGCAGGCATTAAGAATAAAGGAATTTTTCCTGTTGTAATATATTTGAATACACAGGGGATAAACAAGAACTAGGAAAGGTTTAACCAGGTTTAACTAGAAAAGCCCCATCTTTCCCAGCAATAAAATTCCCCACCTTTAAAAAGACAGAGAAAATAACATCCAAATATTGAGAGTCATGTCATCAATGTATTCCTAAGTCTTGTGCAAAATCAGATACTTTAAATTACTCTAAATAAATTATATGAAATACTGCATTTTTCTTGAAAAACTGACATTTCAGAAAACACTAGATTAAGGTCCTCCCTAGCCAAGAAAAGTGTAGATAATAAAGAAAAACCCAAGAAAGAAGAGACAGACAAAAAAAATTAGCAGAATAAATTTTTGAAAAAGGGAAGTTATTACACATTTTCAGTCTACAAATATTTATTGAAATTGCAATTAACATGAAAAACATAACCAAAGTCATAAACTAAAGAAAAGCACACCCATCAGCACTTCATCTGTCTGTGATTCAAGCATATGTCTCTTTTCTATAAAAATGAATACATAATTTTCTATATAAAAAAGTATATAATTTTTAAAGACTCTTTCTTAAGCAAACTAAAGACAGAATTGTGGGTTGTTTTTTTTTCATTTTGACCCAATTCTCAGGTCACTGAATCAGTAGTTAAGAGGCAAAAATATTTTCCTTCCCAGTGCCCAAGGGGATATATTAAAAAGAAAGTTATTTCTTGTAAAAGGAGGCTGCATTATCCCAGTGCTTTCACACTACTTCTGTAAGGTTTTATTTTGTTGGGGGCAAATGAAAACTGTTCTCACTCCTCAGCAGGGAATCCCAGTGGGTTTATGGTCCCTTTCCCATCGAAGTAGTCAGTGTCTTCCCTTGGAAGTTTTTTGGTTGGGCAGATTCTCTCCTGTAAAACCAAGGGTGAGAATCTTATTCCTTCACACAACTTTTTTTTTTTTTTAAAAGTTAAACTCAAAATAACTCATCGAATAAATAAGGGCTGAATAAATCCTCAGTTTATTGAGTGATGTGAAAATTGCCCATTGTCATTTGTGTCATTTGAACATTTCATTTTCATAATATCTAAAATTTCATTTTCTTGTTCTGTCTGCTTCTTCGATGATCTTCATGTAGAGAGTTAGGAGGCAGAATTAAAAGCATTGTTCTTGCTGCATCTAAAGGAAGCTGGCAGCATACTAGTCATTTTCTAGACAGAAATGTCTCTCTGAACTTTTTATCTGAGTCTGAAAGGGACAATACAGGGAGATTAGTTTTTACTGGGAACCTGAGCATTTTATACCTCAAAAGCCAAAACAGTTGGGTCACATTTTCTATAGCCTTTTATATAAGTAAAGTCAAATGAGTCCCAAGTTCTGAAAAACAAAGTGAATTTCTTCTAAGTCTCCCTTGTTCAGGACAGTTGAGCCAATAGGCTAGGTCAGAACGTCACCTCCTGGTCACAGGAAGATCAGCTTGGAATGGATGCTCAGAAGTGAGCAACTAGAAACTGATGAAACCACTGGTGGAAACTGGACTCCTCCCACCTAGCCCAGAGGAGGCTGGGGGGAGGGAGAGCATGTAAATGTGAGGGAGGTGACAGCGATAGCAGAGTTTTTGAGATGAGAGATCAAATGGCAGATAACACTGTATTGGAATTATCCATTTTGGTAGCCTATGAAAGACATTAGATTGAGAATGAAAAAGTATGACGGATTTGAGGGACAGTGCAGAGAGAATAATGCCAAGACACGGTAATGAATTGAGGTATCTTATCCTGGTCATTTATGCTATTTCACTTTACTTACATTTCAAAGCCAATAAATGGGCTTTTAACCAAGATCATATGGTACAGAAAAGTATAGAGGATTTCTTTATTCCTTTTAAAATTTATTATTTATAATCAACCACATTTCCATATGGATTTGAAGAATTTATTCCTAAAATGGCTATAAACATCAACCCAATCTCCAGTTTCTCTCACCTGATCAATCTGGGTTATACCTCTGCACGAGAAATTAGTCACCTACAAATGGTATCTTGTGGTATGGTTTAGGTAGTGAGTCTTCATCTCAACATTTGCAGCTTGTTTCCCTTGCTTTGAGAAGGCTGTTATGAATGTCATGCAGCACTTCTTATAGATTTGTTTTCATTCTCAAAAAACTTTCAGTTGAGTTACTAGAAGTTTTGTACACTCCCTTGGGGTATGTTGGTTAATTGCTAGAAAGCTGTGGAGCAATAATCAATTTGATATTAGCTGTGTTCGGGTGGATTGCTCCAAATACTACAGCATTGTTCTCGCTGAACTACAGGATCTCAGATCCCAGCTCTTTTACTTACAGATTAATCTTGAGCAAGTTACCTAACTTCACTGTGCTTCACTTTCTTGATAGAGATATCAATAATAATAGTACCTTTCTCAAAGAGTTGCTTGTGAGGATTAAATGAACCAATACACCTAAGATCCATAAATCCATTTAAGAGTCAGAACTCTCAAATGTTAGCTATTATTATTTATACTAGAGTTGTTACCATTGTCATGGACTTAAGCACTCATCATTTTCTAACTGTGGTACTCAGTTTCATTTCTGTGTTAACACACCATGGGAGGTGTGGAAACTCAGAGCATGTGTAAAATACTGCTTAAATCTAAAAGGACTAAGTGTGAAAGCAGAATGCACATACTCAGAGGTTTTTAAATCACAAATAACCAAAAAGGGCTGTGGCCTGAGCCTGAGCATATAAAACTCATTCAGTCATGGCTTGAAAATCCCCAGTGAAGAGTGATAATATCCTCATTACAGCATGTAGGCAAAGACCCGTGAGTATAGCAAGCTGTTAATTTTTATTCCCCTGCCACATTTCTAACAGGCTTTTTTTTTTTTTTTCCCCATCATGTTTTCTGTTTTCTCTGGCTTTGTTTCCTGAACACTTCCGGAGTATTTCCTTTGCCAATTTCTGGATCATTTTCCAGTGTATTTATCTCAAATGGGACTTTTTTCTCCAGTGTTTTTTTGTTTTTTTCTAAACACACCCAATTGTGACTACAGTTGCACAGATTCAAGCTTATTTTCTCTGAGGCTTTATCAGAAATCAGCCCAGGATTGCATGACAGACTCACATTTAATTGAAAACGTTATATCTTTAAATTTCTCTAGAGAAGGACTGCAGTAGTTTCCTACAAAGTTAATGCTGACTCTCTGACTGGGGGATTTTTCTCCTTCATTCAGCTAGCTGTAAAGACTGTACAAGTTGACAGTTTTCAAGTTGAAATAAGAGCCTTTTGCCCTTTGGTTTATCAACTGCACTGGCATCTTGACAAAAAGTTCTGTAATTCCTCCTCATGAAGTTTTAGTATACATGTGAATCAAAGTCAGGACGTTTCTCATTGCATTGTGAGTCTACTGGAACAAGAAGCTTGTGCTCTTTGATGGTTAGAGTTAGTACTGGAAGGCCAGCAAGTAACCAAAACAGGAGTCAGGTACTGAGTAAACTCCCTCTGTACCCTAAATCCATTCAAAGTGTGCCCCATCGTCCAATAGCGTCAGCAGCCCTCGGTACTTAACTTAGAAATGCAGAATCTACCACCCCATGCTAGATCTTCTGAATCAGAATCTCTACTAATGGGGCCCAAAATCTGTGTTTTAACAAGCTCTCCCAGTGATTCTGATGCATGCTAAAATTTGAAAAAGCACTACTATAAACTTTTTCATTATTTATATTTGAACTGGATATTTTTGGAGGGATTCATTATTACGTCACTGCCTTCAAGAACTCCTTTCAATAAGCCATGCCCAAACCCTTTAGAGTTTAATTTCAAGGAGTAGATGAAAGGGCATTTCAAGCTTGTAAGATGTATGAAGGAATGGAGAGGAAAAAGGTAAGCCGTATGTCCTTTCTAGTTCTCTGTGTATCAAAATCACTCTCACACTTGAAGAGAAGAGAGCTGGGAAAATTACTGACCTAATAAAATATCAGTCTCATTTGATCCATTCACTTTTATAGACAAACAAAAGTAGTTTCTCTCCACAGTATTTCCCGCTCCAGTTCTAAGCAGTTCAGGGAAGATAATGGAGTTGCAACCTCCATTCCCCAAAAGTATATGCCCACACGAGGCGGAATGATATACACACACCACTGAAACAGAGGCAGAACAACCTGTAGACACAGTGCTGGAGATCACCAGAACCTACACCAAAGTTTATTTCTGCTTTAAAACAAGATTTAGCAGAAATAAACTTGGCACCTTTGATTCGGTACAAAGTATTATGGAGTTAGTACTCTTTAGACCATTTCAAACTAATTTTTCAATATTTTTAGTTAGTTATTAATATATTTGTATAGCGGAGGATGTGGTTTTAACTGTTCACCATAAGTTTTCAAACATGCTTCTGGTAACCCCCAGTAACCCTCCTAGCATACTCTTCATTTTGCTACAATATTGTTCATGCAAATTCGAGAAATTTATAGTTAGCTACCTCTTTTACTATAAATTAGTCTGTATAGCAGCCCCCAAATAATGCAAAAATTGGAGGAAGGGCAGAATGCTTGACAACGCTTAATAATTTGTTCAACTTTGGCAGAATCTACTAAATCATTCCTTGTTAATTTTCTCACAAATTGAATGGATTTTGTAATGTTAATAACACAAACGCCATTAGTTTGATTCATTTATTTGCTATGATCTAGGTGCCAGGCTTTGCTATGTACCTGAGAAAAGAATTTTTAATGGTATTAATGTTGATTACAGAAATCACCTTTTTTAGAAGTCATTGTGCATGGCTGCATTTATGTATTTCTGTATTCATCTCCCCTCCAGAAGATGACTTTCTCAATTGCAAGCACTGAACTTTGTCTTCGCAATTGTAGGACCTAGTCCAGGATTGAACACACAAAAGAATAAGCATAGTTTATTCATGAAATTTAGCCACCATTTTGACAAATCAAAGGATCTTAAAGAATAACATGTGTTTAACCAAACTCTAGCAGAATGTCCTTTAAGAAATAATTGGTTGTTATTCTGAATTCTCCCTTGCCAAATTTTTTTAAAGCCAAAAAACAAAACATCTCACAATTTTTTCCTTAGTATGCTACTGTATCTAGCCATATAGAACATAACTACAGTGAATAATGAGGATTGGCGGCATATAAAATGTGAAGTCAAAGCTGCTTTGGATGACACAGAGCCCCAGCTTTTCCCTGGGCCATCATCTTTGCCCTCTTCTTATCCCTTCCTCTACAAATGGCAGCCACCAAAGCTTCTGCTCTGGACCTCCTGATCCAGAAGGAATAGGGTTTTCAAGTAAGAGTAGTCTTTAAAATGAATCCAGAGTATCAACTGAATTTCTTATTTTACTTCCTTGTTTGTCATGTGCACATAGCAAGTATTTGCTTAGCAAATGCAAACTAATAATAATATTAAATAATCCCAATTAGGAAGGTAATCAGATAAAAAAAAAAAGTCAGTGCCTTTGTAAACCAATATAAATTACTTTTAGATTACCTGATGTTTTGAATTATCTGCACTACTGTTCCACTTTGGTCAGAATCAGAGGTTGATTCTATCTCTGAAAATACACTATCTGCCTTCTCATGGACGCAGCTGGCTGCTTCTTACGTTCAATGAGTTCTGAAAGGACTCAGTGCATCAGATTCCCAGTAAATGAATTACTGTTGCTATGCATTGAATAGAAATGAGTGGTCCTGAAAAGGTTACTGCAATGCTGAAAGTCACTTTATGGCTAATTTGCTTTGTAAAAAAGAAGGCCTGAAATCCAGTCAGATTCAAAATGTAAAGCAGAGCATTTGATAAAATAATAATGCAAATAATCATCCCTAATATGTAAAGTCTTGCATGCTACATTGTTGCTATTTTTGTTGTTGTTTAGAGGGAGTCAAGCACAGCTAAATACCTTAGGGTAGTGTTCCTCAACCAGGAACATTTTCCTCTCCAGGGGACCTCTGGTAACGTCTGGAAACATTTTTGATTGTTATAACTGGGTAGGGGATAGAGGTCAGGAATATTGCTAAACACCCATCAACACACAGGACAGCCCCACAACAAAAAGTATCCAGTCCAAAACATCGATAGTGCCAAGATGACAAGCCCTACTCTAGAGGTGACTAGGAAACTATTTAGGGTGTTCTGTTATGTAGTTTAAGCAATAATCATTTCTGTACAGACAACAATATGTAGTTAATCTTGATTGCTCCAGAAATGTGGATCCCACATCAGTACTGAGTACCAAGCGAGGTTGCCATCCTTATCTCTTGTGTCCCAAACACATGGACCCCTTAGAAACTAAGGCTCCCTTATGAAAGCAAAATCACATCAGTTGGGCTCAGCATAGCTCCTGGCTCATATATGAGAAATTTACCACCTGGTTCTCTCCTCTTTTACTGCTAAGTAAACATCACTAACAGATCAGTGAACTTCAGGACAGCATTAACAATTTCTGTGTTATTCTCCTCATTGGCCATAGAAAAGGGGTCCTAAAAGTTATGTGACGAATCCTTGGATGCTATCAAAAATTATGGGTCTCAGACACACTACAGGAAAAATAAACCTGTCTAGTCTATATAAGTAACCAGGATGTAATGAGAAAAGAACATTTGGGAGACTAGGCTTCCATTGCCCTAGTTGGCTGTTTCTTTACATGTAATACTAATAACCTATGAACTATTACTCTGATTTCCGAATCTAGAGGGTGACACGTTGATAGATGCTTGGGGAAACTGCCTTTCAGGCTGAATGCAGATACTTTAGCTCATTCTCACGTTCACCCTCTGTTCTCGGCCAAATTGTTACAGATGTCTTCCACTGAGTATCTCCATTTCTTTCCAACAGCCGATCTGCAAGATTTTGCACTTTTTTCACCAGTACATGATGTCGTGCAACTATTTCTGGATGCTCTGTGAAGGGGTCTACCTTCACACACTCATCGTGGTGTCTGTGTTCGCTGAGGGACAACGCATGTGGTGGTATTATGTCCTGGGCTGGGGTATGTATTTTCTGCAGCTGAGTCTTGAGCCACCTTTACCTCTGTCTGTATATTCACAGTCTTCTTCTAGTCTTGGTCAGAGAACAGGCAGGGGCTGAGGTCCTTTGAGGAGAGATGGGACACAGGTGCTGGCAGGAGTTCAGTCTCCTGAGAACTTGGTAGAAGCTTTTTAGCAAGTTCACGTGGACTCTGGTATGCAGGAGGGTGAGTGCAGTGAAGGAGGGGTATGATTATGAGCATGTCTTCAGGAAGCAAACCCAGCTAACAGATGCACTGAAAACATGCGCTGATGGAGAGATCTGATTAGACCCCCTTCAGTTTTATTTATCACCTGTTTGTAGAGCAAAGGAGAATTTCACATTTTGAATTCTGTACTCCCCTACCCTGGACCCACTTCCCTTCCTCAAGAGTGTTCCTTCCTGTCAATCCATCGGCAGGACTCCTCTAGTGAAGGTTCAGGACGTGGAGTCCAGCTAAGCAATAGACATAACCACATGGGCCTCCAAGTAGAACCTACCTGACATCACAGTGCATGGCAATGGCTTTGAAAAGCTTATGGTGGGACTGTTTGAGGTGTGGCTACTTCTTCTTCTTCTTTTTTAAGGCTCATAGATGAGCTTTATTTTCCAATTGACAGTTGATGTTAGGTGAAGTAGTCTCCAAACCAGACGAGAAACAGTCGCTTATTCATGTGGTTGAAAGAGGGAATTAAGTTAATTGTAGTCTTTAAACGTTTAAAAAACAGTCTGGGGGAAAAAAACCTATGTAGTGCTCAAACTGTACTTTTAAAAATACTATTTTATTTATACTCAAGTATGAAAAAAAGGGCTATACTACCATGTTTACATACATACCAGTATTGGAAACAATTCAATAATGAATCACATCTAAATTTTATAAAGAATACACAAACATTAAAAAACACTGATTAGTTATAGAGAGCAGAGTAGAAGAAAAACTGATTAGCTATCATTTTCATTTCCAGTAAACAGGAGCACCCTCTGAGAAGAATCAAATCAGTTAGTAATACTCACCTATACTGCAAAGTAATATATACAAAGGAAAGTTAGTGATTGTACTGATTATTACTTTTACTAAGCCATTTTATCTTCCTCACACTCAATGCAAAGAAAATAATATGAAGAAAAATATGTTCTCACCATTCACAATAAAAAGAGTCTGCTTCATTCTGCAGGCCTGGCATATTGTACAGTAGAGAGCACTTCATGGCTCAAGTGGATCAAAGTATCATTTTGATTCTGAGCCACCGAATAGAATCTCATGCATATTTGGTGACTGGACTAACTCCATAGGAGCTGTGATAGATTGAACCATTTCTGTGGAATCCCCAGATCTCACAAATAAGAAAAGGCCCTACACAAGAAAAGATAACAATCAATCTGTCCATAAATTCTATCTATAGGCTCTTTCTCTAGTGTAAGGTGGAAAAAGGGGCCCTTTCTTGAGTACATGGATACAAGTGTTGCTGTGGTCTAAAGATTGCTGGATTGACACTGTGTCTGATATAATGAAGATAAGGTATACATAGAAACCACTGCCAGATTAAGAAACTTCCACAACTTGTCTCAGTTCTTCAAATAATGGAGCAAGTTCCTTTTCTAGGCTGACGATTAGTCCTGTATTATCATTGCTGCTGGCTATGAAACTCACCACCAAAGGTAAACGATTGAATTGAACCACCTGGTAGGTGTTATAGTGACAGGTGATACTTTTATTTTTTGAAAATCCAAGTTTGCTCCCTTGGTCTGTTGCAAGGGCAAAAGTAGACAAGAAACCAGGTCTCAAAGCATGCTCTGGAGCATTATCATTGGCCCCTTTAATGAAAGGCACTCCATCTCTATCCGATACAATAGCATGGAGCCCCTCAACACGTGGTAGTTTTTTATACAGGAATCGTTGTAGGTCATCCGCCATCATGAACCCCTTTCTCTGGCAGGATCAATCTCCACGCCTGGGTTTCTGGGCTGCCTGCTTCTCTGAGCTGTCACTTCAGAGGACAGCTTCTGAGACAGCTTCCTCTAAAAGCCGCTGTCACATGATTTGTGAGGTGTGGCTACTTCTGTACAAATTGACTAAGGTAGGGGGCTGAGGTCCTTGGGGACTCTCTAGAATTGTTCCCTTTCCCCGAGGGCTGCTAAAAGAACAGCTCCACTGGTGGAAGGGAAGCAGACAGATAGTAAGGCAGTGAGAGGGAAAAAGCTCTGGGACAAAAACACATTCAGTGAAACTTCCATAGTGGAGGAGGGTCCCGAGGGCCATTCCACACTGTCTGTAGAGCCAAGGGCTGCCCTTACTCTCCACTGACAGGGTGACTATGACTCTTGGAGCAGAAGCTGTGGATTGCCTTCAGCTACGCCTGACTTTTAATGCAGCATTTGGGGGAGCCCCTAAAAATATCCATAAGGGAGGCAAGATTTCATGAGGAGGGAGGGTAATCCGAAGGCTTTCTGAAAACATCACACTTTGTAGTTGAACCCCTGCCCAACAGATATTGTTACCAACTGTATAGAAATGCCTCAGGGAAGTCATGTAAGCAGCCCAAAGTCTTCTCCACGTTTTACTCCAGGGATGGCCCTATGCAATATTCATTTACTGGTCAACCCTCCCTCATAGGAACACATGGATTTTAACCAAGTATCAATACATTACCCAAACCCAGTGGGATTAATCCTTTAATGGTGGGTCAATAGGGCAGATATTTGGGTTGCCTCAAAGTTGAACTGATGATGCTACAGCTCTTTGGTTGTAACAGATAATAAGATATTCTAATTTAATTAGAAAGAGAAATTCTCACACTCTAGAGTATCTCATGGAAGTCAGGAGCCAGAATGCAGCGGGGCTACTAAAAGGGCTGTACCCTGGCAACAGCCCAGCATCCTGGATTTTTTAACCATCCAGTAAGGTTAGAAATCAAGCTTGTGACTATCCTGCCCATCCCACATCAGGTGCTAGGTCCTCCTGTTTTTCCCTGTCCTCAAAACAGGCCAGCATACAAACTTGTTTTTTTGTTGTTTTTTCTTTTAGTCCCAGCCTTCCACAAGAAGCTCCTCTTTCCTTTCCCTGCCCTTCTCAGCTTCATACATACCCTCTCAGTGATTTCTAGTCTTCTGAAACTGGTCATGCCAGGAATCAACTAGCTACAATTTAATTCCCCCCAATAGCAATTCTGATTATCACAATAATAATGATTGGCACTGGTCAGATGCCTTCAAACTGAAAACCTGAAAATAACATCCCCCCCCTGCCCCCCCCCACAGACACCATTTCTGTCTGATCTAGTTTACTTATTTGCTTTGAAGTAAAATGTATGGCATACTTATACCAATTTTGACTATTTAAAAACATCTGTCACATTCAGAAAATTTCTCATGGAAGAAAAAGGCTGCAAATTTATTCTTGCTTGTGACATTCAGCAGAGATGAGAGCACCCTGGAAGGAGCAGTTTATACTGCTCTTTCCATACTGATGCATTGTGAATTCGTTATAAAACTTGTAGCATCATCGTAGTCAGCTCTTTGAAGACATCTGCTTAACACACATGTTCATGTGTGTTACAATTCAAAGGAAAAAAGAACAAGCTGTTGTATCAAAAAGAAGGTAATGAAAATAAGTAAAATATTTATGGGATACCTTAATCAGAGAATACTTAAAACTTTATCAGAATGATTCAAGTAGAATCCTAAGGAACATCACATTCAGTAAGGTAAGCACAGAATCGTCCATTTAAAAGAATGAGAAGGATTTGCATTTCCATAGATAGATGTTTAGAAAGATAGTCAACAAGTATAGTTCTAAAATGTAATTTTTTTTTTTAACATGCCTGGGCTAAATCTATCTTTCTCCACTCCTGCACACACTAAAATTCCACCAAACTCCTTACCATTCAAAAATCACAGTACCAAATCTCAATTCTGAGAACAAAATTGTAAGACAGCTGTGATGACTTCTTTTAAAGCAATAGCCTTCTCTTAGAACTTCAGGCAAGCATTATCTTTGGATGGGAGGAAAACAAGTAAAATTACAACCAAAATAAATTCTCAACAAAAATAGTTTCACAGAAACTTTAAAGAATTTAATAGAGCAGAGAAGAAGAAATTTCTACTGGATATTTTTTTTTTTTTTTTTAATTTTTTTATTTACGGCTGTGTTGGGTCTTCGTTTCTGTGCGAGGGCTTTCTCTAGTCGTGGCAAGCAGGGGCCACTCTTCATCGCGGTGCGCGGGCCTCTCACTATTGCGGCCTCTCTTGTTGCGGAGCACAGGCTCCAGACGCGCAGGCTCAGTAGCTGTGGCTCACGGGCCCAGTTGCTCTGCGGCATGTGGGATCTTCCCGGACCAGGGCTCGAACCCGTGTCTCCTGCATTGGCAGGCAGATTCTCAACCACTGCGCCACCAGGGAAGCACTCTACTGGATATTTTTATTGTCCTTTTGAAATTATTTTCACACCAAAACAGTACGATGGGTCCTAAAATTTAGGTCCAATGCCATGAAATAAGGTGTAACCTATGTTTTGAAAAGAGTTTGAAAGTGGGACAGCAGAAAATTTGACCCAAGAAAGCTACATCCTAAGACCTAACTTTGTTTGCAGGTGATGTACATCTCATCCATTCATTTCAGCTGTAATATTACCCACTCCATCTCAAAGAATTATAAGAGACAGTATGAACATCACCCTCTGGGTGAAAAGTATCTGGTGGTGAACTTCTCCCCAACAGAAAATGAAAAAAGGCTTCTTTCAGTAGTTACTTCCTTACAAGTCTGCACTGGACAGCTTACTGGTCAATTTCTCTCAAATCGAAGCAACTTCAAACACTGAAGTTTAGTTCTCAGAAAAATCATTTATTTTACAACCCTCTTCAGATTGATTCTTCGCCTTGCTGTTTCTCCCGTTGTTATAAATCAAAGGAACTCCCCCACCCATGGACTTTTATAATGAACAAGTAGAATTTATCCAGTACTCCTGAAGAAGAATCCTGGGGAGAGAGGATTATTCTTTCTCTGACCATCTTTAGTGGGCGGGAAAGGTTGTTATGACGCTTGAAGCCTGGAAGAAGAGGAAAAGGAAAGAAAAAAATAAACTGTGTAAAAAGTGACATCATGGCTAGAGGCAGGTGAAGAGCCCTAGGAATTAACAGATACGGGTCTATACTCTTCTCTGTATTAAGTAAGAATCACATTTTCCTTTCTACAAAATGACAAGGTGGAAGTGAAGTCTCCATATTGCCTCTCTTGCTGTCTAATTCTAAAATGTGTATTTCAAAGTAAAGTCAGAGAGAGTGAATTTCTGATTCTAAACCTGAGTGGGATGTTAGAACTGCTGTGAATAAAACACAATCATGTTTTGTGTAAATAGACTCAAAATTCTTTGAAGTCAAACATTTAATTGATGGCCCTATTTTGAATTATATGCTTCGTGGGTTAAGAAGCTGAGGTGGTTCTTTGGTGAAAACTGAATGTTCTGAGTCTCTTTTTGCATATAATTCACAGAAAAAGTGTGGAGGTCTGATTCACTTCTGAGACACATTTCTTAATTTGATAATAGTTTTAAAAACTCTGTCTACAAATGTGTCAACCAAATCAAACAATTTTCTATTGTGCATGGGTATATCTGAGAAAAAGATTTTTTTTTTTTTTTTTTTACAAAAGTTACAGCTTTACTCTAGATTACTTTTATAGAATAAAGGTTGATTTTTAAAAGATTCAGACTGACAGGACGCATCGCCAGCAGCTATCTCCATCGTTCCGTTTATAAACTCAAAGTTGTTTTTGACTAGTACTTCAAGTTTACTCAGGGAAGTAGATTCTGAGCTGCTTTAATAAAAGGTCCTGGAGCCAGAACTTCCAGAGGGTAGGGTATGCACTAGCTACTCTGAAGTGTTCTTGTTGAAAGAAAATAGGATCAATGCACATGATATAAACAGAAAAACAAAAAGCCTGGAAGAAATACTGAGAGCACCAAAAGAAGTCTTTGGAGCAATCAGACTATGGCTTTCATGTGCCATCTCCGGTCCCTTCCCTTCAGGACAACCCACCTCCCCTGTGTAAGACAGCCCAGTTCACACACAGTGAAAAGCTTTCTGGTCTCAATTAATAGCCATCATCATCACCACAGATGTAACAATGGTATTACGGTTATAGTGAGAGTAATAATGTACCTACCACACTGGATAATTTGTGAAAGGCTTTTAATTATCTGGATGCTGTTAACCAAACTCTCTGACAGCACATGATGTTCTAACTAAGAGCATTTTTACCTGGTTTGACCAAAGATAATCTGCACAAAAACATCAGGGCAATATCTTGACAAGACGTTAAATTTGCCACTATTCTTGAAAGTAAACTACAATTTCCATCAAACTGTAGTTATAGCTTTTGTACTTTTTCACATTTTAGGGCTCCCGCTGGTGCCAACCACTGCCCATGCTATCGCAAGGGCACTGCTATTCAATGACAAGTAAGTACTGTGGTTCTTAGTTAACATATTTGTAAATAAAATGCACTTGTATTGATGTCTTCCCTCCTCTGTTTTTTAGTTGCTGGCTGAGTGTGGACACCAACCTGCTTTACATCATCCATGGTCCTGTCATGGGGGCACTAGTGGTGAGAATTGCTTTTTAAATCCATTATTGACAGTTAATTTAATGATAATCTATAATAAGAACAATTTGATTTGAGAGTCTTTTTAAAAATGATTTTTATTTACTACAGTTGGGTGGAGGGGCATAAGCTCATTTCTATACAAGCTATAGCAACAGTATAGGTGTTCTTTTTTTTTTTTTTTTTCAACAATTCTATAAATTCTCCTAGTTAAAGACCAAAGGTAAAGATGTTGCTGATAAGAAAGCGAGAGACCACAAAGTCCCCCTGCAGCATTTTCCCCTGGGCTTTGCCAAAGTTAAACGTACACTTACCATAGGAACAGGCCATTCCACTCCTAGGTACTTATTCAAGTGAAATGAAAACATGCCCACGCAAAGACTGGTATACAAGTATTCATAGCATGCTTATTCATAATAGTCAAATTTTGGAAACCATTCCAATTTCCATAAACAGGAGAATGAATAAACAAATCATGTATATGTATTATTTCTATAATTCAGTACTACTCAGCAGTAAAAATGAATGAAATGCCAATACACACAACACAAATGAATCCCATAGACAGTATGTTAAACCAAAGAAACCAGACACAAAAGAATACACACCATATATTACTCCATTTCTGTGATGATAAGAATCAGTAGTTGCCGGAGGTGGGGTCCGGGAGTTGCTGACTGCAAAGGGGCAAGAGGGGACTTTCTGGGGTGGTGGAAATGCTCTTTTCTTGTTTGGAGTGGTTGTTACACAGGTACATACATTCGTCTAAACTTCCCACATGTAAACTTAAAATCTCCATTTTACTGAACATACATTATACCTCAATGAAGTGATTTCTTTTGAAAAGTGTTATTAGAAAAAAAGAAGTCTAGGTTAGCTTTCTCCACTGCATAAGCTTTACAGATAAATTTTTCAGCCCTTATTTTACTATTAGTTAAGTAGTCCTGCCTAAGGGAAAAATCTTCATAATGAAAAGATAAGAAAGCGAAATCTAAAAGTGTCACTTATGACTTCCCTTTGTAAAAATTATAAAAACCTAAATAAAGAAGAAAACACCTTCCTTAGAACTGAACCTAATATACTTACATATACAGGAAATTATTTTCTCATATAGGAAAAAAGGGGGGGAAATGTTAATTCACATCTGAAAAGAGTATTTGGCTCTACTGATGCTCCGTGTTCTCGTAACACGGAGCCGATTCTGTTACCTCACAGGCAGTCACCTGTGTCCCGTGTAGGTGCTATCTGCTCCCCACACTGTATAAACGAGAACTGAGGGAAGTGGGTGTCCTTCAGGGGTGCTGACCTGGAGAATTTGCTCAGAATGATCATATCTTTGCAGATCAACTTCTTCTTTTTGCTCAACATCGTCCGGGTGCTTGTGAAGAAAATGAAGGAATCCCAGGAGGAGGAATCGCACATGTACCTGAAGGCGGTGAGGGCCACTCTGATCCTGGTGCCCCTGCTTGGGGTCCAGTTCGTCGTCCTTCCCTGGAGACCTTCCCACCCAGTGCTTGGAAGGATCTACGACTACGTGATGCACTCTCTGATCCACTTCCAGGTAGGGAAAGCACTTATTCAACCACTCGCTCAGCTAGTTGGTGCAGGGCCCACAGTTTTCTGGGGCTCCTCTGTGATGAGAATGATCCTTTAGAACATGTGTTACCCGGAAGGGAGACGGCGCTTCTCTGTCTCTCTCACTGCCTACTTTCCCACGTTTTGAATCTTAAAATTGGGCAAGGAGACTGGAAACAGGAAACAGGAGGTATGAGCTTTGAGAATACATCTTTAGAGAACAAATATATTTGTCCAGAGACTGACCCACTGCCCAGGGCTAAGGACAGAGCTACACCCACAGTGCTTTTTTTCTATCTATCTACCTATCTATCTATCTACCTATCTATCTATCTATCTATCTATCTATGGCTGCGTTGGGTCTTCATTGCTGCACGCAGGCTTTCTCTACTTGCAGTGAGCGGGGGCTACTCTTCATTGAGATGCGCAGGCTTCTCATTGCAGTGGATTTTCTTGTTGCAGAGCACGGGCTCTAGGCGCACGGGACTCAGTAGTTGGGGCACGCAGGCTCAGTAGTTGTGACTCACGGGCTCTAGAGCGCAGGCTCAGCAGTTGTGGCGCACGGGCTCAGTTGCTCCACGGCATGTGGGATCTTCCCGGACCAGGGCTCGAACCCGTGTCCCCTGCATTGGCAGGCGGATTCTTAACCACTGTGCCACCAGGGAAGTCCCTCCCACAGTGCTTTTGACCTTTCCTTCCCCTCCCCAGCATCCGAGGGCCACATTTGGTTTTGCTTTATTGAGGGGACTGTTGAAGACCCATGTAACCAATGCCAATTGGCTTTCTAGTCGCTAATGCCATGAAAACACAGGGCAGAGAAGCAGATGTTTCTAACAGTGTGAAATGCCAACACTGGACCCTGAGCTGGAATCTATATCCCTCTTAAACTGGAAGCCAGTTTCCAGTCATTTCACTTCATTGCCTTGACTCTGATTAGAAAGGTCAGAACCTTAGAATACCTACATTTTAGCCATCCCTACAATGTCAGGCAGACCACAGAGAATGGGTATGGCTGACACTCTCACGTTGTCCAATCAGAAATCATCATAATTATAGCTACCATTCACTAATATGTAGCACTTCATGTGTGAGGTAAGTATTCTCATGCCTATTACAGATAAGGAAATGGACTTTTCTGGTTAGTGGCAAAGTCAGGAGATATAACTCTAAAGCTGACCTAAAACCTCGTAACTTACAGCCTCCAAGCCAACATCCAAAACTGTGAAGGAAACCAGGTTTTGTGAGCACTTTGTTGCTTCTGCTTTCCCATTACTCCCAGGACCCTCAGCTGGTCCCACCCACACATATACTCCGTCTCCCATACAGTAATTTTCAGACCCTCCTTTCATAAATACACATTGAATTGTTTTTCCATGAGCTGCAATGAATTTGCACAGAGCATGCACGCCTCCTGCTCTGTCACCCTCCATCTGTCAGAGGGATGTCAGGAATCCACCTTTGACAGTTCAGTGACTACACAGGGAAATGTATCCAGGTCTCTTCTCATGTGGGAGAGAATGGAGCAGCGTCTTGGGGGTCGTCCCAGGTGGTCCCATGTCTGCTACCCAGGGGTGGAGAGTGGCTGCCTTGTTTCCGTTCACTTTGCTTCAGATCCAAAGCCTCGTTGAAGGCACAGTGTGAGGCACTTTGAAAGCAAGGGTGGGACATGGCGTGTCCTAAGGCAGAAGTGAGTCTGCTACAGGCTCTTAGGCCAGAGTTTTGCTGTCTCAATTATTCATGTCCAAGTAGTTTTATTTTCTACTGCTGAGGCTTAATGTGAAGAAGGAGGTCAAGATTAATAGGGCTTAAAATTAAGTTTAGGAATTATTTTAATAATCCGATCTATTATTTTGGCCATTTCTATAGGCAGTTAAAGCTTGGATACAAGGAATCTTCTGAGTAGTGACTGGAACCTCAGAAGTTACTTAGTCCACGTCCTTATTGGAGAGATGGACTTGGCTGTGGGAACAGGACTGCACTAGTTCACCATGAGGACACAGGGCACAGTCAGGCCCACAGCCATGCACTGACTGTGACACTTGTGCTTGCAAAAGTTTTCTCTAATAAACTCTACAAGATCTCAGTTTTTAAGTTTTTTAGGTACAAAGATTCTTTTCAAGTCCCCTGTAACCAGCATATTCTGCTATAAATCTCCATGTTAAAGGCCGTAATATATTAACTAGATTGACGAGAGCAGTCTTTTTAGCCAAACAATAGAATCCTAACGAGAAAAAGGCATTTCTAATGGAATATTCTTGTAGTGAAGCACTGAACATGAGTGGTAGTAATTGTTTTTCATCGAGCCTTGACTTGCTGTTGCTGTAGTGAAATGTTCCTCTCCAGGTTGTCTGTTTATATTGATTACTAAACAACACAATGCACACAAAAATAACTTCAACTCTATTTTTCCTCCTCTTTTTAGGGATTCTTTGTTGCCGTCATTTACTGCTTCTGCAACCACGAGGTAAGCGTGTGTTACAAGTAATACCGCCACTCGTTTATATAAAGCCAGCACTTTACAGTCTCCAAAGGGCCTCTGTGCACTCTCACTTCTACAGTTGACCTTACAGGGTTTCATGACTAGCTGGATCATATTTTTTTCCACTACTGCAAGTTGAATCTTACCTATGTTTTTGTGTGGTACAACTGCAGATATTATCCAGACAGGTAGCTAAATTCTCATTTCCTTGGATTATACCTTAAGCTGGTCAGCACCCTGAGCAGCAACAGTGAAAGCTATTTTGGATTCCCATAGAATCGAAGTCACACCCCCATTCCCTTTGGAAGGCCCAACTCCTCACTAGGGCAGAACCAATATCCAGCCAGTTTGTCCTGGTTCACTGCCTTCTTTTCCAGTTGCTTGATGCCAGTGTCATACCACTTATTCAACATTTTGAAAATCACCCTGGAGTTAAGACTCGAAAGGGAATAAGTAATTTGTTATCTGAATATTTAGATCAGTAAAATCTAGAGATCCACATGGCCAGTGTTTTAAGGGGTTTTTTTAGCCAGAGTTTCCTTTCTTCCAATGATATCTTGCCTGGGAGCCCAATTTGTAAAACAAAAGTGGAGCTGCTTAAATTTGTACCAAAGAACTTCCAGGGCTTCAAAGATTTGAAAGCTCCCTCATTTTTCAGGTGAGAAATCTAAACTCCGGAAAGATCACGTGACTTGCCCAATGTCACAATCATAGTTTATAACCAGGACTAGAACCCAGATTTCCTGATTTCCAATTAAATGGTCTAAATCTTCCACTGCACGGCATTATGTCTATGACTCCTTCCTGAAGTTTTGTTAGTACACTTTCTTGAGTTATACACCTCATAACTTTTAATGTAAAAGTATTTGTGATAATTTTAAATTAATTCCTAATGAGAATAATTTTATACCAAGGCAAATCACATTTTGTTAAAAGATCAATGTATTATTTTCCAGTTAGTAATAAGAATGATTTTCTAACCATTATTAATTGATATTTAATGGATTTTCTAGTCTTTATTTCTTCAGTTAAACAATATTCAGTGAGCACCTATAATATTTTGCAGCTCTGAGACCTCTTGCTCCTGTCCAACCCCAAAACTGCAAGATGGTTGCCCCTGCTCTCCCTTTTAATCGATACATTTCATTCCTTCATTCATTCATCCATCCAACAGCTCATTCCTTAATCGAACAAAAATATACTGTGTATTCACTATTGCTAGGGACTATACTGAAACTCTGAGACAGAAATGAAAAGACATCCTTCTGTTACCAGCTGTTAAAGTGTCTTTTCTTTTAAGAACAGTAAAAACTAGTAAATAAATAGGGCTTAGGTCACCCCATCTTTATATCAATTTCTGTGAATGAATATCCCTGCCTTTGGAGTTGGCTCAGGTGGCATACAAAATAAATGTTTTCATCTAAAATAATATCGATATAGGGCTAATATAAAAATCAGGTTCAGGAAGGGCATACCTTGAAAACACGCAAGGCTTGCACGCATTTGTAAAGATACTTCAATACTGATTGTGTCTTATCCATGATGCCGTCTTTGAAGTGGCAGGCGTAGAAAGCAAGCCCAGAGGTGCTCCTAACAATTGAAAGTCTCTAATTCAAGTATGTTATCTCTGCTTTTGGAAGTAAAGAAACCATCCCCATTTTAGTTAATATCATGTTACTGGGGGAATGTACCAGTGTGGCATTTCTAATAACACAGAAACTGTGTACTGTGCCAAATGTAGTATCAGCCCAGCCCCATGGATTGCAGGTGTCCTGTGAGCTTACTGTCTTACAACACTGAACATGGGCAGGGCACTTACACATGCGGAAAGTGATTTCCAGCCGCATGGTTGTGATCACGCTTTGCCTGGCTGAATGTTACGTTTTAGCAGAGATCTAGGGAGCTAATATGTCAGTTCTACAATGAAGATAAAGGTTTTAATTTTTGTTTATTATCCATATGTTATCAGTGACTCCTACTGTGGAAATGGATCAGATAGTCAATGGGTAGGTTAAAAGCAGGAAAGGAATTTTGAGGATTACAGTACAAGGCATCAGGAGATGACCACGAGAGCACGCTTATGTAACAGACATTTCCCACAACTTTTCCAAGAGTGTGGACATTGACCACCCAATCATTTCAGTAAATTGTTAAGTATCTAAGAGACCACAAAAAGATGATTACACCTATGGAGAGGCCCAATTTTTCTAAGCAGTAGCTTAAAAATTGAGAGTACTAACAACACAGTGCAGGTTTTCCCTTTTTCATTTTTCTTGCTTTTGCCCATGTACTGTGGATAAAAGAGTTTGTGGATCAAAGCAGCAAGGTCTAGAAGGATCTCAATTTAATAGTCACAAATTGAAATGTGTGAAAACTAAAATTTTGTTTATTTGCTGTAACTTAGCTTGCTTTGAAGAGCTCATTCCACCAGCCTCTAATAGTTTACAACAGTCTCTTTCTAGAAAATATTTAGTTCAAAAGCCTTTGAACAAATGGGCAGCTGGTTTCCAAGTATTACGCTGGCACCCCCTGTTGAAGTTCCTGGTGGCTCCCCTCACTTCTGAGGACCCTAGAGATCCTCTCACTCTGCAGGCCCCAGCCCTATCCTGAGACACCAGTCCTCCCTTCCAGGCCACCTGAGGAGCCTGGAAACTCAGGCCCCTTTCTTCACCTTTGTGAAGGGCCTGTGAATCTGTCTTTAGTACGTACCATAGTCACTGCCACTCCACTGCTCAGGCACCCTGTTGGACCTGGTACCAGGCCAAGAGTGGGACTTCTTTACAAGGCTATCAGTTTTCAGGACTGTGCTCTCAGAAGCAAAGAGAAAGACCTGCTATACAGGAATGTTTCTGTTATTCCTTGCTTTCTTTCTTCTCCCCATTTTTTCAAGTATTCCCTCCATGAAGTGGAAATGCAAAGTCATTTGTGTCTCTTTATATCTGTCTCTCCTCTTGCGGGGGGACTGGAAGGGCTCTGTACTCACCACTTCCCCTTCCTGTCTATAAGGGACTCTCCCTATGTCATATCCTGCATGTTCGCTATACTATTGCTTTTATTTTTTTAACATCTTTATTGGAGTATAATTGCTTACAGTGGTGTGTTAGTTCTGCTTTATAACAAAGTGAATCAGTTATACATATGTTCCCATATCTCTTCCCTCTTGCATCTCCCTCCCTCCCACCCTCCCTATCCCACCCCTCTAGGTGGTCACAAAGCACCAAGCTGATCTCCCTGTGCTATGCAGCTGCTTCCCACTAGCTGTTTGACATTTTGTAGTATATATAAGTCCATGCCACTCTCTCACTTCGTCCCAGCTTACCCTTCCCCCTCCCTGTGTCCTCAAGTCCATTCTCTACATCTGTGTCTTTATTCCTATCCTGCCCCTACGTTCTTCAGAACCTTTTTTTTCCCCCTAGATTCCATATATATGTGTTAGCATACGGTATTTGTTTTTCTCTTTCTGACTTACTTCACTCTCTATGACAGACTCTAGGTCCATCCACCTCACTACAAATAACTCCATTTCGTTTATTTTTATGGCTGAGTAATATTCCATTGTATATATGTGCCACATCTTCTTAACCCATTCATCTGTTGATGGACACTTAGGTTGCTTCCATGTCCTGGCTATTGTAAATAGTGCTGCAGTGAACATTGTGGTACATGACTCTTTTTGAATTATGGTTTTCTCAGGGTATATGCCCAGTAGTGGGATTGCTGGGTCATATGGTAGTTCTATTTTTAGTTTTTTAAGGAACCTCCATACTGTTCTCCATAGTGGCTGTATACTATTGCTTTTAGTAAAGTTCTATTTTCAGACCACTTCATATGCAAAAATAAGTTTTTCTATTTAGAAATTCTTTCTCTCAATAAAACTTGGTTTTCAAAAATATTGTCTTTCTAGAGACTCAAGAAAGCTTTGGGACTCAAAGCTAAACAAGGATTTCTTTGTCCTAGACAAAGAAAAAAAAAAAAAAGAACTCCTGGGATAAATCCCACTTTCCATTCAGCAGCACCTAACTGCAAGTGCTTATAATGAACTTAACAGGAAAACAAAGGCCAAAGACAAAAACATCCAAATTCAACCACGAACGTTCCAACCTGAGTTTCTTTTTTACAAATATAGAAATGGAGGCCCCAAATGTTACCAACCTTATACAGTTAGTTAATAATAGAGCCAGGTGTAATAATTATGTCTTCAAGCCATCAGACCAGGGTTCTATTTTTTAAAGTTGGCAATAAATAAATTGACATGATCGAGGAAATGTGAAGTGATCTGTGTTAATTGCTTTTATAACGAGCAATGAATTTATATAATTCAAAACTTTGTATATTATACTTACCCCGTGGGCAACTCCTTACATTTCTGATGCTTTTCAGGAGCAACCAGAGTCTCCCCTGTATTTTTCAGATTCAATGCCCACATTCTTGTGATCAAAGCAGCGTTAGACTCAACCTGTTGTATTGTAGGAGATAATTGCCCTTATTAAACTGTATTAAATTGAAGTGTCTTTCACATGCTGCTAAGGGCCTATTCTTACATGTGTGGTTTACAAATGGAAGCAGATTGCCATCTCCACACAAAAGGATAGGTTATAATTTTGGAATACAATTATAGGAGGCTATGAACATTTCTGTAACAATTTTTAAAAATTGAAATAGACTTCAAACCCTTTGGCCTCATGCTGGGTACTTCAGTAGTATGCATGGATACTCCAATGCAGACTGTTTTAAGAGGACAGATGAGGCAAAACAAAGACTTCCTTTTTTTTTTTTCCTCCTGGGCACTGTCTGCCTCGGATACCTCTAAATATCTGTGTTGTGTTTTAGCTATAAAGACAATGTTGGTATTTAAGAGATGCTGAATCCACAGAAACTATCAGTTCCCTTTGTCTGGGGACATTGCTTCTCCAAAATTATGCTGAGCCAGTATATTTCCTAATTCCTCAACAGGGCACTTGATAGTTCCTAGATTATAAACCTGGCATTTAAGGACCTGTTTAATAGATGGTACAACCCAAATAAAGCATCACTATCTCTTTGCTAGTCTCAACAGGAAAATACATTGTAAAGAAATCCAAAGTTCAAAAGAGAATTGGAAAGCAATTTAAATATTTACTAGATTCTTGAAGAGGTACTAAAAGAGAAATTTCATTGCATGGCAAAAAGTAAAATTTACTCATGTTTTGTCTGAAAGTATAACTCAGTAGGGATGCTCTTTCCCAGATATATTCAGCTGTGGTTTCATATCAATCCTTTCTGATATAATCAATCAGTCTAGTCTCTCTTCAATTCTGTAGCTCTCCCTATTGCACAGATTGCAAAGCAAAAGGCCAGAAACTGATAGGGAAACACAGTTGTCTTCTTGGGGAGTCAAGTGAAGGACAAAGTGAGTGATGGAAGGAGAGAGTCTGAACTTTATTCATTAATACCTTTAATAAACACCTTTGTATTTGAAAATATATTCCTAGGGTGATCTTCCCACCAAGAGTATTTTCTTTCCTTTTCCCAAAAGATCCAACAACACCCTTTTGCCAGTGCAAATCACAATGTGAAGAAAACTTTGATTTGCATTAGCATCAGATATTTTACCAGGCTGTAGAGTACTCTTTGTGGAGACCTAGCTTGGAATATGTGAGAGAGAACTGAACATGAGATCAGAAGCTATGTAATTAAGAGCTCGTTTTTATTTTCTTACCACCACCACCCTCCAAATATATATATATATCCACACATATGACGTAAGAGTTTCCTTTAGTCTAAAGACTTGAGGCCACCATCCTGCCGTAATAAGAGTATAATAATAGGAATAATAGCCTCCTTGTATGGTACTTACATCTTAGAAGCCACTTTGATTCATAGTGCAACAATTTAATCCTTCAAACAGCTAGGTGAGGTAGAAGAGTTGTATTGAAGAAAGGAGTCTCAGAGGGGTTAACTATCCTACCCAAGATTTCATGGCTAATGTGGGCAGAATCAGTTTCTTGACCCAAAGTTCAATACTTTTTCACGGCATCAAATGAGACCCAGTGAAATGGCCTTATCAGTGGAAAAGGAAAGGAAAGGTGATGTGATGTTACCCAGTGACAACCATTCCCTCCCATGCAGCTCGCTGCTGGTATAATATTACAAGTGGTTGCTTCTGATAATTTCCAAAATTAGCGACCCATTGGAGCTCAAGAATAATTCCCCAAATCATACACCATGGCGTGACAGAGAAGACCTAATCACAACTGTAGATGACCTAGTGCTTTACAGTTCACCTCAGGGAGGAATTCAAGTCTCTTCCTCAAATTCACTCTAGCCAGTTTTAGCATCCCACCCTAATACCACCAGACACTAATGCACTAATTACAATACGGTCATGGATGATCATTTTCTTGACTTAAAGAGGTAGAAAATCATTCTAGAATGGATGTTGACAACCATTCAACAAACATTTGTTGAATAACTGCTCTATGCCAAACACCACGACATCTGGTAATACAAAAATGTATAAGACGTGGTTAGTTAACCACTAACCAGAGCTTTATCGGGCACACCCCTTCTCAAGCCACGTTGGATAAAGGAAAATCAACAGTATGAGGCCATTATCATAAAATCCAGAACTGTGCAATGGTTTCCATATATTTTTTTCATGACCAATAATGTGTAGATTTAGATAAAAGCTTCTGCTGTATCAGAGGTTGTAGCAGATAAAAAGGTTTCAAACTCTGTCTCCCTAATATGGCGTGGATGCCATATTGAATGTGAAACCAAGTCAAATTTTCATTCATTGACTGTAAGAGCTAATGAAGGAAACTTTGCTCAAAACAGCAAATAACCTTGCCAGTGGTAGTTGAGGCAAGTAACTCAGTTCTCCAGTTCGCAAATTCTTCTTCCAAGATGGTATATTCCACAGGCAGAGCATTTACCACACGGCCCTTTAGATGAGAATTACAATTCAACCTCCCCTAACCTCTGATAAGCTCCAAGACCTGTGCTCAGGAACTTGGCTCAGATCATTTCCGACAACTGTATGAACACAAGGTTCTCTCTTCTATTCCAGGTCCAAGCCGCTCTGAAGCGTCAATGGAACCAATACCAAGCCCAGCGCTGGAGTGGCCGCCGCCGCGCCAACCGCGCCGCCAACGCTGCTGCTGCCGCTGCCGCTGCCGCTGCCGCCCTGGCTGAGGCTCCTCAGATGCCTGTCTACATCTGCCATCAGGAGCCAAGGAACGAGCCCACCAACAACCTAGGCGAGGAGGGGGCTGAGGTCACCGCTATGGAGGGGGCTGAGGTCATCACTATGGAGGGTGCTGAGGTCATCGCTATGGAGGGTGCTGAGGTCATCGCTATGGAGGGTGCTGAGGTCATCGCCATGGAAATCATCGAGCAAGAGTCATCCGCTTGAATGTGACGCAAATACAACATCGTGATCACTGAGCCCTCATTTCCTGGGAGAAAGACCAACCATGCATTTAAAGTGATTTCCATCCTCCCAGGAGCAAACATCTCATTTGTCCATAGTGAACCTGAAGAAAGTTTTACTTGGTACTGTTGCTACCGGGAGACAGTCTAGGAATGGAGTCTCCCTCTGCAACACTTGTGAACTCCTGTGAATTCCATCTTTCATCCAGGACTGAGATACAAATGTCATAGTAATGCAAGCAAAGTGTCCGAGTAAAACACAGTTAAATTGACCTAGTTCAGATACAGGGTGCTCCTTGTTAATCTTGAGCCATTTATACCTTTGAAAAATTAAAATCACTGTCAATGTTTTTCTTTTTAACTCTAAACTTTGAATTAGGATACTTCTGTATTTGGCTATGGATCTGATTTTTAATTTTTTTTTTTAATTTCTATCAATTCTGATGTTACTCAGATGTTTTACCATCCACACAATGTAAACTGCACAAATTACAATGTGACCTCCCCAAGACAATGTGGCTTTCTAATATAGAGATGACCAAGTGTGTGGGGGGGGAAAGATTTGCATTTGGCAGGAAAATGTAATGCTTTGAATGAAAAAGAAATTTAGAGTCAGTTTGCTCTAAACCTTAGATGGGTCCATTTGTTAATTGGTTTACTAATACTGACACTCACCTTTGTTTTGGATAATCCTGTCTGTTGGGCAGGCCCTAACTGCTGTGAGGAATTGGCCTTCATGTTGCTAACATTTATAAATTGGGAGGTCACAAAGAATCCATCACTAAATTTTTCACAAAACTGCCAAAAATATAATTCCTAGTGGAAGAGAATACTCTCTTTAAAGAGAGTTTTCCACTTTCCTAAACTCCAGGATTTATAAAGCAAATCATTCCAAGGTTTATAAAGCAGATTACCTCTTGCCCTTGGGTGCTATCTAGCAGTAAAAAAATTTGTTTAAGACTGGTAATTAAAAGACTCCATACAAGTCCATTAACTGCTTTCCACCCAGCTTCTAAACTTAACAAGATCTCAGCCTTTTCCAGGAAGATTCAGTAGGACTAATTAGAAATCAGTTTGTAGTTGACCTCTTGTTTGCTGCTATTAGTGAAACAGGAGGGGGAAAAAATTAACTGCTACAAGTTTAACTATATACCAACTCATTTAAAATAAAAATAGACTTTCTCATTAAAATTCAATGTTATACTCCCATACCTCTCTTCCTGCAATATAAAATCTTCAAAAATCCCTGAGTAAACCAGTATCATTACTGGCACCTGAAATTAATTTGTGAATTTGCAACAGTAATCAGTTACCGTTAGTTAATTTGTATGCTAAATGAGGAGATCCATTGAAGCCCTCCAAATCTCATCTCATGTACATCATCATATGCCACTGCCTTTCAGAAATGATATAGTTTTGGAAAGACAAAAAGTTGATTTGTTCTGGTTGCATATTTAGTGCACCCAAAGAAAATTATATTCTTTCACAGAAAATGTATTTTGGATACTAAAGTAGCTTAAGTCTCCTTTATTTGAATGTAAGGGAGGATTTGAAAAGAGGGTATTTTTCCAATCACAGTGTTTATGTAATAGCGTTTCTATTTTTGTTTACAAACATGGAAAACAGAGTATTTCTGGCAGCTCTAGTACAAATGTGATAATATTTTGCTGAAATATTCTAGATGCTATTGTGCTAATATAGTGTGGCTGAAGAAAATCAAACAGCTTACTATAGAATTGTGCACAGTGCCAAAATTACATGAAATGCTTATGCTACATCCATGTATGAATTAATACAGAGTATGTGATAAGCAAAAAGTTGTATATGTGCATATTTTTCTAAAGAAGCATATTCTTTATCTTTTCATTCATTCATCTCATCTCTTAAACTCATTCTGTTTCATTTCAGCCGTGGGATGCTGACATGTCATCTTGCTTGTATTACAGGAGAAGGCAAGATAATCCAAAAATATAGGTCAGAAAACCATATGTGAAAACATCAGGGTTATTATCTTTGTCAGTGGAACCATCTTCAGTCTTCAATTTGACTAGACCCTCCATAGCACAGTTCTCATACCCTTGCTAAAGCAAAACCACACGCAACTGGCAATCTATATTGTATAAGTTTGGGCAGCACAGCAAAGAAAGCTAGGGCAAGAAAATATCACATTCTTTTATCATTCTTGGGGTTTTTGTTTTTTTGGGTTTTTTTTTTTTTTCACTATTGTGAGACCAGACTTGAACCGTTCAGCATTACATCAGATCATTAGAATTGTTACAATCATTCATTTTTAAGATAGTTTTGGCTGGATTAAAGGCAACTAATTAAATATCATTAGAATGCATAAAGGCCACTACTGGAAAGATTTTCAGATCTGGAAATGAGGAATAAATGAGAACTATGATGAATTAATACAGGGGAACAGGAGCAATTTGTAGGGTCTTCATACTACGTGATAGCAACCAGAATTGTTGGCCTCAGGAGATCTGGGGAACTTTTTCAGAAAGGATACATCAGGGCTACATTTTTCCCTTTGTGTTCCACTGGGAGAAACAAATAAATATCCTTACCCTCGTGATACTGAAGAACAAAAATAATTTCCCATCATACCGTAAAATCTGATTCTTCCACAGGGTAACTGGAACTCAGAGGGTCAACTGCCCACCTGCTTTGATCCAAAACTGGCCTTTGGATACACGTGGATAGCATGGTTCCTGGAGGAGGGAAAGATGTTGGAAAAGAAATGATAGAAATGCTGCCATCATGGATCTCCAACCCTTCTCATTCATTCCTCCATTCACTCTCATTGATGCAACAGATGTTTCATACACCTTTCATTCAGCTATACAACAAGTCATCATGACAAAGTTCTTTGTGTCAAACCTGCCAAGTGAACCCATACCCTTAAACCATAACCACTGATATCTTTGGGGCAGTAGCACACACACATGGGGTTGGAGGTGGTAGCTGCGTGTGACCTTTCCTCCACATTAGTGCTGGGTGGGACAGCTAAGTTATAAGAAGTATTCTCAGAACAAGATCTCTGCATAAAGGCTTAGCAAGGACTCATTTTCTTGACAGTAAGGTCTAAAGTAGTAATTCTTTCATTGGCTAGGTTACAGTTCAACATCTTATGGTTGGAGTTAACACTTAGAGTTTAAAATAAGGTTATTCATGAAGAGGATGGATCAGAAGACATATTTAGAAAAGCATATTTAGAAAGCTCAGAAAGAAATGGTCATTTGTTATTTTGAGAGCAGAAACAAGGTGCCTCGCTCCTCACTTAAGCTTAGGAAAATTAATTTTACTGAACCAATCCGTAGATAATTCGTATGAGGTGGGGAGGGAGGTTGGGGAATTAGCTGGAAGCATAAAGAAAAAGGATGATAATACGTGCGTGTGAAGACAAAGAAAGAAAACCACATTTGAAAATTTAAAACTAACAGTATTTCTGATGGTTTTTGTTCTTCTGGACATAGAATTAACATGTTTAATACCTGTGAAAAATTAGCATTGAAGGAGGGAAAACATGGCCATTGAAACTGTAAGCTAACTTAGGTCAGGAAGAGTTTCTAATATCATATCGTCCTTCATTTGGATTAGCAAGCACCTCTGAAAGATTTCAGAGATTTTCCATTATCTTCAGCATTGACCAGCCAGTCTCTTAGGTCACTGATCCGTGTCCATTTGCCATTCACAGACACCCAATGCATTCTACCTAGAAACCCTTCCACTGACACTCAAACTGTCTCACTCTTCACTGACTGACCAGCAACGCCACTGCATGTCACCGCAGTCTCCTTTACTTGAGAGACTTAATATCTCATTTTAATTTGGAGAAATCACCTCCAAATAAAATCTCAGAGTGTTACTGGTGAAGTGCTAAGTACATATTCAATAAAAACCAACAGAGATGTCTCTAATGAAAAAAAACATTCAGAATAGATCAGGACATCTGTTTCCATCCAACCCTGCCAGACTAGCTAATCAAAACTAGGACACTGGTCTCTCAGACTGAAACAGACACCCAGCTGCAAGCCCTCGAAATCTTCGCCCAGCAGGATAGGTGGTTAATTCTCAGGGCAGCAAGCATTTCTCTGGATATAGCACTTCTCCACTGCACGCAGCATTATAGCTTCTGTATGCTGTCGTCACAAGGGGGATACTGTGAGGCTTAATATGGAGTTAAGTTACAGAGAACTTATGAAGAACATCCCTCAAATGGAGATGATTTGAGAAGAAAAAAAGAACACCAATCATTGAAACACCATAGTCAATATAAACCTACGGACATTAGCTTACCTCTTCTTTATAACAGCCAAACCTGAGAAAACTAAGTGGAAGCCAAGTCAAATAACGTGCCCACCACAGTCACACAGTAAGTGGCTGAGCTAGGGTTTGAATCAAGAGTGCCCAATGCCTCTGCTTTTTAAATTGCCACCTTGCAGGACTGGCAAAAGCTCTTGTTCAGTACTTTTTGTTTCCTACTAAGAGTGTTGCCACATTTTGTAGGATCCCCTTCCCTGGTGGAGATGCAAACAGGGCTAACCAGATTGGTTTAGATCCTGGCCCCAGGGCACCAGAGGGGACCCAAGGAGCATTTGTACCTGGAATAGTAGGTGCAATGAGGCCTAGGTGAACTACAGAATCAGGAGGGTAGTACTCCAAGCCACAGAAGCTGGTATCAAAGGGGCTTGGGAATAAGGAGGGTCAAAGTGAGCATCAGAGCCCAAGTCAAATCTGTCAAGTTCATTCTTGATTACTGTTTCCGGCTCAAGCAAATGAGTCAGAGCTGAGGAGACTGGCCAAATAGGGGTCATCTAACTGGGAGCAGAGATAAGAGACTTCACCCTGCAGCTGAGCTTTCACTCAGGCGCCTAGTGAAAGGGTGTGCAGGGTTGGGAGGTTGGTTCCACTGAAAGGGATAGAGGTGACTCATTTTTTAAAAAAACTAAGTCTGAAAACCAGGGATAATTTTCTACTGCAAAATGCTAAATAAGACCTGTCCTCAATGGTGGACATTCTATACCCAGAGTAAGACAGCTGTCAGTTCCTTCTCCCCATCCAGAGCCACGTAAGCCAGTATTTTTTTTCCCCAATAGGCTCAGTTGGAATCTTCAACAGCTTTTTGTAAATCAAAACAGGCTATAGCCACCATTACTCTATTAGTCGGGCAAAGATTTCCCCTGACATGTTGCTGCATGACTTGTAAAACCTAGTTAGTAGTTCTCAAAAAAAAGAATGGGCATTATTTAGAATGGCCCAAAGGGGAAATCAAAGCCAGTAAGATGAATCTGTAGGCTCATAATTCTACGAAGTGGCTATGAAAGTGTCTCTATCCAACACCTGGACAAAAGGAGTCCCAGAGGAGACCAAAAAATGAAAATAGAGAGGGGGAATATTTGAAAAAATACTGTTTAAATCCTCCAGGATTAAAGAAAGATTAAAAGACCTCAAATAAGAAAAATTCAAAGATTGCCAAATAAATACCCCGAACTAAAATCTTATTGACAAGATTGGGGCAAGATCAACATGACAAGAGAGCAGAGTAAAGCTTTCTCTTTTAGGGGAGGAAACAGAGATTTGGATAGCTAAGAAAGCAATATGGGTGAGTAAACATGTGTGAAATATCTTAATATAAGATTAATTATAATAGAGTGGCCTTGGTCACCAATTAAAAACAGATAGTCTCATATTGGAGTGAAAAATTAAAGCCCCACAATGTACAGGCAACAAGAGACACACCTAAGACAAAAAGAAAATTAAATATTAAACATGGATGGGAAAGTTATGCTAGGGAAACATGAACCAAAAGAAATGTGAGATCCTCTCTTAATATCTGACTAGCGGAATCCCCTGGCAGTCCAGTGGTTAGGACTGCACACTTCCACTGCAGGGGTCACGGGTTCCATCCCTGATCGGGGAACTAAGATACTGCATGCCACACAGTGCGGCCCAAAAAAAAAAAAAATCACAGAAGGTTAAAGAGCCTAATATGAAAGGAACGAAAATATAAATATTAAATGATAAATATAATATATATATGACGAAGTAGAATTTAATAAGGCAAAAAAAGTATAAAGAACAGAAAGAAAATTATGTATTAGGAAAAGGGATAATTGAACAAGAAGATTATAACCATTATAAACTCATATGCACCTTAAAATACAGCTGCAAAATACACCAAACAACACTAAGAGAACTTCAGGAAGAAACAGATGACTTATCAATTGTAGTTGAATATTTTAACATCCTTGTTTCAAAATCTAATAGATCATACAAATAAAATATTAGAAGTGTTATAAAATATCTGGAAAATACAATCACCAAACTCAAACTATTAAAGATATCAAACTATATGCTCAACAAACAGGAAACATGCACTCTTTTTTGAGTACACACAGAATGCTTACAAAAACAGCCATATTTAAGACTGCAAAGGAAACCTCTATTAATTCCAAAGGATTAACACCACTCAGAGGATCTCTGACCATAATGCAATAAAATTAAAAATTAATAACAAAATTGTAAGTTAAACAATCTGATGTTGGAAACAATAAATATTTCTGTACAATCTTGACTTTCAAAAGGATATTAAAGATTATAGAGAGTTCCCTGCTGGCCTAGTGGTTAGGATTCCGGGCTTTCACTTTCATGGCCCAGGTTCAGTCCCTGGTTGGGGAACTGATATCCCGCAAGCCATACGGTGTGGCCAAAATAAATAAATAAAGATTATAGAATGTTAACTGTCTTATATTAGTGTCATGTTAGTTTTTAACTATTAATGCTATTTAGATAAGGAAAGCATTACATCTCTAATTTTATGGGACATACCTAAAGCTGTTCCTTGAAGGACACTTAAACTTTAGATATGTTTATTCTAGAAGAAACAGAAGGTGAGCAATGGAGTAAAAGCAAGCACACACACAGACACACACACGCACACACAAGAAGAAAAACGTTGTGTGAGAAATTACCTTGACAATGTTGGAAAAACTGGCTCACAACATGGAGAAAAATAAAACTGGATCTCTTACTAATCCTACATAGAAAGGTAGATTCCAGGGAGATCAAGAGCTAATTTTAAAAGATAAATACATGCATTTACAAAAACAATGTGCAAACAAATAGCTTGAGGGCAGAAAAGATTTCTTAAACAAATAACATCAACCAAAAGACCAAAAAAAAAAGAATTTGTTTACATCAAAATAAAGACACCTGATCAATAAGGAATAGTGTCCCTTGTTAAATAGACAAATGTTAGAATGAAAGATAAAACTAATAGTGAGTTAATGTCTAGAACATAAAAAGAACTCCAGTAAATCAATAAGAAAAATATTGACATGGGCTATGCAAAGGCAGGTTATAGAAAAAGTCATCCAAAAAGTTAAAAAGCATATGAAGATATCCACAGACTCTTTAGTTAGCAGAGAAGTACTTACTAGAACAATGACACTATTAGACATGGGAATAAGACTGTTTCCAGGGAGAACCATCAGGATCCGCACCTCATCTTGTGAGAGGGGAACCTGCAAAGTGGGTGTTAGGTTTGTCTGATTCAAAAGTCTCACAGATGATATATATTTTAGGAGCAAGCAGGTACCCCTATTTGGGAGAAGGCAACCCTCTTCCAGTTCATTGGAAGACTAGAAAGAAGAAAATAATCCTGAAAGTTCAGAATGGAAGCAAAGACAAAGTTTAGAACTTAGTGACTAGAAAAACACACATAGAAAAGGTAACTCTTGATCTGATTTGTGATAGCCATGTGGTCAGGGAGGGTGAAACTGAAGCATTTATTCAGCAATGACAACAACCTAAAAATGCACAAATCTACAAGTTGATTAATAATAAGAAATAATCTGCCTATCTCTGCCCTTAGTATATGTGTTAAAATAATTGAATCAAGGAACACACTTCATGCATTTAAAAACTGGATAAGTGTCTCTCCATTCCAAAACAGTGAATATGTTGATCTACTGATAAACCAATCACTACCTCTCCATCTACACTACCATCTATGATCTTCTATGTTTAGACCAGATGATCTCACTGTCTTTGCCACAGCACATTCTGTGAGAATGGCTGTCATCAAAAAGAACAAAAATAGGGGCTTCCCTGGTGGTGCAGTGGTTGAGAGTCTGCCTGCCAATGCAGGGGACACGGGTTAGAACCCTGGTCTGGGAAGATCCCACATGCCGCGGAGCAACTAGGCCCGTGAGCCACAATTACTGAGCTTGCGCATCTGGAGCCTGTGCTCCGCAACAAGAGAGGCTGCGATAGTGAGAGGCCCGCGCACCGCGATGAAGAGTGGCCCCCACTTGCCACAACTAGAGAAAGCCCTCGCGCGGAACCGAGGACCCAACACAGCCATAAATAAATAAATTAATTAATGGCTAAAAAAAAGAACAAAAATAACAAATGTTGGCAAGGATGTGGAGAAAATGGAACCCTCCTACACTGTTGGTGGGAATGTAAATTGGTGCAGTCACTGTGGAAAACAGTATGGAGGTTTCTCAAAAAACTAAAAATAGAACTACCATATGATCCAGCAATTCCACTCCTGGGTATATATCCCAAAAAAAACCCCCCAAAAACACTAATACGAAAAGATACATGCACCCCAATGTTCATAGCAGCACTATTTACAATTGCCAAGATATGGAAGCAACCTAAGTGTCCACCAACAGATGAATGGATAAAGAAGATGTGGTATATATGTATACAATGGAATACTACTCAGCCATAAAAAAGAATGAAATTTTGCCATTTGCAGCAACATGGGTAGACTTGGAGGGCATAATGCTAAGTGAAATAAGTAAGACAAAGTCTTTCTGTCTGACATATGTGGAATATAAGTCACATATCACTTATATGTGGAATCTAAAAAAATACAACAAACTAGTGAATACAACAAAAGAGAAGCAGACTCACAGATATAGAGAACAAACTAGTGGTTACCAGTGGGGAGAGGGAAAAGGGGAGGGCCATTATAGGGGTTTAAGAAGTACAAACTATCAATATTAGGTATAAAATAAGCTACAAGGATATATTGTACAACACAAGGAATATAGCCAATATTATATAATAACTATAAATGGAGTATAACCTTTAAAAATTGTGAATCACTATATTGTACACCTGTAACTTATATAATATTGTACAGCAACTATACTTCAATTAAAAATTTTAATTACAAAATAAAATAAAGAAACACAGGCAGACACCTAAACTAAGCAGCCATTTTTAGCCATATATGCACTGATAAGTAAGAAAGAAAATCAGGAGAATAGAGACGCTGAGAGAATGGAGACAAGGGACCATGATGAAAGAGAGCAAGACAGAGATGGAAAAAGTAGCCGCCTGGTTACTTTCTATCTTTCAAGTGACCTGGCTGTTTTTCCAACAGTTGGATTCTATAATACTGCCTTGTATTCTTACAATTAATCCCTCTTTTCCTTGAAATAGTTGCAGTAGATTTCTGTCCTGACATCGCAATGTGCCCTAAGATAATTGGCTTCTTAGAGCATATGTCTAAGCCCTGAAGAAAAACTTGCCAAGGCTCATTAAATGCATCAGGCATACTCATACTCCCATAGGAATGAATACTAATGTCATAAAAAATGTTCCCTGTCAGAAGGTTTTAGGTAAGAAGCTGAGGGTCATGGAAGCACAGGTGATTTTCATTTCTTCTTCCAAATGATGGTAGTAGCTTTCTCAGAGAAAAAAGGTAGAATGAGCAGAGTTCAATCTGAGGATATCCATGAAAAATAGAATTTGGTTTTCTGAATCTTATTATCAATGCATCAGTACACTGGGTCCCTACTGAGGGCCTGCCTGCCCATCCTAAAGGCTGTGAGGATTCTATTGGACAGAAAACCTACTGGCAAAACCAAGAAATCTTTGAACTGAAAAATGAGGAAGAGAGGGATAATAGTGCCCAGATACAGCTCCAAAACTTTCTCCAGAGGACCCCAGCCTGACAGATAAAGCAAGACCATAAGAGAAGAGGACATGTTTCCCATGTTTCATGGGAAATTATCTGGGAAGAAAGAAACAATTCTTATATCCTACAAAGATGTGAAGTGTGAGAGTAACAAAGTGAATCGAAATATTAACACAAATAGAGAAGTACTGTCACATGGATGTTACAGAAAGTTGGAGAGACCAGAGCAATAGAAAGATGTGATGCCTCATATATATTTTTTAAAAAGCCCAACTATTGAAGCAGTGGAAGACCAGAATTGTATATTGAGAATGTATGAAAAAAATCACTGATCTGCCTGTAAAACCAATAATGGACCTGATGAGGAAGGGAAAAAAGAGCATCTAAAGAAATCAGCATGGTATCCATGAAGCTCTCTGAGCAAGATGCTGCACATTTTGAAGAAATATGCACAGCTGGAATTCTTATTTCCATTAATAGTTGATTAGATAATTCAGATTAATTCTATCTCAGAAAACAGATAAAAACCTTGATAAAATATTAAAATTATCTTGTTAAAAACATAAAAGTGAAAACAAGAAAGAAACAAAACACAAAATCAAAAGCAAAGGGAAAATAATAACCTAGTATGATAAGTGATCTCAGAAGGCACTTGCACACTGAGGGCATTTGTCAACGTGAACCTCAATTTTGACATACAAAGAAGAGAGACAACTAATAGGAAAAAAACCCTCCCCACAATGATCTGGTATCCCCAAAAGGCTACACCATCAGGATTCAGGATGAGGGTGAATTAAAGTAACTCTTATGGAATTATATCCTATTCCACTCTTCAGGATCAACTACGGAATTTCAACTCCTGAACCTAGTTTAAGTTCTCCAGAAATATTTGAGCTCCTTACTTATGCACATGTGCCTGGCAAAAGCAATCTCAAGTGTTCTATTTTTAAAAAGTAAGTGCAAGCTGTGTCAATAGTCAAAAAAAAAAAAATCAAATATGCTGTACAGCACATAGTCAAAGATGACTAGGCACATAGGAACTAGACTTCATGAAGAGAGCTGGGAAAAATATAGACTTGCAAAGACATTAGATCTTGAACTTGCTATGTAGATTATAAAACAACTTTGCTGACATTGTTTAAACTTATATAAAAGGTTGAAGATATCTGCAAGGAATAAAAATTATTAAAAGTGTACTCCTTAAAATTATAGTGCTGTATGTCAATTATATCTCAATAAAACTGGAAGAAAAATAAATAAAGGTAAGCCTTTATCTCTACTTCTTAAAAAAGAATCAAATATAATTTCTATAATAAAAAAGATAATAATATTTGAGAGACAGTAGATGAGTTTGATAGATTAGGCATAGATGTAGAGGATTCAGGGACTGAAAGAAAAGTGAGAAGAAAATATCCAGAGTTCACACATAGATAGAAGAAACAGGTAGAAGAGAAGATAAGCGATGTGAGAAGGTCTAATATATATTTAACCAGAGCTCCACCAAACAAAATGGAGAAAGAGAATGGGTTGCAAGTAATATCTCAAGAGATAATGCCTTAGAATTTTCCATAAACTTGAAACACATCAATCCACAGACACAAGGAGCCCAACAAAGCCAAGAAGAGTAAATAAAAAGATATTTGCACAGAGTCACATAGACTAAACCCACACACACACAAAAATAGGAACTCTTAAAAAGCAACCAGTGATGAAAAACAGACTAACTTCTGAGTGATTTACAGTTGATTCTCAACATTAATAATGGAAGCCAGAAGACAGTAGAATAACAGAAGCAATAAGATAAAATAATATGAATATCAATCTAGATTATGCACTAACTGCAAGTATATTTTAAGAATAAAGGCAATATAGAGGAAATACACATCCAGAATGGCAGAGTAAAAAGTTCCAAAAATCTGCTTCTCCATAAAAACAATGAGAACACTGGCAAAAGTTGTCAAAATCAACATTTTTCAGAACTCTGGAAATTAACCAAAGGCAGAATTAACCCAGGAAAGTCATTAAACAACTCTCTGCTAGTGGCTTATTCCTGGCAAAGGAAAAAGTTATAGCATACCTTCAATGTTCCAGCATTTGAGGCAGGGGGTTGCCTGAGAGACATGTTTCTGTCTCACCCACTGGGAACTGATGGGACCAGAATACTCTAGAAGCCTGGGGGCTGCTGAAAACAAAAGAAAGCTGAGAGGCTTGCAGCAGTTCCAGAGAACCTGCAGTACTGCACACAGACACCAGAGGGAACACGAGATTACAGGTGCCTGAAAAAACAAACACAAAACCCTCTGAGAATTTATGCACACAAATCCAGAGAACACACATCAACAGAAAAGGTTTGAGAGGCCCCCAGAATCTCTGGGTACACTGATTAGTAAAGGTATTTTCTTATACAAAGCCAATTTGTAAAGACTTGGAGAGGTGGCTGTTTTTTCAAATGCATGGATACCAATACAAAGTTACAAGGCACAGGAAAAAGCAGGAAAACTTAGCCCAATCAAAGGAATAAAATTAATCTATTTTATTTCAATACTCCACTTTCAATAATGGATAGAACATCCATACAGAAGATCAAAGGGAAACAGAGGACTTGAACAACACCATAGACAAAATGGACTTAGACACATACAGAAGCTTCCAACCAACAGTGACAGAATGTACCTTCTTCTCATGTACACATGCTCCAGAAAAGATCACATATTAGGTCACAAAACAAGTCTAACAAATTTTAGAAGACTGAAATAATACGAACTATCTTTTCCAAACACAATGGAATGAAACTAGAAAGCAACAGCAGAAGGAAAAATGGAAAATTCATCAACATATAGAAATGAAACAACACATTCTTGTATAACCAATAGGTCAAAGAATAAATCAAAAGGGAATTTTTTAAATATTTTAAGAAAAATGAGAGTGAAATATACATACCAAAACTATTGGGATGCAGCAAAAGCAGTACTAAGAGGGAAGTTAATAGTGGTATACATCTAATTTAAAGAAGAAAAAAATATCTCAAACAACCTAACTTTATACTTCAGGGAACTAGAAAAAGAAGAACAAACTAAGTCCAAAGTTAGTAGAAAGAGGGAAATAATAAAGATTAGAGCAAAAACAAATGAAATAGAGAATAGAAAAAAAATCAACAAAACTCAGAGATGGCTTTTTGAAGAGATCAACAAAAGTAACAAATTTTAGCTAGACTAAGAAAAAAGAAGACAAATTAAATCAGAAGTGAAAGAAGAGACATTGCAACTAATGCTATAGAAATAAAAAAGGATTATAAGAGACTACTATGAACAATTAAATGTGAACAAATTAGAGAATCTAGAAGGAATGGATAAATTCCTAGAAACACACAAACTACTGAGACCAAACATTTAAAGAATTAACACCAGTACTTCTCAAATTATTCCAAAAAATTGAAGATGATAGGACATTTCAAACTCATTTCACAAGGCCAGAATTACCATGATCCCAAAGTCAGACAAAAAGACTACAAAGAAAGAAAACTACAGGCCAATATCCCTAATGAACATAGATGCAAAAATCCAAAGAGCCAAAACAAACTTGATAAAGAACAAAGCTGAAGGCTTCATAGTTCCTGACTTCAAAACATATTACAAAGCTACAGCAGTCAAAACAGCATGATCCTGGCCTAAAGAGAAAAAAATACCATTGGAATTTTGATTGTGATTGCATTGAATATGTAGATTGCTTTGGGTAGTAAGGATATTTTTGACAATATTAATTCTTTCAATCCATGAGCATTTTCACCAGTGTCATAATTTTCAGTGTACAGGTTTTTCACTTCTGTAAATTTATTCCTAGGTATCTTACTTTGAGGTAATTGTGAGTGGAATAATGTTCTTATTTTTTTAGCTTGTTATTAGTGTATAGAAATAAATTTTTGTAGATTAATTTTGCATCCTGCAACTTTACTGAATTTATTAGTTCTAACAGGTTTTTGGTGGAGTCTTTATATAATATCATGTCATCTGCAAATAATGACAGTTTTACTCTTTTTCCAATTTGGATGTCTCTTATTTCTTTTTCTTGTCTATTGCTCTGGCTAGGACTTCTAATACTTGAATAAAAGTGTCAAAAGTGGGCATCCTTGTCTTGTTCCTGAACTTAGAAGAAAAGTTTTCAACTTTTCACTACTGAGTATGATGTTAGCCATGGGCTTGTCATATATGACCTATACTACATTGAGTTACATTCCCACTTCTTTGTGAGTGTGTTTATCATAAATGAATGTTGGAGTTTGTCAAATGCTTTTTCTGTATCTGTTGAGAGACTCATGGGACTTTTATCCTTCATTTTGCTAATGTGGTGAATCACACTGATTTGTGGGTGTTGAACCATCCTTGCATCCCTGTAATAAATCCCACTTGATCATGGTGTAGGATCCTTTTTTTTTTTGAAAAACCACAAATAAATCTCACATATTTCATTTACATACATTTCAATAAGGCAAATTGATGATATCAGAAGTAAAGATACAGGTTACTGTGGAGAGAGATGTAGTAATAGGAAAGGTCACAATGAGGCTTCTGGGATGCTAAGAAATGTTCTATTTCTTTTATTCAGGTGGTTGTCAAATGGGTGTGTGCACTTTTAATAATTCAGTGAACTGTGTAATTGCAATGTATATACTTTTAGGTATAATGTTTTGAAATTAAAAAAACAAACAAACCCTTAAGCCAGATCTTTTTATTCTCTGCTCAACACCTCTACTGATCCTTTCTTACAGTGAAAGCCAAAGTCTTCACAATACCCTACAAAGCCCTAAATGATCTGCCCTCACCCTGTCATCTCTCTGCTGTCATGTCATATTACTTTCCCCATTGCTTACACTACTATAGCCACACTAGCCTCCTTGCTGTTTCTCCAACATGTTATACTTTCTTTTGCCTCTGGTTCCTACGATTAACAATTCTTTTTGCCTGGAATGCAGTTCTCACAGATATCCAGAAAGTTTGTTCTCTCACTTTAAGACATTGTTTAAATGTCACCTTCTGTGAGGCTTTCCTTACCACTCTATTTAAAATCATAACCCATCATGCTAACATTTTCTCCCCGACTCCCTGCTTTCTTTTTTCCTCCATATTATTTTCTAATATATATGTAATTATCTTATTTATGTTATTTATTTTCTTCTCCTTCCAATAAAATTTAGACACTGTGAAGACAGGAGTTCTGGGGTTGTTTTCTACAATATCCCTGAGATCTGAAATAGTGATTGGCATATGGTAGGTATTCCATAAATATCTGTGGAATAACTGAATGGCAATTAAATTTCTTAAGCCACCAGTTTTTTTCCAGGTTTACTGACATATAATTGACATATAACACTGTGTAAGTTTAAGGTGTAAAACATGATGATTTGATACACACATAGATTGTAAAATGATTACCACAATAAAATTAGTTGACACCTTGATTGCCTCACATAATTACCTTTTGCGAGGGGTGGCGATTGTGAGAAGGTTTAAGATCTACTTTCTTAGCAACTTTCAAGTACATAATATAGTTGGTTAACTATAGCCACCATGCTGTACACTAGAATTTATTCATCTTATAGGTGGAAGTTTGTACCCTTTGACCAACATCTCCCCATTTCCTTCATCCCCCAGTCCCCAGCAATCACCATTCTACTGTTTCTATGAGTTTGACTTGTCAACTCTTTTTGCTCTAAAAAAGAAATGCAACTCAAATATCTCTAACAAACTATGCAAGTACAGATATCTGATGGGCAAGGATTTCTTCTTCTTCAAAATAGATATAGTGAACCCAGTGATAAAGCTTTCTATTGTAGCTATTATGACAGTCCCAATTATTACTTATTCCCCAGGAACCTTCAACTATACATGGATACTACAGAATGAAAAAAAATAGAATCAATTTCCACATCTTCACTATTCTTTGGAGTAGGATTCTTTTAATGTATTGTTAGATTCAGTTTGTCAATATTTTGTTGAGGATTTTTGCATCTATATTCATCAAAGATATTGGTCTGCAATTTTCTTTTCTTACGGCATCCTTGTCTGATTTTGGTATCAGGGTAATGCTGGCCTTGTAAAATGAGTTTGGAAGTGTTTCCTCCTCTTCTATTTTTGGAAGAGTTTGAGAAAGATTGGTATGAATTCTTCTTTAAATGTTTGGTAGAATTCACCAGTGAAGCCTCTGGTCCTGGACTTTGTTTTTGTTTGTTTGTTTTGTTTTGTTTTGAAGGTTTTTGATAGTGATTCAGTCTTCTTACTAGTAATTAGTCTGTTCAGATTTTCTACTTCTTGATTCAGTCTTGGTAGGTTGTATGTTTCTAGCAATTTATCCATTTTTCCCAGGTTGTCCAATTTGTTGGCATATAATTGTTCATACTAGTCTCTTATGATCCTTTGTATTTCTGTAGTATCAATTGTAATATCTCCACTTTTACTTCTGATTCTATTTAAATCCTCTCTCTTTTTTCTTAATGGGTCTAGCAAAAGTTTTGTCAATTTCCTTTATCTTTTCAATACAGCTCCTAGTTTCATTGATCTTTTCTATTGTCTTTTTAGTCTCTATCTCATTTATTTCTGCTCTGATCTTTGTTATTTCCTTCCTTTTACTAATTTTGGGCTTCATTTGTTCTTATTTTTCTAGTTCCATAAGGTGTAAAGTTAGGCTCCTTGAGATCTTTGTTTCTTGAGGCAGGCATTTATCACTATGAAATTCCCTCTTAGAACTGCTTTTGCTGCATCCCGTAAGTTCTGGTATGCTGTATTTCCATTTTCATTCGTCTCAAACTATTTTTTATTTCTCTTTTGCTTTTTTCTTTGATACTTTGATTCAGTAATATGTTCGTAATACATTGTTTAACCTCCATATATTTGTGAATTTTCTAGTTTTCTTTTTCTAATGGATTTCTATTTTCATACCATTGTGTTCAGAACAGATATTTGATATGATTTCAATCTTCTTAAATTTATTAAGACTTGTTTTGTGGCCTAACATATGATCTATCCTGGGGAATGTTCCATGTGCACTTGTGAAGAATGTATCCTGTTGCTTTGGGATGGAATGTTCTGTATATGCCTGTTAAATCTACCTGTTATTTAAGTCCAATGTTTCTTTATTGATTTTCTGTCTGGATGGTCTATCCATCAGTTAAGTGAGGTATCAAAGTCCCACACTACTATTATATTGCTGTCTATTTCTCCCTTTAGGTGTGTTAATATTTGCTTTACATATTTAGGTGCTCCTATTGATAAGTTTCTATTTTTCACTTTATCAAAAATATTTATAAGCACCAAAAGATGTTGGTAATAAAAATATTGAGCTGTTTGTGATTCAAAGAGATTGCAAGAGAAAAACCCAATCCTCATCCCCATTTTATTCATATCACATTTCCATTCAGCCCCTAATTTCTTGTCTCATGTCTCTCTATCACACTTTCAAACAACAATAGTGTTTAGTCATTGTAACTGAAGCAGTAGGAGTTTGTTTTACAGAAAGTTTCTTCCTTAGAAAAATAAAAAAGATCCACATTTTGAAAGTTTTGAAATGAAGCCATTCATTGTGAGACTATATTATTTGTTAAAATAAATGCATTCTTCCTTCTGGGAGGCAATTTGGTTATCAGAATACTGGGCCTATTTTTGGCTGGAAAACCTCCATTCCAAATAAGACATAACACCTGTCAACAAAACGTCTCACCACAGGGCTTCCTTTTGCCAGATCAGCACTATAGATTGCTCTAATAGACTGCTCTAGTATGTGGCTGCAATGTGTCTTTTGCAGCAATTTCTTAAGCAGGAATGAACTTATACACAGCACACAGAAACCTTCTAAAGAGATATTTTGACTTCACCATTCAGCAACCATTCTCCCTTGTGGCCTTGCAATTGACAGAGGTCATTTCTCAGTTTTGATAGGAAAACAAACTTTAGATAGGAGAACAAAAGTTAAAGTGAGTTTCCACTTCTGGATGTGGTAACAATAACTATGTCATCATATTAATTTCTCCTCTCTGTTATGGGTACATTGGAAGATTTCCCAGTACTCTTGTAGGAAAGTGGGACCATGTGCGAATTCTGGCCAGTGCCCTAAGAGTGGAAAATGACGTGTCACTTTCAGTTCAAGAGAGTTAAATGACCGTGTGCCTTCTCCATTGCTCTCTTCCTCTGCTGCAGCAACTCTAGAAGTTGCATGTTGAGATGGCAGCAACCTAATATGGTGGAACCTCTGACAACCTGGTGTCCCCACAGCACAGCCCCCACCTAGCCCAAATCATCCCTGTAGCACATGCAAGAAATAAAACTTTGTTAAGTCCAAGTTTTGGAGGCTAATTACCTACCTGGACTTATAACTGGTTTTCTGACGCAGCTTACCCCAGAGGGGAGAAGTAACAAGAGGGCCATTGTCTGATAGAAGGTCTCGGTTCTGTCCCTGACAAGTTATCTGACCTTGTCACTTCACCTCTCTGAACGTCCCTTTCTGAATCTGTAAAACGAGGATCTTGGACTACATTCAATTCAGCAAATGTTTATTGAATGTTTGATATTTGTAAGATGCCAGGCACTGGGCTAGGTCCTAGACACTGGGTCATCATAAACATTCTTTCCAGGTCTCTAATTTCACACCAGCAAATCTCAATCAGCTGGCTTTTACATCACCCAAACATGCTGAATATGAATGAGGAACAGCACCAAGTCCACTTTTATTTAGACCACTATTATTATATAGAGGTCTATATTATATAGTCCACTATTATTTAGATAATAATAAAGCCTGTATGTGAATGAATTGCCCTCTGTAGGGAAAAATCACAAGCACTTTCATTCCTTCTTATCATTTCCTTTAAACTCATTCTGTAAACTGGTTCTTCCCCACTGCTGGATGATGCTTTAGGAAAGTACCTTTTCATTCACAAGAATAATCACATTTAAGGAATTAAAATGTTCAGGACAGTGTAATAATCAGTCCCTCGGTCCTGGAATCTGGCAGAGCAGATTACAGCAAAGGCATGGCAGGAGGTGTTAATCAGTATCTCTCCCCCACCATCACACTAGCTGATGTTTCTGAGCCCAGGGAAGGCAGGGATTGGCGAAAAAAGGTTTTCATGGTAGGCACATCTGTGATGTCTTTATTGCCTCTGGATGTGTAGGGCCTACAATTTTCTGGTTATTTCTAGTGCAGATTCCTCAGAGGCACTACCCTCTATTGGAGGTTCCCTTTACTGGACCAGGGGGTCGAGGGAGGCTTGGAGGGTTCACTCTCTTACTGGTTGACATTCTCTCAGCTTATGGACATTCTCCCACCATCCACTCCCTCTGGGGAGTGTCACTTCTGGGGAGTGTCTCCCTCTGGTAGGGTCACTTCTTCACCCCAGGCTGGTTCCCTTCCATATAGGTCCATATTGGTTCCTGGAGAACACACACCACTAAAAGTGAAAGCACAGAAACCTTCTCTTTGCCGCCATCAGGCAGGGCAGCTTCAAGCAGTCACTCAATGATAGGCTTTTTGGTGAAGGTCAGACTTCAGTCTTCTTTCCTTAAGCTTCTTTAAGCATACCAAGTTTTCTTCTCTGAGTGGTTCTCCTTTCAGTATTTCTAATTTGGTTTTGATGGGGAGGAAACAACCATCTTCCTTCTGCCATTGGTGGGGGTGGGGAGGGGGAAGCTGGGGGTCTTGAATATTTACAACTCTCCAAATAAATCCTTTCTCCCAAGGTCTCTCTACCACAACTCTTTTATACTCTCAAAGTACATGATAGAAACTATCTTGTTGGAAAACTAATTTATAATCTCTTGGGACCTCCAGTGTGAGCTAACCTTGTGCTTTAGGATATTCTGTAGGGTTACTGGACACCTATCATATTGTTCTTGTCTCAAAACTGAGACATAAAGAGTGCTATTTTGACATTCAATTTATAATACTAACTAACATATATGTACATGAATTTCACAAACTTATTTGGAGGTAAGCTGGTATAAAGAAAAGAACACACCTTCTAGTATTGGATAGAATTTGGTTCAAATTTGACCTCTGCCACTTAGTAACTCTGTGTCATATTCCTCATCTATTAAATGTAGATATCTAACTTCACAGCATTTCAAGAATTAAACTAGATAATAAGCAAATGTAAAAACATTACTGACTCATTGTAGGGAGTCAACAAATCCACTTCCTTAATCCCTCCCAAGTTTCTGTGAGGTAGACGTTGTGACCACCAATCCCCAATGTCATTAAATCAGGAACTGAATGACAGAGGCCATTCTCAAACACAGGCCTTCTCACTTCAAGTATCACTCTTTTTTACCACATCAGTTTGCCTTTATGTAAGAAAGCTTGAGATTGTGATAGATGCTACAGAGAAACACCCTTCTCCATTGGCTATTTGTGGTCTGTAAAACGTACTAGAGATGATGGAAGACGAATTCTTAAAGCCGCTCGGATATCTCCTAGGTGGTTTAGCTATGCATCATGCATCCTGACAGAGCCAATTTGTGTTCAGAATTTTGATTAGTTAGCAAATTCACAATAATTTGAAAATCAGTCAAGAGTCACTTCACAGCTCTGGGGACGACTGTTGACTATATTTATAGACTGGTGTGCATAGAGCATGATTATTTGTCAAGTTCCAAACGCCATCATTAAAGTGTATAAATTTTTGCACTTGGGATGTTCAAAGTTTTCACATTTGTAGGTGTCTTCATTCAATAAAGTAAATAAGAAATTGGTCTCGTAGGCTTATTTATTTATACCATGCAAGTATTCATAGGTTTGCAGATTTTTAAGAAACAGATGGGGATGATGGCAGACGTTGTGAGTGCCCCTTGATTCTCCCCTGTAAGAAAGGACTGGCTGCCCAGATGTGCAGTTAGCTGGCAGCTGTTAATTCCAGGTCCCCCTCATCTTTTGGGCTGAGCAAACACTCTTTTCTGGGTGGCCCCAGCCACTGACTAAGTGGTATTAAATTTCTTTACAGTGAAATCTAGAAACTAAAACATTCAAGAGAAGAACTCAGAGCTCACAATCTTACAAATCTTTACCATTTTTCCAATCTTTATGGTTGCCTCACCCACACTTACTTCAACAGCAATTTTTATAACTCATTCATCACTATTATTATTCTAAAGCATTTAACTTAGTTTTCTTAAAAACAACAACTCCCCCTTTTCACACTCTTATTTAGCTTTATGTGATACTTAGTTAAATTATGTAATTACAAGAGCAACTGGTATCAAATGGTTTGGGAGCAAACACTTGTTAAGCAGGTGTACTTGTCACAGTGCTGCTTAAACTTTAATGTGTTTACAAATCACCTGGGGATCATTAAAATACAGACTCCTATTCAGTAGGTCTGGGGCTGAGACCTAAAAATCTGCATTTCTACCAAGGTGAGACCAGGTGATCACCCAGGTGATGCCAATGCTGTTGGTCCTCGACCACACCTTCTTGAGTAGCTTCTAGCCCTGAGCATTCAGCATTCCATGGGCATCTGCCAGAATGCTTTATGGAGGGAAGGAGGAACATGGCTTCAGCTGGAAAATTTTCTTCAGTAATGATAAATGAGGTTTTACTTTGGTCATACACTATGCTAAGTACTTTACATACACTATTTCTTCTAATCCCCTTAAACACCGTATCAAGGAAGATATTATTCCCACTTTATGGATCACAAAAGTAAGACTCAGACAGCTAACTTGCTCAGTGTCACACAACAAGTAGGTGGCAAAAGGCATTCCGACTAGGAGAAGGCAGCTATTCTTATTTCCAGTTAAAATTTTAAAAATCAACTAAATAGAAGGAAATGTACTAGTCTGAATAGAAGACCAGTCCACCTCTCACCTTCTCTAGATCACAGTTCAAGGAATTTTCCCAAAAGGAACATAGAGCAAAAGAGAGAATGCACAAAGTGTTCAAATTCTGAGACTTCTGAACAGATGCTGGGGGAAGTAAACCCATGCCATACTTCATTTGCTGAAAGCAAAATTCTTATCCTTATTACTAGAAACACTTTTCACGCTTGATATTCTGTCTTGGTTATTAATTTATAATGTTTGTGGATTTTTGAGTGCTCATAAATCAAGCAACACATTATGTTAGCCCTAAAATGGATGCAATGTCAAAAATTACGGATGTAAGTAAGCAGCCAAACATAAATTGAGTTGTACTGAATCCTAAACATTTACAAAGTTGCTGATAATCCAGCCCTTTAAATATCTCCAAAAGATTCCCCTCTCTACTAGTAAGGACCTAAAAAGGAGAGTCACATTTATATTTTATCTTAGTCTTTGAATCACTATTTTACCACCTACAAGAGAATAAAAGCAACACAATAAACTAGGACCATGAGCTAAGAAAACAGAATCCAGATGTTCTTAAATTGTTCTTCCTGAACAACAGTACAACTAAAAGCAATTTTTGATTCCACAAAAATTTTCTACTTTAGTTACATTAATTACTAGTTGACAGAATTTTACAGAAAAAATTTAACTTCATAATGCACTCTCACAGGAAAACATTTTGCAGATGGTAATTTCAGTCTGTTAGGTATTTATGGCAAGTCTTACTAAGCTTGGCGAATATTTGAGTGCTTACTAGGGGTTAAAGGGTGGTACTGCACCTCATATCTGTTAGAGAAATGGAGGGTCCTGCATGCTCCATTCTGCAATAGCCAACCAAATCTCTTACTCACTTTCTTCAAAAAATGAAACCACCTGGGGGAAACAGAGGAAAAATAAAATTTTGTATCTATTATTCTTAAAATTACAATTGACAAGTAACATTTTCACTTTCTTGAAAAACAAGGGTATCTTTCAACAAAAAACAATGACAGGTAAACCTGAGGTGAGGTGTAGCCTGCTTTAATGATCATGAATTTCGAGTCTGAACACCAGTATTCTCATCCTATCTCTGTCATATGCTATGTCTTGATTTCCACATCTGAAATGAAGCTCTTTCTGGCTTTATAATTCTAAGACCACATGAAGAATTTTCTTAGCAATGATGAAACTTCAAAAACTATAAATACAATGATTGCATTACACTTAACCTTCCAAAGGTTATGAATCAAAGAAAACAATCTACAATTATCCAAAAGAGTTACTAAAACACTCTCCCATGTTCTAGTACATATCTGTGAGACTAGATTTTCTTTACATACTTCAATCAAAAGCAATATATTTCAACAGACTGAAGGCAGAGGCAGATATAAGAATCCAGTGCCTTCATTAAGCCAGTCACTAAAGAGATATGCAAACATGTAAAATAATGCCACCCTTCTCACTAAATGTTTTGTTTGGAAAATCACTCAAATTTGTACTTCAGCAAACCACACATTTTTGATCCTTTGGGTTGCTTGTGAGTGGTCCAAATGGCACATTTTAAAATCTAACATGTCAAGGGTCAATTGTATTTCTAAAAATTGTTCATAAGAGATCAGACAATAAATGTGACTGTATCTGCACACCTGCAAGAATGTTGCAAAGTCTGCAATTTCCTGCATACTCTGTAAGAAGAATTTTACCCCCAGGAGGTTCCACTTCCTAGGTGAATAAGTTTCCAGCTAATCAGTGAACAGATTTCCCCCAAATAAAGTGTCACACCTTCCCCAAACCACTGACTTTTGACTCCTCACACTTTCATCCCGTTTTTATCTTAGAGGGAGAGAGCAAAGAAACTACAGTAAGACAAATTATGTTACTTAAAAAGACCTCTAATTTAACATTCCTTAGAGAGTTCCTTAAAGACTTTTCCATCAGTCGGAAATCCCTCTAAGATAATGATCAAAATACTAAGCTTTTTGTCCATATAGTCAACTTTTAGTTGTGACATGACATTGTAACTAAAGTGATAGATACCAGACAGATATAATTTCTCCCTCTAGGTAAGGGTAAGAATGCAACATATTTTGAGCATTTCCTAACAGATCCAGTAATCAATAAGGAAAAGAAATTGCATAGAGCCCAGAGTCTGTTATTAGTTGGTATATACTTCTGGTGAATGAAGTTATTTTCTGAAATCTGCTAAATTCCAAGGAGTATAAAAGGAGGATAACTGGGTTTTTATTGTCTACTGTGTCCCATACTTATCTGGACCAATTTATAGAGAATTAAGAGTACTAGTGTTTTTCTCCACTTTGATCACTTTATTTTTTTAACATCTTTATTGGAGTATAATTGCTTTACAATGGTGTGTTAGTTTCTGCTGTATAACAAAGTGAATCAGCTATACATAAACATATATCCCCATATCTCCTCCCTCTTGCGTCTCCCTCTCACCCTCCCTATCCCACCCCTCTAGGTGGACACAAGGCACCGACTTTGATCACTTTAAATCAGAGAAAGTACCTGAATGAAGTAGAAATAAACTTTCCCAGCTCCCGTGTTGACTACATGTGCTGCAAGCGATTTCACAACTGTTGAGCTCTTTGTCACACAAAAGTTTCCATATCTCTTCACTTTCTGAAGTTACTGGAAAGAATTGTTTGGCATGAGGAGAGAAGGGGATGATATTAAAGATTGTAGGTCTGTCTGGAAACAATTTTAGATGTGTGAATTCTGCAGAGTTTCACGGCACTACTGTCTTTACAATAGAGTTGGTTTTTGCTATGCATCAGCAGTGGTCCTAGATGGCCCTAAAGGAAATGCAGTCTTTTCAGGGGGTGGAGGATGAAGCGCTATTGCTGGGGCAACACATCGGGGTCTAATTATAGGAGATGATTTATTTCCTGGAACCCAGTGGAGGACTGAAAGGGAAATGTGATGGCCTCTGGTCTAGTACCAGCCAGTTTTTTAGCCTCTAAGAGGAAGTTATTGTCAAGCAGAAAATCAAAGGACTGTTTTCACAAGTGACTTAGTGAGACTCAGAGCACAAGTAAAAATGCTTGGGTCCAGATCCAAAGTGAAGTTCAAAATAGGAAAAAGACAACGAACTCCACACAGACGACAATGTGGCCCCCGGGTACAGTGAGGACTGAAGGGGACACAGGATTGTTTTGTACCTTAGGGTTTTGTCATTTTAGCAATTGAAGGTGGTGATAGTTGGGCTGTTTCAGAAGACAACTGCCAGGGGGATTCCCCCATGAGGACACGACCCAACTCAGGGGCTGTCCCTAAGGCCAGGCTGATGGCCAGAAGACAAAGCGCCTGGCTCAGTGATGAGAGAGCGCCCGGCAGAGGGTGTGGGTCACTCCTTGGGGACAACTGTGCCGGGCGCTGGTGCTTTATGGTTACATGCTAGAAGGCTACCAAATAGTGAGTCTGGGACATTAATGTCAATTGTCTTCATACAACCACAAACTGATAGAAAGTGGACGCTTTCTGATTACACATACTTACCACATATTTGAGTTCACATTAAATGCATCTAAATTGAAGTTACCAAACGTTTGATTTGCAAAACATTTTTCAATGTGAGACCACTGTTCTTGAGGTGTCTAGTTAAAATGTCTCTAATTCAGTCTTCTTATCTTTGTGATTTTCTAATGTCACCAAACTAAGTCTCTAGGCAGAAACCATTCTCCTTTGCAACGACTGAAACCAAACATCTTAAGACTTTCTGTGCAAACCCTTACCCTGACTTCTTTACTGTCACATTTCAGGCCTGGATGCTTCTGAAATTAAAAATAAAAACGTTTCCTACATTACAAGAAACCACATCTGAATAGAAACTTACATAAAGTTAAGCATAAATAGTCTCTATTTCTATACTCATTAAAAGAAATCAGCAAATGTAGGAAGAAAGATCTCTGAAGAAACATTTCAGGTCTCCTGCAGCACTCTGTGTTTAGATGAATTGCCCACTTGCTCCCATTGGTGCTAGCTGCTCTACTGGGTTGAGCTGTATGCATTTTGATGGCAAGATCTAAAAATGAATCACTGTTGCATGAATGTGGCATGCCACCAGCAGATGGACTATTACAATGGAAACTCTTTGGGCTTGTGGGACATGATCACCTTTAAAAATTTACCTTTAACATCATGTCTTACTTATTTCTCAGCAAAAAATTATCCTCAGATTTCCCACTGCTTTCAAAGGAGAGACTGACAGGTAAAATTTTAGCAGTTTTAATAATTCATGAAAGCAAACAAGGTTATTGGGTAGGTTCTATTTGGATTTCAGCTGTCCAGAGGAAATGGTTAAACGTTTTGGCAAAGGTTCTAAATTCAGCTAAATTTGACAGTCCATCAGTGGAAGCCAAGTCTTTCTCGACAGAACTGACATGCAGGCTGGAAAAAGAGAACAGGAAATTGTTCTTGACAGTGGACTGAGGGCAGACCTCTACTAGGATTTGGCAAAGAAAGCATTCTGACAAATTCCTGTGTCCTTGAAGTGCTCGTGTTTCCTTCTTCTTGGGACATAACCCTACCACCGTCCAGAATGACTGCTGCATTTTCTTTATTTCTGCCTTGCTGGGCTCAGTGTTCCACTGACCTCACTCGCCCTGTCGGGTGTGCAGAACTTCCTCCAGAGTTCAGAGAAGCAGGTGTCAGAGCAGGGCTCTGGGAGAATGTGAGGGCAATGCAGAGATAAAGCAAGAAACTCAAGCCTGAGAACAGGTAATTTAAGTGCCATCCCATATCAAAACTAGTCCAGGTCAAAGAACATGTCCCTGTGGTCTCTTAGGAAATTCGTCAAACCTCAGAGACATAAGGACATCTCTGTCCTAGAGGGGATGACATCTAAGTCGCCCCTGTCAGAGAAAAACCAAATCCCTCATTAGAAGGCCATCAGAAAGCAGGTGCACATCCATCCCAAGGACCAACCCCACCCCCTGCCATTCCAGTACCCAGGAAACACACTACTCCCTGTCAGCTGGGATGGTATCCCTGAGTATTTCCTCAGGTTTTCTAGCCAAACCACTCTTAAGGTCACCAAATCTCATTTTCACTTAACCATTGTTGACACTTCCTGGGCCAGGCAAACAGTGGAAAATTTCAAGTTAGAGAATGCTCCTCTCCAGGAGCAAGCAGACCATGGGCTGCTCACATGTACAATCAGCACTTTCCAAAAATCTATCAGCTGCTTCCCTTTGTTTGGACTGGTAATGGGCTACACTTCTTTTTCTTTCTCAAAAATTAGAGAATAAAACACATTTTCATAAAATGACAGATTGCTTATAACTTTCAATTTTTTAATGGAACTATTACCTCAACTCTAAGATTCTATTACCAGTTGCCATTGGAATTGTATCTTCTTTTTGTAATTATACACTCATGTTAGAGAGATCAGTTGGAGATGCTATATTTTTTAAGAAATATTTCCACAGCACCGTATCCACAAACAATATTTCCACACACTCAGCAAAGTTAACAGTCACATTCCATTACCTGTAGCCAGAGGGAGAAAATAATGATGAGGATTACAAATTAGTTCATCTGTCTTCATTTTTCAAGATTCGGTGTTAACAAATTTTCACCCCAAACTGGTTGTGTGCCTTGATGCAGTCACCGAAAAATCTCTTCTGGACTGGCCTCGCTTTAACATGTCATGAAGGGAATGACAGGCTCTATGCTCTAATTGCTGTTTATTTCAGAATTTTCATAATGGTCTTCTCTGAACGTGTGCCTGTCCCAGCACTCAGATATCCTTTCCTTAAATCCCACCTTCCTGCTCTCTGAGAAGATGAAAAAGTTCAAAATAACTGAAGATGAAGAAAAGAACTCAGTTCACAATGCATTGTTAAATCCCTAGTCATTGATGCCACGGATGTGAATGATAGCTTGAGACTACTTCCATCCAACATTCTATTAAGATGCACACATTTACACTCCAACAAGAACCTAGAGCAATATCTAAATAATTTTATCATAGTTTAAACCAACTTTGTATTAAATCTAAGGGGGGTTATTACTTTGAAGGTCTGCCAATGCAGGAACTGAAGAAATACACAAAGAAATTAAACTTCGAGTTTAGTTATTTCACCAGAACTAAGGAAAAAAGTTTAGGTAAACTACACTATCATTCCAAAGAAAATGTTAAGATTTAAAGGATGAATGATTTATCTGCCTTTAGTTATTGCTAATCTATGGAAAGAAAACTTACATTGCCATACTTTCTAGCCCCATTTCTGTTCTCACAAGGTTCTAACTTCCGCCACTTGATTTGCTGCCCTTTATCCCCAGTGGGCAATCAAGTACTACCAAGATCTACTTCCATTCCTTTGGCAGATGTCCATTTGGCTACTTCTCTGGCTCTTATTCCAATTAAAATGTGTCCGGATTGGCTTTACAGTGGTCCACAGCTGGCCACAATATATACAGGCTATGACTTCTCATTTTGGAAAAACTTATCCCCTCTAGCAAATGTACAGGCGTGAGTAGAGTGGGGCCTCTCCATGATCCACAAGCTTTATCATGACCAGTTTGCTTTTTACCTGTGGCCTGAATGTGTTTCCCAATGTAGGACTCTGGTGCTAATTCCTAATAACTGAGAACCTTATTCAACCCTCTAGTTCAGTGATCCAATTGTCTCCATTTCAGCCTAGAGTTCAGGCCACAACTTCAACAAGGACTGTCTGTCTGCTCTCAGCTAGCAGGGCTAGAATACATCAAACAGCAGCCTGTGAGCCGGTTGAGGGCTGTCTGTCTCCTCTCTGCATGGGAGAAGCGGCTGCATCATAGGCAGTGGGGGAGAATCTGTGACACGCTCTCCCTTTCTCCCCTCATTCCTACTACACACAGCCGGAAAGAAGGTGTGGGCAGAAGAGAGCACCAGGAGTGTACTTCAAAAGCACGTCCACATCACACTCAAACAGGTCCGCTTCCCTTAACTTCTGTGCTTCTTCTGCTCTATTATAACCATTTCAATCAGACACTTTTGCTGTGATAAGAAATGTACCATCAAGCAGAAACATGGCTGTTTGGTTTTTTGTGTTTTTTTTTAATTCACCATCACGTTTTTATACAGGAGAGGACTGAGATGCAAATGGAACTGTCACTAAGTTTGGAAAAGTGGTCATCAACAAACTCGGATTAAGTAAATAAATAATTGGGCTGAGTTAACACCAAGTCCTTGGTTCTCTGTGTTCCCCAAGGAATGCCTCAGACCCTGTGTCCATGCAAAGTGCATGCTCTTTGAAGTTTAGCTTTTCTCCTTTTCTTCAGCTCTCAGCTAGACCCTCCCAATAAGCCATGCCCCTCGTCAGGAAGCAGAGCATGCAGCGGCATTCAGAGCGTATTGAAGGGAAAGAAGGAAGGCAGTGGATGCACGGAGAGGCTGAAGAAGCGAAAAGGAAGAGTATGCTTCTTGCCCTATTACAGTCTTCCTTCTCTCTCTATCACATGAACCTTCCCTGTCTCAAGCTCAGAAGGATACAGATTACACGGAAAGCGTCAAAGGTTGCTTCTGATTTGGACCTAAGGGTTGAGACCTATTTTGCCATTTCTAGCATAAACTAAGCAGAAATCTGAAAATGACTTTCTTGGGGAAATAGTGGGCCACTGTGGTTGAACTAGAGGGTCAATACAGGAGACTCAAATGCAATGCAAAGACTTTCATAGCATTTAAGAGGGGCAGTGGCATACTGGATGGGAGGTGGCAAATATTTGAAACCTATACTCAAGTTAAATTGAGTATAGTACTTATTCAAGCAAGAAATACCAAGAACCTGGAATTAGCCAATGCTTGTGTTAAACAACAACAACAAAAAGGCAAGTATGAAAGGAACTCTAGACAGAACCAACTAGAATTGGTATTTCACAGAATGTAGAAGATGAAGGAAAATAAGGAGCTGAAATGGTCTCAAGATTTCCAGCCAGTGACTAGAAGGATGTTTATGGCATTAACTAAGAGGATTCTGGGAAAGGAAGAGGTTTGGAGAAAGGATGCAGGTGAAGAAAATCTTGGGTTGGGTTCATAATGCGTTTCAGACATAAATGACAGCATAAATAACATGATCCAAGTTGGTTGAGAATCGTAAAGACTGACATTTTAATCTTTTTCTTGCTGTAATTTATATAGTCTTACCAAAATTCAGTTTTTATTGGGAGATTGCTGACTAAAGATATATTAAACCTGCTCTCCCCAAGACTCTGTTCCCCCCTGAAGGAGATAACAACCAACCAATTACGACTATGAATCAAGATGTCTAGAATCAAGGCAGACTATATATTCACACTTCTCTGATAGCCTCTAATTATAAGTAAATAAGTGAGCATATGAAATTTCCTATGTTATTAAGTGAACTCATATGATAAACCATTAGAATAAGCATGCATGGTCACCATTTTCACAACAACCAAAACAATTTCACCTTTTTTTTTTCTGAAGACTAGCATAGACACAGTTGGGGAAGGAGGAATATTACTTACATTATGTTCATGTTTAGAATTCCTTTACAAACTTACCATATTATATCACTTATATGTGGGATCTAAAATATGATACAAATGAAATTATTTACAAAGCAGAAACAGATTCAGAGACATAGAAAACAAATTTATGGTTACCAAAGGGGAAAGGGGGTGGGGGAAGGATAAATTACAAGTTTGGGATTAGCAGATACAAACTACTATATATAAAATAAACAACAAGGAGATTAACCAAGATGGCGGAGTAGAAGGACGTGCTCTCACTCCCTCTTGTGAGAACACCAGAATCACAACTAGCTGCTGGACAATCATCGAAAGGAAGACACTGGAACTCACCAAAAAAGATACCCCATATCCAAAGAAAAAGGAGAAGCCACAATGAGACGGTAGGAGGGGCGCAATCAGAGTAAAATCAAATCCCATAACTGCTGGGTGGGTGACTCACAGACTGGCGAACACTTATGCCACAGAAGTCTACCCACTGGAGTGAAGGTTCTGAGCCCCATGTCAGGCTTCCCAACCTGGGGGTCTGGCAATGGGAGGAGGATTTCCTAGAGAATCACACTTTGAAGCCTAGTGGGATTTGATTGCAGGACTTCAACAGGACTAGGGGAAACAGAGACCCCACTCTTGGAGGGCACACACAAAATAGTGTGCACACTGGGACCCAGGGGAAGGAACAGTGACCCCGGGGGAGACTGAACCAGACCTACCTGCTAGTGTTGGAAGGTCTCCTGCAGAGGCTGGGGGTGGCTCTGTTTCACTGTGGGGACAAGGACACTGGCAGCAGAAGTTCTGGGAAGTCCTCCTTGGCGTGAGCCCTCCCAGAGTCTGTCATTAGCCCCACCAAAGAGCCCAGGTAGGCTCCAATGTTGGGTTGCCTCAGGCAAAACAACCAACAGGGAGGGAACCCAGCCCCACCCATCAACAGTCAAGTGGATTAAAGTTTTACTGAGCTCTGACCACCACAGCAACAGTCAGCTCTACCCACCACCAGAGCCTCCCATAAAGTCTCTTAGATAGCCTCAAACACCAGAGGGCAGCCAGCAGAAGCAAGAAAAACTACAATCCTGCAGCCTGTGGAACAAAAACCACATTCACAGAAACACAGGCAAGATGAAAAGGCAGAGGGCTATATACCAGATGAAGGAACAAGATAAAACCCCAGAAAAACAACTAAATGAAGTGGAGATAGGCAACCTTCCAGAAAAAGAATTCAGAATAATGATAGTGAAGATGATCCAGGACCTCAGAATAAGAATGGAGGCAAAGATTGAGAAGATGCAAGAAATGTTTAACAAAGACCTAGAAGAATTAAAGAACAAACAAACAGAGATGAACAATACAATACCTGAAATGAAAACTACACTAGAAGGAATCAATAGCAGAATAACTGAGGCAGAAAAACGGATAAGTGACCTGGAAGACAGAATGGTGGAATTCACTGCTGTGGAACAGAATAAAGAAAAAAGAATGAAAAGAAATGAAGACAGCCTAAGAGACCTCTGGGACAACATTACACGCAACAACATTTGCATTATAGGGGTCCCAGAAGGAGAAGAGAGAGAGAAGGGACCAGAGAAAATATTTGAAGAGATTATAGTTGAAAACTTCCCTAACATGGGAAAGGAAATAGCCACCCAAGTCCAGGAAGCGCAGAGAGTCCCATACAGGATAAACCCAAGGAGAAACATGCCGAGACACATAGTAATCAAATTGGCAAAAATTAAAGACAAAGAAAAGTTACTGAAAGCAGCAAGGGAAAAACGACAAATAACAAACAAGGGAACTCCCATAAGGTTAACAGCTGATTTCTCAGCAGAAACTCTACAAGCCAGAAGGGAGTGGCATGATATACTTAAAGTGATGAAAGGGAAGAATCTACAACCAAGATTACTCTACCCCGAAAGGATCTCATTTAGATTTGATGGAGAAATCAAAAGCTTTACAGACAAGCAAAAGCTAAGAGAATTCAGCAACACCAAACCAGCTCTACAACAAATGCTAAAGGAATTTCTCTAAGTGGGAGACACAAGAGAAGAAAAGGACCTACAAAAACAAACCCAAAACAATTAAGAAAATGGTCATAGGAACATACATATTGATAATTACCTTAAACGTGAATGGATTAAATGCTCCAACCAAAAGACACAGGCTTGCTGAACGGATACAAAAACAAGATCCACATATATGCTGTCTACAAGAGACCCACTTCAGACCTAGGGACACATACAGACTGAAAGTGAGGGGATGGAAAAAGATATTCCAAGCAAATGGAAATCAAAAGAAAGCTGGAGTAGCTATACTCATATCAGATAAAATAGACTTTAAAATAAAGAATGTTACAAGAGACAAGGAAGGACACTACATAATGATCAAGGGATCAATCCAAGAAGAAGATATAACAATTATAAATATATATGCACCCAACATAGGAGCACCTCAATACATAAGGCAACTGCTAACAGCTATAAAAGAGGAAATCGACAGTAACACAATAATAGTGGGGGACTTTAACACCTCACTTACACCAATGGACAGATCATCCAAAATGAAAATAAATAAGGAAACAGAAGCTTTAAATGACACAATAGACCAGATAGATTTGATTGATATTTACAGGACATTCCATCCAAAAACAGCAGATTACACTTTCTTCTCAAGTGCGCACGGAACATTCTCCAGGATAGATCACATCTTGGGTCACAAATCAAGCCTCAGTAAATTTAAGAAAATTGAAATCATATCAAGTATCTTTTCTGACCACAACGCTATGAGATTAGAAATGAATTACAGGGAAAAAAATGTGAAAAGCACAAACACATGGAGGCTAAACAATACGTTACTAAATAACCAAGAGATCACTGAAGAAATCAAAGAGGAAATACAAAAATACCTAGAGAAAAATGACAATGAAAACACGACGATCCAAAACCTATGGGATGCAGCAAAAGCAGTTCTAAGAGGGAAGTTTATAGCTATACAAGCTTACCTAAAGAAACAAGAAAAATCTCTAGTAAACAATCTAACCTTACACCTAAAGGAACTAGAGAAAGAAGAACAAACAAAACCCAAAGATAGCAGAAGGAAAGAAATCATAAAGATCAGAGCAGAAATAAATGAAACAGAAACAAAGAAAACAATAGCAAAGATCAATAAAACTAAAAGCTGCTTCTTTGAGAAGATAAACAAAATTGATAAGCCATTAGCCAGACTCATCAAGAAAAAGAGGGAGAGGAGTCACATCAATAAAATTAGAAATGAAGAAGGAGAAGTTACAACAGACACCACAGAAATACAAAGCATCCTAAGAGACTACTATAAGCAACTCTATGCCAATAAAATGGACAACCTGGAAGAAATGGACAAATTCTTAGAAAGGTATAACCTTCCAAGACTGAACCAGGAAGAAACAGAAAATATGAACAGACCAATCACAAGTAATGAAATTGAAACTGTGATTAAAAATCTTCCAACAAACAAAAGTCCAGGACCAGATGGCTTCACAGGTGAATTCTATCAAACATTTAGAGAAGAGCTAACACCCATCCTTCTCAAACTCTTCCAAAAAATTGCAGAGGAAGGAACACTCCCAAACTCATTCTATGAGGCCACCATCACCCTGATACCAAACCCAGACAAAGATACTACAAAAAAAGAAAATTACAGACCAATATCACTGATGAATATAGATGCAAAAATCCTCAACAAAATACTAGCAAACAGAATCCAACAACACATTAAAAGGATCATACACCACGATCAAATGGGATTTATCCCAGGGATACAAGGATTCTTCAATATACGCAAATCAATCAATGTGATACACCATATTAACAAATTGAAGAATAAAAACCATATGATCATCTCAATAGATGCAGAAAAAGCTTTTGACAAAATTCAACACCCATTTATGATAAAAACTCTCCAGAAAGTGGGCATAGAGGGAACCTACCTCAACATAAAAAAGGCCATATACGACAAACCCACAGCAAACATCATTGTCAATGGTGAAAAACTGAAAGCATTTCCTCTAAGATCAGGAACGAGACAAGGATGTCCACTCTCACCACTATTATTCAACATAGTTTTGGAAGTTTTAGCCACAGCAATCAGAGAAGAAAAAGAAAGAAAAGGAATACAAATTGGAAAAGAAGAAGTAAAACTGTCACTGTTTGCAGATGACATGATACTATACATAGAGAATCCTAAAAATGCCACCAGAAAACTACTAGAGCTGATCAATGAATTAGGTAAAGTTGCAGGATACAAAATTAATGCACAGAAATCTCTTGCATTCCTATACACTAACGATGAAAAATCTGAAAGAGAAATTATGGAAACACTCCCATTTACCAATGCAACAAAAAGAATAAAATACCTAGGAATAAACCTACCTAGGGAGACAAAAGACCTGTATGCAGAAAACTATAAGACGCTGATGAAAGAAATTAAAGATGATACCAACAGATGGAGAGATATACCATGTTCTTGGATTGGAAGAATCAATATTGTGAAAATGACTCTACTACCCAAAGTAATCTACAGATTCAATGCAATCCCTATCAAATTACCAATGGCATTTTTTACGGAACTAGAACAAATCATCTTAAAATTTGTATGGAGACACAAAAGACCCCGAATAGCCAGAGCAGTCTTGAGGGAAAAAAACAGAGCTGGAGGAATCAGACTCCCTGACTTCAGACTATACTACAAAGCTACAGTAATCAAGACAATATGGTACTGGCACAAAAACAGAAACATAGATCAATGGAACAAGATAGAAAGCCCAGAGATAAACCCACGCACCTATGGTCAACTAATCTATGACAAAGTAGGCAAAGATATACAATGGAGAAAAGACAGTCTCTTCAATAAGTGGTGCTGGGAAAACTGGACAGCTACATGTAAAAGAATGAAATTAGAATACTCCCTAAAACCATACACAAAAATAAACTCAAAATGGATTTGAGACCTAAATGTAAGACCAGACACTATAAAACTCTTAGAGGAAAACATAGGAAGAACACTGTTTGACATAAATCACAGCAAGATCTTTTTTGATCCACCTCCTAGAGTAATGGAAATAAAAACAAAAATAAACAAATGGGATCTAATGAAACTTAAAAGCTTTTGCACAGCAAAGGAAACCATAAACAAGACGAAAAGACAACCCTCAGAATGGGAGAGAATATTTGCAAACGAATCAACGGACAAAGGATTAATCTCCAAAATATATAAACAGCTCATGCAGCTCAATGTTAAGAAGCAAACAACCCAATCCAAAAATGGGCAGAAGACCTAAATAGACATTTCTCCAAAAAAGACATACAGATGGCCAAGAAGCACATGAAAAGATGCTCAACATCACTAATTAGAGAAATGCAAATCAAAACTACAATGAGGTATCACCTCACACCAGTTAGAATGCGCAACATCAGAAAATCTACAAACAACAAATGCCGGAGAGGGTGTGGAGAAAAGGGAACCCTCTTGCACTGTTGGTGGGAATGTAAATTGATACAGCCACTATGGAGAACAGTATGGCGTTTCCTTAAAAAACTAAAAATAGAATTACCTTATGACCCAGCAATCCCACTACTGGGCATATACCCAGAGAAAACCATAATTCAAAAAGACACATGCAGCCCAATGTTCATTGCAGCACTATTTACAATAGCCAGGTCATGGAAGCAACCTAAATGCCCATCGACAGATGAATGGATAAAGAAGATGTGGTACATATATACAATGGAATATTACTCAGCCATAAAAAGGAACGAAATTGGGTCATTTGTTGAGACGTGGATGGGTCTAGAGACTGTCATACAGAGTGAAGTAAGTCAGAAAGAGAAAAACAAATATCGTATATTAACGCATATATGTGGAACCTAGAAAAATGGTACAGATGAACTGGTTTGCAGGGCAGAAGTTGAGACACAGATGTAGAGAACAAACGTATGGACACCAAGGGGGGAAAACCGTGGTGGGGTGGGGATGGTGGTGTGCTGAATTGGGAGATTGGGATTGACATGTATACAATGATGTGTATAAAATTGATGACTGATTAAAAAATAAATAAATAAAATAAAATAAAATAAAATAAACAACAAGGTCCTACTGTATAGAACAGGGAACTATATTCAATATCCTGTAATAAACCATAATGGAAAATAATCTGAAATTATATATGTGTGTGTGTGTGTGTATATATATATATATCTCTGAATCACTTTGTTGTACACCAGAAACTAACACAACGTTGTAAATCAACTACAGCTCAATTTAAAAAAAAAAAATAAGGAATGGGATTCTAAACAGAGGAATTTGGCAGGAAAGAAGACCCAAGATCCTGTAAAAACTCTATAAAGGGCTGGGCCCAATGGAGTACCACCACAGGGGGTCACCAGACACTAGTTTCTTGGCAAGTTTGTGGCTGCATGTAGAAGAAGAGAGTAGCCCTCAAGAGAAAAGGAAAAGAGGCCTAACTCATAATTCAAGCTTATGTTAACTCGTTTTCCACTTCCCAGGGAGGTAGAGGAAAACCCTGTTGATATTTAGATCTCCCCAAACTGGAAAGAAACTAACCCATGGAGAAGAGCCAAGAGATAAGTGTGGGCTTCAATTTTTGTTTCCAAATGAGAAGGTGCTCAAAAAGCCACTGAACTGTCAAGAAGAATTTTGAAGTTAGAATGTTTAATCATGTTAACACACACAAATCAAATGTACTAAGTTGTCTCCAAACTGGCTGAGAAGACAGGACACTGACACTTACTTAGCCCACATATGTCGGAAATCAAGCAGCAGGTTGCCTTGCCTATAACAAAGACACTGTGGATAATCTGGGAGTTTTTTTGTTTGTTCGTTTGTTTTGTTTTGTTTGTTTTAAAAGCATGCTATGAGCTTCCACTTCCAGGAAAATGGAATACATGTGAATTTCTCACGGTGGCTCTAATGCCATGGTAAGCAAACCAAAACCTGAGCCTGCAAATGCCTCAAAGTTACAAAATTAAAACACTAAGGACAACCAATCACAAACAGCCAACTATAATCAAGCTATAGCCAATCAAGTAATTTTTTCCTTTGGTCCCCACTTTTTCTATTTAAGTCTTCCCCCTGGCTCCTTTCCTAACCACTTCTGGTTTGGGCTGCTGCCCAGTTAGAATTGATTTTTGCTCAAGTCAACTCTTAAAGTTTTTAACATGCCTCAGTTTATTTTTGAAAATCCTTAACATGTGCTTGTGAGTTTATTTACCTAGTTTTAATTGCTGTCTTGTCCTTTCCACAATCCCAGTGAGTCCCCCTTCTGAGACTGTTAATGAAGCCGGCTGTATGTACTACACTCTGTTTCCTCCACTGTGCTGCTTCCTCCCATGACCCTGATTATTCCCCCAGTGTTGGCTCAGCTTGTCTACTCTTTCCAAGCAGGCTGTGTTTCACTGAATCTTCCCCCGTGGATTAGATTTTCAAGGCCTTTTGTCATGTCTGCTACTTATCTCTGGAATTCCTTCCACTTTGCCTACATTTCTTAGGTAATGAGATGGTCAAGACTGAATACATTACTCACCAAAGTAGGACAGAAGGAACATTCTGCCTCCCAAAATTATGATGAAATTCCTTGAGCTATGCTTTTTAATAATTTTTTTAAAAAATCCATCTCCCATTTAAGATTTGAATATAATTTTCTGTCTACTGATAACTTCGGTTACATTTCTATTCCTTGGGTTTATCCTTCTAGTTCAAAAGTTACTTGTGAAAATATTTCTCTGGATGGATTAGCTTCAGTTTTTAGAGAGTATCATATTAATTGGAACATTTCGATATTCTTAATTTTCCAATTTTCAATTTAAAAAAAGTGTTTTTCAATCTGAATATAACCAAAGTTTTGCATAAGGGGAAATTAAAAAGTACTATTAAAAACGTAACATCTGGGCTTCCCTGGTGGCGCAGTGGTTGAGAATCTGCCTGCCAATGCAGGGGACACGGGTTTGGGCCCTGGTCTGGGAAGATCCCACATGCCGCGGAGCAACTGGGCCCGTGAGTCACAATTACTGAGCCTGCGCGTTTGGAGCCTGTGCTCCGCAACAAGAGAGGCCGCAATAGTGAGAGGCCCGCGCACTGCGATGAAGAGTGGCCCCCGCTTGCCACAACTAGAGAAAGCCCTCACACAGAAACGAAGACCCAACACAGCCATAAATAAATAAATAAAAATTTAAAAAAAAAAACAAAAAACGTAACATCTTTTAGGAATACCCTATTCGAAATCATCTTGTTTAGAGAGTGCCAAACTAAATCTATTTACACAACAAATTCCTACAGATTGTTTTTTTAGAAATAGGATTAAAAGGCATTATAATTAACCTTTGGCCTTGACACAGCATCAAAATTAACAAAATGCTTTGCAGTTTACATAGTCTTCAATTTCTTTGTGAGTGGAAAGATGTTCTCCAGTGTATCAGATCTAAGAGCGATTATTCTATTCCCAACAATTTGAATTATGAAAGTTCATATAACTTTAGAATCTTTAGACAATGTGAAGTAACCAATAAAATAATTTTCAAAGAATATTATTAATTCAAAAGGGGTATGTTCTTAGTGATTCTTTAAGAATAAGAAAGCCCTCTATATGTAGTAGTAAACATGAAAAAAACCCCCACTGGTTCTACCAAAAAAACAAAACCCCAAATAAAGAAACACCTTCTTATCCATCCAGGCAGCAGAGGAGGCAGGGTAAAGTCAGTCCACCCAAGATCAAATGTTTTACCAAAAGTAAGAAAACATGAAGTCATTGAGAAAGGTCTTATAACCACAAAAAGAACTATCAAAAACAAGAAACAGTGATGCGACAAGGAAAAACTGTAACTGCTGGGCCTTAAAACATTTGTAAATTGTGCCTTTTGGATACTGAACATGATATTTATCAACAGTGAATGAGGACAAAGAAATTATCCATAAAGGAAAGATTGTATAAGACAAATGTTTGTCTAAATATACCAGGCAGGAAATGTTTTTCCTCTTTTTTTTTAAACAAATAAAGCACAGGTCAGTCCCTGCCAAAGAGCAGCATAGATTCACTTAACTGAAGCACTGACTTACTTTTTACCTAAAAGACTTCAGAATATTCTATGTTCATTACAAGTGGTAGATCGAGTATAACAAAGGTGGATTAATACCAACCATCCTCCTAGGAAACACTTGAGTAGAAAGTAACATAACTCTTACGCCTTTGACACAAAAAACATACACGGCAATTAGTTTATTCTTCCCATGGATAACGTAAATACTGCTATCTGATTTTAAGTGGCTTATTGTTGGCACTCTTTCTAAGGAAGTTTGAAAGTATTTCTGAATAAGTACTGATCCGATAAAATATTGATTGATGGAAACCATCAATCAATAATACTCCAATGTTGATAGACTACAATCTATTTACATCTGGTTTTCCACCTTTTGGTGACTTGTCTTGACTGGAGACCTAATCAGCATAAGAAAATTCCTAAATTTGTGTAGGGAGGAAAGATGCTCTGGGGCTTCCCTCCCAATTCTCAATACCCAATGTAAGACCAACTTCAGACATTGTTATCAAACAAGGATCTTAGCTGCAAGTGACAGAAAGCCAACTCAAACCCATATAACAAGGAAAAAAGGAATGCAATGGCTCATGTAGCTGAAAAAGCCGAGGTTGAACTGGGTTTAGGCATACTAAGATCCAGAAGTTCAAGGTATCAAGTGGACTCAGTCTCTCTTTCTCCTGAGTTCTACTTTCCTCTGTGTTAGCTTTGTTCATTGGCAGGCCCTCTCCATTTAATAATCCCTGGCATTTCCAGCTTCTCTTTCCCCCTGATTCCAATTAAACCCCAGAAAAGAAGTCTCATTGGGTATGCCTGAGTCACATTTCCATGCTTGCAGTCGCAAGGGGGTGTAAGAGTCGATGTGACCCATCTACAAGGACCAAGAATGAGAAAGGTGGTTCCCAAAAGGAAAATCAAAGTGCTGTTAGGAAAAAGGGGAGAAAGATGTTGGGCAAGTGAAACCTAAAAGTTGCTATCAAAAGTAGTCAGGACCCACTGGCTACATGTAGCAACCCCAAACTAACTTATACAGTGAAGATGAGAGATTCAATTCCCAAAAGAAGAGAGAAAGAAGACAGGGCAAATGGAACAGTAGATGTCCAGATTTGCAACATGGCACACTACAGGCATACCTTAGAAATATTGCAGTTTTGGTTCCAGACCACCACAATAAAGCAAACATTACAATAAAGTGAGTCACACGAAATTTTGGTTTCCCACTACATATAAAAGTTACATTTAAATGGATAAATGGAGTGTATAGCACACGGGACTATATTCAATATCCAGTGATAAACCATAGTGGAAAAGAATACAAAAACAATGTATATAAATAAACTGAATCACTTTGCTGTACAGCAGAAATTAACACAACATTGTAAATCAACTATACTTCAATAAAATAAAATTTTTTAAAAGCTATGTTTACACTATACTATAGTCTATTAAGTGTGCAATAGCATTATGTCTAAAAAAACCCAACCTACATACCTTAATTTTAAAAAAATACTTTATTGCTAAAAAGTGCTATCATCTGACAACTCAGCCTTGCCACAAATCTTCAATTTGTAAAAAATACGTCATCTGTGAAGCACAATAAAGTGAAGTACAATAAAACGAGGTTTGCCTGTATAAGGTTCTATTTCTATTATGGCCCCTATAAATATACCTTCCATATCTCTGAAAGTAGATATAGAAAATAAATAAATAGATAAGTAAACATCACTCTGATAACTATATTCTAATGAGGGAACTCTTACGGCTTCTCCAGGTCCTGTCTTTCTGTACACTACCTGCAAGTAGGTTTATCTTCCAATACAAACCTGTCTCGTAAAAAAAGTTTCATTAGAAGGTACAAGCATCAGTTCGATTCTAGTACCTATAAATGCACCTGTAATAGCCTGAAAGTAGACTTGGTATCTATGGAACATCCTATTTTCCTTTTTTCTTTGACTGCCAGAAAGGTGAAATAAATTCTGTATTATTTCAGTAATTCTTTGGTAAGTGAAACTGTACAGCTCTTTTCCCTCCACACATGACATCTGATTTTTTTATATGTATGTATGTTTTATATGTATAGACTTATTCAAATTACTTTTGGAAGTACAATGGGGCATATTTTAGAAAAAAGTAAATAAGATATTTATAAGTGTCAATCCAGAAAATCTTTCTCTGTACCCTACATCTGATTCCTCATAGTCATCCCCATTACAGCACAAGTTAGAAGACCTTTCAGGAGTTGGTCTATATCAAGGAAAATTAGAAATAAGTCCATGGTTCAGTAAAAGCTATTTTACTGCTAGAATATGTACGTCAAATTTTGATAGAAAACACTCTATGACCAGACTCTGCTAAACAAAACAGCCATTTTTTACCTAATAAGAACCTTAAATTTATAATGCTCTTCACAATTTGCAAAGTTACCTGGTGAGGTGGCCAGTGTCAGAGCTATTATCATTAGTATCTCTGGTTTTCACATGCAAAAACCAAGTGTAGAGCGGTCCAGTGATTCATCCCAGGCCTCAAACCTTGATTTTGAACCCATGGGTTGTCCAGCCCCAGAGCTCCTTCTATTACAAACAACATCCAGGTTTCCTCTAACAGGCTTCCAGGGGCTACTGCAGCTCTCTGGGAAGACTATAATCTTTGTCTCAGATTTATCAGCACCTTCATGAAGAGATTCTGGTAAATCATGACTTCTCAAGGCTAAATATCCTCTGCCAAGTAAACAACAGTGCTTGCTGCAACAGTAAAATCTTCAAAATGTTGGCTCTAAGACCACGAAATAGGGCTCTTTCAACTAAGCTCTCTTTACTATTCATTTAAATACAGAAGATAAACAAGCAGCTGGAGAATCACATTTCAACATGTAAAGTCTCCTAGAAAAGTGTTTTTGAAAGACTCTTCTCTTAAGATGCTCCTTGAACAAGAGCTTCCTGGTATTAGTTTCCTAGGGTTGCCATAACAAATTACCACAAACTGGGTGACTGCTATGGTCTGAATATTTGTGTTCCCCCAAAATTCACATGTGGAATCCTAATGCCCAATATGCCAGTACTAGGAGGTAGGGTCTTTGGGAGGTGCTTAGGTCATGAAGGTAGAGCCCTCATGAACGGGATTAGTGCACTTATAAAAAAGACCCCACAGAGCTCCCTTGTCCCCTTCTGCCACATAAGGACACAGTGAGAAGTCTGCAACCCAGAAGAGGGCACTTAACCAACCATGCTGGCACCCTGGTCTCTGACTTCCATTTTCCAAAACTGTGAGAAATAAATTTTTGTTGTTTACGAGCTATCCTGTGATATTTTGTTCTAGCAAACGAAATGGACTAAAACAGTGACTTGACACAATAGAAATGTATTCTCTCAGGGTTCTGGAGGCCAGAAGTCTGAAATCAAGGTGCTGGCAAGATTGGTTCCTTCTGGGGCCTTTGAGTAGGAATCTGTCCCATTCTACTCCCCTGGCTTCTGGTGACAACCAGCAATCCTTGGCATCCCTTGACCTGTAGATGTATCACTCCAATCTCTGCCCCCTTCTTCACATGGCCTTCCTCTCTCTGTATGTGTCTCTCTGTTCTTCTTATAAGGACACCAGTTATACTAGATTAAAGGCCCACCCTATACCAGTATGACTTCTTCTTAGCTAATTACAGTGACCACATTTCCAAATAAGTTTACATTCTGAGGTGCTGGTGGTTAGGACATCAACATAAATATATATATATTTTACATAATAAAGCATATTTATTATCATTATATTTATTAATAGGAGGAACTGTATTTTCTTTTTTTTTAAATAGATCTTTACTGGAGTATAATTACTTCACAATACTGTGTTAGTTTCTGTTGCACAACAAAGCGAATCAGCCATATGCATACACATGGCCTCATATCCCCTCCCTCTTGAGCCTCCCTCCCATCCTCCCTATCCCACCCCTCTAGGTCATCGCAAACCGCCGAGTCGATCTCCCTGTGCTATGCTGCTACTTCCCACCAACCATTTTACATTTGGTAGTGTTTATGTCGATGCTCCTCTCACTTCACCCCAGCTCCACCCTCCCACCCCACGTCCTCAAGTCCATTCTCTATGTCTACCTCTTTATTCCTGCCCTGCAACTAGGTTCATCAGTACCAATTTTTTTTTCTTTTAGATTCCATATATATGCGTTAGCATATGGTATTTGTTTTTCTCTTTCTGACATACTTCACTCTGTATGACAGACCCTAGATCCAACCACCTCACTACAAATAACTCAATTTCATTTCTTTTTATGGCTGAGTAATATTCCATTGTATATATGTGCCACATATTCTTTATCCATTCATCTGTCGATGGACATTTAGGTTGGTTCCAAGGACATCAACATATATTTTTGAGGGGACATAATTCAACTCATAACACTGGTCAAATAAGGTTGAGAATTAGTCCATACTATGTTACCTTCTTTGTAAATCTGTATTAGCATATTAAGAATTTTGAAGTAAAGGAATCTGTTTATGCTTCTTCTAACTCAGCATTTCCAAAGTACCCACACATCATTTTATTTACTTAACATCTATTAACATCCTGAGACTCAAGTGTTCTGAGAAGCACACCATGGGAAACGTTGATCAGACATCTCCATATGCCAGCGATACGGTCCCACTTCCTAGCTGTTAATGAGGATTTCCATGGCTGCTGTGCTCAGCTAATTGCTCAGTGATGACAATAAGGTTAAGGTTGCAGCAAAACTCTTTCATGATGCTGTCTTACCAGTGCCTGTGCTTCTCCCCATTGACTCACTTAGCAATGTGGTGGGGTAGTCCCCAGAGTGAAGTGGGTAAGAACTTATGCTTAGTGAGTGTTAAGCCCTCTTCACTGCTGGGGGAAAACTAAAAACTGTTAGAGCATATCCTGTGGCTCCTGGCTAAGAAGCATTACGAGACTTATTTTAATTAGAAAATTCATTGTGTGTGCATGTGTGTATGCTCATCAAGGGCCAGAATTACTCCTTACTCATATTTGTGTATTCTAATTGCCTACCACAGGGTCTGGAATTCATTAATGTATTCAATATTTATTTTTGAATGTCCACTCTAATTCATTCACAATGTATTTATTGAATACTAAGTGCTAGGGGTTCAGCAATGAATAAGCACAGAGCCCGTGCTCTCAAGAACCTTGTATTCAAGTGGAGTAAAACAAACAATAGACAAGACTAGCAATAAGTAAAATGTTTTCAATAGTGATAAATGCTATGAAAAAGAACACAAAACAAGGTGATTTAATAGGGAAGTAGGTGGTTTCAGGGGGGATGATACTTTAGATGGGGTTGCCAGGGAAGGCATCACTGAGGAAGTGACATTTGCACTGAGCCATGAGTGATGCAAGAGAGCCAGCTATGGAAGATTTAGGAGAACAGCATGTGCAGAGGCCCTGAAGGGGTGAGAGGTTGATATGTTCGGGTGGTAACAGAAAGAACAGTGTGGCTGAACCAGGCTGAGCAAAGGCAGAGCATCAGCTGAGGTCAGAGAAGTGCACAGGGTGTGCTCAATAAACGGCATTAGAGAACCAAGTTAGACCATGCTTTCTGAAAACAGTATCAAGGCAATGGTCTACAAAGGATATTTTTTCAGATGTTAGAATTCACTGATGTAAAAAAACTTATAAGTATACGAATGTTATTATTACCCTGATATCAAAACTTCAAAATCTCTAAACACTTGGAAACTAAGCAACACACTTCTAAGTATTCTAAAGGTCAAAGAGGAAGCCTCAAGGAAAATCAAAAGATAAGGTGAACCAAATGAAAATACATTATAGCAAAACATGTGGAAAAGAGCTAACTCAGTGCTGAGTAAAATCTGTAATACTAAACGCTTACATTAGAAAAGAGGAAAAGTCTCAAAGAAATAAACTAAGTGCACACCAAAAAAGAAGATCAAAGGAACTGAAAGCAAACAGAAAGAAAAGATAAGAGCAGAAATTGCTGGAATTGAAGATAGAAAAATTGAGAAAGTCAATAAAATAAAGAGCTGGTTCTTTGCAAAGATCAATAAAATGGACAAACTCTAGCAAGACTTAAAAGTGAAAAAAGATAAAACATACAAATTATCAATATCAGGAATGAAATAGTAGGTATCATCACAGATCCCACAGGCACCAAAGGGATAATAAGAAAATATTACAAAGAATTCTATACAAACGAATTTGACAGCTTACATGAAATGAAGCAAATGCTCAAAAAACACAAACTACTACAATTCACTCTATGAAACAGATCATCTGAATAGCCCTTTATCTATGAAGAAAATTGTACTCATAATTTAAAACCTCCCACCAAAAAAGAAATCCCCAGGCCCAGATTGTTTCACTGAAGAATTAACACCAATTCAAAACAATCTTCTCCAGAAAATAGAAGAGGAGGAAACACTTCCCAATTCATTCTATAGAGTTATTATCACCCCGATATCAAAACTTCACAGATAGTTCAAAAAAGAAAACTACAGATGAATATTCCTCATGAATATAGACTTAAATATCCTTAAAATATATTAACAAATAGAATTCAATGATATATAAAAAGAATTATACACCATGACCAAGCAGGATTTATGCCAGGGATGCAAGATTGGTTTGATATTTCAAAAAGCAATCGATGTAATCCACACATCAACAGGCTGAAGAAGAAATTATATGTGGATTATATCTCCCTCACTGGCCAGAGGTACAACTACATTACAAACCCAGACAGGCTCTCAGAACACTTCAACACAAAGGTGCTTTAGGGCTGGGTGCCTTTGTAAAACAGGGTGCCTAATTTGTTGAACTCCTAAGACATCATAAGTGGTCAAGTTATTGAGACATGTGCTATCTATTTACTCTATTCTAGGTTAAAATTACCAACTCATACAATGACTAAGTCTATTTTCCAATTTACAGACATAGAACCAGGGCAAATGGAAAACAGAAAAACCAACACTCAGTTAAGAGTTAATAAAAATACTACTATCTCATTAGCTGATAAGACTTGCTTTCAAAATGAATCCTAAAGCACCATTTTAATGAAATTGCCCATTGACAGTTGTAGAGCAAATATGGTGAGGCCTTCTGTCATCTCTTTGAACTGGTGCACTGCAGAGTATCAAGAGCCGCTTGCCCGAGGTGGGACTTTCCACACTCCCGTGCCCATGGAAAATACGGAGACTGCCAAAAACAAACAGAAAGCCTACACAGGCTTAATGTCAGAAGTGTTTTTATTATGTGACTCAGAAAAATATAACACATCTCAGAGACATCATAGTGGTTTACTCACTTCCTATAAAAATACATTATTTTTAGAGGATTCTAAGAAACTGAAGCAAAGGCAACTAAACTCATTGTTATCCGCCTGCAGGACTGCGGAACACACAGCATCTCATTAGTCTTCAGTTACATAGCCCAAGGGTGAGAGGTTGGGGTGACCAAGTGGTAACGAAGCACACTTGGGGAGTAGGCAACTTGCCCAAGGAAGGTGAAGTATCTAAATCCAACTCTAGGTGCTATTTATACATATATCGTTCACCACAACCCAGTTCGTGCATCATCAACTCCTTCCTTCCCTCCCTCCCTCAGGGATTCTTTCCAATATGGATTCCCCTTCCGCCAATGAAACTATGCTATAGAAGTGGACCTCAAACCTGAAGACATCTTCTATAAGGCTTATTCTGCTCAAGGCAGGGTCCTCTGTGGAATTCTGGCTTTGCGTCGCTGATGGTTTCATCATTCAGGAAGCAGGGGGAGGCACAGGGCCAGTGTGTGTGCACTGCACAACTGTAGGAGGCACTATTCCCGCTGCAGTCCATGCGACGTTGCCCCCTGCAGTTGTGTAGTACACAACACACAGCCCTGAAGGCAGCTTTTTAAACTTCAGTTTTCAAGTAAGGGAGAACTGATTAATAAAGGGAAGATGATGAGAGTGCTGGATGAATGGAACTACATTCCTAGGATTCATAGCAGCTTGGTCAAAAATGATCCTTATACCATACAAATAATTAATACATATTGTATTGCACTGGGCACTTTACTAAGAATTTTACATATTTTATCTTTAATCTTCCACTATGACATATTATTCTATTATTCCAATTTTACAGATGAGGAAACTGAGGCAAAAGGAGGTTAAGTAACTTGCCCAAGTTCACCTAGCATGTTAGACCCTGGAGCTGAGTAGCTTAACTATTATACCATCTCCCCCAAGAGAAAGCAAAATTCAAAAAATGGTCAGGAAAAGATATCACAATCCTGTGTCCAGCCTAAGAGGGAATTTAGCTCTAGAAGAACATTAAAAAAAAAGAGAGGGAGAAAAGAAATTCTGACTAGGGAGTTCAAAGCAATCATTCTGAGGAGGAGAAAGAGTTCTCTGAAGATGATAGTGTACCTGCCCACGGAATATTCTACTCATTTCACTGTAAAAAGTACAAAAGATGAAGAGAGAGGTAGGTGCATAACCAGAGTCAAATGCAAAAGAGTGACAAGTGACCTTCCAGGAGGTTAGAGCACAGTGTGACCTGAGATATCAGGAGCCTCAGGACAACTCCCAGTGTGTTTACATATGTGTTCCAGGCCCGAAGGAGAAGGAAAACACATGGCTGCTTGAGGTATACGAAGTAATATTAATTAGGTTTAAATTAAAAAGGGGAATGTTCATTATAATTAGAAAAGAACAAACACTATTAAGATAAATGGAAGTCAGAGATACATAATACTCCAATAAGTAAACAAACACCTAGAAACTTTACGTTAGTTCAAGTCTTCCTCCTGTGGTTACAAAGGAACTAGAAGTGAGATCTAGCAGAAATTTCTGCACAATTCTATAAATGGACACAAAGTGTCTGAAGTCTGGAATTAGGTGAATAACATTCTAATATTGAGAGGGATTAAGCTTCCCACACAACCAGCTGGTGAGCTTACCATGGAATACTGGCAGATTTCAAGAATAAAATATTAAAAATTAGTTTGTGAGCACGTATAAAAGGTCATCATCAAAAGCCAGCATAGAATCAAGCGAGGACAAGAATACTAAAATATTTCCGCTTATCGTTTTGACAGTGTTGTTACTATTTTATTCCCAGCAAAGAATTTCACAAAATTTCATATTACCTTTGTGGTCAAACTAGAAAAACCTGGGGAAAATGATAAACGGTAGTACACTCATAGTTCTAATATACCTGTTCAAAGAGTTCTGATTACCGGAGTTACCTTGTGCTGGGCCTGAAAGCTCTGTCCTTGGTTTTGTCCCACTTACATTTTTATCCACTTGACCGAGGACCTACAAGAAATACCACCTTATTGTCTGGGCAGCAAATTGGGGCATACTTCATATTCTGAATGGCAGAATCTAGAACCAAAAAATCCTAGACAGGCTACAATAAGGCCAAAAGTAATAAAATAACATATATACAACAATTGCATAAGATCTTGAATCGACATTTAAAATAATCCACTGCACAAATGTTGAAGAGGATAGATTTTAACAGCACTGAATCAGTGTAAGAGCTTTAGGTGACTACAAGCTCAAAATGAGTTAGCATCCTGCATACGATCTGATTATCATCATTAATGCTGCTGCAGGTAGCATTAATAGAAGGGAGATAGAAACTTTCCTATATTCTCTCTGATCAGAAAGCAGAACACAGGACAATGAATGTAGGCCCCATGGAGTACAGTTTCAGATCCAGGGACATCTCAGATGAGAGGCTGTGAGGAAGCAAGTTTCCTGATGCTGGAAATTCTCAGAAAGTAGCTAGGACTGATCTGGTAAGTATGCTGTAAAGGATATCCTGCCTTGTGAATACTCAGAGGTTATGGATATCCATAACTTTCCTAGTGGAAGGTTGCACTGGGTAACCGTGAAGCTTCCTACTAGCTTCAAAACTGTTAGATGTTACTCTGGAAGCTTCTCAGCACCTCATCTTGTTACCCCCTGGGGCTATGTATAATATTACGTATCCCTGTTGCCAGGCCCATATGCTGACTTCCATACAGACCCACCGGATCCTGGGAAAACAGGATGCTCCTGGACTTTGGGTTCACATAAGATTCCTGACGTTCCCTGCCTACTTGTCACTCCCCTACCTCCATGTAGATCTATGGTGGACTCCCCAAATTATGGTGAAGAGATCATTGTTTGTCTTTTATTTTTCAGGCTCAATTGTTATTTGTTTTCACTAAAATATTTTTTACCCCCCAACTCTACCTTGCCAGATGGACAATTTTAGTGTGATGCTGTCATTGCTAAATCTTCCTATTTCAAATGCTACAATTATGTCTTTTATACATTGTCCTGAAGCTCAGGGAACAGCAGCTCATAGCATCAACTGGTCAATACCTGCTCATCCCAACCCCTGCACAAAGTCTTCTATGCCACCATCATTTTTATTAAACTGTGATCGCTTCCCAAAGTTCCTCTTCATGTTCTCCTGAAGATGAAAGAGCAAAACAAGGGTCAAAGGAAAAAGAGAAGTTTGATTTGTAACAAAAACAAAACAACCCCCCCCCAAAAACCCCACAAACAAACAAATAAACCCAAAAGCTGTTTTGGCCTAAAATTAAAAATAAAAACTATCAAGATGCCTTAAACCGTAAGAGCCCAGTACCTTTTACCATGGTTAAATACCAGCCAAACAACACTGCAAATTGCCAGTATGTTGAAAACTCCTCTGATACGTTCAAAGTGGTCAATCGAATTTCACTTATGAAAATCATCTTGGCTTTTCTCTATAAGATGCTTAGGAAAGCATTTAAACCCCCTTCCAACAAGTGAGCTTTTTAAAGATGAAGACAAAGTACTTACTGAGAAAAGAATATCAGGTACTGCCAAATCTCAGCCCCTCAGCGCGCGCTAATTACAATCTCATTTAGAATTTTATTATTGATACACACTTAAATCTCAGGGACAAAACTGCAGTTAGTTTGCTTGCAACAAGCCTTGTCTCAAAGATTAATGACTCAGAAGAGGTAACTGATGGGCCTCAGCTGAAATAAATTTTAAAATAACTATTCCATTATCTGAAGAAGCAGACACCAGGCGGTACATTTGTTTAGTCAATGAAGTTGAGAGCTCCAGGAGAGGTATGTGAACATACAAGCCTGGAGAGGAAAATATCAGGTCCTCGTATTTATAAATTTACAAATTATAAAGCAACCTATTAAAAGAATTGAGAGCACTCTTCTGACACTCTTAAGATATTAATAAATGGCAGGGTTGTATCTCCATTAATGCCTCTGTTGGTTTTCTGGGTATTTCCCTTTTCTTTGCCTCTCACTAGCATGCAAGTGCCATTTTTCCTCCTTCAACCCTCAAAGAAGCTGAATTACTAAAACCTAGTTGACACAGTGCAAACAAAAACATGTCCACTTGCAGAACCACTCGTTCCCCAAAACGTGGTGAGACTGAGGCTAGAGAAAGAGGCTGACCTTCTCAGTGGGGTGACTGATGAAAAAGGAAGGTATGGAGAAGAGCAAAGCGGAGAAAAAGGAAGGCAATTCTGCCAAATGGACAGGAGACCAGAGAAGGGACACAGTGCTGAGCTGCCCTGAGTGTGAACATTCCTATTACCTGTGGGCCACCTGCCACTCCAAAGCCCCAGACTTAAGCCCCTGAATAGAGACTGGGAAGACTGGGTATCTTGTTATGAAGAGGAGGCAAAAAAGAAAACCTTCCGCACACCTGAGGTGGAACTGAGCATAACATTTAGGATTTCCTTAGAAGCTGATATGGCAGCAGAAACACTAGCGCTGCCAGATGTATCATACCTGACTTTCTTGATTTACGAGTCAGAAGAGGGTCCCTTGGGTGGTTTACCAACAGAATGCATGAAGGAAAAGACTCTTGAGCATTTGCCTGTCATAATGGCATAAACACTGATTCTCACCTCCCCAAGTCAAGACACATCACTCACCTGCAGCAGGCTCTGCTATTAAATCTGGAAGCACTAAAAATGGAAGGAGCCCCAGTGAGGACCAGCATGCATTCTGCAGTGTGCCAGCCAACCGTTCAGGAAGGAGGCAAAAGTACAGCCAAGGAACTGACCAAGGGAGGCAATTCAGGCTTCTGAAGAAACGTGATGAGGTCCATCAGTGGCCAATACGTAGATCAGAACGCTACTAGAAGCTGTGATGGGAAAAGCACTGGGTTCAAGTGCTGCTTCCCTGCCTTGCAACGTGACTTTGGGAAGACAGCTTCAGCCTCCTGGGCCCCGAACACCATCTCCACAAAACAAAGTTAATATAATAACCACCATTTATTGAACCCTTAACTAAATGCTAGGCACTGTTCTAAGAACTTAATTTCACATTTTCTTTTATCCTTACAATAGTTCTATGAAGTAGGTACTATTATTATCCCATCTTAGATAAACAGAAATTTAAAATTATTGACACAGAAGAGTACCTAGAGACTAGGCAGGAATGAAAGAATATGAACTCAACAGAAGCACAGTCACCAACACACATCCAGCTCATGCCAAGCTTCCCTTATCAAATCATCAACTGGCCTCTCTCCGTCTGATTCAATGAATTGCTGAGAGAATCAAAGACAAAATCTCTGTAAAATACGATACATTATATTAGTTATTCCTGCAGTTCCACTTGTCTCACTGCTTGTGACTTATGCACCAATTAAAACTCTCCTGGGAGAATCTTTCTGATTCTACTCAAGTCAGAGTGAAGGACACACACACGCTTGGTGGCCTGTTCAAACACTAGTCACTCATAAAGGCTCACATGGGGAAGGCAATGCTCTAAGATTTATTCTGTAGAAAAGTATCGATTCTTATCCTAAAGTGGGGAAAAAAGAAAAAAGAAAAAAAAGGCCCTCTCAGCAGTCTGTCTGTAATAGCTATACTACAGTCCTTTCTGTGAGGAGAAAGTTCCAAGTGAACAACTGCTCTGGATCACTTCATCCCTGTGTATGTGCGTGTTTGAAGGCAGTGGCTCTCAAACTTTAGCATGCATCAGAGTCTGTCAAACTACCAACTGCAGGGTCCCACCCCCAGAGTTTCTGATTCCGAAGGCCTCTGGTGGAGCCTGAGAATTTGCTTGTCTAGTAGGTTCTCAGGTGATGCTGAGGCTGCTGGTCTGGAAACCAGACTCTGAGAACCACTGGTCCAGGGCGCAGTCTATTAAAACAAGTCAATCTTCATCTCAGGCTGCCTGCAGGTGTGCAAAAAACATTAAGGAATAGAAGTATTTGCTTCTTTTTAAACTGCTATTGTTTCAGCTTCCAATGCCAGTGGGCACCTCTCTTCAACAATCAGTGAGTAATTAATCCTTTCCTCAGTACTGAGAAGTCAATAAACAAACAACAATTATGTGTCTGATCCAGGACAAGGACCTCTGGAGTGTAAAGAAGTTAACTCATGACAGTCCTGCCCCAAAGAAACTGCCCAGCTGTTCAGGACAGTTTAGGAGGGAATTCTAGTTTGACGGGCCCAAGCCCTTGCATCTCATCCATTTGACCACTCCATCCATCGTGTAGTTTTGAGCAAAGTAAGATCCTGTGCTAAGTGCTGTCAAGGTGCACAAGGAAACACACAGATGGATGTTCTGGGTTTTCCCTCCTGTATACAGACTCCCTCCTCCCTTTGGCTGATGGGCCAAGGAGGTGATTCATTCATTTGAATGCAGAGATTAAAAGTATAATTCGAGTGCCTGCAGGTACGGCCTGACCTGAACTGTCCACGTCTCAAAATGCCTGTCCCTTGTTATTGAATAACATCTGCTGCTTTATTCATTTGTGTCTCCTGCTTGGATGCTTAAGACATCTAAGTTTGTCGCATCTCCTTAGTTTTCTCTGTGTCTCCCGCTTTCCCCCTCCCTTCTGTGCACCAACCACACTGGCTTTTCTGATTCTCAGGCACACTCTTCCCTTAGCCTCCTCACCTAACTCCTACTCATCCTCGCCTCCATGTGAACATCTCTTCCTCAGTGGAGTCTTTCCTGATGCCTACTCCAGAATTTTCTTTTGGCTTACATCTATTTATCCTGCTAGACTTAAGCTCCCTGAGAGCAGGTGTTATCTGTCCAATCCACTAGAGCCCTGCCAGTACCTGACACCAGACAGACACTGGTATGACCCTGGAGCTCACTCAACTGCTTGGGGGATGTGCTGGCTAGGGAAGGGGTGGCACTGGAACTCATCTTTCCAAAGAAAATGGCTCTCTCCTCCCAGACAAAGGAACAACACCCGCAGGCCCCGGGTCACTAGGTGGCGAGTTGCTGTATTTGCTATAAAAAAGCCTCCCCCAGTACAGTCTCTGTACTCTCCTAGCCCTGTCTCACCTCTCATAAGAACAATGGCAAGTGGGTAGGGGACAAAAGCTTCTCTTTTTTTTCTGTCCAAAGCTTGTAAGTTTCCCCAAGAAAGCCTATTCCTTAACCCATCATGTGTGATGTAAAAACTGTCCTGAGCCCAGTTGCAAGGCAGATGGCAACTCTGGAAAAAAATGATGCAGGTATACTTAGCAACATTCACCAAAGGATATGCCGATCAAAAAAAGTATCATCAGAACTAACGAACTACTCTTTCCTCCATCATTTTGGACGAGTTAAGAATTCTCATGTATAAAGCCTGACACAGCTTTGTCCTTGGGAGAGTTATGCAGCTTAAACTTTTTGATGGCCTTTAAAAATCTGCAGATGATAAGAATTGTGCAAATATTCTTCATAACAATAAAAAAAATCTGTAAAAAGCTGCACTGGTTTTAACATTTACAAAGAATACACCAGAGTATTAATAATTCTCTTGTCATTAATCATTGTCCAGAGTTAAATATCATTTTGTTAACCACTAAGTCTGTATTAAAATTACTCCAAAGAGTAAATATAAAATAGAAATATTTCTCGCCTGGACCACTTCTTTTTGCTCTAAGCACAACTTTTATTTCACCTTCAGCCACAATTTTTCATTTGAAAAGATAACTATGCTTTCAAAGTGAATTGAATTACAAGCCTTTTTTTATGACTACATTTCAGTGAATGGGTAAAGAAAAAGCTATTTAATCTAACTTAAAGTTTCACTTTAGCACTCAGCTAAACAGAAGATTTCAAAGGAAATTCTGCTTAAAGATATGATAAAATACCATACGATCCTGGCTTCAAGAGAAATTCGATTTCATTTTGTAAGTGGAGCAAATGAGCTTATTAGTCAAAGTGAACTTATAAGATCTCTATAGGTTTCATAAACTGAAGCAAACTAGTTCACTTGAATTGCTATGCATCTCCCTAGTATTAATGCGAAACAATGTATTTGTAGAAATCATCATTCTTTCTCAGGGGATAATTTACCAGGCTCTCATATCAACTTAAAATCTTGAATTCTACAGGACACATTCATACAAAATGTCAAAGTTCAGGAACACTTAGACACTAAAAGAAATGTTTTATAATAGTAAAGTTTTTAGAACATGTATAATTCCATTTATATTCTCAAGCTTTTCAATTCTATTTATCTTAAAATTAGTTTCATAAACTGTTATGATTGTAATAAAATTAGTTTCATAAACTGTTATGATTATAATTCAATATCATTACATAATATATTTGAGAAGTGTCTGGTAACTCTCTTGTTATTAGGTAATTTAATGATTCAAATATCCTGTTATTATTTTGATGTTATTTGCACTTATTAAGTTACCTTTTAATGAAAACACAAACAAAACACCTTTTCCAAAAAGTATCACAAAGATTTTTATTTTGAAGATGGGGAAAGCAAAGTATGGTTAAGCTAAAAGGTCTCTCTAACTGCATGGCTGAGTCTCTAACAAGATAAGTAATTCTCTGTATCAATTGTTATCGCCCAGGAAAATACCTTACCAGGCAGAAAACTGCTGTTCATACTATCCAGAGTGAACTAAAGTAGAAATTAAAGAAAGCCAACTATGAAATCTATGTGAAAAATAAGAAATAAGAAGCTCCTGATCAACTGAGAAATGAGATTGATTAGCTCTTTATGTGCCCAGCTGAATATGGCATTGAAACGCAACGACCAAGCTTATCTCATGTTTGTTTTCTTCAAGTGGCTGCAAACAGATAATGGCTACCAGCAGGATCTACCTTACAAGTACACAGTCTAGTTCCACAAGTAGATCACAATGGCACCAAATTCATACCTTTTCACAAGAAGGAAGATTTACTGTCAATATTAAATTGGCAGCAAATGAACAGGGAAGCGAGAGACTGAAAACAAAAAACTCATCACACAGATGCAAACTAACACCTCTCACACAGACATATTCTCAAAAAGTGTTTCACGTTATCTTGTGTGGGTTATGGGTACCTGCAGAGACCGATGGACACTGAGTGGCAATCGTCTCCTTGTCACCTCTGTGCTTGATCACATGTCACACTTTGCCCTTCACTTCAGCACCTCAGCTCTCGAAGACTCACAGTACACAAGGCCAGTTTCTCATGAGATGTTTCAGGATTGTGAGCTATTGATGTTACAGGTCATGCCAGTAATCCTGGACCAACACACAAGCTTCTCTCCAGTCAGAAAGAACATGCAAAAAATTCCTTATCAGACAGTTGGCAGGAGCGCAAGGGAAATTGATTTTTATGTCATATTTGTTGGTAGAATATCCCTGGCTTCAAAGCAAAGTTTAGAGTAACAGTACACAGTTACTAAAGACTAATTGAGTTCCGAAGTTTATCACTGGCTAAACTCACATTGTATCTGTGATACAAAGCAGATATTTAAGAATGGTGAACATATGACCCTGTACTTATGCTTGACTGACTAACTGGCAATTCTTTCCCTGAGTCAGCTAAGCCTGGTTTTGCTGTTCTAAGAGAAAAAGTTAAATTCAAAGAGAGTAAAGCTTACAGGGAAAAATATCCCATTATTTAAAAGGGGAGGGAGGGAGGAAGGGAGGAAGGAAGGAAGGGAGGAAGGGAGGAAGGAAGGAAGGAAGGGAGGAAGGAAGGAAATCCTACCATCACCATTCTGCATGCTACTCAGGCACTGAAGAGGTTTACCCAATGAAATTACTTTTCACCACTGGTTTCAGGATACAAGACCATTAAAATTAGAACACACTAAAAAACTCCCATTATAGTTTCATGAAATCTGCCTGCTGTGGAAAAATATCAAAATGCAGTCTCACATAGGCTGATCATGTTAGAGTATAATATTTATTAAATTTCATCATTTATGATCACTCTCACAACCAAATTAACCCTAACACAAACTTTCACATTTAGAAACACAGACAGCAAACTGATTTTTCAACTATTTTGCTTACATGTACTTTTCAACTGTCATGCAGTGCTCATATTTAGGAGATACTATACATTAACCCTCTCATATTATGCTTATTAAGAACCAAATTCAGAGGGTAGAAAAATGCCAACATAAATTCATTCTCCAAAACTGCCCACGAATGTATTGCCACTGTTCTTTCTAATCATATATTTATAGTACATTCTTCAGTAAAACGTATAACTGTAGTCACATAACAATAGTTATGATGAGGCAATATCATTTCAAGAAAGAAATACAACAAATGAAACTAAAAATTGAAGAGAAGCAATCGGGGCATATAAAAATCATTTGAGAACACCACACAAACTCCAATGCTTTCCACTTTCCAGTTGGAAAGAACATGCACAACGTTTTCTTAAGACAGTTGTCAGGAGTGCATGAAAAATTGGCTTTCATGTCATGTATGTTGAGAGAAGATCAATGCCATTGAGGAAAAAGGACTGTGTTCATTATCTTTTGGGTCTGTCTATATCATCTATAGCTGAGAGAAGTTTTTGTCTTGCTTTCTTATTGATATGGGATCCCAGGCAAACATTTACCAGATTGGTCAGCTGCTTCGATGAATACTCCTGCTCGAAAAAAGAAGATTCAAATTTAGTACACTAAAACACATGTATGTGATCAATGCACAAAACAGGCAGACAGATACTCAGGTCTCAGTGGATAGTTACTGAGCACTGAGCACTACTCAGTGTAAAGCAGTGGAAACTGTAGTCAAGACATGGAAGACACACTGTTTACAGAGCTGTAATAGTGGGGAATAAGGATATCTATAGTACACACTTGAAACAGGAAGCACTAGAATCTTTTTAACATGGCACATAACATACCAATTAAGATCACACACTATGCTTCTTTCTATGACAGTCTTTGTTATTAGGTTATCAAAATACACTGACATTTCAAAATTTTAAAATGCCACTAAGTAAGCAGTTTCTAGCACTGTACCTTTTGCAAACATTTTAGGTAAAAGAAAAAAATCTCCAACCACAGAACAACTCTTCTGAGATATAACAGATGAATCAGGTAATAAAGGACAAAAACTTACTGGTGTTTAAACCCTCGTATTATAATTGGTAGCTAGAAAGTAAAACTAAGACTACAGTTGACCCCTGAACAATGCAGGGATTAGGGGTGCTGACCCTCCATGCAGTGGAAAACCTGCACATAATTGTAGTTAGCCCTCCTCATCCAAGGTTCCTCTATATTCGAGGATTCAACCAACTGAGGATCATGTAGTACTATAGTATTTACTATTGAAAAGATTTGCATAGAAGTGAACCTGTACAGTTCAAATCCATGTTGTTCAAGGGTCAACTATATAAGTATTTTTTTGCTGTACAAATCAATTTAGTTCCTGAATTTCAGATAAGTTGTTAGGATGAGCATGAATAGGAGCTCATCAGAAAGTTTTACATCTTCATTTGGTTCTGGAGGATGAACAGTAAGAGTTCAGCTCGGGAAAGTTGTGTACTATCATCTAATAAGAAAAGAACATGCCTTCACTGGAGGTAACTAACCAATAAAGACAGTGCAATTTCAAAACATGAGAAAGAGTTCATCTTAAAAATTCAGCAAACTGCTCAGTTTGTGTATCTGATCTCTGAGAGCACCTGTAAACACCTCATAAATTCTCTCAAGTAATCACTCAACATTTAGAAAGTACCACCCAAGCACTGCACTAGACATTGTGGAAAGTTCTCGGAAAAACAGGACAATCCGGGCTGCTGGGAAAATTTCACTGTGTTACAAATATCAGTTAGTTAAAGCTTTTCCAAAATACAATTACTAAAAATCTTAGTCCACTATATTAAAAGAAGAAACCCTAAAATGGGCATCGTTCTTACATCACGTAATGGACCTCTACGAGCTGTGCTTTTTCTCTTCAGCTACTTGTCCTTTTACCCCAAACCCCTTCCTCAGTACCAACCCCAAAGTGTTTACAGCTTACTTTATTAAATGGATTCTAGCAACATCAGCAGTTCGTCTGCATCTGGTTTAGCATTTTGGTTCTCAAAAGACAGAGGTCAATGGGACAAAAAGTGGTGACATTTTTCTCAATTCTGGTGTATTGATTAAATCACTGAAAATAACATGTACATTTCTACTTTGCTCTCAAAGATCTGAAACTGCCCTACAGTGGGCACATTTACACAAAGTTCAGGCTAATGGTCCAGACTAAAACTCATTTCATTTTTCTAGAGTGTTGAAACTAGAAAGGATGAGCCTGATAAAGTAAATATAAATAACTCCTTACTTCCTTACCCAGTCAAATGAAATAAAAATTTACTTAGCTTTTCCCACGATGTTTACAGTATTAATAAATGTGAACACTAGAGTTACTGATGGAATAAGATTTGGTGATAATTTTAACACTTCTCATATTTTCATTAAATCTGTCTTCACATACTGCCTATCTAGACAAATGATATATAATAACAATCATACCGAAAAGCTCCCTGTATTGAGCATTCTCCGGTGATACATGTTGAGTTGAACCGTGTCAAAAAAATTCAGCATCCAAAATAACACTTGCTATAAGTAGTATTTTTCTCTACTTACCTATATATTCACACAAAAGAAAAATAATCTCATCTATACTTAAGGTAAAATCTAATGTAGGATGAGGTTAAATTTAGCTATTTAAATATTAATATACCAATCACCACTACTACATGTCAGTGTGTTCAGGCCATCACCCATTCATTGTTCAGGGCTACAAGAAGGTTTAAGTTATATAACAGACTTTAGCTTGTGAATCATTTCAATGTTGCTATATTCAATTTGTCCTGATGTTAACCAACTTCAGCCTTCTCCGACAACACAGCTGCAGGATAAACACAGCTAAAGTTCAGACTCTGGCTGCTTTTCCAGATAATTACTGCTACAGTTCACAAAGTCACAAAAGGATTTGATTAGGCAAAGGGCATTGCATAAACAGTGCGAATATGGTAAAGAACTGGCATAATTAGTTCATGCTAAAAAAGCAAATGTTTCTATTTCACCCATATGATTTTGAATTATATAATATACTAGACAAGAACAGCACAACGGATAAGGAATAAAAACTTAATTAACTGTTTCCCAGCTCTCACCCTATGCTCTTTGATCCAGCGTTCCATGTCATTCTCAGTTAGATAGTAGGCTTTAATATAGGTTTCCACGAATTCTTTATCTGGAATCGGTCTAATATCTGTTAGTTTTTCAAGTTTCATTAAAAACTGTTGAAAATCCAATTGCATCAAGGCACGACCCTCATTACTACACTTCTTGACGTTGGCATATCTAAGACACACAAGAATAAAAAAACATAAATGATGGGATGGTTAGAAAAAGAAACCTTTAGGTACTTAAACTTTTCTCTAATCCACATTTGGTGAGATTCTATGAGAAAAAAGAGCACATGAGCCTTGAGTCACAAGGACTGGGTTGTGTTCCAGCCCTGTCACTAAGCAGTCATTTTACCTATCTGGGCCTCAGTTTCCTCATTTGCAAAGCAAAAAGATCAAATAACTTCTAAGGTTTCTTCCTGCTCTACAGACCATAGTTCTGTCTACTCAATTAACATAATCATCTGTAAGAATGTTAAACTGGTATTTAACTGGTATTCCAGTTAATCTTAGTTTTATAAATCTTCCAAGATTTATAAAACTAAGCTATGAATATTCCCAAGTAATCTTAGCTTCATAAAACTGTTCAATATTTTAACTACTCAATGCAAAGAAAACAAATGAAATAACTCTCCCGTAAACACTCAGCAAACCTAAGAAACATGTAAACATATAAGCATAGAAAGTACATACATATTTTTCATTAAAAAAACACTTTATAGACTTATTCTGAGACCCCACACTACTAAAAAACTGTGTTCCAAGGTGGACTAGTAATAAGAATAAATATGTTAACCCTAACAGTACATTTTATTATTCATAAGTCAGTGTCTCATTCCTTCAATCATACAAAATGTGGAGAATTCAACACTAGGAAATGAGGTACTTCCCCTAAGGAAATCTGCAAGAAAACTCATTTATATTATTTAAAGTGACCAAGCTTTTTTTTTTAAAATAAGAAGTGTTTTATACACAAATATAACATTTGTGATTCACTTTTCTACTATTAAATAAATTTGTTAACAGTCAATCCAGTCATGATTGTTGATGGAGAGCCATTTGGGGATTTACAGCACTGCTGGTTTCAACCCTAACCCTAACCCTAACCCTAAACCTAACCCCTAACCCTAACAGATTGGATGGTGTATTATACAAAATGCCAAGGCTGTTGTCAGCTTCTCACCGTCACTTCCACTTTCAAACACATTCTTTTTTATAACAAATAAGAACCGACGAGAAATCAGATAAATGATAGTGTGAAAATTCAACTGATGTGCAATTCTAGATCACTGTGAATGGTCTTTGAAATAGCAGTTTGCTTCCCAGGGATATTTTAAATGTATTACTGATTCTTATTTGTATTCTAGATGTTACAGGCAGAGTAAGCATGGTCTCTGAGTAAGTGGGAAAATTACTTTTGATCTGTAAACTCAACATATGAAAGATTAATATGGTTTACAATGATATAATAATATTAACAGTGATATAGTGGTTATGAGGACTGATTTTGCCATTAGAAAATGAGGAGTTCATAAGCCTTCTCTGCATTTAAAAACTGTGTGAACTTGGACAAGTTACTTAACCTCTTTAGCCTTGAGTTTCTGAGGCTAGGCTATCTCTCTGTGGACAAAACAGAGAGAATAATACTACCAAAGAGAGTTTATGTTGGGATTTGGTGATAGAACCCTGTGAAGGGCTTGGTTCAATAAATGACAAATAGCACTCAATGAATGCTATGTATAATCAACATTGTAATAATTGTATTAGGTAATAATAATTATTACTAGTTTAATTTTCAGATAACCATTAGATGCTGCTTTCCTCACTCCTCTACTAGCTGAGTCTAAGTCACCAGCAAGGAAAAAAAGTGACACAGTGGCGTTTAAGGTCTCCTTTCTAATTGCATTCCAAAGTCAAACCTGAATTACTATGAGACTGTCTGCTATTTATCACTATTTATCACTATCTCTACCTATTCTCTGCATCCATTAGTGATAACATATAATGTTATTCATATATTATGATTTATCACTGAAGAATCAGATAATGCTTTCATGAAAAACTTACCCTTCCACAATTGTTCTATTAGCCAGACGTATACAATGTTCCCAAAGTATATTAGACACAGCCAAGGGTATCCGAACTCTCTTAGAAACTTCATTTAACCTCGTGTTAAACTGCTCAAATTCCTAAGAAGACAAAAATCGTGGCCATACGTGAATATCATTATAATGTTACATTGCTTTCCCATCTTAGAGGCAAAAAAGATTTTAAAACGCTCAGAATGAAATCAAGTAAAACAAAGAGAGATAATGCCAAAGATAATTTGGACTTAGTGTGAAGTGTTTTTTTAAGTATATCAAATTGAATAAATCATGTTGTAATACAGAGTACACTACATTTCATCTCAAAGGAAATAAGTGTCATTAACTGATTAAACAATGTTCAAGTGTTTCTACATCTCAAATTTTTCTATGACTGTCAGTATGGATTAAAAAGGCTTAATAACTAATATGTCTTTAAAAATATCTTTAAGAAACCCAGATTTTAAAAAAGCGTTTTAATGAGCTTTCACCTCAGAGTGAACTATTTGTAATTTGTAGTTGTACTCCTTAAAGAGCAATCTGATAAATTATTCTCTTTCCTAAACATTCTTTTAAAGTAAATAAATTATTACATACTGAATGATTCAAAAGTCATGTAATAGTTGTAAATTTTTAGCACCAAAAAAACTCCATAATATACATTATCTCATTACCTATAGAAAAACTGAACATTTTTATTACTTATTAGTACCTTTTGTGATACCACTCCACTAAAAATAAAATATATGTAACTAATTTCGACAATTCCAACAGCTACATGAAAGCAGCAGATGGTTCACCCTTCAGTAAATTTGTTTCTGATTTCTTTCGACTATTATCATCTAAATATGTTCATTTACAAAAGTAAATGCTGTTTATTGTTCTCAACAATACAGTTCAAATAAATTTAACAAGCCTTAAAATGATATATTTTTCTTTAGTTTCCTCAATAGAGAAACTACACAATGTGTACCAAGTCAAGACTGACACGTGTTCAAATAACACACAGGTGGAAAAAACTCTGATCATCACCAATCAAGCTACCACACGATCGTTGTGTTATCCCTGGCTGCTTCCTAAATCACAATTTTTTAATGATTTTTGACAGTTAACTGCTTTTAATCATTTATGAGAAAGAAGTAGGTCTTCAGTCCACTAAGCTTACTTTTGAAAATCAAAGTAAATAAGTAATTGCTCTTCCTCTTTTTCATTTCAAGAATCTAGCAAAACAATATTTGCTACTGTATTTATGCTTCACTACAGTAAACTCTGCTTTAGATTTCAAGAGTCATAATTCAATACTTTTCATTAATATTTTAAAGATAAATTTATATGCTTACTATATGAAATGCCATTCTACTCATTGCTAAATCCAATGTTCAAGAATGCTTATTGTTAAATGAATAATAAAACTATTTCATTTTACTTATGATTCTTTTGGGACAGATTCTTTTACAGACTGCTTTTACCTAAAGATTTGGACTTGGAAAAGTAACAGAACAAAAGTTATCATAAAAGTTTCTTTTCTTTTTTTTAATAAATTTATTTATTTTTGGCTGCGTTGGGTCTTCTTTGCTGCACGCAGGCTTTCTCTAGTTGTGGCGAGCGGGGGCTACTCTTTGTTGCGGTGCACGGGCTTCTCATTGCAGCGGCTTCTCTTGTTGCGGAGCACAGCCTCTAGGCGCACGGGCTTCAGTAGTTGTGGCACGTGGGCTCTAGAGCGCAGGCTCAGTAGTTGTTGTGCATGGGCTTAGCTGCTCCGCGGCATGTGGGATCTTCCCGGACCAGGGCTCGAACCTGTGTCCCCTGCATTGGCAGGCGGATTCTTAACCACTGCGCCACCAGGGAAGTCCCATAAAAGTTTCTTTATGAGAGAAAGTCTTAAACTGCTGAAACTTGGGTTCAGGTTAATAATCTAAATAACACTGGTTCTTTCTTATAATATTAATGTTTCTTGGAATTAAGAATAACTGAAGCAAGTAGCCTCTTCTAGTATGTATATTCACTGAAGGCAGAAGTCTCTTTTTTCTTGCATCCCCATAAGTACCATAATTAGCATGTCATAAAAAACAATCAACTTTTCAAAAACAGAACTGTTCAAAAAAGAAGGGGTGTGATTTATAAATTACATGTATCTTTTACATTCCAAATTAAAATTTCCAGCTGAAGTCTCCTAGGTGATCTAGAAATCAAAGTTCTTCCAGGGTGGCAATTATAGAGCATGCTTAGATCTCATGCTAATACCTAGACACTGTTAACTGATCTGGCACCCTTAGTTCCTTGAGTCTGGGGACAGCCCCAGAGTCCTCAATCCAGCCCTCCAGAAAGGTGCCATATGTCACTGGGAGCTGGCACACAAGCTGAATTCAGCTGCTATCTCTATTTTGATCTCTGGCTTTGTTTACTGGTTCTCAAGTGTCCCAGCCTATTATTTACTGCCTTGGACTAAGCAGGTAAGAATGTTGGTGTAAATGAGATAAGTCAAGAGCTAAGAAGGGCCAATTTCTTTTCACTGACAAATATGAAAAGCAAAATTTTTCTGAAAGCTGTTTTCATTTTCTCAGATGCTCTTCCCTCACCTCAGACGTGCACACGGTTCATTTCCTCACTTCCCTCAGGCCTCTCCTCAATTCTCACTTTATCAGAGTCCTTCTCTGACCATAAGTAAATAAATGGTATTCCTCTCCAACCCACACCCTGCCACTCTCTATCCCTCTTCTGCTGGTTAATTTTTCACCAGACTATTCATCACCTGACATATTATATATTAATGTATCTCTTTATTGCTGTCCCTGCGCTGGCATATAAATTCCTTGATGGCACATAAGTTCCTTAACTCACAACTATATTGCCAGCACCTAGATCAGTACATGGCATATGTCAGGTGATTTATAAATATCTCTTGATGCATAAATGAAAAAAAATTACCACAATTCTTTCCAGAAAACTTATAAATGTTAAGTCATTAAACACAAAGGTGTTTGCATGACACATTGCAAAAGTATTGTGATTTCTGGAAAAAAAACTTAGAATAATCAGGGGTGTAGTCTCTTGCTAATGAATATACACAACTATAGAAATATCTTCTAATTAAACAGAAATATCCTCTTGTCACTACAGTCATGGCCATTGAGATTACATAATATGAAGCCAGCTAAGACAAACTAATCAGACTCTAACTCAAAATGGGATATTACTGAGCAAAAACAAAAAATCTACAAAGTATTCTTGGGTCTAAAAGAACACAAAATTTGGAAAGAAATCCTAGTCCAACTCAGGGACTTTAATATCACAAGAATGCTAGAATGTGGTACAAACTATAATCTCACAATTTTGGAGCTATTGCAATTACAGGAATAATTCCCTTAGTAGAATTATCTTTAACAGAGATGTTTCCCAGAATACTTGCCTTTAACAGTGCATCTACATATATGTTGTGCTGTGACATAATTTCTTTTACATCCCATTTCACATTAGCCATTAGGAGCAGCATCTGTTCATAATCAATGGCTTTACCAGCTACAATCCAGTAAATTGGTTTGCGTAGTTCACTGGCTGTTGAGACGGTCTGAAATAAATTTCACAGAAATGAAACCAAATATTTTCTAAAAGTATCAAATTTCTAAAATATATTTTGTTCCTGTTTCTAGTACACATCATATCTGAAAATAAAACACTAAACACTTGGAGATTTAAATTATGAAAATACTTAACTCGTGGGCAAGGGTCTTACTCAAAACATAATTTTGAGATATTCAACAAACTTGAGGCCACTGACAATTCAACTAAAAAACACAGATTTTTTCACTTCTCTCCATGTCCATTTCCACTTCCACACTGCACCTCAAGATCCTGTCATCTCTCACCCACATTAGTCTAAAAGTCTTCAAACCAGTCTCCTGCCTCTAGGTTTGCCATCTGAGGTCCATTCTTCACACTTCCCCCAAAGTGCTTTCTAAAACACACAGCTGACCATGCTACTCACCACCTCTTTCAAATCCTCCAATAGCTTCCCAGTACCCTTGGAACAAAGTCCAGCTCCTGGCTGGGAGCACTGTATGTCATGTGACTTCTGCTTAATCACTCCAGCCATCTTTCTCATCACTGGCCCTCTTCCCCGCTCTGAGAATTTGAATTTTCCTCAGCTGCTCACAGGCACCGTGTTCTCTCATCTGTAGGTCTTCATATAAGCCACTACCTTAGTCGAAATATACTCCTCTCACCCTCTTTCTCTCTGGTCCAGTTTTTGTTTTTTTTTTTAAAGATTTTTTTAAATAAATTATTTATTTATTTATTTATTTTTGGCTGTGTGGGGTCTTCATTTCTGTGCGAGGGCTTTCTCCAGTTGCGGCGAGTAGGGGCCACCCTTCATCGCGGTGCGCGGGCCTCTCACTGTCGCGGCCTCTCTCGTTGCGGAGCACAGGCTCCAGACGCACAGGCTCAGTAGTTGTGGCTCACGGGCCTAGTTGCTCCGCGGCATGTGCGATCTTCCCAGACCAGGGCTCGAACCCGTGTCCCCGGCATTGGCAGGCAGACTCCCAACCACTGCGCCACCAGGGAAGCCCTCTGGTCCAGTTGAAACATCACTTCCTCAAGACAGCCGTTCTAGATAACCTCCCCCCAACCATACCCCCTCTCTGCCTCCAGTCAAGGTTAAATACCCTGCCACTGTTTCTTTCCCTTAACTATACTTTATTGTAATATAGTTTTAATTGGCTCTTTCTCTTACTAGACTAAAAGTTATATGAGGTGTTCAATAAGTATTTATTTAATACAGGAATTCATGAATGAATAAACAAATATTCTAATCCACCTCTCCTGAGGTTGAGAGACTGACCACTAGTTAAAAAAAAAAAAAATAACCTAAATAACATGTGACAGTCCTATCCTGCTCACAGTTGAAATGATATATAAGACATGTCTGACCTGAGAATAAAACTGCTGAAGAAAGGGTTTTTTGACTGCAGGCATCACAGCATCCAGATGTGGCTGAAGGAACTCAAACTGTTCAGCCAAGAATACCCTAAATGGAATAAATAACCCACCATGTAAACAAAATACAGTATTTAGAGCCTGTCAATATTTTTTGTGTAACTAATCTTTAAGATCTCTGAGCAAAAGTTTAACAATTAAAATTATTTTCCATTTTAAAGAACTACCTTGCATTGCCACTTGACACACTCATTTACAATTCACACAAAAATTAATGCTGAGTTATCAATGAACGTGAGCTGATGTGAAAGAAGGATGACTTCAAAGGAGCTAATCTGGTTACCACAAGGTGTACAGTTATGCTGCTTTGCATGTAAGATATGAGCACAGATAGCACAAAAGATTGAAGAAAGAATACAACAGTACTTTTAGAAGGATTTTCCATGTAATTACACACAACAGACCCATGAATTCACAGATTTAACACCTGACACTTTTCAGAAATAACCCAAACATTCATAACAGGAAATAAAGTGGAACTTGGCTGAGACACAGACGTGAACTTCACATGCATACACGAGACATACACGTGCATGAATCGGAATCATTCAGCTGAAGACTGCTGGTAGTCATACTGTTTTTCACTACTTTTTGTTATATACAAAAACTCTTAAATTATACTGGACCATATTTTATGGAAGAAGTTATATGCTCTCATTTTATTAAAGAACTTGGGGATTTATAAAGGTCAGGATGCACTCCTGCTGATGTCAAGGGTCGACTACATTTAACACTAAACTGACAATGTAACTACAGTTTCTCTAGAATCGTAATTCAATGGGAAACTATAAAGTACTATACTATAATATGCGTTTCTAAAGTCTTACTTAAAGCAAGGATCATGCTGCTAAAGAATGAAACTTAAAAGATTACCCTCCTTCCATTTATACACCTGAAAATCAACCATGCAATTTTAAAAACTGATTGGTAATCTATTTTAGGATATACTTCTCAGAAATATTGAGTACTTTAAGGAATATTTAGAAGTGGGAAATGCACACAGCTAGAATACAGTGCTTACTTTTATAATCTTTCTTAAATATTTAATGGCAAAGCAACTGATTTTAACAACTTACAAGGATTCTGTGGCTACCACTCTTTCCGCCAACCCATACAATGTATCCCCAAATGTCAAAACCACTAGGTGACTGAGGTGAGGGCTCGGTACCTTCTCCTTTCTCTCTTCTGCTGCTGTGAGCGTGGCAGTAGGATCAGCTGAAACTTCCTGAAAATATAACATACATATACACACACAGCCTGAAATAGCAAATCTAATAGCAATAACCCATGTGATTTTACAAAACTGGAGCTATAATTAAAATGCTCTCAGGCATACATTAATTACACTTAGTTTCAGTTCTTTTTTTCCTCCGTTTATATTTTCTAACTACTAGAACTTTCCTTTTTATACTAACTGAAAATGATCCAACTCCCTATGCTATTAGCTGTGCATGACCTAAAATTGGCCAACACAAGGAATCTTTATGAATCGACAAATATTTCACAGAGACAATAGTGAGATGCCCTTCAAGAACTTGTAAACGAGGAAGAACAGACTGCCTCTCCAGGACCAGGCTGGTAAAATCCAAAATTATGGTGTGATTAACCATTTCACACCTAAACCTTAATCAAGGTAACTCTGGTATAATCCCAAGAAGGCAGGACTAAAATGTAGTTCTAAACTGAAACAGAAGCAACTGTATTGTATATCTCTAGGGATAGATTACTGACCTGAAGGAAGACGGTAAATGGAAATAAAAGAAAGGGATGTCCAAAGAGCAGAGTGGGCTGAGCCTTAAAAGATCCTCAAAGAAAATTACAGCGCAAAAATTGAATACAAACAAATCTAAAAGTGTACAAAATGTAAATCTAGATTACTTTTTAAATCAATTACATAATCACAAATCTCTAACATTTTCCTTACAAATAAAAGAGACATCAAATGCATAGGACTCTGGGAGTATAACAGGTTTATAAATTTTGCAAAATGGAAATAATACATTATAAAACCTTTCAAGTTAGAAAATTGTTTTATTCTTGTTTAGTTCTTTTTTATATCCTATATTCTACTAAAGGTATTGTCTCTCTTCAATCTCTAATTACTCAATTAGCATTTAAAAGTTATTTTGGGAACAACTGTGTTTTCTCTAAGGAGAATCAGGATAAGGGAACTATGCAAGTTAATCAATGTCACAGCTCCACTATTTATTTCCTTCTACTAAAAAGGAAAATAATCACCCCACTACTGCCAAAAAAAAAAAAAAAAAAAAAAACACACAAATCACAAAATTACATATGGTTTGGTACCAATTGGGTGCCTGTGCTATTTAATTTAATTCTGGTGGCTATTTATTTAATACTTTTTTTATTATTATTATTTTTAAGATTTATTTATTTATTTGGCTGTGCCAGGTCTTAGTTGCAGCACACGCGATCTTTGTTGCGGCATGTGGGATCTAGTTCCCTGACCAGGGATCGAACCCAGGCCCCCTGCATTGGGAGTGTGGAATCTTAACCACTGGACCACCAAGGAAGTCTCTGGGGGGCTATTTAATCACCATCTACCAGACTGTCCAAGTGAAGAACCTTAGAATCATTCTTGACCACCCCCTCTTCCTTTGCACCTCCATCATGCCTAAACAGACACCTCTCGTTTGTTTCTTCCTCATGTCATTACTTCAGTAATACCTAGGTGATCTTTCTAAAATGGAGATGTGATCATACCACTCCGTAATTTAAAAGTCTCAACTGACGATCCCTTCCTTACAGAAAAAGAGCCTAAACTTGTTGCCACGATATTACTCCTTTACAAACAGCTACCTTTCCAGTCTCATTTCAAGATAATCTCTACACCCCTAAGGTCTAGTCACACTGGACTGCTTACTACACCCATCCTACTGACACTCCTGTCTTACCAGCTCTCTTCTCCTTGCCTGCCTGGCTCTTACCTCATTTTTTAAGTACGAATTCATATTCACCTCCTTTTTTTTTTTTTTTAATTTTATTTATTTATTTATTTATGGCTGTGTTGGGTCCTCGCTTCTGTGAGAGGGCCCTCTCTAGCTGTGGCAAGCGGGGGCCACCCTTCATCGCAGTGCGCGGGCCTCTCACCACTGCGGCCTCTCCTGCTGCAGAGCACAGGCTCCAGACGCGCAGGCTCAGTAATTGTGGCTCACGGGCCCAGCTGCTCCGCGGCATGTGGGATCCTCCCAGACCAGGGCCCGAACCCATGTCCCCTGAACCGGCAGGCAGATTCCCAACCACTGCGCCACCAGGGAAGCCCCTCACCTCCTTTCTATAACTTTCTCAGTCTCCCAAGAAAAATAACTATGTTACTTGTGTTAATATTGCCTATACATATACCTGTATGTGGCATACAGCATACTTTATCAGTTGTTGTTTTCTAACTCTCCTACCCCATTGTGAGTTCTTGCGGGGTAGGGACCAATTTCACCCTCTTTGTACCTTAAGTCCTTGGCATGCCTGTTGACATTAGCAGGCCCTCTGTTAGTTTCATTGATGCAGATGATGATAAGAATTTTCTCTTCCTCTCCTATTATCCTCTTTCAAGCCCATTCCAACCAGGTTTTTGTCTGCTTCACTCCAAAGAAAGAGTAAGCAAGGTCCCCACTGGCCTCCTTATGGCCAAATCCAATAGCCAACTCTGAATATCCATCTCTGAATATTCCCCCTGACCTTTAAACACTGGAGTGCCCCAGGGTTCAGTCCTGAGACTTCTCTGACTTACATTCTACTCCCTACATGATTCCATCCGCTCTCACAGTTTTAAATGCCATCCACATGCCAACAGCTCAAAATTTATATACTTGCCCTGACCCCTCTTCTCACCTCTAGCGCATTTAACATATGTGAAACTGAACTCTTGATGTCCTCTTCAAATGTGTCCTCCTAAAAGTCTTATCCATCCCCATTAATGGCACCTCCATTCTCCAGAAGTTAGGTGCCATCCTTGACTCTTCTCAGTGTCACACTCCTCTTATAATCCATCAACAAATTTTAATGTGTCTACCTTCAAAACAGATCCATTTAGGGAAATACACTTGAAGAGAGCAAGAAAGTCCCAAAATGTCAAGCTGACATAAATAAATGGTATGTGCTTATTGCATGCTTAAATGGAAAAGCTCCTAAACAGGATCCATGTTTCAGCTTATACCAGTATAGTAAGGAAAGGATATACAACTCTTTGAAGACTTTAACAAAATGAAACCTTAATCAATTTTTACTCTCACAGTGAAAGTTATATTTTTAGCCTTTCCTGCCAGTAATGTACTAACTAACACAAAGAAAATTAATATTTATGGACTTTTCTGGATCAATTTAAAATACATTTTTATTATCAAAGATTCAAAGTTGGCCACAGGTCTTAAACAGTTTAGCATCACCAGGTAGATAACTAAAAATTCACATTTCTGGTACCATTACCACCTACACCAGCTTCCTTTCCTGCTTGTGCACTATTAGACAATTTTTCTTAGACTTTTATTTGATGTGTCAAACAAATTTTCTTAGTTTACAGTGAACTTATATGATAAACAATTTCAGGTGGCATTTTAAAGAACATAATGATTCCATTTTGCCTTTTACAGCTTAAAGAGAAGCAAAACTTAGAAGATATATATGGAGAAAGTAAAATTACCAAAAAAGTGCTTATTAAAGTTTTAACTAACACATGGGAGAAATATAAGGAAAAATACTACCTCCATCCAGTGGTTCCAGATTAGGTTATAAATTATTTTAATAGACAAAGAATGTATTGAATAGCAAGAAACCAATTAATGTTCTCTGCCAATGTAGATGCAAATTAATGAAGTGAAGAAAATTTATATACCAGCTTATGAAAACCTGAGATCAAGGTCTAGTAAATGACAAATATATTTTTTAAAATAATAAAACGATGCTTATCAGTATGCGTAATAACTTAACATGTAAAACATTGGAAATTTTCAGAAAAACTTCTACTGTATTGTTGTAGAGTCTTATCCATCAGAGGAGTGGGGACTGTGGAGAGGCTCTGTCAAAGGTCAGTGCTCCTTACAAACTGACAGAGGAACAACGGCTCACACAGTCTTCTAATCCAAGGTGCAGTCTTTGATTTAAGAGATGCTAAGAATAAGGTCTTTAAAAAAAGATATTTTTAAAAGACAAGGTGGCAAAGAAAAAAACAGGCACATCTATCAATTTACTGGGGAGGGGTGTGTAGCTGGTTTTAAAAAACGCATTTCTAAAATTGACTATTACACCAATTCAGGAAAAAACTTATCCAATGAACAAAGAACTTGTCTGACAGATGCTACAGATACATTGTTATCGTTAGATGGGTGACAGCTTGTCTTAAATAACAGCTAGTTTGGTCCCATTGTTTACTGGGTCATGCTATTTCATTACACACTGTATGGCAGCATTAAATCCACAGCTTAAGGGTCAGATCTGGAACTGTGGTTTGACAATCATAAGCTAGTAACTAGCAGAGCTGGCAGAGAAATGCTAGAGTGAATGATTCTAGTGGTATATTTCAGCCCACCTATCTTGAGGCATTCAGCCAGAAACAAGAAAAACTTCAGCTGTGGACTAAGATCTGGAAAACACGATCTTCAGGTCAAGGGTATACTAAGTATCAAACAAGGAGAAGCAAAATCAAAACAGATAACTGCCAATGGGACTGAAAGCCAATGATGGATTTTACACAACAAAGACCAAAAAAAAAAAAAGAAAGAAAAAAGAAGAAATAGATGGCTGTGTCAAACAAGGAGCCTTGACTCTGAAAACAAAGATCAGGATTAAGTGGACAAGAAAACAAGCCAGGTTAATCCAGGAGACACCAAACTCAAGGATTCGAGTTTATTCATTTACTCTATAAACATTTATTGAAGAGATGCTATGTGCCAAGGTAAGTGCTAGGACTATGAACATATATTAAAAAAATATGTGCTGAGCAAAAAAGATCTCCAAATTTTAAGGGGGATGGATGAGATGGATACAGGTTATTTCCTCTGTGTAAACAGTGCTCACCTGAAATATCTGCATATGCCTCTCTCACTTTATTCATATCTCTGCTTAAAGATCACTGCCCCATCACTCTGCTTCATCTTCTTCTTGGCACTGATCAGTATCTGACACTCTTATACATTTATCTGTCTCTCTGCCCCAATAAGATTCAAGTTCCAAGAAGACGGGAATTACCTCTTTTGTTCACTGATGACTTTCCAGGCCTACAATGCCTGGCATATAATAATTATTCCAAACAAGTATTTCTTAAAAGAATGAATGATTCCATTGCTTTATAAAAACTTCAATAACAGAAGTATGCTCATACTATAGAGCTTATGAGAAAAGAGGAAAGTGATTGCTTATTTGGGTAAGTGACGAGAATAAAGGAAAATTCATAGACGCAGAGAAATGCACTGAATAACAAAAGTCTCTGGCTACAGTGACCAAGCATAAGAAAAACTTTTTTTCTTATTTTAACTGCTTATGTTGGCTTAAACACTATAGATGATCAGCCCTGTTTTGCTACGTAACCCAGCTTTTTAAAACATGCATTTCATCACATGACACAGTTAAGAATCCAGATCCCCTGCTGCATAGCCAACTAAACCTAAACTTCTCAAATGTTAAAGCCATTTATAAAGTCGTCCTAAACACTCTTTGCAACACAACTCTTTGGCATAAACTGGTGCCCCATCACAAAAATCGGCCAAAATTTGGGCCAGGCTTGCTCCCACCTCAAGGCCCTTGCTCAGCCTCTGAACCTTAACTTGAATGCCATTCTTTCTCCTCTTCCCCACTGATCCCATGCCTACTCTTCAAAGTCTAGCGTAAGTCTCACTTCCTCCTTCAGTCATTCTCTGACAGTAATTTTGAACATAAACCTTTCTTCTCTTTGAACTTGTACTGCATGTAGAGCCAATATCATATTCTTTCGTGTATACCAGCTTTCTCTCTCCATCAGACTATAAGAAACTTCCATTTTACTTCCTGCATGCCATTAATGTTCTAGGGACACAGGAACTCGATGTACACATAAAAATACACTTACATGTAGTTGATTAGATCGCCAATTTCTATTTTAAATAACCTAAAAGAATTGATTACTTACCAGATCAATGAGGCTTTCTTGTATTCTGTTTAGAGTTGTTCTTAGTCTACTACTGCTAAGACCTAGTCCCGTGGATTCCAACTGAAAAAGAAAACGAGAGGCATGTTAAATTGCCTGCAAATGTTGTAACTTCAAATTAGTGAAAAGTAAGTATGTGGTGAGTTTTCACTCAGATACTTAGCATTCAGAGGGTTTCCAAATTGCATTTAAAAATACCAAAACATCAAAGACAGAAATCAAATCTTAACCCTCAAAGGAACAAGAGAGCTATTTACACATGTGCATTTACAGGTCACACTAACATCTATCAATCTAATGGATTTATCAGGAGAGAGTTCACCGGAATTTCTTTCCCACAAGTTATTATTTTTAATTGCAAAACTTAAGATTTTTAGATACTTAAAGAATCCAAGGATAGGAAGGGCCACACTGATACAGAAAAAACAAAACAGAGATGATACATACTTTTTTTTTTTAACATCTTTATTGGAGTATAATTGCTTTACAATGGTGTGTTAGTTTCTGCTTTATAACAAAGTGAATCAGCTATACTTATACCTATATCCCCATATCCCCTCCCTCTTGCGTCTCCCTCCCACCCTCCCTATCCCACCCCTCTAGGTGGTCACAAAGCACCGAGCTGATCTCCCTGTGCTATGTGGTTGCTTCCCACTAGCTATCGATTTTACATTTGGTAGTGTATATATGTCCATGACACTCTCTCACTTTGTCCCAGCTTATCCTTCCCCCTCCCCATATCCTCAAGCCCATTCTCTAGTAGGTCTGTGTCTTTATTCCCATCTTACCCCTAGGTGATACATACTTTCAATATCAAGAATGAGAGCATGGATAACACTACGGATCTAATGTTGAAACACCAGAAGGATAATAAGGGAATATTATGAATAATCTTATGCCAATAAATTTACCAAACCAGATGAAACAGACAAATTCCTTGACAAGCTCATATTATAAAAATTGACCTAAGAAGAAATAGAAAACTTTAGCAGCTCTTTATTAATTAAATTTCATTTAATAAAAACCTTCAAAAAGTACTAGTTCTACATAGACTCTCAGAAAGTAGAAGAAAAGGGAATGTTTCCCAATTGCTTTATGAGACTAATATTACTCTGATTCCTAAACCAAACAAAGATACCACAGAAAACGTAACTACAGACTCCTAAACTTTATGGACACAATTTTTAAAAATCCTTAAAATATTAGCAAACTGATTCATGACCAAGTGGTATTTGTCTTGGGAATGCAAGACTGGTTTAACAGCCTAAAATCCTACTTTGAAGTTAACCAATGTATTTCACCATATTAATATATTTCTTTAGGAAAGAAAGTTATGATTGTTTAAATAGATTCAGAAAAAGTCATGTGACTAAATTTATCCTTTCATGATAAAAATTCAGAAAAATTCAGTAACAGAGGAGAGTTTCTTCAACATGACTACAGGCATCTATAAAATAGCTAGCATCATACTCAACGGTGAAAGGCTAAATGCTTTCTATCCAGGACAGATGAAGGTGGAGGGAACAAGATGAGGATGTCAACTCTCACCACCTTTTTTTCTTGAGAGGTAAAACCTTTGATTTCAAATCATTTTTTTTTAATAACATCTCTATTGGAGTATAATTGCTTTACAATGGTGTGTTAGTTTCTGCTGCATAACAAAGTGAATCAGCTATACATACACATATATCTCCACATCTCCTCCCTCTTGCATCTCCCTCCCACCCTCCCTATCCCACCCCTCTAGGTGGTCACAAAGCACTGAGCTGATCTCCCCGTGCTGTGCAGCTGCTTCCCACTAGCTATCTATCTTACATTTGGTAGTACATATAAGTCCATGCCACTCTCTCACTTTGTCCCAGCTTACCCTTCCCCCTCCCCATGTCCTCAAGTCCATTCTCTAGTAGGTCTGCGTCTTTATTCATAATCTGTCCCTAGGTTCTTCGGAACCTTTTTTTTTCTTAGATTCCATATATACGTGTCAGCATACGGTATTTGTTTTTCGCTTTCTGACTTACTTCACTCTGTATGACAGACTCTAGGTCCATCCACCTCACTACAAATAACTCAATTTCGTTTCTTTTTATGGCTGAGTAATATTCCATTGTATATATGTGCCACATCTTCTTAATCCATTCATCTGTCGATGGACACTTAGGTTGCTTCCATGTCCTGGCTATTGTAAATAGAGCTGCAATGAACATTGTGGTACATGACTCTTTTTAAATTATGGTTTTCTCAGGGTATATGCCCAGTAGTGGGATTGCTGGGTTGTATGGTAGTTCTATTTTTAGTTTTTTAAGGAACCTCCATACTGTTCTCCATAGTGGCTGTATCTATTTACATTCCCACCAACAGTGCAATCACTAAATGATTAGTGATGTTGAGCATTCTTTCATGTGTTTGTTGGCAACTCTCACCACTTTTATTTTACATTGTGCTGGAGGTCAATTTTTTGTAATTGATCTCCATCATACAGATATATATGCTGTATGAGGCATACAGATTGGAAAATATAAGGCATAGAGACTGGAAAAGAAGAGGTAAAGCTAAATACTAGATACTTCCCTCTAAGCACTGATTTAGCTGCATCCCACAAATTTTGATACGTTGTGTTTTCATTATCATTCACTTCAAAATATTTTCTAATTTCTTTTGTGGTTTCTTCATTAACCCAATCTTTATTTAGATGTGTGTTGTTTAATCTCCAAACTTAGGTTTTCCTATTTTATTGATATTGGTTTCCAATTTAATTACATTGACATCAGAAAATATATTCTGTATGATTTCAATGTTTTAAACTCATTACGACATGTTTAATGGCCCAGAACATATGGTCTCTCCTGATAAATGTACCATCTGCACTTGAATATATATCCTGCCATTGTTAGGTATGTTGTCCTACAAATATCAATTAAGTCAAAATGGTTGAAAGAGTTGTTCCAATCTTCTGTGTACTTGCTGATTTTCTATCTGACTTGTTCTATTAGTTACTCTGGTGTTAAAATCTCCAGCTGTCATTGAAGTTTTTCATTTCCTCTTGAATTCTGTCAATTATTGCTTCATCTAGTTTGAAGCTCTGTTACTAGGCACATATACATCTATAATCATTATGTCTTCCAATTGAATTGATCCTTACATCATTAGAAATCCCTCTATCTCTGGTAATACATTCTGTTTTCAAACTTATTTTATCTCGTATTATAGCCACTGCAGCCTCCTTATGCTTACTGTTGCATGGCATATCTTTTCAATCCATTTGCTTTCAATCTGTGTGTTTTGTTATTAAGTATGGGCTTTGTTTTTAATCCATTCTGACAATTTCTACCTTTTAATGTAAGTATTTAGTCCAGGAACATTTACTGTGGCTGGGTTTACATCTACCATTACATGTTTTCTTTTTTTTTCCTTGGTTCCTCCTTTCCTGCTTTTTCTATTTATATGATTTTTTTCTTTTTTTAGAATCCTACTTTAATTTTCCTGTAGGCAAAAGTTAAAGTTCTTTGTATTATTTTTCATTATTCTTCTATGGATTATAATATACATTCTCGATATTTCACAGTCCATTTACTGTTAACAATGTACTGTTTTACATAATATATAGAAATCTTGCCATCTTATAGGTCCACATCCCTCCACATACCATGCTATAGTTGTTATATGTAATACACTTACATATATTACAAACTCCAGAAAAGAATGTTATAATTTCAGGTTTAAACAGCTATATGGTTTGAAAAGAAATTAAGTGGAAAAAGAAAAAAACAACAACAACAATCTTTTGCATTTCCCCAAGTAGTTTCCATTACCAATGCTTTCATACTTTCTGAGGATTGATGTTTTCATCTGGTATCATTTTCCTTCACTCTGGAAAACTTCCTTCAACACTTCTTGTATTACATGTCTGTTGGTGACAACTTCTCTTAGTGCTTTTTTTTCTTTTTATCTGAAAATGTTTTAATTTCATATTCATGCTTGAATAGTATTTTTGGTGGCTATAAAATTCTAGATAGACATTTTTTTCTTTTCTTTCGGTGTCTGAAAGGTGTTGTTTAACTCTCTTCTAGTCTCCAGTTTCTTGTGAGAAGTCAGCTGTTAATCAGATCATTGGTTCCTTTTATGTCATAAGTCTATTAAAGTTTTCAAGAGACAATTTCCTCATGAGGTACCCCACTAGACTTTTCTTTGTGTTTATTCTGTTTGCTGTTCATTTAGCATCTTGTATCTGCAAATTTTTGGACAGTGTTTCTTCAAATATTTTTTCTACCTCATTCTGTCTCTCTGAACTCCACCTGGTATTCCAATTAAATGTATGTTTGACCATTTGATATAACTTAGCATGTCCCTAAGGTTTTCATCGTCTTTGTTTTTCAATCTTTTTTTCTCTATGTTCTGCATTTTGAATAATTTCTATTGATCTATTTTCAAGTTCACAAATTCTTTCCTCTGTCATGTCCATTTGGCTAAGTACATTCAGTAATTTTTTTTAATTGCTGGAACTGAATTTTCAGTTCTAGGATTTCTCTTTGGTTTTCTTCCTACTGTTTCTACTAGAACTTCTTATTTCTCTACTGAGATGTTCATGCATTTAAAACATGTTTTGTTTTACTTTATTGAAGATAGTTAAAGTGGTCCATTTAAAATCTTTATCCCTTAGTTCCAACATCTTGAGTTCAGACTATACTGATTTTCTTTTTACTGAAGGATGTATTCCTCTTTTTTGGCTCTATGTATTTAGGTAACATTGGATTGCATCATCCATTCAATTCTGGAGATTTTGGATTCTGTTATTTTTCTCCAGTAAGTACTGTTTCCTTTGTTTTCAGTATGCAATTTTCTTGGCCAGGCTTGAACTATAAACTGTCTCTTGTGTAGCAGCTTCAGTCTCTATTCAGATCTTTTTTCTTTGACTGGCTGCAGTCAGTCTGTTCCACACTAACATGGTTCATGGGTTAGTCAGAGATGTGGGTAGACAGAAACTGGGGATCCCTCCTCTGACTCTTCCCCATCTGAACTTCTCCCTAACTCTTTTCAGTGTTCCCAGTTTCCTGGCTTCACTTTTCTGGTTCCCCAATCCATAAAGACCATAGGTTTTCTTATGCGTGTCTCCAGTTATGTGCCTCAGGGACTGCACTTAGTCCTGGGCTAAAGGCCACGGAGATGGATTTTTTTTTTTAATTAATTAATTAATTAATTAATTAATTAATTTATTTATTTATTTATTTTTGGCTGCACTGGGTCTTCGTTGCTCTGCCCGGGCTTTCTCTAGTTGAGGCGAGAGGGGGCTATTCTTCGTTGCGGTGCGTGGGCTTCTCATTGTGGTGGCTTCCCTTGTTGCGGAGCACAGGCTCTCGGAGCATGGGCTTCAGTAGCTGTGGCACGAGGGCTCAGTAGTTGTGGTGCATGGGCTTAGTTTCTCCGTGGCATGTGGGATCTTCCCGGACCAGGGCTCGAACCCGTGGCCCCTGCATTGGCAGGCGGACTCTCAACCACTGCGCCACCAGGGAAGCCCGGAATTTCTTTTTATAGCTTCCCTTTCCCCAACCGCTAGACTGAACTCCCACCAGAGTCTATATGCTTCTGTTCACTCTCCAGCATCTTCAAGAAGTTGCCTTTTGTTTTATAAAACAACCAGGTTTTATAATTGTTTTCTTCAGGAAATATCATCTAATAAGGCTCAGTCCCTCATACCCAGAAATGGAAGTTAATTCATTCTTAAAAGTTTAGATTTTGAATCTGACTCTCTACAAAAAAACAGTTCCATTAATGAAAGTTAACTTTAAATGAGGCTCACAAACCGTTGTCAAGTAATAACCCTCATAAGATTTACTTGGATAAGAAATAATTAGGAGTTCGGACTTCCCTGGTCATGCAGTGGTTAAGAATCCACCTGCCAATGCAGGGGACATGGGTTCAAGCCCTGGTCCGGAAAGATCCCACATGCCACAGAGCAACTAAGCCCGTGCGCCACAACTACTGAGCCTGTGCTCTAGAGCCCGTGAGCCACAACTACTGAGCCAGCGTGCCACAACTACTGAAGCCTGCACACCTAGAGCCCGTACTCCACAACAAGAGAAGCCACTGCAATGGAAGCCCGCGTGCTGCAACTACTGAGCCCATGCGCCGCAACTACGGAAGACCATGAGCTCTAGGGCCCGAGCGCCAAAACTACTGAGCCCACATGCTGCAACTATGGAAGCCCGTGTGCCTAGAGCCCATGCTCCGCAACAAGAGAAGCCACCACAATGAGACACCCGCGCACCGCAATGAAGACTAGCCCCTGCTTGCCACAACTAGAGAAAGCCCACGTGCAGCAACAAAGACCCAACGCAGCCAAATAAATAAATTATTAAAAAAGAAATAATTAGGATATCAATCCATGTCTCCTAAGAATCTACTATGTGCTTACTACTGCATTAAAGTAAGCTACAGAATGGTCTTCACAAAAGAATGTGAACAGGAAGGACCAAGGAAAACATAACTCAAGAGTTGAACAACAGAAGGCTTGAGGCAAGGCAAGACAAAGCAATACTATGAGTACCATTATTATAATAGAATCAAATGGATTAGATATATACTACAACATGATGTAGTAGGCTATAACCAGTTCAGTGAAGAGTAGGAGCTTCAGGAGTAATTAGTATGAACAGAAAAAAAGCCCTTAACCTAATGCATACACTGTGTCCCCCTCCCAGACAATGACTTTCTAGAACCCCCAGGACACAATGAGATGCTTATTCTTCCATAAGCAGCAACCATTTAAATTCACTCATACAATTCTCTCTCTTCTGGGAAGGAAGCAGCAGTAGCCATGTTAAAAAGTGCAAGTAAGAGGTAGAGTAAAGGCAGTATTCACTCATACAAACTCGCTCATATGCACATTTTGTTCTGGTTCATAGAATACAAACTGTTTCTAATACAGCATATGGGTGAACATCCAGATAGAAAGAAACCCTTATAATTAACAATATTGTTTGAATACAGTGAAATGGCTTTTACTGAGTCTTACAGGATTAAAATGCTTTTAATATAAAATATCAGACTAATGTTTTCTTTAAAACATAACAGATTTTAAATAAAATATGCAGCATATTTTACAGTGAGCACCTACCTGTACTTTGTTAACTTTCATCAGGTTCTAGTGAACCCCACTGTAAACAAATCTGTGCCAGTATCTAATCAGCTAGAAAGGCACATCCAAAAGCACTCAGTTCCCAAAGTTTCTGAAGGACTCTACTTGAACACATCTTATCAAAACTGTGGTCCAGAACTGTTTTAACTAATATGATAGTCACAAGTCATGTGTGGCTATTTATATTTCAAGATAAACTAACTAAAATCAAGTACAATTAAAAATTCAGTCCCCAATCATACCAGTCACGTTTCAAGTGCTCAAAAGCCACTACCATATGGCTACCATATTGGCTACCATATGGCTACCATATTGGACAGTACAAATATAGAACATTTCCATTATTGCAAAACTTCTCTTAGACTGCACGGGTCTAGAGGCACAGTCCAAGAAGACAGAGTAAAGCTCATGTAGAAGACTGAACGATTCTGACAATTGGCTAAAACTCCAGAATGTCTTTCTTCTTTAATATTTATTTATTGAGTGAGGGATTACTACATATTTTATAGTAACATAAATTCTGCAGCAACTTAGTTTCTGATTATATTAGTATTCTTTTTAATTTTGCAGAGTTAAGAACATAGGGAATTCAGATCCCATATTAAAAGATCATGTCTTTGATATACTTGTAATCACAGCAAGACTATGAACATTTATATGATGAATATAGTTATCCATTAAAATTCACAAGTTTTTGAAAAGGTACAAAATATAGTATGTAAAAAGTTAGTATTATGAGTATACTTTTAAACGAAAAACTGTCAAACATGTAGGTGAACTACATAATAATTCCCAAGTATCAGATCAGTTACCTGCTTAATACTGTGCTGTTCTCCTTAGGAGTAGAAAAAGATAAACTCAACAAGAGCTTTGGAAACACAAAAAGGAGGTGCAGGAAAATTAATTCTGTGGCAGGTTCAGTTCAAAGATTTTCAATTTATTTAAATAAATATTTGCCATTATCTTCTGAACGTAGTAGTGCCTGCTAAGGTTGTTAGCCAATATTTAAAATGTCTCATTTACTGTGTAATAATTACACACTGGGCCAGATTTAAACAAGGCAACCTGCACATTTTTCATCACCAAAATATGTCAAGGTTAGAAATTGATGCTGCACTTTTTCTGCCAAAAATTTGAATAACATACAATATGCTTATCATATCAAAGCTTAAAATTAATGTATTTTAAATAAGGTGATGGGGCACACAAAAAGCTAATATCAATAATATGTTGGATTTTTGATGGATAATTTTCAATTTAATGTTATTTATGTATTTTATACAGAGAGAATGAACTTTTTACAAAAACAAATAAATTTTAAAAGAAACAGACTCCTCCCCCAAAAGGTTAACTTACTGAATCATTCCGACCAAAAAAGGTATATATTGCATACAAGTAATAATCAAATAGCTGAGACATGAAATGGATAACATCAAAAGCAATTGGTTTAAGAATGTTCATCATCTGCATATATTTACCTGAAAAGAAAAAAAAATTAAATAGAACAAAATTAAAATCTGTTAGTCTATAATTATTAAGAAACCATAAAATTACTTTACCAAAATATTTTTTTAATGAAATATTACATTCCTCAGTCACACCAGCCATGCCTCAAGTACTCAACAGTCACTTGTAGCTAGTGACTACTGTACTGGACAGCACTGATACAGAACAGTTATACCATCTTGGAAAGTACTACTGGATGGCACTGATATAAAAAAATACCTACAAAGATTTTTCATATCACTATATTTTACTGTTTGCCTTATATTTATGGAACTCTTAAACTAACTCTTCTACAATGACACTGTACAAACAACACAGTTCCTCATTTCTTGGAGATTCCATTTCAAACAATGCCTTCAAAATTGTTTAGGTGTAATAAAACAAAAGACAATGTACTTGAGGAAGAGTGGGGTTCTTTTCATAAGCTTATACACACATAGCAAAAGTAAAAAAACAAGAGGAAAAAGGACACATGGAAGACACTTCCCATTCCCCTGAATCCTAGCCCTGTGAAATCTAGTGTCAGAGGCTAAGAACATTTCTTTATCACTACATCACTCAAGAGCTCAATACTCGCAAAGTGCCAAGAACATATCCCTCCTCATTCCTTCCTTTGGAAGATGCCAATATTCCACTCTTTTTCCTCTAAACATATGACACAGTTACAGAAAAAAATTTAAAAACCAAAATGTCTGCATTCATAAACTTGTTAATGTGTTTGAAGGGTGCATGGGAGATGGGCTGAATCAAATAACAAACAATAATGAGTCCCTAATTGTGTTTATTTTTTATAGGAAATAATAGGGAAAGAAGCATATCTGTAAAAAAAAAATGCTCTTCTGCAGAAGATGTTAAAACAGGCCATTTGCTTTATTTCCAAATGAGCAAATAATTCAGGTGCTGGCTCTACTTTATGTAACTGCTATAAATTTTAAATTGGTACTATTGAGGACACCAGGATTCAAGAGAAAACACATTAACTGCAGTAGAAAAAAATGACAAATTTACTCTAATGGAAATGTCTACTATCAAAACCATTTCTTTATTATCTAAGAACTCAGTCCATCTGTCTTAATTTACATGAGAAATGATTCTAAATAATAGATGGTCAGGAAGACATACACATCGTAAAGTAAAAACTATTCAATTTAGATTCTGTTCTTATTCCTATTTACAAGTCTTTTGTTTCAGAATCATTCTTTGTAATTATTTCACATAATCAGACATTTTAAAAAAAAATCTCAATTGAAAAATATTTGAAAATATGCTCCTAGAACATTCTGGATCACTGTGCAGATATTTCATTGACTGCAAACATATAGCTATTTAAACTGTAACTATTTACACATTAAATAATGTGATACTGTAAAGGAAAAAAATGAAAAAATGTTATATTACTTTAATCCATAAAAGAAAATTTTAAACAGGTGAATAGTAGAATGAGGAAGGATGCAAACATCTGGGTTGATACATATCCAGAATACAAAGCTCCTCTCCATTCCTAATAAGATTAACCATTGTTCATATAATTCATCTTAAGAAAGGATATAAAAATGAATTCTTAATAGGTAAAAGCTATTTTAAATGTGCATTCAGAAGGAAAAAAAAACTAGATGGTCCCAAATGCTCTGAAAAAAAAAAAACACATTCATTCACTCATTCAATACATTCAACAAACACTTTTTGAAAGCTTACTATGTTCTTGGCCTTGTGTTAAGACACAAGGAACTACACAGAGTCTCTGCTCTCTCACAGAGCTCCTTCCATGACCTTAAATGGTCATACATGGAAGGCAGCCATCGATAAGCAGGCTGCCAGTATATTCAAATGTAGAAGAGCGAGAACTCTGTCTTTCCAGTTCGAGAGGGCAGAGTAGGCCTTTGGAGGCCTGAGAGAACTTATGCACCCCCTCAGACTTACTGAACTAAAAGAGAATTTTACAATGAATTAAAACATCTATGAAGAGAAGTGGGTGAGAAGGTAACAGCAGGTAGGTATGATCACCAGAAAATGAGAAATCTCAAAACATTTCTAGACCAGGGGTTGGCAAACCTTTCCTGTAAAGGACCAAAGACTAGATAGTTTAGGCTTTGTATGTCATTCAGTCTCTGTGGCAGATACTCAGCTCTGCTGGTCTCTGTTTCAACTACTCAACTCTGCTGTCATAGCACAAAAGCAGCCATAGACAATATGTGAACAAACGAGCATGGCTGTATTCCAATAAAACGTTATTTACAAAAACAGGCAGTCAGATTGATTTGGCCTGCAGGCTATAGTTTCCCAACCCCTGTACTAGATGACAGACAGTAGATGGAAACAGGTTGATGGAAAAATGCAAAGAGAACCACAAAGAAGGTGGAAGCTGTCCGATAGGATGTGATTGCTTAGAAGCAGCAGGTACAGCAAGAGAACAGGAGCAAGAAATAGGGCTGAGAAAGGACGGATTAATTGAAGGTCTACATATGGGACAAACTACCTGTCCACATGCCCCCAGTTACTGTTCCTCCCCAGCAGTTATTACTGTAGCCCTCCCCCACCCCTTATCAGCAGTTTCAGTTACCCACGGTCAACCTCAGTCCAAGAATATTAAATAGAAAATTCCAGAAATAAACAATTCATAAGTTTTAAATCAAGTGTTGTTCTGAGTAGCATGATGAAATCTCGTGCCATCTGGCACCATCCCTTTGTCCAGCACATTCTGCCCATTAGTCACTTAGTAGCCATCTCAGTTATCAGATCAACTGTTGTGGTATCTCAGTGCTTGTGTTCAGGTAATTCTTATTTTATTTAATGATGGCCCCAAAACGCAAGAGTAGCGATGCTGGCAATTCGGGTATGCCAAAGAGAAGTTGTAAAGTGCTTCTTTCAAGTGAAAAGGTGAAAGTTCATGACTTAATAAGGAAAGAAAAAAAGTCATATGGTGAGGTTGCTAAGATCTGTGGTAAGAATGAATCTTCTATCTGTGAAACTTGGAAGAAGGAAAAAGAAATTCATGCTAGTTCTGTTGTCACACCTCAGACTGCAAAAGATACAGCCACAGTGATAAGTGCTTAGCTAAAATGGCAAAGGCATTAAATCTGTACAATAAGATATTGTGAGAGAGAGAGAGAGAGAGAGAGAGAGAGAGAGAGAGAGAGAGAGAGAGAGAGACTATATTTACATAACTTTTATTATAGTATATTGTTATAATTTTTCTATTTTTATTATTAGTTTTTGTTGTTAATTTCTTCCTGTGCCTAATTTATAAATTAGACTTTATTATAGGTATGTATGTATAAGAAAAGACATAGTATATATAGGGTTTGCTACTATCTGTGGTTTCAGGCATCCACAGGGGATATCTTGGAACATATACCCCACAAATAAGGGGGGACTCCTGTAGAGGCTGTCAGAATTTTCCCACAGACAAAAACAATAAAACCCCCTAGGATTCCTCTTCAAAAGAAGTAAACAAGCCCCCCCACCCCCCAAATTGAGCAAACTTAAGAAAATAAATAAGAAAAGCTAAGGTTTCTAGTGTGGATATTGGCACCACAGATTAAAATCTATCTCATTCTGGGAATTTGGGGATCTGTCCCCATAATGTAAAGGCTACCAGTAAATCCACCCAGACCTGCCCTACTCTATACATAAAGTTCCTAGTCAGGATTCATTCTAAGGAGAAGGAGCCAGCTCCAACACAGTTCTAGTTACTCAGCAGAGGACACCCACAATGGCTATACAGGCCTTCTGTTTTAGGGAAGAATAATCAAACATCACCAGGCCCATGAGGAAAATTCAGAGACTGAAAGTAAAAAGAAAAGCTGGTCCCAGAGAAAATAAAATAATTGAAGCTAAGGAAGAGAAATACAGTAATTATATAAAACCCTATAAAAGGTGAATATGGCAGGAAAAAACACAGATTATAGAAGGGTTCTTAAAGATTTAAAGTCATTAAAAATGTGATTTTTTAAATAAAAAATTAAAGAAATGGGAAAAAGGAAGTCTCCCAGAAGGTACAGCAAAAAGAATATAGAAAAATATTAGAAAAATATGACAGACATAAAGGGCCAACCTAAGAGACTAAACACTTGAGTAAGGGGAAATCAAAGAAAGAGATTAAATAAAATGGGGAGGTGGAAATCCTCAAAGAAACAGTAGTATCAGTCACAGCTGAGGAACACATGAACCTTCAGATTGAAAGGGTCACGAACTACCCAACACACTTAATGAAAAAGAACTCACACACAGATGCGTCAATAGAGAATTTTGAAACATCAAGGGAAAAAACACTAAAAGGTTTCAGAGAGAGAGAAAGAGAGAGAGAGAGAAGAAATTCACCTACAATAAAATGAATAGAACATTAGAGGTTTTAACTTTCTGAGGAAAAGTAATTTTTAATGACAATTCTATACCTAACTAAATTGTCACTCCATGAAAGAGCAGAATAAAGACATATTTAGACTGACAAGGATTCAAAACATTTACTTCTTATCACCCTTTTCTGGGCAATTACAACTAGAAGAAAGACAAACAGAAACAAACCAAGAGATTGCCTTCACACTCCTGGCAGGGAGCAGTGGGTGGGTGGGAGACACCTGCTTTTCGCCTCAAGCTCTTCTTTACTATTTAATGTGTTGCTGTGAGAGGTGCTACCTTGATAAAAAATAGAAGCATGGTTCTAAAGTTAGCCAGCCTAGTTGGAAAAATGTGGTCAGTGGTTGAAGATATGGTTCAGATGCATACCACCCTCTCTCTTCCTCTCCAGAGTTCCCGACAGAGGGCACAGAGAGAGCAGTGGACACAGCATGCTTTGGAAACACAGAGGAAGGTTACCTAATACATAGCCCAGATAATCAGAAAAGATGTCTCTTCCCAAATTACAAACTGTGAGAAGTTCCTACTCCTGCCTCCAACCTATATTATAACCTTGCTGAACTCCGTCCAGGAATTAATGCTCCAGATGTCCTCCACTGGCTGTGAAGCATGAAAGTTAAGAACTTACTGGCTCTAAGATCAGACAACCTGGTTCTACCACTTAACCAGTTATGTGACAGACATAAGGCAAGTTATTCATCTCTGGGCTTCAATTTAGTTTGTAAAAAGGGTACAATGAAGAATTCATGAGAAAATTCATGTGAAGTGTTTACATAGCATATAATAAAAGAGCAAGAAGTCTTAGCTACCTCTGCTATTATTTTAAAATAAATATACTTATGATGAATGCAAAAAGGGAGAAGTATATATAGGATGTTACGTGAAGGGAATCTAACCTAATCTAGAGATGAGGAAAAGCTTCACAGGGGAAGCACTGTTTAAACTCTCATCCTTTGCAGCAACGTGGACGGACCTAGAGATTATCATACTAAGCAAAGTCAGAGAAAGACAAATATCACACAATATCACTTATATGTGGAATCCAAAAAATGATACAAACGAACTTATTTACAAAACAGAAATAGACTGACAGACATAGAAAACAAACCTATGGTTACCAAAAGCAGGAGAGGGATAATTAGGAATTTGGGGTTACAAACTACTATATATAAAATAAATAACAAGGACCTACTGTATAGCACAGGGAACTATATTCAATATCTTGTAATAACCTATAATGGAAAAGACTTTGAAAAAGAAATATATACATATATATGTATGTATGTGTGTGTGTGTGTATATATCTATATATAACTGAATCACTTTGCTGTACACCTGAAACATTGTAAATCAACTGTACTTCAATTTTAAAAAACCCCTCTCTCACCCTAAATCTAGACCATGAGTCCTTATACTCAAGGGAAAGAGACACACAGAGGGACTGGCAAAGAAACCAGCCAAGTACCAGCACGGACGGACAAGGACGACAACCAAGAGGAACAGGACGGGGCCTGCCTTACTAGCTCATCGTAGGAAATGCAGAGAGAGGAGTGTGATTACCACAGGAAAGGTGGCCCAGGGGAATTCAGTCAGTGCGCCACAGCCCCTATGCAGAGGAGGGAACACAGGGTAAACAGAAGGGCTGGAAGTGTGTGTGTGTATGCACATGTGCATGGGTCGGGGGTGGGGGTGAGGGGGCTCCTTCCGTTGTGGATTATTACAAGAGAGGAGCAAAAAGTGTTTCTCTAATACTCAGATTTTACAAATTAAGTTTTGTCAGTCCAATGTATATTGAGCACCTACAAAAGCGAAAAGCACTTGGCTGGGTGCTCTATATGCTGCAAAGATGAGAAACTCTCTCCTCATGTAGGAGCTGACAATCTGATGGGGCAAAAGCAAGAACAGAACCTGAGCTGGAAGGATGTTCGTTACCCTTATTACAGTGCACTAAGTCGAGAGATCATCAGTGGATATAAAGAGCACATAAAGGCAAACTGGAAATGCTATAAATGAGGAAGGAGACTTGGAGGTCAGGAGTTTTGTTTATACCTCAGGGTATTTTAATTTTTAACCATTTTCATGCATTACTTTTTCAATTTAAAACACTCCATAATAAAATAAAAATATCAATGCCCCACCTAAAAGAATGTACCAATGAAGGAGATTTCTTCCCTCCTATTTCTGTGTTCTCCATCATATACACTGCAACTCAGCCACAGTATGACTAAATATCCCTTATGTACATATTCTGGTTTAATGTTAAGTCCTGTGCATGTGCTGGTGTGTATTTTTTCCAGCTGCTAAAGTAATAATTTTGTTGTAAGATCTGTAGGTTTTACAAACATGGGTTTCGGCAACCTATCTTCTGCCCCTCAGACCTATCACACCAGCTCAAGTGAGAGCTGCCTCCTTGGATACAAAGGCTACTTCAGTGATGAAACACATTCCCTAAAATTTCTCTGCCTCTGTCTGCAAGAAATCGTCAGGCTAACAGGATTTTCTTTTTTCACAAGCAAGCGTTCTGATTGGTCCTCTGCGCTTGTGAAAAAAACGCCAAGACTTTCTAACAGATTTAGGTACCACCTGGCGCTGGGAAGCCCCATTAACACTCTTCTGTTTAATCTCTCCTAATTATGCCAAATAAATACCACTTAAAAACGACATTTTGAATATGCCTTTAATGTTCTAAAATGTGTCTCCCAACCACTGAGTAATTAGTTCCTTCATCTTCCCAGGCACCAAAAATTAATCTATCTTATTTACACAACTGTACTTCTGGCTTTGTAAGAAGAGACATTACCTTTGCCAGTTTATAGTCTTCAAGCACCTCTATGCAATAACAACCGTGGTTGGAATAGTGCATTTACTAGTTGGAGACCCCTTAGTGAGTGGTTCCCTTAAAGTTCTATTTTATGAATATGTACAATATGAAGATAAAGACATCCCAGGGAGAGAGGAAGTAGTAGGCATGAAAGTCTACTGGGGAATAATGGCAGCACCTAATCCCAGCCCTAAATGGAAAGACATGAAAGTTAAATTTTCATACTAGGCCTTGTTTCCTAATTGCAACTCTAGTAAAAGATCTAGTGGGAAGAAGACTGAAATGACAAAGGTCAGATTCTCTTCCCTGAGTAAGGTTTTATTCAGGACTGCTCTGGCTTTATATGGCTGATTACCAAATGCCCATAAGCATGCAGCTTTTCTGTTTCTGTAAGTCCACTGTTAGAAAAGTGTCCACTGTGTTGGTCAGTAATCCTTACATAAGAATTTGTTGTTACTGTCTTCTGAACTTAGCACCAGCAGCACACTTCTATCATTATAATATCCCTTCTTAGATAATGAGAATAGCACAATGCATTGTTTCTTCATTTCCTTATGCCTATCAAGAAGTGAAGATTTGGATTTGTCTGCACTGAACTGAATAAAACATGACTTCCCCCTCCTCAGTTCTGCTGTGGCTTTATATCTGATTTGATTTGAGTGAATGTATGTCTTTTAGAGTAAAAAGCAATATGATGACCTCTTTTTGAACTAGGAAAGGAAAAATATATATATAACCACTTAAATGTGGTTGATTGTATTATTTTCCCCAATTATCTGCTCTTCCCCACCTCCACTCCTTGTAAGAGGATTATGCATCCTTGTCCACTGCCCTGGACTGGTTGTGCCTTCCTGTGACAGAAGTACACTTCTCTCTTCCAGTCAAGCCTGACTTGCTATGACCAGTGACATGTCAGGGTGGCACATCAGAGTGGCAGCTTTAAGAGTCATAACATGGTTCAGCTCTACTCTTCTCCCCAAATCCCAGATTGCTGCTACTTTTTCAGCCTGCATCTCAGAATGAAGACATACATGGGGCAGAACTAAGATGATCAGGAGTCAATATGCATCACGATAAACCTCTGGGTTGAAAGCCACTGATATGTTAGGGTGTTTTGTTACTTCAACATAACCGAGCAAAAGCTGACTTCATTCAACTACATCTCAAGCGTGTATCCAGACACTGAAAACTACAGTGAGTACCTAAGACTGAGGAGCATGACAAGGACTTTGGAATATCCATCAGTGAGGACCTTGTAAGGCAATTGAGTACACTGACCCTGAAGAATGGATTGGGGAAGGGGAAGTACAAGGAAAGGAAGGACAGTATAACTACCACCACATATCTGAAAAGTGACCACATGGAAAAGTAGGAGAAAAAAGTATAGACTTACTCTTTTTGCTTTTAAGGGCATAACTAAGACCAGAGGGTAGAATTAGAGACAGAGACAGAGATAGAGATTTTGGTTTAGCATGAGGACGAGATTTCTACCAATTAAATCAGTCTAACAGCAGAATGAGTAGTCTTGCAAAGTAATATGCTTCCAGCAATTGTAACACATAAAACAGAGGCTAGATGGCCACCACATATCAGATGCAGTAAAGAAAGAAATCCTCATTCTATGGTAAATTATACCAGATGACCTCTTCAGAATTCTTCTAATTCTGATTCTGTAAATTCTAGAGACTAACTCATGATGCTAGGTTCAGTTATCTCTCTTGGATAAAGAAGAAACGCTAATTCCCCAGCAATAATCAGCCATACAATAGCTTTTTAGATCTGTCATTTTTCTGTGTCATAAAAATACATAATTTTTCTTTTCTGCTCAGTTCATTATTACTTTTCCACACTATTTTCCCTAAAAGAAAGTGGGACTTCTTTAAAAAGTCTTCTTTATCCTATTCATTAATGAAATTTAGAAATTATCTTCAGGAACACAGACTATTTTATCAGAGCTAAGAGTAATTAAACCAGGCAACAGGAAATTATCACCTCCATAAACAGAAGACAGAGATCTTTATAGAAAATCACTAAGATTCTTGACTGGTACAGGTGACTTAATTAACATGAGAAGACATATCTATAACTTATTTGTCAAATGTACAGACCTATTTGTGAAATACAAAGGTTGAGATAGCATATCAAATTTTGAAATACTGATATTAAAAAATCCATAACATCTTCAAACCTAAATATTTCATACGGCATTTCTTCATGCTATTTGCCTTCTACAAAATCATCAATAAAGGTCTTATCTGTAATAAGAACAACATTTCCTATGGTTTGAACATTTAGCTTATAGAACTCTTGTGTCGGAAAATGCCAGAAAATCACTATCCACTCTGCCCATCTGACAAGAAGATTGCAAAGATCAATGAAACAATTAAGTACAAAATATTGTGCAAATATAAAACTGGTATTATCATCATCCTACATGTACCTCTAACTCACAGAGAATTTTTCCACTACATTTCTATTAATTGGAATATTTTAGAAAAAGTGGAAGACACAAATTCTAAGTAGTTAACTAAAAAAGAAAAACTGACATTAATATTAGTATTATACTATTTGGAGCAATTAAAATGAGAAGGCACTGACATATAACCATCTTATATCATTCACTGTGGTGGGCACTGGAGTACACAATGAAAACCCATTTGGTAACAAATGTAGACTAATTTAACTGCTATAATAATTTTTTTTTTTAAAAGGTGTAGCTACTTACCAACAAGTCTTATTACATTCAGTGTTGTATTGGTTAAGATGGGTGCATTCACTTTATTTAGACTGTAATCTGATTTCTTCCTGCTTTTTAGAGTCTCTCGAGAAACGCTTAATATGAGAAAACAAAACAGATTTGCAATTAGGGTTGTCAAGTAGTAAATCAATAAGTAATTCAGCTTAGGATCTAATTTGCTAATTAGTTACTGAAAATCACCAATTAGTTACTGAAAGTCTTACCACGTATCAGCTGGGGATATAGAGATTATCCTCCTGTCCTTACAGAGCTTACAGTCCAGAGGGGAAGAGAAATCAGTAAACAGAGAAATAAAGTACTATAATGTATTTCTTTGGTTCTCAGACATTAATTAACAACCATTAAAAGAAGCTATGTCACTAAATTGTAGCAATGTTTTCTTAGGTCAGTCTCCCAAGGCAATAGAAATAAAAGCGAAAATAAACAGATGGTACCTAATCAAACTTACAAGCTTTTGCACAGTAAAGGAAACCATAAACAAAATGAAAAGACAACCTTCAGAATGGGAGAAAATATTTGCAAATGACGCGACTGACATGGGCTTAATTTCCAAAATATACAAACAGCTCATACAACTCAATAACAAAAAGACAACAACCCAATCAAAAAATGAGCAGAAGACCTAAATAGATACTACTCCAAAGAAGACATACAGATGGCCAACAGGCACATGAAAAGATGTTCAGCATCGCTAATTATTAGAGAAATGCAAATCAAAACTATAATGAGGTATCAGCTCACACCAGTCAGAATGGCCATCATCAAAAGTCTATAAATAATAAATGCTGGAGAGGGTGTGGAGAAAAGGGAAGCCTCTTGCACTGTTGGTGGGAATGTAGATTGATACAGCCACTATGGAGAGCAGTATGGAGGGTCCTTAAAAAACTAAAACTAGAGTTACCACATGATCCAGCAATCCCACTACTGGGCATATATCCAGAAAAGCCAAAAGCTCTAATTCAAGAAGATACATGCACCCCAAATGTTCACAGTGGCATTATTTACAACAGCCAAGACATCGAAGCAACTTAAGTGTCCATCAACAGATGAGTAGATAAAGAAGATGTGGTGTATATATACAATGGAATATTACTCAGCCATAAAAAAGAATGAAATAATGCCATTTGCAGCAACATGGATGGGCCTAGAGATTATCACACTAAGCGAAGTAAGTCAGACAAAGACAAGTATATGATATCACTTATATGTGGGATCTAAAAAATAGTACAAATGAACTTATTTACAAAACAGAAACAGACTCACAGACATAGAAAACAAACTTATGGTTACCAAAGGAGAAGTAGGGGGGATAAGCTGGGAGTGTGGGATTAACAGATGCATAAAAATAGATATAAAATAGATAAACAACAAGCATTTACTGTATAGCATGGGGAACTATATTCAATATCTTATAATAAACTACAATGGAAAAGAATTTTAAAAAAGAATATATATACACATATATGTATAAGCAAATCACTTTGCTGTATACTGAAAACTAACACAATATTGTAAATCAACTATACTTCAATAAAAAACAAATAAATAAAATAATAAACAAAAAAAGAAGCTATGTCACTTAAAAAAAATGTTCTAGGAGAATTATACATCAATTGTACCAAGCATCCTGATTTCAGACCTACAAATATGAAAAATACCTTCCTTAGAATCTGAATTGGGCATCAAGTATAATGGTAAAGTCTGGGGTTGGGGGGCAGCTCTAGATTCAAAGAAAAAGTAGAAGTTATATGGTAAGTACAAAAAAAAGGGGACAACATGTAATAAGACCAGAAGTAAGAGAACAGAGTATGCCTAGAGAAGCACAAGGAGTTCACAGTGGTAGCCTGGAGAATGAGTGGGCAGAGGGAAATGTGATAAGAAAGAAGGTAAGTAAAGGCCAGATCACTGAAAGGAACTGAACCTCATGACTATAACGAGTATGAACCATATCTTAAATGCAGTGGTGAGCCATTAAACATTTTAACCAGGAAAATGACATGATCAAATTTGTATATAAAAGAAAAATCTTAATTTGTATCCAAGAACAGATTAGAAAGGGTTAAGACTGGAAATGGGAAGCCACAGTAAGGAGGCTGATTCAATAATGGGGCCGAGAGATTTCTGCATGAACTAGGATGGTAGCAGTGAAATACAAGAAATTTTGATAAATTCAAGAGACACTTAGACGGTGGAATTGATATAACAGTCAACTGGTTAACTGCAATCAGTAGTTTACATTGTGTATATTTCTTAGGGGTAGGTTAAGACAGTTTAAGAGGCTGCATAACCCTACAAAAAATGTGAGGACATACACATATAGTGGCAGACGTTTGTTCGTTTCAACTTAGACCTTTTCTTTTAGCAAAAACATACTCAAAACATCTAATGAAAAAGTCCAACAAAATAGTTCTTTTCAGTTCATAATGGATCATAGATGTAGATTATTAAATACCATATATTTGTGTAAACCAATGGAAACAAATTTCCCCAATTAAAACATCCCCAATTATATGACTTGTTCACTTTTGAGGTGAGAGATTATATCAATCAGGGTGTCAAATCAATCAAGTATTCACTAGGTACTTTGGGGGTGAAGGGTAGGGAAGAGTATACTTAAATCTATCATTAAAAATAAAGTATATTTGTGGTCACTCAATATCTGATACTCAGTCATGAAACTACCTCACTCACAAATCAGAATCAGGCCCAATTTAAAGAAGGTGACAAAAATTCTTATAGTTATCATAGTTTTTGAAGAAGACAGTTTATCATAAAACAAAACTCAAGTACAAAAAAAGGAACCTTAATAGAAGGCTCAAATAGCAAATATCAATGACATTGGGAAGATTTTTCTGTATTTACTAGATTGAGGCAGCAAATCCACATACAAAACAAATGACTATTTTCCTCCTTGAGAAAAAAGGAAATCAATGTGAAACATAAATTGATCTATGTGAAGCATAAACCACCTCCAAAGGCGGCAGTGATTCTATAAATCAAAAGTTTGTTTTTCTGCAAAAACCACTGATCTCTAGATTAAGAGCTCTTGGGTTAGGCCCATTATCAAAAAAACTACATTTTTAGCCTTTCAGGAATCATTTTTAAAATACATTAACTTCTCAGGGTATGTGCCCAGTAGTGGGACTGCTGAGAGTCATGGACCACAATGTTCACTGCAGCTCTATTTACAATAGCCAGGACATGGAAGCAACCTAAAGTGTCCATCGACAGATGAATGGATAAAGAAGATGTGGCACATATATACAATGGAATATTACTTAGCCATAAAAAGAAACGAAACTGAGTTATTTGTAGTGAGGTGGATGGACCTAGAGACTGTCATACAGAGTGAAGTCAGAAAGAGAAAAATAAATACCGTATGCTAACACATATATATGGAACCCAAAGAAAAAAAAAACAGGTTCTGAAGAACCTAGGGGCAGGACAGGAATAAAGATGCAGACGTAGAGAATAGACTTGAGGACACGGGGAGGGGGAAGGGTAAGCTGGGATGAAGTGAGAGAGTGGCATGGACATATATACACTACCAAATGTAAAATAGATAGCTAGTGGGAAGCAGCTGCATAGCACAGGGAGATCAGCTTGGTGCTTTGTGACCACCTAGAGGGGTTGGATAGGGAGGGTGGGAGGGAGACACAAGAGGGAGGAGATATGGGGATATATATACATGTATAGCTGATTCACTTTGTTATAAGGCAGAATCTAACACACCATTGTAAAGCAATTATACTCCAATAAAGATGTTTAAAAAAAAAAATTAACTTCTGTCACATGACACTATAACCAAAAGAAAAGTTTAATTTTTGAGTTTTTTTTCTTAACCTTTCAAGTAAATCCTCTATGTTAAACGTGCAACATAAAATGAGAAATACCATAAATTCCAAGAATAAGTACCTTTTCACAGGAGCATCGCCTGTCTGCTCATCAACATAATCTTGTTTTAGTTCCTCAGGAACATCACTGTCACTGTCATACTCCTGATAGGCACCTTTTTCTTGTTCATCAGATTCATACTGAAAAGAACACAGTATATTATTCAACAATGGGTACGAAGAACCAACCTTTCTTGGAGTCTTTCAACACAGTAAAAAAGTATCCAATTTTATAAGAAGTACATTACAGATGAAAGTTCTTAATAACTGAGCTTTAATTTTGCCATCAAAAATCATATTAACTTTCCATTTTCTTCTTCATCATCCTACCTTAACCAGTTCAAAAGAAAATACAAACATTATATTTCAAAAGCTTATAAATGCCCAAAAGAATCTCCATATAAACAAATGAAAACAAACACATACCCTGCTAGACCTTAGAAGAGGAAAAGAGTGTTTATTTGATTAAAAAAACTCTTCCTTCAAGTGGTTTCATCCTATTTATTTCCATTTTGCTAGTTCATTATAAAAAGCTTGAGAATACAATTCTGGTACTCTGGAAGTATTAAGTCAGCTTAATAAACACAACACACATGCTAATATTCTATCTAATTCATTATGATGAGATTTAATTCCAAGGGCAACTTAGAAAATTAGGCTTAGCACCTATGGACTACTAAGAACAAGGACAAAAATAGTGGATTTGCTCTTGAGAGGAAGAGTGCCTTTTCATCATCTTTTTGGCACCATGGCCCAGTGCCGGCATGGGAGAAGACAGTGGAGTCCATGCACAACAAAGGAAGCAGTGGCAGTATCACCATCATCATTGCTGATTAGTATTATAAACTAATATGATTAAATAATGGCTAACATTTATTGAGTTTCAACCAAGTACTGGGCTAAGTGCTTCCATAAAGTGTCTCACTGAATCTTCAAAACAATTCTATGAGGAAGTTTTGTCCCCATATGCCAGTTGAGGAGACCAGTATAATGACAATAAGGGAAGAAGTCAGCCCCCTAATTCAACAACTATTTTTTAAGAGTCTAAAGCATTACGAGAGGCTGTTTTAAGATGTGGACCCTGACCCTCAGGACCTATGCTGTACCTGTGAAGATGAGATCACACATTAATAACTACAAACAAACATTAGAGACATTCTCCCCCACTTGTACACAATGTGATCCTGGTGACATTCAGAAAGGTGTTCTACACAAACTAGGGTCAGTTCCACAGTACAACAGATCCTCATTTTCAAGGATTCTTTATTTGCAGATTTCCCTACTCGATAAAATTTGTAACCCCAACATCAATACTTCATGACACTCCTTGGTCATTCACGGATGTGTACCATGTGGAGTGGCAAACACTTTTGAGTCACCCTACATACATGTTCCCAGCTAAGAGCAAGCAAGGCGACACTCTACCTTCTTATTTCAGCCCTCCTGCTGTAAATAAGTGCCCTTTTCAAAGTCTATTTAGTGTCACATTCTTAAAATTTTTGTACTTTTTGCTGGTGATTTCACTGTTCAGAATGCCCCCCAATCATAGTACTAAAGTGCCGTCTAGTGTTCCCAAGTGCGAGAAGACTGTAATCTGCCTTAAGGTAAAAATATGTATGTTAGATAAGCTTCACTCAGGCATGAGTTACAGTGCTGTTGGTCATGTGTTCAATGTTAATGAATCAACACTATATTAAATTAGGTGTCTTTAAGGAAAAACACATGTAAAACAAGGTTGTGTATTGACCAGTTGGTGAAAATGTTGTGACCAGAGGCTTGCAGATACTTAATCCCATATTTTGCTTAAGAACAACGGTTCTGTATTTGTTAATTCAGAGTTCATGCTTACTTTATTGAACACAACTGCCAGAAATAATGAGAATCAAATGCTATGTGAGATTTAAATGAACAAATCACCAGTGCAGAGGGATATATTATTTCAAAAATATTGGAATGACTTAATTCCTTTCAGTTTAGTCTACTTTATAGAGGCAAAATGTCACAAAGAATCACTAAATTATAATTTTAAATATGGTTCTCTATGGAATAACTTCTACTTCATGATAAAACATGATAGTGGTATATTTTCATGACAATATTTTTTAAATTATATCTTCACTTAATAACAAAAACAAACCAAAAATATGGAGGCAAATTCAACAGATTTTTGTCAACCCAAACAGTTTTCACTTCAACTTCATCAAATCTAAAATAAAAATTATACCTAGGCCCTCTGGAAATTAAATACTGTAAAAACGCCCTATAGGTAACTGTGAAGTATTTCCTCATTGTAAATATGGGGAAACTGAGGGTCACAAAATCACAATAACTTGCCAAGATCCACACAGCTAATCAATAATAAAGGTCATATTCATTCATCTGCCTGCAAACCTTTCCATTAACTCACACTACTTCTAGTTTATATTGTTTTCTGAGCTGCTCAGAGTGCTGTTAAAACACTGTATTCCTAAATCCTCAAAATATCCCTGCTAGGTAATTAAACAAGACATTACCCTGTTTCAGTTAAGGGGACATGGAACAAAATGACTTCCTTAGTTACCCAACAAGTGGCGTTGAGAAAAAAGTGCAGATGATCTATTCCTTCATACATCTGTCTATCCAATAAATCATATAACTATGCAGTGACTAAACTATGCTCCTACTCAATTAGTAATCTGGTAAGAACATAAAGTAATCTAATAACAACATAAAATAAACATAAAGGCAAAACTTATCATTCAAAAGAACAATGTCAACAAAGCATACTGGAAAGCCATTCATTACCTGTACAAGTAGTATTACAGGTGTCTAAGTATATAGGTAGGAAGGTGGGTGGTAAATGTATGTATAAATCTAGTCAATTACCTTGCTCATTGGTACAACACGCTCAATAAGAAAATCCCACTAATGTTCCACAGTATGTTTTAAAAAACACCACATACCCCATTAGAAGCCAGGACGTCTTCTGTTTCTTCATCTTTGTGGTCAGCCTGAATTTCAAATGGATTCCCACCACTACAGTACTGCTCAAACAAGGTTACCATTTTTGAGGAAGTTGAGGATGGCTGCTTACTGGGTGAAACTGATGGGGAACGTGACTGTTCCATGAATTTAAATTCCTAGACGTTTAAAAAAAAAAAACAAAAAGGAGCCAGATCCCTTTTAGCAACAACAATAAAATTCAAGTACATAAACATATACATCAATGCAGATGTAGTTAGTAAAGAAAACAATCCTGATTCTTTAGGTTATTCTTTTTTTTTTTTTTTAGGTTATTCATTTTAAAATCTTGCAAGTTATCTGAAAGCACAAACTTGGACATACATGTTCAAAGGTTTTCCTAAAGACAACTCAGTCGCTGATGTCACTTAAAACAGTGTTATCTGCATCAAGCTGCTTTTGGCTTACTTTATGGAACTGCACAGAAAATTTTTTTAAATAACTTCAATTTGAATGATAATTCTAAAAATTTTTACATAACAGCAAAAGTCCTAGTAGAGTACAGTTTTAATAAAGTCATTCATAAAAACTAATTGTTGTTAAGTCAAATAGCTTGCACCATTTGAGATACTCTACGTGAATACATTGAAATCCAAGCATAAAAGATATACCTTTCTTTGTTATATTGATGTCTATACACTTTCATTTATTTTTCTTCATATACCAAGAAGCAGACAACACAAATACATGCTGAGGTCAGATGATACATCTTCTAGTCCCAGCTTGACTTTAATCCATTATATTCCATTAACTTCCTATGTAATATTGGGAATGTCCCCTGATTCCCTATGCCTCCATTTCCTCATCTGTAAAATGAAAGGGTCGATCTAGATGAAAGAATCACAAACACTAAAGCTACAGAGTTGTAGCACCCAGTCCAAATCACACACTTCTCAGATGAGGAAACTGAGGCAGTCCAGAGGGATTCAGGTCCAAGTTCAAGATTACACAGCTAATTAGAGGAAGAGATGGAATAATGGCTAAACTTCTTTCAAATTACAAAACTCTTGATTTAATGATTTTTAACAAAAATTTAGTACACATTTTTCTTATACCTTTTAATCATTTTAATATTATTCCCCAATTTAAAATTTTTCATATTCAGAGATAATCTTCTTTAAAATTACATTGGTTTACTAAGTTTCAAATGATGTGTTTATTTTCTTTTTAAATTGCAGCTATACATTAAATCAGATCCACAATAACGCTTAAAAATCAGGCCATTATTTTTAAAATTCTAAACACGGGGTGACTATAAATTAATAAGACAAAAATTTTTTAAAACAAAATCTACAGAAATACATGTGTCAAATGAACACTATCTCAGCTGTAAATAGTTTTCAACGTAATTACTTTTTTCCCCCACTGTGGTTACAACATGAGATCTACCATTAAAAAAATTTTAAGTGCACAGTACTGTATTGTTAACTACAGGCAAAATGTTGTACCATAGATCTCTAGAACTTACTCATCTTACATAACTGAAGCTTCAAGGTAACCACTTTAAAGGATATAATGCTCACTTGGATGGAAATGTTTCAACATACCTTGTAAAAAAGTTGTTTTCTAATTACAGCAAGTTTATATACGCATGCACCACACACACACACACACAAATTGACAGTTAAATACAAATTCAAATGAAAGTATTTAAATAGAGATTATAGAGATTCTAAAATCAATGCTGGAATTCTAAATAATGTTAAGGAATCATCTTAATTTAATAACTCTAAAATAATGTTAATTTCATTGTCTTTAAAGCATTTATTAATCAACATGTTTCAGTGTATTTAATATATCCACATTAGGAAAGCAATATGATAAACCTGGATGAGAAGTAAGCTATTATACAATATGAGCATAAACACTGTCCCTTTAAAAAACCTTTTAATCATGTATTCTTTACATTTATCCAGGAATAAGAAAATTCTTTCTAGAAAGCCATTTCTTCTAAAGGCAAAAACTACACACTCGACCTTGTAAACAGGGATCTAAATTTATATACTGTATTCTGATATTTGATATTTGTCAGATAGGACATGGTCTACCACACAAGAAATATTTATCTATAATATGTTTCAACCAAGAGAAAAAAAAAATAAGGATATTTTCACATATTACATTATAGGATTCAAGGAATCAATTAACTAATAAAAATTAGTTGTGTTTTTTTTTTTATAAGTGCCTCTTTTATCTCTGAGGCATTTTCTCATTACAGACAAATTTATGAGTTGCAGCATAAATTCAGAACCTATTAGACCCTTTAAGAAATGACAAATATTCTGCAAATATAAGCATTTTCATTAAAGACCATCAAAATATAACTGATTTTTCTGCAAAATTTAAATGAAGCAGTAGACCCTCTTCTGAAATCTAAAGAAAACAAATTATTTTAATTGTGACTCTTTTCAGGCAAAGGAGTTTTCCTCAAGTGTATAAAATGAATTTGTAAAAAGAGACAGATTATGACATCCATTAAAGTATCACCTTGTAAAAGAGGCTTATTATTAATCACTTTTAAGGAAAAAAGGAAAGGCACTATTTCTTAGTTTAATTATTTTATAAATGTTTCCATATATATGGTTTGCTTTTAAAGATGACTACATAAAAGACTGATTTATTTGCTCTTAAACTTACATGAAGTTGCAAGATGCTGAAATTTGACTTAACAGGACAAAGTTCCCAGGTCTCATTTTCTAGAAACATTCTCAGTTCATCAAGCCGTGTTCTTAAAAAAGAAAATGAATACTCCAAAAAATAAGAAAAGTACACTGCACACAGGAATTAATATAACAAAAACTATTATAGAGCTATCATCATGATCATAATCAACTTTGAAAACCCATTCAGACCAACACAGTAAACACATTTACTTTTACATACTTGTTAATATCTTATCATCCGTAAGAGAAAAACCGCAAATATTTACTAAACTCAGAATATTTTTACTATATTGCAAAAATAATGAATGCATAGGAAATGATATTTTTATTAAGGGACTAAACTAAAAGCTACTCACCAACTCATGTACTTAAGACATCCTTAGCTAATCACATATTAGTGCCAAAAAAAAACAAGAAATAATTTATAGGGTTTATAAAACCACAAACGTTAATAAATGTTTTATGCTAAAAAGCATAGATCTTAATCATTCTTACTAAGCCAAAAGATCAAGTTGATTATCACTATCTAAATATATTTTAGCTCAGGGCTTATCTATCTCCACACAGCATTTACCAATTAAATTAGCAAGTATGGCACTTAAATTAGCAAGTAGTCACATGTCATACTGATTTCTTCTTTCTTTAATGCTATTGCTCTTACTGTCTCTCCTGAGTAATCAGTACAATATGAGCAATTCCAGAAAAACAAATACTTCCTTCCTGTTAACCCAGGAAACAAAGGGCCAGGGTCTGCCCTATTCTTCCTTCTTCCTGCAACAAGCCTCATTGTTGTTACTAAAATCAGGCTAAAAACAAAATCTAGATTTTTTTAAATCCACAGGTTCTAAAGTAAAGAGGGACTAAATGGTAAAATCTGTGAAAAGCAGAAATTGCTCCAAATATTAGAGTTAACAGACAAGGACTTTAAGATAACTACTATAAATAAGTTAAATAGAGAAAAAGATGCACAAAATGGACAGAAATGAAAATTTTAAAGCATTATAATAATAAAAACAAAAAAGAATCAAACAAATATTCTATAACCAAAAAAATACAATACCTCAAATTAAAAACTGATAGGGTAAGTCAAACAGCAGAAGACAGGATTAATGAACTCGAAGACAGTGCAACAGAAAATATCCAAACTGAAGGACAAATGGAAAAAGAAAAATGGAAGAAAGAGAAAAGATTGTAAGAGATATGTGAGACACAGTCAAAATATCTAGTATGCATGCAACTGTATGGAGATGAGAGAGAGAGAGAGCAAAAGCAATATTTGAAGAGGTAGGTAATGACTGAGAATTTGGCAAAAGTGATTGTCCCCATACCTATCACCATATACAAAAATTAACTAAAATGAATCACAGATCTAATGTAAGAACTAAAACTATAAAGTTTACAACTCTTAGAATTCTACAATAAAAAGATAAATAACCCAATTTTTAAATGGGCAAAGGCTTTGAACAGACATTTTTGCAAAGAAGATCTATAAATGACCAGTAAGCGCATAAAAAGATGCTGAACATCGTCACTCATCAGGGAAATATAAATCCAAACCATAATGAGGTACCACTTCACAACCACCAGGATAGCTATAATCAAAGAGACAGTAACAGGTACTAGCAAGGATTTGGAGAAATTAGAACCCTTATATAGTGCTGGTGGAAACATAAAATGGTGCAGCCACTTTGGGAAACTTTGGTAGTTCCTCAAAATATTAAACATAGAGTTACCATATTACCCACCAATTTCACTCTGTATTGGTGACTGGGTGACTTATAACAACAGAAATTTATAATCTCACAATTCTGGACCCCAGAAGTCTGAAATCATAAGGTTGAAATCAAGTTGTCAGCAGGGATACACTCTCTCCAAAAACTGTAGAGGAGAATCTGTTCCTTGCCTCTTCCAATTTACGGTGGTTGCTGCCATTCCTTGGCTAGTGGCCACAGCACTCCAATCTCTGCCTGTCTTCACATAACTTTCTCCTGCATGTGTGTATGTCTTTTCCTCTGTGTCTGTATCAAGTCCCCTTCTGTCTCCCTTTAACTGTGATGGCATTTAGGGCCCATCCAGATAATCCAAGATAATCTCATCACAAGACCATTAACTTAGTCACATCTACAAAACACTTTTTCCAAATAAAGTAACATTTAGTTTCCAGGTATTAGGACCTGATTTTTTTGCGGGGGTGGGGAGTGGGGAGGAGGGGAACGGGGAAATTACTTGTCAGACTACCAAACACTCCCAGGTACATACCCAAAGAAATGATAACATATGTCTATGCAAAAACTTATACACAAGGGGGCGGAGTCAAGATGGCAGACTAGGGGGACATGGATTCATGTGTCCACACAACTAGGGCACCTACCAGGCACTGGTGGGGGACCATGGACACCTAAGGGGATGGGAGGAACCCCCAGCGACCGGGTAGGATGTGGGGCATGGGGGGGTAAAGGGGAGGGGAAGCGGAGGTGGGACGGGACTGGCACCCCTGAAGGGCAGCTGGGGGAGAGGAAGGGATCTCACACCCGAAGGGGGAAATTGGGGGACCACCAGGAGGACAAAGAAGCAAAAGGGAGCGTGGCCAGGTTTCCCCTGCCCACTTGGGCCCCCGGGAGCCTGCTGAGATCCTGGGCCTGATCCTCTGCCCACCGAGGCCCCCTCCAGCCGTGCAGGTCCTAAGGGAGTGGGAGGGAGGGAAGGGGGAGCAAAAGTAAAGGCCAGACCTCGAGGACCGGCACCCCTGAGGGGTGGCTGGGGGAGGGAAGGAGTTCTTACACCAAGCAGGACCCACCCACAGTTAGGGGTTAGGGGTCCAGCAGCAATGGGGGAGACCCTAGGGGAGATGGGTGTTGGGGAGGGGAGCACGGAGGAACGGAAGGGAACGGGGCCAGAGCTTTCCCTGTCCACTTAGGCACTGGGAAGCCTGTTGGGCTCCCGGGCCTAATCCTGTGCCCTTGGAGCCTCCCTCCTGCCATGCAGAGCCCAAGCCCCAACCCTACACCCACACCCAGGGCCCTACCTCTACACTCAGAGACCCCCTCTGAGACCCCCTCCAATGCGCTGGGCCTAAACCCCACCCACACACCCTCACCCAGGGCCTTACCTCCAAACTCCAGAACTCCACACTGCAGAGGCCCTCCTTTCCATGTGCTGCCTCTCTCCTCCCCCGCAGGTCCTAAGCAGAGGCCCCGCCCTACACTCAAATGTCAACCCCCCGCCTGCCTAGGTCCCACCCCACTGTAAACCCCACCCCTGCCTGAGTTCCACTTCCATAGCCAAGGCTTTTTAAATTTGTTTTTCTTTTTTCCTCTTTTAGATTGGGGTTCTGTTTTACCTAGTTGATTCATTGTTCTTGATTCATTTATATTTTTATTATTCCTAATAAATCTTTTATTTTTCTAATTTTATTTTATTCTTTATACTTTGTTATTGTACTCTCCTTTTGGCTTGTTCCCCCTGCACCGCCCACCCCTTTTTTTTCTTTTTTCTGTTGTGGTTTTATTTTACCTTACTGCAGTTGTTTCAATTATATTTTTATTTTTCATAATATATTTTTTATCTTTCTAACTTTATTTTGTTTTATATTCTTTGATATTGTACTGCTCCTTTTTTTCTTTTTTTCTTTTGCCGCGCCATGCAGCTTGCAGGATCTTGGCTCCCAGGCCAGAGGTCGGGCCCGAGCTCCTATGGTGGGAGCTCTGAGTCCAAACCACTGGACTAAGAGAACCTCAGACCCCAGGGAACATTAATCAGAGTGAGGCCTCCTGGAGGTCCTAATCTCAGCACAAAGACTCAGCTCTATCCAACTGCCTGCAAACTCCAGTGCTGGATGCCTCAGGCCAAACAATCAGTAAGACAGGAATACAGCCCCACCCATAAAAAAAAAACAAACAAAATGAAATGACAAAAAAATACATTACAGACAAAGGAGCAAGGTAAAAACCTACAAGACCAAATAAATGAAAATGAAATAGGCAACCTACCTGAAAAAGAATTCAGAGTAATGATAAAGATGATCCAAAGTCTCGAAAATGGAATTGAGAAAATACAAGAAACATTTAACAAGGATCTAGAAGAACTAAGCAAACAAACAGTGATGAACAACACAATAACTTAACTTAAAAATACTCTAGAAGGAATCAATAGCAGAATAACTGAGGCAGAAGAACAGATAAGTGAGCTGGAAGATAAAATGGTGGAAATAACAACAAGGGAACAGAATAAAGAAAAAAGAATGAAAAGAATTGAGGACAGTCTCAGAGACCTCTGGGACAACGTTAAACACACCAATATTCGAATTATAGGGGTCCCAGAAGAAGAAGAGAAAAAGAAAGGGTCTGAGAAAATATTTGAAGAGATTATAGTTGAAAACTTCCATATCATGGGAAAGGAAATAATCAATCAAGTCCAGGAAGCACAGAGTCCCATACAGGATACACCCAAAGAGAAACACACCAAGACACATATAAATCAAACTATCAAAAATTAAACAAAGAAAAAATATTAAAAGCAGCAAGCAAAAAGCAACAAATAACATACAAGGGAATCCCCACAAGGTTAACAGCTGATCTTTCAGCAGAAACTCTGCAAGCCAGAAGGGAGTGGCAGGACACATTTAAAGTGATGAAAGGGAAAAAGCTACAACCAAGATTATTCTACCCAGCAAGGATCTCATTCAGATTTGATGGAGAAATTAAAACCTTTACAGACAAGCAAAAGTTAAGAGAATTCAGCACCACTAAACCAGCTGCACAACAAATGCTAAAGGAACTTCTCTAGGTAGGAAACACAAGAGAAGGAAAAGACCTACAAAAACAAACCCAAAACAATTAAGAAAATGGTAATAGGAACATACATATCGATAATTACCTTAAATGTAAATGCATTACATACTCCAAACAGGGCTTCCCTGGTGGCGCAGTGGTTAGGAATCTGCCTGCCAATGCAGGGGACACAGGTTCAAGCCCTGGTCCAGAAAGATCCCACATGCCGCAAAGCAAATAAGCCCGTGTGCCACAACTACTGAGCCTGCGCTCTAGAGCTCGCGAGACACAACTACTGAGTCCGCGTGTCACAACAACTGAAGCCCGCGTGCCTAGAGCCCATGCTCCACAACAAGAGAAGCCACCGCAATGAGAAGCCCATGCACCACAACAAAGACCCAACGCAGCCAAAAATAAATAACTAAATTTATGAAAATAAATAAATAAATAAATAAAATCCTCCAACCAAAAGATACAGACTGCCTAATGGATACAAAAACATGACCCATATATATGCTGTCTGCAAGAAACCCACTTCAGACCTAGGGACACATACTGACTGAAAGTGAGGGGATGGAAAAAGATATTCCATGTAAATGGAAATCAAAAGAAAGCTGGAGTAGCAATTCTCATATCAGACAAAATAGACTTTAAAACAAAGACTATTACAAGAGACAAAGAAGGACACTACATAATGATTAAGGGATCAATCCAAGAAGAAGATATAACAACAGTAAATATTTATGCACCCAACATAGGAGCACCTCAGTACATAAGGCAAATGCTAACAGCCATAAAAGGGGAAATCGACAGTAACATAATCATAGTAGGCTACTTTAACACCCCACTTTCACCAATGCACAGATCATCCAAAATAAAAATAAATAAGGAAACACAAGCTTTAAATGACGCATTAAACAAGATGGACTTAATTGATATTTATAGGATATTCCATCCAAAAACAACAGAATACACTTTCTCCTCAAGTGGTCACGGAACATTCTTCAGGATAGACCATATCATGGGTCACAAATCAAGCCTTGGTAAATTTAAGAAAATTGAAATCATATCAAGTATCTTTTCCGACCACCATGCTATGACACTAGATGTCAATTACAGGAAAAAAACTGTAAAAAATACAAACAAATGGAGGCTAAACAACATGCTACTAAATAACCAAGAGATCACTGAAAAAATCAAAGTGGAAATCAAAAATACCTCGAAACAAATGACGATGAAAACAAGACAACGCAAAACTTATGGGATGTGGCAAAAGCAGTTCTAAGAGGGAAGTTTATAGCAATACAATCCTACCTCAAGAAACAAGAAAAATCTCAAATAAACAACCTAACCTTACACCTAAAGCGATTAGAGAAAGAAGAACAAAAAAACCCCGAAGTTAGCAGAAGGAAAGAAATCATAAAGATCAGATCAGAAATAAATGAAAAAGAATTGAAGAAAACAATAGCAAAGATCAATAAAACTAAAAGCTGTTTCTTTGAGAAGGTAAACAAAACTGAAAAACCATTAGCCAGACTCACCAAGAAAAAAAGGGAGAAGACTCAAATCAACAGAATTAGAAATGAAACAGGAGAAGTAACACCTGACACTGCAGAAATAAAAAGAATCATGAGAGATTACTACAAGCATCTATATGCCGATAGAATGGACAACCTGGAAGAAATGGACAAATTCGTAGAAAAGCACAACCTTCCGAGACTGAACCAGGAAGAAATAGAAAATATAAACAGACCAATCACAAGCAACTGTGAAATTGAAACTGTGATTAAAAATCTTCCAACAAACAAAAGCCCAGGACCAGATGGCTTCACAGGCAAATTCTATCAAGCATTTAGAGAAGAGCTAACACCTAACCTTCTCAAACTCTTCCAAAATATAGCAGAGGAAGGAACACTACCAAACTCATTCTATGAGGCCACCATCACCTTGATACGAAAACCAGACAAAGATGTCACAAAAAAAGACTACAGGCCAATATCACTGATGAACATAGATGCAAAAATCCTCAACAAAATACTAGCAAACAGAATCCAACAGCACATTAAAAGGATCATACACCATGATCAAGTGGGGTTTATCCCAGGAATGCAAGGATTCTTCAATATATGCAAATCAATGTGATACACCATATTAACAAACTGAAGGGTAAAAACCATATGATAATCTCAATAGATGGATAAAAAGCTTTCTACAAAATTCAACACCCATTTATGATAAAAACTCTCCAGAACGTAGGAATAGAGGGAACCTACGTCAACATGATAAAGGCCATATATGACAAACCCACAACCAACATAGTTCTCAATGGTGGAAAACTGAAACCATTTTCTCTAAGATCAGGAACAAGACAAGGTTGCCCACTCTCACCACTATTATTCAACATAGTTTTGGAAGTTTTAGCCACAGCAATCAGAGACAGAAAAGAAATAAGAGGAATCCAAATCGGAAAAGAAGAAGTAAAGCTGTCACTGTTTGCAGATGACATGATAGTATACATAGAGAATCCTAAAGATGCTACCAGAAAACTACTAGAGCTAATCAATGAATCTGGTAAAGTAGCAGGATACAAAATTAATGCACAGAAATCTCTTGCATTCCTATATACTAATGATGAAAAATCTGAAAGAGAAATTAAGGAAACACTCCCATTTACCATTGCAACAAAAAGAATAAAATACCTAGGAATAAACCTACCTAGGGAGACAAAAGACCTGTATGCAGAAAACTATTAGACACTGATGAAAGAAATTAAAGATGATACTAACAGATGGAGAGATATACCATGTTCTTGGATTGGAAGATATACCATGTTCTTGGATTGGAAGAATCAATACTGTGAAAATAACTATACTACCCAAAGCCGTCTACAGATTCAATGCAATCCCTATCAAATTACCAATGGCATTTTTTACGGAACTAGAACAAATAATCTTAAAATTTGTATGGAGACACAAAAGACCCCGAAGAGACAAATCAGTCTTGAGGGAAAAAAATGGAGGTGGAGGAATCAGACTCCCTGACTTCAGAATACACTACAAAGCTACAGTAATCAAGACAATATGGTACTGGAACAAAAACAGAAACATAGATCAATGGAACAAGATAGAAAGCCCAGAGATAACCCAACGCACCTATGGTCAACTAATCTATGACAAAGGAGGCAAGGATATACAACGGAGAAAAGACAGTCTCTTCAATAAGTGGTGCTGGGAAAACTGGACAGCTACATGTAAAAGAATGAAATTAGAACACTCCCTAACACCATACACAAAAATAAACTCAAAATGGATTCGAGACCTAAATGTAAGACCAGACACTATAAAACTCTTAGAGGAAAACACAGGAAGAACACTGTTTGACATAAATCACAGCAAGATCTTTTTTGATCCACCTCCTAGAGTAATGGAAATAAAAACAAAAATAAACAAATGGGACCTAATGAAACTTCAAAGCTTTTTTGCACAGCAAAGGAAACCATAAACAAGACGAAAAGACAACCCTCAGAATGGGAGAAAACATTTGCAAACGAAGCAACTGACAAAGGATTAATCTCCAAAATATACAAGCAGCTCATGCAGCTGAATATCAAAACAACAAACAACCCAATCCAAAAATGGGCAGAAGACCTAAATAGACATTTCTCCAAAGAAGACATACAGATGGCCAAGAAACACATGAAAAGATGCTCAACATCACTAATCATTAGAGAAATGCAAATTAAAACCACAGTGAGGTATCACCTCTCACCAGTCAGAATGGCCATCATCAGAAAATCTACAAACAGTAAATGCTGGAGAGGGTATGGAGAAAAGGGAACCCTCTTGCACTGTTGGTGAGAATGTAAATTGACACAGCCACTATGGAGAACAGTATGGAGGTTCCTTAAAAAACTAAAAATAGAACTACCCTATGACCCAGCAATCCCACTACTGGGCATACACCCTGAGAAAACCATAATTCAAAAAGAGTCAGGTACCACAATGTTCACTGCAGCACTATTTACAATAGCCAGGACATGGAAGCAACCTAAGTGTCCATCGACAGATGAATGGATAAAGAAGATGTGGCACATATATACAATGGAATATTACTCAGCCATAAAAAGAAACGAAATTGAGTTATTTGTAGTGAGGTGGATGGACCGAGAGTCTGTCATACAGAGTGAAGTAAGTCAGAAAGAGAAAAACAAATACCGTATGCTAACACATATATATGGAATCTAAAAAAAACAACGGTTCTGATGAACCTAGGGGCAGGACAGGAATAAAGACGCAGACATAGAGAATGGACTTGACAACACGGGGAAGGGGAAGGGTAAGCTGGGATGAAGTGAGAGAGTAGCATTGACATAACACACTACCAAATGTAAAATGGATAGCTAGTGGGAAGCAGCTGCATACCACAGGGAGATCAACTCCGTGCTTTGTGACCACCAAGAGAGGTGGGATAGGGAGGGTGGGAGGGAGATGCAAGAGGGAGGGGATATGGGGATATATGTATGCATTTAGCTGATTCACTTTGTTATACAGCAGAAACTAACACACCATAGCAAAGCAATTATACTCCAATAAAGATGTTAAAAAAAAAAAAAAAGAAAACTGTGTTGGATCTCTCATCTGGGGAAAAGATGTACTTTTATTCTGATTATTTTTGCATTTGTTGTTGTTTGAAGTTTCAGTGGGATTGTGGTTCCTTTGACTGGTTGAGGGAAGAGAATTTTTTGGTTGAAGACAAGGAAGTGATTTTTTTTAATAAGTTTTTTTTTTTAATTAAAAAAATTTTTTTATAATTTTTAAAGGTTAGTTTCCATTTAGTTACTACAAAATATTGGCTATATTCCTCATGTTGTACCATAAATCCTTATAGCTTAAACAAAAACAAAAAAAAACTTATACACAAATGTTCACAGCAGCATCATAGCTAAAAAGTGAAAACAACCCAAATGTCCATTAACTGAGGAATGGATAAACAAAATATGGTATATCTATACAATGGAATATTATTCACCAATAAAAAAGAAAGAAGTTCTGTTACATGCTCCAAAATGGATGACCCTTAAAAATATTATGCTAAGTGAAAGCCAAACACTAAAGGCCATAATGTATGATTCCATTTATATGAAATGTTCATATACAGGCAAATACATAGAGACAAAAACTAAATAAGTGATTGTCAGGTGCTGCAGGAGAAGAGTGACAATTAACTGGTACAGGGTTTCTTTTTGGTGTGATAAAAATATTCTGAAATTAGATAGTGGTGACAGTTGTTGCTGAATTATATACTTTAAAGGAGTGAATTTTTGGCATTTTTGGTATGTGACTTACATCTCAATAAAGCTATTATTACAACAATTATTGAGGTAGGCATGACTCTAAAATGCACTCTAAAATCCCTCAAGATTGTCTGCCCTAATTCCCAGAACTAAATGTGTTGAAGAACACCCCCAAGATTACATTACCAAATATGGAAAAAAGAGATTTTGCAGATATAATTAAGATTACAATTAGCTGCCTTGAGTTAATCAAATCAGAAATTATCCAGGTGGAACAAATCTAACTGAATAAGCCCTTTTAAAGCAGAGTCTTTTCTCCTCCTGATAGCAGAAGGGGAAGTCAGAGAGAATTGTTGGCTTTGAAAATGGAAGGGGTCAGGTACAAGGACCGGAGAGCAGCTTCTAGAAGCTGAGAACACTTCATAGCTGACAGGTAGCAAGAAAACAGAAACCTCAGTCCTAAAACCACAAGGAACTGAATTCTGCCAATGTCCTGAATGTGCTTAGATGCAGATTCTTCCTCAAAGTCTTCAGATAAAACCCCAACCAACACCTTGATTTTGGCCCTCTGGAAACCTAAGCTGAGAACCTAGACAAGCTGATCCAGACTTCCACAGAACTGTGAGATAATAAATGGGTGTTGTTTTAAGCTGCTAAACTCATGGTAATCTATTACACAATAATATAAAACTATTATGGTGATAAAAGATACCAACTCACAGACTGAAGCTTAGTTATTCCTACCCATAAAAAGTACAGAAAATAATACAGAAAGTAAAAGTATATGACAAAAACATTAAAAGGTAAGAGAAGATAAATGAGTTACAAAGTTGGTTCTCCCATTATTCTGGAAGTATATTAACTTAAGGTCAACTGGAACAGAACAGGAATGCATATTGGAATGTTGATGGTAACCACTATAAGAATATACATTTTAAAGCTGAGGAAAAAAAATATGAAAATTGAAAACATAGATGATCAACCAAAAAGAAGGTAGAAAGAGAAAAAAATAAATGAAAAAAGTTATCTACACTTTCAGAAACCAAACAGCAATATGATGGGTTTAATGGACCCAACTATGCCAATAAATACATTAAATGAAAATGAAAAAAACAGTTCAATCAAAACACAAAAATCGTCAGATTAGATTTTAAAACAAGAAAACAAAAAAAGACTACATGCTGTTTATAAGAGGCATACTTTACGTATAAGATTGAAATTAAAATTAGGTCGGAAGCAAAACTAGACTGAAAGTAAAAATTACAGACAGGATTTCTTAAAATCAGGAACTAGGGTGGAATTTTCATCAAAATTTTTTTCTTCATCTATTAAAATGATCAATGTGGTATTTTTCCTGTAGTTGTTAATTAGTAAATTAAATTTATTAATTTTTAAAATGTTTAGCCAACCTTGTTTTCCTGCAATAAACCCTGCCTATTCATGATGTATTGTTGTTTTTAGATATCATTGGATGTAATCTGCCAATCTTTTGTTCAGGATTTTTACATTTATGTTCTTATGAGGTACTAGCCTGTAATTTTTTTTTTTGTAACGAACTTGTTATGTTTTGGTATTAGTGCTACGATGGCCTCATAAAATAAGTTATAAAGCATTCCGTCCTTTTTTGTTCTCTGAAAGAGTTTGTCTTGATATTACTTCTGCCTTAAATGTTCAGCTGAATTGACCAGTGACAGCAGCAGGCCTGGAGATTTCTTTATGGAAATGCTTTGAAGCAAAGATTCAATTTCTTTAAAGATACAGGATTATTCAGATTTTCTATATTTTATTTTATCAGCTTATTAAGTATGTACAAGGAATTCGTTCTTTTCAATCTAAATTGTCAACTTTATCAGCATAAAGTTTATATCATTTTATTTTATTTTTAATGTCTTAAGATCTATAGCTACCTTCTTTTTAACTGCTGATATAATTTGTGTTTCTTTTTCTTGCTCAGTCTTGCTAAGTAGCATTGTAGGTTTCTATTATACATTTACTTTCTCTTTCATTGACTTCTGTTCTTGTAATTATCTTCCCTCTATTTCTTTAGGTTTAATTTGCTGTCATTTTTTTTAACTTCTTGAAATGGAAGTTTAGTGCACTGATTTTCAAACATTTTTCTTTACCAAAAAATGCATTTAAAGCTAAAAATTCCCCCTTCTGCTTTAGCTATATCCCACAATTTTTATATCATACTTTTATTATCATTCATTTTTAAATAATTTCTAATTCCCAATATGATTTCTTAACACTGAAAATAGGTTGTTTAATTTCAAAAACCTGGCAGGTTTTCTCGTTATCTCTCTGTTATTTATTTGTAGTTTAATTCCACTGTGGTCGGAGAATATGCTCTCTATGATTTCAATCTTTTGACTTTTTTTTTTTTAAGGACTTGCTTTAGGGCCCAGCAGTTGATCGATTTTGATAAACTTTCCTTCTGCTCTTAAAAAAAATATGAATTCTTCAGCTGTCAAGTGTTGTAATATATATACACATGTATAAACATACATATACCAATATATCTATATCAATTAGGCAAATTTTACTAAAAAGTTGGTCAAACATATATCCTTACTGATTTTTTTGTCTGCTTATATTACCAAATTACTGAAAGTGGCACATAAAATTTCCCAACTATGATTATCAATTTGTCTATTTCTCCTTTTAGTCTGAATATTTTTGCTTTATGTATTTTAAATTTATTTTAGTAGGAATATACAAATTTAGGATTATTATATCTTCCTAACAATCTATCATCATTATGAAGTATCCCCTTTACTTTTACCAATATTTCTTACCTTAAAGTTGACTGTCTCTTAGGAATTTCTTTAATCTGATATAGAGTATCTACAAAAACCTACCACAAATATCATACAAATATCATAAAGTACTGAAAGGATGTCCCTTGTTGGCACTTCTATTCAACATTGTACCAGAAGTCCTAACCAATACAAAGGTTAGAAAGAAATATATAAAACCATCATTATTCACAAATGACATATTGTATAAACAATTCAAAAGAATTTCCAAACTATTAGATTTAATAAAATGCTAATTTAACCACCAGATCATAGGAATCCAAGGTCAATATACTAACTAAATCAACGTGTGTGTGTGTGTGTGTGTGTGTGTGTGTGTGTGTGTGTGTGTGTGTAAGAAACAACAGGAAATTTAAAATAAAAAGCAATACAATTCAGAACAACGTTTATAAAACCACAATATTTACATAATGTTCAAAACGGGCATGACTAGTCAATGGTGACAGAAGAATGGCAGTTACCTCTGAGGAGGCTACTGACCGAGAAAAGGTACAAGGGATACCTTGTACCTTGTTCTAGGATACTGGAAAAGTTCCATATCTTAATCCGGGCAGTTTATGTGGTGTATATATATGAAAAAAATTCATAGAGTTGTACAATAAGATATGCATACATTTATGTGAATTATGATTTAATAAAGTTTTTCAAAAGAAAAAACTGTAATAATCTACTCACTACCCTCCCAAATTGTCTGCAATAAAGGGCAGGCCCATTTTAAAGATAAGGCCACAAATGGCCCAAGGAAACATTAATCCACTTGTGAAGGGTCACAAGGTCACAAGTAGTAGACAGCAGAGACAGGGGGCCCTGATTTCCAAATCTTGTTCTTTTCACTGCAACATGGTTGGAAACAATAGTCAAAGGCAAAAATTTACTTTTTTTTCTTTTTTTTTTTTTTACTGTAAATGATAAGTTGGTTAATATTATCCAAATTGATTCAATAGAGCCAAAGAAAACTTCCTTTGCATCTCTTTCCCCAAGAACATTTTACACAAATTGAAAGATTTGCATTTTATTTCCTTTCTTCTATTTTACTCTAATACACAAAAAAGACGGCAGTTATGATGAAAAAGCAATGAGTATGTAAAGTACAAACTATAATCAGATGTTGAATAACAGAACTGACTATAATCATAGTTATAGTGAAAAGCAGTCCCGATTATTATTTTAAGCACTCTGGGTGCCACCTGCATCTTTAGAAACAACACACAAGCAGGACACAAAAAACCTTCTCTGGTACACAAAAAAATACGTACAATCAAAATAAAATTAAAGAGATTTTAAAGTGCAAATATAGTGAAGGAGATAATAACCGATCTACAACGTTTCTCAAATATATTGACCTACAAGTTAAAGGAAAAATGTCAGTGAATTAGAACTGTGTGAAACACAGATCTCTTACTTAACCTAATAAAAGACTTGAAGCAATAAAATGTAGGTTCCAAAAACGAATGATAAAAGCACAAGCTTTAAAGAAGGTAGAGTATCTAATATAAGCCTTTATACATTTTAAAGAGAAGGAATTTGATGCTCAGAGAAGTAAAAAATTTGGTTAAAATCACACAGGCCATGAAGCTAGTGAGTAACACATTAGAGGTAGGAACCCAAGGCCACTGATAACACCACACTGCCCCAGACTCTTTACCAGCAGGAAGAAAATTGGAAATCAGTAACAACTGTATTTACTAAGAGGAGTTTAATAGTTGCCTACCCATTGTTATTGTGTATTTATGTGTATGTACATATATAGAGAAGAGGGAGTAGTGTCACGTAAGAGATATATATTATGAAGACATTGTTCCTTTTGTTCTCATTTTAAGTCCAAAATTTAAGCCCTCTTGTATGGTTTAGAGATGGAAAATAGTTGTACTTTTACATAAACTTTCAGTAAAACACTTCACATATTAAAAATAAATTTAACTTATTGGCACCATTATCACCAAGTCCAAAAGAAAATTATTTTCTGAAAACATTTCTCCTTTTTTTCCCAAGGAATATATCAAAGAGAGCTGCAACAATACCTCCTATCCCACACACATGCTCTTCTATGACACAACCTTACCACTCGCCAATCAAAAGAAAAAGTCTAATTTCCCTCTTCTTGAGTCTGGACCAGCCTTACAACTAGCCTGTATTCAAAGGAATGTGGTAGAAGGACTGCATGACTCCTGAGCCTATATCAGAAAAGGTCATGCAGCCTCTATGTGGTTCTCTTGGAACTCTAGTTCTATGGGAAGCCAGCTGCCACGTAAGAAGTCCAACCACCCTGAGATCACCATACCGGAGCGGCCACATGAAGGCATGTTGACTAACCAACACAGCTGTACACCCTTCCAGCCATCTCCACCAAGGTGCAAGTGAAGCCGTCTTGAACCTGCTACACAAGCTTTCCACCAGCTGAGTACTGCTTAGTCACCTCAGTCAGTGCTATGAGGAGTAGAAGAATCAGTTGATCCCTGCCTGAATTATTCCTGACTCACAGAATACGTGTAATAATGATAAGATGATGGTTGCTTTAAGCCTGTAAGTTTCAGGATAGTTTGTTACAAAGCAATACTAGGAAAATATATCCGTGGACACTTGTAAATTAAAGCTATTATAGGTTAGGTTTTTCTTTAAAGAAAAAAAAAAAAAAAACCTCTTTATGAGATCTCCTATAAAACAAGTAAAATTATTGGTAACTTATTTACTACTCTCCCTGAAGCCTTAACCAAAACAACTTATTTGGCAGAGGATATACGGGCGGGGGATTGGGGCTAGGGGTGCAACACATGCCGGCAGGTCAGTTCTAGAAGATGTCAGGCCCGGTATTCAAAAACAGAAGAGATGATTAAATCATTTGATCCAGACAGAAAACAAAGATAAGTATATGGATAATAAAACTGACCCTAGAAACACACATTTTAAAGACACTTAAGGAATAAACCAAACCTTAATAAACTTAAACCTTAAAAGGCAAGGAGAGACTTTTCTCCCTAAAAGGATAGGTGACCTTTCCCCTCTTCTGACATCAGTCAGTGCACCTTTAGGATCACTGAAAACATTTATAAGCTCTGAATACTAAAGTAATTAAAAATAAAAGGTACTTGTTAAATAGAATGTTTTGGCAATAGCACACTGCTACATAATTTCTATGTCACTACTGTTCAAACTAGATTATTTGTGCTTTGGGGAATTCTGCAACATCTGGCAGAAAAATGACAGCATTGGGTGTATACAGACTTAGAACCTGAACATAAAGAAACCTGGGAGAATAAAATATATCTTTGAAAGATGAGAATTTACACTGACAGATGACAGAGACTGTGCTCCCTCACACGCTCATCCAGCTTTGCCCTAGAAAAAGATAATGGCACACAAGCTTTAATACAACTTCCACAAGCAACGTGGGTACATTTTATAAACAGATGTTCTGCCAAAGAGTAAAATGCTTCTATTTTCACCTTTTTATTATGCTTACATCTTCAAACCAACAACCTAAATGGACTGTAAAATAAGAGTAATTCGGTTCAAGAATTTCTTTATTCTCAAGAGCTCTACTTGGCAGTAGAGGACCATGAAACAAATTGTAAGCATATTTAAACACTTCAACAAAATTGAAACAGATGATCTATATTTCACCATGTTTCATGGTATTTTTCGGTATTTATGTAATATGATTTGGTGAAGGAGATATTAAATCGGAATTTAGTAGATTTAGATTCATCACTGGCTAATGTAATGACTTTCGTCAACTCAATATATATACATTGGCATCATTTCTAAACTGCCTGTCAAGTTTATCTTGCTTTATAAAGAAACAGATGTACTTCAGAACACACTGATGGTTGGCACCAACTTTACCAAGTGATTTCATTATAATTTCCCAAATGGCAGCTGTTGGAGAGATAATGACTACAGGCAGTATATGAGCAAGACTGGTTTAAACATTGGGAAAAGAGAAGAATACTACAAAGAAAGATTACATCTTTACTCTTTTTTAACCTATTCCAATTTTTATAATACACAATGCAGCAAGAAAAAAGGGAAAGATCTGCAGGTAATACTTCGGGAGACCTTTTAGTCCAGCCACCTCATTTTACGATTGATAGATAGAACCATATCTCAGAGGGGTTAAATGATTTGTCCAATGACAGAGAGACGGCAAGTGGCAAAAATGTGGTAAGAGCCCGAGTTTACCATTTCCCAGTCCTGCTCTCCTTCTAACAATACAATACGGCCTCCTCAATGGGAAACAAGTTTCACAAATGTTTCTAACAAGAAAAGCCCATTAAAATATTGAGTGTTTTGGAAACAATAATTCATTTCGATATTTTCTAATTTCATCAAGGTGAACTTTTGTGAGGAATATCCATCATAGTCAGAGTCTAGAAATGCCCTTGCCTGGTGGCCACAGATGACAGACACCTTTTGACAGTAAGTAAAATGGAATGCAGAATGCAAACCATTAAATAAATCCATGTTTTTTGCATTACACACATCTTGCAGTCACAATGAACATCAAAAGACCCCCCCCAGTTGTCTTGCTGGATATAAAGCTATCTTTGAGAAATGGACATCCAGCATGCCTGCATTCTGATACGGTAAGTGAAGCTTCTGGCTCCTTCACAGTTCTTTATCCTTTCCCATCTGTGAGTATAAGGCCCCTCTCATTTTGGACAGCAATGTGTATAGGCCAAGCCTTCTGTTTTAACAGGGCTTAAGTTTTAACAGAAAAGGAAGTTATAAATTAAGGTAGTGTTAGGGTTTCATGTTGTTCCCTTACCACTGTTTTCCTGAGGTTTAATCAATTAAAAAATTTTTTTTAATTTTTTAAACATTCTCTTCATTCAATTGCGAAACTCAAAGGCTCTGCTTTGGTACAGGATCAACTTAAATAAACTTTCAAAATAAATATTTAATAGTTTACAATTAAGACAGAAAATGTGTACTTAAATATATTTAATAATAAATTAGTCAATGGTTTCATGTCCAGTAATCTCTCTTCTGACATAGCACATATCCCTGTGACCAGGGGTTGACTCCGAACAAGGAGAGAAAGGAGAATTTCAAATCCCAACTCTCCCCAGCACCAAATAACAACAAAATCAAAACTTAATTTTAAAAAGTAAAAATGCATTATAAAAAGTGAGCTGTAACTCAATTCAAATGATAAAATGTATATAAGGTGTACAGCATAGGGTCCAGCTTATATGAAGAAAGGTCTAATAAATATTCTCTGTCTCAATTCAATGCTGCTTTAAGCATACAAACACATTGCTATATAAACATTCTTTCCCACCTTCTTCCACTCCCAAAACCATTCCTAGGCAACCTTTTTAAAGTTAGTAGTGATTGTTTTGCAAAGCAATGTAGTATAAAATCTTGGCTTTGTAGCTACATTCTGAATATCATGTCCTGTTCTCTGAAAGCCTTTTTACTCCTAAAAGGCACACAGTTTCAAGCATCCCCTGTTCACTGAGTGCTGCCGCTACTGATTTAACTTCCTTACTAGCTCACACCATATATGCAGGTAGAGAATAGTGGCCAGATTCTTCTGGGGATCCCTAATGTAATCATCTTTCACCCATACAGAAGTCAGCTCAATATTTTAAGCCCCTCAAGACAAAACACATATTGAAATTTACAAAAAATAAGTAATGAGAATATTTTATGATATTTTTGGTAAAAAAAATCCTTAACCATTCTAAAAAAAGCTACAAAGAAGATAGTCTTTCAAATTCAAAAGTAATTATTTTAAACCAATTAACACTATAAGGTTAAGCATTAGACAAAGGTATTCTCACTACCTAAATAAGTCTATTCATATTTTATTAGAGTTCTTACCTATGGTAGTTCTTAAAATAATTGACACTTTGTTTTCTAATAGACTCTTGCAAAACTTCAGACTTGCTACCACAGAATTCTTCTCCAACTTGCATCAACCTAGTTGGACAGACAGATTTACATAAATTTCAGCAACATGTTTATTATAGGGAAAAAAGAGAAGTACAGGTCATCTTTATTCAAAGATAACAAATCATAAAAATTTGGATGTTTGAAGAAATTCTAAAGATCACATTCATTACAGTTTACAAACATCCAAAGGGCAGAAATATTTAAACACACTCACACATAAACCTAGCAGAAATTAGACTATGAATGTTCAATTATCTTTACTTCCATTAAGTTATACATTACAACTCAGTGATTCATGATTTCATTGATTATCATGGTTCAATAAATCAAACTAAAGAATAAGACAAGATCTGAAACACTACCTGCTGATTATATCCAAAACAAAGATGAAGTCATCATATTTGAATATAGACAAATCAGTTCCAAGCAAGTAGGTTTTTACTTTCAGTTGAACATCCTATTAAAAAAAAAAAACAATAAATAAATATTTCAAGTAAATCCAAAATATAGAAAATAAGTTCTCAGAACCATTTTTTGTACAGTTACACATTAAAATGAGACAGCAATAGATTCTTAACTTGATAAAAAAAATATCTAGTTAGGCTAATAGTCAGCATATTTAGGGTGATATCATAGAGACAATTCCATGAACAGCAGATATAAAAATAGTACAGACTTGGGGTTTCCCTGCTGGCGCAGTGGTTAAGAATCCGCCTGCCAATGCAGGGGACGCGGGTTCGAGCCCTGGTCCAGGAAGATCCCACATGCCATGGAGCAACTAAGCCCGTGCACCACAACTACTGAGCCTGCACTCTAGAGCCCGCGAGCCACAACTACTGAGCCTGCGTGCCACAACTACCGAAGCCCGCGTGCCTAGAGCCCGTGCTCCGCAACAAGACAAGCCACTGCAATGAGAAGCCCGCGCACCACAACGAAGAGTAGCCCCCGCTCACCACAACTAGAGAAAGCCCGCGCAGCAACAAAGACCCAATGCAACCAAAAATAAATAAATTAATTTTTAAAAAAATAGTACAGAACACATCATCACTACTAATACACACACACATGCAAGATAAGAATTATATCCTCATACTAGATATACTGATAAAAATCATTATTTGGGCATGGTTCAGTAAGCTAGAAACCCCAAAATAATCAATTCAAAAATAATTAGAATTAATAAGATGATTGTGTGAAGTGTTTAAGTACAGTATATAAAAATTAATAGTTTTCACGTATACCTGGCTGAAGCACCTAAAAATGGAGAGATTTCATTTAAAACAAATATTGAAAATACAATATACTTAGGAATAACTTTAATAAGAGCTATCAGACCTATAACAAAAAACTAACAATTCTAATGGGATACAAAAGAAATTTCCATAAATTGAGAGTTAAGGGACTGAATACATGACTAAATACTGTGAATGTCTATTTCTCCAAGTTAATGTAGAGATACAGTGAAATTCTAACCAAAATCACACACAAAAACTTTTCTTCTGAACAATTATTCTAAAATTCACTAGAAATAATAGACAATAACCTCTTTTTTAAAAATAGCACTTTGAAAGGATGAAGTTATCAGTGATGATGGAGGACTTGTACCACCTATATTAAATATATTAAAAACTATCCAAAAAATGCTAGCAATATAGAGAAAAGTCAATGGAATAGGAAAATCAGAAACAGTTCTAATACACACATAAGAGCTTAATAAACAGCAGTAAAAACTACTGCTTTCTGATTATTTACTTTTGTCAAGCATTATACTAAGAACTTTACATACTATCTTTATTTTTAAAACTAAAACATGATATAAAAACATTTAAAATAAAGGAATAGTCAAGGATTTATCAGGAAAATATGAACAACATAAATACAGCAATGGTAATAATAAAGCAAACTAGAATTCACTGCAAAATGCCTAAGGAGAAAAGAGCTATTTTTTTAAATTAATAAAGAGAATTATGTACAATGAGGGTAAGTAAAGTGGTTATTAGCATTGCATCATCAATCAACATGGCATCCGGTATAAAAACAAAAGCTGTTAGAAATAAAAGAAAAACCTGACAAAACTACAATCATTCTGGAAGATTAAAACTCCTCCCTCAGAACAGCACAGATCAAGAAAACCACAACCAAATAAGAATATAGATGAGAATAATACATATAAATAATAAACTGCTTTAATTTACATAGAGAACCTAATTCCCAATACAAAGAAGAAATACATGGTTATTTTTCAAATGCCCCAGGAAGAACTTTAAAAGTGGGTGGTTTATTAGGCTGTAAAGAAAATCTCAAATTCACAAAAAGTAGAAATATTCCAACCCTAATTTTCTATAGTAAAAAGAAAGAAATAATAAGCATTTTAAAACTGTCACTTCTCACGTATCAAATATTTAAAGACTAAAAAGAAAATCTTGGAAGACCAAGACTTTCATATGGTTGTATATGTAAGCTCCATGAGGTCAAGGACCATGCTTTCACCACCATCTTCTTAAACCCACAAACAGTGTGATACACATATTATGACTGATACAACCTTTTTCCCTTAAAGGTTCTGATTGAGTCAAAATGCATGGAATATTTGCGACAATATTCTAAAAACTGAAAAGTTTTTATAATAATAATCAAGGTGATTACGATTCTGAGTTTAGTTTTATGTCAGAAATGTTAACTATCTTCTTATGCTTCTCAATCATCATTTATCATCTCTATAATAAATGTATGATGTCAATAAACTGTCACATGCTCACTTGTGCTTTGGAATTTAGCATTTCAGATATTAGAATTATGGTAGGTATAGCATATATTATATAACATCCCCAGTGGGGTCTAGGGCAGTATCCCAAAATAAAACACATTTATATCCCTTCAACATATGAATGTTCACCTTAATGGGATAAATAAATACTACAAAAAGCCAAATGACAATACTGATCAGATTGTGCTATCAAATGAATTCAATTCCTGCCAGGTTTTGTCTGCCAGATGTGTTCTCAAAGAACATTTACTTTACAGAGCTTTTGCCTTCTTCAATTGCATTGAGCTTTGTAATTTCAATTTAACATACATTAATGAGTTCCTAACGTACACAAAGTCCTGTGTAGAACTGGATGAGAATTGGGGTTGGAGGTGCAAAAGGGACTTGAAGTGGGCGGAGATGAAGATATTCTAAAACTTGAAACCTACAACACAATTATCTATATTCAAAAGCATGATGACTTTCATTAAACTGGCCAAACACTTAAATGATAATAGCTTTACTAAATCTTACATTTAACAGATATTCCTATATCAAGAATGACATTAGGTTGCCAGACTGAATAGAAACTAGCTGTATAAAATATCAGGCCAATAATCCAAAGTACTTTGAATTACCAGAAATTCTATCATAGATTCTACAATTTCAACAAAGTATAATTAGATCCTGTTAGAAGACTAAATCAGAAACAACTCATATCTGACCCTAGAGAATGAGATTTTCCTTTCTGTTATACATAACATTCAGAAAAAAGTCAGCCCCAACCCATAATTAATGGAAAACTAAAAATTAGTTTCATATGGTCACATCAGAAAATATAAAAGGCGAAGATCTTACCACTATCACATATTTAAATATTAAAGTATAAATTCAAATAGCATATCCAATAGAAAGTTATCAAAAGTTAGAAGAGCACTAAATTATAACTGCTAAGTGATTCTTGAGGAAATTTATGTTTTCAGTATATATTTTCCTAAACAATTTTTTCAAAAGAAATCCTATAAAAGATTTTCAAACTAAACATCAGCTTCATTAGAAAAATCAAAAATACATTTTAAAAGACCATAATATGGTCAAAGTGTCTATCGTCTTCTAAATTTTGAAGCAGTCCAAAAAGAACAAAGTTATCATCAAAGAAATTACACTTATCTAGGAAGTAAAAATTTTTAACAAATTAACAAATTTAGTTATCTGATAACAACTGAGCTACTAAACTGCAAAAGAAAAGCCAAGGAATACACATGCGGTCAACAAATACATAAGATTCACTCAAGGCACAATAATCACTGACTTAGAATTCTTCATTCTGTTCTAGACTCCAACCCAACTATGTCACCTATTATATAGTTATCCTTTTCCTAAAATTAATAGAAAAGGAAAAAAACCACACACACAAAATAAACAGTATCTCAATAAGAAAACAACTTCTTTAGGAAAGCACAAATCTGTTAGGACACTAAAAGCAAAATGTGATCAAGGAATATTTCCAATGGATATTTTCAAATTAAAACTTTTTCTACTGCCACTTATAGTCAAATATAATTGACAACTAAATTACAGAACTCAAATGGTAGACTTATTCCAAAGAAAAACTAACATATGATTAGATCTGCAGGGAAAACAAACAAATACAGAAAACTTAAATACTGAATTTCTAAAACAACTTTGACATGAAGGTTTCTATTGCTTTGGTAAAAAAATAGTTTAAAAAAACCAAACCTGCCATATTCGTGTAAGTCCATGTTCTAATTTCTTTTTTATGTAGCCACGATCAAAATTTGTTTCTTCAGTACCCATCATATTACTCCCTTCTGAAAATAAAAGATGGTATACGTTTTAAAATTTGCTTCACATTTTTGTTTTCAAAAAAAAAAATTTGGATTCTCATATACTGTAAGCATGTGTAAAATACAGAAAATATTCTCAATATTTATACAACGAAAACAATGGCAAAAAAATAGGAATTAGGATTAAACTCATTTGATAAAATAGACAAATTCAGACTCTGAAATGTTAAGTACTTTACACCTAAGACCACTCAGCTTATATGTGATTATAGCTGGGATTCCAATTTGGGTAGTGTTGTCCCAGAAACCAGATTCTTAATGACCCATAAACTGCCTACTGCCAGGGCGTTACAGGACCAATTAACCCAATTTTCAATTAATATGTTAACAAGAGTACAGAGTGCAAAACTGCTCATGCAGTGAGGCAATGATGCATACATTTTATATTTTTCATGATCCAGAATACTTTTATCCATTCCAAGTAAATAATCTAACAACGTCCAGTTCAACAGGTAAGATCAATGACCTGCCTCAAAATAATTCTCCCCCTAAAAGCAACTGAAAATACACATACACATTATATTTTAAAAATTATGCCTTTGTGCAAGTAAACTGTGCAGAACAACTGAGGATATGATCTCATCTGAGGCTAGCAGGGTACCCACTGGTAAGCAGCAAAAGGCCCTTTCATAGGCCAGGCCCCAGATACATTCCTAATGTACCTGTGACTACTCCTACAGCTTAAGCCATATCATCTGTATGGTCTGGCTATTAGGAACCCAGCAGCTCAGAGCAGTGCACCTGAGCTACAGCTTTAGTTTATTTAGAACGGTAAAGTGTTCGGACACCAGTAGTATCACTAGAGAACTACAACAGATGAACTCTAGAGGCCCTTTCAGCTGTATGAAGTTCTGTGAAGAATAACTTTTAAATTACTGATTCCTACAATTTTAGTCCTTAATGTGAATACGAGAGGAAGAATTTCTGGTGAACAAATAACTTTTTACAGCCCTAGATATTGTCAGCTGACTATTAGACTGACCAGAGTCCTCAACATTCTTAAATTATACAGATTAGGGTGAAGGAATTTTAGCAAAGAGGACTAAGTATAGAAGGTTCAAATAGAGTTTTAAGTTTGAATCTATACCTCAGTGAAAATGCATACAATACGTAATACCTGTAAACTATTAGCCTGAAGCAAAAAGCGAGCTTCACCATGATGAGTATATATTGTCTTCTATACTCATATCTAAAGTACGTATTAATTTTGTTCCAAACTTTTCCTTTGGTTTCTCCTTAAATAATGTACTAGAAAAAGGAAAAGAGGTGCTGAGCTATCTAAACAGGTACCATATCTAGAAAAAAATAAAGGTTGCCAAAACAAGATAAACTTTGTGGGGAAAAAATCCCTTAAACCCAGGAATTCCCTAAGAAAAATGAAATGAAAAAAAAAAAAAAAGGCCTATAGACATTTCATTATTATTATAATCATCTCTCTTGATCCATTTCCTTTGATGATATTAACAACAACCAGTGTAAGCACTTTTTACATTTTCTCTAAACTTTATAGCAATCCTACAGGTAGATGTGTTACTACACTCTGAAGCTTTTTGTTTGTTTTGTTTTCTTAAGCTATCATTTTAAGGAGCAAACTGAGGCCTGGAGATGATAAAGTGACTTCTTCACATTCTCGCCTTTGGTAAATGGCAGTCAAACCTTGAAGCGAAGTATCTCTGACTGCAAAGCCCATACTCCCAGAGGTAGTAGAGGAATTGGGTAAAAATAGTCTGGCCTAGAATCCTGGCTCAATGCCCACCCCTGTTTTCTGCTTTCTCCTTTCTCTCTCTTCCTTTAAACCTCTTCCTCCCCCAACAATATTTCTAAAAGAATGAAAATCCTTCCACAGAATTTACCTTTCTTATTTTTTGCTATGTATATTTATGAGCTTCTTATGAGTCAAGATAAATATTAAACGTATGTCTTCTATATTACCAAAATCCTATGTTTAATCAAACTAAGATTTGAGCATTCCTCCACCCACCCAATCACAGAAACCAAACACTTCAGAAATTAGAAGTTACTAAAATGACTTGATTGACTAGCTATGTTAAACTGTATGTAATACAAAAAAACAGGTACAGTATAATTTATTTTGCCCATACTAAATACTGGTAGACTCATTTATTACTTTTAAAAGTATTTTGAATACTTAATCTTAGCTATTGTTCAAGGATAATCACTTAAGATATATAATTACATGAATGAAGTAATTTAAACATGCCTAGTTAATATAATTTTCAAAGATTTGCTCTTTATGACTACACCATAGACATTTAAAGTTGTATTTTGCTTTCAAAGATGATATTTAAAAACATCATCTTTTATGAAATTTTTATGTCCTGCTATCTATTTTCAGGAAGAAAAGTATCAGTATAATTATTAATTCTTAGAATCTAGTTTTATTAGTACAACTTGAATATTAGCAAAAAAGACTTAATATTGAACATTAGCATTAATTTTATAGTAAATTTGGACAGACCAATGTCCTACCTAGTTTGCAACTCATTTTTTTTTAAAGCTCTTTCTTAATAACTTAGTCCTAAGGTCATCACCACATATTCCTGGAAACTGGTAATACCTATCACATAAGAAGCCCTTCAGCCCAGTTAATCCCCAAAGGTAATAGAGTTTTTATAGTAGCTGAATCACTTTCTCTGGTAAACATTTAACCTATGGTCATCATGGTCCCTGAAATTCTAAAAGTATAGCTGTCCCTTTTCTTTCTCCTTACTCCAGAAATACGGCATATTTATAGTTCAGTTTTTAAAAATCAAATCAAAATAATTTCCTACCAGAAGCAGAAGTAGTATCCTCACTGTCATGCTTTTCATGCCATTCCATAGTTCTGTAATAGCTGAGCATAACCTCCCACAGTGCTTTGCACAGGTCAGCAAGGCATGGAATATAGCTGTCTGGTGTAACATGCTGAAGAAAATGACAAGAGCCAACTTTCAAATTATCATGTTTAACACAAAGTGAATCAAAATAAAATGTTATGGTGTCAATCAAATGCATTGAAGAATTAGATAAGAAAATTTCTTCCACTGATGTATCTAAAAAGAAAGTTCAATGGCAAGAAAATTTTGTTCAAGCAATTCCTATTTCAACATGGCTTTTTAGTATTCATTAGGAGTATCAGTCCATATACTATGAATCCACATACTACTGAATGGCAAGTGCTCTCATAACCAGGAGTGCAAACTTCCCCAAATATATTTTTTCAAAGCCATGTTCTTAGCATGAAATGCAGCTTCACACTCACCCTTGGACCCAAGTTACAACTTGCAAAAAGGTGGTCATATTTTACAAGTCAATCATTTTATTTATGTAAATTAAGTAAGTACCTTTGACAATCTGCAAATTCTGTAAATCACATGGATATAGATATTTCATATTTGACAACAGCATTTTAAAATGTTTTATATAACATGGCTATGAAACAATATGTGGTCCCAAATCTTCTCCCTAAAGGAAATGCATGGATTTTTCTTCCTCTATCCTTTGTAAAAACTATCAGTTTGTCATTCTGCCCTTTTTTTCTGCAGGTAGAGTAATGCCTCGATTCGATTTTGCAGGCTTTCTGTCTGTCACAATGGAGCATCTGCTCCATCATTTGAGATTTCGTAGCATTTCTTCAATTTGTAATCAATCCACCACAACTGATCATGCTGATAAAACACTGAAAGGCTAATAAGACTATGATGTAAGCCCCCCAAAATAAATAGGTAGTAGAAATAAGCTATATAGAAAGTATAGCTATGGTGTTATCGAGGCTCAGGAAATCCCAGTTGGTAGTCGTCCTCTCTCTTTCAAAAAGTATTTTTTCTCTCCATAATGATTTCCCCCTCCTCTAAATTCCCCATTTACTAAAACATTCATTCATCAAGCAATTAATAAGAATACTAATTTGTATGACTCAGCAAGTACACTTTTGTGTAGGCACGTCAAATCTCTGAAACTCAACTAAGAAGTAGTAAAATAAAGTTGTTAACCACTGGAGTCAGACTGCCCAAGTGGGGCTTATGCCAAGAACAGTACAATGGTTCAATCTTATAGGATCTATTAACATAATCTGTCACATTAATAGGTCTAAGAAGAAAAACAAAATGATTGTCCCCAAAGATGCTGAAAACCCTTTGACAAAATTCAACAGTCATTCCTAATAATAACTCATGAGAAAATAAAAACGGATAAACATTTCCTTAAGATGAGGAAACTTTAGTGCATACCCACTGTGGTCAGGAAGAAGACAAGGATGTCCACTATCTCCACTACTTTTTAACTATGTTCTTGAGATACTAGCCAATGCAATTAGACTAGAGAAAATGATAAGAAGCAAAAGAATAGGAAGAGAATAAAACTACTTCTATCTGCAAATGACATAATATACCTAGGATATAATTCCTAGAGAATGAATGATAAAACTCAAACAATAAAAGAATTCAGCAAGGTAGCAGGTTATAAAATTAACATATAAAAATAACAGAATTCATATACACAAATAATAACTATTTATAAGATACAATGAATGAGAAACCTCCACTTATAATAACAACAAAAAAGATAAAAATTTTAGGAATAAACTTAACAAAAAATGATCCAAAATTCTATGAAGAAAACTGAAAGACATAAAGGTAGACTTGAACAAATAGAAAGACATCCCTCACTCTTGGTTAGGATGTCTCAACATCATCGAGATGTCAGTTCTCCCTAAGTTAATTTATGAATTTACTGAGATACCAATAAAAACAAGAAATAGATCCGGCCTCATATAAAAATATGGTATATGATAAAGATGGCATCTCATATCACTTAAGTGAAGACAGTCTTTTTCATTATTAGTGTTGGGACAACCTGACAGTCAGTTGGAAAAAGACTAAATTAGATCTACTCCTCACACCATCCACAAGAACAAACTCCAAATGGATAAGACAGCTGAACCTAAAAAATAAAACTATACTAGCACCAAAAGAAAACATGAGTTAATTCTTCTCTCACCTTGATATAGGTAAAGGCTTTCTAATTATGACTCAAAATTCAGTGGTAATGAAAGTAAAATTTGATAAATTTTACTACATAAAAATTTTTATAAATTTTCTATAACAACAACAACAAAACAACAGTAAACAAATCAAATGATAAACTTGAAAAAAGTATTCACAATACATGTCACAATAAAAAAAATCTCACATTTATAATGAACTCTTAAAAATTTGGGGGGAAAGGACCAAAAATCCTATAGAAAAATGGGAAGAAGATATAAACACACTTAACAGAGATATAAAGATGGCCCTTAAATATTTGAAAACATATCCAACTTCACTCATAAGAGGGCAAATGTAAATTAAAACTACAGTAAGAAACAAATTCTCAGGCATCAGATCAGTGAAAATTTTAAAGCTGCCCATTAACAAAGATTTTCCCCTTGACCAAACTCTAGCCAGCTCCCTGAGCCCTCTCCTTCATTAGGCCTCAATCTTGACCTACAAAGAGTTGAACAAGACACTAATGTAGTTTCTAGCAGCTCACGGCCACAACCCTAGGATGACCCTAGCGCCCCTTAAAGTGCTTGCCTGAGAAAAGTCAAGGCTGCCAAAAGAATATATTGTTTGTTCCAGCTAAAACCTGAAGATAGGGCCCCTGTCTCCCAGTCTCTGAGGGAGAAGGTGGGAGCCTAACCCAGATGGGTTTCACATGGACCAAGCCCCCTTGTTTTTTGTAATTTTTCACTTCCTTGCTTCTTCTGAGCCCCTGCTCATCCCCCTTCCTAGTCCCTCTTTCTCCCTTTACAATGCCCAGTGACCCCTGTACAAATGGAAGCTGAGTTCAGTTCACAATGGATTCTTTTCCCCATTACAACAGTATATTACTGATTGAAATCTGTCCATACCACTTTAATCAGTGTCCAGTTTTGTTTATCTTTGATACCATATATACTCTGTTGGCAAGGCTGTGAACAAAAAAACAGGAACTCTCATCCACTGCTGGTGGGAATGCAAAATGATACAATTCTCTGGAAATGAATTTGACATTGTCTAACAAAACCACACTGTCTAACAAAACTACATGTGTATTTTCCCTTTGACCCAGCAATCTCACTTCTAGGAATTTATCCTGAAGGTGTACTTCAAACAATGTGAAAATACATATGCACAAGGTTATTCATTGAAGGATTATCTGTAACTGCAAAATATTGGAATCTATCTAAATGTCCAAACACAGGAGATCAGCTGGATAAACTATCTTCACACACAAAAAAGAGCACTTTGCAACTGTGAAAAATAATGATAAGCAGACATATACATTTAAAAAAATTTTTAAATAAAAAATTTTCCCTTTCATATGATACATATACATGTGAGAAAGGGAAAATTTATATATATATATATATATATATATATATGTCATAAGAAATAGAAAAACATTTAATGATATATCTGCCTATCATCAAAAAAATAAACACAGTGAATATAAAGAAGAAAACACTGAAGTCAGTTACCTGTAAGAGGTGGCGTGGGGAATAAAAATGGAAGGAACACAGGAGGGAGTGAAACTTCTGAGTATACCGAATTGGCTATGGGTACCTATTTACAGAAAAATTAGAATGGCTATCCAGATTTACACATGGCTTGCAGAGATCAACACAAGTAATTCTGCATACTTATGCCATAATTTGGGGTAACTTTTTATGTTGACTTTCCCTGTTTACTATTATAATTACTACCTTTACAATGAACCAGTCTTGCTTTTTTCCTTGGTTTATTTTTACCACATCATTACAACTGACATAGCTCTCATACCACACACATGTAATGAAAACCGATGATGCACAAGGTCAGGAAAAAGCTAAAAGCAGAGGACAAAGAAAAGCAAAAATCACAAAAACATTCTGGGCTGCAAATCAAAAATCATTAACCGGAATAAAGGTACTCTTCTACAAACTTTCATAAACTCAACTTTGCATAAATTTGTGTTTATATTATGCAAATAAATTTAATCTAATTATATCTTTCTGACAGATAAAAGGAAGGCAGTGTTAGTCTTACTTTTCCCAAAGAAAAATTATAACTATACAAATAATTGTGCTATAGCCCACCAATTAACTTTTATTATACTTGCCACAGTTTAACAAACCAGAAAATTGAAACTTGGAACTACTACCTTCTATTCTCCACCCAACCACTGTCTAGCTACATTATTTGCCTATTTATTCAAGGAAAAGGAGGTTCTTTACTGTGTTACGTCTTGACTATTTTCTAAACTTTAATGGGTTTGGATGAGATTATACACACAGAAATGTTTATATGGCATTTTTTTCAGAAAACGTTGAAATTATTTAGTGAAATTATACCAAGCTTTTTCTCACCAAACTTACTCAAGTGTAAATAATTCACAAATCTAGCTAGGCCAATGCCCATGTCTAAAAGTCTCCTAAACTTACCTTCAAAAATGTTCATATGTACAAACATAAGACTATGATGTACTGAGCAAGATGATTCTTACCTAAATTTATATTCTAAAATAGAAACAAATGTATAGATTCATTATACTAAATACACAGAAAGTAAATATTTTAAGAAAAAAGGCAATGGGGAATAGATATATAAATATTGTTTTTAATAGATTTAAGCCAAAATGTGTTCATCTCTGTACTTGAAGACTATGCTGACAATAAGAGTCATTTCATTTTAAAGTTGGACTCCAGAAACCACTTTCCCCTATACTGTGCAATCAACTAGTGTCAATTCTCAAAGCAACAAATGCTTCTGATGCTTTTAACACCTTATCACTAAAATCATTCATAACTAGCGCTCTCTCGTTAATTTATAAAAATCACCTCCAAATTTCAAATAGAGAATCTTATTACACAGACATGTATGAACCATAACTATAACAAGACAGATTCAAAGAAATCAACAAATAAGTAAATAATTGTATAAGTAATCAAAAAATAAAAGGCAGCCCAAGAAGAGAATCTGAGTTTCTGAATTACAACTCCAACTCAGACATCAATTCTTCTTCACACCAGCAGAGCATAACAGAAAGAGAACTAGACAAGATATTGGAAGTCCTGCATCCCAGTCAGCACCAATTCCACAACTTACCAGTCACATGCCCTTAGATAGTAAACCACTCTGGATATCTTAGGTTCACCTTTCATGAAACAGTGTTAGAGATGCCTGGATCTGCTACCTCTTCATTGGTTTAATCCATTCACTTATTACTAGATACCTAACACTGCAACTCAGTTCGAGTCCCAATTAATGGGTGATTCATTTAGTATAAAACCAGGAATACCAAGGCAGAGGAGTGCCATATTGCAATTCCAGTTCAATGTTCTTATCACGTATCAATGATAGCAACGAAAGCCTTGAATTAAGCAATTTAGAAAATATTCACAGTGAGACACCCCAAAGAACTAAATAGCATGTCTTAAAAATTTTTAAAGAAAATATGGGAAATAGAAATTTACTTATCAAACATTTCTCTGTGTTCCAGAGCTATTTTCCACTTCCATTCTAAAGCTAGTAGTACCAATTTATTCAGGAAACGTTGAGAGGTGAGAAGAAAAGAGGAAAAAGGTGTAGTATTTCAGAACTATCTCAAAAATCATGCAGAAAAGGAGGAATATTTTAAGTAACCTAGGTTTTTTTTTTTTTTGTAACTCACAACCTCGTTACAGATAACATACATGTCTGGTAACCAGTGATCACAGGTAACAAATATCCTGGGGGGCAGGATTTAGAGAAAATTCACAAATCCAGATGTTACAATGCAGAAAGCTCAACACAGCATTACAACTAAGCTTCACTATTCAAACATCAAAATTCACTCCTTAATCAAATCTTGATTAACACTTTCACAGAATCCACAGATCTGATTTCCAATCTCATCACTATCAGTTAAGAGTAAAACTTTGTACCTCCCATCTCTACTATTAACCATCACAACCAACCTACCTGGTCAAAATTAAAATGATGAAATTAGCTTGTTAAAACCAGCCACATCTCAGCCTTAATTATAAATAATAAATTTAAAAAGAATCTAGAGGCCATTTTCACAGAACAGTGTAAATTCAGAAATGAATATATGCGGCCTTTTCAAATCTGAAGCACACAATGAAAAAAATGTCACCTTTTGAAAGTTGCTTCGGTGCAAAGTGGTAAATATGGAAAAAAGAGGCCGCTAAATTTAGCCTTTTAGTTCATATTAATTTACTTTTATACCCATCAGAAATCTCTATTACCAATTACCTACAAAAATTTCAGGAAGATGATTTTTTTATATTAAAACATCAAAATAAAAATCTTAGGAGTATCCTTAAAGTATTATGTTCTTGTTTCACTTTGATTTATCACTCTAATCATATCCTGACAAACATAAAGGGAGCAGATGTTTTGGCATCCTCACAGAGATTTAAAACTCCTAGTGCTGCCATCCCCACCCCCATCCAAACAAACACACACACACACACACACACACACACACACACACACTCACTCACTCATAGATGGATTTCAAAAAAAACAACAAAGGCTTATCAGCATCTTTAGATGAATGCTATTAGCACAGTGAGCTCACATCACCAGAAGCTGCTGGAAAAGACTACTGTTTAGCTGGGAGGTTTCTGGAAATATGTTGCAGGTCAAAACAGCACTAGGCCCAGGGAGCTAAAAACACCTCTGGGAAGGCTGAACTCTGGACCTAAATAAGTGGCTGGGCCAAGCAATTACAAGATCTCTCCAACCTCTAATTACTTCTGTAAGGACCAAGCTGTACAAAATATGAATAGCTTAGGTACTTTCTAATCACTGGAAATCAGAGTGGTGCTCAGTATAGTGGACTGGATGGCAAATATTTGGGCTTGGGTCCCAACTTTGTTGGGAAATATGGAAAAAAGAGGCTGCTAAATTTAGCCTTTTAGTTCATATTAATTTACTTTTATACCCATCAGAAATCTCTATTACCAACTACCTACAAAAATTTCAGGAAGATGATTTTTTTATATTAAAACATCAAAATAAAAATTCTTACTTGCTCATGACTCCAGCATTTCACTTCATACATCTAACGCCAAGGGATAAAGCAAATAACCTAGAGTCTCTCTGAAGCTTTAAAAACTATGACTCTCCATAGGTAAAATATGCATATGCTGTAGCAAAACTTTCCTTATACTAAACTAGATTCATTCATGATTTAAAAACATGAAGTCCGAGCCATAGCAATCAGAGAAGAAAAAGAAATAAAAGGAATCCAAATCGGAAAACAAAAAGTAAAACTGGCACTGTTTGCAGATGACATGATACTATACATAAAAAAATCCTAAAGATGCCACCAGAAAACTACTGGTGCTGATCAATGAATTTGGTAAAGCTGCAGGATACAAAATTAATGCATGAAATCTCTTGCATTCTTACACACTAACAACGAAAGATCAGAAAGAGAAATTAAGGAAACAATTCCATTTATCAGTGCAACAAAAAGAATAAAATACTTAGGAATAAACCTACCTAAGGAGGCAAAAGACTTGTATGTAGAAAACTGTAAGATAATGATGAAAGAAATCAAAGATGACACAAGGATAGAGAAATAAACCATGTTCTTGGACTGGAAGAATCAATATTGTGAAAATGACTAAAATACCCAAAGCAGTCTACAGATTCAATGCAATCCCTACCAAATTATCAATGGCACTTTTCACAGAATTAGAACAAAAATTTTTTAAATTTTTACGGAAACACAAAAGACCCTGAATAGCCAAAGCAATCTTGAGAAAGAAAAACAGAACTGGAGGAATCAGGCTCCCTGACTCCAGACTAAACTAAAAAGCTATAGTAATCAAGACAGTATGTATGGTACTGGCACAAAAACAGAAATATAGATCAATGGAACAGGATAGAAAGCTCAGAGATAAACCCACGCACCTATGGTCAACTAACCTATGACAAAGGAGGCAAGGATATACAATGGAGAAAAGACAGTCTCTTCAATAAGTGGTGCTGGGAAAACTGGACAGCTACATGTAAAAGAATGAAATTAGAACACTTCCTAACACCATACACAAAAATAATCTCAGAATGGATTCGAGACCTAAATGTAAGGCCAGACACTATAAAACTCTTAGAGGAAAACATAGGCAGAACACTCCATGACATAAATCACAGCAAGATCCTTTTTGACCCACCTCCTAGAGAAATGGAATTAAAAACAAAACTAAACAAATGGGACCTAACAAAACTTCAAAGCTTTTGCACCGCAAAGGAAACCATAAACAAGACGAAAAGACAACCATCAAAATGGGAGAAAATATTTGCAAACGAATCAACGGACAAAAGATTAATCTCCAAAATATATAAACAGCTCATGCAGCTCAATATTAAAAAAACAACCAACCCAATCCAAAAATGGGCAGAAGACCTAAATAGACATTTCTCCAAAGAAGACCAACAGATGGCCAAGAAGCACATGAAAAGCTGCTCAACATCACTAATTTTTAGAGAAATGCAAATCAAAACTACAATGAGGTATCACCTCACACCAGTCAGAATGGCCATCATCAAAATATCTACAAACAGCAAATGCTGGAGAAGGTGTGGAGAAAAGGGAACCCTCTTACACTGTTGGTGGGAATGTAAATTGATACAGCCACTGTGGAGAACAGTATGGAGCTTCCTTAAAAAACTAAAAATAGAACTACCATACAACACAGCAATCCCACTACTGGGCATATACCCAGAGAAAACTGTAATTCCAAAAGACACATGCACCCCATGTTCATTGCAGCACAATTTACAATAGCCAGGACATGGAAGCAACCTAAATGTCCAACAATAGAGGAATGGATAAAGAAGATGTGGTACGTATATACATTGGAATATTACTCAGCCATAAAAAGGAACAAAATTGTGCCATTTGCAGAGACATGGATAGACCTAGAGTCTGTCATACAGAGTGAAGTCAGTCAGAAAGAGAAAAACAAATATTGTATATTAACGCATATATGTGGAATCTAGAAAAATGGTACAGATGAACCTATCTGCAAAGCAGAAATGGAGACACAGACGTAGAGAACAAATGTATGGACACCAAGGGGGGGATGTGGGGAGTGGGATGAACTGCGAGATTGGGACTGACGTATATACACTACTATGTATAAAATAGATAACTAATGACAACAGACTGTATAGCACAGGGAACTCTACTCAGTGCTCTGTGGTGACCTTAATGGGAAGGAAATCCAAAAAAGAGGGGATATATGTATACATATAGCTGATTCACTTCGCTGTACAGCAGAAACTAACACAACATTGTAAAAAACAAAACAAAACAAAAAACACAACAACACAAACATCTTGGTGAAAAAAGTCATTCTCATCTCCCAGGCATTTTATCATTAATACTAAATATGTATTTACACATGAAGACATATATAATATGTATGGTATGAATAATGCCAACTTGGAACTAAGTAACTAGCACCCTCTAAATTGTGAAATACACAGAAGGGGTCTCCTTTACTACCATCCTCAGTTTTGTCTAATTGCTGCTAAATGGCCTTAATCAAATGGAAAGCTTAATACTATAAAACAAGCAAAGCTTGTGTTATCAGAATATTTATCTTTCAAAGTTTCAAGTAATAAAATGCTGTGAAACCCTATGCTAAGATTATCACCAAAAATGGGCAGTATTTAAATGTAAAAAGACAAATTAAGAATACGGTTTCTTGGCAGGTTTTGAGAATGGCTTTTACCAGTAAATTACTTTATTTCTGCTGGCAGCTGTGTACCACATCTTAAAAATAGGTTGGCTCTTTAACATTCACCCCCATCCTCCACACACACACACACACACACACACACACACACACACACACAAAATCACCCAGCAGTCTAAATTACATTGATAGTTTTAAGGGTTCATAGACTTGGGCATCACACCTGAGCCAGTTTCAAGTGACTAGAAAACCCCTTCACTTCCAGCCAAGAGAGGGAAAGCTGGTTACTCAGATAACATCAGCCCAAAGCATGTTCTCCATAGGCACTCATTAGTTCCAGGGTATGGTAGAAACCACCAAATCATCATACTTGGTTTAATCCAGTTAAATCAAGCCAGACAACCTACTGTTCCTTTCACTTGCCCTATGCTCTTCCTTCATGCCATTGCTCAGGATATTTCCTCTGTATCCCTGTACTCAGCCACATACATCGTGCTTCTTGAAATCCAAAACCAACTCAAAACTTGCAGGCTCCTCTTTTGCCTCCTTAAACCCTTAAAGAACTGTGTTGATCCCATTGACACTACTGTATATGTTGTTTGAACTTTTCTTACTCTACCTCTGATCATAATTAATGTGACCTTACTAGGTTACAAACTCTTTATAACCTTATTTACCCTTGCTGAGCTGAACCCATTACTTGATTGATTAACAAAAGCTAGGTAATGACAAGGGAAACTGGTTTATACTAAGTCAGAGCGCTAAGAAAGTGGAATCTTGCATCTTCTACCAGCATCCATGAAACAGTAACAGGCTAGCTTGTTAATCTGCAAGTAGGATAAAATTTCAGACCCTTCACAGTTCTTGACAATCCAAAGAGTAAATGGCAGGGAAAAAGGAAGAGACGGATAAACTTTCCTTATCTTTTGATCATTAAGTTTTGAATATTTAAAATTACCAAAACTTATTTTTTATTTTACCTTAAATATTTAGAAACCAATATATAACTCTTATATTAAAAAAAAACAATATATAACTCATATAAAAAAATTAGCTGGGTGCTACTATGTAAGTGATAAGAATAAATGTGACATCTGAATTCTTAGAGTATTTTAAAACTGATCTGATAAAGCAATCAAGTAAATAGCATTATTCCTCCAACTGAAAAGGTTTCTCTAGTAAGAAAGGAAAGGTCCACTCACCTATCCAACCAAATCAACCAAATTAACCTCAACAATCAATGAAATGTCCGTTTAATTTCCTTCACATCCTAAATATGCCTGAGCGACAAATTACATAAATTAGTATTGATATGCTACCTTCTGGCATCTGACAATTAAGCTATTAAATATAAAATAATCAGCATTCATGTGCACAGGGAAAAGGATAAAAGCAGACACTACTGATGAGGAGCATAAGTTGAAACACACTTTCTAGAGGGCAATTCTGGAAATATAAACCAAAGCCTTTGGCAATGCAATTTTATTTTTCATCATTTATCCTAAAGAAATAATTAATGATGTGTGCAAAGATTTAGCTTTAAAAATATTTACTACAGTGTTATTTATGTTATTTCCAACTTTTGTCATTATGAACATCAAAGAATAAGAAACTGGTTAATTAATCCACAGGATCTCTTACAATGAAGTACTGTCAAGCCACTAAAAGGTATGTGCATAGCATATTTACTGAAATGAAAAATTGTTTATAATGTAGCAAGTGGAAAAAAACGTTCTAAATCTGTGTGTACAGCATAATCCTACTTTAAAAAGATATTTGCTTATATACATATTAAAAGAACCAGCTCTGCATACAGAAATATTATTTTTTATTTTCTTCTTTTGCTTATCTGTATTTTCCTACAATCAATGTTTTAGGTGTATAATTTAAAATACATGTATTTTAAGAGTAAACATATTAATTAATGATTGCTGAATTTGAGCGACTACTTATACAATCAGTATTCTAACTCCATAAAGACTGTGAGTGATATAAAAACATATAAAGAGACTAGTTTAAGAAGCCAGAAAACAGAGAAAGGATTAAGGAGGCAGTTAATTCTACAGAAAACCCAAAACAAGATGGTTACTACAAATGAACATTAAATTTAGCACTGAAATTCCTGGCAGCTTATCATCATAGAGAGTCTGTATACTCTCATACTATTTGATAAGAGAAAATATATTAATTCTTCACAACAGAAAGTGCCCTGAGAATTTAAGAACAGAAATAGCTTTTTGTCTCAAAAGAGGAAATTTCTCTAGGCTCTTATATGAACATCAAAATAAACTATACCTTCAACAGAGATCTTACTAAAAATATTTATTGACCCTCAAACTGCCACTGAATTACAATTCAATATCAAGAGGTATTATTTATAAGAATCAAAAATTTAAAAACGAAGAATGGAACATTTGATGAACCTTTAGTTGGCCTTTCTATGACGTATGCATGTAAAAAACCTGTAAAAGAACATGGCATGGAGAAAGCGCTCAATGTTGGTTTTCTTTCCCTCTCACTTAATCAAATCTGAAAATTGATTATGTCAACACCACACAAGTTAGAGACAAAGAGGTCAATCCAATATACTAAAGAAACATTTACTAAACACCTCCAATGTGCCAAAAGGAGAAAACACATATTGAAATTATTTCAGAAAGCTTTTTCTAAAAGAAGCATTACATTTTCCCCCAAAGTATTACATTATCAAGTTCATTTCAAAAACAGAACTCAAAACCCATTAAAAGCATTTCTAAATGAACAGTTGAAAAATGGTTGAGAACACTGCAGCCAGCTTAGTCAGCTCTATTATCATAAAATTAATCAACAGTATCCTAATTAACATCTTGAAATAAGCTCCCAAGGGAAACCCATCAGCCTGCCAAAAAAAAATGTTAAAAAAACAACATTTTTTTTAAGAAAACTGATGCATACTTCATAAACTTTCAAAAAACCTACAAAAGGTTTCTCTACAAGGTCACTAAATAAAGAGCTTCCACTTGATGTCTTTAAATCTCTCCACAAACTGGTGTGAACATGTAGGGTACATCAATGTATTGATAAATGCAATCACAAAAAGGCTTTTTAATCAGATAAAATAACCACTATGCCCCTTTACATTGGCCCTTGCCAGAAATGAGATTTAATTCTCATTTGAAACTTTTGCTTCTAAGGAGTAGTCCTTTATTTGTGCTTCAAGATAATGTACATATTTTTTAAAAGAGCCTAAATTACTGATCTAAAAACTGTAAGTCGATACATTCAAGAAAAAACAGGAAACTAGAGAAAGATAAACTATAAAAAGAAAAATTGTGCCTTTAATTAAGTCACTTAGAAATTACAGTTTAGTAAAGAAAGTACACTCAATTACAAAATGACTTCAAAAAGTTCATAGTCAACTAAACTTTTAAACTTAGAGCAATGGTGACAGAATACAAATGGCAGACACTTCATAATGGGACAGTATGCTGCTGGCCTTAAGAACACTGAAGTTCTCTGTTTACCAGAGAAAATAAAAAACAGAACACTAATTTTGCCCCAGGTTTCTTTGTAAAGGAATGTCCAAAAAGAAGAAAAAAAAAAAAGAGTTCAATTTCATTCTAGCCCATTTAGTAATAGACTGACGTCTGTGAGTGGTTTAAAACAATACTGTGGGGCTTCCCTGGTGGCACAGTGGTTAAGAATCCGCCTGCCAGTGCAGGGGACACGGGTTCTACCCCTGGTCCGGGAAGATCCCACATGCCACGGAGCAACTAAGCCCATGTGCCACAACTACTGAGCCTACGCTCTAGAGCCCACGAGCCACAACTACTGAGCCTGTGTGCCACAACTACTGAAGCCCACGTGCCTAGAGCCCGTGCTCCGCAACAAGAGAAGCCACCGCAATGCGAAGCCCTCACACCACAACAAAGAGTAGCCCCCGCTCACTGCAACTAGAGTAAGCCTGCGCGCAGCAACAAAGACCCAACACAGCCAAAAATAAATTTATATTAAAAAAAATTTATAAAATAATACTATGAATACGAACAAGCAGATGATTATCTCTTTTCATTTCCAATCTCTTTCCATTTAAAGAAAACAAAATGTTCCCCTGTTTACAGAAACACTATCCCTCTATCAACTCTGATCAGTGTACTATTTCATTTATTTCAATCTTTTTTTTTTTTTTTAGCTTCTGTGATTATTACTCATAACCATTATCACTGTTTTCAAGTGCTCAGCAAACGGACAGAAAGGCTACTATAACCAGACCCTGTGCTGAGCAGAGGGGGTCAACAGTAAGATCCGTTGCCACATTCCATAAGGCAGAGGGCCTGGTCTTTTCAAAAATGGGATGCCATGAAAAATATAAGAAGGGGAAGTGATTGTCTAAAATAAAAGACATGGACATATATACACACCAAATGTAAAATAGATAGCTAGTGGGAAGCAGCCGCATAGCACAGGGAGATCAGCTCAGTGCTTTGTGTCCACCTAGAGAGGTGGGATAGGGAGGGTGGGAGGGAGACGCAAGAGGGAGGAGATATGGGAATTTCTGTTTATGTATAGCTGACTCACTTTATTATACAGCAGAAACTAACACACCATTGTAAAGCAATTATACTCCAATAAAGATGTTAAAAAAGAATAAAAAATAAAAGAGCTAAACTGATACAAACTACTATATATAAAATAGATAAACAACAAGGTTCTACTGTACAGCACAGGGAACGATATTCAATAGCCTGTGATAAACCACAATGGGAAAGAATACGAAAAAGAACATATATACGTATAACTGAATCACTTCTCTGTACAGCAGAAATTTTAAATCAACTATACTTCAACACAATATTTTAAATCACTTATTTCAATTTTTAATGTTATATTTAAACTTTTATCTATGATTAAGGACTTCCTTCAAAATATTGCTACTATACAGAGAAAACCAACTGCCCAAATGCCTGGGCTCTTCCTTCTCACTTCCAAAATCTACCAGTCAACACCCTGCACATATATCCTGAGGGCTCTGTTGCTTCTTTCTTACCTGACACTCGGGTGCCACATATGTTCCTACACCAGTATTTCGTCAATAATTATTATCAGTTAATTTTAATTAGGGCAAAAATGATTCCCAATTGCCATATATTGAAAAATTAAGAATTGTACATTCTAATACAAGGCTCCTTCACAAATCACCTCACTTGCCTGAGTTATGCCATTCCAGATCCTTGATATGTGTTCTCACCAGGAAAACATATTTAAGTTTCCTTTCATCAGCTTATTGATTGAACTTCTAAGGCTTCCTTCCATTTTTCCTCTACTGAGCTAACCACTTTCATTTATAGAACTCAGTTACTAAAAGTCCACATCTTTTCATCAAACTAAATAAATAAATCTGATATGAGATAATCTCTTCCTAATCTTACCTGGTTTAAACAGGACAAATATAACTCAATATTATAAAACAAATTAAAACTTACTTAGGCTTATAAGAGATATTCACATCCCTGTCTGCCAGTAACAGCACTGACTTAAATACTTCCAAGAGGCCTGAGGTAATTTCTAAACTTCCTTAATTTTTTATCAAGAATAGTGCCAAAGAAAGTGGGCCACCCTAAAATGCATCATATTCTTCATCTCATTATTCAGCTCCTCTAAGTCTGTTCTTTCAACATTAAAGAACCTATCATACCTAATTCTGTTAATAAGTATCAAACAGAATTCATGCTTTACAAGGCTTCCTTTAAAAGCAAATAGCACCCCCATTCTCCTAGAGGTTCATCATTCTCTTTTCCTCACACTACATCAATCCATCAGCAGGAACAATTCAAAAGGAGTAGCCAACCCAACTCAGTTCACTTCCCACCTGTGGATTACATTACCTACAGACCTATGTTTCTTTAAGAATGAAAAAGAAAAATTGGTTACAGATGCTGACAGAAGCAACATTTATACACATGAAAAGACTGAAAGTATGTAAGGAAAATCAGCAAAGATGATTGCTTAAAAGCACCCTAGATGCTATCACAGAAGAGAGTTAAGACCCTGAGACAGAGGGGTAAAAGAAGGTAAGAGGGTAGAGAGTCCATTTAGAAGCAACCACACTCCACAAATCTGTACCATCTCATCAACCTTTACTATTTATGTGACTGAATCTTCCAGTTTCTCTATGAGGAAAAGAATAATATGGGAGAAAAACTGTTTGCAAACATATCTTCAAATAGTAGGCTCTAAAAGAAATGAAATATAAACTTAAAAACTAAAATAGATTCATATGAACAATACTTAAGTTATGACATACCGTACAGAGATCCTTATATTGCAGCTTTTGGAATTTTGTATCTGTGTTTCCTGCACATAGTTCCACATAACCAAGAACAACTTGAAACACGGTATTATGAATGGCTTGGGTGAAGTGCATATGAAGTTGATCCATTGCTGTCTATGGAAAGAAAAAACATACAACATAATCTCATATTATTAAAATAAATAAATTTCAGCAGATTTTAAAAACACGGGAAAAAGTCTTTACCAATTTTAGCTACAGCACGAATAACTATTATACACAGAATTATAAGTGTTGATTATTTGCAAATAACACTGCAAATAACCAGAACATCATTCCACTAAAGATAAATCTGAATTGTGAACACTGCTCTGTTGTTCTGTATTTATCACTGGTACCCATCCTGCCTTTTCCCAAACATGTCATGCATAATCACACCTTTGGACGCCTTCTGCCATCATTCCTTTACATTGTTCAGGATACTCAATGGTCATCTTCTCAGAGAAGCCTTTCCTGACTATCCTATATAAATCAGTACTTTGCATCACTCTATCCACTTACACTGACTTACTTCTTTAATGTTTGTCTCCCTCACTAGAAGGTAAGATACATGAGGGCCTATATCCAGGTGCCTGGAGCAATGCACATAGTAGGTACCAATAAATATTTAATGAGTGAAAGAATTCATCTAACGGGGGAAATCAGAAGCTATAGTTGTATTTTCAAAGGTCTTTAAACATGTCCCTCGAAATTACCAAATGTCTTCCTTCTAGTATTTTTCCCTAGGTATAGCTTCAGATATAAAAACTAATAAAGTACAATCAATAACCAAACTTCTTTATTCTTATTATAAAATGTAAATAGAGTTTAAATAGTTTGGTAAAGTCTTCAATTTCCTTCTCTAAGACAAGAGACCATTTAAGGGAAGAAAACATTTACACCTATCATGTTTGGATGTTCTCTAGAAAAATGTATAATCCTATATTTGCAGAAGATATAATTAATTTTCAAACTGTGGCCTCTACTTCAAATTTTTCAAGGAAGCCCTTGAGCAGTAAGAGTATGTAAAGCCATGCATCATGGGAGCAGTGAGGACATTGTGAGGATAATAGAACCCTTTGAAAAATCTGATACATGCAACGGACCTGTTTTACAACAAATGTACACAATGCACAAAAGTTCACATACCACTTTGAGGGAGTCGTGATGGCCCATCTAGGAACCATGAGGCTCCAAATTTAGAAGTTCTTATTCGGGACCAAGAGTTGAGGTAAAAAAGACTACAATCCTCTCCCACTGAATTATCTCATAATATACTTTTTAAAAAAACCTACATAGAATGGTGAAACTATTAAACCTGAGAAACACTTCATAGTTTAAAACAGACTTCTGGGCTTCCCTGGTGGTGCAGTGGTTGAGAATCCGCCTGCCAGTGCAGAGGACACGGGTTCGAGCCCTGGTCTGGGAAGATCCCACATGCCGCGGAGCAACTGGGCCCGTGAGCCACAACTACTGAGCCTGCGCGTCTGGAGCCTGTGCTCCGCGACAAGAGAGGCCGCGATGAAGAGTGGCCCCCGCTCGCTGCAACTAGAGAAAACCCTTGCACAGAAACGAAGACCCAACACAGCCAAAAATAAATTAATTAATTAATAAATTTAAAAAAAAACTTTATAAAAAAAAGACTTCTGTAATGTTTTAATCATACTACACACACTCTGAGCCTATGAGATCATGTTACTATTGTTAATACAACATAAAAATTTACTTTGTTAAATGAAACTTTTTAAGCACACTATATTAATAATAATATTCAAACTTAAGCAATCATAAAGATCAACAGATTCCTGATTAAGAAAAAAGAAAACATCCTTTCAGAACTAACCTGTGTTTTTCCAAGAAGTCGATAAGCTTGTTGAACCTTGGTATAATGGTTAATGTCAAAATTCTTGCAGATTTTGGACAGAGCAACATCCAACTGTTCCTGTATAATTAAAAGAGGAGGCAAGAGGTGGTTAAGGAATTATATTTTTAAGGTAGTAAAAAGAAAATATTAAGACTAATTTCTCACTTTTAACTAATATCTAAACACATTTACTATTACACTGGATTTAATAGTCAAAAACAAATTTAAATAAAAATATAAATAAATTATAATTCTTATTACCAGCTATACTCAAGTTTATTGAGACGTTATTAATATGTGAGTTTTTTAAAAAACCATGCCTAGTGTTTCAAGGGACACAAAATAATTATCATAGTCTCTAAAGGAATTTTAGTTTTTAATTTTACTTAACTATGTTTCCTCAAGCATCTGCTAAAATCTTACAATTATATGAACTGAGTTTGTAGGACTACTGAAAAATAAAACAATCCTTCTGTAAATCACTGAAAAGCATTGATAATTTTCAAGAAAACTACATTGACCTTAAAAGTACATACCTCAAGGTACTGCCCCTTTTATATCTAAATGTACCAACTCTGTTTATGGGTTTCTATCTCAATGATTTCATTTTAAGATAAATATTATTCTGTACTTATATAGAAAATTATAAGAATGAAGAAAACTGAGCCTTGAAAGAAAGTCCTCATTAAAACATTCACGTGATTATTTACTTAAGGGATTTTCAAAGCAGTTCTATTTATGTTTATCAAATAAACTGTCATTCTTACAATTAGGAAATAATTGCATTTATGATCAAAAACTACTTTCACAAAAGTCATTTGAAAGTCTAGCCTCAACTTTTCTAAGTACTCTCATCAGGAAAACAATAAAATAAAGTACCAGAAGAAACCAAATAATTCGTATTAAGTTTATTTAAATGAGCACTCTGCTTTGCAAAGATTCTGAGGAAAGAGATGAACTCTGAATAAATGTAGGAGGAAAAGGCTTTATGCTCACAATAACATAGCTTTTCCTTTCCAGTTTCTACATATTTGATGAATTGTATGAGATATTATTATGAGGTTTAGGAATTTAGGAGGGTTATCATCAGCCAATAATCATTCTTAAATAAATAAACTCACTAAACTAAAAAGGAGTAGCAGTTGATACTCAAAAAATAATTAATACATGGTAAGTATTTTGCCTGTAATTTACATGAGAACACACCTTTGACTAACAGTTTAGGGATCTTGCTGAATATGGTAATATTTTCAAATACTCTTTTCAGATCCCACAATTCCTAAAGTATTATTGAGAGTACAAGTAAATTAATATTAACTTGACCATGCACAGATATTCCAAATGAAAAACACAAAGTATAGTGATGTAGAAACACTGATACTAACATGAAAGTCAAAACATAAGATGCATCTACGCTATTCAGAAACCTCTGAAAAGAAAAAGTCATTTAACTTAATATATAATTCTTCTTACCTCAATTTGCTCTAAAGTATCTTGCAGCTTTGAATTCAGTTCACTATTAAATAAAACAGAATTAGGTGTGTCAATCTTTAAAAGAGACAAACTGAATAATTAAATGCACAGATCAATAGTATGAGCAGTAAGTTGTGCTGCTGATCCTACAGACAGTACAAAAAGGCAAGAAAAATAAATAAAAGGAAAAGAATTAGAAAGGAAGAAATAGAAGAGTCATCACTAGCAGCAACAGGACTGTGTGGGCAGAAAATCCTCAAGAATCTATAGATAAAACTAAGAACTTAAGAATTAAATACTGATAGCAAGTTTTAAAGATAATAAGTATAATATAGATGAAAAGTAAAATGTCAAAAATAAAATTAATCTCTATATATTAGAAACAAAGAATTAGACAATGAAATTTTTAAAAATACAATTTCAGGGGCTTCCCTGGTGGCGCAGTGGTTGAGAGTCTGCTTGCCAATGCAGGGGACACGGGTTCGAGCCCTGGTCCAGGAAGATCCCACGTGCCGTGGAGCAACTAAGCCCGTGTGCTACAACTGCTGAGCCTGCACGCCTGGAGCCTGTGCTCCGCAACAAGAGAGGCCGCGACGGTGAGAGGCCCGCGCACCGCGATGAAGTGGCCCCCGCTTGCCACAACTAGAGAAAGCCCTCGCGCAGAAACGAAGACCCAACACAGACATAAATAAATAAATAAACAAATACTTTAAAAAAAATACAATTTCAAAAAACCAAATACCTGGGAATAAATCAAATAAAAAATATACAATACAAAATACAGCTAAAATAAAGAAGACAACTACATAGAGGTATATACCATGTAAACAGACTAAAACCTTCAATATTGTTGATATCAGTTCTCACCAAAATGATCTCCTAGAATAACTGAAATTCTAATCAAAATCCCAGAAGGCTTTTTAATGTAGAAACTGACAAGCTGCTTCTAAAATTTATGTGGAAATTCAAAGGGCTAAGACCAGTCAAGAATACTGTGAAGAACAATGCTGTAAGACATATACTAAAATAGGTTAAGGCTTATTATAAAGTTACAGCAATAAGATAGTGTGGTACTTATTATAAGGATACATAAACAGATCAACAGAACAGAAAAAAAACAAAGGGTAAAAGCCTTAAACAGATACTTGACAAAGGAGATATCCAATTGGCCAATAAAACATATAAATATGCACTCCATCAGGCATTCAGGAAATGCAAATTAAAACTGCAATAAGACACTATAACAAAAGACCAGAATGGCTAAAACTATTTTTTAAAAATTAAAAATGACATCAACAAACGTTGGCAAGGATGTAGAACAAAAGGAACACGCAATCCAATCCTGGAGGAAGGGAAAGCTGATAGCACCTCTTGGGAAACTGTTAACAGCTCCTAAAACTCAACACACAAATACTCTATGTCCCAGAAGTCCTAGATATGTATCTTTCATAAGTGCATATACAATCCTTGCAGCATGATTTGTAATAGGCAAAATGAAGCAACTCAATTGTCTGTGAACAATTAAATGGGTAAAGTGAGATATATTTATGATGAAATACTATAGCAATGAAAATATACTACCTGATTCTCAAAAACATAATATTGGACAAAAAGAAGTCAGTTTGTATAAATGGAATCATACAGTATGCACTTTTTAAAGTTCAAAACAGGCAAAACTAACGTTAGTGACAGAAGCCAGAACACTGGTTACCTTGGGAAAATAATGACTGGAATGGGGCATGAAGGAAGTTTCTGGGGTACTAGAAATGTTCTAGTTCTGTTTCTGTTTCTGGGAGGTAATTACACAATTATGTTCACTTTGTAAAAATATATTGAGTTATACACTTAGGATATGTGATTTTATCTGATTTTTTTCCCCTTTAATTCTCCCTAGGTCAGTATTTTTAAAAAACTAATATTATTTGAATTATAATATCCCAATATTAAAAAAGATCTGTGGTATCTAACAACATAAATACAATTTTAGAGAAAACATTTTTAACAAAAGAGGTTAAGGCAAAACTAAAATAAAACAGTAAGAACAAGTGGAAGATGTAGTTTAATACACCAAAATTATACAAGGTTTTTTACAACTGTCATCTGATTATATACGTGACTCTCAAAGTCCTAGCAGCCAAAACAAATAGGGAAGCCCAGAGTACACAATTCAGTGTCCAAAATATCAAAATACACCAGTAACTCAAGAGAAAAAACAAAACAAAGAGGAAAAAAATCACTTTTGTTGGCATTGAGAGAGAAAATTGTGCCAGTCTTGATAAAGAGGATAGCAATATTTTATCTCCTAAGGAACAACACCCTTGGTAACAGCCTTACAGAATATACAATATGGATTCATGGACTCCTTGTCTTTGCTTCTTATAGAGCCTTTTAATGCAAACTGAGGATATAACACCAAAGTGGTTTGACAGAGAGAGAGAGAGAGAGAGAGAGAGAGAGAGAGAGAGAGAGAGAGAGAGAGAGAGAGAGAGAGAGAGAGAGATACCAATGCAAAGCAATTTGTCAGAAAAGTAAAACCAATAATAATACAAGTACCCAGTTTCTGATGGTCTCAAAGATAAACATCCAAACACGTAAAGGAATTAGACCATTTTCTACAAATATTATTTATCATAAGCATGCTTTTGATTAAGGTTGAGAATTGAAGATTATATTCTCTAGTAAACACTGAGAATGAACAAATCTTCAGGATTTGACAATCAACAGTGTAGGATTAATACCTTATTTTAAAAATTAGGGTCTCTAACCAGGATTTATGCCTGAAAAATAGCCACAAACATAAATATACGTTAAGGAAATACTTGTAGGCGGGAGTGAGATTTTCCTTAAAAAAATGATTCTGAGAATTTCTGTCTGAAAAAGAATAAATGAATGAATAAAAAAAAAAAAAGGAATGAGAGCTAAAGGCTCCAAAATAATACCTGTAAAAGGATAGCCATGATAGCACCTTAGCACTTAGAATTAAATAATTTCTCATTCCACCCAATTTAAAAAAAAAAAAAAAATCAGTATCAACTCCCAGAGTTGTTCCTTCTCCCATGTTCTCTCTCTTTTGATTCATATGACTACCACCCATTCAATCCAAGCTGGAAATTCCAGAGTCATCTTTAATTCTTCTCTCTCTTCATATATAACTGGTAATCAGACCCTGATGATTCTACCATTTCAGTATTTCTCATATCCACCTATGCTTCTCCTTTATCAAGTTTGTGTTCTAAATCAAGTATTATCACTTAATAACCTCCTGATGAATCTCTGCAGACAACACACACATCCCACCCTTCAACTCATACATCCATTTATTTGACAAACACCATTGACCTGCATACCAAACATTGTACAACAAACTCCAAAAAGCTTTCAGGGATAGCTCTGAGCAGGGGTCTAACTCCAGACTGGATTTGGTCAACATTCTGTTTGATTTGGCAGATGCATCATTTTCAAATAGCTTGTATGTGAAAGGCTTTAGGCAAGGCCTGACAGTCCTGTGGACCTGAGCATTTCCTGCTGCCATCTGGCAGCTTCACATATATGTTACCTGCCTGGTCCCTAAAGACATCTGAGTTTGCAGTTCCTAAGTAAAGCAGAAATAAAAATCACATTAATCCACTGCTTTAAAATGTTTGATGGCTCCCCATTAAACCAAGGATAAAGCCCCAAATTAGCATGGCACATAAGACTTAACAATTGACATGAAAAATCAACTTCCCATTCACTTTTCAGTGCCTATACAGTTGACCCCTGAACAACAGGGATTGGAACTGCGCTGGTCGACTTATAAGCAGACATTTTTCAATAGTAAATACTACAGCACTACATAATCCTCAGTTGGTTGAATCCTCGGAAGCAGAATCACAGATTCAGAGTATAATTTATAACTATATAAGTTATACATGGATTTTCGACTGAGCTGAGGGTTAGCGCCCTTCACCCCTACATTGTTCAAGGGTCAACTGTATTTTAGTCATATGGACTATGTGCAACTCCCCAGACAAACCCCAGACTTTCACACCCTCTGTTCTTGCATATAATGTTCACAATAACTATAAAGTACATTCTCCTTTTCTCACTTGGGCCCAAATGTCCATCTATCTTCCAAATGTCATCTTTTCTCAGAAGTCTTCCTCTGCTGACTGTTCCCTTAAGTTTCACAATGCTCTGTTTACAGCACCCTGAATTATAGTAAAGAAATATCTGTGACTATCTGTCAGAGCAGGCTGTGGCTTATTCCCCAGTGATGCCCCAGGACTAACTAAACTCACTGCCTGACTCAGAGCAGGTAATAAATATCTGCAAAGTCAAATTTGCAATTTAAACATAAAATGACAAAATTTTACCATCATTCTTTCAGCCCCCATTTTCTACTTCAATTAAAAAAAAAAAGAACTACAGAGAAAAAAAAAAGGAGAATGTTTTAGAAGAAAAAGAGTCAGACTAGACTCTGGGTCTACAGGTGCCTTAGTGAAAGAAAAAGAGATAAGCAGAGTGGAAGCTGGTTCCGCTCCTCTATCACACAGGGCTCAGAAGTTCACCTAAGACTGAAGCTAGAGACACAGATATGGAGAGGCAAGAACACCCAGAATAATAAACATCAGAACTGGTAAACATATTCTTTCAGGGAATATTGTGAGTTTGGATAAAAAAGGGATATATCTAAACTAATTCATAGGTGAGAGTAATGATTTTTTCAGCTTCTCAATTGAAAAAAATGGGCTTTAGAGTTTATTTACAATATTATTATAAATCTAGACGTTTTTATTGCTTCTATTATTTACGGTTAAAATGATTTTATAGCCTATATATTAAGAGTTAATGCAAACATGGCAATGTAAATAGTATGCAGAAAATTTTAAATATAAAATTTATAAATCAAACATTTTGGTCTTATTAAAAATGTTTTCAGGGCTTCCTTGGTGGCACAGCGGTTGAGAATCTGCCTGCCAATGCAGGGGACACGGGTTCGAGCCCTGGTCTGGGAGGATCCCACATGCCGCAGAGCAACTAGGCCCGTGAGCCACAACTACTGAGCCTGTGCGCCTGGAGCCTGTGCTCCGCCACAAGAGAGGCCGCGACAGTGAGAGGCCCGCGCACCGCGATGAAGAGTGGCCCCCGCTTGCCGCAACTAGAGAAAGCCCTTGCACAGAAACGAAAACCCAACACAGCCATAAATAAATATTAAAAAAAAAAAAAAAGTTTTCAAAATCTACAACTGTACTTTGATAACAGTTTGCTACTAATTAAAGATACATATGTAAAAATGTGATTAACGAGTGGACATATTAAATGTACAGCCTTTAAAGAAACCCTTAGCCATCTTTTAGAAACCTGAATTCCAGTTATTTCAGTCAATTAATCAAAGTATGTAAAAAGGACCTATTCATAAACATTTGGATAAATAAAAGCTACATTACAGTCAAAAAAAATTACCAGTTGTAAGATGAAAGGCTAAAAGCTATTAAAGGCTATCTGCAAGTGAATGGAATGAATCAAACAATTTGGGGGGGGCATTTTTATAATCACTATAGAAAATATTAAAGTAACACATCCATAAATAATTAAAAGTTTTCTTTTAAATAACTGATCTGGACACACACTTGCAAAATGCATCTTAGAAAGTTGCATATAAATCAAAATTTTGTACAAATTTGACTTGCTGAAAGACACAATAGTGTGAAAGTAATTAGCCTCTTAATGATCCTTCCCTGTTCTGTTATTAAGCCATGTGATTTAAGACAAGTCTCTTAATAACTCTGGGCATCAGCTTCCTATGCAAAAGTGGGCTGGATCTAAAAGGTTGCTTCTAGCTCTAAAGTTTCAAGATTCCATTATATGCTGAACACCAGTTACCCAATTACCACATCTTTATATATGGTTCAGTAGAGTGCTAAAACTTCTGAAATACGTGTAAGTAAAATTTATTCTTCCAAGTTTATACTGTATGTCCATGGCCCCTGGAAACTCCAGTCTGTTTAGATCAAAGGTCTATTCCAATGATTTCAGTCTACTCACTGCTGCTGAGTTTATCAACAGACCTCACAGAAAACGTGATTTTCAAACACTTTGAAGCTAAACAAACAACTCTGAGGTACCATGAAGTGCACATGATCCTTCAAACCATGAACAAACTGTAAAAGAACTCTGAAGATCACTTTGGATCTACCCAGATCTCTGCCCACACACTGTTCAGAAATCCCTGACCTAACCCAGAACACAATCATTCACCACAGAAAAAGCCTAGAGTCAATTACTAAGGACACTAAAAATGTTCACAACATCTCCAAACTTTACGAATTGTAATTCCAGAGCAGATGTCAGGCTCAAGAACCAAATCTACCCAACCGGCTATGTTTCTAAATAAAGTTTTATTGAAACACAGCCATATGCATTTGTTTACATATCATCTAAGGCAGCTCTTGGTCTTCAAGGGCAGAGCTGAATAGTTGCAACCGAGACCTTATGGCCTGCAAAGCTTAAAATATTTATTATCTGGCCCTTTAAAGACAAAGGCCCTCTGCCAACCCTGTGCTAGAGTTCAGCAGAAGACCTTTTAGTTGGTCAACTGATCAAAGTTAAAACAAGAATATTTACGTGTACTGAATATTTTAACTAAAATTGCATAAAGGTACTTCATTCACCCATTTCTGATTTCAAGTCAAGGTCTTGTCTTTTCATTTGACTGGAGCTTTAACTTCTTAGTCTCATATGAGCCAAATGACTAGTAAATTGTCTGTAATTTCAAGTTTCAGTTTCTCAAAAGTAAAGCAGGAGCTTAAAAACAAATGCAAAACAATCCAAATGTCAGATCACACACTACCTTACATGCCCCTATTTTTTATGAGTTGTCTCATCTACAAAAAATTCAAAAGGAAATTTATTTTTAACAATATGTTGTTTTTCCAATGCATTCAACTTACTTTCAAAAACTATTTCATCTCATTAGTTTATTTACTTAAACAACATAAATACAGTAGCAAACACAACTGGCAGAAATAGGTTTTAGGAAAAAATACAATTAACTCTAGTAAGAATATAACTCAGATACTGGAGCAGAACAATGTAAATTGGCCTACTAGCCATGAGCTTCCACTACACATAATAGCTATCACATTGGTAGACAGTCTAGCATAGTTGTGGTTTAAGAAAAACAAGCTCTGCATCCCAACAGATCTAAGTTTAAATCCTGGCTTTGCCACTTGTTTTATAGAGCATCGACATCCTCATCTATAAAAGAGGGACAATAACAACACCTCTGAGGAATATTTTGTTAATGCTAAATAAGAAAAAGTAAGGAAAATGACAAGTACAGCGCTTGACACATAGTAAAGGCCAAAATTTTTTAAGTATTATTATACCATCATCACTATCACCATCATCATGATTCAATATTTAAAAGCTGAAAAGTAAAGCTTTAGTGAGAAAACCTTATTAAAATATAATTTAGAATTACTGTATAGTCAGTGCTGCCTTAGCTAATGGTGCCTAGCTTCTACTCCCACTCCTATAAATGTCAGTATTTCCCATTCCTGCTGGGGTATGGGAAGTGAGCCATTCACAGCTTGAACATCTCTGATGGCTTTCGTTTACGCACTCTGTGCTCTTAACTAGCATATTATCCCACAGTCCTGCCTGTTAACTGCCTGTTATTACAAACTCCTAGAGAAATAAATTTCAAGAGCTCTTGGTATAACAAGCAACATAGCATCTCAAGCAATTAAGCATTAAATAATACTTCATTCTTGTCTCATCATCTAGGAGTAAAGAGTGACACAGGACTTTTCTAGACAGGTGAAATTTTATAACTTCAAGTAGAAAAAAAATCCTAAAAATTCTAAAGGAAAGACACATTTATGGTGGAATGAGAATGAAAGTAGCATCTGACTTTGTCCTACAAAACAGAAGGCTAGAATAGACAGCTGAGCAATGCCTTCCATTTTCTAAGGAAAAAAATAATTTTTCTTTCAATTGTGTATGGACTAAATTAAGGTCATTTCAAAATCTGAACATTTACACCCCATGTATCCCGTATCAAAAAAAATAATTTTCAGAGAGGTAACTATAACAACACAAGACAAAGAAATACACAAAAAAGGAATATTACAAAGAAATGATAGCAGCTGAGTCATAGCTTTTCTCATTCTAACAGATTTATCACCACGAAATGAACTAAATGAGCGCTATGCTTCTTCAGGAGCCAGAAGGCCTTGCTAGAAATTTTCAAATATATTCAACATATTAGAGCTAATTTACTATTCACCCAACTTAATAAGTATAAATGACATAATCAAGTTTTTAATAGTGACAGTTAATCACTGTCAAAATGGATAAAATCAAAATATTACTGGTACTACCCAACTATGCACTTCCTAATCAAATAAAAAGTGGTCGCTTCAATATGCATAATCCTAAAGAAAAAAAAATATCATCTCTAGGGGGAAAATACCTAGTTATTCGATACCCAGCACAGACCTATGATGTGAGAGTATATTAAAAGAAAAAATTTAATCCAAAGCTGTATTAATGTTTTGTTCTATCATAATCCTTTTATTTTTTCAGATACTAACAATCAACATCTACAATATCAGTGCGTCCTGCTCACTGAGAGCCAGATTCTCCATACAGGGGGGACTAAGGGACTACATTCTAGGGTAAGTATGAATTTAATTTGAAACTGGGTTTCCTTGGCAAGCTCACTATTTTCCCTAGATTTTATATTTATTTTTGATGCTTTTAGAGGAATGGCAGAAATTACACTTGAGGATTAGAGATTCCTCAAGGTACTGTCACAACTAATGCAAAACCTCCATGTTAAGCAGACCAAAATCCATTAATAAAGTTAGAACTAAGAGCAGAGGATGCAGCAGCTGTTTTTTTCATTGTACATTTTATAAATAAACAGAAGATATAATACATTAAATACATAATCACTTAAATATTACAAAGATGACTCCTACATAAAGTGAAATCACTTTAAATTTTCCAAAAGAATTCTTATCATGGTGAGCCAACAGTTGAACCATCTGGATCTGAAAAGCAAACTGCAACAGAACTCTCAATATTTATAAGCTGGGCAGAGTTAAGGAGCAAGAATTCCCAAGAGTTGCAATGGAGACATGAACAGATGAATTTATTCCCTACTACTCCATAAAAATGAAATCAATAAGATTGGAAAAAACATGAAAAAAAGAGTTTCAATGAGGTGACAAGAAACAAGATTAGAAAGTATCTGATCTTTCAAACCTTAAGAATTGTTATTTATAATTTTACTGTGCTGCTCATTTACAGATAAGAAGGCTAAACTAGAGCATAGCACTTATTAATATTCAGTGTTTATTAACATTGTATGTTACACAACTCCTATATAAAAACTGACAATAAAGTCAGCTTTAAAAATTTTACATTACCTTACCTTATGCAACTATAATGTTTAAAAGTGCTGGCAGCTTTCTGACATTCCAGGCACAGCTGAATAGCTCCTGGATAGTCTTCCTCCTGAATCAACAACAGAAGGCATTAGGCTGGAAACATTTTTCTTAAAGCTTCTGAAAAAGACAAATCTCTGTTCATACTCTATCCAAAGTTACAGCCCCAGAAAATTTTAATTCCTCTCAAATAAGGATCATAATACCAACAACAGATAAATAGTAAAATATAACAAAGCAACTACCTCCAGGCCTAAAATGTATCCATGAAAAAAATATGCTGTTCCCTTAAAAACACAGTAATAGCCCTCTGAGACCATGACATGTAGATAAGCCTATACAGAAGTACAAGCTGCTTCAGAGGGAAGGAGTTCTTTAACTGTTAACATTCTTCTTTCAGTAATGTTTATATAAAATGTTCCAAAACAGTATGCATTCTACTTGTAATCAACATTCAACAGTTCTACTATCATAAATCCATAAATATTCTTAAACAAATAAATTTGGAAAAAAGTGAAATATTCATTAATGGCCCCAAATATTCCTAAACAGTAATTTAATGCCAAATGAATTTTTCATATGGATTTCTCAAACCCTAGTTTTAGTGGTAATAGTTTAGAAGTAATACAGTGATTATACCGAAAATCATTTTTAAAAGTTCCTTAAGTTCATATCTAAATTCAACAAAGGCAATGCAAACCACAGGGGATGCTGAGATGATGACAAAGTACCTACCCAAAGGTGCTCGAGTATTATGGGGAAACACATAATACATTAGGCTTTGGTGAATCTTATAACGGAAGTATACAGACAATGCTAAGAAAGCATCAAAGAGAAAACAGATGGCTCACTCAGAAAATCAATTAATATATGAGACACCAAACATAACTAATCTATGACATACTCCTCAAATCACTACTTTATGTTAGACACAAAAGATAATTTCATTGCTATCTGGGCACAGATATAATCAAAAGATACTGAAGTTAACACTCCCACATTGCTACAAACTGAACATTTCCCCCCAATAATTTTTTCTAAATGAAGTATATCATGTCAATAGAAAAAGATGTGCTAGAGCAAGTTCCTTTACATGTCTAAAAATGCTCTTCATACCATATACCAACTTGAGAAAAATGCACATCTGAATTTTTTTCACAATAATTCTCTATTTAATATTATTAGGATCACCAAATTTCCAAGCCTTGTAAACTTACCTCCAGCATTTCACTTAAGCGGACATCTGTTCTTTGCTGAAAAAAACATAAATCAAAAGGTAAAATCTGTTTCAACCATAAAATTAAGCTTAATTTTTAAAAAGTGACCTGTATATACCAATGTTTTTATAGTTCTCAGAGATTTCAGAAGTCCAATCAGCAACTGACGTTTCCTTTGATTTGCAAGAAGGCCTAAACTAGCTTGAGTAAAACCTTCCTTTGCAATATTCAAGTGTCTGTAAAAGTGAAAAATAAATAGTTAAGTTTTTCTAGTATAATAAGAACACTATCCACACAGAACAATTAGTCAATTAATGAGATAGTATCCTGAATTGCTCTTAAATTTGGGGATTGTGAGCACTATTTGACAAATTTATTCAACGGCTCAAACTAAACCAGCATTACTTGAAGCATGGTGGTAGTCTGATACCAATCTTCAAACGGTTACTGGTCTACCACAAGAAAAGTACAGAAATTGAGAAAAAGCATTTAAAAACATGTAGAACAAAAGTTGACAAAACAATTTTATGCTTGATGAATCTAATAATAAAAAAAATTTTTTAAACACACAGAGCAAAAGTTGACAATAATTTTATGCTTGATGAATCTGATAATAGAAAAAATGAGACTATTTTGTATGTGTTTGGTTGGGTTTTTTTAAATTCATTTTCCTAGTAATTTGTTTTTATTGCATTTTACAAAAACAGTAGTCTGTAACAAGTTGGAAATTAAAAAAGAAAAAAAAAAAAAAAGACTGGTCCTTCACCAAAGACAGTTTGAGAAGCACTGATTTAAGCAACACAAAAACAGTAATATTTTTAATCCATAACTAGATTTAAAGATATTTCTCACAGACCTTCTTAGTGCAGTTTTTAGACCATTATATATGTTCAGTTAATGAATGGCATTCTATAAACCACAATCATCATAAAAAAAATCAATTTTCCATGACAGTTTCACAATTTCTCTTAAATGTTACTCAGCTTGAACAAAGTATCATCAAATGCAATACCTCCTCCCATTTGTGCAGATAACAGCAGCTAACTGAAGACCTGTCTGTAATGAGGTAACTCTTTCAAGTTCCTATGGAAAGATTAAGTGTAGGTTACTGTTTGAGGCATTTTATTTTTTTTTCTTATTGGTATGGTACTCTAACAAAAACTTTAGTGGGCTTCAAAGAAAAGCCTGCTTGGAAAACAAAGTAGCAACAAAAATACCTGAACTTGAACATTGTTGGTATATTTTTCCACAAAATTATTTTAAATAACCACTTTCAATTGATTTTCACAATGTCATGTGACAAAATATTTAGGCAGTATTGCTCGTAAGGAAATCTAGACCCAACCTCTTTAGACGGGTGTAAATAAATACTAATAATATATCCGTTTAAATGTTTCTATCCAACAGAACTTCACGAGGTAATCAAGGATATGACAAATATGATTTGTTTGCTAAGATGCTTTGACAATGAATGTCTTCATTTGAACACTGTTAGATATTTCAATGGATTTTGAAGTCTCTTATTTTCTGATGAAAGGGCAGATTCAGCTAGACAGTTCCAATTTTATCATATTTTAAAGGTAGACTGAGCAGTCATTATTGATGATCTATGAGTTACAAAGTGCACTGAAGCAATTTTCATTGGCTCTTCAAGTTAGGAAAACCAAATAGATTACTTTAGAATCAAATATAAAAGCTCTTCCACTTCTTGCAGGTTGGTAAATTCCCCAAATGAGAGACAAAAACATACACATACACAACCCAAATAGAGTTATTATGCTGCTATAAACTATAGACAAAAGAATAAATTAAAATATTTCAAGTTCCAAGTATAAGTCACTCAAACATTTTTAATATTTTACTATTAAAAATAACAAATGTTATCCTACCTTTACATAAGCAGGCTGTTTTTCAAGGATTAAATCTGCTACTTTTTTAGAGACCTATAAGAACATGCAATCAAACAAAGGAAATAAAAGAAAAGGCCTCATGCTTCCTATTACATTTTACATTTAAAATTTTAGCAAGAATATTCCATAGGTCTTCCTGATAACTTCTACAGCAAATATTGGCATGCTATGGCCACGTACATTTCTTTGGCTATGAAATTAGTACAAGAGGTATAGCATGTAGCACAGTACTTGGTCCTTAATAGAAACTCAATAAGTGGTCATTATTACTGTTAATAACATGAGTATCTGCTTTAACTAACATGCACAAAAGTATAACCATCTTTAAGGGTACAGGATTTGCTTTAAAAAAGATAGACTTGTTAAGATAAATAAATGTTTAATCTACTGAATTTATGGAAATACTATCTGGGAAACAGAACACCCTTTAAATCCTTTGTCCCGCCTAAGAAGACAAACAGCAGTTTGGTCCACTACTCTGAAAAACTGGAAACGTGTTTTCTGGAGCGCTATGAAGATACCTAAGGTTTCTTGGTCAGTTCCATGAAAAACAGTAATGTATGCGAGTTAGAATTATGATGATTTTGAACATGAGGCTCTTATTTCACAATTTCAGGGGCCCCTGTAGGACTACACTACAGAGGTACCACGTCCAGCATGAAGCATGGCACATCAATGGTATTCAGTGAATAGCTGCTCAAGAAACACAACTGTATCCCCTTCCCCAAGCCAACTGAGAACAAAACACTACACATACATTCAAAGATTGTGCTAATTCTTTCACGTTTTCTTAATCTGCTCTGAATTTGTATAGATTTGTATAGATATGAATATGTATAGATGTACACAGACAGAAACCCACCTAATTTTACCAAATTGGGGTTTTTTATCACTTTATTTATTTATTTATTTGGGTCACTGCCTTTTTTTTTTTTTTTGAGTTATGGGTTTTTCATTTTTCTGTTTTAAATAGACCATGTAGTTATTGTTAGTCTACACTGTGCTAGGCAGTTTACTGACTGCTTTTCCTACATTATCTCAATTAGTATTTATGACAATCTACTGAAATGGGTTACATGCTTCATTTTCCAGATGAGTAATCTTAAACATAGCAGTAATTCACCCACAGTAAGTTGCAAGGTCAGGATTCAAGGCCAGGTTGATTAAATTCCAAAGGCCACTGTGCTACACGGCCCTTGTGGTGGGGTTCATCCCCAAAAGAATACTATCACATAAAGTACAGAGACGGAGGAGTACATATTTAAATATGCTGAAACCAGAAGGCAAAAGGTGCCACCATCCACTGAACTCTAATTCTCCAAAAACAACAACATATTTTTACCACACAACCCTCTAGTGCTCAAGGCCCTTCCCCACACCAATGCTGCTACCCCCAGGGAGATCCAAGCACCCACTGAGACCTCTGGGTGTAACACTAAAGAAAGAGAAGTATATCCTCCTTTATTTGTCAGATGTATTATTAAAGACCATACCTTAAATTAAAATGGCTAAATGTATTACTATTGCTCTTTCAGTATTAAAAAATTAACAAGACCACTTAGTACCATTATTTAATCTTCTACAGTACAGTCTGAGTTTTATAAAAGGAATTCAGCCTAACACAAGGAAAACACAAAATCACAGAATTTTACAGCATTAGAGAAAATGCATTGCCCAACCTAACCCATTACTTCACAGATGAAACGAGATTTAGCAAGGTTAAGTGACTTGCCCAACATCACACAATTAATAGTGACAGCAATTCAGACTTTCTGAATCTTAACCCTGTAATCTCTTTGGACCTATTTCAACTAGAAGTGGGAGCCTTTATTCTGAGATAAGAAAGCTCCATCATAAAACTATGGGTAGGAAAGTCATGCATGCATGACAAGGAGTAATCTAAAAAGGTACTTAGTAATCTGAAAAAAAGTTCAAAATTCTTTGATCACGTTTAGGATTCCAGAGAAAGAACTCCAAGTTCTAGAAGCACATCTATCAAGGTAATGTGAGGGAAACTGAATAGACAATAAATTTGAATATGTATAAATGTATCATTTGAGTCAAAGTCATGTTAAATAATCAGATTTGTTTAAAATGTTAGTATATTAGTTAAACAATAAAACCTGCAAACGTTACACCTCTCTGTTGTGTTTCATTTACAGTTTTGTCAGAAACGTGTGTTTTACTTACTGCAGCTTGCTGTTGTTTTAATTTGTCTCTGTACTCCTCTAATTCTTGCAAATTGAGAACAGGAGGGAGTTTCTAAAAAAAAATCCATAAATAAAGAGTAAAAAATCAATTGTTTAATTTGGTTTCACTTACCTGCACACCTGACTTAGGAACTACAACCTGCACATACAAAATGGTGTCACATCCCACTCCTCCCATCGTCCCCACCTCCCCACTAGACTCCAGACACAAAAGCCTATATCTCTGTTACCCAACCCCCCGGTACTCAAGCTCCATCCCCGCCCAGCCCTGCTATCTCCACTGCTGCCACCTCCAACCTCCTGGAATCCCCACTACCACCGGGACTCTGGCCCCTGAGCTGGGAAACACTGCTTCCACAACCTGCAACAGGAGAATGTGAGAAAGTCCTAACCCTAATCCCCCACTCTACCAGCCACCATATATCCCTACTCGTCCAGGACAGAACTCAAAACATATTTCCCCTCTGAAATACTATGAATGGTAACTAAGCACTACAGTGTGACAGTGACAGCTGTTGGAGTACATTCTAGATTATACATACTCTGGAGTATAGTATGGAAACTAACAAAAATGCACACCATTGTGTAGATGGGAAACTCCCAAGTTAGACTTCAAGTCTCAGTCAACTGATGATGAAATTTCAGAATACGCTGGGTACTAATTCTGTATGTACTGCATATGAAGTACATATGCATACTGCAATTGGTTTCATCTAAAACCCGAATTTTACTATTCTGAATTTTTTTGAAGTTCTTGTAAATGTAAAATGCCAATGTTATAAACAATTATGATATTGAGCTGCATCAGCTGCTTGTAAATTTTGGAGATTAATCCTTTGTCAGTTGCTTCGTTTGCAAATATTTTCTCCAATTCTGAGGATTGTCTTTTCGTCTTGTTTATGGTTTCCTTTGTTGTGCAAAAGCTTTTAAGTTTCATTAGGTCCCATTAATTTATTTTTGCTTTTATTTCCATTTCTCTAGGAGGTGGGTCAAAAAGGATCTTTCTGTGATTTATATCATAGAGTGTTCTGCCTATGTTTTCCTCTAAGAGTTTTATAGTGTCTGGCCTTACATTTAGGTCTTTAATCCATTTTGAGTTTATTTTTGTGTATGGTGTTAGGGAGTGTTCTAATTTCATTCTTTTACGTGTAGCTGTCCAGTTTTCCCAGCACCATTTATTGAAGAGACTGTCTTTTCTCCATTGTATATTCTTGCCTCCTTTATCAAAGAGAAGGTGACCATATGTGCATGGGTTTATCTCTGGGCTTTCTATCCTGTTCCATTGATCTGTATTTCTGTTTTTGTGCCAGTACCATACTGTCTTGATTATTGTACCTTTGTAGTATAGCCTGAAGTCATACGACCCAGCAATCCCACTACTGGGCATATACCCTGAGAAAACCATAATTCAAAAAGTGACATGTACCACAATGTTCATTGCAGCACTATTTACAATAGCCAGGACATGGAAGCAACCTAAGTGTCCACCAACAGATGAATGGATAAAGAAGATGTGGCACATATATATAATGGAATATTACTCAGCCATAAAAAGAAACGAAATGGAGTTATTTGTAGTGAGGTGGATGGAACTAGAGTCTGTCATACAGAGTGAAGTCAGAAAGAGAAAACAAATACTGTATACTAACACATATATATGGAATCTAAAAAAAAAAAAAAGTTCTGAAGAACCTAAGGGCAAGACAGGAATAAAGACACAGATGTAGAGAATAGACTTGAGGACACAGGGAGGGGGAAGTGTAAGCTGGGACGTAGTGAGAGAGTGGCACTGACATATATACACTACTACATGTAAAATAGATAGCTAGTGGGAAGCAGCCACATAGCACAGGGAGATCAGCTCAGTGCTTTGTGGCCACCTAGAGGGGTGCGATAGGGAGGGTGGGAGGGAGACGCAAGAGGGAGGGGATATGGGGATATATGTATATGTATAGATCATTCACTTTGTTATACGGCAGAAACTAACACAACATTGTAAAGCAATTATACTCCAAAAAAGATGTTAAAAAAATAAATTAAAAAAAAAATTAAGGCATGGGGTATTTATCATGACTAAACAATTATGTAAATATACTTTCACGATTAAAAGTTTCAGAGCTTTCCCAAACATATTTAGCCCACATAAAATAAGATAGAGACAGCATACTAACATATTGTGTGATAACAGTTAAAAACCAAAAATACAAAAGTGTTTCCTGGACCAATATTCTATAGCTGCACTTAATTTTACATTTTTAAAAATACTCTCATCCTTAAACAATGCTGATAGTTCATTTAGTCACAATATGGTCATCATAGACCAGTCCTGGTATGAAAAAACTACAATGCCCCTAAAAAGCATTCATATCTCACTCACAAATTCAATCACTGAACAAAATAGGCTTTAGGTAGGTTAATGAATTTTTTTTTTACCTCCAGCTCATATTTAACAATATCAAATGAGTCCGTAGAAAAATACACTTGTTCGATACTATTAATTAGTTCTTGTTCAGCTTGAGGATCACTAGATTGTTCTCGAAGTTCTCGGAATTCCTCCTTTAAGGGAAAGGAAACCACAATTATATTACTTGTAACTGTTATAATTCTATCTGCATGGAAATAAATAATCATCTGTCTTAACACTGACAATTCTCCCAGGAAACATTCTGACCAAGGAGACAACTAATAGAAAACAGGAAAGTTCATGGAAAATTAGTAAACAGCCAAACACTAAAAACTACCCATCTATTGGAGGGGAAAACGAGCCAGTTTGAAGATCTAGATTTTATTTTCAATTCCTTGCATGCCAACTAGTAGCTGAGAGAATTGATGTTTAACAAAAGGAAAAAACAGACTACCTAATATCGATCATATATACATATCACATATATATACGTTTTCATCATCTAACAATGTTCTAAATCTCTCTCACCACAGATAACCAGCGTACATCTCAATGACTTTCAGGTCACAATTAGTATTGGAAGCCTGAACGGCAGAAATCCTTCCTTCTGCTGAAAATCTCACTGCTTGGCTAAGAAATACTGGTTCCAGAAACGGTCCACAAGATTAGTTCTGTAATTTTATGTCTAGAAAAGGTTCACAAGTTTAGCTCTGTAATTCCATGAGGCTTCCTTCAAGGTGTACTGATACTACAATTAATGAACTGATTATGAACCTAAAGCTCTGAGTCTGATAAAATGCTTGCTTTCTAATGATACAGTATGGGGCTTCTATGGATTTATACAACAAAAAAGGAGCTTAACAGACAAATCCCTACCCCTAATGTCAGCATCCTTATCCTATGCAAGTTCACTGCATAATTGGATAAACCTTCAGTTAACTGGGAAATTTCAATAACTCAGATACCCACTCCCTGCCACACTCATTAATCAAGACATTATTATAGACATATAATTTAGTCATTCAGTTTTTTATTAAAATTAATCTCAAATACATTTAAGTACACAAAAAGAAACTAGTATTGGGACTCCCCTGGTGGTGCAGTGGTTAAGAATCCGCCTGCTAATGCAGGGGACACGGGTTCAAGCCCTGGTCCGGGAAGATCCCACATGCCGTGGAGCAACTAAGTCAGTGTGCCACAACTACTGAGCCTGCACTCTAGAGCCCACGAGCCACAACTACTGAAGCCCGCGTGCCCTAGAGCCCGTGCTCCAATAAGAGAAGCCACCGCAATGAGAAGCCCGCACATCTCAATGAAGAGTAGCCCCCACTCGTCGCAACTAGAGAAAGCCTGTGCGCAGCAATGAAGACCCAACACAGTCAAAATAAATAAATAAAAATTTTAAAAAAGAAACTAGTATTTAAAATCATTTTACAGTCAAAATAATACTTAACAAAAATTCTTAATGAATCATCACTAATTAAATACACAAAAATTATATGGTTAATTTGAGGACAATATATTCCAAACAGAGATACTCTAGATTATTTTATTGCAGGGCTAGTTTTCACTTATAAAAAAGAGGCTAGCTTATATATCTTTTAGATTTTAATTTATATTTTAAATTGATAAAATTATTACTATAAATTTCCTCTTAGTATATTCAAGCTAAAAGAAAATATTAGAGCAATAAATCTGAAACTTAAGAGAATATTAACTGTTTACATTTAAAATTCCAATAAATTGAAAAGAGAAGGCAAAGTCATATAAAAACTAAACCTGCAGAATTAAGAGTGCATGAAAAAGAAAATGCCTCTTCGGTACCAAAACTCAACTTATAAAAATACACTAAAAAAAAAAAAAAAGGTTAAAGACACAGCCATCACTGATTTAGCATGCAATTAGATACTATGAGTGTAGTAAGAAATCCAGCATCCTAACAGTGGAGCTGTATTTCGGCGGGGATTTATCTACAACCCACTAATCTGTGTAGCACCTTGGACAATGGCACTGAAGAGGTTTAACAGACATGGGTTAAACCCACACCATTTGTGGAAGGGTTCCCAACTAGTTCGCCTATCCACAGGCAACCTCCCTGCATCCAGTGGAAATCTGAATCAACAGTGAGACATGAAATAGAAAAAGAGATGAGAAATTCCTGGCAATCTCCCTCCCTAAAGGGTCATAGGCATTTGAAATAGCAGCTTCAGATGCTGCAAGCTGAGGGAAGGAATAAAGCCCAAGTGAGGATATAGCAATGCTGCCTCCCTAGTAATTCCATAGCACCACTAGCAAATAAATGTACTTGGTTCTATTCACAGAAAAAGTGAAGATTACAAAAATTGCTAAGAATGAAAACCATCAGATATGAAACAAGCCAGGAATTCAAATAGACTGCAATGAATGAGCACTTTCATCTCAAATGTGTAAATGCCAATGGCATGTAACTACATGCTGTTCTCCCTATACTACCTAATTGATTGTTCTAAAGGTAAAGACACTTAGGTTTTAGCTGCAACTCTGTTATTAACCTTGGACAACTTACTTAGTCTCTTCATGCCTAGTTTTTTTTCACCTGTAAAGGACATACATACATATACACACACACACACACTCAAAACGACAGTGAAACAAATATCCAAAGTTATTAAAAATGTCAAAGGGAAAGCATGATTTCATTTATAAATATTTCACAAGTGCACGTTTCACAAGTGTGATGAATCTGTAAAAAAGAGTACCATCTGTATATGCATATAAAAAGGTCAAACGCCATTCCTTCCTAGAGAACTAAGCAATTATATCACAGAGAGCAGACAAACTCATATAATTTCAAAGAAGTGACATGTAACACTTGACACTCTAAGTAACCTGGACTAAGGAGAGAGAGAAAACCAAGAAAGGCAGAAAAAGAAACAGCACACAAACCAGAATTCAAAAACAAAAACAAATGCCCAACACCATATCCCTATAAAATACCCTCTCCTTTCAGACAACTTCGTGGCTCCTGTGTGAAAACATACATCTGAACTCAATCAGACAAACTCCATTCTGCCCAGAATCCCAATCACCGTGTTTGTTCCCGTTAATCCCACTGCACTGGTTGTCTGTAAGACTCTGCTGCTACCCAATCATTCTCTAAACGTTTCATCGCTGTTAGTGCTGACAGCTCGATCAGATTACACATTTCTTGAGAACTGAGGTTTCTCCTTATTCTCCATCATTATGTTCCGAAGTGCCAAGGCACACTGTAGATAAAAATCATGAATCAAACTAAAATTAATTTACACAGTGAACTGTATAAAAAAAGGAATATATGAACAAAAGGAAAGGAAGAGACAACATGTTCTTGTTTTGATAGTCAAAATTTTCCGCAAACTCTTAAGGAAAGGCTTCTTTCTTCTAACTAGAAATAATAAATGTAAAATGATTTTAGGGATATTTTATGCATGTAAATTAGAAAAACAAACAGAAACAGCAAGATGGCATATTCTTAAAACAATTACTCCATAATTTTGCCATTATATAAACTGGTTTCCTAGGATTGGAGATGTACAAAAATACATAATTCTTCACGTAAAAGAGAACCAGTTTTGCAAGCCAATATAAATGTATGAGGCAAAATTTACATAAACAAAATGAACAAAAGATTTCCTACAAAAAAATTTTAAAGGCACAATCAAGGGAATAGAATAACAAATGAAACCCGTTATACCTTATTAAAATACGTAATGTTTTTAAAAGTTACCAAGATTAGATGCTTTAACAATGTTTGGTAATAAAATATTTCAGCCTTACAGACTGATATTATATTAATAAAATGTTTTAAAGAATTGTTATAGTAAAGTTTATGACACATAGTAACTAATAAATACATATTATCATTAATAATAGTGGTATAAATGCTCTGCAAACTTTGAAAATCCAAAAATAATATGTCAACAGCTACAGACCATCAAATGTGCCACAACTTGCCTGCTGATGGTAGGTAATCAACTACACCTAAAAAGTACATGAACACCACCCCAGAATTAAAGCTGGAGAAAAACTACAATTAAAGTAATGAGTTTAATTGTAAAGGAGATAAAAACAAAAGTACAAATGTCGAAAAAGTACAAATCAAACCTCTCTCCCATACTATCGTTAGGAAATAACCTGCCTATTGGCAAAGCTCTAGTATTAACTTATCTTTCTCGGTCAAGTCATATATTTCAATTTAACAATTTCTTTTAGAATTCCCACTATGTAAAAATTCTCTGTACTAGGTCATACAGAAACAAAGATGAGTAAAATACAAATCTTCCCACAAATAGTTGCTGAAGTAATAGGAGGGGGTTAGATGAATAAACAATGACGATGCAGGGCAGAACATAAAGGAAATACAAACAAAATGAAGGGCATCAAAGGATAGTGAGTTCACATCTGATGGAAGAGGTGGCATTTAGAGAATATGAGAAAAGGTAAAATTTTAAATATTAGAAATTGGGGGAATAAGGTTACAAATATAAAGCAAAGCAAAAGTAAAACCAGTGGAGTGGGAAAGCATACAACAGATTAAGGAATAGAGGATGGCTTCCCGCAGGGCAGAAAAATGTCATGGGGGAGAGATGTTTTTAAAATTCAACACACTTTTATATATACTAGAACCATATTTTTCCTTTACTAAAAATATCTTAACACATATCACTGTGCCAGACACTGTAACCAAAAAGTAAGCATAAACATTCAATATTTTCTTAACGTAATAAACCAAGCAGGAATATTTTAGGAAACTGGTAGATAACGAAGAAGTCATTCAATACTTTAGAGGCTGTCTTTTCCAGCAGTCACAATGCACTATAAGGTTGCATATAACACATACTACCTAGCCTATTCTTCTATTTTGATCATCTCCAAGATAAGGCTACGTGAACATACATATTAAAAATGCATATCGTAAATGTAACTTTATGAAAAATAAAGTAAAACAATCATAATAAACATTTAAGTCAACATCTTTGATTTTAGCGGAGCCATTTTTCCTCTGAACGTAACAACAAAAGGTTATATGAGAACTGAGGATTCAAGTCTATAAAACAATTAGAGCCCTCAAGTGTAAGGTGTTATAAAACATTTCCAATATGTTTATGGTTTCTAAAGAAACCAGGCTATAATTTTACAAAGCTATTTCCCACTTAAGAGTTCACCTCTTAAGGGAATGCATTCAAGTTTAGGAGGGAAAAGAAAGACTGCAAATTTTATATTTAATGACTACTTTCAAATTACCCAAAATACCACACTAATTAAAAACATCAACCCAAGCTCAGACTTTCAATCCTGTTCACTTTTATAAATGTAAAAAGTTAGTTGTGACGGCTTAACAGTTCTCCTTAACATTATTCAATTCAATATTCTCTTTGAAAAGGAATTTCATTTTTAAACCCACAGAACAGCCTGGAAACTTATCATCTGCAGTAGTAGGTTTTTATTCGAACAAAAAGATGAATGCAAAAATCTTCATTTCACAGGTCAGGTTTCAAAACCCAGAAGAAAATGCACAGTAGAATAAAAAAAACAAATGCAAACCAACTTCCATCTCTGTACTTAGCTTATTAGACCATAGTTCACATTATATACCGGAATAAATGCAGAATGCATTGTGTTGGGAGAGAGAAAGGAAGGGAGTAAAGGAAGAAAGTTTGCTCTTATAAAGCATGAATTTGGGTTTGCCAAGACAAAAGCTTTATTTTTCTGTTTGCATTTTTCATCAGTCAACAAAAATAGCTATTCTAAAAACAGAAACCATAGTCTTACCAAAGTTAACATCACATTAGAGCTCTAATTGAGAGCAAAAAAATGTTTATCTATCAAAAACTACACAGAGCTTAAAGGAAGAACAAAGATATGAAGTTTTCAATATGCAATCAGTATTATAAAAAGCATAAATCACTGAACAAAAACAGGTTTTCTGTTTCCAAATGAAATATGATTCAAGATCACAAACACCCTAAAACTATACATATACCATGTATGTTTATAATGAATTGGCAGATGTCTGATTATGTGGGGAAATGGTACATTTTCTTAAAATCCCACTGGAACAATAATAATCCATCAAAGCAGCCGTTTCATCAGTTTGTGTGTGTGTTTTAAATAAAACAGAATTTTTCAAGCCAACCCTGTTTTTCTTCAGGCTCTCAGTGCCATCTAGTGGAATATTACTAGGGTTACAATTTGAAAGGAGGTTTCAGCAAAATGATTTACAGAAGATTTTTATAAAAGTTTATTAAAGTGGCATTATTTTAATCCAGCTTTATGCTTAAGTGATAAAAATAATGTATTTTAATCCTTTCTTCAAAATAACAACATTCCAAATATACACATATTTGTTTTTAAAGAAACAGATCTTGAAGGAAAACTGATTTTATTCATGGAAATGTACTGAATTACTAACACATACTAAAAATCACAAAACTGGAAAGCAAAACTTTCATATTTGATACTCTGCCAAATATTTTTATTTAATTCTCTTATTCAATAGTTATGCTATTTTAACAAGTATTTTCCTAAATCTATTTCTATGAAAAAGAAAACATTAAAGATAATAGCTTTGGAGACATCAAATATATAAACTTTTTTAAAAGCTATCTTTAAAAATTTCTCAACTTCAGTGAAAAATATCAAGCTGTTTGCCACATGCCTGTCTAGCTAAAGCTGAAGAAAAGACACATAAGCTGAAGCACAGACACAAAAGTCCAGTGTATAAGTCTTAATTTACGGTTTTCTGGTTTTTTAGTTTTCAAACACCTCATCAGACCCTCTCCTTAAAAGAAGAAATACTATCTATTCTGAGAAAAGACATCACAGCACCTTCAATCCCAGTGTCTAATGACCCCAGTCTTTCCAATTCCTACACCTTCTACATCCAATAAAATTCTCAGTCCTAAATCCTACTTTTAAAATGTCTCTCAAATTTAACCCTTCTCCATTTCCTAAACCTCATACTCTTATCTTCTTAATCAGTATCCTGGTCTAGGATTGCCACTCAAATATCTATCTGTACCCTAATTATCTTTCTAAAACAAATTAATCACCAATTCTAGAAGACCCTGCACTCACATCTACCTACCCCTAATCCTCTCCTAGCTGTGCTACCACTGTGCATACCTTAGTATAGACCTCTACTATACTCCTCTGCAATTATCTATTTTTGCTTGTCTCTGCTACTCAGGTTCAGGTAGGAATAGAGTCTTGTACCTCTTTGCATCTTCAAAACTTAGTAACAGCCTCACTCAATAAATGATTGCCAAATGCACTGTGTAAATGATATTTTATGATTTGCTAGGAAGGAAGGGTTAAGAATATCAAAGCATCTGAAGCCAAGAGAAGCATAATTTCATTAATGGTTAAAAAGAACACAGTTAAATATTTTTAGCCATGAATGCCTAAGAAAAAGTCTAAATGATTCTGCAGATCCATGGTAAGAGTCCCTCTTGGTACCACCTGCAGAAGACACCTGTCTTAAATGAAACATAATCCTAAATTGAAATTTAGTGATTTATCCCAATCACTAAAGCTAAAAAAGTCTCCTAGTCATAATTTTCAATACTAATCCTGTCTAAATCAGACAGCAATAGACTCATCAGTTTATTCTTTTGACTGTATTTTTGTCATCTCTCTCCTACAAATATTATAATAAAGATAGTATAAAATATCAGAGCTAAAAGTGCTCTTAAATATCATCTAGTTTAATCACATGTTTTCACAGATGAGCACGCTGGGGCACAAAGCTATTAAAATGACTTCCCTTTAATAAGATGAAAGTTTAAGTCAATACTTGAACCTAGCTCTCTTGGCTCTTATTCCAGCACTTTCCTCATGTTTTGGTAAAGTTCTGAAAATAAAGCTCTGTAATTAGTGTGGTTTTAGGATTCTTTTCACGGATTCTAAGAAGTCAGTCAAATCCATTTATCTTACTTCACAGAAGTATTCTAAAAGCTAGAAAACACTCTGCCCAAACTCCCAGAATGTTATATAATAGAAATGCTACACAGTAGGTAGGTACTCAATAAATATTTATGGAATGAATTAAGTATACAAACAAAAATACTTCTTATATTTAGACAAATATATTTTCAGGTTTTGACTGCAACAGCTATTTCTTTTGTCTCCTCACCCTATATTTTTCTTTGATGAAGAAAATCAAAGGCATAGTTAAGCCAATCATGCAAGAGTAAACGTAGCTGAATCCCATTTGTATTTACAAGTCAGTAAAGTCAAGGCCTTAAAAAACAACCAACCAAAAAAAAACCCTTATCTTTAAAGAATATCAGAAGGCAGTATTTCAGTAAAAATTCATAAACAATATTCATATTAGTACTCTTTTTCAGGTTTATGATATGTAAACATTATAGAAGCACTGTGGGAAGTTTACTTAAGATGTTTACTTAAGTTTACTTAAGATATAGATTTATAAGGTTCTGATATTTTTATTTTTTAATCGGGATTCAACAAATCCTCTCAAACACAGTCCCAATAAGTTCTATAACTACTAACCATGTGGCTATTACAATTATTATATAACAAATGTTGGTCTTAATTCTTCATAATTCTGTAACCAATTAAATTATCTAAAAATCTTTCACATAATTCAAACAATATACATTTCCTTAAATGGATAACAAGTTTAGTCAGTAAATACAATATAGATTAATTTCATATATCCTTACCTCTGCATGAAAATCCCATTAATTTGAAAACAACAGAATCCATTTCCCAGGAATGAAATTTTAGGTCATCACTAACTCTTCATTCTACTTTTTCCCACAAAAATTGTCCATAAAACTTCCAAAATTTTATTTAGAACGGTTCCTGTATTCCCGTTCTTTCTCCTCATCGCGTCCTCAGCTTGGCCGATGGTTCCCAAACATGGCTCCGCAATGGAATCAGCTGGGGCTATTTAAACGCTACCGACGCCTGGCTCCACCCCCCAGGCGGTGATTTAATTGGACTGGGGTACGACCTGGGTACCGGTAATTCTAATGTGCAGCAAAGTTTGGGCACCATTGACCTTGGCTCTGAACTATTTAAGCTAAGATTTTTTTAATCTGCTCAGTTTCCTTTCTTACAGCAAATTCTGAAAAGAATACTTTTTTTTTTGTTGTTACTTTCTGTACTATTTTCTCCACCAAAATTCCAATTTTCCAGTATATGGATTATTATTTGACTCACATCTCCTCTTAAAATGAGATATCGTGTCATCTTATCTCTAAAATGCAGAAATTGTACCAGATGATTTCTAAGGTTTCTTCCCACTCAGAATTTATAGTTCTTAAGAAAAAAAAAATCAATAGTACTTTCTGGATTATCAAGCTCACCTGATTCCCTTCTTCAGTTCTCCTTAACTATCCTCCTTTTCCTAATGAGTCGAACCATATGAAATTTGCCAATATTAGACCATTTCTAATCTAAAACAGCCATTTCATATGCTCCATCTTAATATTTCCCTCCTACTTATCCTTTATACAAGAACCTTTTAATGTAACACCCAAGCTAAACTTTCTTTCTTGAAAACCCCAATGAAATCTCAATTCCTTGTTACAACTTAGAAAAATATGATGACAAGAACAGGAAAAAGAAATGGGTCCATTCCTGAAGATGAAAGATGCCTTTTTTAAAATGTTCTACCTATACTTGAGAGATAGAGCTATTAAATGAATTAACGTTTAAAAGCTTCTCTATACAAGTATTTACATTGAACACTTAAACAGTGTAAATTGATTTTTTGTTTGTTTTTTACTTCTCCCACTGGAATATCAGGGGAATCCAAGCTAAAATAATGCTTTTTTTAAACTGAGGTATAATTGAGATACAATATATTAGTTTCAGGTGTACAAAATAATCATTTGATATTTGCATATATTGCAAAATGATCACCACAATAAGTCTAATTAACATCTGTCACCATAAACAGTTACAGAATTTTTAGAGAAGATTAAATTTATATGTATGACCTAACTATAAAGTAACATCTAAGTTGTGAAACACAGCATTATGTTTCAGCATTCAAGTTATACCAAGCTATGCTGTGTAAGGAATTTCTGAACGTGAGCCTTCTTAATTCTTAGTTTCAATACTGACTGTGAACTTCAACCACATCAAACTTAATCTGCTGACTGGAGCTTTGCCACTCTCCAGACCCAGCAATTCAATTTCTCAAAACCACCCAGAGTAGCTCACCCTGCAGTACTTGAGATGTTTCCAGAGAGAGCACAGAGAGAATAGACATAAAAAACTCATAAGGCTTTCTTAGTATAAGGCTAAATTTAAGCTGAGGGCATTGATGCTAATTTTACCATTAGCTGTTTTACAGTTTAACTAAATTAGCTTCTTAGTGTGTTTCAATCAGCCTACTGCCCTAGGCTTAATCATCACCTGAACCATTTACACTTGCTGACCTTGTGATTCCAGGCTGGCCTCTCTAGCCAGAGCCCATCATCTTAAAAGTATACACTGCTATACATATACACGTATCTATTCTTTTTCAAATTCTCTTCCCATTTACGTTATTACAGAATATTGAGTAGAATTCCCTGTGCATTAATCAACTATACTCCAATATAAAATAAAGTTTTTTTAAAAATTAAAAAATAAAAATAAAAAAAACTTTTTTTTAAGAATAAAGAGTATACACCGCTGATCACTGATGGGGAGAGGGTGCAGAGTCAGTAAGAAGACTATGTAATGAGATCATTATAAATTCTCTACCTACCACTAGTGGAAAAACATCACGGACTCATGGTTTAAAGACAACAGAAAGTTCGTATGCAATACATTCATGTATTTTTTAAAGAGGCTCACATCAATTTTACTCTGGTTCTGAAACATCTAATGCAATCTACTTCAAGGCATGTTCATAATGTCTGATAATCTTTTTTTTAAGTCAAAGAAATACAGAGAATTATCTGTCAATTAGGATTTATGGTTATCTCTTAGTTCCCAATTTTATCACATTCAATAGTCTTTTCTAAAATTATATAAAACTATTCAAAATGCCTCTTTATAGCTTCTGAGCCATTTCATGCAAAAGCGTTGGTTAGAATTTTATCATATTTGTATCTGACCTAATATAAAAGCTAAGCAGTAAATACAAAATTCACTTTAGGGGATAAGGCACCTCAAAGAGGTGGGAAATCATCCTCCTAAGCAGCTGACACTGAGGTGTGGTAAGAGGCCATATGATTGCTGATCAAGAGAAACAAGCCCTGTGTATTAAGTTGCCAGAAACAGGAAACAAACAGTAGTTTCAAATATGATCCTCAAATTGAAAATCACAAGAGCAGACATTCAAAACAGGCTTTGATCCACCATAGAGCTGCTATGCACAGAGGCAGCTGTGAGTGGCGAGGCCCTGGAGAGTGAGACAGCAGGGATTTATTTATTTAACAATGGCTAATATTTCTCCTGAGGGGAAGCCAGCTAGCCTTCAAATGACACCTATTTGTAGACTGCGAAGTTCACATGAATATCAGGGGATTAAAATCCAAGATATCTACAATTTAGCGTAAGCTGTGCTTTAGCTACTTACTCAAAAATCTCTGCTCCAGGGACTTCCCTGGTGGCGCAGTGGTTAAGAAGCCACCTGCCAATGCAGGGGACACGGGTTTGAGCCCTGGTCCAGGAAGATCCCACATGCCACGGAGCAACTAAGCCCGTGCACCACAACTACTGAGTCTGCGCTCTAGAGCCCGCGAGCCACAACTACTGAGCCTGTGCCACAACTACTGAAACCCACGCACCTAGAGCTCATGCTCTGCAACAAGAGAAGCCACCTTAATGAGAAGCCCGTGCACCGCAACAAAGAGTAGCCCCCGCTTGCTGCAACTAGAGAAAGCCCACACGCAGCAACAAAGACCCAATGCAGCCAAAAATAAATAAATAAATTTATAAAATAAAAAAAAAATCTCTGCTCCATAACAAAAACATAATTTACTACGATTTTTGGCTCAGTGTTACAGCACAAAAAGTAAGCCATTTCATTTTATTTATCCAAATTACAGCAGATGAATCAATAAGTTTCATTTATAGATATATAACTGCTTTGAGGCAAAGAATTTGATACAATAATAAACTCTAAATTTATCAATTTCCCATTTTCTGCTTCACTATAATGAATCATACTGCATCCCAATGAGTAATGAAAGCAAAAACAAGCCCCAAGCCTACTGCATTATAAAACTTTACCTAGCTCATCATAACAACCATCTGCCTGTGGGAAGGAAAAGCTTCTGTGAATCAATTATCCAAAGGCAACAATATTTTCTTAAGGAAGTGAAAAGTCGCACTCATTCATGTAGATCAATACCTTTCCAGGGACCCGGAGACTCTCAATGGCACCCACATCACTGAGGCTCTCTGGGGGACTTTTCAGACCCTTAAAAAAAAAAATAACATAAAAGGAATTTTAATTGTGCTGCAGAACTGTAACATGATAGAATATACTTATTGAAATAGAAATCACCATTTTAAAAACAGAAATTTTCCTGCTTTAAAATAGATAGAACATACGTTTCTAAAAACAATTGTCACAACACATATAGTACTATACTATTATTAAATTAAGTAAAGATGTACTTTCGGAAATTTAAAATAAAATTACTATATGGCACCTTTATACCTAACAGTTGAAGTCTAACTTAACCATGATTCAAAAACAACAAAAAGAAACTTGGGTGACAAAAAGCATTCTATAAAAGCACTTATCTATTAATCATGACCAAATGCACGTGTTAAAAAGGTCCAAGCATTATGACCCACAGATATAATATACCAACTGACTGAGCTAACCAAAGATTTTTAAATAATGATAATTGCTTAGTTAATACATAAGTAATCCCTAGATTTTATCATTTCTCACCAATGCACCCAATTTGTACTACATAATTGAGACTTAAATCTCACATCTCACTGCTTTAGCTCTTTATAGAAAGTACCTGGTACTTTCTATATTCACATCAAATGAGGGATTGTGAAAGTCTCATTTGTACCAGGGAAAGTTATCAAGACAGAAAGAAGTCAGCCATTTAAATTTTCTTTAAAAGCCTCTTTTTAACATAGTCTATTCAAAGCAGACACCTAAATTCCCTGTAATATTAGTCTATAAGCAAAATTAGCTGGTACATGAATTTGAGGAGAGATTTACGCTACTGTCAAGTTTCTGTCCTTCAGATACTCTATATTGGCTCTTTGGTGTCCTTGGTAACCAAAATATATGTTATGTTTAGGTTGATCATTTGAGTCTTAGAGTAGAACTTGCTCATTTTTAAATTGCAGAGGTGTGTATTTTCTCTTCCCTATTATAAAATACCACCAGTCATAGCTACAATTTTTTATGACAAGGTGCTCTACCTCATCCCCAATCTTCCATTATCCCCAGAATACCACCCCCGCAGCTTTCTTTGTCTCTCTCTCCCTCTCTCATACTCTCTCTCTCTCTCTCTCTCTCACACACACACACACACTCTCTCACACACACACACACTCTCTCACACACACACACACACCCCACCCTCTAAAGAAACCAAACCAATACTCCACTTTCAGAACTCCTCTATGAAGTTTTCCTAAATCTTATGTTTCAAAGAAACACTATTTCTCAGTAATGCTCATGGATCATCTCCATCAACATTACCCAGGGAAGTTTTTAAACATAAAACTTCCACATAAAACTTCTAGGTCCCACCACAGAGCTAATAAATAGGTATTTCTAGATTAGGACCAGGAGTTGCATTTTAACAAGCAACCTGGATGACTACTATAATCTCTAATGTTTTAGAAACCCCACTAGACATTTCCCAACACCTCTGCCAAAGTAGTGAAGTTTTAAATATTAAATATATATCTCTCTCAGACCCAAGAGAAGGGAAAGACCAAGTCCTCTATTTGCCTTTATAGCCCAGGGGCTAGCACAGTTCCAGGAACAGAGTAAGCACCAAAGAAATTAGTAAATTATTTGGAGTCTTAGGCTCCAATCTCTAACTAATTAGGCCATCGTTCCCATGGGAATATGCAACTGACTTTAAAATGAAGTTTCTAGGGAAGTCTGCAGGAATAAGAAAAGCATACTGAGGCTAAAAGTCTTACAATGAGTGAGAAAATAAAAGTACGAAACTACTCTTGTGTGTTTGTTCTTCCTTGTCCCAATTTCTCACCAAGAGTCATCACAAGGGCATAGCACCAAAAGTGGTAAAGAAGGCAAGGTTGGGTTATGCAATTAAACATCTCTATACATTATATACACACGCTTATATACATTCAAACGTATACACATACATGAGAGTAAAGCTTCATAATTTGATTCAAAATCACGACCACCCCTAAAATACCTTTTAAAAAAATAATTGTCATGACTTTTAAACAAACATTTTAAAAAGTATAGATTTGTTTAACCACTCTAATAAATTCTTGAAGGAATATATCAGGTGTAATTTTCTCTTTCCCCAGAGTTACTCAGTAAAGAAACCAATGCCTAAAACAAGTAAACAAGTGGTATATACCAATATCTAGAAAAAGGCCTTGCCTCCCAATTAGTTACCACACATGATAATTTGCTACTAATACATGACAACTTCCCACCAAATGTACAAAATGAAAGTAATAAAAATTGGAAACCCGGGCTTCCCTGGTGGCGCAGTGGTTGGGAGTCTGCCTGCCGTTGCAGGGGACGCGGGTTCGAGCCCTGGTTTGGGAGGGTCCCACATGCCGCGGAGCGACTAGGCCCGTGAGCCACAACTACTGAGCCTGCGCGTCTGGAGCCTGTGCTCCGCAACAAGAGAGGCCGCGATAGTGAGAGGCCCGAGCACCGCGATGAAGAGTGGCCCCCGCTCGCCGCAACTAGAGAAAGCCCTCGCACAGAAACGAAGACCCAACACAGCCCAAAAAATAAATAAATAAATAAGTAAATAAAGGAGTAAACCTTAAGACCCCAAAAACCGTTTACTAGTATGATAACCCTAATTTAAAAAAAAAAAATTGGAAACCCTATGTACATGTTAGGAAGCAGGGGATTCACAGAATGGCTTCTGCAGACAACCTGCCTGTCATCATTCTCTAACGATGGTGACAGTAACTCACGGGCTGTTATAAGGGATAAAGGAGATAACATATATGAGAGGCCAAAAATGGTGTCTTATACATGGTAAGCACTCTTTAAGTGTTGACCATTATTCTGAACATCACAGAGAAATGCTTTTTTTTTACCTTATCAAAACAGAAATAAAGAATTACGTAAATGTCTCAAAGCACAATATGACTCACCTGTATTTTAGGATTATAGATCTTCAACCCTTTGATTAGCAATTTTATAAATTTCTACTAACAAATATGAAGTCAGCATTTTTATTTTATCTTTGCCTCTTTAAAGCAGGAAGTCATGGTTATAAGTACAGTACTCTGCCTTTATTAAATTAAAACTTTCACTATAATCATTAACCATTATTTGATTTTCTTTTGTATTTGATTTTTGTTTTCATAATTTCCCCAGTTTAAATTTATATAAAATCCATCATAAATAATACCTGTCTCTGCAATTTTATTTCTTTGTCCAAATCAGATTACACTTCAGACTACTTCTGTTTTGTCTACATGAATACTCAATTTCCATTTATGAGACCAGCAACTTACATCCCAATGATCAAAAGGAGCCTGTGAGATGATTTGTGATTCCTTTTCTTTTCAGAAAAAGTTTCAGCAAAACTCAACAGAGTGTTTATACGCAGCCCTCAGTTTCTCTCAAACCCACCCTAATCAGGTTTTCCTCCTCACCACTTCACAGAAGCGCTGTTGTCAGGTCACCGATGACCTTATTGCTGCTCAGTCCAAAGGCTCATTCTTATTCTCACCTTCCACGGCCCATTTGTAGCATTTAAGACAGCTGATCACTCCCTCTCCTTTTAAATTCTTTACGTGGCTTCCAGGACCCACTCGATTTGGATGTTCTCTCTCCAACAAATATTTATTGAGCATCTGCTACAGGACAGGTGCTCTTCAGGTTGCGGCAGACTGCTCACCTCCCTGGCTGCTCCTTCTCAATCCGCCTTCCCAGATCCACCTCTTCTCCCGACCTTGAAACACTGAATCCTCAAAAGCTCCAACTGTGGACTCGTTTTATTTCTACAAGCACTCCATTGGTGATCTTAGCCAACTTGTATGCCCTCTTTATTCTCATAACTCCTAAATTTTTTATCTATACCCTGAATTTCTCCTCAGAAATTCAGGCTCTTCTAGCCAACTGCTTATTTTCTTTCTCCAAATATCCAAGAGGCTTTGAAGTGAACAAGTCTTAAAACTTTCTCCCTTCCTTCAATCTGTTCCTCTCTCAGTCTTGCCCACCTCATTAAATGGCAATTCCATTCTTCTAATTGCTGGGGCCAAACCATTTGGAGTCAACCTTGAAGCTTCTCTTTCTCTCACAGCCCAAATCCAATCTATTAAGAAATCCTGTCAACTCCACATTTACGATACATCCACGATCTGACCTCTTCTCAACACGTCCACCACTTAGCACCCTGGGTGAGGCCCATACCGTATCTTACATGGATTATTGCATTAGCATCCTTATTGGTCTCCCTGGCCTTGCTATAAGTGAGGAGAAAAGTAGAGGAGATGAGGTGAGGATGAGGGTCTATGTGATCAGGCTTCCTGCCCTCAGCTCTCTGACCTCATCTCCTACTCCTTCTCTCCTCACTCACTTCACTCCACCCACAATGCCCTTTGCTGCTCCTCAAACATGCTCCTGCCTCAAGGCTTCTGCCTCAAGGCTTCTGCATCTGCTTTTCCTTCCACCCAGAATGCTCCTTCCCAGACATCCTCAGAGCTTACTCCCTCACCTCCTTCAGGTTTTTACTCAAATGTCACCTTCTCAGTGAGGCCTTCCATGGCCACCCTATCTAAAATTATAAATTACCCCAAATTGCCAATAACTCCCAGGATTCCCTATCCTCTATTCCTCCAAAGCATGTATCACCACATCTGCCTTAGCACTTTGTTTTGTTAACTGCTGCATCCCCCAAACTTAGAATGGTGCCTGGCACATAGTGTTAAGTAATCATTTGTTGAATGAACTGAAAGAACAGAGCCCAGCATAATGGAGAAAGCAGAACAAAAGAGCTCATCTAAATAAAGAGCGCTAACAAAGCCTGCTCTACACTCTCCTCCAAACCAAGATCCTTGGAGAGCTGAAATGCCAAAAACTCTAAGTTTCATAGACCTTAATTTCACATCTCTCCACATCAACAACAATATATTATCAGCATATTCTTTAGCCTCACAAAAAAGAAACATCTTTATGTATATTTATTTGTAATACTACTACCTTTAACCTGACAACAAACAGTACAAATAAAATCCCCAGTGTAACTCTAGGCAGCACCCTACTTTCCTACCTCGTAGATTCATGAAATGTGTATTAATAATGATTAAACATGTGGAAGTCAAGACATAAACAAACATAATTAGGATGACTTTTAAAATATGTGTGAAACTCTGAATTTTACCTCACCTTTTACAGTGTAGTTCCAGCTTTTTGTATGTGCTCTTTAGTTTTGTTTTTCTTTTTTTCCATCCCAACTAAGCACAGATTTTACCTGCTCAATCCAATAAACAACTGACTGAGGCTGAAGAGTTCATTTTCAGAACAATTTCACTACATTTAAGAGACATAAACTTATTATCACTGGTATCTGGACTTCTGTATTTTTCTCTCCCCCTCACTATTACAAAATAGGGTTAGAAAACAAACCAACCGGGACTTCCCTGGTGGCACAGTGGACGAGAATCCGCCTGCCAATGCAGGGGACACAGGTTCGAGCCCTGGTCCGGGAAGATCCCACATGCCATGGAGCAACTAAGTCCGTGTGCCACAACTACTGAGCCTGCACTCTACAGCCCGCGACTCACAACTACTGAGCCCACGTGCTGCAACTACTGAAGCCCGCGTGCCTAGAGCCCGTGCTCCACAACGAAGAGTAGCCCCCGCTCACCGCAACTAGAGAAAGCCCGTGCACAGCAATGAAGACCCAATGCAGCCAAAAATAAAATAAATAAATTTATTTGAAAAAAAAGAAAACAAACCAATCAAAGTTGTTATACAATGATGACAATATCAACTGTGCTGAACTGCCAGCAAGCAACAGGAGAGAGCACCAAACCTAGCTGAGGCACAAAAGTCCAAATTCAGCATCCCAGAGGCAGTTTAGGGGTATTAGTGGTATAATGTACAAAACTGTATATTGTTTTAAAAATCAAATGGGGGACTTCCCTGATGGTGCAGTGGTTAAGAATCCGCCTGCCAATGCAGGGGACAAGGGTTCAAACCCTGGTCTGGGAAGATCCCACATGCCGCAGAGCAACTAAGCCCGTGCGCCACAACTACTGAGCCTGCGTTCTAGAGCCCGCAAGCCACAAGTACTGAGCCCACGTGCCACAACTACTGACGCCTGCGCACCTAGAGCCCGTGCTGTGAAACAAGAGAAGCCATCACAATGAGAAGCCTGAGCACCGCAACGAAGAGTAGCCCCCACTCACCGCAACTAGAGAAAGCCCGTGTGCAGCAACGAAGACCCAACGCAGCCAAAAATAAATAAATAACTAAATTTATTTTTTTTTTAAAAATCAAACGGATACCAAAGTCAGCCTGAAATCAACTACTGTTTGAATTACTGCCGGCTTCCAGTATTCCCGCTTTCCAACCATCAATTCAATCACTGAGATGATCTCTGTGATCATGCACTTCTTTGATAAGGCCCAGGAACTGTGGTAACTCCTTTATCTCTTTACCTTGATCATATCATATACACATCACCACTAGGAAAGCCCCATGTGATACATGTTATCATTCCTATTTTAAAGATGTGAAAACAGATGCTCAAAAAAGTTAGGTAAGTTGCTCAAGGTCACACAGCTACTACAGGATGGAGCAGGACTCAAACCCATCCTCAAAAAAGAAGTGTTATGAAGCATAAAACCAGGACTCAACAAATGTGAGGGACTGCCAACTGTTATTACACACTTAATTAAATCTTTTATTATTCACAGAACTTCTAAATTTTATTTTCATGACATTAACAATATAATTTGACAGAAGTAAAATAAACACATAGGATTCATGTATTCTTCACCAGAGATCTACAATTTGTAATCTATTCAGCTATCTCTCAAATTCTAAACTATCAAATAAGAATTTAATTTGGCATTTGTAGTCTTTTTTTAATCAACAACAAAAAAATTCACAAATGAACCTTTCACTAAATGATCATCCTCCACATTCTCCAAAGTTCTCAAAACCACACTGATTTAAAACTTTAATCTAAATTACCCTTCTCTCATATAAAAACAATAAAGAATGGCCAATTCTAGTAAAATATTAGAGTTGAAATAAATAAAGGTATCTAAAACCAAACCATAATCAATAAGTACATAAAAGTAAGTTTCTGCCACTTCTGATTTGAAGGAAGCTGACACATTATTAGGAAGTCCCTAATATTTATGAGATGAGACAGAAAACAGCCAAAGTTTTTATTCATGAATTAGCATTCTGGCAAAAAATAAAAGACCATTATTTTGCCATGACAATGATTTTTTTAAAGTATCATTTCACATACACTAACTTACTGATGACTCCGATAACAGAACTGTGAGACACGATGAACAAAAATAATTATTATTCTCATTTTCACATCCGGAAACTTAAAGCTACTAGATTTAGGGACTTGCCCAAAGTCATAAAGCTATCAATTCTGTCTTCAAATTATCTGCTTTTTTCACTCTTTCTAGTCATCTCTATTGCACAGACCTCACTTCCCTACCCAGGCCACCCTCACAGACGATGGGCAGCTTGGATAAAGGGAACCCTGCAGGGTAGTTAGGGCTATCACTGGAAAGCTGGCAAAAGGGAGAAAAGGACGAACAAATGTAGCCTCCGACTTCCTCATTGACCTCATCTAAAGGAATGTTTCTGGGTCACCGGGATCCACCTGAGCAGGGCTCCGAACCTGGCGGCTTAGATGAGTTTTCCAGGGTGTGCTCGAGCTTTATGGTGCCCCTGACACCTGCCACAACCTTTAATTTGGTTATCTGCCTGCCTGCGGCCCAGGGACAGAACATCTTGGCTCCTATCCCAGGAGAAATGAAGGAGACCTTTGCTTCAGCCTCTGCGACTTACCTGCCGGGTCATAAGAGATTTGATTCTTTGCATGTCGAATTCGTGAGGGGGCACCTTGCTGCAGAGAACTAACAAATCACACAGAACTACCAGACAGCCGGTCCCGACACAGGGAAGCCATAGTGAGTGGTCACGTGGAGCTGCCGAGCTGGGTTTCCCTTCCTTTCCCCGAGCATGCTGGGAATTGCAGTCCCCCGGCTGCCGTCGGCACCTGCAGTGGAGGCGAGAGGACGGCCCAGGTACTACATTTCCCGGCAAGGAAAGCAGCTGACGCTTCGGTTAAGCCCACAAATCTCGCTCTGAGAGAGCACGGCGGTCGCCGGTCTTTAAAGAGGTACTTGCTCTCGGTAGCTGCTCCGGCGAGGCGAAAACCTAACTCATAGGTGACCAGACATTGAGCAACAGGAACAAACGCTGAGAAGACAGTATATAAACCAGGCTGACATGACCACCCCCCCAGGAGTGTGGTGGAGGAAACCCCACCTGGTCTTGAGGGGCGGAGTGAGAGGACGACAGACTCACGCGAAGGGACTGCAACGCCAAGGACGGGACGGCTCCAAAGAGGTGACCTGAGAACTTGGCACTCCCCAGGTGGCACAGGGCTTGGCCTGAGGAAAAGAGTGGTCCAAGTTGTCCAATGGCGGCTGTCCAGGTTAGGGCTGTTCTTCCTCAGTATTGGCATCCAGAGCAGAAAACTAAAACCAAAGGATTTAATCCCCATCTATCATTTTACCACCTGTGTAATCTAAGGCAAGTCAAGATGGAAAATATAACAATAAGTACACATGTCACTTTAATGTCCTCTTTTCAACTTTTAGCAGTCTAGCTAAACTGGGGAAAGCAATAGGGGAGTGGTTTGGGGCTCAATTTAAGAAAGAACTTTCCAGTTATGAGAATACCAGAAAAAAAAAAAAAAAGAGACCCAGAGCTAACAATTAACAATAGCTAACATTTACTGAGAGCTTACTACCTGTCAAAAACTCTCCTAATAGCTTTACGTTTGGTATCTCATTTATCCACACAAGCTTTTTTTTTTTTTAATGGTATGAATGAGTCTTTTTTTTTTTAATTTAATGGTATGAATGACAGTCTTTTTTTTTTTAATTTAATGGTATGAATGCGTCATATGGAGTTGGTACTATTATCCCCATTTTAAAGATGAGGAATCTGAGGTACGGAGAAATTAAGTAACTTGCCTAAGGTTACTGCAGATATGCAAGCAGAAACTGAAGGGCTGTTTATCCAGATGTTTTAAGTAAGGCTACCAAGGATTTTCTTTTCGCATTTATTTTAATTAATGTTTATTAGAAAATAATGAAACACAGACCCGTGATTTCAAAGATATTTCTTGGGACAACTAAAGAAATGTCAAAGTTTGCAAACTAATGAAAAATATTAGATAAACAACAGTTGTGGGTGGTAGTCAGATATGGCAAAAATAAAAGTGGTGTGTAAGTGGGGGACACTAATATAGAGGTTATTCGCAACTCTGAAATTCTAGTTTTTGACCTCTCAGCATCTTGTCTTATGAATTTTTTACAAATGAGGTTGTAATATTTGACTTAGGGTTTTGTAAGGATAAGTGAGAGCATGTAAGTGAATGCAATTTATAAATTGTAAAGCACCTTACGATTATAAAGCATTATAGTCATAATTCTGCCCAGTTTTCTGCTCCAACAGAACCACCCTATTCATAGTTCTGTCATTGTGCTTGACAATTCCTTTTAAAATGATATGCTTACCTATATGGTTTTCTGACTCTGTTACTTCTAACCCCATGAAGAAATTTCAGTACCTTTTGGGCAACCTTAGTTTAGTTCATTCTTTACCTGCTCTAATCTTAATTGCCAGACAGTTCTTACTGTGTGAAAGTCTTCCGTATTTAGAAGTCCCTGAAAGTATCAAAGAGACAGAAACTGCTGACCATATTAGCATATAAAATGAAACCCAATTCAGTAAACATTTGTTGATTGTTGGGCACTAGTCAACACTATCCTAAGCACTTCAGATTAATAAAATACAGTTTTGACCTTTAAGGAGTTTACAGTTTAGTTGAAAAGCATGTATTAGGGGTGATCCAAGTCCAGTAGTTCTCAAACTTGACTGTTCAGATTCACCTGAAGAGGATGCCGTTGTTATTGTTATCATCTTTGCAGGAGTTCTTTGTTTAAGGTCAAGAGATTCTTATAGGCAACCAGCTCTAGCATTTAAAATCTATAGAATGAGAAAATGAATCCATCTAAGGTTCTGAGGTCACAGGACTAGAACCCAGACCCAAACCCAGAATTTTTCCCCTCAGTACACAAAGTTGCAGGTGACCAAAAAAAAAAAAAGTTTTTTTCATTTTGTGTATTTGTTTTATTCCTATCCGCCAAACTGGGGAAACGAGTGTTTTCTGTATCTACTTGACCCTGAAGAGGCAAGAAGGCATTACAACTTTGGTTAACTCTAATACTCTACATTTTAGTTTACTTCTTATTAACTAAAACGAAGTAGACAACCAGGCCTCTAAAAGTTCAAAGGCTGTAACTATAATATTGGAAGCATGTAAAGTGAATCAGTGCTGTTGCCTAAATAAAATATATTTTCTAATTCAGCATACTCTAACACTATAGAAAATAACTGAGCCACCCATGCTACCTTTTTAACTCCCTAAACTAAAAAACAAAAACCTAGAGCCCTAAAGAGCACTTTTTAAAAGGTGAAGCATGTCATTTCATTTCCATTTTTCAAAAATACATATATGAGACTTAGAACTTTCACAGTTGCCTGAGGGTCATTAGTGGTAGGCCAGAGCAAACTAGTGGAGGGTGTGGATGGCCTGCCAGTAAGTCTTGAGGAGAACCTGTTGGACAGCCGTCCCTTGGTAAAGGGGTGCCAGCCCCATTTTTGTAGATTGGAACATCCGGGCTAAGAATTAAGTAAGTTGATCTGATTCGGGGTAGTAGCATTAGCAGTAAAGTAAGATAAGGACATATTTCTGATGGCCCAAATAGGAGGAGCCCCTGGAAGCTTAAATAAAAGCTGAGATCCTGGTTTGATTAGGAAGATACATTTCTAGTCATCCTATAAATATCAAAGCAGCAGAAAGATGTGGCCTCCCCAGGGTGATGTAACTACACTTCCTGAGCAAGCAGTAGTAGAAAACAGGACTCTTGCCAAAGGTAAAGCAGTGACCTGGAGAAGGGCCCAGGAAGGAAAACATTGCTGCAGAGTCATTTAGCGGCCGTATCAGTAGATTAGGGCTTCTGGGAGGCAGCACTGTAGTAGGAGTGAACACTAGCACAGGCATAGGCGATTATGATGGCCTTCTCTAGCAGCCAGCTCTTCCCTGTAAACTCTAATCTTTCCGAAGACCTATCGAATTAGAACATAAGACAGGGCTTTCTTTCCCCAGTTCTTCTCACTCCCCACTGTCCTATGTTGACCTTGGCATTGGCATGTCACCACCTGTCATTCCCAATTCTTCCTACCATTCCAAAGCACTCATATGCTACTAGTAAATAATGAATGTGGATGTTTGAAATGCATATGGCAGACTCTTTGCTTTATAAAGCAAGACCAGCCTTACTTAAAATTTAAACGAACTTGACAGTAAACTACAGTGTGAGTTGAGAAGTGACAAAAAAGCCTTGCACTCACCCCCACCCAAACCCACACCCACACACACAAACACAAACACACACACACTACCCCCAGTAGCTTCTTGCATTGTTTGCAGTTTAGTCACCATGGATATAGATTGCTTAATGTAATCAGTTTTTCCACTTCAAATGCAAATATAACTAAGATCAATAAACAAGCTCCTGAACAGTATGGTAAAGCAGAGCCCCTCAGTAGGTTACAGGTGAGATGTGAGATGTTGATGGTGGGAAATTTCTTATAATGATAAAACAATTTAAACCATCTTTAATAATCATGTAAAAATGGAAAGCAATTGAAGTTATATATACTTTAACATCTTTATTGGAGTATAATTGCTTACAATGGTGTGTTAGTTTCTGCTTTAGAACAAAGTGAATCAGCTATACATATACCTATATCCCCATATCCCCTCCCTCTTGCGTCTCCCTCCCACCCTCCCTATCCCACCCCTCTAGGTGGTCACAGAGCACTGAGCTGATCTCCCTGTGCTATGCGGCTGCTTCCCACTAGCTCTCTATTTTACATTTGGTAGTGTATATATGTCCATGCCACTCTCTCACTTTGTCCCAGCTTACCCTTCCCCCTCCCCATGTCCTCAAATCCATTCTCTAGTAGCTCTGCGTCTTTATTCCCGTCCTGCCCCTAGGTTCTTCCTGACTTTTTTTTTTTTTTTAGATTCCATATATATGTGTTAGCATACGGTATTTGTTTTTCTCTTTCTGACTTACTTCACTCTGTGTGACAGACTCTATGTCCATCCATATCACTACAAATAACTCAATTTCATTTCTTTATATGGCTGAGTAGTATTCCATTGTATATATGCGCCACATCTTCTTTATCCATTCATCTGTCGACGGACACTTATGTTGCTTCTATGTCCTGGCTATTGTAAATAGAGCTGCAATGAACATTGTGGTATATGTCACTCTTTGAATTATGGTTTTCTCAGGGTATATGCCCAGTAGTGGGATTGCTGGGTCATATGGTAGTTCTATTTTTAGTTTTTTAAGGAACCTCCATACTGTTCTCCATATTGGCTGTATCAATTTACATTCCTACCAACAGTGCAAGAGGGTTCCCTTTTCTCCACACCCTCTCCAGCATCTATTGTTTGTAGATTTTTGATGATGGTCATTCTGACTGGTGTGAGAAGATATCGCATTGTAGGTTTTTTTGTTTGTTTGTTTTTTAACATCTTTATTGGAGTATAATTGCTTTACAATGGTGTGTTAGTTTCTGCTTTATAACAAAGTGAATCAGTTATACATATACATATGTTCTCATATCTCTTCCCTCTTGCATCTCCTTCCCTTCCACCCTCCCTATCCCACCCCTCTAGGTGGTCACAGCACAGAGCTGATCTCCCTGTGCTATGGGGTTGCTTCCCACTAGCTATCTATTTTATGTTTGGTAGTGTATATATGTCCATGCCACTCTCTCACTTTGTCCCAGCTTACCCTTCCCACTCCCCATATCCTCAAGTCCATTCTCTAGTAGGTCTGTGTCTTTATTCCCGTCTTGCCACTAGGTTCTTCATGACCTTTTTTTTTTTTTTACCTTAGATTCCATATATATGTGTTAGCATACGGTATTGGTTTCTCTCTTTCTGACTTACTTCACTCTGTATGACAGACTCTAGGCCCATCCACCACATTACAAATAACTCAGTTTCATTTCTTTTTATGGCTGAGTAATATTCCATTGTATATATGTGCCACATCTTCTTTATCCATTCATCCGATGATGGACACTTAGGTTGCTTCCATGTCCTGTCTATTGTAAATAGAGCTGCAGTGAACATTTTGGTATATGACTCTTTTTGAATTTACGGTTTTCTCAGGGTATATGCCCTGTAGTGGGATTGCTGGGTCATATGGTAGTTCTATTTTTAGTTTTTTAAGGAAACTCCATACTGTTCTCCATAGTGGCTGTATCAATTTACATTCCCACCAACAGTGCAAGAGTGTTCCCTTTTCTCCACACCCTCTCCAGCATTTATTATTTCTAGATTTTTTTGATGATGGCCATTTTGACCGGTGTGAGATGATATCTCATTGTAGTTTTGATTTGCATTTCTCTAATGATTAATGATGTTGAGCATTCTATCATGTTTTGTTGGCAATCTGTATATCTTCTTTGGAGAAATGTCTATTTAGGTGTTCTGCCCATTTTTGGATTGGGTTGTTTGTTTTTTGTTATTGAGCTGCATGAGCTGCTTGTAAATCTTGGAGATTAATCCTTTGTCAGTTGCTTCATTTGCAAATATTTTCTCCCATTCTGAGGGTTGTCTTTTTGTCTTGTTTATGGTTTCCTTTGCTGTGCAAAAGCTTTTAAGTTTCATTAGGTCCCATTTGTTTATTTTTATTTTTATTTCCATTTCTCTAGGAGCTGGGTCAAAAAGGATCTTGCTGTGATTTATGTCATAGAGTGTTCTGCCTATGTTTTCCTCTAAGAGTTTGATAGTGTCTGGCCTTACATTTAGGTCTTAATCCATTTTGAGTTTATTTTTGTGTATGGTGTTAGGGAGTGTTCTAATTTCATACTTTTACATGTACCTGTCCAGTTTGCCCAGCACCACTTATCAAAGAGGCTGTCTTTTCTCCACTGTATATGCTTGCCTCCTTTATCAAAGATAAGCTGACCATATGTGCGTGGGTTTATCTCTGGGCTTTCTATCCTGTTCAGTTGATCTATGTTTCTGTTTTTGTGCCAGTACCATACTGTCTTGATTACTGTAGCTTTGTAGTATAGTCTGAAGTCAGGAAGCCTGATTCCTCCAGCTCCATTTTTCATTCTCAAGATTGCTTTGGCTATTCAGGATCTTTTGTGTTTCCATACAAATTGTGAAATTTTTTGTTCCAGTTCTGTGAAAAATGCCAGTGGTAGTTTGATAGGGATTGCATTGAATCTGTAGATTGCTTTGGGTAGTAGAGTCATTTTCACAATGTTGATTTTTGCAATCCAGGAACATGGTATATCTCTCCATCTATTTGTATCATCTTTAATTTCTTTCATCAGTGTCTTATAATTTTCTGCATACAGGTCTTTTGTCTCCTTAGGTAGGTTTATTCCTAGATATTTTATTCTTTTTGTTGCAGTGGTAAATGGGAGTGTTTTCTTAATTTCACTTTCAGATTTTTCATCATTAGTGTATAGGAATGCAAGAGATTTCTGTGCATTAATTTTGTATCCTGCTACTTTACCATATTCATTGATTAGCTCTAGTAGTTTTCTGGTAGCATCTTTAGGATTCTCTATGTATAATATCATGTCATCTGCAAACAGAGACAGCTTTACTTCTCCTTTTCCGATTTGGATTCCTTTTCTTTCTTTTTCTTCTCTGATTGCTGTGGCTAACACTTCCAAAACTATGTTGAATAATAGTGGTGAGAGTGGGCATCCTTGTCTTGTTCCTGATCTTAGTGGAAATGGTTTCAGTTTTTCACCATTGAGGACAATGTTGGCTGTGGGTTTGTCATATATGGCCTTTATTATGTTGAGGAAAGTTCCCTCTCTGCCTACTTTCTGCAGGGCTTTTATCATAAATGGGTGTTGAATTTTGTCGGAAGCTTTCTCTGCATCTATTGAGATGATCATATGGTTTTTCTCCTTCAGTTTGTTAATATGGTGTATCACGTTGATTGGTTTGCGTATATTGAAGAATCCTTGCATTCCTGGAATAAACCCCACTTGATCATGGTGTATGATCCTTTTAATGTGCTGTTGGATTCTGTTTGCTAGTATTTTGTTGAGGATTTTTGCATCTATGTTCATCAGTGATATTGGCCTGTAGTTTTCTTTCTTTGTGACATCTTTGTCTGGTTTTGGTATCAGGGTGATGGTGGCCTCATGGAATGAGTTTGGGAGTGTTCCTCCCTCTGCAATATTTTGGAAGAGTTTGGGAAGGATAGGTGTTAGCTCTTCTCTAAATGTTTGATAGAATTCTCCTGTGAAGCCATCTGGTCCTGGGCTTTTGTTTGTTGGAAGATTTTTAATTACAGTTTCAATTTCAGTGCTTGTGATTGGTCTGTTCATATTTTCTATTTCTTCCTGGTTCAGTCTTGGCAGGTTGTGCATTTCTAAGAATTTGTCCATTTCTTCCAGGTTGTCCATTTTATTGGCATAGAGTTGCTTGTAGTAATCTCTCGTGATCGTTTGTATTTCTGCCGTGTCCATTGTTATGTCTCCTTTTTCATTTCTAATTCTATTGATTTGAGTCTTCTGCCTTTTTTTCTTGATGAGTCTGGCTAATGGTTTATCAATTTTGTTTATCTTCTCAAAGAACCAGCTTTTAGTTTTATTGATCTTTGCTATTGTTTCCTTCATTTCTTTTTCATTTATCGCTGATCTGATCTTTATGATTTCTTTCCTTCTGCTAACTTTGGGGTTTTTTTGTTCTTCTTTCTCTAATTGCTTTAGGTGCAAGGTTAGGTTGTTTATTCGAGATGTTTCCTGTTTTTTGAGGTAGACTTGTATTGCTATAAACTTCCCTCTTAGAACTGCTTTTGCTGCATCCCATAGGTTTTGGGTCGTCGTGTCTCCATTGTCATTTGTTTCTAGGTATTTTTTTATTTCCCCTTTGATTTCTTCAGTGATCACTTCGTTATTAAGTAGTGTATTGTTTAGCCTCCATGTGTTTGTATTTTTTACAGATCTTTTCCTGTAATTGATATCTAGTCTCATAGCATTGTGGTCGGAAAAGATACTTGATACAATTTAAGTTTTCTTAAATTTACCAAGGCTTGATTTGTGACCCAAGATATGATCTATCCTGGAGAATGTTCCATGAGCACTTCAGAAAAATGTGTATTCTGTTGTTTTGGGGTGGAATGTCCTATAAATATCAATTAAGTCCATCTTCTTTAATGTATCATTTAAAGCTTGTGTTTCCTTATTTATTTTCATTTTGGATGATCTGTCCATTGGTGGAAGTGGAGTGTTAAAGTCCCCTACTATGATTGTGTTACTGTCGATTTCCCCTTTTATGGCTGTCAGTATTTGCCTTATGTATTGAGGTGCTCCTATGTTGGGTGCATAAATATTTACAATTGTTATACCTTCTTCTTGGAACGATCCCTTGATCACTATATAGTGTCCTTCTTTCTCTCTTGTAATAGTCTTTATTTTAAAGTCTATTTTGTCTGATATGAGAATTGCTACTCCACCTTTCTTTTGATTTCCATTTGCATGGAATGTCTTTTTCCGTCCCCTCCCTTTCATTCTGTATGTGTCCCTAGGTCTGAAGTGGGTCTCTTGTAGACAGCATATATACGGGTCTTGTTTTTGTATCCATTCAGCCAGTCTGTGTCTTTTGGTGGAAGCATTTAATCCATTAACATTTAAGGTAATTATCAATATGTATGTTCCTATTCCCATTTTCTTAAATGTTTTGGGTTTGTTATTGTAGGTGTTTTCCTTCTCTTGTGTTTCTTGCCTAGAGAAGTTCCTTTAGCATTTGTTGTAAAGCTGGTTTGGTGGTGCTGAACTCTCTCAGCTTTTGCTTGTCTGTAAAGGTTTTAATTTCTCCATCAAATCTGAATGAGATCCTTGCTGGGTAGAGTAATCTTGGTTGTAGGTTTTTCTCCTTCATCACTTTAAGTATATCCTGCCACTCCCTTCTGGCTTGCAGAGTTTCTGCTGAAAGATCAGCTGTTAACCTTATGGGGATTCCCTTGTGTGTTATTTGTTGTTTTTCCCTTGCTGCTTTTAATATGTTTTCTTTATATCTAATTTTTGATAGTTTGATTAATATGTGTCTTGGCGTGTTTCTCCTTGGATTTATCTTGTATGGGACTCTCTGTGCTTCCAGGACTTGATTAACTATTTCCTTTCCCATATTAGGGAAGTTTTCAACTATAATCTCTTCAAATATTTTCTCAGTCCCTTTCTTTTTCTCTTCTTCTTCTGGGACCCCTATAATTCGAATGTTGGTGCGTTTAATGTTGTCCCAGAGGTCTCTGTGACTGTCCTCAGTTCTTTTCATTCTTTTTTCTTTATTCTGCTCTGCAGTAGTTATTTCCACTATTTTATTTTCCAGGTCACTTACCTGTTCTTCTGCCTCAGTTATTCTGCTATTGATCCCTTCTAGAGTATTTTTAATTTCATTTATTGTGTTTTTCATCATTGCTTGGTTCCTCTTTAGTTCTTCTACATCCTTGTTAAATGTTTCTTGCATTTTGTCTATTCTATTTCCAAGATTTTGGATCATCTTTACTATCATTATTCTGAATTCTTTTTCAGGTAGACTACCTATTTCCTCTTCATTTGTTAGGTCTGGTGTGTTTTTGCCTTGCTCCTTCATCTGCTGTGTGTTTTTCTGTCTTCTCATTTTGCTTATCTTACTGTGTTTGGGGTCTCCTTTTCACAGGCTGCAGGTTCGTAGTTCCTGTTGTTTTTGGTATCTGTCGCCAGTGGCTAAGGTTGGTTCAGTGGGTTGTGTAGGCTTCCTGGTGGAGGGGACTAGTGCCTGTGTTCTGGTGGATGAGGCTGGATCTTGTCTTTCTGGTGGGCACGTCCACGTCTGGTGGTGTGTTTTGGGGTGTCTTTGGCCTTATTGTGATTTTAGGCAGCCTCTCTGCTAATGGATGGGGCTGTGTTCCTGTCTTGCTAGTTGTTTGGCATAGGGTGTCCAGCACTGTAGCTTGCTGGTCGTTGAGTGAAACTGGGTCTTGGTGTTGACATGGAGCTCTCTGGGAGATTTTCACCGTTTGGTATTACGTGGAGCTGGGAGGTCTCTTGTGGACCAGTGTCCTGAAGTTGGCTCTCCCACCTCAGAGGCACACGCATTGTAGTTTTGATTTGCATTTCTCTGATGATTAATGATGTTGCATATTCTTTCATGTGTTCGTTGGCCATCTGTATGTCTTCTTTGGAGAAATGTCTATTTAGGTCTCTGCCCATTTTTGGATTGGGTTGTTTGTTTTTTTGATATTGAGCTGCATGAGCTGCTTGTAAATTTTGGAGATTAATCCTTTGTCAGTTGCTTCGTTTGCAAATATTTTCTACCATTCTGAGGGTTGTCTTTTTGTCTTGTTTATGGTTTCCTTTGCTGTGCAAAAGCTTTTAAATTTCATTAGGTCCCATTTGTTTATTTTTGTTTTTATTTCCATTTCTCTAGGGGGTGGGTCAAAAAGGATCTTGCTGTGATTTATGTCATGGAGTGTTCTGCCTATGTTTTCCTCTAAGAGTTTTATAGTGTCTGGCCTTACATTTAGGTCTTGAATCCATTTTGAGTTTATTTTTGTGTATGGTGTTAAGGAGTGTTCTAATTTCATTCTTTTACATGTACCTGTCCAGTTTTCCCAGCACCACTTATTGAAGAGGCTGTCTTTTCTCCATTGTATATTCTTGCCTCCTTTATCAAATGAAGGTATATTTTAACATTATTTTGTGTGGCTTCCTGTGTAACCATCCTGAGTTCAGAAATAACTCCAGCAGCTAAGATTTTATTCCTACTACCTGCCACTAGAGGGCACATTGTCATGCTTCTGTCACAACACTTTCTCAGGATGTGCCAGACAGGCGTTGTCTTTTTTTACTGTGTGCCATGACATGAAAAGATGACCTAATTCGTTTTGGAATTTAATATTTTTATGTAACATCTGTTATCGCTATGTCATAAAGTAAAGGATATTTTTAATATAACACACAAAAAACAGAAAAATAATCTCAGAATAAATATCAGTCCTTTAAATTGAGTAAATTTAACATTAGGAAAAACTTACTCCATCATCTTTATTTCTCTCACTTTGACTAGGACCCAAAACACTTTATCATGAGCCAGCACTGTGTCTGAAAAGCACTAGAAAGAGCTTATTTAATAAAAGCAATTAGAGATTAATATTGATTTAAAAGATGTGAGGGGGAGTCTATGTGCTATATATAGAACTTCAGTATTACTTTCCAAATTGTATTTTGTGCAATCCAATATTAAAATTTATACGCATTTCTTAAGCATCAACTGAGAATCAGAAGACATGGGCCAAGGAACATTTGGGTTTATTTCTGGGGGAACAACTTAACAAAAATACTAGTTAACCACTATGCTAGATCCATAGATGAATAAGACCAGTCTTTGTATTAGATGAGCCCAGAGGGAAAATAAACATGCAATAAAATCAATTGAGGTTAATGAGATAAGTGCTGAAATAGTGCTGCTATCTCTAAATCGCACATGCAAGATTTAGAGATAGCACAGAGAAAGTTGTGGTATAATAATTACCAGGGGGAAGCTCTTACCATTTTTCTGAAGCTTGGAGAGGTCATAAAGTGACCTCTGAAGAGGCCTCAGGTTTTCCAATAGTCACTTATTTTCTTTGCCTGTAGAAACAGTTCTGGAAGCTTTAATGCTAAAAGTGTTTCCAAACTTGAACTCCAAAATAACTATCATTCCTTTTTTTTACCTTTAATTACACTTGAGGAATATTCTTCCTTCCCCTATTATCACTGAACTTCTTCAGTGAGCCTTTACTTTAAAAAAATGATTTATGCAAGGAATTTTGCTTGATTAGATGCAGATTTTTATTTTATATAGCAAAGGCTTGGACTAGAACCTTCTTGCAGTAGATGAAATGAAATAGGGGTTAACTTATAACTTAGTAAATTAAGCGGAAGTGCGCAGACTGCCTGCTGCCATGGCAGTGAAAAGGCCAGGCAGAAAATCTGTAGCCCAGATACCACTGTAAGAGGCAAGATTGTCTCTGAGCCGTTGGTTCACTTACTCTGTGCTTCAGCTGTGAAAATGTGACCTCAGATATTATCTTTTGGTTTAAGCTTTTATTTATAATTACACATGGTCCATGATTCAGTGTCACTTGGAAACACACCTGTGGTTTGCTTTTAAAAATTACATGAATCCATAGATTCAATAAAACCATGGGAGACATTTGTAACAGGAAATACTACATAGAAAAATACACATTTAAAGACATTAAGGTGCTCTATTTTCTTTGGTATAACTTTTACATGTGACTTAGTGACTTCATGGTGATTTATAACTGTTTAGCAGATATATGAAATACTGCAATTTTCATAGAAAAAAATTTTAATTTCAAAATAATGGCATCGTTTTACATGATAGGAAACCCGCTTTTGTTTTTCAGGAAATTTCACAATATGCTCTCATTATGAAAGCATACTGGGTTTCATTAGAGTCACCCAAAAGGATGTTTTCCTTCTTGTGATTATTAATAACTAAGAATAATTCATGAAATATGCTGACAATTACTGATAATCGCGAAGAAGCTGTTCTGAAAGTCACAAGCCTGTTTTTTTGCAGAGCATATAACAGGTGTTCCCACTCCCTGTGTCCTTTGTATACACATTCATTCCGTATTCAAATCACAGAAGCAAGAGGCAGGCTAGGGTATGTTACCTCACTGCTGATTTCCCTGGCAAATAAACCAGCAGCTGCTGGTCCATGAACCAAGTTGCCACCAGGAACAGGGCACTGTATGCATGGGACAGGATGCTTTCATGGAGCCCTTCAGCAGCACGGTTGGGGTCTTTCAGTGCAAAATATACCTCCTTCTCTTAGGTAAGGCACTGCATGAAGTTTGTTCTAGCTACCTTTTTATTAAATTGTAGGCATAAAGTAAATATTTGCTTTAGGCTGTAGATTCACTCAGATAATTGAAGAACAGCTCAGAATTTTAAACAATAACACACTTTGTTCCAGCAAAGGAACAGGATCAATTAGGAGAAGTGAGGTTCAATAAATAGATGGTTTTTGTTTTCTTAGGACAAAAATTATTGTGAGTAGCACTCATTAAGAAAGTTAAGACATTCTAAAAACTTAATGAATCTCTTCTTTTTACAGAGTTTGTATATAGGTTCAACACTCTTTAATGCATTCTACTTTGGCAAATATTCTTGTAGGTCATGAATTTGTGACCGCTTACAGTGAAACTTAAAACAATTTTTGAACATAGTTTTGGGCTGTTTTAATTAAAGATATTGTGGCAAACTGTTAGCTCTACCTATTTTTTACCTATCTTATGAAATATGGAAAAAGGTGAGATTCCAAGCTGACAAAAGATATTTTGTACACAATCGGGAGAAATGTGTTTAAAAGTATTATTTCTCCAAGATGCCTTTAGCCTTTCTCTTTGCCCAATGGCTAGTTCAATTAAAAATTTTTTTCTCTATTTTAGTATTTCTCCCTCATTCTCTTTAACCTTAGAGTTTAAAGTCTTTCTCCAACATTCCCACTGTTTTTATGTCATCATTATTTTCACCAGATGTTCTCTTTCCATTCTTCCTATTTATGAGTTTTAAAAGTCTTTTGTTTTATTTATATCCAAGAGACAGGAATTTTTTTTAAAAACTTTATTCCTTAAATTTTAAGAACAAATTAGCTAAATAAACAACTTAAGTTTTAGCCTTCTTCAGTAGTTTAGAGCTTTGCACTTACTGGTGTCTTATGGTATAGTTTTCATAGTAAATGTGATTGTTATTTACATTTATCCCTAATATTGTTCATATTCCGCATATTTGAAATATACAGTTTGTAAATTTTTTAAATGTTTGAGTTTCCCATAGTTGTGATTGTTGTTCCAGTGTTTATGTTGTCAAATTCAAGCCTATATAGCTGTTTAGGTTTTGAAATTTTTAGGAAAATTTAGCAATGACCGTAACTGGCTTTTTTTATCTTTGTGCATTTTTCTGGGCTTTGAAAGTATCCTTTGTGTCAGTGCCGCACTTAATTTTATAACAATGGGACTGCTGTCATTTCCTAAGTAATTTTTTGTAATTGGCTTTAAGAAGAACTTAGAGACAATTCATTTGAAGAATTCTACTAAAATAAAATTAACTTTAGAGAAATAGCATGTTCACAAGTAGCTAAAGCAGTTATTATCCGTTAAGACTTTCTTTCTTTCACAAATTTACTTTTCTCCATTGGTAGTATGTTGTAAAGACCATGGGTAATTCGGAAATTTTTTTGTATTTTGGAATATTGAGTATCAGTTTGTTTTTTCTTTTAAAAAATCTTAGAAATTTGAAGCCCCAAACGTAGTTCATAAAGTCTGTTCAAAGTACATCATAATTTCTATTTTCTCTAAAGATACAAGAGTTTATTTTCAGTCAATAATAGTTGTGTTGTGCTTGCTAATATCATACATGGCACTGGGGAAGTAAATGCCAACTATTTTGAGCCATGGTAGAGGTCACTTTGTGAAGTCTGATGTTTATATTAAATACAGTGAAACTGGTCTAGGGAGTCTTTTGTTGCTGGAATATAGATAAATTTTGCAATATGACGTCAAAAATGTTCTTTATCACTGGACAGTCCTTTATAATGTCTTAGTTTTATAGTTTAAGGGAGTCTCTGAAGGGGAGAGTATTGCTATAACTTTGTATGTCAGATTTTCAATAGTATTATCAATGTTCTCCAAATTAGTATAATGCCTTATATGCAAAAAGTCAAGAGTTTCCTTTTTTGTACTCAAAAAGTACGTATTAGTGAATCTAATAATAAAATTGAATTTTCATTTAAGTACAAATATTTGGAATATTAAGGGGAAATTAAAATTTCATCCATTTTTATATCATTTATTTTCATAAAGTTTATTTGTTCTTACAGAGGTTGACTTCCTAAAATCAATAGTTTAGTCATTTACGTTTTCTCGTACAAGGAAAGAGCACTTGAAAATTTCTCAAAATGAAGCTAATTTTTTTAAGTCCGAAAACTACTGTTTTGCCAGCATGGATTCCACACCTGTCAGGGGAAATACAGCAATGGCAAAAGAGTATGTGATCGTAAAATGTAGCAGAAGCATCCTATTATCTGTTTATTCTGCAAAGTTTACTAAAAGTAAGGATTGCATCATATCAATAGATTCATGTCTTTCCTGCAAAGTGAAAAGATTTTAGTGGCTGAGATTAGAAACTGTATAAAGAAAATTTCATTCCTCACTGATACTCTTATAACTTGCTACCTATAATTTATCTGATAAAAATGGTGTAGGCAATCTAAGCAAACAGCTATTGTAACAGCTGTGCTGTCTTCTCACTGTCATACATGTATTTGAAAAAGCACACATATTTGAAAAAAAATTAAATAACATGATTTCATATCATTTGGTATGATAAGCATTGAATATATTCAGAGATACTATTGATGGTAATATATTATTTAAGGTATTATTACATGATGCAGTTTCTAAAATAGACTAAAGAACTAGTTCACTCCGCTTAATGATTATTGTAAGTGCCATATAAAATGTTATTTTCTGCTAAAGTAGTTTCATTTTTCCCTGGGCTGCAATATTTATATCGTATTTAATATTTTATTAAATAGAATTTATTCGCATAACTTCAGTCATAGACTCTCCAATCAAGCTTTCTTACTTAAGATTCAGCTTTCTGAGTCAAGATCCAAAAGTCATCTACATTTCTATTCTAGTCATGCTTGCACTCCATGGTAAGAAAGTGCCTCCCAATCATTTTCAAAATATTACAATCTCAGTTAATCTTTTTCAACTCAACCACACAAAAAGTAGAAAAAAGGCATTCTTCCCCTTTTCAGAAAAAAAAAAAAGTAAAAAGTAAACAAGGACTTCTGCAATGATTTCCCCAAACTCCGAGAACAGATTGGCCAGAATTGCACTCAGGCCATCTCTATCTACAGCTCAGTCTAGCAGTGGTTCCTAGGTTGAGCTGTGAAGTGTATTAAGTGAACCAATAAGTCAATGACCAAATTGCTTACTGTCAGAGGCAACTACCGAGTTTTATATCAGGAGCCATGCCGTTTTTTCCAGTGCATTCTCAAGGCAGTGATGTAGTTTCCCACCATCCCCCTTGATACCTTGGAAAAAAACACAGAACTGCCACTTTATTAAAAGATATCCAACTTAATAAGTGGACTTAAATCTGAGATTCAATACTTCAAAATTCTTTGGGCCTTCTCTCACTAAAATATGAGTCCTTCCCCTTTAAACTGTAGGGAAGCTGCTACCCTGAGAAAAGCACCTTAGGACGTCAAGAACATAAACATAAAGAGTAGAGAGAGGCCTTGGACCTCATCTAATATTACCCTTTTTTCACACATAAGAAAACTGCCCTCCAGAGAATTAAAATGACTTATCTAAGGTCAGTTAACTAATCACCATTTTATCCCAAGTATGTGTTCTTTACTAAGACCTCGTATTTCAGTGTGCTTTTAACTTTATCAAAGTAGGAAATTCAGAAATCTCTCTGCAAGTTTAGAAAATAGGTTCCTGAAATCCCTATTTCCAGGCAATTTGCAAGTGATTAATTTAAGACTGTATGGACAAGGGAATCCAAGATCAAGAATGAACCGTGAAACCCTCAGGAATATTTTTGTATTCACTGAAGTAAAAAAGGAAACAGCAACACAATAAATACAGTGAAAAGTGCATTTTACATATCTTAAGTTAGTAATAATGGGTGCTAAAAAAACTAGTTCTGCTTACCAGGAACTTGTTAGGCACTTCCTATCACCAATTACAATGAAAGGCATGAAAATGCATGTTGTTTCATGCAGATAACACATGTACTAAGAGGAATCTTCTCCTGTACAGGTCTGCCATCCAATGCCCAATGTCTTTCTATATCTATGACTTCAAGAGCTTCACTCCCTTCTCTCAGTCTCTGCTTCACATACCTCAGACATTACTAGTTTTAAGTCCTAGATTTACTCTCTCATCTCCCTTTAGCTCTCTTATGATTTCCTTTCCTTTTCTGCAATACACTTTATCTCCTCTTTATAATTCCCAGCAACAAGCTCCTTCTTTTTCTACTGATTCAAATTAAGAAGAACTACAAATTTAACATTCTTCCACTTGCCAGAAAAGAAAGCAGAAGCAAATCCTCATACCTTTGTAACTCCTTTGTTATGGACCAAATCACTACAATGAATGTACAGGTACAGCCCATTATCAGAAAAAAAAATTACAAGTCAATCACAAATACACACAGAGCCCAAGGAGACTGTAAGACACATATTTATTTTTCCCATAGAATCACCTACTTTTTAGTCCTTATGGTCAGTTTCAGTTGAGCATCTAGGCACCCCTTCTCCCCTTAACCTCCTCTGATCTTCCTCTTTGTCCTTTCTCCTCTTCAGTTCTTTGCTCTGACTTCCCTGCTGGCCCCAGGGTCTCACTGTTTACCAACAGCTACCCAAAAACGAAAACCATGGAAATCTTTGCTTTAACCTCCACCCTGGGAAAGAAAGAGAGGAATTTACTGTTGGTGGAATTTGATTCCTCATAGGAGCAGACCTACATATTTCAGTTTCTCCAAATAAATCGTTGTACAAACAGACCTTTCTACCATTCCCTTCCTAATATTGATGACCTTTCACAACAGGATTCAGATAAATCTTAAAGATTCCCTTCCTAGTAGAGATGAAAAGGGAGAAGCAATCAAAGAAGATAAACATTTTGTATATGACAAAATTGAAATTGTAAGTTATCTCTATTTGTGCCCAAATTTTCATCCCTCCTCACCTAGGATTCTTTTCCACCCTCACCCATCTGTTTTCTGCTTCATCAAGACTTCTCTTTCTAGTGATCATTCCAATAGCTCCAAACATGCTGTTCAGCATCTATCCAAAGAAAAAAAAAGAAATTTTTAAAAAATTATTTTTCTGCTCCTTTTCTCAGCAAAACTCCCCAGAAGTGTTGTCTATGCCAACTGTCTCCAATTTCCTTTCCGTTCTTTCTTTTTTCCATCACTGTTCAAAAGACTTCACATTTAAATTCCTCTCATTTTCTCCTCCACTGTTCATACAATGTAGGTACCATATTGCTCCCCCTTTAAAATGAGGATTTTGAAGCAAAGAACTTTTGATTAGTATTCTAATCAAAATGGTAGAAAATGGTAGCTACATGGTAACCTGAGCTAAGGAGGACTGTCTTCTCAATTGTAAATATATATATATATATATATATATATGCTAGATAAAATAAAACAATATATAGCTCAAGGTAAAGAAGGGGAAGTCTCCAGGTGCCAGAAACTACGAAGAAACCTTGCCTCTTAGATTTCTAATGGGCATCTAAAATGAACATGTCCAAAGCTGACTCCCAATCTTTCCACAAAAATGTCTCCCACAGTATTCCCCATGATTAATTGATTAGTTGCCCATTAATAAATGACGACTCCGTTCTTCCAGTTGATCAGGTCAACAACCTTAGAATCATTCTTGACTCATCTTTGTTTCTTGTATCCCACCCGCAATGTGTCATCAAATCCTGTTAGCACCACCGGGCTTTTCTCACAATATCTTTTACTACCACCCTTATCTACAGCACGGTCATCTCTTGCCTACTTTATTGCAGTCATCTCCTAAGTGGTCTCCCTGCTCCTGATCTTTCCCCTATTTCAGTCAGTTCTCACGGCAGCTAGAGTACACCTAAAAAAATAAGAAGAAAGACCTCTATCCCTCTTGCTCACAAAAATCCAGCTGTGTTCCCATCTCACTCAAAGTAAAATTGCCAGAGTGTTTGCCATGACCCTAAGGCACTTCCTGATCCGGCCCAGCCCCCTCGCTGGCCTCCTGTCTCACCACACTCCTGCTCTGCTCTGCTTCACCTGCTCCCGCCTCTTGCTGATGCTCAAACACACTAGCCAGATCCCTGCTTCCGAGCAGGAGTAACCAGTCACAACCGGTAATAGTTTAATGCCATTCTCCTTAGGATGTTTGCATTTGGCAAGGCTTTGGCTAAAAGGAAAAACTTCCAATTATGGACTGTTAAGCCATTTCAGAAGACTGTGGAGGAAGATTCTCAAGAGGAAGTAGCCCCTCAACCACATAGATTGATTAGGATATGATATGACTCAGACATTAATCAGTCACAATTTCAAATGTTTTTAAAGGTTTCATTGGACTTTAGAACTAATAATCTTTCCCAGTTCTCCTTTTCCCATTATTCTTTAACAGTTAGAGATAATAACTTCTGCTTTTCCTTTTCATCTTGCCTTTAAAGAGGTCACGCAGTCAACAGTCTTTGTGGGGAGTTTTTAAAATGCAGGTTTCAGAGACATATTTACCTCTACAGGTAACCGGTACTAGAAGAGTCAGTACCTAGAAGCCTCTCTTCTTTGAAAAGGATTATTACCCGATCAGGTTCTCTCTGTATTTCCCCTTTAGATTGTGAAATGTGGTTCAGGGTCTTTACAACTTTCCTTTCCTTCATAGCAGGTGCTTGTTCCGGGCTGAAGGTGGCGGTGCCATCACACACAGTCCATGGCATCAGGGGTCAGGCTCTCTACCTCCCCGTACACTATGGATTCCACACTCCGGCATCAGACATCCAGATCATATGGCTGTTTGAGAGACCCCACACGATGCCCAAATACTTACTGGGCTCTGTGAACAAGTCTGTGGTTCCCGACTTGGAATACCAACACAAATTCACCATGATGCCACCCAATGCCTCCCTGCTCATCAACCCATTGCAGTTCACTGATGAAGGCAATTACATCGTGAAGGTCAACATTCAGGGAAATGGAACTGTGTCAGCTAGTCAGAAGATTCAAGTTACCGTTGATGGTAAGTCCGCTATAAGTGACATGGGCAGCTGAGTAGCACAGCAGTTAGCAATGGCTCAGGAGATTAGACTACCTGGGCTTTAGGTCCTGGCTCTGCAACTTTGGGCAAATTAACCCTCAAAGCCTCAGTGTCTCATGGCACAAATGACATTATCCACCTCATGAGGCTTTCTGAGGATTAAATAAGACATGCATATAAAGTATATGCGCAGTGCCCAGCTAAAGGTAATCAAGCAGTAAGTAGAACGTATTATTTGTTTGCCTGGAAACTATCAAGTATAAAGTTGCTGATATAATGAGGCAGAGAAAATTTTATTTCTCATTAACAATGTACCCTGGGAAGTGCCCCATTTTTGTCACATAAAGAATTTTTTTCTTACTTTGGTACACTGGGAAGGATGAAACTTGCTCAGTGACCATGCTTAAGGAACAATAGAATTTGCTGGGTATGTCCTCTGAGGGAGAGTGGGGTTCAGCTAACTTTCAGACATTTATTTTCCATGCTGAGGTATGTAAGCAGCATACCTTAAATATACTACACCCAAAGCACAACTTCTGATTTTTTCCCCCTAAACCTGTCTATTTAACAATATTAGCAAAATTAGCAAATAGCAACTTCATTCCATCAGTTGCTTAGGACAAAACCTTGCCATCACCCTTGACTCCCTCTTTCTGTCACACCCTACATCCAGTCCACAAGTTAACCCTGTCATCTTTACCTTCAAGATATGGACAGAAGTGAGTCACTTCTCACCACGCCCACTACCGCCCCGCTCAACCTCACCATCAGCTCTGGCCTGAACTGTCCTAACAGCCTGCTGTCCACTCTCCCCACTTCTGCCCCTGCCTCCTGCAGCTCAAAATCCTCCCATAGCTTCCTGTCTCACTCACAATCAAAGCCAAAGTGCTAGCGATGTCCCACAAGGCCCAGTGTGAACCCCCCAACAGAGAGGTACCCAGTACCTCTCTGACCCCTTCCCACCTCTCTTCCCCTCACTCACTCTGTTCTGACCACACTGGCCTCCTCGCTCTTCCTAGAACAGGCCAAACACACTCACACCTCAGGGCCTTTGTACTTGACTGTTCACTCTACCTAGATTACTCTTCTCCTAGGTAATGGCACTATCCCCTATTTCCTTTCGGTCTCAGCCAGAGTGTCACTTTATCTGTAAAGGCTTTCCTGACCACCTTATGTAAAGTATACAGAGAGAGAGAGAGAATTACTCTTTATCTTGAGTTCTGCTTTATTCTTTTCATAACACTGGACGTATTGTATATTTTTATTTTTTTTTATTGTTTCTCTTCCTTGCCTAGACTACAAGGGCCATGGGAGCAAGCTTTGTATTGTTTGCTGCTTTGTCCTCACTGCCTAAACCCCGATGCAGGCCATTTGTAGGCACTCAGTAAATATGTGCACAGTAAATGAGTGGAAACTGGAGAGCTTGCAGGGGAACAAAGACACAGGATGTGGGGGCAGATGCCTAGAGAACAACTTTGGGGAGAGAAAAGGAGGACATTTTCGTATTTTCATGAAATTCTCCTGGGTAGTATCTCGTCTCTCCCTCCAAACTTTTAGTAGAACATCCATTACTTGTTAATATGTAGTACAATTGGATCTCTTTATGGACATGCAGCCAAAAGTTCTTTCTAAAAAATTTTTTATTGAGGTATAGTTGATTTACAATATTATATTAGTTACAGGTATACAATACAGTGATTCAAAAATTTTATAGATTATACTCCATTTACAGTTATTATAAAATATTGGATCTGTTCCCTGTGCTGTACAATATATCCTTGTAGCTTATTTATTTTATACATAGTAGTTTGTACTTCTTATTAACCTACTCCTATATTGTGCCTTCCCCCTGCAACGAAAAGGTCTTGATAGGGGTTTAGGGCCTGTGTAAAAAATCTTCTTAGGAAGCTTCCATATCTGAATTACACTGTTAAATGCAAGTGTATGATCACAGTACCAACGTCTATTCTAATGATTGGCTCTCCCATTTGAGACCTTCGACATCACCTGTTTGACTTATTCCATACCACATGTATTTCCATGCATGGGCACACTTGAAACATAAGCTTTTTCTACATAATGAATGTACCAATTCATTTTTCTTTTTAAATCATAGTAATGTAAACAAAAGCTATTCCAAACCCTTTGTTCTTGCCAGGGAATATAAAGGGTTAAATTGAGCGGACCACTTGACTGCACCCATCTTGAGAAAGGCTGGAGCCTTCAGAACTCCTCAGCACCCCTGCAAGTTGCCTTTCAACCTCTTTTCTCCTTATCTTTCATTTTTTCCTGTCTTCTCTGGGCGGACGGATTGGATCTGTTTGTGCTCTAATGCACCTTTTCTGGTGTAAAAAACATGTGAACATGAGTCAAGACAAATTTACCTGAGAAGATGCATCAACCCCAATTAAAAGTTGTTGTTGTTGTTTTTTTTTTAACATCTTTATTGGAGTATAATTGCTTTACAATGGTGTGTTAGTTTCTGCTTTATGACAAAGTGAATCAGCTATACATATACATACATCCCCATATCTCCTCCCTCTTGCGTCTCCCTCCCACCCTCCCTATCCCACCCCTCTAGGTGGACAAAAAGCACCGAGCTGATCTCCCTGTGCTATGCAGCTGCTTCCACTAGCTATCTACTTTACATTTGGTAGTGTATATATGTCCATGCCACTCTCTCACTTCGTCCCAGCTTACCCTTCCCCCCCCATGTCCTCAAGTCCATTCTCTATGTCTACGTCTTTATTCCTGTCCTGCCCCTAGGTTCTTCAGAACCTTTTTTTTTTTTTTTTAAGATTCCATATATATGTGTTAGCATACGGTATTTGTTTTTCTCTTTCTGACTTACTTCACTCTGTATGACAGTCTCTAGGTCCATCCACCTAGCTACAAATAACTCAGTTTCGTTTCTTCTTATGGCTGAGTAATATTCCGTTGTATATATGTGCCACACCTTCTTTATCCATTCATCCGTCAGTGGACATTTGGGTTGCTTCCATGTCCTGGCTATTGTAAATAGAGCTGCAATGAACATTGTGGTACCTGACTCTTTTTGAATTATGGTTTTCTCAGGGTATATGCCCAGTAGTGGGATTGCTGGGTCGTATGGTAGTTCTATTTTTAGTTTTTTGAGGAACCTCCATACTATTCTCCACAGTGGCTGTATCAATTTACATTCCCACCAACAGTGCAAGAGGGTTCCCTTTTCTCCACACCCTCTCCAGCATATATTGTTTCTAGATTTTTTGATGATGGCCATTCTGACCCGTGTGAGGTGATACCTCATTGTAGTTTTGATTTGCATTTCTCTAATGATTAGTGATGTTGAGCATCCTTTCATGTGTTTGTTGGTAATCTGTATATCTTCTTTGGAGAAATGTCTATTTAGGTGTTCTGCCCTTTTTTGGATTGGGTTGTTTGTTTTTTTGATATTGAGCTGCATGACCTGCTTGTATATTTTGGAGATTAATCCTTTGTCAGTTGCTTCGTTTGCAAATATTTACTCCCATTCTGAGGGTTGTCTTTTTGTCTTGTTTATGGTTTCTTTTGCTGTGCAAAAGCTTTTAAGTTTCATTAGGTCCCATTTGTTTATTTTTGTTTTTATTTCCCTTTCTCTAGGAAGTGGGTCAAAAAGGATCTTGCTGTGATTTATGTCATGGAGTGTTCTGCCTATGTTTTCCTCTAAGAGTTTTATAGTGTCTGGCCTTACATTTAGGTCTTTAATCCATTTTGAGTTTACTTTTGTGTATGGTGTTAGGGAGTGTTCTAATTTCATTCTTTTACATGTAGCTGTCCAGTTTTCCCAGCACCAATTATTGAAGAGGCTGTCTTTTCTCCATTGTATATTCTTACCTCCTTTATCAAAGATAAGGTGACCATATGTGCATGGGTTTATCTCAACCCCAATTAAAAGTTTGATAGGAAATTGAAAGCTAAACATTGGGACCAATTGTCTGTTACTTATATATCATCTCCTTCTCTGTGTGTCCTGTAATCATGCATAGAAGGAGATTATTATAGGCTTTGGTTTGTTAAAGTGACTAACATGGTACAGTGACTAACATAACGCTGCAATATAAATGCACAATAATTAAAACATATAATTAGTTCACTTACATAGAAGGAAAAGTAAATGGTGCAAATGTGATTCTTTAAAACTTTCTCTCAATCCCCCCAAAGTGTAATGTATCTGAGCTTTGTATTTTGCAGATGGTGGATAGGAATTTGGGCTCACCACATGTATCCCAACCAGCTGCTCTTGGGATATTAGGACAAATCAAGAGAAGGGAATAACTACGTAAACTTTGCTTGTGAGAGTACAGCCTTATGGTGTCGGGGGAAAGCACAATGAACAGGAAATAAGGAAGCCGACATTCTCTACCACTAACTGCATTATCTATAAAGTAAAGGTTTCCATTAGAAAATCCTTGAAGAGTAACTTCTAGACTCAGTTATTTCTGCTATAAATGATATTTTTATATTTTATCATTTTGTGTTTGCCATGACTTTTTTATTTTCTTCTTTAATTACTTCCTGAACTGTCTACATTTATAAAGTGCAAAACGTTGGAATCATTTTCCTAGGATTTAATATTTGAAAGACCTCATAGACTTTTATTATAATTCTGTGGTGGCAAAAATCATTTCTGTCTGTTCTGATGTTGCAGATCCTGTCACGAAACCAGTGGTGCAGACTCAGCCTTCCTCTGGGGCTGTGGAATATGTGGGGAACATGACCCTGACGTGCCTCGTGGAAGGGGGCACCCGGCTGGTCTACCAGTGGCTAAAAAATGGGAGGCCTGTCCACACCAGCTCCACCAACTCCTTTTCTCTCCAAAACAACAGCCTTCATATTGTTCCAGTGACCAAAGAAGACATTGGGAATTACAGTTGCCTGGTGAAGAACCCTATCAGTGAGATGGAAAGTGACATCATTATGCCTACCATATATTGTAAGTTTTTAAAAATATATACACACACATGAGTTTTCTTCTGGGAGGTTTTCACGAGAGGAGTCACAGGGAACATCACCAGATGTTGACACCAGATGTCATTCGGTTTTCACCATGATTGTAATGTAGTACTAGGTGCAATTATACTTCCTAGGCACTGTCTTGTCATGAAATATAGTTACTTGCACAACCCTCTTTCTTGAAGATCAAGTTGAGATACTGGCCAGGGGCCTTTTAGGATACATTCTCTGACTCAGTGCATGTGTGACCTTAATTCTAGTGGAAAGTAGGAACCTCAGTTTCAAACCCAGAACCGTGCAGAAGGCACTGATTTATTCATCCCCGTGGAGGAAGAGCTGTTCGTCATACAATGGGAGAGGGATGTGCTCTGGAGCTGACTGCAGGGAGAAAGAGTGCTCCCGGGTTATGCATGGGGAATGCAGCCCAAGGCGTGGCTCTTCTCTCTGCCCGTTTTCTCAGCTCCACTTTTACAGGCAGGGTGCAGAGAGGATCACAGAGAAAACATAATTATTCTGCAGTAAGCTATTCAGCTTCCCAGGGAATCCGTAATTATTTTGGATTTCAATTCTCTCTGGTTCTCTTTTCTGTTGATGTAGTTGCTATCATTATTTTTGTTTAATCTCATGTACAAGTTAAGTTCACCAAACTTCTCAGTTCATGTCATATTATCATCACCAACCCAAGCAAGATTTCTCTCTCTTGATTGTATTATTTTTCCCCATCCCCTCTGCTCCATAGCACCGCCTCCAATATGTTTAACATTGCATTCTAATTTCAGCTTCTCACAAGGTTTCTCAACCTCCACACTAATGACATTTTGGCTGGACAACTCTTTGTTGTGGGGAGTTGTCCTATGCGTTATAGGATGTTTAATAGCATCCGTGGCCCCTGCCCACTACATACCAGTAGCACCCTCCCCTCAAGTTGTGACAACAAAAAATGTCTCTGGACGTTGCCATATGTCCCCTGAGTGTGGGGGAGAGGGACTGGTGTGTGCAAAATCTCCCCTAGTTGAACCAATGGCTTATCACATTGGGAAGTCATCTGATCAGTTACCATTATAGCTTAGTGCATGGCCACAACAGCAGTATAACAAAATAAATAAGGCATGGCAAAGGAAAACTTCTCACTCGGTGGCATGAGGATGGAGGTTTCAGCTGGTTGAATCACAAGGGTAAAATTAAGCCTTGTAAATGTATCTACTCACTCATCAAATATATCTGCATAATGCTCAGAAAGGCCCTAAAGCCTAGTGTTTAGGTGCTTAGGAGGTAGACAGACCTAAGTGGGAAATGGGTTCTATCACTACCTATGTGACTTTAAGAAATCCCTTGACCTTTCTGAGCCTCATCTGTAAAATGGAGATGGTTAAAACTACCTCACCACATTAAATGAAATCAATCCTCTCTGAAGAATAGCCAGTAGATGACACCAAGCATTCAGTAAATGGAAACTGTTTGTATTACTGATACATCTGTATTCTATTTTCTTCAATAGAAAATTGATAGTCTTCTTGAGGAAGTGTGTTATTAACTCTTTGGAAAAAAGCACCAGCATATGTAGGTTTTTTCAACTAGATGAAGCTTAACAATAAAACCGAGCCGCAGAAATGTGGCAAGAAAAGCAACTTCTGGGAAGTGGAGTACAGTGGTGTGATACAGTTATACAATAATTGTTTAATTAAGCAAAATTAAGATAAAAATGGAACCATTGAATCTTAAAACTGGAAGCTATCCTATATTTTAGCAGAAGTGAGAAAATGTGACAATGAAATGTATGAGAATGTCTTAGATACTATAGGAATGTATACAAAGGAGTTTAGTGGCTAGGCACAGCACTCTGGAGCCAGAAATCCTGCTTCTACTGCCTTACCTCTCTTGTGCCTCAGTTTCTTCAACCATATAATGGTGGTAATGATAGTACCTACTTCACAGAGTTATTGTTTGGATTAAATCTGTTACGATATGTCAATTGCTTAGAACAGTGATTGGCCCATAGTAAATACTATATAACTGTTGGCCATTATTATTACTATAATATTATGAGTCTATGGGAATTCAGAGACGAAAACATTACTTCTAGCTGGAGAGAAGACTTATTATAGAAAGTAACATTTGAGATGGACCTTGAACAATGGGTATGAATGGGGGAAGGGGAAATGTCTGTAAAAAACATTTCAGGCAATAGGGACAGCAGACACAGACACTAAGCAGAGGTCAAAGTATTTGGCAAATGGTCCAGTTTGGCTAGAGTGTAGGATACAATGAGAAATAGATAGAGGTTCCCCACTCCCTTCCATCAGAAAGTAGAGCGTTCCTATGAAACCTTGTGTAAACCAAAATGGTATAAAGTGAATAAGCAATTGCCTTACGACATGTCTTGCTAACAGATGCACAAAATAAAGCACAGGTGCTCACAGACGCAGTTCAAAGCTATGGAGCCTTCATGAGGAGATGCTGAGTGTAGTTCCCTGGGAAGGGGCTTGGTGGCGCCACTTTCGCTGCTGGGGTGCCCACTGCCTCTAAAACGGCTCCTGCAAAGCAAACACTGAATGCTACTTTTTGCTTTTCATCTTTTTTGTGAAAGCAAAAATCCTCTTCAGATTTCTTTCAGTCAGCTAAAACAGGTACTAATGTAGGTCTTTCATAAAAGCCAAGTGGCGTAAAGCAAAGTTTTGGAAAGCAGAGGATACCTGTATATTTGAGTCAGATTAGGGGGAGCTTTGAATGCCAGGCATTACTTGGTAAACAATGGGGAAAATTATTTTTAAAGCAAAGGTTCAAATTTTTAAAAAGACTACAGAATGTTTTATAAATAAATACACACATATTCTAGACTAAATCAAGAAATGTTTGTCAAGAGAGCACATTTTTCAAAATAGATCACAAATGTCATGCAATTATAGAAAGAGTGTTTATAGGAAAGGGAAAAAGGGAGGTAGGATATATTTTATTAACCTATAATACAGAGAAAAAGAGTCACCAATTTTGAACTACGTACAGTGATTAAACATGTCTAAGAGCAATTTGAAAGCATTTTTTTCTGAAAAATATTGTTCACACAGAAATAGAAAAAACTTCCTACATTGACTGTGTAATTCACCTCTGGTGTAGGGGACTCAGGACTAACTGCTAGTCCAACCTGGTTCAGAGTTCAGTGTGTCAAAGATGAACAGAGAAACAGAAACAGAGGAAATTCTATTAAAGATTGCCAAAGAAGAAGGAAATTACAGTTTTTCACCAAAAAATACCAAAACACCACTCACTAGAAGCAAATTATATAAGATTTATTACAATCATTAGTTATATTGTGAAAATATTCCGTCTGCCTTAAAGCACAAGGCGGAGAAATAGATTTACAAAGTATAAACTGTGACTCTCTGCACAACTAGCATTGAATTGGAGTGAAAAATTTAGATTTGGCACCATCTATTATACATGTAGTCATATTCTTGACTGAATAAGGTTATTCTGACATGAATTAAAGCTTCCATTCAACTCCAGGTAGCACAGACCTAAGCATTCAAGGTACTTGAACACAGTGAAAGAAAATGTGAGCAGACAAATGGAATCAAATCTAGGGCTATATAGACACATCCTTACATCGTTCTTTATTATTTGGTCTAAATGGTTTATATTCACATAGAAAACGTACAAAATGCAAAACAATATATTAAACCCAGCCAGATATCATCTACTGAATATTAATTTGGAGGAACCATCATTCAATGGGGTAAGAGCAGAAGTAAGATCGTGTTGGAGCATTCTTTGTCCACTGAAGGAAACCTGATTTTATTTTGTACCAACCATGGACTCTAGTAAATACCATGTCCTTTGGAGAGTGTAGTGGATAGCACGGTGTTATGAGCCTAAGCTGTCCATTCAGACTGCCACTGTCAACCTGTGCGTCAGTTTCCTCATCTCCTTATCTACACTGTCTCAGTGTAAGGCTGATACCTATCTCTAGAGGGATGGGGAGGATTAAGTGAGATTTTATGTATAAAGAAGGCAGCAAGTGGCACATAGGAAAAACTCAATAATGTTCGCTCTTTTGCTTTTCCTCTTTTTTTGTCTTATTTTTTTTTTCCCTTGGAGCCCAAACTATGCTGACATAATTGGCAACATGACAGCAAGAAGTTGTGGAAAGCCTGGGTAATTTAGAAGATACCTGCAAAGAGAAAACTGAAAGAATACTTTGAAAAGAACTTTCTTCCCCAGACGTTACCGTTATTTAACACATTTTATTTTTCTACATGAAAATATTTTCTTTACATGAATTCTTCTTATATCTATTTATGTCACCATCTATTTACCTATCTTTAAACTTTAGCCATAGATTTAAATGAAAAATTCCTGGGGGAAATTGCATAAGCAATTACAGGTACATGAAAGTATCATTTGCATCTTGAAATACACTTTTGCTTTGCTATATAGTTTAGTTTTATCTGGCAAAGTGAAAATAAGATCTTTCTTTCAACATGTGCAAGTTCATGCCCTAATCTTATAATTATCACAGAATATGGTGATACACAGTGTGTAAAGTATTAAAATGGGGGGAAAACCATAATCACACCTGTAAATGTTAAATATTATGCTTTAAACTCCTAAATCCTCTTTCCTTTCCTGTGTTATTTGAAAGAATTAGAATATCCCCATCTGAATCAGTTCAGATTTTACAGGACATATCTTCTATTTATAGACTGAACTTTCTTCTTTGTACTCTTTTAGACATAGTCTATGGAAATCTCACAGAGAAACACCTGTCATGAGTAAAGACTAATGACAGGTAGTAGAAAGAAGAACACTTAGAAAATTTTACAATGTGGGTTCCATTTCCACATTGTAAAGATGAATTATCTAGATGATTTAAGATTTTTTACTCTTACTATGTGGTAATTGTGAATAGAGTGTTAATAATTTATTTTCATGATTATTTTTGCATTCAAATGCAAGAACCTTCACTTGGTCAACATCTCATCTTATTGATCTTATTCACTAATTCATTCATTTATTCACTCATTCACTTATGGTTTGATTTGATTCAGAAATCAAACATCATGGTCTTGTTTGTGCTAAGCAGTTTTTACCTATCATGTAACATACAGAAACACAACTCAGATTCATTATTTTTTTTTACTATCACAGTTTTAGCCATTTTGTTGTTTGTTTTTGTTTTGTTTGGTTTTGGTTTTGGTTTGGGGTTACAGGAATTAAATAAAATACGTAATCTGAAGAACTGTCATTTACCCTGTTGATACGGCATCAACATGCTTTCAATCTTTATTATTCCATGCAAACTGAGAATATGTGCTTTAGTTGATGTTGTTCCCACTTCTCTTTCTTCACCTGGTTATACCCTCCTCTTCCTTCACAATATCATCTTCTCCAGAAAGGCTGACCTGCCCCCGACCTGGTCTCACGTCTTCAGTGTCACTAAGAGGTTTGCTGTGCTCCTGCAGCACCCCATGCACATCTCTCCCCTGGAACTCACTGCATTATGTTTCCTTGAGTCTCTTACACTCATAAGCACCTCAGGCCAAAATAGGAGCTCCGTGTTATTCATCTTTGTATCCCTAAGGCAATACTTGACACAGATTAAGAATTCAATAGCGGTTTCTTGAATTTGGCTAAAATGGACCAGATTATCTTTCTTCATATCCCATTCAGATTTCAGTGTTACTTGACGAAGCTGTAGGAAGACTAAATTCCCATTATAACAGCTTCTTCGTTATAGTGCTCTGGCCCTTCATTGTTATGTTTTGCTTTGTTTTTGTTTTTTCTGACCTTTAGCAAAGTTCCTCAGTAATGTAAATGTTATATTCCAATATTCCCCCATAGAGGACCACATCATAATTTAGAATTTCAGCATGAATCACCTCTTCTATTTTCTTAAGGCGCTGTTTCTATGACAATTTCCTTCATGAAAGCAGGAATTATTTTTTATTTTGGCAGAAAATATATAACAAAATCAAGAGTGACCATATATTTATGAGGTTATTATGTCATATTGGTATTGGCCTTGGTGGAATACAATGTCAAGCCAGTAATTCAGGCTAGTAGCTACTTGCAGTTCATGAAATGTGTATGCCTTCCAGCTCTGTTGTAAATAATAACCCAGTAACTGATGCATTTTGTGTGCAACATATGGCACTGCTGCAGGGAAGTGCTCTAAGTGATAAAAATTAAAGAAAAAAGGTCATTCACAGTAAATACTTACCATCTGGTCCCAAGCAGGGTGGCAAGCAGCATCATGATGGAAATTTAGGTACTGTTCCTGCCCAGCCATAAATTGTTAAAGAGAACAGATGATATGTATTTTACAAGTCACTCAGTAAACAGCCATTCCTGAGGCAAAGGGTTCACTTCTATTGGGAGTTCTCTGCCAAGGGCAAGAAACTGAACCACAGTCAAAATAAAATTATCCTTCTGCTTTCATCTTCAATGTCAGAGGCCACACTGGTTGAATCACTCCAAATGTCTTCAATTGGATTGCTCATTCCCATGAATAATATACTAGGGTGCACTTCAAAGTAAAGGATGGTCAGCCTGACGTGCGAATGAGAAGGAAATAACATCATAGTATAGGAAGAAGAAAATAGATTGTAAGCTGTAGGTAGAGTGTGATAGATAGATAGATAGATGATAGATAGATAGATGATAAATAGATGATAGATCAATCCGTGTGTGTGTGTGAGTGTGTGTGTGTGTGTGTGTGTGTGTGTGTGAGAGAGAGAGAGAGAGAGAGAGGTAGAGAAAAAAGACTTAAAGATCATACACTGAAATATGGATATTCGTTCTCTGAGATGTAAACAAGTGAGTTTTCATCTTCATTCTTCTCTGGAATTTTAGGATTTTCTGCAGTGAACATGTATTTCTTATAAAATCAGATAAAATATGCTACATTTTAAGAAATCATATCAGAAGCACAGAACTTAAATTCTTCAAGGTGTTAGCTTCCAGGAACTGGAAGAGGTGCTTGTGTGGTGGTTGGGGGAGTTTGAGGTATTTGATGCTGACTCCGAAGAGCCACATATAGCATATAATTAAGCAGACAGAAGAGAAAATATTATGCCAATCATGAAACTCAATAAATGAGGAAGTAGCAAAATCAAAATAAACATGAGTATAGGAAAGAGGAACTAAGACAATCAGATTCCTTTCTTTAAAGACATGTTTTGTTTTAAACTAGAGTGATCATTAAATTAGATAATCAACCTTATTCACCAACCTTGGCTCTAAATTACTGTGGGCTTTCTCTGCAAATGGAATCCACTCTCCAAAATGGAAGAATTACTACTTTTGAGAATATTCCATTATGTTGCAAGGTCCTAAAGCAATTCCAAATGGGAAGTTCCCCAAAAAGTTTTGAGTAATGTCAGCACACTTTGAAAGCAGTATTTCTCATTTTTATGTGTGTTAAATTGTCAAACAATTTGTTTTTATACTCACATTCTATAAACCCTGAAAACAAGTGGGAAGACAGAATATACTGAATGACCACACTTCTCTTCCTTTTCAAGCCTGCCTCTCTGCTCTCAGACTTTAACCTTTGTGACAGACTAGGGGCTTTTGCTGCTCCAAACCTCTCTTGATTCCTCCCATTGGTTTCCTACTATGGGAACCATAGCCAGTGCCCACCAGTCGGTGGCCTTTGCTTCCCTAATGTTCTATCAATGCTGACAACTTGAGGGAACTCTGCTGCTGCACTGGGTCTGAGATAATAGCAACAGGAACCACCATGTATAAGATACCTCAGGTCTCCTCACAATGCCTAGAACAGTATCATGCGCACAGTAGCATCTCAATATTGATTTTGGTTGAGTGAGTGAAAACAACTTTTCATTCCCATTACACAATATTATTCAATGGAATTCAGAATAAGAGTGTTTTATTTTACAACACACAGTTCTAAAACAGAGGTTTTTCCCCTGAGACCGTATCACAGCCTGAAATGAGAAAACAGTACAACAGGGTTCTAGTTCAGTCACAGGAAAGGGGCATTCATTTCTCTTCACTTTAATGCTCCATCTCCAGTTCCTGATTACTTCGAATTTGAAGGTACTTCTATGTTTGCTTTCTGAAAGCAGGATCATCTCATGTATACGTATTAGTATAAATCTACAGGTTTCCTTCAGTTGCCTCTGTGTCTTTAGGAAGTAAATATGTGTAAAGTGTACGTCCTCTAGCTAAATATAATTTATTGTTTTGCACCTTCAGTTTCTGTTGTATCTTGGGAAATTTGTCTCCCCAATGGTAGATTGGTCAGAATATGCTGACATAATGGAGAACCATTCTGGGAATCTGCAAATTTGGGGTTGGCTTGCCAGTATCCAAAATAACTTTAGCATGGCATGAATCATGGTGTTTCAAATGTAGCACGATTGGCAACCAGTCATCTAATCAATCTTTTTATAGTAAAGGTGAGGAAAGTGAGACCCCTCCCCCGAAGTCTAAATGACTTTTGAAGAACACTTTACTAATCATTGAGAAAATCGGGATTTAACCTCGTTATCCTACTGTCTAATCACTACGTTATATTATTCCACACAATGAGAGATGAACAGTCGTTACTTTTTTTTAAATCAGCACCTTTGAGATTAGGTTATATCTGAGCAATCCACCCATAGCCTTATCCAGTTTATAAATTCCTTGAGAGTAGGAACTGTGTCTTACACATTTTTTATCTCTCACATATTAAATATATTACGTAACACTTAGTATCTCTCAAACAAGTATTTTTTGATTGATTACTTGATTAACTGAGTAAAGAATTAATATATAATTAGACAGTAATTTATTGTAGAACAAATAATACAGTTAGAAAACTAGAAACTATTTTGATATAAAAAGTTATACCACTCAACAGTTTTTTTGGAGAGGTAATATGAATAATTAAATACATATATTTTATAGTCCCAGAGCTGCTATTTAACAGCTATGTGACCATGGGAAAATTAATTTTTTAAATATCTCTTCCTTCATGTTATAATGGGAATAGTAACATTTACCTTATGCGGTTGCTTTAAAGATTAAATGTGGTTGTCTGCATAAGTACTTAAAGTGTCTTCAGATGGTGAATATCCAACAAATATCGGTTATGGTCAGCTGAAAAATGAGCACAATAATGCCTGAACCTTAAAGTTTTTAGAATATAAGTCAGGATATATACTGAATGAGAAAAACCTATCTAGCTGGGGAATATTTTTTAAATCTCTCTTTTTATATGTTCTCTGAAGAAATCAGTGGGAAATGTGTCTTTATCTGCAGGCAATCTGGTGCCATAGAAATAGCAAGCTGCTACAGGAATATTGCAGTGTAAGGAAAAATACCAGGGGATATCCATGATTAAGTAGTTTATTGATGATCAATGAATATTTGTTGATGATAATGAAGATGTATTTTTTCCAAATGGAATCTATGCTTAGCTTGTGGGAGGAATTTTTTTAACTCTTTAAACTCTTAAAATGTCGTGAAAATATAGAATACTCCTATATCTTTTTGCACAAATTTGTGTTCCATGTGAAACTGTGTAACATAAATATTTGCATGAACTGTCCCAGCACTTAGAAGAAAAGTAGATAATACTCAAAGAAAGGTTGTCAAAGAGAAAATAGTGGCCATAATCTATTTTTAAAATGCTTTTAAGTACAACTGCAGTTTCAGAAAGATGGAATTTGTCTAACAAGATTGCAGATTTATCTATACATGACTCAAAAGCTTAGCACCACAATCATGATAACAGTGTCTATAAAATTATATCCTAAGTTTTAGGGCTTACACTATTTCAGATAAGTTCAATCACATCTCAAATTATTTCCATTTCCATGGATACTAGAATAAAACACTTTTAGGTCCTTATCATTTACTGGGAGTCTAAATGAATACCTATTTGCCCATGTTTAACATGAGGACTTTCATGGAAAATAAAATGCTGCTAAGCTCTCCCGAACTCAAAAACTATGTTGTGATTATTTATGTCACCCCTTTATTTCTTTTTTCAATTAATGTAGATGGACCTTATGGACTTCAAGTTAATTCTGATAAAGGGCTAAAAGTAGGAGAAGTGTTCACTGTGGATATTGGAGAAGCCATCTTGTTTGATTGCTCTGCTGATTCTTACCCTCCCAACACCTACTCCTGGATCCGGAGGACAGACAATGTCACATATGTCATTAAGCATGGGCCTCGCTTGGAAGTTGCATCCGAGAAAATAGCCCAGAAGACAACTGACTATGTGTGCTGTGCTTACAACAATGTAACTGGAAGGCGAGATGAAACTCATTTCACCATCATCATCACTTCTGTAGGTGAGTGTGATGTAAAAGGTAGGGATCCCAATGAAACACAAATGCACGATAGCCTTCCTCTACTCCTATTTTATACCTGTGTGGAAGAGAATATCATTGTGGGATTGTTCATATACTCTGAGAAACTCTTTCCTGAGTTAACTAAGCCATGGTTTCTAAGGGTCAAAGAAAGAAAACCCAAAGAATAATGGAGAGAGAATTCAATTGCTAGCTCTGAGGGGCTATAAAGAAAAAGGGAATTCAATAAATTACTTCTAAATGTATATTCTTGCTTTCCTGATTTTACAAACAGGAATATAAGAGAAGAGGTTATTCATTTAAAAGGTTTATATCTACTGTTGCATTAGGTCAGATGAATACATCTCCATGAAATCTGGTTTTCCTATCTGGCTCCCTTCTCACTGTCCTTCACAGGCTTCCCTTCTTTCACCATTTAAAACCTAAAATCTGAAATCTGTGGGCGTTCACAATAGGGGTCTCAACACCTTGGAAACTACAAAATTTTGTAAGTCTGTGAAATCTGGCATTTTCTAGAAGTCATCTGATTTTCAGAAAGGTCATCAATCCAAATAGTTAAGAATCACTGCCTAAAATATTTATGTCCACCCAAGTCCCAACTTTCTGAGCCTTCTCTTTTCTCTCTACAGTATGATTTCATTCTCCTGTATGATTTCATTCACTCCCGTGGTTTCATGTGACACTGGTACATCCCAAATCTTTATCTTTAAAGATCTAAAACTGTATTCCCAGTTACCTTCTAAATGTCTCTACTTTCAAGTGCCAGAGGCAGCATACTGGTTCAATATATCAAAAATGAAACATCTTCTTTTCCCCCAAATTGCCATTCTTTCTGTATTCCCTGTTTAAATGAATGGTCCTAGTATCTACCAACCTTAGCCAGAAAACTAAACGCCATCCCAGACTCTTTTCTCTTGCTTATTGCCCTGCCTAACATCCAGTCATCAAGTTACCTTTCTTTCTATCTCTCAAGCCCATTCTCTTCTCTCCTTCTTCCTTCTTCTCCCTTTTTCTCCCCTCCTCCTCCTCTTCCTCCTCCCCTTCTGCTTTCTCCTCTGCTTCCGCCTTCTTCTTCTTTTGCTCTGTCCTCTACTGCTACTACTTCTACTGCTACTGTCAAGTCATTCTTAGACTCTTCTTTGCATACAGATGAAGACAAGCCAGATTCCACCTGGGGACAACCTGGGGACAGGCTTGGACAGGAAGTGGTGGTCAGGGTTCCTATGATTGGTAGAGGAACAAGTTTGCAAAAGGCACCACTCATTAATACCTTCTGCATTGGTGTCTTCTCTTTCTCTGTCTTTACAGCCCTGCTGCCTAGAATAGGGCCCGTTACATAGAGAGAGTCAGTACGTGTTTTTTTAATATATAAAGCAAGAATATAATCCTTGGAATTCTTAGGCCAAATTTTGCAGTACTTGGCCTTTGGACCATGTGCATCAAAATCACCTGGGGAGGTCTAATAATGTATTTTCATTAAGATACCTCAGACCTATCAGATCAGGACCTGGCAGCTAGGATCTTGGATCTGATTATTTAGCAAGCACAAGTGTGACACCCACTTGTTTGAGGTGGTTTTTTTTTTTTCTCCATAGCCTTTTGAATTTAATTTAAAACTCTTAACTAGCCGTTGAGAATGATAAGACTATTAAAAATCTACAGATTGATAAATATATGGTAGGTGGGGCCTTCCCAAGACTCCTTGAAGTTGAGGGTATTCATATTTGCAAAATCATTTGAGTACATTAGAATTTACATACTGGCATGGTGAGATTTTGTTTTTTCTCATATGAAGAAAATACCACACTCTCTAGAAGAGTGGTATCCAGTGGAATTTTCTGCAATGAAGGAAATGTTTGATGTCTGCTCTATCTAGTATGGTAGTCCCTAGCCTCATTTGACTTTTGAGCACTTAAAATATGGTTATGCCACTGAGGAACTGAAGCTTTTATTTCATTTTATCTCTATTAACTTTAATTTAAATGTAAATAGCCACATATATCTAGTGGCTACCATACTGGATGATGCAGCTCTAGAATTTTTACCTGAATTATGCTTCACTTGGGCAGTAGTTAATAACATATTTCCCTTATAGGTCCCAAAAGCATGTATGTGTTCAGGGTTATATAAATCAGGCACTCATTCATTCATTATTTAACACCTATTATGGGCCAAATACTAGGGTAAGCATTGAAAGTGCCATTTTAAAAAAATAATTCCTGCTAACAAGATGCTCACAACTTAATATGGATGGCAGGCATGTATGTAAACAGCTAGCATTCTTTGCTTTCTATTTTACTAAATTTTTAATATGATTTAATGAGCTTTTTACCTCAGTGGTTAACTGAAACATAATTTTGAAACACACCATAATTAAATATATAAAATAATTTTGTGACAATCTGGATGTTATCATAGACTTGTTCCTCATGCTCACTGCAAGTGAAAACATGGCTATAATATGTAGGTGCATACTGCGGTGAAGCCTTTCTTACTACCTAAACTTTCTCCATTAATATTTAGCCAAGATGTTGTCATAGTATCAGAAGCCCCCAATATTTGATTAAGATCTTATTACCAAGGTCCAAAGACAGCTACAATCTTAATATCAGATAGTTACCTTTTGTAAAATCTAAAAAACCTGTTTGACCGGTACAAAGACCAGACATTTGTTATTATTGTAAATAAGAAGAGCAGGTGCTTATTTTTCAGAAGGATTCAATGTTGTCAACATTCATAACCTCTTTGTGGCTTTTAAAGCTGTTTTCCAATCCCCAAATGTCCACAGATCTTAAACAGCAGCAAATGACAAAGAAAATGAGTAGTATTGATGTGTTTTAAGTATTTGATTTTTTTTTAAAGCTTTCCAAATGAATTAATCTCTGCAATGCAGATTAAGGGTACACCAAGCTACAGTGAAAAAAATGGACATCTCTTGTAACTATCAACTGAGCACTTACTAACCATCCACTTTGATGAGCTACCTATATTAATATCTGTGGAAAATTTGAAATAATTCAGAGGGATAAGATACCTGCCTCTGAGATATTTTCAAAACCAAGTTGTGTTTGGCATAACCAGAGTCCAGTTATAAGAAATAGATGAACATTTGTTTTTAATGAGGCAAAGAATGTGGCCAATCAAAAAGTCTCAGCAATAAGAAGTGGGAGGCAAAGGAAAAAGGAGTCAAAGATGACTCCAGGGTCACAAATATGGAAAGAAAATAACAAAGTCTGGAAATAATCAAAAGTTTTATTAGGGACTTTCAGCTGGGGAGAGGAAGACTGGAGAATGTGACAATTAGCTCTCTGTTTCCCTGCCTGTGTAAGACTAGACCAGATGGTGCCTTCCACCTCTGTGGGCTATGATTCACATCTAATTTGAGATATCAGTTGACCTTTCTGTATCTTAGTAGAGATATCCTAAAGAAAACAGGGGAAATAGGCAAATTCACACAGCTACTTGGTAATAAAATAGTATCTAAATTCAAAACCCTTTTTTTAACCACTGTATATACTGTCTCCCTGGATGTTCTTGACTGAGAATATCAATATCTAAAAGATATGTCACATATATACAAGATATGTCACATATATGTACAAGATAGTGTGTATTTTCTTATCATCTTAACTAACTTCATGCTATATACAAAGATACTCTGGTTTGTCCAGACATGTGTATACTTTCATACTAGTGAGAAATTATGAAATATCTGTAACTAAAAGTAACAGCTAGCATATAAGTTTCAAGGAAAGAATAGCAATTAAAGTAATAAATTAGCATTCATATTTTGGAAAAAGAATGAGTTTATTACTTTAATTAAAGACTTCCTTGAATGCAAGTGTCCCTACTTTAAAATTTAACTGAGCCTAAATCACTATTGTGACCTGCAATATGTATAAAATGAAAATGTTTATGATCAGAATGCAAATGTTCACATTTAATGAAAACATTCCACTGTATACATTATTAGAGTTCTCAAGAGCCACATGGCCATAGTTTGAGATTTAGCTATAGTAGAAATATTTTTGTACATGCAAAATCTGCAATCTGCAAAATCTACAATTTTTTCATATCTATTTCTATTGCACATCTTTTCATAAAGAAGAGAATGGGAAAATGACACTACTCCTAGGCAGAAAGATAAATTTACTGATTTCTTCTAACTACCTAGAAATTTCTCTGGTTAAGATCTCCAGGAGGTGTATTTCACTTTGGACCATGGGATATAACAACTGAGATTAGCTACAGCCCTGACATCCAGACCCTGAAACGTTAGGTGACATCCCATGAGCATCTAGCATAGAACCACGGTGTCTGTCAGGTGGGGCCGTAGTAGAGTGTGGAAATAGCATGGCCCCCCAGTAGGGCACCTTCATTTCCATAGGGACATGAATCAGCGGCTGTAATCAGCTAACAGATTGGATGGGAGAGATCTCAGGACTCCATTCTGATCCTGAAATAGACACGCTAACTCTAGCATACGGCTATCCTGTTTTAGGTGCAGTCTCTCAAGCAGCAGGGTTGCAATGTATACCACACCTCTTGCCTATATTTGCACTTAATATGTTATTTCATTTTATTTGTTTGTCAAAGGAGGGGGCAAATAGCATTTGCACTAGGGCTTTGGTAAATGAGTCAGTCATGTTTAAATAATGGGGAGAGTGGCATACTATGTGCTAAAGAGTACAAAACTCTCTGAAAGGAGGAAGAATGGGGCTCCTGCAAGTATCCAGAACTGCACTTGGGATCCCTATACATTCTTTGCGGCAATAGGGTTAGAATTTCCCTGTTGACTTATTTTCAAGTTGGGTTCTGGAAATCCATCTCTCTAAAACACACTTGCCTAGAACTGAGACCACGGCAGCTGTGCCCCTTGATTTGATCCCGGAGATATCTGGCATTTTTATTTTGTGAATTTCAAATGCTGGACCTGGTAAATCTGTGTGTTCTGGTAGAGAGAAGCAGTGTTGAGCATAGAGAGCCAGGATGCTCTAGAAGAGAAGGGGGCCCAACAGGGAAGATCATTTGTTCTGAGAAAAGGACTATCTCTATTCTTCATTCTCCAGGGAAAGGACACTTGGCCTTTGCCATAGCCAAGGTTTTAAGCTGACAGGTGCTGGTCACCTCAGGGTGGTTCTCTGATGGAGGGCTAACAGAGGCCAAGGGAGAGAGAGGAAAGAGGGCAATAAGGAAGGAGTCTGAAGAAATAAGGAAATAATGGTAAAGGGAATGAGTTGGATCCTCTGTAGGACAGAATGTACAAATTCAGTCATTTTAGGAAACAAAATAAAAGGGACAAAAAGGTAAAAATGGAGAGGGGAGGAGATGTATCTTATATAGTGTGAGACATCCAGTCATTGTATGTTAAACCTATTACAAGGCATCAGAATCATGGAAGTGCCTGGCAAAGAGCTGATGTATGCCATAGTGTAACTTCAGCATTAGAATGAGAAATACTCTGAAATAATACTTATTAGCATATTTTCAAGTTTAAGGGGGAAAAAAACAGCTGACACTACACTAAAATATTTTTCACTGTAAAATTCATTGTTGAAACTGGACTAGAATAATTAGCATTGAATTTTTTAGAGACTAAGGGATATTGAATTTTAGTGAAGGCAGTCTGGCTATCAAGAAATGAGAGTCAGAGCACATCAAATCTGGTGTTAGAAAAGGTTGGAGGAAAAACTGAATATATTGGGGGCTACCTGCCAATTATGAAAACCATTCTTGGGCTTCCCTGGTGACACAGTGGTTAGGAATCCGCCTGCCAATGCAGGGGACACAGGTTCTATCCCTGGTCCGGGAAGATCCCACGTGCTGCGGAGCAACCAAGCCCATGCACCGCAACTACTGAGCCTGCACTCTAGAGCCCGTGAACTACAACTACTGAGCCTGCGCTCTAGATCCCACGAGCCACAACTACTGAGCCCACATGCTACAACTACTGAAGCCCTCGCACCTGGAGCCCGTGCTCCACAACAAGAGAAGCCACCGCAATGAGAAGCCCGTGCACCGCAATGAAGAGTAGCCCCCACTCACCGCAACTAGAGAAAGCCTGCGCACAGCAACGAAGACCCAATGCAGCCAAAAATAAATAAAAATAAATAAATTTATTTAAAAAAAGAAAAAAAAGCCTGTGGAAAAACCATTCTTTGACCATGAATCAACAGCAAACAATTAAATTTGCAGTCAGGGAAAAAACTATGTTCCAGTCCCAGTTCTAGGACTTACTGACTGTGGCCAATATTTTCATTTCTCTGAAACTATTTCTTTATCTGTACCTATAAATGACACTTTAAATTTCTTTATTATTTTCATTATTACTGATGTGACATATCTGTACCAAATAAATGGGAAACAAATGTACATTTGGTTTTATATACATATAATGCACATACATTTAATTGTGCATATCTGAAAATTGTGTAGTTTTGATTTTAGTATTGGATCTAAAATAAAGAAATAAGAGAATTCTCTTGATAAAAGTGGTGCCCAAATTATAGGCTGTGTCTTAAATCATGCCATTTTATTATTTAGCATTTCTTAACAATTTTTTCTTCTTTATTACTTTGCTTTTGTATCACTGCTGATGTCTCAAGAGACCATTCTGTTTGCCTTTATCTTATTGACAACCACAGCAGAGTATGGGTCCTTCTGAATTTATACTTTAGAAGCATGCGCCTATATATATGGTCATTTTTTTTAAAATCTCAACAAATTTCAAAAGATTTATATCAAGCAGAGTATGCATTCTAAATAGAGTGGAATTCAACTAAAAAAATCAAGAAAGAAAACTCCCAGGCATAAGGAAATTAAACAATATGCTTCTAAATAATCTCTAGGAAAAATAAGGAATCGCAATGAATATTATAAAATATTTTGAACTTAATAATAATGAAAATACTTTTCAAAACTCAGGGGATGTTGTTCAGTTAATAAGATTGTCCACACATATGAAAGTGATGGATAAATTGTTGATTGTTACACTTAAGAGAGTGATGGAGATGATAATACAGATTAAAGTTAAAAGTGCATTGTTTCTGTAGCCATTACATTACATATGGTGAAAAAAAATTGAGTTCTCCCAGTATTCAAAATCTATTTTCCAATTTAGCAAAGAAGTCATTCACATCACTGTTAAATGAAATTCCAACGAATGTCATTGTTGTTTCACTTTCATCTTAGTAAATATCAGCCAACATTCATGTTGAAGCTGCACTTGTTCATCTATGATGTAAGCTATCTCTTTGCTGAATTGGATAGTAACCAAGCATTTATTTGAAGTCTAATTGTTTCAGAGCATGATTGAATCTCACCCACAGGTTGAAAATACAAGAGTTCAGCAAAAATCAACAAAAGCATTCCATGAGAAGCAATTAGATATATGGAATTAACAATAAAGAGTACTGCATATTTTATTATTAATTCTAAATTAGGCTACACATCCTTCATATCAGTAAAATTTATAACTTTTGTATGTATATATGTGCATATAATTCTTTTTGATACTCAGTTACTAGCATACCATTGGGTATAGTGTCCTATTTACATAAACTTCATGTAAAACTCTTTGGCTGCCTCAAATCATATAATATCTGAGCAACAAAAGAACTTAAAAACCAATCATTCTAGCCTCCTCATTTTACTACTGGGAAAATCCAGACCCTTAGAGTCAAGTGGCTCATTCAAAGCTGCCCAGCTCTTTAGAGAGAACAAACCTGTGAAGTAGGAGCACAGTATCTGAAGAAAGGCTAAGACCTCACACAGAGATCACCCAAATGCTAAAGTAGCTACAAACTAAAAGCTCAGCATTCTAACGGTGGGAGAATATAACTTTTCCTACAAATTATTAACCAAGAGAAAAGGAGGAAAAATAATATTTCTAAATAAGTTTTGTGATGTTCTGGTCTAGATCAGAACCAATAAATTGCCATTCTAGTCCATTTTATACTACCTTGCATTTATTTCTTCCACCCAAAGCTAAAAGGAGTTTAACTTAAAATCTGTTTAAAAGCAATAAATATTACACAGCTATTGTAATCCCATAAAAAGAACATTTTAAGAACACAATTCTCTGAACGCATATCAGAAATTTATAAATATACCATCTGAGATGGTAAAGATTTTTGGTGATGAAAAGCAACCTGCTTAAACTCTTAAGGACTTAAAGGGAATACAAGAACAGCATTACGTGGGAAAATTAGAGGAGATATCATGATTTCCATGACTTTTAAACTGGAGTTTAACATATATGATCTACACTACATTATGAAAAGATTCTGGGAAGATTAAAAAGTGAAAACGTTGTAGGTAGAAAAGCTGAGAGAGTACATATAGGTCCACAATGAAAGAAGGGAAAGATTAAGGTTTCATCCTTATCTTGGCTGCTGGAGACCTCAGTAGAGGCTTTGTGGTGGAAGACAACAGGGTGCCAGCTGGATATTTATTGCAGAGTTGAGTCCGCACCATGTTCTTCACCACACCCAGATGCTCCAAGCTGTTCTCCACCATGGCAGAAGGGAAGTGACATCCCATAACTTTCACTCCCACATTAAACTGGACAGAGACAGGCAACTGCCACCATTCATTTCCACATCATTGTCTGATTCACATGATAACATGGAAGACATCTGTTACTTGCTTTTGTTGGAGGCCACACAACTTTCCACTTTATAGATTAACTCTCTGACTAAGCATGTTATAGTCTGGAACTGGTGTTAACATTGCCATACTTAGTAAGTTTTGTCAAAACAGCATCAAAGTGAGGCAGCACAAAGTGTCAAGAGTCTGGGGGCACATCTGGATGCTGCCACTTACTACCTGAGTGACCTCAGGCAAGCCCCACATTCCCATCTCTAAGTGGGGATAATAATAATAACATTACCTCCCTAATAACATTGTTGTGAACATTCCATGGGTTAATACGTATCATGTGCTCTTAGAACAGAGTCTGATGTATTATAAGCACTCAGCAAGTGTTAGCTTTTAGCGCTATATTTTATATAGGAATATTAACAAAAGGAATGACTTGCAAAACACAGTGAATTGTAGTCAAAGGCGGGACTTTAAATGTCTTATTGAGAATCACACACGCATTCTATTTTAGGGATTAAAATTTCTTTATTGGTCAAAAATTAGTAATTATTTGAAATGAACACCTCCCCTCTCGCACCTTTAACCACATACCACTGCCCTAGAAAATCCACATACCTGAACAATGTTAAAAGAGTGAGATGGAAAGAGAGAGAGAGAACAACCTAGCATCTGGGGATGTTTTATACAATGAGATCCAACAGATCCAAGCTAAATGCTGGTGAACACTACTGAAAAGTATGACATGAGCTATTTGCTACATCTAGTACAACATACTGGTATTATCCTGGGCAGCTCACCACATTTCCAATCACAAATATCCTTAGAGAGTTTAGTATGTATTCTAAAATAAGTGCCTGCCTTCTGTTCAGTCTCACTCAGACTTCTCTCTCTCTCTCTCTCTCTCTCTATATATATATATATATACACATTTGCAGTACTGTACCGTTTAGGATTTATTTATTTAGGATCAATTTATTATTGATCTTTAATAAAAATATATTTGTCTTTTTATTTAGGAATAGAGAAACTTGCACAAAAAGGGAAATCATTGTCCCCTTTAGCAAGTATAACTGGAATATCACTCTTTTTGATTATATCCATGTGTCTTCTCCTCCTATGGAAAAAATATCAACCCTACAAAGGTAGGTTAAAATTAGAAAAAAAATTTTTGGAATGGTTTTATATGTGTACTAAAGTGTATCTTACTGTGTTTTTTCTTTTTTGGTTTTAGTTATAAAGCAAAAGCTAGAAGGCAGGTAATGCATATGTTTCTATGAAAATAATTTTTCTCTTGAATGCTTTTTCCTCAATGATTAAGACTGACAGAAACACCAATTTGTCTTTTCAGGCCAGAAACTGAATACAGGAAAGCTCAAATGTTTTCAGGTAATGGCTGGGCTGAGAGGGGCTGTTATCAATATTAATGTATATTAATATATATTGTTGATATTAATTATATATATAAAATGTGCTATTGACATAACAGAATTCACATGAGAAAATACTAACACTCCCTTCCCAGGATGACTGCCCTCACTTCACAAAGTTCTATCCCTTGTATTAGTTTTATGTAAGTCACACAGGTCTGTAAGATAAGCCTGAAAGGCACTTTCAACTCCATTTCACAGGCAAGAGAACTAAGGCTCAGAGAGACTGTCACTTGCCCGCCATCACTGAGTTCTGCTGAATCCCGTTCCATTGATCCTCTTATTATTTTGAAAATGCCCAAGGGTTCTCTCACTGTGTCAGTTCCTAAAGCAGATACAGTGCTGGCAGCTCCTTCCCAGGGAGAAGAGGAAAGGGAGGTCCCACAGGTTTGCTGCTTCTCTGTCCCCAGCGGTGCCCCTCACTTCTGACTCCCTACTGAGTTGTTATAAGTTAACAGTGGGGCTTTTGCTCAGGCCTTGGAGTCAGAGGAGCTGGATTTCTATCCCATCTGTGCCACTTTCCCCCAATGTCACTTTGGGAAAATTAATTATTTTTCCTGACCTCAACTCATCTATACAGTAGAGATCATAACTTCCCCTCAGGGTTGCTCTGAGAATTAAATCCAGTAATGTAGGTGGAGTGCCTAATACAATGCCTGGATGCTCAGTAAACATGGGTCTTCTTCCTCTTGTCTACTTCTTTCTCACAAATGATAAACTGTCGGAGTTCAGACAGGCCCCAGAGACCATCTGGTTCCTCCCAACCACCCCATTCCTGTCATTTTACTGATGATAGTTTAGGTGACATTGCACTTGTTTTCTGTTTTGTATGTATGGGCAGCAATAGTTGCTTATTTATTCTTATTAGTCCTGGTGGACTCTGTTAGATCTAGCAGAGTACAGTAGATATTATGGGTGGATTAAGAGCTGCTGTGATTGACAGATTGAAGCCTTGGTGTTTATAAGTCTCTGGTAACTGAGAGTTACAAAGGACAAGGCTGCCCACATGTGTTTATATAATGTATATATATATATATTATATATAATATATATTAACAGTGTATTAATATATAATACACTGTTTCCACATCAGACTTTAAGAATAATTGTCCCAATTCAGGTTCAATTCTGAGCTTCAACAGGAGTGATTTCCAGTACTATTTAGTGGCAGCATGACTATAGGGGATTAAGAAATGTTAAATTGGTTTTATACACATACCACTTGAAGCAAACCATGAAGATAAGTTTTATAAATGTTTTTTAAGAAATAGCAATAGCAATTTGAGGCATTTGGTTTGTAAGTAGTGTTTGTTTTACATTTCAGGCCACGAAGATGCTCTGGATGACTTTGGAATATATGAATTTGTTGCTTTTCCAGATGCTTCTGGTGTTCCCAGGGTTGGTTTTCCTAGTGGCTGATTAGCCCAGAAGTAGCATTCTGCTTCACCAGAGGTGTAAGCAGCATTCATTTAAGCATGTGGGCAGTGTGGTCAAATGGCTGCATTACCCTCAGCAGTGTTTACTCACTCTGTAATGAATGACCTTGCCGGATCTGGGGAGCTAAAGCATCTTTCTCAGCCTCTATCAATAAAGCTAACACAAATAAGGAAGTTACACGAATTCATAAACATTCTTTACCTGGTAGGCTCAGTGAAGAGAGAATTAACTAGGTTGAAGGTCAAGAGAAGTGAATAAATAGGGGACCAAGAGACCCTGGTTTAAATAATTCTGCATCATTTTGATGACTGCAGCCTGTCACTTCACTGACTCTCTCTGTTGCTCAGTTTCCCCTTTATTTCCTCCTCATATCTCATGAGGACATTGCAAAGACAATTGATTATACCCTTGAAGGTACCTTATGCTCTTCAGAAGAAAGGTACCATATAAACCCAAAGTATGCAGGTACATATCTTTATTTTTTCCTAAAGGTGCATGAGATGTGAGAGCGGGAACTTTTATACAGTTGAAGCCATTTTTTTCAGTCCACAGAGACAAGGTTTTTTAAGCAATCAGTTTTGTTTAACAGGCAAGCAGAATGTTTCTCTGAGCTAATCAGCTCATTAACATTTTTACAGATTTAATGTACAACCGATCTTTCCTCTGTTTCCTTATTCCCCTATGATAGTTCACTTAAGGAAGGGGCCAGAAACGGACTACTTGCCTCTGGGCATTTTCATTTCCTTTTTAAAAGAAAACTATCAATATTTGTTGTTAGGGATTGGTTACCTCACTTGTTCAGAGAATTCTATGTAAGATTCTAAGGTTCACGCAGTAAGTTACCTGGCCACAGGCTTTAGTTCTCAAATGCCACGTGAGTAATGGAGGGGGATTGATTGGATTTCATCCTCCTATGGGTGAGTCGCAGCACCAGTGCCCACATCATCACAGATGAAGAGAAAAACTGCATTGCAAAAGCTTTGCAATGTCCTATTCAGTCTCAGGCAGGATTGGCTCACCCTTCACTTCTACAACCAAAAAGACAAAAATAAATATTTGGTGGATCAGTTATTTCAGACAACTCCTCACCATGGCAGAAAGCACCCCTCTCAGGTGTGGCTTTTAAATGGGAAAGCAGGAAACTGAAGAGCTAATAAGACTTAAAAGTGAATTTTGAAGCCAGTTTTTATTCCTAGGAATGCATTGGAAAGGAGTGAGATCTATGTAGGAAACTTTCAATTTAGCCTTGCAGTTAATCAGTACTCAGTTTCAAGATTTTATTGAGAGGACCCCTATTTGCTCAAAATGCTACAGTTCTAAAGAGCTGAGGCAGAGAAATGAGTGTTTGATGACATATCAGAAGCCCCGCTTATATCTGTCGTAAGTAAAATAACTCGACTTGGAACTATGCCCATCTTCAATGCTGAAAACTCCTGAGGAATCAGCTGAGATCCTTCACTGGTGGTTCCAGGTGCTTTGGGAAGAAGTGAGAAACCAACACCAACAACCCAAGGAGCAGAAGGACCCAGACATGAGTAGAAGGATCTGTGTGAGAAGCAGCCAGAATGGCAGTTATGTGTGAAGATTAACAGCTAAATGCAACAGTTTTGAGAAGAAAAGGAATAATAATAACATTACCAAGATCTCAAGATTGAAGTTAAGAAGGGAAATAAATTGATTACTAACTTTTTGAGTTTTTAAAAATCAGAATCATCTTTTAGCTTGTCTTGATACATGTACAGATGAGTACTCCTCCTCTCTCTACTTACTGTACATTTCATTGCCCATTTAGCACTTCTTTTGGGGAATTGGACAGAAAGCAATGGCATGAAATGAACAAATTTATTACTTGCTAACAGGTCTAATATCAGGTTAGTTGAGTAAGTTAGTCATTATCTATAGATTGCTTTTATCATAGCCCCTGAACACCTCTATACCAAAGAAAATCAAGAGTTGATCTTAAGTAAAAACTCTAAACCAAAATCCCCTTGACACAAAAATGATAGGATGAATCACCTATTCAGTCCTAGGATAAATAGCCTAGGACTGCCATGAGAGCTTTAACAAGTAGAATAGAAACAGGCAGTTTCCAGAAAAATCTAAAGCTAAGATATTCCAAAGTAACCTAGCAGGTCAAATGAGATAAAGAACTCTTCAGATGATTCATCAAGGGCAGAGTCCTCTAGGTGGATCTGTATAAATATAAAGGACTGAAAGTGGCCAGAAGTACGATGAAAATAGAACAAGTTTGGGATGAGGAGGGGAACCAGACTTTAGCTAAGTAATTGGAAAACAGTGTTTACAAGAATAACAGTATCAAATATAAGGAATAGGAGTTAATGAAACATGAATAACAGTTTCAATAAAATACATGTTGATTTTAACCAGACAGACATACACTGCTATACTTTCCACATTCATCCAAGCCTTACTTTTTAGAGCCCATTACTGCATTCAAACCAAAACATCTTCTTTTGTGTGTTCTGTATTTCTTGGTACTGTCTTTACTAACTTGCAATGTGATGAAGGCTTCTGGCTGTAAGTTATTCTTTTTTTCTAAACCACCCTTGCACACATGATTGGCGATTAGTGTCAAAAAGGTAAGACTGAGATGTAATATAAAGGATAGTAATATATGCTCTTTGATTCTAAGCTATCCTGATATCTTCTCTTCTGCTATTTTTTTCTACTGTATTTACAGTACTGCCAGCTTTTTTCTTAAATGGAGAAAAAAAGTGATAGTTTGTCCAGCTATTCCTCTTCTGACCTCATAGCTATGCCACTGCACAAACTACCATAGGGTAAGTGCAGGGAACTGTAGCAAGGAGGAAATGGATATTGAAGGGAAGTTAAATAGTTCTGATTTTCTAATCTTCACCTCTTCCAGTTGTTTTCAACTATGCAACGTAGTGGGAATACTATTTACTAGTCTGCCAATTTTTTTTAACGTGCCACATTTTCTAGATGCCAACGAGATCTGTTCCAGCCTCTGATGGTGTACCAGGGCAAGATTTGCACAGTACAATTTACGAAGTTATTCAGCACATCCCTGCCCAACAGCAAGACCATCCAGAGTAAGTATGAACTTGCATTTGATGATTCTACGTTGAAAGGAGTCAGCATTCATCCCCAGCTGTCCCCAGAGTTTATTGAAAGGCTCAGAAGAAAAAAATATGAAAACAGGAAATTATAGTTCCTGTACATTTGAACACACTTTCCCACCTGAAAATAGTTTTAATAAATAAAACAGGCTAACACACAAGTATCTTCTGGGGCCATGTTCTTGGGCCAGAGGACCAGATGCAGAGCTCTAGAATCCAGCATTTCCCCCAGGGAATCCACATCTTGGTAAGAAAGGGATCTTTAGACCAGTTCTCAAGCCATCTTGGTTATCTTGATGATTTTCCAGTGACTGTGGTGGTTTTAAAGCCAGTGATCTATCACTACAAATAGGACCAGGAAAAAAATGAACCTGCAAAATGTGCCCAACAGTGTCACCATCAAATGCCCACCTCTCACGGATTCAAAGCAGTCTACTCCCAAGTGAATAAAACCACGCGAGGATTGGCCTCACGCCCAGAGAAGTAAAACTTCTAGTAAGCTGAGGCCAAAGCCAGGAAACTGCTTATCCAGTTAACCTCGGGGCTGACACCAAGCAGTCGCCTTCCCTTCCCATTTGAGGAAAACTAAGCCTACAGCCTTTTGAAATAATGAAATGAACTTCCCTTTTGTGGGGGCTGTAGCTGCCTGCAGGCGTAACTGCCACAAATCATCTTCCATCATTTCTTTATTTGTCATTTATTGACTTTGAAAAGAACATCAATAACCACACACAGGAACTTCCCCTTTGGCAAAAGAAACAGTTCTAGTGAAGTAATTCATGCACACCTCTGGGTAAATACCAAAAAGAACAGCTAGCTGTGGATGAATGCATGGGAAACGGTCTTCCGGGAGGAGACCCAGTCCTGGGGGTACTATGCAGTCATTTAAAGGCTAAATAAGTGGCGAGAGCACCTCAGAGGACCCCATCAGTGCATTCCTTCTTGTCTCAGGGAGCCTGGAGAAAAGGGAGTCAGGTAAATTAGGAGCAGACTCTGATGGAACTGGGAGCCTCTGGTTTGACAAGAGAAGAAAATTGCTTTATAGCATTATGTTATTAATCTAATAGAACACAATAGTGGAATGTTATTCCATGACAGTTAAAAGAAAAACCTCTAAAATGATATCTAACCCTCTTTACTTTGGAGAATAGAAAATGAAGGGATAGTTTTCTTTGTTAAAAATAAGGAATATAAAGAATTTTGAGAGTATGTCTGCTTCCTAATTTTAAGATTGTATCCAATCAAAAATGTTACCCTATTTAAATTCATTTGTTTTTCTATATGTCCTTTATTCTATGTATCTATTTTTCCAGTTAGCCTGCAAACAAACCAAATGAAAACTTGAGGTTTATCTTTTAAGACTCCTAACAATGAAATAAATGATGATTTTAAACTGTGGAATATGGCAGCTGTAATTTCAGAACACCAAATAAAGTGATTCGGTGGGTTTTGCATGTGAAAAAAATGATTCCTTAAATTTAAAAAAAAATCATCCTCTGAAATTAGACTGCTTTCAGACATGAGCAATGTATTTAGAATTTCTTGGGAGTATAAAATTTGATTTCAGAAATAAACTTTGAAGGTTGAAAATAAAGCAGAAAAGCTCTTTTTCCAGCACATAAAGGACTATTTAACTGCTACTGAGGACATGCTCCTTCCAGGGGCAGTGCATGCAAGAACCCCCTGATACTCCCAGCCCCAGTGCCTTCCCCTCCCCATCTCCATAGCCTCTCTCTTCTCACCTCCTTCTGCCCCATCTTCTGAGGAAGTTGCCCTTTGTGTGTCTTTGTCTGGACTTTACCTCCATCCTGAGATGTCTTCCCTCTCTGAATCTGCCTTCTCTTTTCTTCTCTTTCTCTGTAAGACTGTCTCCCTTCTCTCTAATATCTCTTTAAAATTTTTCCTCCTCTTTCTCTCTTCCAGCTCATCCTAAAGAGGAGCCAACATTTTTACAAGTGTTGTTTTCCTTGAATACAGATGTGTGTTACCTATTCTAAATTTTAAAAACAAACAAGTAGAATATTTTCTCTTTATTTCATTAGAAACTGTTTTGCACTTGTTTTATTTACAATCAATCCACAAACATCTCCAGGTCATTAACTATGTCCTAGGGACAGAGATTAAATAAGATTCAGTCTTTTAAAGATTTCATAGCTTAGTGGGCTCCTCTTTGCTTATTTTAACTAAAGATCAGTGATCCTCAGTAGAATAAATATTCCTCAATAGAATAAACATTCCCTAAGCATTCAGAGACCCTTTTTCTTTCCTATGGTTTTATTCTCTAGGTCCAATTAAATTCAAAGATCAATTTCATGAGTAATGCAGTATTATAGGTGGTTAGTGAATCTCCCCCATTCCCAAAGTAAATGTGCCAGGTCTGGGTGAAGAACTGTAATTTCCTGTTTTCTTTTACCTCTATTTGACAGTTGGTTCTGAGATAGAAACACAGCCAAAATTTTTTTCCTTTGGCTCTTAGACTATTCTAGCAGTGTTGTTTTCATTACTACATGCATCTATTACCTAACTGAACTGGTGTTTAACAAATTGGTAAGTTGGCCTGTGTTCATATTCTGCTACTCAGCCCAGTTATTTGTTTATTGAACTTATGGCTACATTTATTTAAATACTGTCTGTTGACCTCATTAAATGCTCTTGGCACAGTTTGTTTTGAACTCGACTTGCTCACAGGACATCCAAGTAAGTAAACCTTTTAGTTTCAAAAGGAAATTATCTACAGAATTTAGTGATTGCTTACTCTTTATACTTATTGGTTTATAAATGTAATTTTCTTAAACTAGTTCAAAACACTAATATTATTTGCAGCTGTGGAAAACAATAAAAGAATTTAAGGTTCTTCGACCTGTAGACCTGGAAATCTATAGAACATTTTACACGTCTCTTCGCCAGGTGAGCATTCATGGGCAAAGCAATGCATTGAAGCGAAATAATGAAAGCACATTTTGAGGAAAAACAGTGAAAATGTATATTCATCCGGAATCAGTGAAGGAATCAAACCCAATACCTCTTACTCATCACTCCTTTTAATGAAGAATAGAGTCATTTATAAAAATCAGACTGCAGTTTTTCCAGCATACACACAATGCATTGTGCTACAGAGGAGCATGGTGGGGAAAGAGTTCTCAGTGGACAGTCTTTATTGCCCTGACGGAAGGAAGAAAAGGACGGGACTTTCCAATTACTTTTTTTGTATCAAGTTTCCTACAAAGCTCATTAGTTCTAATCTATATGTTCCATTTCATCAGCATTGACACTATCCTATCTAACCTACAAATGTGGAAACCTTATATTTGTAAAAATTTCAGCAGGCTTTGTTTTATTAAATTCTCATTACTGCTAAGATTGCTATATTTTTTTATGCCATTCCCAAACTTCCTTCTTGCTATTTGTACCACAGAATAATAAAGATGATTGTCACAAAAGCAAGACTGCCTTTAGGTTGTCAATCACCAATGGTGTTTTTGAAAAGACTTGTAAAATGCTGAAGGAAATGACTTAGAGTCTTATTTTTATTTTTGTTCAAAGAAAGATGGATTCAAATAAATTATTCTGCTTTTGCTTTTATATGGCCTTGATTCTTTGTCTTTTAGAGTAAAAATTTTACATAAAATAACATTATAGAATTAGATTTTTTATCCTTATTTCCCAATGTGCATCATAGAGAGCTACTAAAATAAGACTCTTGCACTCACATGACTATTTACTTTCAGGCTTGAATTTTTTACTTTATTGAGTTGTGGATTCTACTTGTATATTGCTGTAGTTTAAAAAATCAGTTAGAAACCAAACAGTAGAATTAAGAAACACCATTTTATAACCCCCAAATTAAATAACTGATTCAGATAACAATGATCATTAGTCAAGACTGCTAGACAAAAGGTACCAGATAAAACTACCAAGGGTTAGGTTGCAGAAACTCTGTGAGGGAAAGGTGATCTGAGACCTAGAGAGAAGCAGGTATACAGAGTGGCACGGGTAACTCTTCAGGGTACAGTGAGGCCCAGGGAGTGGGAATGGAGCAGTCATCTGAGTCTTGTAGATCTTGAAGGTGAAAGATTATGTCAATTTATGTTTACTGACATTGGCTACAGACACTCTGACCTGCCAAGGCCACTCTAGAATTTTATTCTGGCTAAATAAAGGTAGAAACAACCTAAATATGCAACAATGGGGGATTTAAAAATGACGTTAGTGACATTAGGTCCATACAATGATTCACCTTGCAACTATTAAAAAAGAAGAAATATGACTATATTTTCTGACTTTAAGCTACGTCTCATGGCCTATTATTTTATACAGGAGAAAGAAATCAAAAGAATAGTATTTCTTGCAAATCAAAACTACAGTGAAGTATTACCTCACAGTGGTCAGAATGGCCATCATCAAAAAGTCTACAAAAAATAAATGCTGGAGAGGGTGTGGCGAAAAGGAAACCCTCCTACACTATTGGTGGGAATGTAAATTGGTGCAGCCACTATGAAGAAGTATGGCGGTTCCTTAAAAAACTAAAAATAGTTACCATATGATCCAGCAATCCCACCCTTGGTCCTATATCTGGAGGAAACTCTAATTCTAAGAGATACATGCACCCCAGTGTTCATTGCAGCTCTGTCTACAATAGCCATGACAAGGAAGCAACCTAAATGTCCATCAACAGATGAATGGATAATGAAGATGTGGTATATATATATATATATATATATATATATATATATATATATATATATATATATATATATACACACATACACACAATGGAATATTACTCAGCAATAAAAAAGAATGAGGGGCTTCCTTGGTGGCGCAGTGGTTGAGAATCTGCCTGCCAATGCAGGGGACACGGGTTCGAGCCCTGGTCTGGGAAGATCCCACATGCCGCGGAGCGACTAGGCCCGTGAGCCACAACTACTGAGCCTGCACGTCTGGAGCCTGTGCTCCGCAACAAGAGAGGCTGCGATAGTGAGAGGCCCGCGCACTGCGATGAAGAGTGGCCCCCGCTCACCACAACTAGAGAAAGCCCTCGCACAGAAACGAAGACCCAACACAGCCAAAAATAAATAAATAAATAAATAAATAAATAAATAATAAATTAAAAAAAAAAAAAGAATGAAATAACGCCATTTGCAGCAACATGGATGGACCTAGAGATTATCATATGAAGTGAAGTAAGCCAGACAGAGAAAGACAAATATCATATATGTGGAATATGCTTATATGTGGAATCTAAAAAAAATGATACAAGTAAACTTATTTACAAAACAGAAACAGACCCACAGGCATAGAAAAGAAACTTATGGTTACCAAAGGAGAAAGGGAGGGGAGGGCTAAATTAGGAGTTTGGGATTAACAAATACACACTGCTATATATAAAAGAGATAACCAACAAGGACCTACTGTATAGCACAGGGAACTCTACTCAGTATTTTGTAATAACCTATAAGGGAAAAGAATCTGAAAAAGAATATATATATATGTATAACTGAATCACTTTGCTGTACACCTGAAACTAACACAATATTGTAAATCAACTATACTTAAGTTGAAGAAATAAAATTTTTAAAAATAATAAGAAAGAATAGCATTTTTTTTAAATGTATTTCAAGTGAACCGCTATATTTATACTATACCTCCCATATTTTCATAGAAGAACGTGGTGAAAGGAAAATTAAGACTAAGTCTTACAACCTACCCTATCTTCTTCCCCGGTTTTCTTTCTCTACCAACATTATATATTTTTCTGCTGGAAAAGTCCATCAGTTCCACCACAAATATTTTCTTCTACATTTGGTAAAAAAAAAAAAAAAAAATTATCTAATTAGAAAAGGAATCCCTGCCCATTGTTAAATATATATATATATATATATATATATATATATATATATATACACATACACTTGGAAATGCAGAAGGCTAACCATAAGGCAATTAAAATCACCTGTAGAGAGTAGATCTGAAATATTCTCATGACCAAAAAAAACAAATGTAATTATATGAGGTGATGGATGTGTTAACTAACCTTATTGTGGTAATTATTTCACAATATATACGTGTACCAAATCACCACACCTTAAAGTTATACAATGTTATATGTCAATTATATCTCAATAAGTCTGGATAAAAATTTTATATCACTTGTAATCTCACCTCCCAGAAATAACCTGTTAGCATTTTCCCAGGTTAGTTATGCATACGTTTATTCCTACTCCTTCCAGTTCCAGAAAGGATTTATGGTAGCTCATATAAACGCATAATATAACAAGATAAAATACACCCCCAAAAATAAAGGTGATAAAGAAAACAGGATGAAGGAAAAATGAGACTTTACAAAGGCAAGGTGAAAGAAGAAATGAGATTAATAACTAGTATGATGAATTTCCCTTCATCTGAGAGTATTGTTTTATACCACTGAGGTCATGCGGCATATACAGGAGGATGTCTAAGGAGGGGCCTCTGAACTGAATGCGATTTGTTAGTTGTCAGAGCCAAAGAAAGGGTGAAATCTTATTGCAGGGCTAGGAGAGAGCAGGTCAGCTTTCCCAGTCACCCAGTCACCCCAGGTACATCTGTCTCTCCCTCCTTTCTCAAATTTGAATCCCCTCCTGGAGATCACGTGTCTTCTTACTTGGAGAGCAGACCCTAACTACAATGAGCTACTGCTGCATCTCTGTGTTCTCTTTTCTAGACCCAACTCTGGGACACTTTATAATATAGACAATCTTAAACAGCCTTTTCATGAATAGGTAATAATACATTCACATGATTCACAAATCAAAATCCTATAAAAAGTATGCACTAAAATAACTGGTTTTTATTAGTTTTTGGTTTTGGTTTTGGGTTAGGCTATTTCTGTGTATCCCTCCAGACTTTCTTACCACAACCAAGGGAAATACAAACACAAATACTTATTTTTTTCAAACTCACTTTTCAATCACTTGCTATTTCTCTCACTTCTGTGTCTCTCTCACACACACAAAAACACACAGACTCAGTGCATGGTTCCACTCAAAGCAGCAAGGAATTGCGGAAGGGAGAAGTGTGACAGGGTCTAGAATCCAATTAACTTTTGCTGTCACTGGTGTGTAACAACACTGGATGACTCACTGCTTTTTTAGTAAATGGGGATGAAAATCTCATAAATTAATCAAGATTTCCAAGGGAAGTGATGAACCAACCCAGATGTTCACCTAATTAACAAATTAATCTTTAAAAACCAGCCTAAAGTTCTTTCCTTATTACTAAACATAATCTTTGCTGTTGTTAAAATTTTTAACTTCATATTACTGCTTCTAACTTGGAATAGATTCATATTCCTCCTGCTTATTATTTTGAAAGAGTATATCCTACTGATACACTTTTAAGCAAAAATTAAAATACTTATGAATAAAAGTTTTCCTTGTTTTTTTGACATTTGTGAGCTTCCATATTAATAAGACAATTTCAGTTAAAATAAACTGCAAAATACACTCTAAGACGATTTATGTGATCCCTCAGTTTTATAAGATCATGCACCTTATAAGGTTCTGTTTAATAAAATTGAATGATAGCATAGTACATGGCATATAGGTAGCTATTTTACTATGTTATTAAAGATTTAACTTATTTTTAGAAAGTTTTAATTTTCTGCTTCTGTATGCTTCTACTTCTATGCACCCCTGTGAACTTCTCTGTCATTCTTACATATTCCTCTAAAGTTCATGTTCATATACATATGAATGTGTATGTTTTAGTTTCATAAGGCAGTAAAAAAGCAGAGATTCCTTTCTCATGAGTAGACAGAGATCAGACACAGCACTTAGATTTAACACTGGTACTCTCCTTCCTTCTCATCTACCAGGTACACTTTTTACTGGAAATACTGTGTTAACCTTGAAGTTTACAAATACTTTTACATCCACTACCCCCACTGATCTTCACAAGAACCTTGTGGGCTAGAACAAGCATGCCTGCTTTACAGATGAAGGAACAAATACTCAGGATATTAAAAGATTGCTCAAGTCCCTTATATAAAATGTACTTGTACATAACCTACACAATTGTCCCCTATACTTTAAATCATCTTTAGATTACTCATAATACCTAACACAATGTAAATGCTATGTAAATAGTTGTAAACACAATGTTAGTGCTATGTAAATAGTTGCCTACACGGCAAATTCAAGTTTTGCTTTGGGGAACTTTCTAGAATTTTTTTTCGGGTGTTTTCAATCTATGGTTGTTGAATCCATGGATGCAGAACCCACAGATATGGAGGGCTGACTATATTTATTTGGTTTTTGTTTGTGTCTGAGAACTTTCTCGTTTGAATATGCTCCTAGGGAAGATGAGAGCTCTATTACTCACCACACAATGGGGCATAAACTGGCAGATGGTTCCTGCAGCAGAATTCCACTTTAGGTTGTTGGCAGAGGCTTTCTGAAGCTTCAGAGCAGTCAGTTGCTTAAGTTCTACAAAAACCAGTTGTCTGAAGAGGTGGGGACTTCAGAGACCATGCCCCCATGACAGCCAGCTCTTCGGAGTGTCCCATATGGCATCCATCCCATTATATGCACTTTAGAACACAGACAATAAATGGTTTTTGAATTGTAATGAATTGCATTACCTATGCTTTGTATACTTAATGAAGACACCAGGGATAGGAGGCAAATAAATTACTGTTTCCAGTAGTCTTCCAGTCCTTTGAGATTGACCCTCAGGGCACTTGATAACTTTGGGAGCCATTTTTCCTTGCTTCCTGGACTTGGATGCCTGTTTCTTTTCCCAGGTTAGGGAAGTTTTCAGCTACTATCACTTCAAATAAGTCCTCTGCCCCCTTTTCTCTCTCTTCTCCTTCTGAAACTCCTATAATGCTTGATGTTATTCTAGAGGTCTCTTAAACTGTCCTCATTTTTTAAAATTCTTTTTTCTTTTTTTTTTTTTTTTTGTTCAACTTGGGTGATTTCCACTATGTGTAAGTCTTCCAGTAGACTGATCCACTTCTCTGTATCACCTAATCTACAGTTGATTGCTTTTAGGTTTTGTTTGTTTTTTATTTTTTTTTTTTGTATTCTTCAGTTCGGTTTAGATTTTCTTCATATTTTCTAATTCTGTTAAAATTCTCAGTGTGTTCATCCAGTCTCCTCCCAAGTTCATTGAGCATCTTTATGATCATTACCTTGAACTCTTTGTCGGATAGTTTGCTTATCTCCACTTCTCTCAGTTATTCTTCTGGGGTTTTATTTTGCTTCTTCATTTGGAACATACTCATTTGTCTTCTCATTTTGCCTAATTCTCTGTGTTCATTTATATGTATTAGGTAGTTCAGTTACATTTCCTGATCTTGGAGAAGTGGTCTTTTGTAAGAGATCCTATGGGGCCCAGCAGCACACTCCCCTCTGGTCACCAGAGCTATATGCTCTAGGAGTGCTGTGCCCCCTATGTGGGCTGCATGGGCTCCTCAGTGTGATAGAGACAACTACTGTGGGCACGCTGGGGACAGGGCTGGTCCCTGGCCCGGTGGTCTGTGAGGTCCTGCCTTGTGCCGTGGCTGTGGGCCCACTGGAGGACAGGGTAGGCTTTCGGTGCATTTTGCTGTGCAGCCGGACAGCATGCAGCTACTTCGGGCAGCTGGTGAGTGGGGCAAGTCCCCAGCGCCTATAAGATAGAGGGAGGATTCCAAAATGGTGCTTGCCATTGCAGGTGTCATCACAGTAGAACGAGCTCTCAAAAATGGCTGCTACTGGTGATTCTGTCTCCCACAGGAGTCCTACTTACTTCCTGCCTCTCTGGAAGTTTCTCCAGGATCAACATGTGGATCTGACCCAGGCTACTTTCAAACTACTGCTGCTGTGCTAGGACTCAGAGCATGTGAGATTTTGTGCGTGCCTTTTAAGAATGGAGTCTTTGTTTCCTACAGCCCTCAGCTCTCCCGAACATAAGTCCCACTGTTTTTCAAAACCAGACATTCTGGGAGCTCATCTTCCCAGTTCAGGACCCCTGGGATGGGGAACCCAATGTAAGGCTTGGACCCCCACTCCTTGGGGAGGACCTTTGTGATTGTGATATTCCTCCTGTTGTGGGTCACTTACCTGAGGATGTGAGTCCTGACTATATCCCATCTCTGCCCCTCCTACTCCTCTTGTTGTGACTCCTTCTTTATGTCTTTAGTTGTTTAGTTGTGGAAAATAGTTTCTGCCAGTATTCATGTTGTTCTCATAGATAGTTGCTCTGTAAGTAGTTGTAATTTTGGTGTACCTGTGAGAGGAGGTAATTTAGGGTCTTCCTACTCTGCCATCTTGGGGAAGCTCTTGAAATAATTTTAAATAAATAAAATAACTTTTTTAGTTATTAGGTTATAAATGTAGAAATGTTAAATGTTATTAAAAAATACTAGTGTGTATATCCATACAAAACCAAACACTTTTTTTGCCCAGTCCTGGTTGTCTAATCTGTAATGTGAGAGGGATGACCAAAAAAGCTCTTTAATTTCCTTAAATTCCATGACTTATCATTTTATTAATTACTACAAAATCTATATCTGCTTAGCAGACATATTGAAAGGTCAAAATTTTTTTTTTTTTACATTTAATTATATAAGAATTAAAATTTTCCTCATGGCAAAATGCACTACAAAGGTCAGAAAACAAGCAAAAGAAATTGGGAAATATATTTAGAAATAGATATGCTCTCTTTACAACTTTTGAGAGAAGCACATGTTTCTTTTTCCTTTAACCTGTTATGTGGGTATTAACCTACAATGTAAGTGCATGGTTCCTTTCCTTTAACCTGTAATGTGAGATTTCATCTGTATGGTAAGTGCATGGTTCCTTTCCTTTCATCTGTAATGTGAGTGTCAACATGGGGCACTGTTTCCAAGCACAGACTTTGGATGTTCCTGGACTGGTCCCATCACTGACGGTCCACAGAAACTTGCAAATGTTGCTTTACTTTCCTGGGGGTTAGAGTCTTAGCTAAGAAATGGAAGCAAAATAGAACCTTCCCCCAGGGATAATAGAAGGTTTAAAGGAGTAAATATGTAAATGACTTAGGACAGTGCCTAGTACAAGAGAGATCAATAGAAGTACTTATCAATTTTTTAAAGAGACAGATGAAAGAAATAAAATGTGGTGATTTCAATCTATTGATATATATTCTTGACATTAAACTACCTTTTCATTCATTGGATGGCCTAACTTGCTCATGCTTTTTCTTCCTCTAGTGAACCTGGGTAGCTAATATCATAGCTTAAAATGTTTGCTTTTATATTTACAAGTAAATTTGACCTGTAAATTTCTTTTTCCTTACAGTCCTAATCTATTTTCAGTATTAGGATTGTATAGACTTCCTAAGATGAATAAAGGAGCATTCTTCCTTTGCTACTCTCTAGAAGTTTTTCTTTATTAATACTGATGTTATCTGTTTAATAGAAGTTTGATAGAATTCCCCACCCAAACGTTCTGGGTGGGTCTGGTATTTTCGTGGTGAAAGATTGTAAACTATTGACTTAATTCCTTTACTGGTGAAAGAACGCCAGCTATATACTTCCTCTTGTGTCAGTTTTGGTAAACTTTAGGAGCTAGGAAATTGTCCACTTTACATAAATGTTCAAATTTACTGGCATTTCATATATTCTCTGTTTGTACTCTCTGCTGTAACATTGTCCTGATTCTTTCTGTGTATTATTTACTTATGTTTTTGTTTTGCTTAGTCAAAGTGTGGGTTTTTTTTTTTCACACACACACACTGTATTTTATTTTTACAAGAGATGAATAGACTGACACCAAGCATTGTACATGGATGACCACAACAAAAGCAACAATGATTGCAATTACCAAACATGAAACACACTCATACTATGTCATAATATTGACATTCAGTCCAGTAATCCTCCACTGTAACAGCTCCTTTACTTTGCAGTGAAAATTGATTTGTATATTCTTTGCATCTGAGTCCTTGTGGGATTGTTTTTTTTTAATTCAGACAGAAAGTCACAAAAATTATACTCATCCTCATCAGTTCACTCAGTCCCATGTAATTAATTTTTTTTTCATCTTGATCTTTTGTTAGCACTTTTATGAGTTCATCAGTTTTTCATTAGAGTTCTGAAAATGCTTATTCATTCAGTTCAGCAGTACAGTCAGTTACCAGAAACCTGTACTTGTCAGAGTCTTTTCCATGAATTTCTTGAAGATGAAACCCTTTTATAGGAACATATTTGCAAAAGCATCAGAGTACACCCAGAACTGTCTGTAAATGACAAAAGACTTAAAAATGACCACGGGTAAAGATTTGATGAAAGTTCATAATAATGCAGTTGACAAGAAAATTACTTATTTCTGAGATATACATTTTAAAGTAATAACTAGGATTATGACTTATAACATCATACCAGAACATATAAGATTTTTAGAAATTTCATGTAATGTCTGAAACATTTATATTAACATATTTCCATACAAATAACCCAATGAAAGTTTAGTATTAGTTGTTTTGTTTGTTTGTTTTTTTATACTACAGGTTCTTATTAGTCATCAATTTTATACACATCAGTGTATACATGTCAATCCCAATCACCCAATTCAGCACACCACCATCCCCACCCCACCGCAGTTTTCCCCCCTTGGTGTCCATATGTCTGTTCTCTACATCTGTGTCTCAACTTCTGCCCTGCAAACCGGCTCATCTGTACCATTTTTCTAGGTTCCACATACATGCGTTAATATACGATATTTGTTTTTCTCTTTCTGACTTACTTCACTCTGTATGACAGTCTCTAGATCCATCCACGTCTCAACAAATGACTCAATTTCGTTCCTTTTTATGGCTGAGTAATATTCCATTGTATATATGTACCACTACTTCTTTATCCATTCGTCTGTTGATGGGCATTTAGGTTGCTTCCATGACCTGGCTATTGTAAATAGTGCTGCAATGAACATTCGGGTGCATGTGTCTTTTTGAATTACGGTTTTCTCTGGGTATATGCCCAGTAGTGGGATTGCTGGGTCATATGGTAATTCTATTTTTAGTTTTTTAAGGAACCTCCATATTGTTCTCCATAGTGGCTGTATCAATTTACATTCCCACCAACAGTGCAAGAGGGTTCCCTTTTCTCCACACCCTCTCCAGCATTTGTTGTTTGTAGATTTTCTGATGATGCCCATTCTAACTGGTGTGAGGTGATACCTCATTGTAGTTTTGATTTGCAATTCTCTAATAATTAGTGATGTTGAGCATCTTTTCATGTGCTTCGTGGCCGTCTGTATGTCTTCTTTGGAGAAATGTCTAGGTCTTCTGCCCATTTTTGGATTGGGGTGTTTGTTTCTTTAATATTGAGCTGAATGAGCTGTTTATATATTTTGGAGATTAATCCTTTGTCCGTTGATTCGTTTGCAACTATTTTCTCCCATTCTGAGGGTTGTCTTTTTGTCTTGTTTATGGTTTCCTTTGCTGTGCAAAAGCTTTGAAGTTTCATTAGGTCCCATTTGTTTATTTTTGTTTTTATTTCCATTACTCTAGGAGGTGGATCAAAAAACATCTTGCTGTGATTTATGTCAAAGAGTGTTCTTCCTATGTTTTCCTCTAAGAGTTTTATAGTGTCCAGTCTTACATTTAGGTCTCTAATCCATTTTGAGTTTATTTTTGTGTATGGTGTTAGGGAGTATTCTAATTTCATTCTTTTACATCTAGCTGTCCAGTTTTCCCAGCACCACTTATTGAAGAGACTGTCTTTTCTCCATTGTATCTCTTTGCCTCCTTTGTCATAGATTAGTTGGCCATAGGTGCGTGGGTTTATCTCTGGGCTTTCTATCCTGTTCCATTGGTCTATATTTCTGTTTTTGTGCCAGTACCATATTGTCTTGATTACTGTAGCTTTGTAGTATAGTCTGAAGTCAGGGAGTCTGATTCCTCCAGCTCCGTTTTTTTCCCTCAAGACTGCTTTGGCTATTCGGGGTCTTTTGTGTCTCCATACAAATCTGAAGATGATTTGTTCTAGCTCCGTAAAAAATGCCATTGGTAGTTTGATAGGGATTGCATTGAATCTGTAGATTGCTTTGGGTAGTAGAGTCATTTTCACAATGTTGATTCTTCCAATCCAAGAACATGGTATATCTCTCCATCTGTTGGTATCATCTTTAATTTCTTTCATCAGTGTCTTATAGTTTTCTGCATACAGGTCTTTTGTCTCCCTAGGTAGGTTTATTCCTAGGTATTTTATTCTTTTTGTTGCAATGGTAAATGGGAGTGTTTCCATAATTTCTCTTTCAGATTTTTCATCATTAGTGTATAGGAATGCAAGAGATTTTTTTAACCAAGCTGCTGCCTTTGCTAAAATAACTGAAAGAGGAGCTAGTCATAAAGGGTTTGTTTTCTCATCTAAGAACTCAGCATGGCACCTCACTTGTACTCTTATGATTTTTATGCAGTACTACTTAGTGTAAGCACCAATAAGTAATTACACACAGTGTACTGTGATGTCAGTGAACTGTCCACAATTTTTCCAGTCATTATTTTTGAATTTTTTTCTTTTTCAAGTTATATGTTTAAAGGAAGGGAAGAAGAAACCAGCCTAAACACCAATCCACAGAGTATCAGTTAAATACTAGTTACATTGAGTTAGGGCACTATGTAACTATTAAAAAGTAAGCGATAATAACATGAGGGAAAATTCTGCACATATTATTAGCTGCAAAACAATATGTCACAGGTCAGTTTTATGGTATGATTCCTTATGTAGATAAAAAATTTTATATAAAGAAAATATTCAGGGCTTCCCTGGTGGCGCTGTGGTTAAGAATCCACCTGCCAATGCAGGGTACATGGGTTCGATCCCTGGTCTGGGAGGACCCCACATGCCACGGAGCAACTAAGCCCGTGAGGCACAACTACTGAGCCTGCGCTCTAGAGCCTGCGAGCCACAACTACTGAGCCCACCTACCACAACTACTGAAACCCGTGCGCCTAGAGCCCATGCTCCACAACAAGAGAAGCCACGACAATGCGAAGCCCACGCACTGCAACGAAGAGCAGCCCCTACTCACCGCAACTGGAGAGAGCCCACACACAGCAACGAAGGTCCAAAACAGCCAAAAATAAAAACAAACAAATTAATTAATTAATTTTTTTAAAAAAGAAAATATTCAGTAAGAAATATACTGAAGTGTCAATGGTAGCAACCCCTGGAAAGAAGAAAAGAGTAGTGGGTAGAAAGGCTTGCATTTTTTCTTTTTCACTTTACGAAAATGTGTACTGCTTGATATATGTTTACAATTTTAAAAAGGCAAAAACATTTAATAAGGAGAACCTAACATTTTAATCACACATCTGCCTGAAATTCCATTTGTTCGACAGTATTCTGTCCTCTTCATTTACACTCTTTCTTCTTTCTTTTCATTTTCCTTGTCCCTTTCCTCCTGATATTGCTTCTTTTTCTCTGCTTTCATTTCTCCTTGTTGCATTTCATGTCCTTCTGCCTTTAATTTCCTTTCTCCCTTCCCCCAAGCTGGATCCCTGAAAGGTAAAAATCAGAGAGTGTGGACAGGTGACATTTGTAATGGGGAGTGGCTCTGAGCATGACCCAGGGCTCCCCAAATAGAGGATTTTGGACTAACTGTGTGATTCTGGCCACTTGAGAAGAACTGTGGCCAAGATGGAAGGACATCAAGATTCATAGCCTGGCAACAAGATATTTAAAACAAGATTCTATTGATGAAACCTAGAACTTTCTTTATCAAAATATGTAGATTTGACTGTAATGGCCTGCCTGCTTCTCCAGCTGGGTTGTAAAAGAAAGAAGAAGGGTGAAACCTGGAGTGAAAGAGCCTCATCACCAAAAACAGACAGAGCTGTTTGTTACCATGGCAACTTCCAGGTTAGTCAGAACGGTGAGTGAAAGATATTACTATTTGGCGTCTTACTTCTTATGGCTAAGAGTCTATGTCATTGAATTGAATTGAACTGAATTGAAATTGAACTGAAACACGTTGCTTTGGAACACAAAAGACTAACCTGAGGCAGAGGCCTTTCATGGATTCCCTTAATTTATTGTTCAATGTATTGTGCAATATATACCAACCTCTGCCGGGCATTTAAAATATATTCTCCCTGTCTCTCAGAATAATTATATAAAGCACTATCCCTACTTTATAGATGAAGAAACTGAGGTTCAGAGAAGTTGGGTCATCTCTCCAGTGTCATCAACTAATGAGTAAATGTCTGTGTCACCTCTAGCTACCTCCTGGCCCAGTCCAGCAAAGACTGCTTTGTGAAATTATACGGAAGGCTTCATGAGGCCATATGTTTACTTACAATGTCCCCAGCTAATGCCTCTAAGCGCTAAGACAATTTAACTGGAGTTAAATAGCAGTAGAACATAGACTATTTAATTTGTTCAGTGTTCAGGTGGCTTCTCCTTTACAGACAAAAAGTAGAAAAAAATGGAGAATTTTTTTAAAAGCAGAATCAACAACCTATAATCAAAAGGAGTATGTATCCCTCAATATGTGTGTATATAATATATACACATATGTACATATAAATATATTTATTTATATATAGAAACATCTATAAACATATTTATATATATTCAGGCAATGTTTCCATTTCCAAACTTCTTTATCTGACAGAGAGATAAAGATAAGGTAATGGTCCTGACATTTCTAGAATTGGGTACCCAGAATTTCAACTCATATCTCTGATACCAAGCTGCTCCCAGAGTGTTGTTAGTGTAACTTTTATTTATATAAAAACAAGAAGGCACGGTGTGTGTGTGTGTCTGTGTCTGTGTCTGTGTGTGTGTGTCTGTGTGTCTGTGTTTAAAGTGGCTCTGAAAGTTCTCTGAAGTAGTGGGTACTTGTTTAAACTAGTGTAAACTAGTTTTAATGAGTAGACTCAATTCTCATGTCCTCTGCATCTGATGCATTTTTATTGTGAGCGACAAATAGTAAGGTTAGCGTTTTGTGGCATATCTTTGTAAAGGCACTAAGATATATGTTTCCCATCGCTTCTCTCCCCTTCCTATCTCCCAACCATAAATTGGGGGTGATGAAAACATTTTCTACTGTCATTGCTGAAGGGGGTTACAGAGGGAAAGCCAACTCCCAGATTTTCATTTCAAGCTAAGTCAAGGCAAGCAGTATTTAATGTATATATGTTTCATCTGGATCAGCAGGGACCATTTGGTCTTCTAAGAAAATCAGGCCGTCTGCAAGCCTGTTTGCTTCTCAGTCACTGGCCTTTTGAAATGTAGAAGTGCTAGGTAAGAAGTCACATGAACAACTCCCACTAACAGTGTAAACAGTGGACAGTGGGGGCGTGCAAAACCATCTCTAGTAGGACGCATCAGTTTGCCATTCGTATATAATTTGTTTAAATACAGTTTTCACACTACAAACTTAGAAAGGCACCATACAGCTTAGCAAATTAAGTATGTCACATAAACTCACATCCAGATTGTTACAATGTTTATCTTTATGATCAGATCATGCGAGAACTCTTTGCTTTTCTGACTCATGACTATATGTTTTCTTATTGGAAAAAACAAAAGTTATAGAAGCAGAAGAATGAAAGCTTCTGCATAAAACAATTGGTATTTTTACAAATAGTTAGCAAATGGCATGGTGAAGTATACTCCACAGTCTAGAAGAGAAGATAAATGCAAATAGGTCTTGCACTGTTACACAGTCTCAAATATGACAGTTAATACTAAAAGTATAAGATTAGAATGTTCAGCCAAGTTGATTTATAGATAAGTTAAGAACAGGAAGGATTATTTTTCTACAATTGTTTATAGCTTGTCTATGTCTGAGATGTCCATTCAAAATCCCTTCCAACCTGGGATTCTGGAAGCGGTTCCATTCCCTGATCTTTTAGTGCCACCTATGGTTCCAAAGTAGAAAGTGTTAGATTAAAGTATAAAATCTGTGTATTTTGAACAGTAATCTGTTTTTAAATTACCGTATTTATCATTCTATTACGTTTTGCCGTTTGGGTTTGACTAAATGAACAGAATATCTTTCTGGAGGGCAAATCTCCTAATATGCACTAGGAGATTTAAAAATGTTTAGACTCTTTAACCCAGTAATCCATGTTTAAGAAATGATGAGGGGCAAAGACACATGTATAAGAATATTTACTACAGTAGTATTTAAAATAATTTAATGTTCAAATGATTATAATACATGTATGAGTTGGAATATGATGCAACCATTTAAAAAAAGTCAAAAAGAGAAAATCACCTTTAGTTGTAATTTCTATAATTTTTATCCTTATAGAAAGATTTCAGGTCTTTTAGAAACTGTCAAGACCCTAAAGAGATAATATAGCTACAGTATGCAATAGCACACCAAAAATAAAATCCATAACCCACAAAACTAAACAGCTGTGTGCCTAGAAAACAGAATTTATAAGTGTGCTGCTTGTTGTCTTTTGCATACGCACCAGTCAAGATAAATGAGACAAAGTCCCTACTTTGCAGAGAAAACAGAAGTCACCAGATAGAAACTCCTTCATTTTTCTAAAATAAAAAATAACACACCTCCCTTGTGCTTCCATCCTGGTCTGCATTTCTCTAATTATCATAGAGGGAACTAACCTCTTTACCTCTGCTTTGGCATCTACCCCCTGTTACCTACTCAAGAACTTTACACCATCCATTATCCTTTTCTTCTCTTCTGTATATTCAGTCTTTCCTATCAGTGGAATGTGTTCCACCAGCTTTAAAATATACTCGTGTCTGATATCCAAACTAATAATAAGAATTCTTCGCTCAAACCCACATCCTCTACATCCTCACTTCTGACAACATATACTCCTATCTCTATCTCTCACTTCACAGTCAAGCTTCTTAATTTCTATATTTGTTATTACAATTTTCATACCTCCTGCTCAGGCTTAAACTCACTCCAGTCTGGTATGTGCCCCCATCACTCCATTAAAACAGCTCTCTGTAAAATCACTAATGACCTCCAGATTACTAAACATGGACTTTTTTCAGTATTCTTTGTAGTGTCTCAACAGTAGTCAACACCCTTGACCAACACCTCCTTCCTGAAACACTCACTACTCTTGGCTCCCCCCCCCCCACTTCTCTAGACACTCCTCTGTTTCTTTCAGTGCTCATCCTCCTCTTCTTGGCCATTGAATATCATAGCTCAGTCTTTGACCCTCTTCTCACTCTTTAATCTCTTCCTAGGAAATTCTTTATAGCTATGACTTAAATTACAACCTATATCCAGATGATTCACAAACCCTAATTTCTGGCCCAGTACTTTCTTCTGAGCTCCAGGAACACATGTAAAAAATATATATTTCTTCACTTCTTAAAGATCTCTAAGGTATCTCAATCTCTATTTAACCAAAACCTAACTCATGATTTTTCCTTCCAAACTTACTCTTTCAGTGTCCTCTTTCAGCTCTGTAAATGGCCCACCACCAACCTTGTTATACACAGCAAATGCTAGAAGTCATCCTTGATGTTTCCCTCTCCTTCATCATGAACATTTAATCCATCTCCAAGCTCTGTCACTTCTACTTCCTACCTCTTAAATCCATCTTCTCTCCATCTCCACCACCATGTTAATCCAGGTCACCATTATCTCTTGTCTGCATTACTGCAATAATGTCTTATTAGTTTTAATAGTCTCAACAGTTTTATTTCTTTTTAGCCAACCTGTATACCATTGATTTAATTTTTTGTCTAAATTCACTAGCTAGTACTTCCATGCAGTTTGAGATAGGAGTGGTAAGGACATCTTTGCCTTGTTCTTGATCTTAGGGGAAAAGCATCCGGTTTCTTACCATTAAGTGTGGTATTAGCTCTAGGTTTTTTGTAGATGTTCTTTATCATGCAGAGAAATTTCTCCACTACTCCTAGTTTGCTGAGAGTTTTTATTATGAATAGGTGTTGGATTTTGCCAATTACCTTTACTCAATTGACAGGATCGTATTATTATTTTTTCTCTAGCCCATTGATGTGGTGGATTGCATTAATTTTCAAATGTTGAGACAACCTTCCATAACTGAAATATATCTTACTTGGTTGTGATGTATAATTCTTTTTAAAGACTGTTGGATTTTATTTGCTAATACCTTTTTGAGGATTTTTTGCGTCTGTGTTCATGAAAGATATTGGTTTGTAATTTTCCTTTCTTTTGTCTTAGTCTAGTTTTGGTATTAGGGAATTGCTAACCTCACAGAGTGAGTCAGGATGTGTTCCCTCAGCTTCTGTTTTCTGGAAAAGATTATACACAACTGGTATTGTTTACTTTTAAAATGTCTGGTAGAAATCACCTGTGAAACCATCTAGGCATGTCCTTTCTTTTTTGGAAGGTTGTTAATTATTGATTTGATATCTTAAAAATATAGGCCTATTCGTATTATCTATTTCTCCTTGTGTGAATTCTAATAATTTGTATATTGCAAGGAATTGGTCTATTTCATCAAAGATACCAAATTTGTGATCATAGGGTTGTTTGTGGTATTTCTCTTTTATCTTTTTTAATGTCAGTGGGGTAAGTAGTAATGCCCTCTCTTTTATTTCTGATATTATCCATTTATGTTTTTGCCCTTTATTAGTCTGTATTATGGGTTGAATTGTGCCCCCTCCCAAAATTCATATGTTGAAGTCCTAACTCCTAGTAATTCCTAATACCTAGGAATGTGACCTCTTTGGGAAATAGAGTCATTGCAGATGTAATTAGTTATGATTGGGTAATACCAGAGATGGGTGGGCCTCTAATCCAATGACCGGTGTCCTCATAAAAAGAACACCATGTGAAGATACAGAGACACATACAGGGAAGGCTATGTGAAGACACAAGGGAACACTATGTACAAGGCAAAGAGTGACTTAGGCCACCAGAAGCTAGAAGAGAGGCATGAAACAGACTTTCCTTCACAGCCCTCAAAAGAAACCAACTGTCTCAACACCTTGGTTTTTGACTTCTGCCTGCAGAACTGTGAGACAATAAATTTCTTTTGTTTAAGCCACCCAGTCTGTGGTAATTTCAGTAGCCTTAGAAAATTAATATACTGAGCTCTGGGAATGCATGAACTGTAGGTTTCAGAGGCTTTAAATTCCTCTAATGTTCTTGGTTTTGCATCCTCCTTAAATAGAATCTATATTTTTAAGTTCTTTTAACTATAATCCACTGTGACTATCCTGGAGCCCTGTTGATGTGGTGCTAAGGTGGGGGAGAGGGAAAGCATTCTATAATCCTATGATTAAATATCAGTTATTTAGTGGAACCTTGTCCCTGAGCTGTGACTTTCACAGCTGTTTCTTAGCTTCTCCCCCATTAGGTAAGACAGGAAGGATAGCTGGATAAATGCCATTCCCAGTAGGTGGGGTAAGACTCTGGTAGTCTTTTCCCCTGGAAAGTAGGCCTTTGTTGTGAAGAGTGCTGTAGGTTTATTTCAGAATGGTTACTTCTCTCCTCCCCTTGCCAGAGCTATAAGGCAGAATTTTCTTAGTTCTTCACCATGAATTTCCTGGAGATAAAACCCATCAAAGCGTGGGGGCCCTTCTAAGACTGAAAGTTTCTCATTCTCATGCTGGTTCATGCTCAGCTTCCAGCAATTCATCAAAATGACCATTTAAGTCATGAAATTAGAAAACTTCCTAACACCATACACAAAAATAAACTCAAAATGGATTAAAGACCAAATGTAAGGCCAGACACTATCAAACCCTTAGAGGAAAACATAGGCAGAACACTCTATGACATAAATCACAGCAAGCTCCTTTTTGACCCACCCCCTAAAGAAATGGAAATAAAAACAAAAATAAACAAATGGGACCTAATAAAACTTAAAAGCTTCTGCACAGCAGAGGAAACCATAAACAAGACAAAAGACAACCCTCAGAATGGGAGAAAACATTTGCAAACAAAGCAACTGACAAAGGATTAATCTCCAAAATGTACAAGCAGCTCATGCAGCTCAATATCAAAAAAACAAACAACCCAATCCAAAAATGGGCAGAAGACCTAAATAGACCTTCTCCAAAGAAGATATACAGATTGCCAACAAAGACATGAAACGATGCTCAACGTCACTAATCATTAGAGAAATGCAAATCAAAACTACAATGAGGTATCACCTCACACCAGGTAGAATGGGCATCATCAGAAAATCTACAAACAACAAATGCTGGAGAGGGTGTGGAGAAAAGGGAACCCTCTTGCACTGTTGGTGGGAATGTAAATTGATATAGCCATTATGGAGAACAGTATGGAGGCTCCTTTAAAAATTAAAAATAGAACTACCATACGACCCAGCAATCCCACTCCTGGGCATATACCCTGAGAAAACCATAATTCAAAAAGAGACATGTACCACAATGTTCATTGTGGCACTATTTACAATAGCCAGGACATGGAAGCAACCTAAGTGTCCATCGACAGATGAGTGGATAAAGTAGATGTGGCACATATATACAATGGAATATTACTCAGCCATAAAAAGAAATGAAACTGAGTTATTTGTAATGTGGTGGATGGGCCTAGAGTCTGTCATACAGAGTGAAGTAAGTCAGAAAGAGAGAAACCAATACCGTATGCTAACACGAATATAAAAAAAATATATATATATGGTCATGAAGAACCTAGGGGCAAGATGGGAATAAAAACACAGACCTACTACAGAATGGACTTGAGAACACGGGGAGGGGGAAGGGTAAGCTGGGACAAAGTGAGAGAGTGGTAGTGTATATATGGACATATATACACAACCAAATGTAAAATAGATAGCTAGTGTGAAGCAGTCACATGGCACAGGTTGATCAGCTCAGTGCTTTGTGACCAGCTAGAAGGGTGGGATAGGGAGGGTGTGAGGGAGGGCAATGCAAGAGGGCAGAGATATGGGGATATATGTATATGTATAACTGATTCACTTTGTTATAAAGCAGAAACTAACACACCATTGTAAAGCAATTATACCCCAATAAAAACGTAAAATAAAATAAAGTCTATTTTATCTGATATGAGTATTGCTACTCCAGCTCTCTGTTGATTTCCATTTGCATGGAAAATCTTTTTCCATCTCTTCACTTTCAGTCTGTATGTGTCCCTAGGTCTGAGCTGGGTCTCTTTTAGACAGCATATATTTGGGTCTTGTTTTTGTATCCATTCAGCCAGCCTGTGTCTTTTGGTTGGGGCATTTAATCCATTTACATTCAAAGTTATTATCGATATGTATGTTCCTATTACAATTTTCTTAATTGTTTTGGGTTTGTTTTTGTGGGCCTTTTTCTTCTCTTGTGTTTCCCGCCTAGAGAAGTTTCTTTAGCATTTGTTGTAAAGCTGGTTTGGTAGTGCTGAATTCTCTTAGCTTTTGCTTGTCTGAAAAGCTTTTGACTTCTCCAAGGAATCTGAATGAGGTCCTTGCTGGGAAGAGTAATCCTTGTAGGTTTTTCTCTTTCATCACTTTAATTATATCCTGCCACTCCCTTCTGGCCTGCCGAGTTTCCGCTGAAAAATCAGCTGATAACCTTATGGGGATTCCTTTGTATGTTATTTTTTGCTTTTCCCTTGCTGCTTTTAATATGTTTTCTTTGAATTTAGTTCTTGTTAGTTTGATTAATATGTGTCTTGGTGTGTTTTTCCTAGGGTTTATCCTGTATGGGACTTTCTGTGCTTCCTGGACTTGGGTGACTATTTCCTTCCCCATGTTAGGGAAGTTTTCCACTATAATCTCTTCAAATATTTTCTCAGACCTTTTCTTTTTCTCTTCTTCTTCTAGGACCCCTATAATTCGAATGTTGGTGCATTTAGTGTTGTCCCAGAGGTCTCTGAGATTGTCTTCAATTCTTTTCATTCTTTTTTCTTTATTCTGCTCCTCGGCAGTTATTTCCACCATTCTGTCTTCCAGTTCACTTATTCGTTCTTCTTCCTCCGTTATTCTGTTACTTATTCCTTCTAGTGTATTTTTCATTTCAGTTATTGTGTTGTTCATCTCTGTTTGTTTGTTCTTTAGTTCTTCCAGATTTTTGTTAAACATTTCTTGTATTTTCTCAATCCATGCTTCCATTCTGTTTCTGAGATTCTAGATCATCTTTACTATCATTACTCTGAATTCTTTTTCAGGTAGATTGCCTATTGCCTCTTCATTTATTTGGTCTTGGTTTTTGCCTTGCCCCTTCATCTATGACATATTTTTTTGCCATCTCATTTTTTTTTTTTTTTTTATGAATGGGATTGTGTTCCTGTCTTACTGGTTGTTTGGCCTGAGGCTTCCAACACTGGAGTTTGTAGGCTATTGGGTAGAGCTGGGTCTTGGTGCTGAGATGAGGACCTCCGTGAGACCTCACTCCGATGAATATTCTCTGGGGTCTGAGGTTCTCCAATTGTCCAGAGGTTCAGACTTGGGGCTCCCACCACAGGAGTTTCCACCCGACCCCAGGCTCTCAAATCAAGAACCTGCAGGCCGAGTGGGGTGGCAAAAAAAAAAAAAAGAACAATAACAAAGTAAAAAATAAAATTAGACTAGCAAACTAACAGATATGTTAGAAAGAATATAAAAATAAAAATAGAGATGAATCAACAACCAGAAAGTACATCAGTACCACAATAGTAAAAAAGAGGAGGAGGGAAAAGAAAAAAAGGGGGGGTGGAGGGAAAGGCCTTGGCTGTGGAGGGCAGGGCCTAAGCCAGGGCGAGGTTTGGACAGTGTGGGGGTGTCCAATGCTTAGGACCCACAGGGCTGGAAAAGGCCCTGGGGGATGTGGGAGCTGGGGCTTAGGCTCAAGGAACAGAAGGGGCCCATGTGTGCCCCCACCCCTGGTCTCAGAGTGCAGGTGACCTCACCTGGGAGCCCAGCAGGCTCCCTGGGCTACAGTGGGTGAGGCAAATGCCTTCCTCTCCTCTCTTGCTCCTCCGGTCTGGGAGGACCCTTCCCACCTGCCTCTCCTGACCTCCCTGGCCTCCCTCATATGCCCCCAGGTCCCATGCAGCCTGGATGGGGCTTTGGAGTGGGGATACTGACTTGGGAGCTCATCAGACTCCCTGGCCCGAGTGGGCCAGGTGATCGCCCTCCTCTCCTCTCCCACTCTTCCCAGAGAGTCCCTCCTGCCTGCCTCTCCTGATCTCCCTGGCCTCAGGGGCACCGATCCTGTCTGGCTTCCACTTCTCATCCCCCCTCAGTCCCCCTATGTCCTACCGGTTCACTATGGGGTTCCTCCCATCTCCTTCGGTGTCAGAGTCCCCCACCAGCAGCTGGCAGGTGCCCCAATTGTGGGGAGACGCTAACTCCACATCTTCCCATACCGCCATCTTGCGTGTGCCTCCCTTGTTGCATTTAATGATTTTTCTTTGTCTTTAATTTTTGTCAATTTGATTACTATGTGTCTTGGCATGTTTCTCCTTGGGTTTATCCTGCCTGGGACTCTCTGCACTTCCTGGACTTGGGTGGCTATTTCCTTTCCCATGTTAGGGAAGTTTTTGACTATAATCTCTTCAAATGTTTTCTCGAGTCCTTTCTCTCTCTCTTCTCCTTCTGGGACCCCTGTAATGCGAATGTTGGTTCATTTAATATTGTCCCAGAGGTCTCTTAGGCTGTCTTCATTTCTTTTCATTCTTTTTTCTTTATTCTGTTCCATGGCAGTGAATTCCACCATTCTATCTTCCAGGTCACTTATCTGTTCTTCTGCCTCAGTTATTCTGCTATTGATTCCCTCTAGTTCATTTTTCATTTCAGTTATTGTATTGTTCATCTCTGTTTATTTGTTCTTTAATTCTTCTAGGTGTTTGTTCTTTAATTCTTCTAGGTGTTTGCTAAACATTTCTTGCATCTTCTCGATCTTTGCCTCCATTCTTTTTCCAAGGTCCTGGATCAGCTTCACTATCATTATTCTGAATTCTTTTTCTGGAAGGTTGCCTATCTCCACTTCATTTAATTGTTTTTCTGGTGTTTTATCTTGTTCCTTCTTCTAGTACATAGTCCTCTGCTTTTCATTTTGTCTATCTTTCTGTGATTGTGGTTTTCGTTCCACAGGCTGCAGGATTGTCATTCTTATTGCTTCTGCTGTCTGCCCTCTGGTGGATGACGCTATCTAAGAGGCTTGTGCAAGCTTCCTGATGGGAGGGACTGGTGGTGAGTAGAGCTGGCTGTTACTCTGGTGGGCAGAGCTCAGTAAAACTTTAATCTGCTTGTCTGCTGATGGGTGGGGCTGGGTTCCCTCTGTTGGTTGTTTGGCCTGAGGTGACCCAGCACTGGAGGCTACAGGCTCTTTGGTGGAGCTAATGGTGGACTCCAGGAGGGCTCATGCCAAGGAGTACTTCCTAGAACTTCTGCTGCCAGTGTCCTTGTCCTCACAGTGAGCCACAGCCACGCCCCACCTCTGCAGGAGACCCTCCAACACTAGCAGGTAGGTCTAGTTCAGTCACCTATGGGGTCACTGCTCCTTCCCCTGGGTCCTGATGAGCACACTACTTTGTGTGTGCCCTCCAAGAGTGGAGTCTGTTTCCCCCAGCTCTGTCAAAGTCCTGCAACCAAATCCCACTAGCCTTCAAAGTCTGATTCTCTGGGAATTCCTCCTCCTGTTGCCGGACCCCCAGGTTGGGAAGCCTGACATGGGGCTCAGAACCTTCACTCCAGTGGGTGGACTTCTCTGGTATAATTGTTCTCCAGTTTGTGAGTCATCCACCCAGTGGTTATGGGATTTGATTTTATTGTGATTGCACCCCTCTTACCATCTCATTATGGCTTCTCCTTTGTCTTTGGATGTGGGGTATCTTTTTTGGTGAGTCCCAGTGTCTTCCTGTCGATGATTGTTCAACAGTTAGTTGTGATGCCAGTGCTCTCACAAGAGGAAGTGAGCACACGTCCTTCTACTCTGCCATCTTGAACCAATCTCCCTATCTTTTCTTATTTAACTTCTACATTTTTCATAATTTCTTGTTGTATTTGTGGATATTATCTCTTCATTTCTCTTTGATAATCATGCTTATCATGCTTATAAACATGCTTATCAAAATTCTAATTATTTTTGTTTGGAATGTATGTATAGTTAATTTTGTTGTCCGTCTCTGACATTAGCTGCTTTCTGTGTTTTGGAATCTTGGTTTGTGAATTCATTTTAAGTGAACTCGTTCCCTCTCTCTCTCTCTGTCTCCCTCTATCTCTTTCTTCACCAGCTTATCATTACCACTTTGGCAAACTTGCAGTTGCTTCCACCTGGCATCCAGAATCGCACTGTGGTGATGAAGTTGTCACTGATGGAGTCCTGGGCCAGTTGTGTTGGTTCAGTTCCTGGTTGATTTCTGGTTATGAGATGATGTCTGTGTTCTCCCAATTCCCTGAGTAGGCTCAGCTTCACAGAGAGTCTGATCCCATCCCTGCCTTATGTGCTGTGGCTGTGCAATTACCTTGTGGCCTTTTTTTTCTGTGTGGGTGATTCTCAGTGTTAGCTAGAGAGTGGCCCATGGGATTTCCTCATAGCTACCTGGTGGGAGTGATCTTGAAGGGTGGGCAATATAAACTGATCCCCCAACATCACCTCTTATTTATCAAGTCACCTCTTGGTGTTGGCACAGTAGAACCCTTTGCCAGCTCACTTCACAACGCTTGAAATTACAATCCTTTGGGAGCCAGAGCCTATTCCTTCCTGACTATCAGCCCTCATGCCCTGAGCTCTACTCCTACTATCCCAGGGAGTAGGAGGGAGCTTCTCCCTGCCCTTCACTCTCTCTCCTGAGATTATCTCAGGAGATACTTTCCTCCAAACCCTTCTCTACCTTCTCCCATCCAACTCCTAGATATCCTTGATTCCAGAGCAGGGTAATTTTTTTAAAATGATTTGACCTGATGCCATCTAATTTTAAATTCTCAATAGTCTGCACTGTACTTTGAAGTCTGACACAGGAAAATTGAAATTTTTTGAACACTGAAGCTAAAATGAGTTGTACCTTTTGGTTGCTGGGTTCTAATAGCCACCACACTCAACATATGCTCCAGGGAAAATGGTGATAATGGATCCCCTTTCCTCCACAAATCATGATTTGGCTGGGAAACATCCTTGGCAAGGAAGAAAAGTACAGTAGATCATTTTATTTTTCCAGTTATTTGTTTCTACATAGCTTAGCTTGCCATTTAAATAAAACATGCACAGAAGCTCACATGAAAAGTTTAATACATGCCATGTTTAAAACTCTCATGTTTTCTGAGAGGGTATTAATGAATTTATTTATTACATTTAAATCATTGGGTCATCTGCCATTTAATTTAATGTAAGGAGATTTAAGTGATCTAATTTTATTTGGTCCCGTATCAGGAAGCATGCTATGTAATAGACACCATGTGGAAGGGGTACTATTAGCATCATTCTCCTAATCAGGTTAAGCCCAGAAACATTGATTCCAAGAGAGACCATCCCCATCTACCCTGAGATAGATCCCATAGTTATTGTATTTCAAGTATATATACATTTTTTTCAGAGGATTAGGTCACCTTTAAAGTGCCTTTTTTTCACTTGCCTCTTCATTAACTGTTCTCATTCTCTTCATAGACAAAGAGAGAAAAAGAGGTGAAACCTATAGATTATAATTACTGGTCTGAACTGTGTGTGAAAAGATAGACTTAACAGAAGCTCTCCATGTACCATACTTTCCAGTGTGTAACGCCCTCCATGGATCTTACCTATTACTTTCCTTTTTCGGCTTTCATTGCTAGAGATATTTCACTGAAGGAAAAATCTGGTTTTTCTGCCATCTCTTTACTCGCTGGTTAGGATAAGGATGAACACATTGAGATGATAGGAAAGGGCTTTTTTTGCATCATTCCTCTTGGTTGCCTGCTGACCTATTTGGTTCTCCATAGGCTAATGAAATTTTCCAGATTTATTTTACTCATTCTTCCCTCATTTTGAATTTTAAAAGTAGGTGCCACATGTAAATTCTCTTCATGATTAACACTTTAAGTTTATAGAATAAGCTTGTGCCATTTCCTTTGTCTGTATGTGGTTAGAGATTTTTCCTCTGATTTTTATTTTCTCTTATTCATTTTATTAAGCTTTGAAGAAGGAAAATTCTTTAATTTGGTTTAAAACGTCTATACACAAAATTTTAAAAGTCCAAAATAGCCAAGACAATTAAAAAAACACACGCAAGCTAACAGGACTTTCCTTACCTGCCATCAACACATAAAGTTATCATAATAAAGTCAGTATGATTTTCATACAGGGATAGTCAATACACAACTGAACAAACTATGAAGCCCGGAGATAGGCCCACAAATATTTTGATACTTGAAATATGGTATGATTTTGCAGGTCAGTAGGAAAGGGATGGATTTTTAAAGATATGGTGCTGGGAAATTTTGTTAATCACGTGGAAGTGAACCCCTTACTTCATGCCCAGTAGAAGGCAAAACTAGAAAGCATTTACAAAATAACATGGGAAAATATCTTATGACCTCAAAGTAGGAAAGATGTTCTAAATAAGACACAAAAAGCATAAGCCACAGGAAAAGACTCATACATTTAACCACATTGCAATTAAGAACTCTGTTTATCACCACAAAATAAGTGAAAAGAGAAACTAAAAGCTAGAATTAAAATTGCAACACATACAGTGAATAGAGGATTAGGATTTAAAACATCTGAAAACAAAACAAAACCAAAAAAAATGACCAAACTGATTAAAAAATGTGCAAAGAACAGGAATTAAGAGGAAGCATAAATAGCCCTAAACATATGAAAAGATTTTCAGCCTATTAGTAATGAGGGAAATGGAAATTAAAATCACAGCAAGATGCAGTTTCACACCCACTTGAATGACAAAAGTTAGAAAGTCTCATAATACCAAGAATTATCAAGGAGGTAGAGTAAGGAGAACTCTTAATTCACTACTAATAGGAATGTAAACTGGTACAACTTTGAGAAACACTTGAGTATTATTTAGGAATGTTGATCGCGTGCATCAACGAGGATTCCCCTCCAGGCAATATTTTCTAGAATAGCTCTTGTTCATGTGCATCAGAAGACATGCGCAAGAATGTTCAAAACTACATTATTCCACCTTAAAATTCATCAACAGAAGCATGGATAAGTCAGATATGACAAAGTCAAACAATAGAATATTAAATAGCAATGAAAAAAATTAACTACAGTTACATCAATGTGGATGAATCTCAGAAGAAATGCTGAGTGTATGAATACATACAATCCAGTTCCAGTAGACAAAACTAAGCAGTATATTGTATGTGGATATTTTTATGGGTGGTAAAATCTCCAAAGAAAATCCAGGAATTCTAAACCTCAACCTATTTGCATACTGATGGGAAAGATGCCATTTAAAGTGAGAAATTTTAATTTGGAGGTAAGTCCCTGAGAGTGAAGGAGAGAATGAACTTCAGTTTACTTCTTTCTTTTATTGGGGATTATGAGTGTTATTATACAGGTGATAATTGTATGATTCCTTTTTTATTTTTAATAATCACCAACTTGCAACCCACCAATCAAAAACTTACAGATTGATAGGAAATGCAAGGACAGAACTTTTTAATGAACAGTTTGAGTAAGATACTGAATCACCCTCCAGTACTTCAGTGTGTATTTCAACAAACAAGTAAATTCTAGCCACAGTATAAGGAAAGCTAATCACAACACAACCATCCAAATCAAGATGGTTAACTTAGGATGGACAATTTTTTTTTTTTTGGTTTTGTTATATTTTATTTCTTAAAAGAAAAATCTGAAGCAAATAATGCAAAATGTGCAGATTTAACAAAGCTGGATTGTATTCGCTGTTGGTTATATAATTTCTGAATACTTGACACATTTTTTTTCTTTGAATGCATTCCTTTTATTTTTTTGCTTCTTTTTGAATTTTATTTTATTTATTTATTTTTTATGCAGCAGGTTCTTATTAGTCATCCATTTTATACACATCAGTGTATACATGTCAATCCCAATCTCCCAATTCATCCCACCACCACCACCACCAACCCCCTCCCCACTTTCCCCCCTTGGTGTCCATACGTTTGTTCTCTACATCTGTGTCTCTATTTCTGCCTTGCAAACTGGTTCATCTGTACCATTTTTCTAGATTCCACATATATGCATTAATACACGATATTTGTTTTTCTCTTTCTGACTTACTTCACTCTGTATGACAGTCTCTAGATCGATCCACGACTCTACAAATGACCCAATTTTGTTCTTTTTTAATGGCTGAGTAATATTCCATTGTATATTAACTTAGATATTAATGTTGATTGTGTTCATCTAATCCTCACACTTCATTCAGTTTTCACCAATTGTCTCAATAATGTCTTTTATAACAAAAAGACCCAGTTTGGAAGCACATGTTGCACTTAATCTCCTCCAGTCTGGAACATTTCCTTAACCTTTCCATGATATTTATGACCTTGACACCTTTTAAGATGACAGGCCAGTTATTTTGCAGAACATCCCTCAATTTAGGTTTGTATGATGTTTCATTAGATTTAAGCTATGCATCTTGGCAGGAATATCACAGGAGTGATGCTGTGTACTCATTGCATCCCATTAGGTGATGCATGATGCTCATTTGTCCCATATTGATGTTGTTCACCTCAGTGACTTGAAAATACCACTGAAAAAAGGGCATACAGGCCAGACTTCTCCACTGTAAAGTTAAGTCTTTCCCCATTTGTCATTAGTATTTGGTGGAGAGGTAATTTGAAACTTTGTAAATACACTATTTCTCACCAAATTTTCCATCTATTCATTTACTTATCTGTATGGACTCATGGTTTTCCATTTCATTCAGTGAATTATCTGATTATTCAGTGGATAATCTGTTACTACACTATTTATTTTGATGCTCCAATTGTCCTAGATTTGACTAGTAGGAGCTTATACAAGTTGACTAGACCTTTTCATGTTGTCCTTATCTTTCTTTGATTTCTTCCTTGCTTTCTGAACAAAAGATGTTCCAAGCTTATCTAATACTTTCCCTGTCCCATCTCTGGAATCAGCTGTCTTTCCAAGGGGCCCTGGTTCTTCATAGAGAAAAATGGCATTTAGAAGACACCATCTGAATGCTAGTTGTGTTCATTGCTATTGTGGTGTCTCTATTCCCTCTCAATCAGCAAGCCTAGACAATATATTCACAGCTATATTTATTTCTGTACCTAAATATATTTAAAAACCATGAGTTCACACAGATATCTCCAATTGTAGTTCCATACTGCAAGTTACTCTCTTCTCGTGTTTGTAAACCACTTCTCCAACAGTGAGAAATATGGCTTTCATTTCCTTATATATTTCCTTATTTGAGCAATCCCTCTGTGTAATCAATCTTCTATCTCAATGCCCAGCAATCCCCTGCCCAGCACAGGTGCATTCCTCTCTCAACTCAGATCTGACTCTTGACCAAAGTGGCCTTTAATGATCCCCTAAGCTTTACTAAACTTTGGACAGTCATCTTCTAGACTATAGGTCCCTGACTAAAGGCCTCCCTTTCCTTAGAGCATTTACTTTAGAAAATTTGTAATGGCAAATTTTTTCTCTGCCCCTTTAAAATGTATGTAAATCTTGGGATTTCCCTTGTGGTCCAGTGGCTAAGACTCCACACTCCCAATGCAGAGGGCCTAATTCGATCCCTGGTCAGGGAACTAGATCCCACATGCCGCAACTAAAGATCCCACATGCTGCAACTAAAAAGGATCCCGTGTGCCACAACTAAGACCCGGTGCAGCTAAATAAATAAATAAATATTAAAAATTTTTAAATATTAAAATGTATGTAAATCTTCTCCCACCCTGTTGCCAATTTTATAACCCAGGATTGTCTTTCTCAAGCACCAGGGAACCAGGTATTTGAAATGTAAACATCAAAGAAGATAGCACCCCTGTCTCCCAGTATCAGTAGGAGGGTGGAAACCTGACTTGGATGCACGTCAACTAGCAAACCCAGGTGGCCTAATCACAGAGAAAAACGTTTGCAGACTGAGGAGCAATCCATGCGCTTGACACATGCCACTGACCAACCTACCTGATAGTACTCCAGTTCTTTTCCACTAGTTCATTCCAGGGCTTAAAAACCTTCCCATGTTTTACTTCAGCTGAGTTGAGTTCAGTCTATCTCCCCTCTATTACCATAGTCTTGAATAAAGTTTTCCTTGCCTGTTTAACTTTGCTCAGTGCAATTTTTGACATTCTTCATTTTAGGATCTTCTCCCAGAAGAACATTGTCTTTTCTGCTTGAGCTCTGATATCCCACACCAGGCCAACTCTCCATTTAGACACTTTGCTCACTGTGCTTGGGCTCTGACACCCGAACCAGGCTGCCCCTGTACACCCTCCACGCCTCCTTCAGGCTCTTATTCCCAGTGCTGGCTCACTCTTGCAGGTGGATACTCCCTTCACACTGTCCAGGTTCTGACTCCTCACCCCAGGTCACCTCTCTGAAGGGCCACCTTCCTGGGCCCTGACTTCCCCACTCTCCCACCACAGACACCTACCTTTCTCTGCATATGTAATGATTGTAGGGCATAATTGTTTGAAAATGGAAGAGAAATAAAAAGGTAAGGGAAAGAAAAGGAAAGAGGAAGAGTTCATTTTATTCTAGACATTCTTGCCCTGTCTACATATTAGAACTGCTTAGGAAGCTTTTAAAAACTTATTGATATTTGGCCCTATGCCTAGAGATATATGATTGCCCAATAGCAGTCCTGGGCATCATCTGCCTTTTTTTTAAGTGTTTCTTTTTTTTTTTTTTTTTGGTTGCACCAGGTCTTAGTTGCAGCTGGCGGTTTCCTTAGTTGCGGCACATGGGCTCCTTAGTTGCAGCAGGCAGGCTCCTTAGTTATGGCATGCGAACTCTTAGTTGCAGCATGCATGTGGGATCTAGTTCCCTGACCAGGGATGGAACCCAGGCCCCCTGCATTGGGAGCGCAGAGGCTTAACCACTCTGCCACCAGGGAAGTCCCATCATCTGCTTTTTTTGAAAACTCCCCAGATGATGTTATTGTGGAGTCTGAGTTGAGAACTGTTCTATTAGGTACAGAGAGGAGAGGAATGTAGGGGTGCAGGTGGGTTTAGGGATCTGGAGAATGGAGCATGTGAGAAAGCCCACCTGATACCTTCAATTTTGTCCATTAGGTAGGAAGAGATGTCATCAGGTGAGAGTGATGGAGGTCAAAATTGTCGGGGGGTGGAAGTGGAGAATCTAGGAAACTATGCTTATTGAGAGAGGGAGACAAACTGAAATAAGAACGAAAGACTCTGAAAATAATGAATTTGACAAAAACTGTAGCAAGAGTCTTACTGGGGTGAATTGTTCATCTTTAGAATGTTGTAGTACACAGGAGCATGCACATTCTGAAAACCCACGCCTCACTTGGCTTTTAGAACAGCCAACCAGTTTGGTAAAACAACTGGGAGTATCAGTAGATATTACAGCACCTCAAACAGCTATAAAAATTATCTTCATTTAATAATGAAAAAATGTTCAAAACATTCTTAGAGAATTTTGTTTCTTAACAAGCTAACCAAGATTGTATGTGTGTGTGTGTGTGTGTGTGTGTGTGTGTGTGTGTGTGATTCAGATTTTATTGCTTATTAATTATATCATTCCATACAATTTTAAGTAAACAGACTGAGAAAATATACTGGGAGCATTAAACAGCTGATGGCAATATTGATGAGAATGTCCAAGTACTTTACATAAGGTAGTAGGAGGCACCACTGCCACTATCACCCTCCCAAAATTTGTGCATTTCATATAAAGGAGTAAAAATAATTCTTTGGCATTTAACTAACGTTATTATTTGTAATCTATGAACCACAATACACCTGAACAATTTCAGAACTTCAAAGCAGAACAAAGTATTTTCTTCCACTAGCAGATGTAGCAGTTTGTTTCTTTAAAAAAAAATTAACAAAAACTGTACACACAACCCCAAAACAAAAGTTGGCATATTCCAGTGGTCCTGAATTTTGATGTTCATATCATATTAATTCAAGAAATAAAATGTAAATAAGTATAAATAAAATTCAGCTTTTACCAGGCACTGTTCACTACCTATTTGAAGTTATATGTTTCAAGGTTTGGTAAAATTTCCCAAATATTAAATTTATATTTTTTTAATGTATGAATAGAGAAAAATACAATGGAAAATAGAGATTGCATTTGGATAATATGGTTCTCCCTGCTTCTTTCCATATTCTGTATTTCTTAAGTTTGAAAATGAATTTTAGTCATATTCATACTGAAAAGACTAATGTTTTAATTTTCAAAAAATAATGAAATTAATGACGACCCAGCACACAGAAGTATTAGTTTGCTGGAGCTGCCATAATAAAGTACCACAGACTAGGTGGCTGAAAAATCAGAAATTTATTTGCTCACAGAGGCTAGAAGTCCAAGATCAAGGATTTGGCAGAGTTGGTTTCTTTTGAGGCCTTCTCCTTGATTTATAGATGACTGTCTTCTCCCTGTGTCTTCACCCAGTCTTGTGTGTGTGTGTGTGTGTGTGTGTGTGTGTGTGTGTGTGTGTGTGTGTGTGTGTGAGAGAGAGAGAGAGAGAGAGAGAGAGAGAGAGAGAGAGAGAGAGCATGCAAGTGCCAATCTCTTCTTACAAGGAAACCAGTCATATCTGGATTAGGGTCCACCCTAGTGACCTCATTTTAACTTAATTAACTCTTTAAAGACATTATCTCCAAATACAGCCACATTCTGAGATACCGAGGGTTAGGGCTTCAACATGTGAATTTGGGGGCGGGGCGCAATTCAGTCCATAACAGGCACTTGGATCACACTGAGTTTTTAATATTTTCCCAGTGTTTTTTTCTATAGGTGTTTTTTCACCTTGATTTCTTAACTCTTATAACTTGAAACTCTGGTGAATAGTTTCTCAGCAATGGTTCAACTTTATTGGTAATTTTTTGTGATGTTAATCTTTTAATATTTTATAACCATTAAAATATATTTACATATATTATAAATATATTTAATATTTTATAAACCTAAATAAATACATTCTGAAGCAAAACTGAAACTGTTTGCTTTTCTACTTCCTCATTCTGCATCAGCACAGGGGCAGGGCATCAGGAGACCAGTAAACTTCACAACTTAAAGGCTTATTTTTTAAAAAGGATCCTTACAATCATACATCTCCTACCCATTAGAAGAGGAATAAGAAAGCAAAGATTAAAAACCAACTGTTTCAAGTTTCTGACATAAGAAGAGGAAGTTTTCAGAAAAATCCTGGTAAGTTTCTGAATCATTACACTTTTATTTTTTATACTTATGAGGAGACAGCTATTTTCATAAACTCCAGCTGTACTTCTTTTATAATAAAACATGTGTTTGTGCATAAGGCAATTACTCGTAAAACTAATGAAAGTAATTAGAAATTTCAATGGGTTAAATACCTATCAGTATATCTAACTGAAGCTAACTTTGTAAATGCTCTTCTGCAAAGAAATGGATCATCAAGTATACGTTAAGGTGGCGAGAGTGTTTCTGGTCATGTAGGGCAGTGGGAAAAATGATACAGAAACAGTGCAAAGAAGTTCAGGAAGTTAAGCATAAAAGACTATAAAGGAACCTGTGGTTGTGTGCAATTATGCAAAATTCTGTCTTCCAGAACTTGAGATGTTACTAGAAGTTTTACATTTAATCAAAGATAACGTCCTCCAGAGGCTATTTTTCAATGTAAGTGCTTCCTTAACATCCATGTCATACAGCAATCTGGTTTAAAAATTAAAATAAAAACTTATCCTCAGGAAAATAAAGCCTAACTTGGCTTATGTGTGGTTTCAGCTCATCAGACCATTGGGGGAGTGTGTGTGTAGCCGTCCCAGGCAACAGCCAGGATTCTGAATTGTCTCTCCCCACTATCAGCTCTACATCCTGTGGAGCAGAACAACTCTTCAGGGCATGGATATCTGGGGTGCTACTGAGGACGCTCCTGAGACGACGGTGGGTGGACTTAGCCCTAAGAGGACTTGTCCCTAAGAGCTCTGCTGATTTGTTACTTCTTGTTTAACACCTCAAGAGAGAAAACTGGAGGAGTCACTTGAGAATGGCATCCTATAGCTCCTTTGCCAATAATTAATGTTACTACTAATAAGAAGATCTGTGTTCGTGATTATTTCAAAACAGGAAGATGAGGGCCCCTAGGAAGCCAAGAGTTATATCAAGGCATTCTCAAAATTTTTCCACACCAGTCATTTTAATCTTTATGTATCTCCAACAATATATATACATATGCTCTTAAAACTAATAAAGTATAAACTAGTTTAAAAACATTCCTCATAGGATTTCCCTGGCAGTGCAGTGATTAAGAATCCTCCTGCCAATGCAGGGGACATGGGTTCGATCCCTGGTCCGGGAAGATCCCACATGCTGCGGAGCAACTAAGCCCATGTGCCACAACTACTGAGCCTGTGCTCTAGAGCCCGTGAGCCACAACTACTGAGCCCACGTGCCACACCTACTGAAGCCTGTGCACCTAGAGCCCGTGCTCCACAACAAGAGAAGCCACCACAATGAGAAGCCCGCGCACAGCAACAAAGACCCAACGCAGTCAAAAATAAATAAATAAATAAATAAATTGTGAAAAGCATTACTGATAGAATAGGTTCAAATCATTATACGTTCACAACAGCTCTCATGTGGGGAGAGGGGAGTTGAGTGACTTTTGACATTATAATCAGTCCAAGGATATTATTGAAGAGTTTAGTATATAATATTGAGACCAGGTATTCCTGATGTTTCCATTTAACAGAAGAAAAGACTCCATACTTGAGGAATAAATGTCAGTGACCTTATTTGAGAAGAATATTTCTATTTCCCTGGTATCTATTGGCAGAATCAGAACAAAAGGAAGTAACAGAAAACTGTCACCTTTTAGATGGCACAAAGTTCCCTTTGCAGCATCCCCTACGTCAGACAGAGCACACAGTGAGTCACTGGTGGTATAGAGGCCAAAGAGCTGTAAGAATAAGGGGCTTACTGCAGAGGGAATTTCTTGATGCGCTGCTTCATTTCCAGAAGGTTGGGCCCTATTGGAATTTTGTAGTCACTGGTTAAACCAAAAGAGAAAATCTGGAGTCTGTCCTCTCACTCTTTAGGATATGCAGAGAGAGGGGGGATGGTTAAATTACTGAAAGAAGGCTCTGGCTAAGAGAAGGTATTGCATCGGACCTAAATAGAGTGTGTCTGTGGAAAGGGGCAGGCCCCTCACCTGGAGATCAGCTTCCCAGAGCAGAGGCAGGAGATTAAAACAGCAGAAGTGCTGAGGACCCAGAGGAAAAAGGAACCCATGCCGGGGAAAACCTGGTATGAGAAATGGCTTCATTTGGGGATTGAGAATGACACAGCAGAAAACTGATATGGGGTATTATGGAACTGGGGTACCTAGAAGGACTGGGGGAGGAAATATATTCATTTTCTTTTCTTTTTGATAAAAACTTTTCTTTTCCTTTTTTTTTATATCTTTATTGGAATATATTTGCTTTTCAATGTTGTGTTAGTTTCTGTTGTACAACAAAGTGAATCAGCTATAAGTATACATATATCCCCATATCCCCTCCCTCTTGAGCCTTCCTCCCATCCTCCCTAACCCACCCCTGTAGGTCGTCACAAAGCACGGAGCTGATCTCCCTGTGCTATGCAGCAGCTTCCCACTAGCTATCTATTTTACGTTTGGTAGTGTGTATATGTCAATGCCACCCTCTCACTTCATCCAAGCTTCCCCTTCCCCCCGGGTCCTCAAGTCCATTCTCTAAGCCTGCATCTTTATTCCTGCCCTGCCACTGGGTTCATCCGTACCGTTTTTATAGATTCCATATATGTGCGTTAGCATACAGTACTTGTTTTTCTCTTTCTGACTTACTTCACTCTGTATGACAGACCCTAGGTCCAACCACCTCATGAAAAATAACTCAATTTCGTTCCTTTTTATGGCTGAGTAATATTCCTTGGTATATATGTGCCACATCTTCTTTATCCATTCATCTGTCGATGGACACTTAGGTTGCTTCCACATCCTGGCTATTGTAAATAGTGCTGCAATGAACATTGTGGTACATGTCTCTTTTTGAATTATGGTTTTCTCAGGGTATATGCCCAGGAGTGGGATTGCTGGGTCATACAATAGTTTTATTTTTAGTTTTTTAAGGAACCTCCATACTGTTCTCCATAGTGGCTGTATCAATTTACATTCCCACCAACAGTGCAGGAGGGTTCCCTTATCTCCTCACCCTCTCCAGCATTTATTGTTTGTATGTTTCTTGATGATGGCCATTCTGACCAGTATGAGGTGATACCTCACTGTGGTTTTGATTTGCATTTCTCTAATGATTAGTGATGTTCAGCATCCTTTTATGTGTTTGTTGGCCATCTGTATGTCTTCTTTGGAGAAATGTCTATTTAGGTCTTCCACCTATTTTTGGATTGGGTTGTTTGTTTTTTTCATACTGAGCTGCATGAGCTGCTTGTATATTTTGGAGATTAATCCTTTGTCAGTTGCTTCGTTTGCAAATATTTTCTCCCATTCTGAGGGTTGTCTTTCTGTCTTTTTTATGGTTTCCTTTGCTGTGCAAAAGCTTTTAAGTTTCATTAGGTTCCATTTGTTATTTTTGATTTTTATTTTCATTACTCTAGGAGGTGGGTCAAGAAAGATCTTGCTGTGATTTATGTCACAGAGTGTTCTGCCTATGTTTTCCTCTAAAAGTTTTATAGTGTCTGGACTTACATTTAAGTCTTTAATCAATTTTGAGTATTTTTGTGTATGGTATTAGGAAGTGTTCTAATTTCATTCTTTTATATGTAGCTGTCCAGTTTTCCCAGCTCCACTTATTGAAGAAGCTGTCTTTTCTCCATTGTATATTCTTGCCTCCTTTGTCAAAGGTAAGGTGACCATATGTGTGTGGGTTTATCTCTGGGCTTTCTATCCTGTTCCATTGATCTATATTTGTGTTTTTGTGCCAGTACCATACAGTCTTGATTACTGTAGCTTTGTTTCAATCTTTTGTGACTAGATGATTGAAGCTAGACTTAGTTCTGGCCTAACAGGCAGCACAGAAAAGAAAGTTCCCCAGATTTCAGTCTGGGATTCAAGCCACGTAAAATAATTGACCTAGTGAAATGAGCAAAATCCCTTGACCCACAGACACTGCTAACTCAAGGGTTTTCAAAAATTCATTATTTTTTACTACTCTAAGAAAATATGTTATTTATTCGACAAATTTTTGTTAAGAAGCTACTATGTGTTAGGCACTGTAAAATAAGTGAACAAAACACACAAAAATGTTTGTCCTCATGAATCACACAGAATAATGGGTGGGGCAGAAAATAAACAAGGCAAATACGTAAAAATATATGGAATGGAATACTTGATTGTGGTAAGTCTTAACTAGATTTTTTTAAAAGCCGGATGAGGGATAGGGGACCTTGGGAGATGGGATAGTTTTCAGTAGGCTGGCAGAGCAGTGCCTCTGTGAGAAGGTGGCGTTTGATAAAAGACCTGAAGGAAGTGAAGGAGTGAGCCCTGCAGGTGTCTAAGGACATTCCAGGGAGAGGAAACAAGTGTAGTACTGGAAGAAGGAGCAGGTGCCACATGTGAGGAGCAACAAGGCAGCCAGGGAGCTGTACCAGATTTAGAGAGAGGAAAAATAAAACTAAGATGTTATATCAGAGGGGTAACAGGGTGCCAGGTCATATGAGGCCTTGTAGTTCATAATAAGGAGCTCAGCTTTCACTCCAAGTCAAACGGAAAGCCACTGGAAGGAGTGAACAGAATATTGGTATGTTATTTACATTTGAAAGGATCACTCTAGCTGCTATTTTGAGACGCTCCCGAAGGGATCAATAACAGCAAGAGGGAAACTCGTGAGACAGCCACTCCTATAATTCAGGAGAGAGACATGGGGACTTGAACCAGCTGGTGGGGAGTGGTAGCTGGTAATCAGATGCTTGTTTTGAAGCAAACTATAGGATTTTCTCCACATTGAATGTAGAATGTGGGAGAAGAGAAGGAGAAAGTATGCCTGCAACATATTTTGAATGTTTATTTTTTTTATTAACAGTATCAGTATTTAGGAATATAGGAAGAGATGCCATCTAGCTGAAGGATGTTCTTTTAAATCTTCTATGTTTGAAAATTTTTATAGTGGAAAGTTAAGGGGAAAATCTGTCCTGTAAACAATTTCTAAGCAACAGTCCAATCAACTACATTTTAATTTTGCTGTGATATCTCTTTTTTTTTAATGTAGTAGATTCTCAACAAATATACCCTCAGGTAAAACTAGGAAATGACCAGGTCTATTCTTCTCACATATCTACTTCCTCATAGATGCTTTCCGGGATGTGACTCCTGCAAATTCACAAGAAAATGCAACTCATCTAACTGCTGGAGGTCAAAGAACCTCTTGAAGAACTATTTCAAGTTGCTGATATGAAAAGTAGAAGTTTTCAGAAAAGCTCTGGTAAGTTTCTAATCCTTAAAGATATCTGTTTCATCAACTTTCTTTCAAAGCTATCTTTAAAAACTAATTCTAAAAACTAAAGCAGAACTTTGGAAATGAATATACTTCCAAGTGTACATAAGCCATTTCTAGCAAAATGATTCTAAAAGGAATGAGAAATCTCACTGCTTTCATATACATATCGCCAGATGCCACTTGTGCTGACTGCAGAGTTCTTCAAAAAAAGAAATCTTCCAGCAAGCAAGGTGCAGAATGTTTCTGATGGTGGAAGGCTCTGGAGATGAAGCTAGAAGACCTAAGTAAAATGTAGATCAGAAGATCAGGAATTCAAGCATACGAAACTGTGTGGAAAATTGTGACCACATGCAGCTATGCAAAATTCTGTCCTGTGTAACTCAAGATGATATCAAAAGTTTACATCTAGTTAAAGATGAAACCCTCCGAAGTTTAATCAACATTTTATTTAAGGCTTTCCTTCACAATTAGCTTGTACAGAGACTATGAGAAGAATCACATAATGTTAATGTAGTTAAACATAGTTCCAGAAAATGAAAGTAGCTAGCTTTGTAGTTTCAGTCCCGAAGAACATCAGAGCAGGGCATAAGCCTGCTGAGCTCCAGCCAGGACTTCGAGCATCCTTCCCTGGAGGCATGACTACCTGCAGGCTGCCAAGGCCCAGCCTCCTAGAGATGGGGGTGGGCACTTGTTCTCACCCTGAAAGCTGCTAGTTTGATCCTTCCTTCTCACCCCCCAAAGAGAGAAAATAAAAGTCCTTAGGGAATGGATCCTGAAAGTAAGTACTCATAAGGAGAACTCTAGGGTGCAAAGTTTTCCCAGAACAGAATAAAGAAGGTAAAGTGTAATTCTTCCCCCAGTTCCAAACAGAGCAGTTCCACCTTTACCCAATTAGACACAGAAGTTTCATGTGCATTTCTTTTGAAGAAGCAAAACAAACAACAAACAACACTGGTTCTGGTCCAATTCCCCTATACGCACAATGAATGGGAAAACAGGTTGTCTAAGAGGAGACATAATTTAATTATGGCATAGTTTTCCTGATCACAACTCCTCCCCGTTTACTTACACTATGCAGCTTCTTGCCAAACATAAAGGTCCCTCATGTTAAAAAATATGCCAACACTCCAGAACATAAATCTGATCAGATAATGTTCATGAAAGGACTTTGTAAGCCTCAGAACAGTGAACTATATTAAAGTTCTATATAAATATTAACAAATCATCACTGAAAAAAAGGTTGAAGGCACTGATGGGCCAAGGAGTTATGTCAAAGCATTATTAAAACCTTTTTGCTCAAATCATTCTCACCTTGAATTAAATACATAGCTCCAAACCAAACATGGATCAGAGACCACATAAGTTGCTTATATAATTGACAGAGTACAAAATTCATCTGAAAGCGTTACCAAATGTATAGTAGCTTCAGATCATTATGTATCTTCTCAGCTCCCATCATAGGAGTGGCAGCTGAGAAATTTTTTAATGTTATAAAGGGTCTTCATCTTTGAATAATGGGGGAACCTTTGAGATAAGGTAGAGATAAAAAGACAGGCTTGGGGAGAACAGATGTCAGTCACCCTATTCCATCTCCCTGGATAGAATTCCTCGGAGAATTGAAACAATAAAGGAGAAAGCAAGAAGGAACCTGTTTCCCTGTGAGGTGGCACAAAGACAAGCCCTCCCACCATCTCCATGTTACACACGGGCACATGCGTGTGCCCGTGGACACGCGTGCGTACGCACGTACAATGTCTCTGGGCAAGTATAATAATAGCCGGTAAGCGGGAAGTCCTTCATATGCTGTTTATTGTAGAATGCTGGGCTCAGGGGCAATTGCTGCAATCACTGGCTCAAACAGGAGAGAAAACCTAGAGCTTCTCTTTACAGTCTTTGGGGCGCCCATTGGAGCGGGTGGGTAGCTTACTGAGAGAAGACTCTAGCTAAGAGAAAATAGTGCCTCGGACCTGGGCAGAGCAAGTCTGTGTAGAATGATAAGAGCATCTCCAGAGGAAAGTCCGTTTGCCCAGAACAACCAGAGCAGTTAAAACGGCAGAGGATAACGCAGAGACCCTGTGAGTCAAGCTCACTGAGGACCTGGAGTATAAAACTCTGGAAACAGGGTGAACCAAGACAGCCAGTGGAAGAAGCTTATACTTAGAAAATAGGCTTACAATGCAAGCCCACCTGTGCCAGTCATCCATCAAGTGAGTGTACACAGGTAAGTTAGAACCCTGTTTTCTCATTTGTCAAATGATAATAAACTTTGTTTGCAAGCGTCTGATGAGGATTAAATTGGATAGCACAAGTTACATATCTGGCACTTGGTAGGTTCTTATTAGGAGGCAAATTTATTGCGATAATTCACATACCATAAAGTTATACAATTCAGTGGTTTTTGGTGTATCCACAGAGTCGTGCACAATCAATCACCAATTACCCCATCCTCCAGCCCCTGGCAACCACTAATCTACTCTCTTTCTCTATGGATTTGCTTATTTTGGACATTTCATATAAATGGAATCACACAATATGTGTTTATTTGTAAATGGCTTCTTTCACTTTGCATAATGTTTTCAAGGTTCACCCATGTTGCATTATCATGATTTCATTTCTTTTTACTGTCAAACAAATTCCATTATATGGATATACCACATTTTGTTTATTCAGTCATGAAAGGCAATTTATTTTTATGAAGCACTAAATGAATATTGCTTTATTGATCTAAGATGGGTGTGTTTTACCAAGTTTGCTAAGGCCTTCTTGAATTTAAATAATAGCTGTCTTTGTCACTCCGTTTCAGTCTTTGGTTAAAGAAAGTTATTTACTGACACTCTACTTCAAGCCCTTTCCCCTAAACATACAACCTTAGTTTTCTCAAACTGTATTGTTCACCCCTTTTCCAATACTCATCTTCACAGGTAGATATGTTGCAGTACATCAGTTTATATGATTTTAAATAAAAACAATATTTTCCCAGTAGTTGGAAAACTAATTATCACATTGGAAACAGGGAAATGAACAACTGGATGAAAAAACAAAAAACAAACCCATAGGTTTTTTTTAGTTCATTACTCATACCTAAGTTAAGTATAAAGTGAAAAAACAATTATACCCCAGAATGTTTCTTCAAACCATTTAAATGTTTTATTTTTTCATTTTTATTTGAGAAAATAAATATCGTTCCTGAATATCAAATTTGCATGAGTTATCTAAGAGCCAGAATATCTTTAAACGTGGTTGGCTTCTACTGAGCACTGTGAAGCCATGTTACAACACTTCCTGAGGGATGGGTAAATACAGGCCCTTCGGATCAGCAAATCCTTTAGGGAACAATCATTCTATTTTCCAATATTAACAATACTTCCAATGTTTCCTCAAAACACATGACTAGATAAACAAAGAGACTGGATTAGAGAAAAACTTACAGTAAGCTTGGTATCACTCTGAAGGGATAACTGGTATATTAGTTTGGAAATACCTATAATAAGAAATGCGCTCTCCCAACATGGCGGCCTCAGCAAAAAAAGAAGAAGAAGAAGGGGAAGACTATCTCCCTAACAGACTTCCTGGCTGAGGATGGAGGGACTGGTGGAGGAAGCACCTATGTCCCCAAACCAGTCAGCTGGGCTGATGAAACAGATGACCTAGAAGGAGATGTTTCAACCACTTGGCATAGTAATGATGATGACGTGTATAGGGCACCTCCAATTGACCGTTCCATCCTGCCCGCTGCTCCACGGGCTGCTCGGGAACCCAATATCGACCGGAGCCGTCTTCCCAAATCACCACCCTACACTGCTTTTCTAGGGAACCTGCCCTACGATGTGACAGAAGACTCCATTAAGGAATTCTTTAGAGGATTAAATATCAGTGCAGTGCGTTTACCACGTGAACCCAGCAATCCTGAGAGGTTGAAAGGTTTTGGTTACGCTGAGTTTGAGGACCTGGATTCCTTGCTCAGTGCCCTGAGCCTCAATGAAGAGTCTCTAGGTAACAGGAGAATTCGAGTGGACGTTGCTGATCAAGCACAGGATAAAGACAGGGATGATCGTTCTTTTGGCCGAGATAGAAATCGGGATTCTGACAGAACAGATACAGACTGGAGGGCCCGTCCTGCTACAGACAGCTTTGATGACTACCCACCTAGAAGAGGTGACGATAGCTTTGGAGACAAGTTTCGAGATCGTTATGATTCAGACCGATATCGTGATGGGTATCGGGACAGTTACCGTGATGGCCCACGCCAGGACATGGATCGATACGGGGGCCGAGATCGCTATGATGACCGAGGCAGCAGAGACTATGATAGAGGCTATGATTCCAGGATAGGCAGTGGCAGAAGAGCATTTGGTAGTGGGTACCGTAGGGATGACGACTTCAGAGGAGGTGGGGACCGCTATGAAGACAGATATGACAGACGAGATGACCGGTCATGGAGCTCCAGAGATGATTACTCTCGGGATGATTATAGGCGTGATGATAGAGGTCCCCCCCAAAGACCCAAACTGAACCTAAAGCCTCGGAGTACTCCTAAGGAAGATGATTCCTCTGCTAGCACATCCCAGTCCAGTCGAGCAGCCTCTATCTTTGGAGGGGCGAAGCCTGTTGACACAGCTGCTAGAGAACGAGAAGTAGAAGAGCGGCTACAGAAGGAACAGGAGAAACTGCAGCGTCAGCTGGATGAGCCAAAACTAGAACGACGGCCTCGGGAGAGACACCCAAGCTGGCGAAGTGAAGAAACTCAGGAACGGGAACGATCGAGGACAGGAAGTGAGTCATCACAAACGGGGACCTCAGCCACATCTGGCAGAAATGCACGAAGGAGAGAGAGTGAGAAGTCTCTAGAAAATGAAACACCCAATAAAGAGGAAGACTGTCAGTCTCCAACTTCTAAGCCTCCCAAACCTGAATAGCCTCTAAAGGTAATGCCAGCCCCTCCACCAAAGGAGAATGCTTGGGTGAAGCGAAGTTCTAACCCTCCTGCTCGATCTCAGAGCTCAGACACAGAGCAGCAGTCCCCTACAAGTGGTGGAGGGAAAGTAGTTCCAGCTCAACCATCTGAGGAAGGACCAGTAAGGAAAGCAGATGAAAATAAAGTAGATGGGGTGAGTGCCCCAAAAGGCCAAAGTGGAAATTCCAGCCGTGGTCCAGGAGATGGAGGGAACAAAGACCACTGGAAGGAGTCAGATAGGAAGGATGGCAAAAAGGATCAAGACTCCAGATCTGCACCTGAGCCAAAGAAAGCTGAAGAAAGTCCAGCCTCTAAGTTCAGTTCTGCAAGCAAGTATGCTGCTCTTGCCGTTGATGGTGAAGATGAAAATGAGGGAGAAGATTACACCGAATAGACCTCTGCATTCTGTGCTTTCTCCTAGTCTCTCACCACCCTGGAACATTCGAGAGCAAATCACACCTCTATCCAGACAAGACAAAATAAAACTCACCATCTCCTGGAGACCTTTCTTAACTTTTTTTTTTTAAAAAAAGAAACGAAATGAAATTCTTTTGCATGCTGCTGCAGCCTTTAAAATATTGAACTGGAGAATCACCAATGTAGCCAGAGAGAGACATACAGCTTTTAATGCTGTAAGTTTAAAGTTGTGGTGCATTTTTATGACACGTGCAGTTGCCTGTGTGATTAGTGCCTAGGGGCCTCCGTTTAGCAAGATGGCAGTGATAGTGATGCAGTGTCCGGAATCTAGTTGGGCAGTAGGCAGGTATGAGGAAGAGTGTGAGGTTTCTACCTTTAATTCTTATCCTGTTGTGGCATACATGAATTCGCAAACAGTATCTGAATAAATTCTCCATTCTTGGCAAGGTAGGTTTAGTCTCTGATGTTGTTTTAGTCTCCAGGAGGCTTCCAGCCCCACCTCTTATTTAATTCTGAGTTACTGGGGCCAGCCTAAGGGGGAGTTCCTTCATTTGTGCCCCCCAGGGGGGTAGGTGGGAGTGAGTCTACAGGCCACTGAAGAATAGGACTGTTTGATGACCAAAGTAAATGGGGAAATCGTGGTTTGAAAAGAAGCTTGGGGATTTGATGAATTATTTTGCACCAGTAACAGGGAAAATGGTATGACCTCCAATAAACACATAATCGTTTACCTCCTGGAGCAGGAAGCACTTAGGGGTTGTGGGAATTCCCAGGTCTTTTATGTGTCCTGGTTTCACCCTTTCTTAAACACTATCCCTTCTGAAAGTTCAAATATATCCACATTCTGTTGAAATCTTAAAGCTTTAAAAATTTAAAAAAAAAAAAAAAAAAGAAATGCACACCCAATGTGGAATTTTAAATCATGTAAATAGTATTTTAAGTTACCAAAAAACTCTTAGCAAAGAGATATGTAACAAGAGGCAAGAAAAAAATTTTTTTTTTGGCTGCACCACACGGTTTGCGGGATCTTATTTCCCTGACCAGAGATCAAACCCAGGCCCCAGCAGTGAAAGCACCAAGTCCTAACCACTGGACCTCCAGGGAATTCCCAGGAAGAAATTTTTTTAAGAGACATCAAAGGTCAAAGGTCTCTGCTTAAAGCTGAGTAACCCTTAGGTAAATAAAGCATACCTATATGCTCTGAGTTTAACCAATTTTTTTTTTTTAAACATTTTGTGGACTAGAGACTCTGTTGTCCAAACATGCCTAGTCCATGTGGGAAAATTGGGCCTTCCAGGTGGACAGGTGGCAATGCGTTAGCTATTGCTCATAGGATATAAGCCAGTTCCTGAATGGAGTCAGCTCTTCAAGGAGCTTCATGTGTCCAAAAGACTGAAGATGTGTACTGGGTATAAATAGCCACAGGAAGATTCAATTTGTTCTTACATTCTTAGAAAAAGTGGAAAGTAGCATTCAAATGAGTCATGGCATACAATATATAATTCCATCCAGAAAGAAAAAATTAGTAATAGTTAGAGAGTTAATAGGAGATATCCATGTGGTCTGCGGTTATTTAAAAGATATCCATTGTGTGCAAAGGAGCAAGAACTGCCTAGTAGGATACAATATCCATATGTGACCCTTATAATGTCACTTTACTTTGTTCTTTCAACCAATTGTATTAAATTTCTATCTGCCTGCTCAATATGTAGAAAGCAGATTCGCTTTGCTGGCTCATCTTGGAAGTCCTGAAATGATGTTCATTACAGCTATTGTAAAAATATAAACATTGACTAGTGAGTGCCACATCTGACCACTCCTAAGATGGTGAGAACATATTAGACAGTTCTAACATCAGGCCAGATATTATGGGTACCAATTAAACTAAACCCCTTTTACTCACAGGTGTGGTGGGGTAAAATTGTGATGTCTGGCAGCCTCAGACTTTTGATATGGATGTGCCAAGTATCATTATTTCTTTATTCCTAAATTTGCCAGGTGAGATTACACCAGTTCCTTATTTCACTTTGATAGAGTCGCCTGATACAAAGACTCACCATGCCTTAAAGAGTATTGCTTCTGGTACCAGTTTGGACAAAGGCTTAACAGTTTTGTTATAAAGTTAAACATGCACCTATTTGATCCAGCAATTCCTTGCCAGGGTTATTTACCTAAGAGAAATGAAGATATATGTCTGCACAAGACTTGTACAGAAATAGTCATAGCAGCTTTCTGTGTGATTGCCAAAAATGGAAATAACTCAAATGTCTATTTAAGGACATTAGATAAGTGTGGTATGTTAATAAAACAGAATACTATTCAGCAATAAAAAGAAACGAACTATGGATACATGCAACACTTAGACCAATCTCAATGACATTATGTTGAATAAAAGAAGCCAGTCACAGAAGAGTATATTCTATATGATTCCAGTATATCAACACTTGGATCAGGCAAAGCTTTTTCAAAAAAAAAAAAAATCAGCAGAGTGGTTTCCTCTGGAGGGGGTTAGGAGTAACTGAGAAGGGACATGGGATAACAGAAATGTCCTATATCTAGATTGGGGTGGTTTGTCAAAATTTTACATTTAATATATGTGCACTCCAGTTTTACCTCAAGAGTAGCAGAATGTAAAAAAGAGAGAATAGCAGAAAGCTAATAGCTTTGAAGCTGAGTGGTGACTACATGGGGATTCATTATGCTGTCCTGTTTACTTTGTTTGTATTTAAAATTCTCCAAAGAAATTATGCCATAAAAGTCTATTTCATGATGTGGGGAAACAGAAGCTATATTTTGCTAAGTAGAAGAAAAAAACATTATAAGGCATATACTTCTACTATTGGGCAACTATTTATCTGAGAGATTATCTATAAAAGACCGAGAGATTGTATACCAAAAATGTTCATAACTATGAATGGGGGATGGGATTCAGGTAGAGCTTGTTTTTCTTCTTTTTTTTTCTAGTTGTTTCTGATGTTTTTAATTGAACACATATTAGCTTTTTAACTAGAAAAATATACTATAAATATTACTTTCTTAAAAATGACCAGTGGGGCTTCCCTGGTGGCGCAGTGGTTGAGAATCTGCCTGCCAATGCAGGGGACACGGGTTCGAGCCCTGGTCTGGGAAGATCCCACATGCCACGGAGCAACTGGGCCCGTGAGCCACAATTACTGAGCCTGCGGGTCTGGAGCCTGTGCTCCGCAACAAGAGAGGCCACGATGGTGAGAGGCCCGCGCACCGCGATGAAGAGTGGTCCCCACTTGCCACAACTAGAGAAAGCCCTCGCACAGAAACGAAGACCCAACATAGTCATAAATAAATAAATAAATAAATAAATAAAAGAACGTGAATTTCTTTAAAAAAAAAAAATGCAGTTGTTTATAAGAAAAAAAAAATGGTTTCACAAGGTTGCCACTTGCAAAGTCAATATACAAAAAAAAAAAATGACCAGTAATAACAACCAAAAAAAAAAAAAAAAAAAAAGACTCAGTCCTAATTACTCTGAATCAATAACAACAAGGGAAATGTGCTCCGGACACTTGCAAAAATCCTGTCTCATGGACTAAGAGGCTTCTTGGTATTATAATATGGCAATACTTCCTTCATCTGAGAGAAAGAGGAACATGATCGAATGTAAAACTGTTGGTGGTTCTGTTCCTAAGAGAAATTTTATAAAAAAGGAGAATGGAATGAAAGCATGAGATATTCTACAGAGTGTTTCTAGATCATGACACATTTTTCTGTGCTTGCTACATTATAATAATTTTATTAGAGCATAAGGACCCGAAATGAGTTAAAAGAGAAACATTGATCAGATAGTATCCAGGGAGCTTAACTTCGAACACTCTTAAGAAAGGGATCCTCACTCTTTGGATTATTGAAATAATTTAAATAAAAGAGTTTAAAAGAAGGCCTGGAAAAGAGAAGGAACTTCCCCTGATCTTTACCAGAGAATTCCTCTCAAATATAGAGTGTGTCCTCTAGTGAGACAGGCCACATCCCAGGATTATTCAGAGGCTTACTTGAAGGAGAGGGCTGATGGGTGAAGAACCAGACTGAGATCCAAGAGCGCAGGAGGAGAGGGATAGCTAGGCAACATCAGAATTCACCAGCAGGATCCATCCCCTCAGGTGGAAAGGCATAACTGGTTTCCCTTTTCTATAGGACTGTTTCAGGAAACAGTTGGCCCAAGAAGTTCGTATGCAATAGCAGGACTGAATCAACATGGTGGGTGAAGTAATGAGGAATCCAGGCAAACAATATTTGCAAGTCTAGATCATGCATTCTCAACTGGGACGCTATCACCTCCAAGGGAGTAAAAATTTGTTCTTGGAAGCAAAAAAAAAAAAAAAAAAAAAAAATACCTTTCTTTAAAATAGACTTTATTTTTTTAGAGCAGTTTTAAGTTCATAGCAAAATTGAGAAGAAGGTACAGAGATTTCCCATATACCCTCTGGGGGAGAGGGTATATATTTTCAGAGTGTCCAAAGTTAATCTCCCTCACTATCAACATCCCTCACCAGAGTAGCACATTTGTTACAATTGATGAACCTACACTAACACATCATCACCCAAACTCCATAGTTCACATTATAGTTCACCCTTGGTGTTGTATCTTCTATGGGTTTTGGCAAATACATATATAATGGCATAAATCCACCATTATAGTGTCATATAGAATAATTTCATTGTCTTAAAAATCCTCTATGCCCCACCAATTCATCCTTACCTCCTCCCTAACTCCTGGCAACCACTGATCCTTTTGCTGTCTCCAAAGTTTTGCCTTTCCCAGAATATCATATAGTTGGAATCATATAGTATATAGCCTTTTCAGATTGACTTCTTTCACTAAGCAATATGCATTTAATATTCCTCCACGTCTTTTTATGGCTTGACAGCTCAATACTTTTCGGCACTGAATAAAAATTCCATTGTCTGGATATACCAGTTTATTTATCCATTCACCTACTGAAGGACATCTTAGTTGCTTCCAAGCTCTGGTATTTATGAATAAATCTGCTATAAGCTTCTGTGTGCAGGTTTTTGGTGTGGACATAAATTTTCAACTCCTTTGGGTAAAATTTACACCAAGGAGTGTGATTGCCAGATCATACGGTAAGAGTAGGTTTAGTTTTGTAAGAAACCACCAAACTGTCTTGGAAAGTGGCGGTACCATTTTGCATTCCCACCAGCAATAAATGAGAGTTTCTGTTGCTCCATATCCTCACCAGCCCTTGGTGGAGTCAGTGTTCTGGATTTTGGCCATTCTGATGGGTGTGTATTGGTATCTCATTGTTTTAAGCTGCAATTCCCTAATGGCATATGATGCTCTTTTTTAGGTATAAAGCACAGATACACATAAACAGATATACAGCATATCTGTAGTATTACAATTTCAAGGGAGGGGACAACTAGGTTAAAATTCCCCTCCTTAACGGGGAAATAGTCTAATAAAGAAATGGAGAAGCACTGTCTGGGTGGTCAGAGAGGCAGCGTGAGGAGGGCGACACAGGATAGAAGAGAAAGGTTGCTCATGCTGAAGATCTGGAACCTGGCCTCACAGGGAATGTTAGCAATGAGATAAGCTAGGGGAATAAGACTGCTCTGAGACAGCAGAGAAGTTAATTTTTATAACCCGTTTGTATTAGGGTTCTCCAGAGAAGCAGAACCAGTAGTACATATTGGAGAAAGAGAAGGAGGGAGGTGGGGGGAGAGAGAGAGATTATTTAACGTCTCTGCGCCTCAGTTTCTTTAGCTGTAAAATGGAAATAATAATAGCATCTACCTCAGAGGATTGTTGTGAAGAGTAAATAAATTAATATAAAGCACTTGGAACAGTGCCTGGTACATAGTATGTGCCCAATAAGTGTTTAAAAAACATATGAAGCCAGTGTGAATCAACAGTGGAATGTGGAAACCAAAAGCTAACTGAGCACACACAATAAATTTTAACACTTGCTATCAATTTTTTAAATGCTAGCTATTTTCTTCACTCTCACTCAGGCTGTTCTGTGCCTGTCCCTGAGGCTGACATTAGAAAAGAAAATCCCTGCAATGTGGCCACTAGGGGTCCCACCCTCGTCTGACCTGCAGAACTAACCCAGAGGAATTTAGCATTTATAGGGAGCTCCAAAAAGTCCCCGAAAGCCATTCCTTTACATTATCTTTAGGAAAACAGAGATGGATGGATAGTCCACCCAGGAAGACCAGTGAAATGCCAACATACGTTCTTCCCTACCCAAGTTCTAGGCTCTCTGCAGCCCTCAAAACTCTCAAGCAAAGAACAGATTTTAAACCTTTGGCTTCTAACCAAACACACCAGAAGGTGGAAGATTAATGGCTTACCAAAAAAAAAAAAAAAAAATCATTTCAGAGAGCAAAGTCACTTCAGTAAATTCAGATCTAAGGAAACGAAACTGAAATCAATTCTGCAGGCTTCCTCCTCCCCCACCTTCCAGTTTCGGCACACCCATTACTGAGAAACACTGCCCTTTCTGAGCCGATTAGAGTTCAGATTGAAGTGGAAGCAGAGGAGAAACTTTCATAAAAACTGGAGTGAAAAAAGTATTTTTCTCTAACACAGTAGGAAGAAGAAAACACAGACGTTTGAATGTTTCCTACACCGAAATACATGGTTTTTCCCTCGTTTATGTGGAAGAACTTTGCAAGAAAAATCTGGGTAAGTACAATATCTGTTATTAATAGTATTATTACTCTCTATAGCAGCATTTTATTGACTAGGAAGGAATCTACTTCTCAATTAGAAAATTGAAATATACTCCAAAAATAATATTTTAAGCCTAAAAATATTTTAAGCCTAGACTGTTCATTGCTGTGACAGAGTCTGCTTTATATTAGTTGAAGAAGGAGTCACAACATTCCGTAAAAGATGCAGTGGAAAACTAGAGGCACTTTTATTGATGAAATCCCCCAAGGCGTTAGGAGCATCTTCAGAAAGAACAGATAATGAAAATTTAAAGATGTACTTTACATTAATCAAAGATCCCTTCCACCATCTACTCTAAGGAGTTGCCAGAAAATAAAACTCCCTGATAACTTCTCAGATATTAGTGTCAAATTATATGTATAAGAGACAGACAGACAGACAGACAGAGACAGAGACAGTGATAGAGATGAAGACAGACTACTACAGGAAGCACCTGAAATTATGACAGCTTTCTTATTTCTTCCTAAAAAATCCTGGGTTTACGTCTGATTTCCCCCAACGTAAGGAACAAGGTAATACAAAGAGTTGGGGGAAATACGGTTTAGATTAAAGGCCTGCCCTTCAACTTCCTTTAGAAAAGCTAACAAGCCCTACAGTTAACCCTACGGTTCATAAATATATGTGGGTTTGATCAATCATGTAACAAATTATGTTTCCATTTTTTATGGGGTTGCTAAGAAGCTCAGAACGAAAGTTTCAGGCCAATTCTAGTAAAGTATATAGAACTGAAAAGTTACTTTAGGCACTGACTTTACTCCATAGCTTCACCTTCTTTCCTCTTCTACCCATATTTAGCCTTCTCCCTGATTATGTTTCTGACTTTTTAATTTCTTTCTTCCAGTTTATTAAGATATAACTGACATATCTTATATGTCATATAAGTTTAAGGTGTGCAGCATAATGATTTGACTTACATGCGTCATGAAATGATGACCACAGTGAGTTTAGTGACATCCATCATCTCATGTAGATATAAAATAAAAGAAAAAGAAAACCATATTTTTTCCTTGTGATGAAAACTCTCAGGATTTACTCTCTAAACATCTTTCATGTATAACATACAACAATGTTAATTATATTAATCCTGTTGTACATCACATCCCTAGTACTTATTTATCTTGTAACTGGAAGTTTGTACCTTTTGACCACCTTCAAGCCACTTCACCCATCTCCTCTGGTAACCAGAAATCTTATCTCTTTTTCTATGAGTTTGTTTTTGAAGTATAATTAGTTCCTGGTACACAACATAGTGATTCAATATTTCTGTACATTACAAAATGATCACCACTGTAAATCTAGTCAGCAAAGATATTACTATTGATATTATTATTGACTATATTCCCCGCACTCTGCATTTCATGCCCAACACATTTATTTTGTAACTGGAAGTTTGTACCTCTTAATCTTCCTAACCTATATCACTCATCCTCCCACCCCTCTCCCATATGGCGACCACCCATTTGTTCTCTGTATATATGACTCTGCTTCTGTTTTCTTTTTTCTGTTCATTTGTTTTGTTTTATAGATTCCACATGTAAGTGAAATCATATGGTATTTGTCCTTCTCTGACTTATTTCACTTAGCATAGTACCCTCTAGGTCTATCCATGTTGTCCCAAATGGCAAGATTTCATTCATTTTTGTGGCTGAGTAATAGTCCATTGTGCGTATGTGTATGTATGTACATACCATAACATCTTTATACATTTATCTATTGATGGACACTTAGGTTGCTTCCATGTCTTAGCTATTGAATATAATGCTGCAATGAACATAGGGGTGATTATCTTTTCAAATTACTGTTTTTGTTTTCTTTGGAAAAATACCCAGAAGTGGAATTGCTAGATAATATGGTAGTTCTATTTTTAATTTTTTAAGGAACCTCCATACTGTTTTTAACAGTGTGTGTACCAATTTACATTCCCACCAGTAGTGTACAAGGGTTCCCTTTTCTCCACATCCTCTTCAACACTTGTTATTTCTTTTTCATAATAGCTGCCCTAATTGGTGTGAGGTGTTATCTCATTGTGGCTTTGATTTGCATTTGCCTGATGATTAGTGATGTTGAGCATCTTTTCATGTCTGTTGGCCATCTGTATGTCTTTGGGAAAATGTCTATTAAGGTCCTCTGTTATTTTTTATTTGGGTTGCTTGTTTTTTGATATTGAGTTGTATGAGTTCTTTGTATATTTTTGATATTAACCCCTTATCATATATGTCATTTGCAAATATCTTCTCGGTTTTAGTAGGCAGACTTTTTGTTTTATTGATGGTTTCCTTCACGGTACAAAAGTGTTTTAATTTGATTCTCATTTGTTTATTTTTGCTTTTGTTGCACTTGCCTGAGGAGGCATATCCAAAAAAATATTACTAAGACTGAGGTGAAAGAGAGTATTGCCTATGTTTTCTTCTAGGAGTTTTATGGTTTCAGTTCTTTCATTTAAGTCTTTAATACATTTCAAATTTATCTTTATATATGGTGTGAAAAAGTAGTCCAATTTTATTCTTTTGCATGGAGCTGTCCAGTTTTCCCAACACCATTTATTGAAGAGTCTATCTTTTCCCCATTGTATATTCTTGTTTCCTTTGTTGTAGATTAATTGGCCATATAAGCATGGGTTCTTTTCTGGGTTCTCTATTCTGTTCCACTGATCTATATGTCTGTTTCTTTGCCAGTACCATACTGTTTTGATTACTGTAGCTTTGTAGTACAGTTTGAAATCAGGGAGCATGATACCATCAGGTTTGTTCTTCTTTCTCAAGATTGTTTTGGCTATTCGGGGTCTTTCATGGTTCCACACAAATTTTAGAATTATGTGTTCTAGTTTTGTGAAAAATGCCATTGGTATTTTGATAGGGATTGCATTGAATCTGTATATTGCCTTGGGCAGTATGGTCATTTTAAAAATATTAATTCTTTCAATACATGACCACAATATATCTTTCCATCTGTTTTTTTTTATCAGTGTCATATAGTTTCCAGTGTACAGGTCTTTTACCTCAGATTTATTCCTAGGTATTTATTATTTTTGATGCAATTGTAAATGGGATTGTTTTCTTAATTTCTCTTTCTGATAGTTCATTGTTAGTGTATAGAAACACAACAGATTTCTGTATATTAATTTTATATCCTGCAACTTTACTGAATTCATTTATTAGTTCTAATAGTTTTTTGGTGGCATTTTAGGATCTTCTATATGTAGTATTATGTTATCTGCAAACAAGGACAGTTTTACTTCTTCCTATCCAATTTGGATGACTTTTATTTTTTTTCTTGTCTAACTGCTGTCACTAGGACTTCCAATACTATGTTAAATAAAAGTAGCAAGAGTGGGCATCTTTGTCTTGTTCCTGATCTTAGAGGAAATGCTTTCAGCTTTTCACTACTGAGTATGATGTTGACTGTAGGTTTGTCATATATGGCTTTTATTATGTTGAGGTATGTTCCCTCTATACCCACTGTGTTGAGAGTTTTTATCATAAATCAATTGTCAAAAGCTTTTTCTGAATGTATTGAGTTGATTGTATCATTTTTATTCTTAAATTTGTTAATGTGATCTATCACATTGATTGATTTACAGATATTGAACCATTCTTTCATCACTGGGATAAATTCCACTTAATCATGGTGTATGATCCTTTCAATATATTAGTGAATTTGCTTTGCTAATATTTTATTGAGGATTTTTGCATCTATGTTCCTTGGTAATATGGGCCTGTAGTTTTTCTTTTGTTGTGGTATCTGCCTGATTTGTTATCAGGGTGATGCTGGCCTCATAATTCAGAAGCATTCCTTCCTCATCAATTTTTTGGAAGAGTTTGAGAAAGATAGGCATTAACTCTTCTCTAAATGTTTGATAGAAGTCACCTGTGAAGCCGTCTGGTCCTGGGCTTTTGTTGTAAGGGTTTTTTTTTATTACTGATTCAATTTCATTACTGGTAATCAGTCTGTCCATATTTTTTCATTTCTTCCTGATTCAGTCTTGGAAGATGGTATGTTTCTAGGAATTTATACATTTCTTCTAGGTTGTTCATTTTATTGGCATATAATTGTAGTAATCTCTTATGTGGTATGTTTCTAGGAATTTATACATTTCTTATAGGTTGTTCATTTTATTGGCATATAATTGTAGTAATCTGTTATGATCTTTTATATTTCTGTGCTGTTGGTTGTAACTTCTCCTTTTTCATTCTGATTTTATATATTTGAGTTATCTTTTATCCTTTACAATGGTGTGTTAGTTTTACAATGGTGTGTTTTACAATCTTTTATTCTTGATGAGTCTGGCTAAAGGTTTATCTATTTTGTTTATCTTTTCAAAGAACCAGCTCCTAGCTTTATTGATCTTTTCTATTGTTTTTTTAGTCTCTATTTCATTTATTTCTGCTCTGATCTTAATGATTTTTTCCTTCTATTAACTTTGGGTTTTGTTTTTTCTTTTTCTAGTTCCTTTAGGTGTAAGGTCATGTAGTTCATTTGAGACTTTCCTTGTTTCCTGATGTAGGCTTGTATTCTATAAACTTCCCTCTTAGAACTGCATTTGCTGCATCCCATAGATTTTGGGTTGTTGAGTTTCCATTTTAATTTGTCTCCAGGTATTTTTTATTTCCTCTTTGATTTCTTCAGTGATCCATTGGATGTTTAGGAGCATAGTGTTTACCTACCACCTGTTTGTGTTTCTGCAGTTTTTGTCTTGTAGTTGATTTCTAGTCTCAGAATGTTGTAGTCAGCAAGATGATTGACATGATTTCAGTCTTCTTAAATTTATGGAGACTTGTTTTGTGGCATGGCATGTGATCTATCCTTGATAATGTTTTATGTGCACTTGAAAGGAATGTGTATTCTGCTGCTATAGGATGAAATGTTATATATATATATAAAGTCCACCTCACCTAGCGTGTTGTTTAAGACCAGTGTTTCTTTATTGATAGTCTGTCTGGATAATGCATCCATTGATATAAGTGGGATGTTAAAGTCCCATACTATTATTGTGTTAGTATCAATTTCTTTATGTTTGTTAATATTTGCTGTATGTATTTACGTGCTCCTGTGTTGGGTGCATATATATTTGCAACTGTTATATCTTCTTGTTGGATTGATCCCTTTATCTTTATATAATGTTCTTTTTTGTCTTTTCTTACAGTCTTTCTTTTAATGTCTATTTTGTCTGATATAAGTATTGCTACTCCAGCTTTTTTTTGTTTCTATTTCCATGGAATACCATTTTCCTCCCCCTCACTTTCAGTCTGCCCATCCCCCTTCCCCACTCCAGCACCTGGTAACCACTGTTCTCTGATTTCAACTTTGGGTTTGGTGGGGGGCGGCAGGGGGGAGTTGTTTTTTAGATTCCACATATAAATGAGATCATACGGTATTTGTCTTTCTCTTTCTGGCTTATTTCACTTAGCATAATATCCTTCAGTTTCATCTATGTTGTCACAAATGGAAGGATTTCCTTCTTTCTCGTGGCTGAATAATGTGTGTGTGTGTGTGTGTATCACACTTCCTTATCCACTCATCCATTGACAGAGAGACACTTAGGTTGTTTCTTTATCTTGGCTATTGTAAATAATGCTACAATAAACATGGGAGTGTATCTCTCGTCAAGATACCTATTTCATTTCCTTCTGACATATAGTCAGAAGTGAGATTGCTGAATCATGTAGTAGTTCTGTTTTTAAGTTTTTGAGGAATCTCCATAGAGTTTTCCATAATGGCTGTACCAATTTACATCCCCAGTAACAGTCTACAAGGGTTCCCTTTTCTCCACATCCTCACCAACTCTTGTTATCGGTTTTATTTGGGATAATCACCTTCTAACAAGTGTGAGGTGATAATCTCATTTTGGTTTTAATTTGTATTTTCCTGATGATCAGTGATGTTAAACACTTTTTCCTATATCTGTTGGCCATTTGTATGTCTTCTTTTGAGAAATGTCTATCCAGGTCCTTTGCTTATTTTTCAAATAAGGTTATTTGTTTTCTTGCTATTGAGTAGTTTGAGTTCCGTGTGTATTTTAGATGTTAACTCCTTATTAGATATGGTTTGCCAATATTTTCTCTCATTCCATAGGTTGCCTTTTCATTTTGTGGATTGTTTCTTTTGCTGTGCAGAAGCTTTTTAGTTTGATGCAATCCCATTTATCTATGTTTTCTTTTACTGCATGTGCTTTTGAGGTCATATCCAAAAATCATTGCTCAGACCAATGTCAAGAAGCTTTTTCTCTATGTTTTCATCTATAGTTTTTTGGTTTCAGGTCTTAGATTTAAGTCTTTAATCAATTTTGAGTGGATTTTTGTATATGGAGTGAAATAAGGGTCCAATTTCATTCTTTTGTTTATGGAAAATCAGTTTTCCCCAAATTATCTAAAGAAGAGACTGTCCTTTTCCCATTGTGTTTTCTTAACACCTTTGTTGAAGATCAATTGATCATTAACCTGTGGATTTATTTCTGGACTTTCTATTCTGTTCCGTTGGTCTATATGTCTGTTTTTATGCCAGTACTATGCTGTTTGAACTATAGCTTTATAGTATATTTTGAAATAAGGTAGTGTGATGCCTCCAACTTTGTTTTTTCTACTCAAGATTGCTTTGTTTATTCATGGTCTTTTGTAGTTCCATATGAATTTTATGCCTATTTTTTCTATTTCTGTGAAAAGTGTCATTGGAATTTTGATAGATATTGCATTGAATCTCTAGATTGATTTGGGTAGTATGGGCATTTTAATAATATTCTTCCAATGCATGAACACAGGATACCTTTCCACTTATTTGTATCTTCTTCAATTTCTTTCATCAATGTTTTATAGTGTTCAGTGTACAGATCTTTCTCCTACTTGTTTAAATGTATTCCTGAGCAGTTTTTACGCTATTGTTAAGTGAGACCGTTTTCTTAATTTTTTTTTTCAGATAGTTTACTGTTAGTATATAGAAATGCAACTTTTTAATTTGATTTTGTATCTTGTACCTTTACCTAATTTGTTGATTAGTTCCAACGGTTTTTTTTTTTTTTTTTGGTGGTGGTGTCTAAGGTTTTATGTGTATAATATCATTACAAACAGACAATTTTACTTCCTTCTTTTCCTTTTTGGAGGGCTTTTATTTCTTTTTCTGCTAATTGATCTGGCTAGAACTTTTAGTTTTTTATAGAATAAAAGTTGTGGGAGTGGGAATCCTTGTCTTGTTCTTGATCTGAGAGGAAAAGCATTCAGCTTTTCACTACTGAGTATGATGCTAGCTGTGAGCTTGTCATATATGGCCTTTATTGTTTAGGTACATTACTTCTGTACCTAATTTGTTCAGGGTTTTTGTCATGTAATAGTGTTGAATTTCATCAAATACTTTTTCTGGATCTATTGAGATGATCATATGATTTTTATCCTTCATTCTTTTAATGTGGTATATCACATTTATTGATTTGTATATGTCAAACAATCCTTGCATCCCAGAGATAAATCACATTTAATTATGGTATATGATCTTTATAATTCTTATAATGTTCTGTTGAACTTGGTTTGCTAGTATTTTGTTGAGGATTCTTGCATTTATGTTCATCAGTGATATTGGTCTGTAACTTTCTTTTTGTTGTACTGTCCTTATCTGGCCTTGGTATCAAGGTTATGCTGGCCTCATAAAATGTGCTTGTAAGTGTTCCCTCCTCTTCTATTTTTTGGAAGAGTTTGAGAAGGACTCACATTAATTCTTCTTTAAATATTTGGCAGAATTCACTGGTGAAGTCATGAGGTCCGAGGCTTTTCCATCTTGGGAGGTTTCAGTTACTGATTCAGCCTCCTTACTCGTTATTGGTCTGTTCAGATTCTTTATTCATGATTCAGTCTTGGTAGTTTGTATATTTCTAGGAATTTATTTATTTCTTCTAGACTGTCCAGTTTGGGGACATATAAATGTTCATAGCACTATCTTATGATCCTTTGCATTTCTGTGGTATCAGTTGTAACATCTCTCTTTCATTTATAATTTTATTTATTTGAGTCTCCTCTCTTTGTTTCTTAATCTAGCTAAAGGTTCATTAATTTTGTTTACTTTACAAAAAACAGCTCTTAGTGGTAAGAGAAGATGGATGCCTTGGTCATTAATTTGGCTGGTCTCCTTTTCTCTCTGCAGTATTATTTCCTTCATGCTATTTTTAAGAAACTTGGTATCAGTGGGAAGGTCTTCTCTTGAAGAAGGTGGAGTAGAAGGACCCTAAGCTCATCTCGTCTCAAGAGCACACCCAAATCACAACAATCCGCAGAAAAACCATCATTGAAAAAGACCGAAACCTACCAGCAAAGATCCTCTACGACTAAAGACATAAAGAACCACAACAAGACTGGTAGGAGGGGAGAACTAGTGATATAATCAAACCCCATTCCCCCCAGGTAGGTGACCCACAAACTGGAGAATAATTATATTACAGAGGTTCTCCCACAGGAGTGAGAGTTCTGAGCCCCATGTCAGGCACCGCAGCCCGGGGGGTCCGGCACCAGGAAAAGGTGACCTTTTCTATTGTTTTTCTAGTTTCTATTTAATTTACTTCTGCTCTGATTTTATTATTTCATTCCTTCTGTGAACTTTAGGTTGAGTTTGTTCTTGAGGTGTAACATTAGGTTGCTTATATGAGATTTTTCTTTTTTCTTAAAGTGGACATTTATCACTATTAACTTCTGTCTTAGAACTGTTCTGCATTTCTTAAATTACGGTATGTTGTGTTTCCATTTTTAACTGTCTCAAGATATTTTTTGATATCCCTTTTGATTTTTTCTTTGACCTGTTGGTTGGTCAGAAGTGTGTCATTTAACTTCCACATATTTATGAATTTTCCAATTTTCCTTCTATTATTGATTTCTCATTTTATATCATTGTGGTCAGAAAAGACATTTGATATGATTTCAAGCTTCTTAACTTTGTTAAGACTTCTTTTGTGGGCTAATATATGGTCTATCCTGGAAAATGTTCCATGTGCACTTTGAAAGAATGTGTACTCTGTTGCTATTAGATAGACTGTACTGAATGTGTCTGCTAGGTCTATTTGATCTATGGTGTTGTTTAGGTCTGCTGTTTCCTTGTTGAATTTCTGTCTGAATGACCTATCCATTGTTAAAACTGGGATATTGAAGTCACCTACTCTTATTGTATATGTCTATGTCTCCCATTAGTTCTGCTAATATCTGCTATATTTTTAGGTACACTGAAGTACCTAAATTTGGGTGCATTATATATTTACAATTGTATATCATCTTGATGAACTGACCCCTTTATCATTATGTAGTAACCTTCTTTGTCACTTTTGACAATTTTTGACTTAAAGTCTATCTTGTCTAATTATAATCACTCCTGCTGTCTTTTGGTTACCATTTGCATGGAATATGTTTTTCCATCCCGTCACTTTCAGTGCATGTGTGTCCTTAAATCTAAAGTGAGTCTCTTGTAGTCAGCATATTACTGTTGGATCTGATTTTTTTAATCCATTCAGCCACATTGTATCTTTTGATTGGATAATTTAATCCTTTTACATTTAAAGTAATTATTGATAGGTAAGGATTTACTATTGCCATATTGTTCATTGTTTTCTGGTTGTTTTATAATTCCTTCATTTTCCTTTCTTCCTTTCTTGCTGTCTTCCTTTGTGATATGATGACCTTTTGTAGTGGTATGCTTTGATTCCTTTCTCTTTATTGTTTGTATATCTACTACAGGTTTTTTATTTGTGGTTACCATGAAGTTTACATTATTCATCTTATAGATATAACAGTCTATTTTACGTTTATAACAACTTAAATTCAACCACATACAAAAACTCCACACTTTAACTTAACTTCTCCTTTCACATTTTATGTTATTAATGTCACAGTTTACATCTTTTATATATGTTGTATCCATTAACACATTATTTTACCTATAGTTATTTTTAATACTTTTGTCTTTTACTTTTTTTTTAAATATTTTTTTTTAATGTGGACCATTTTTAAAGTCTTTATTAAATTTGTTACAATATTGCTTCCATTTTATGTTTTGGTTTTTTGGCCACAAGGCATGTGGAATCTTAGCTCCCCAACCAGAGATTGAACCCACACCCTCTGCATTGGAAGGTGAAGTCTTTAACCACTGGACCACCAGGGAAGTCCCTATCTTTTACTTTTATACCAGAGTTAAGAGTGATTTATCTACCACCATTACAGTATTAGAGTGTTCTGAGTTTGACTGTATTCTCACCTTCACTATGTTTCATACTTTCATATTCTTTTCATGTTGTCAGCATACTTTTGTTACAACTCAAAGACCTCCCTTTAGCATTTCTTGTAAGACAGGTCTAGTGGTGAAGAACTCTACAACTTTTTTGTTTGTTTGTTTGTTTGTTTGTTTTGGTCTTGGAAAGTCCTTATCTCTCCTTCATTTCTGAAGGACAACTTGTAAGGTTCTTAAGTATTCACGGTTGACAGTTTCAGCACTTTGAATATATCATCCCACTCTCTATTGACCTATAAGGTTTCTGCTGAGGAATCTGTTGATAGTCTTATGGAGGTTCCTTTGTATGTGGGAATTTTTTTCTCTTGCTGCATTTAAAATTCTTTGTCTTTGATTTTAGGTAGTTTTATTATTATGTGTCTTAGAGAAGATCTTTTTGTGTTGAAACTTTTGGGGCACCTATGAGCATCAGGAACTTGGATGTCCAAATCTCTCCCCACATTTGGGAAATTCACAGCCATATCTATAAATAAGCCTTCTGCCCTTTTCTTCCTCTCTTCTCCTTGAACTCCAACAATAGTAGATTTTACTGTCAGTGGTATCCCATAGTTCACATAGGCTTTCTTCACTCTTTTTCATTCTTTATTCTTTTTTGCTCCTCTGAATGGAGAATTTCAAATGTACTGTCATCAAGTTCACTGATTCTTTTGCTTGGATGAGTCTGCTTTCGAAGCTTTCTGTTGAATTCATCAATTCATTCACTGTGTTCTGCAATGCTAGGATTTCTGTGTGTTCATTTATGTGTTTTTAATGGTTTCTATTTCTTTGCTGAACCTCTCATTTTGTTCATGCATTGTTTTACTAATTTTGTTTAACTGTATATCTGTGTTTTCTTGTAGTTCACAGACTTTCTTTATGAAGATTATTCTGAATAATTTGTCAGGTAGTTCATAGATCTTCATTTCTTTAGGGTCATTTATTGGAGCTTTATTAGTTTCCTTTGATGGTGTCATGTTTCATTGATTATTGGTAATTCTTCTGGCCTTGCATGTTTCATTGATTATTCATAATTCTTCTGGCCTTGCATTATTGTCTGTACATTTGAAGAAGTAGGCACCTCTTTCGGTCTTTACAGACTGGGCTTGGTCCAGAAAAGCCCTTCACCAGTCAGCTTGTCCAGAGATTGTGGGTGAATTGTCTGGTAGATTCTGTGGATGGGCTTGAGCCTCAGGTGGGAAGGTCTGGTGCCTGGGTCAGTGGCTGGGCTGGACTAGTGCTTGGGTCTACAGAGGTAGGCTGGCATTTGGGTCCATGGGGTGGACCTGGCCCCTGAAGTGCTGGTGGTGGGCCTGGATTCTGATGCCACAGGAGTTGGCCTATAGCCTTGGGGTACAGGTGCTGTCCTGAAGGTTGGGTCCATGAGGTGTAGCCTGACACTGGGGCTGGCCATGTGCCTGGGTCCTCGGGAGCCAACCTGGAGGCTGGGGCAAGCCAGGAGCCTGAGTCTATAGGAATCAATCTGGAGTCTGTGTCCATGGAACCCAGCCCAGCACCAGGGCAGGCAAAGAGCCTGGGTACATGGGAGCTGGCCTTGCACTGGAGTGAGGCAGGAGCCTGGATCTTCAGGAGACTGCTTTGAGCCTGGGGCCTCAGGGACTGGATTGGCACTGGGGCAAGGCAGGAGCCTTGGTCCATGGGAGCTCACCTGAAGGCTGGGTTTGCAGAGGCTTTGCTAGTAGGGTAATACCAGCTTCGTAAAATGAATTGGGAAGCATTCCCTCTTTTACTGTGTTCTAGAAGAGATTATATAAAATCAGCATTAATTCTTTAAATGTTTGGTAGAATTCTTCCAAAGACAGTGAATCTGTCTTGGCTTGGAAAAGTTTCCTTGTAGGGAGATCTTTAAAATTAAAAATCCAGTTTTCTTTAAAGTATGGGACTATTCAAATCATCTGTTTCATACTGAATGGACTGTGGAAGTTTGTTTTTTGAGGAATTGTTCTATTTCATTTGAGTTGTCAAATTTGTGTGTGTGAAGTTATTCATACTACTCCCTTGTTCCCTTTTTTTTTTTTTAACATCTTTATTGGAGTATAATTCCTTGTTCTTCTCTTTTTTATTCTTTGTCAGTTTTGCTAGAGTTTTGTCGATTTTACTGATCTTTCAAGGAAGCAGATTTTGTTTCATTGATTTTCTCCATTGTTTTCTGTTTTCAATTTAATTGATTTCTGCTCTTATCTTTATTATTTCTTTCCTTCTGCTTACTTTGGGTTATTTTACTTTTCTTTTTCAAGGTTTTCTAAGTTTTTGAAGTAAGATCTTAGATTATTAATTTGAGACTTTTCTTCTCTAATGTATACATTTATTGCAACAGTTTTTTCAATACTGCTTTAACCATGTACCACAAATTTTGGTATGTTGTATTTTCATTTTCATTCACTGCAATGTATTTTTTTTATTTCACTTGAGACTTTTCTTTGGCCCATGAATTATTTAGGAGTGTAGTTTTAGTGTTTAGTGAGTTTCCTCTTATCTTTCGTTATCAGTTCCTAATAAGATTCCATTGTGGTTGGCAAACATATTCTGTATGATTTCAATTATTTTAAACTTGTTGAAGTTTGTTTTATCACTTAGGTTATGGTCTATTTTGGGCACTTAAAAAGAAAGATTTTCTGCTGTTGTTGAATAGAGTGTTCTATAAATGTGGTTTGGTACCTGTTGGTTGATGGTGTTGAGTTCTTCTGTAACCTCACTAACATTCTGTCTAATTTTTCTTTCAATTATAGAGAGAAAGGTGTCAAAATATCCAGCTATAAATGTGGATTTGTCTAAAACTGAAAAGTTCTGTCAGTATTTGTTTCAAACATTTTGAAACTTTCTTGTTTGGCACACACACTTTTAGGATTGTTATGTCATCTTATTGAATTGAACATTTTATCATTATGTAATATGCCTTTGTCTCTGGTAATTTTCTTTTCTCTGAAGTCTACTTTATCTGACACTAACATAACCATTCCTGTCTTTATTGATTAATATTTGTATTATATATATTTATCCATACTTTTCTTTTCAACTTATTTATATCATTATATTTTCAAGTGAGCATCTTATAGACAGGATATAGTTGGGTCATGTTCTTAATCCACTTTACCAATTCTGTCTTTTAACTTCTGTATTTAGGCCATTTATATTTAATGTAATTATTTATATGTTAGGACTTATATTTTTCAATTTTCTATCTTACTTTCCTGATGTCCTGAGGGTTACTTGAAAGTTTTTTTACAATTCCACTTTTATCTACAGTGTTTTTGAGTGTGTCACTTTGTATGGCTTTTTTATTGATTGCTCTAGATGTTTCATTATACATACATAACTTATGACAGTCCAATAGTGGTTTTTTCTTCTTTTTGAATTTTTTTTTTTGAATTTTTTATTTATGACTGTGTTGGGTCTTCGTTTCTGTGCGAGGGTTTTCTCTAGTTGAGGCAAGTGGGGGCCACTCTTCATCGCGGTGTGCGGGCCTCTCACTGTCGTGGCCTCTCTTGTTGCGCAGCACAGGCTCCAGACACGCAGGCTCAGTAATTGTGGCTCATGGGCCTAGTTACTCCGCGGCATGTGGGATCTTCCCAGACCAGGGCTCGAACCCGTGTCCCCTGCATTGGCAGGCAGATTTTCAACCACTGCACCACGAGGGAAACCCCTAATAGTGTTTTTTTTACCAGTTTGAGTGAAGCATAGAACTCTTACTTCCCTTCATATCCTTTTACCCTATCCACATATAATGGTCTTAAATATTTTCACTGCATACATTTAGAACCACATCAGTCAGTGCTTCAAAAATCAAACGTAATTTTGAAAACCAGAGAGGAGAAGTCTATTATATTTACCAATATTTTTGCTTACTGTGTTCTTTTATCTTCCTAATGTATCAGGGTTCCTTCTCTTATTATTTTCTTTCTGTTTAGAAAACTTCCTTTAACCATTCTCTTAAGGTAGGTTGTGTAGGTTGCATCATTTTACATTCCCACCAGTAGTGCACAAGGGTTCCTCCAATTTCTCCACATCATCCTTGCTAATACTTGTTATTTTCTGGGGTTTTTTAACATAGTAGTCATCACAGTAGATGTGAAATGATATATCACTATGTTTTAGGTTTGTATTTCTCTAATGATTAGTGATGTTGAACATCAATTTATATGTTTGTTGGTCACTTGTATATCATCTTTGGAGAAATGTCTAAATCCTTTGCTCACTTTTAATCAGGTTTTTTTTTTTTTGTCGTTGAGTTGCAGGAGTTTTTTAAAATATATTTTAGATATTAACCCCTTATCAGATCTATGATTTGAAAATATTGCAAATATTTTCTCCCATTCCATAAGTTGCCTTTTCATTCTGTTCACTGTGTCCTTCAATGCATAGTTTCTAAGTTTGATATAGTCCCACAAAAGGGGCTTACTGGAGGGTGGGACGGAGGGAGATTAAAAAAAAAAAGAGAGAGAGAAAAAAAAAGGGGGGCTTACTTTAAAAATTAGTGCACTTAAAGCAATTTCCCACCTCTACTCTTTTCTCTCTCCCCAGCTTATTTTAAATTTGAGCTTCTTAATCTCTACAGGCCAAATAACTGAAAGAAATTTCACCTCGTTCACTTTTTTAAGAAGGCATTAAATCTCCATGGTTTCTGATTGTCATAGTATTGTAAGAGAGTAAAATTTCCATCAGTTGTGCATATCTTTGCCTATTTTTGTATTAATGTAGCTGTAAGGTATACCTTTTATTCACTTAATATGAATGCAGGAGTTACTAACCAAAAAATAATAGCTTTAACACTGGACCATTGCTTTGGCAGCTTTATGTCTGGACAGGAAGATAGATCCTAACCTTGATTTTGTATGTACCACTGGTAGGTAATATTCCTTTGTATTATTTCATGGAAGTGTGCCTATATAGTCTATTTTCCACTATTCTCCAGGCTTATCTTCTCTGTTGATTTGATTTCTCCCATGGTGATTTTATAGGAATGGCTCACATTATTTGAGCCATTTTTGGATTGTACTTAAAGCTGACTATTATTATCTGGATTCTATTGTGTTTTTTTCTAACCATTGCTATATTTCTGCAACCCAGATTGCCAATGATTTTTCCAAATAGTAGTCTTTCAATCTGCATACCAAATAGTAATGCCATTTGTTACTGCCCAGGAATTAGCTATTACCAAATATTATGTGAAAATTTACATGGATATAATAGTAGCCCCCAAGTTCACTACCCAGCAAGCTATCCCAGAAGTCATGGAACAGAATGGCTCACAGATCAATTTAAGGTATTTGAGGCACATCTTTATTAAATCAATTAAAATACACAACAAAAAGCAGGGGGAAAGAGATGGGTAACACACTTTGGATAAGGTACAAGAGGGGTGGAAGCATCTCATTACCTGACTTATACAAGTTCATATATCCTCTCTCTCCCTCTCTGCAGTATCAGCATTCTCCACTGATTGTGTGATTTTGAGAACCAGAGTTGAGGTCTGTCCAGGGGGGATCAACAGATACAAGACACCTCTGTGTCAGTGACATACACTTGCTCCAATCAGAGAGATGCAGAGGGGCATATATGCCTGACCACAGCTCTAACTCATCAGTTAGCCTGATAAGCTACTCTGGATTTTATTTATGTCTTTTAATTAGAGTATACAAAGGATCAGAATGGGTGTCAACAGTAGGTGGCCCAGTTAAGATGTCAAAAATATAAAGTGCTTCAAGTGTGCCTCATGAATATTTAATACCTACTTGGCCCTTCTTTCTCTTCCTAACTATGTTTAACGCTCATATGCTTTATTTACTTTATCTATGTCTATTATAACATGTTTCACAAACTACTTGCTTCTATACCTTGTTTCATATATCCTCCTCATATCATAATCCTTC